>NC_090932.1:1560108252-1561358252 GCF_040938575.1 Ambystoma mexicanum
ATGGCATCGCTGCAGTAGAGTGCCAGTGAACCTGGATTCACATATAATAGCGGCTCCCCAACACCCCAGGGTGCGCGGCGGCCCGATACATGCAGAGGATATTAAACCGCAGAGAAGGAGATGGACCGTGGAGGACTCTCCTAAGCAGGTCTCAGTAACACACATGAGATCTGGGCCAAGTTCAGGCTAGAGGCTTAGACAGGGTAGGGCCTGAGCGGGCAAGGCCCAACCAAAATCTGTAAATGCCCACTCAGCAGCGCTGTGTGGGCATTTACAGATGTTAATGTCACTGCGTTGGGCCCAACTACATTAGCTTCAGGCCCCACTTGTTGGACAATCCTGGCTACGACTCCGGGACTCAGCAGACGATCTTAGCAGTCAGAGTGTGCTGCCAGAGCATTTATTAAAAAGCATTTTAGCGTATAATGCGCAGAAGTGAGCGCGGTAGACAGGTGGCGCGTCTCACCCACCGAAAAACAAGTAAGGAGTATGGTTGAAGGAGGCGTGGGGTTCAGCAACCTCCCCAGCGACAGCCTCCACCCGTCAGCAGTGTTTAATTTTGCTCGGGGATCTAGGCCTTGCCGCCCAGTCGCGCCACGGACGAGCACAGATGAGCTTGCTTTTAGCGGGTAGTGATACAGTAAAGATGGCTCAAGAGCTTCCAGAGCAACACAGGCATGTGTAAGGTTTGGAATGGAAGTCCAATAGGGCAGGACCTCAAAGCATGCCCCCAAGTGGTGGCTATGGGAATGAAGGGAGCGAATCATGGAATAATACATGGACAGACCCCTCACTCTCCCAGTGCAATCAAAAATACTATAGACCAACATCTTCACAGTCAGGCGCGCAACGTCATTGAGCTGACCGGGCTGAAGCCCTCCCTCCCCCGAAATGTTAGCTGAGGGGCGGGGCTTCCGTGACCTTTAATAGTTCAAAGGATCAGAAACATGCTTCTGGGCTCATTTTGTTTCTTCCGAGGCACATCTACTGTGCTCGGCTTGGATGATCAAGCACTGCCCGTTTCCCCGAGTCACAGCCCCCCTGAGAAACACAGGCTGCGTCCCTGGCTCTGGAGGCAGTGCCGTAATGAACTGGACAACACTTTCTTTTGTCATCAGTAGCAAAGCCTTTCTTATGCATGATGGTGAATTTCCAACTGAAAGACCACTCGTCACCTTGCAAATCTGTGACAGTTAAAGCGAGCAACACAATAAAGCACCCTTTGAAAATGTGTTCATACCCATGTCTAATAGCTTGATATGCTAAAAAGTTAAGTTTGCTTTGATGACCTTAGTTGCATGTTCTTAAAACCATTCATAACACGCTGTAGGTTTGTGACGAATCTCCAAACGTAAGTGAGTTTATTACACCACAACTGTTATTGTGTGTCTTAAAGCGCAAAAAATAAAGTGAGTACATAGATTTTTTGCCTTTTGCATCTTATAGTTTTCCATTTAGGATGTGGAAAATAAAGGTACACTGATATTATTTTGGCCCAACATTCTGCCATAAGGATTAACATGCTGTCATGATTCTTTACTAAGCAATTTGTGTATTTTGCAAGAAAACGCTATAGGACAGTATTATTGTAGGTCTTGGGACCCAAAACTGAAATATTTGTTCCAAGTAAAGCGTAGAAGAAGGTGGCCGTGCCCAAATTGCACAGTGGGTTAAAATCGCTGCTTCACTGTTTAGCGTAAATCTGTGATGCCGGATAAATATGTAATCTCACCCTGAGCTCAACTGCAAAAATTGGAGTGCTTATAAGTGATACACCCTCACAATAGGACAGTTTTAATAAGTGTAGGGGGACACATTGGTATACCTTGGTGCTCCTTTGCTAGTGACTGTAACACTGTCACATAGAATTGCATTATTGCTGCACTGGCCCTCCCCCAGTCTCGCATCACTTGATTTGACAGGCAGACATAGTCTCACCAGCCAGTCAGTGCACCAGAGATTCTAGTATAGTGGACTAACTGAGGTAGAACCAACGTTACATTTTCTCCCCTTTTGCTCCCAGCCACTGAAGTTGCTTGGGTCGTCCACAGTACTGTCCCACACTCTGCAATGTCCTGTTATGCTATGATATTGAGTCTTTCATTGCACTCCACCTGCCATTTTTACACTTCCTAGGACCTTCAGTATCTGCAAGAAGTGGTTGTTTTCAGACTTAGGGCCTCATTACATGGTAGGCGGTAGGGGTTTACCGGTACCGGTAGGGGCACCGGTACCGGTAAACCCCTACCGCCTTACTACAAGTTCCCTTTGCAGGACCCGACTTTAACGGCTGGTTTTACCAGCCGTTAAAGATGGGTGCCGCAAAGGGACCTCGGAGCTAATTACGGTACCGCAATTTGCGGTACCGTAATTAGCACCTTCCCCATTCCCATTATGCCTTATGGGGGCAAAAATGGGAATGGGGAAGAGCCTTTGTGAATGGGGAATTACCGCCCCCACTCACCTTGGAGTAGGGCGGTAATTCCGCCATCCACCAAGGCGGACACAGTAAAATACCGGCGCCAACCATAGCGCTAATAGCGCCATGGTTACCGCCTACCGTGTAATGAGGCCCTTAAAGTAGAGAGTTAACTGATTGTAACATTGAAGCTGCACTAGAACAGTCTCATTACAATGAGTAATGAAGTTAGAAGCCCCTACAAAAGTAAGTTTGCCACTACTCCACCGTCTCTGAACTTAGCGCCTCTCCCAACATTTGAAGGGTTAGCCCCGCCTAAGTTTTAGCCTAGGCTCACCCCTGGATGCGCGCACTTGCATTTTGTTAGTTAGTTTCCCACGAAAGTGGCGTTGTTAAAGTTTGACTGTGATTGTTCAGAAACATGTACTTGAACAAACGCAGTAAAACTTCAAAGCTGCTACTTTCAAGAAAGTCTTCCATGCATCTCTGCATATTGCGCTTTAATGTTTACTATTTGATAGTTGGTCTCGACACCAGACCATGAGGTGTCTGGGGGGAGGGGAGGGTAGAACAGTGGGGGCGGAGCCACCAAGTTCGCCACACCTATTTTCTGAAGTGGCTCCTCCCATCACCACGTAGTCCCCCCCACCCCCCAAATGTATGTTTTGTTGCACCCCCGTTCACAGTATATACTGGTTCCTCTCTCTCGCCGTGGAATCAGGGACAGGGACAGTCATTGCTTCCCTCTTCCACGCATGCCCGTGACAGACAAAGTGCAATGCAGTGGGTGGGGCAGGCAGTTCTCACCCACTGACCATAGCAGAACCTGCAAGACAGGTCTGGGTAACAGCCTCATAGGGACATCCTGCTAGATCAGGGACAGAATTCAACCAAGGTCGCTCAGAACCTGTCTCATGTGCGTGCTGAGGAAGGAGCCAATGCCAAAGGCCACAGTAGAGTTTATCATGCGACGCAAGGCACTGGATCCTGTCGCTAAGAGCTATTTGGCACTGAATGATGACTTCGAGTTGGCCTGCCTTACGGTAATAGTCGGAAAGTAGCCTCCTCGGAAGCTGACGAATCTTTAAACTGGAGGGTCATCAATGTTTTCACAGAATAAACACAAGCAAGCAACCCATTTAGGGGGGTTCTGGGGTTCTAACCCAGAAAACATGTTTTAAGTACTTGGATGAAATGGCACACTTTACAACCCAAATGGCAGAAACATTCGGGAGAAAAAGCCATATATTAGCAGTCGGTCCTGTAGGGAAGCAGATAAAAACTACAATAACGGTTAGGTCACCAACATTACAAAAGGGCATTTTGCAACACATGTTCATGATGTCTGTGTCTAAAGAACAAACATGAAGCCCATCTAAACAATATAGGCCAGCGTTGCTGTATAACACATATTTTCATCCTATCAGTGCCCAACAATATAATCAAGTATTGGCACTGAAAAACATTTCCTTGCTGGCTGTGCCCACTATATACCAATATGCAACTGCAAGAACATACTTCCATACTTGCTGTGCCCAATATATGCCAATATTGCCAACCATTGTTATGGTATATCAAGAAACGGTACCAGTATATGCCTAATCATATATTCTGGCTATTCCAAATGTATGGCAGTCTTGCCCCTGTAAAACATGTTCATGCTGGCTATGCAAAATATATCCCAGCATGCGATTGTAAGCACACTTTAATGTTGGGTATGAAAAATATACAGTATTTCTCCTGTGAGAACACTTTTTCATGCCAGCTGTGCCCAATATATGCCAGTTTTTACATTGTAAAGCATTTTCATGCTGCCTATCCCCAATATATGCCGGTACTACCCTGTCAAAACATTCTAATGATACCAGTGCTCTCATTACATGCCTTGCACCTGTGAACCTTCATCAGGTAAGGTCACAGAGGGCAGGAGGGTGACACATCTGGATATCACCATCTCCCTCTTCTCTCCTACTGGAACGCTTTGATCTAGCACCCACCGAAAACTGTCTATCCCGCACCCACCATGTGTACTGTTTTACTTCTGCTGTTTCTCTCTCCTTGCCCACCCCACTCCGCTGGAGCTTCCTTTCCCCAACATAAAAGAACCACCACACTCACTCATTCAAATCAGCCCACAAGGCCCACCTCTGCTCTTTTACAAAATGTGTTTGCATTTAGAGCATAAGAAAGATGTCTGCTCAATAACACAAATAACGCTTGTGTCTCGCAGGACCCAGGAGGTCCCAGAAAGTGGAGGAGAGGGCCCCGGAGGAGAGGGCCCCGGAGGAGAGGGCCCCGGAGGAGAGGGCCCCGGTGAACTTCTTATAGACCAGCCGGTGATATGTGATCTTCTTGAAAACATTTGATACATTTTATTTTTACTGATAGATTTTGCCACAAATATATGCAGGGAAGACCCCCCCACCCCCCGTAGCCCTCCCCCTTAACCTCTTTACATTAGTTATTCGCCTAAACACACCCCCTACAAATATTTGGGGCAACATCCTTCAAAAAACTCCTGTGGCAAAAACTCCCTATCCCGACCAGCCAACACGGCTTTTCTGCATGCATTCCACAGGGAAGTGAGCGTTCTTAGATTCCAGTGGCAACAGATGTGGCACACTCTGAGGTAGATGATCCCCCTGACCCTCCTGCAAGGTTGAGTGGAGCTCGCCTAACACTGTTTGTTTAGTTGTTGTGTCCTTCCCCTTCACAGTCCAGATACCAAGAACATTCTGTCAGAGGGACCTAAAGGGCCTGCTCCCTTGGCAATGAATCACTTAACTCCCCCTAAACCCATTAAATGAATGAACTAAATGTTTGAGGCCCAAGGTAGAACATTGATTGTAGTCACATAATGCTACTTGGTATTCAACAGGAATGAGAATCCAGAAACAAGGTAGAGAGAGTTGTAAGTCAAATTTGGAATACAATATTTGCACTGTGAGAAAGCTGTGTGTATAAACAGACCTTACAAATGTATCATCTTGCCACCAGAGAAGCAATATAAAATGACTGGCACCAAAGATTATTAATGCTGAACATACGTGCCAATAAGAGAAGCTTTTGTTAATTGGGATTCCGAAAGGGGAATAGAGCAGAATGCCTTTAGCAGCTCGATTTTCCTGTCAGTGTCCCAATTATTCTGTGCCAAAATCAGTACACGTTTATCAAAATGAAGTTGTCTTAATAAAGGACACACTTTGGTTGAATGGCAAGCCCAATATTCGCTTAAATGCTCTGCAGGAAATTATCTTCCCCCCTTATTACACATCCAGATACAATTAACTCTTTCCCTGGCACACATTGTGTTCCTCCCTACTACCCCAGATGTCCCTCAAGTACGTCTAGCTGGGATGAAGCCTATGGAATCTGAAGACGATAAGGCTCTGGGTTGAATGTGAACAATGTTTGCCTCAACAATGGCACCTGCCACCTATGCCATCATAAATGTCTCACTGAACAAAGTCATGGCCCCCCTTTCTTTCAAGCAAGGTATTATCAAACCCCCATTGCTAGACTCCCAGATCTGAGTATGATACTAGTAAAGGTGGTCCTTAACCAGGTTCCAGCTTGATCTTCCTTCAACCAGTCAGGATTCTGCCCTGGAAATTAGTCAGTCTGATTGGATATTTATGGCAACCTTTTAGCAGTTCGGGGTGAAGGTCAATTGTCTTTTTGGTTCCTATTGAAAATCTCTGCAGCTGTTGCTATTGTGGACCACACTACGGAAGATTGGTTCTTCTCTTTTCTTTCAAACAGTGGACAAGTGGTAAAATTGTTTGCTTTTGGCCCTATTCCCACTTCTTTGGGTTGCTGCATTCCACAAGCTCATATGTTGCCCCCTTGTCTAGTTAACATATAACACAGTCTATAATTGGATCCTAACATGAAGTGCAATCTGCATTGTCAATTGTATCCGGTTGATGCAGAGCCATTCGTCTCAAAGCGATTGGGGACAATAACCAATATGGTTAGTTCACAGTGTATTTGATTAACGGTTAGAAAACCATATCAACATTAAGACCGTTTATAGAGTTCAATAAAGCCAAAGTGTCACCAATCATTCTGTATGGCTGTGAACTACTGAATATTAGGGACAGAAAATGTTTTGATGTTGTTGAATCTAAGATTCTAAATCCAGCATTGGGTCTCCCAATCTCAGTTCCAGTCAGCGTCATCAAACTGGAACTGTGATTGACCTCCTGGTGGGCACAGTACACCAGGAGGAGTCTTTCTTTAATGGATCATTTGGAGCAGGCAGGTACATTTGTCTTGGGTTTCTATGTAAATGCACTAATATCTACCAACGCTAATCCTTGTTTAAAGACATGTAAGAGTCAATGTAATAGGATGAGGGAGGCTGTGGACCTGAAGGGTACAGAATTGTTCGGAGTGGTGAAGAGAAGGATTGAATGTGAGATAGAGCTGTGGACCTGCAAGACTTGGGCAGACTGAAGCTCTATGCTGGCAAGGAGCGTTTTCTATGCCCATCTCTGAATCAAGGTTATATTTGGATGAGTTTCCATCATCAACATTTTAACTTTGGTACCTAAGGTTTAGATTGCAATGTCTCCCCACTCTTGAGTTGGTAGGACCTATGCTTGGTATTCCAATTGAAATGAGGACATGTGGAACGTGTGATGCGGATTTAGTAGAACATGTATTTCATCTTGTGAGGTAATGTGCATTTGTTACAGAACTAAGAATCGAAAACTTTGGGAGATTTGTTAATTCAACTGCACAGCTTATATCTCGGGATTTATGGAGTAGGCGTATGACTGGTCTGCAAATGTCACTTATTATTGCTTTGCTCAGGATGCTAATGACTATTTTTTCAGAGTTGACTGAGGTATCAGAACAAGGCATCAAGGATTTGGCTGGTGTAAATGAATTCTAAAGGGGGAGCGTCCTTGGAAATGTGTATTTTATTTGTATGATACTGACAGTTTTGTTTTCCGAGATTTGGTTTGCAGTGATTTTATTTGTGGTATGTGTTTGTATTTTATAAATAATATGTAAATGTGTAAATGTACTTTTTGTACTGAACAACACAATAACAATAAAAAAATACAAAAAACAATAATTGCAATCCATACACAAAACCAAGCAGATAAAATGTCCAGATACACATTAAAATTCTATGTGTGATTTCTTCATAATGTTTACTAAGCACAATTAGCTCACTACAATATCCATATATATGACCGTAGTTAAATACAAAGTGTTGAGTTATGGGGAGGATGCCCCCTCACTCAGGTATGCAGCGGACTGGCAAGGAGCGTCCCACGACCAAAAAAACAGACAAGACCAATAGTGTGGCATAAAAATAGTGGTTTATGAAACAAGGATATTCAAGGGCATCGAGCAATCTCCAGTTTCTTCTCGTCTGGATATAGGCTTGCCACAGAGTTTTACTTCACAATGATGTCACAAACAAATGATACATTGAACAAACCTACGGGGATATTAATGGGTGAGTAACATGGTAGGATATGGATCCTATATAGGATTAGTATGCTAATTGGCCCAGCGATACTGAGTAACTCCGCCTAGGACCACATACACAAAGGATACATGGGGAACATGTCATCAGGGCAAATTATGAGTGGCTGTTGCAACACTGTTAGGGTGAAGGTGGAAGATGGACGGAATTGGTCAAGTGTGGCTTCTCAGCCTTGGCAGGCTGGACAGATACCAGCACATGAGCAACAATTGAAGGTGATGAGAATGGCCCCAAGCTGCTGCGTGTCCCACCAAAGTTACCATTCTCTGTTTCCCTAGGCCTCGAGCCAGGACATTTGGCGTTCCACTTAGTACTATATTGTATATTTTGTCTCAAAGAGATGGATGGGAATGAAGGTCTCTGCCCAAGTCTGGCTCTAATGAATGGGCATTCTCTGCCAGCTGCAAGTCACGTGTGTGTGGGGACCGTGTTTTGACTTATCCTGTTCAGTAAGTTATGAGGATTTTAGCCCTTTTTGCTATGGTGTCATTACCTCCTTAGCCTCTGGAGACTTGTTTGAGCTACCCTATTCTCAGTGTCAGGGATAAACTGATGAGAACCTGACCTTCCCACATTTGTTTCTTATTGATTTAGATAAAGCTGTGTTTGCCATCTAGGATCTGCCCATTGTCTGTACTTTTCCAATGCTGGTCCGAACCTGTCTTTCTGCGCTAACCTTGGCAACCCGTGCACTTGCTATCTGTACTGTTCAGGCTTGGCTCTTCTGTCGGCTCAGCAAGTCAGGGTCCCACTGCTGTTTTATGGCTTCCCAATGTCTCCCATTCACCTAACGTGACTGCGTCCTCCATCTTCATTTAAATGTCCACTCATGTTAGTTGCGTTCTGCATTAAACAAACATTTATGGGTATTCTCATGCGACTTGCATTTCAGAATAGTAGAGAGTGTATGTTTTCTACCCTAGTGATTGTAAGCATGTTCTTCGTGTCTAAATGCAGTTTGACCTAGTGTTCGTGTAACTTTGTGCTTTGATGCATGTGCTTTGTGTCTAATGCACCTACATGTGTTGGCCCTAGCGGTGACGTAATTTGTTGTCTACGTGCCTATAGTTCATCCAGGGGTTCCCATGCCTGCAGGTTTATTGTTTTGGTGATGTCATCTGGGTGGGGTCTGTACGGTTGTCTCAGGGAATAATGTCTCTCGCATTGGCGATATAGCACTGGTGAGGGGGTAGATGCTATGATTCAAGTGCCCCATTCATGCCTATACTGATGAAACGGGGGGAGGGCCGAAGCAATGATGGATAAGTTAATTTGCCTCTCTTCATTCCCCTCACTGGCTGAATCATCGACCACACAAATTAAAGTTGTGTTGCCCCCCTCAGGTTGTCTGCATTTCTTATATGTTCGTTCATGCACCAGGTCATGTAGCAGCACTCCCCATCTGGTTTGCAGAACACCCAACATCCTATGTAATTGCGAGCATCTTGGGGATAAAAGAATGTTGTACCTGGAGGTAGGAGGGAACTGTTTTAGGTGTGACTACAGCACTCCGAAGGTTTGCGTGTTCTCATCAGCGTTTGTACTCATGTCTAGTAGTATTTTCATCCTTATTGTTTTCTGAGTCATCTTCTTGCATTGTGCTATTGCTACTCTGATGAAACAAAACCTGAATAATACAACACCAATGCAGCTATAAGGCCCTTTAGGCTGTTTGCCATCCACGATGGGATCCAGGAAAATATGTATGCCAACCAGTCGTCCTCGGCCTCAATTGTGTTAGTCTCTTGTTCCCTCTTAGTATGTAGGTCAGACAGCAACGTTTTCGCTTCTGTGAGGGTCTCATGTTGCTCCTCATGGACAGGTTTGTATGTGCAACAAGATGGGCCGATATTTGTGCACTAGCCGCCATGAGGGTGAGGACATATCTATTCTGAAGAGTCATGAGCCTCACAGCTCTGAGCTCATCCTTTATAGGGTTGAAGTCCTCCACTGTTGAGTTTATTGTCTGCAGTAATTCCCATTGTGTGATCTGCAGCCACTTGGCATTCATGTTTGTTTGTATACCAGGAGCAATGGAGGCAAAGAACATCTCAGTTCTGCTGAACAGCTTGTGCTCCACTGGTATTGCGTCAAGTGCTGCTGCCATCTTCTTGGATATGTAATTTCCTCTCTTCACTCTGCTCAGCTCCACGGATACTTTCATCCTCAAGTGTGTGTCTATTCTAGGGACCCCATCTAGCTTGATGTCCTTCTGAGGTACAACCAAGGCTGGTGTGTTCAGTAAATACCAAGGAACATATTTTATTTGCCTTATTTTTATTTGTTTATTTATTTCACGCCGAAGTCCACAGGCATCTAGGCGCACACAAAATCAAAAACAATACATCAGAAAAGGCTATCACATAAGAATCAATTGAATAATAGCACCTTCAATCATTTACAGAATGCCCACAGATTATTTTCCTTGAACAGGCCAGCTGGAAACTTGTTCCGGCCCAAAGCTGCTTGAACTGAAAAGGATCTGCCTTTACCTCTAGCACACTTTCTTTGAGGACAGGTTAGATACATAGCATCACTATAGCGGGTAGCTCATGTAGAATCTTGCTGTGTACATTCCTCATTTAAATATGGTCGTGCCAGACCGTAGACAAATGTATGTCTTAGAACATTGACCTTGAACAAGATTCTGGCTGCGACTGGCAGCCAGTGCAGGTCCGTTCTATGTGTAGAAATATGTTCCTTTTTTGATACTCCTTTAATGATGCGAACAGTATTGTTCTTTAAAACCTGAAGTTTCTTTATACAGCCCTTACCTGCACCATTCAGCAATGCATTGCAATAATCAAGCCTCTGCATTATAGTTGCTCTTACCAGTGCTGTGCAGTTTTTTATAGAAACGCATGGCTTAACCAATCGGAGCAACCTCAGATGATATTGGGACTTCTTCACTACGTTATCTATATGTGCATCCGCCCCCATGGAGGCTTCGAAAAAAAGACTCCTAAGGTTTTCCCCTTCTGTACTACCTCAATACAGTGGTTATCGAAAATAAATCCTGAATACTCTGCTCCCAGCATGGCTCTTGCCTGGGTAGAGCCAAAAATGAGGAGCTCGGTCTTAGCGCCATTAAGGCAGGGCTAGTTTGTATACATCCAGTTTTGAACTTTTTCAAAAATATGAGAGATTTTCGCAGCATCATCAGCATAATTTCCCCTCAGCTCAACAATGAGCAGAGTGCCAACAGCATATTTGGTAAATTGTACACCCAAACTCTCCAATAGATCACATAGGTAGTTGATGTACACATTGAAGAGTGCTGGGAAGAGGCAAGCACCCTGGGGTACACCACAGGTAATCAAGGCTGGCTCTGAAGCGCAATTTCCCCAGCAAACTTTTGACCTTCGATTTCTGAGAAATGACTTGATCCGTTCTGAGACCTTTTCAGAACAGCGCCCTGTAGTGGCCAAAATGGTAACAAGTTTAGCATGGTTACAAGGTCAAACAAAGGCTGCTGATAGGTCTAATAATATCAGCAGCCCTGATTTCCTTTTGTCAATGACATTCAGTATCTTGGTCTACAGATCTACCAGTGCAGTCTCGGTGCCGTGGTGAGACCAGAAGCCTGATTGTCTAGGATGAAAGACAACTGCTTCTTCCTTGTAGTTGAGCCGTAGCAATTTTATTGACTATTTTTAGTAAAGAAGGGACATTAGTAATATTACATTAGAGGGGTAACCACTACATTCTTGCTGTTATTGTTATGAGCAAAACAAATTGCATTTGTAAAACGTGTCAGAAAAGGGGAAAACAGCTCGACATTATTAAGAATTATTTTTGACAGGACGACATCCCTGGGACATGTTGTTTGGTGCATTTTCCTTAATATAGTCTCCATTTGATACTCCAAAATGGGCTTAAATGAAAAAAAAGATTTTTGCAGATGAGAGTGATACATCTAGGACGTTATATATATATATCAAAATTGATATCCATTGTCAAAGTATTTTGGAGTGAGCTTTCTTAATTTTATCTGCAACGGCCGATTGTACTGCTGTACAGTACACATTCGTGGGAGTAAAAACATCTGACTGAGCCTGGGAATTCTCTAATTTCCTAAGGATCTTGAACAGCTTTTTAGTGTCACTGCCTGACTCTTCCATCTGTGTGTTAAAGTAGTCTCTTTTAGCTTCACAAATCTCCTTCCTATTATATTTTTTAAAGGGATTTCCATATGTCTTTATTTTCCTTTGTCTTGTCTTTTGCCCAACTGTGTTCTGCTTTTCTCTTCTCCAGTGTATGTGCAATAAGGGCAAAGGTAAACCAATCTTGGTTACTAGGTCTTTCTCTGAGGGTCTTATTTTTCTTAGGACCCATTCGGTCCAAAAAAGCAGTCACATAATGTTCATCGTCTGCTGTCAGTGCATAAGGTGAGTCACCGTCTGAGATCGCCTTCATGAGTCTGAGCATACAGTCTCCTAATTCACCTATCAGCATATTGTTCAAATTTGTATTGGACACTTTTTAAAGCACATACTTTCCCTGAACAGCCAATGTAAGCTCGAAATTAACAAACAAGTGATCTGACCAGACACAAGGTCTGGTACTTATGAGACCAATTTGAAGATTTTTAGCAGCCACCCAATCTAGCACATTAACCTTAACATGGGTTGGGTCTTTACTGTGGATCACGTAATTATGATTTTTTAATATAGATTCCTCCCCAGTCCGCGGGCATCTGCATGTGTGCTTGGGATCCACAGGCCCAGTAGTGATCCATCAGCACTGCTGTTCCTACCTTCTTGCCAGGTATCTTTGAGGTGGGTTTGCACCCTTTATTCTATCCATCGTTTAATGGACCATCATTCTGGTAGCATAATTATGCGTTCTTGAGGGTTATTATGGGTAAGGGACGAGCTTTTTTTTCTACACATATAAGCAACTTCGAATACTCTGGTCAGTCTTTGAGGCACACATCGTTTTCTTTCTGGACTACTACCACCGGAACTGTCAGGAGTGTGTGTGCTTTACAACCAACTCGTCTCACGTAAAGACCTGTCCGTACACTAGCAGCTGCAGTCTCTCCCAACATCCTGGCATTAGTCCTATCTCTCTTCTTCCTGTCTTCGGGCACTACAACTCCCTTTGTGTCACTATCTTATTCTGCAATGCCAAATCAGACTCCAAAGAGGTTTTTACCATCTTTAGGTAACTGGAATCTCCAGCCTCAGCCCCCTCACTTACCCTCACAAAAGACGAAACTTGTTGCTCGAACATCCAAACAGCACTATTAGGCAAAATTGACACCCTTAATAAGAAAATCCTCCTACAAGAAGCAAAATTCAACAAATACCCAAGCTTTGCACCCCCCGCCCAATTCCTCCACCCCCAGTTCTCCTTTGAAGACCTATCAGAAACAGAAGTCATGAAGTAAATTAAAAGTCTGAAACCCTAAAAATGCTAAGGTGATATAGCCAGGCATCCCTCATCAAAGTCTGTGTTGACATACTAGCCCTCTTCATCACAGATTCGTAAACACCTCCTTCGCTAAAAGCACTGTTCCAGCCAGCCTCAAAGTAGCGTGTGTCCTCTCACTGCTAAAAATAAATCCCTAGACCCTGCTTTTCCCACCAATTACAGGCCAATCACCACTGTGCCTTTCCTACTAAAAAACGGGATAGGGGACTGCCAGGGGGCGCAGAGCATGCAAGTCGTGTGATGCTCACGCTCCTCCTGCCTCGCGGGGCCTAGTGGGCCTTTTCAATCCCCGGCCGGGATTTTCGCATTGAAACCAGGGAGGACCAGCACCCGGGGCGATCTCCCCCGCTGAAGCCCCCGATCAAGGGCCCGGATTCAGCACTGCCCGAGGCCAAAGGGCCAGCCCCCTGAAGACCGCCCAAGGCGACGAGCTACCAGTGGATTGGCGACGAGCGGGGCCCCACGCGCACACCATCTGGCCGCATTGCCGCCTCCCCCTCCTGAGACCGGGGCGCAACCCGGACAGTGGGTGGCCCCCCCTACACGCATGGTACACGCCAGGAGACCCGGAACGGGTGGCGAGGCCCCGGTGCCCATGGCGAGTGTCGTAGCAGGACAAGTGCCGCCCGTCGACAGAGGGAGCGACCCCCCCATGTACAAGGGTGCTCAGAAGACATTGAGCGGAGAGGGAGTCCCCGCCACCCCGCGCACAGGCCTGTGAGCCCCCTGCAGAGGACTCGCGGGGACGTCGACATTTTGATTCGCCGATCGCAGGGAAGCCCTGCACTCCAGAACAGAGCCCTCGCCCACGATACAGCCCGGGCCCCATGCCTACGCTCCAAGGACTTGAGACTACGACACGAGGCGGACACCCGTCCCCTCAAACCTAACCCGGGGCGAGGCGGGCCAACGAGACACAGCTTCGTGGCCACCCCAGCAGGAGGAGGAATACGGGCCCTGAGCCCCAGCCTCCCTAAGTACACGGAAAGGAGGTGAGGAGACGGAGGGGTGAAGGGGACATTTGAGGAAACTGTGCTGCCCCCCCCTCGGCCTCCCGTGGCCCCTTCCTGGGACACAACCCCCCTCCCAAAAACAGGCAGAAAAGAAAAGGAACGGAGCAGGGCGGGTCAAGCTCTGCCAGCGGCGCCACCTTACGCGCCGCCTTCCTCCCTGCCACCACAGCAAAGGCCCCCAAAACGAAGTGGGCCTAAGCCCTAAAACCTGAGGGCACCATAGGCCTTCCTCAGCACCAAGTTAAGGCCTACATACTCGACGCCCCGTCTCCATAGAACCGGACCACCACACGCTGAGAGCACCACGGGCTGGCCTCATAGAGGCATCGCACCATAGGTCACCAACGAAGAGCGACACCCTGGAGAGGCCCTCGACCACTCGGGCAATCCTTTCCCTCCAACGCTTTCGCCGTCCACGAACAGCTTCAGCCCCAAGAGAGGACCGCAGTGCCACCATACCTTCGGGCAGCGACCCGCCCCCCACACCATTAACGAAGGAGGATCTCAAGGACATCCTTCAGGAAATTAAGGCCATTCGCACCGACATACAGGCCTCTGTAGTGGACCTCAGGGGAAGAGTGGAAACTTTGGAAGGAAAAATGGAGGGAATGGAAAATAACCACCTCCAAACAGACCTGTTAGACATGAAATTTGAGGCGAGATTAACGGACCTTGAAATGAGAGATGAGGACATAACCTTGAAGATGGATGATTTGGAAAATAGGGAACGCCGAAATAACCTGCGTATAATGGGCGTCACCCAGCAAAGAGGGGAGACAGCGGCCGATGTGGGAAGGAAGGTTCAAGGACTGATCAACCAACTCTTTGCCTTGGAGGGGGGGAAGGAGGTCCAGCTGGAGAGGGCGCATCGAGGTGGAGGGGGCGGAGGAGGGGCCCCGAGGTCTATAGTGGTGCGCTTCCTTCGGTACAGAGAAAAAATGGAGGTCCTGGAGAAGGCAAAAAGGCTCGAGAGCTTCATCTTTGAAGGGGACACAATTAGGATCTACCAAGATCTCTCGACCCTCACGCTCACCCGCAGGAGGGATTGTCGCCCGCTCACTCAGTGGCTCACCAGCCAGGACATAAGATATAGATGGTCGTTCCCGTTCGCCCTCTCTTTTGAGCGAGCTGGTGTAGACTACAGGGTGATCAGCGGCAAAGAAGCCACACAAGTCCTCCAAGTGCTCAAGAGCGACTCCTCGGAGGGAGGGAACGAAGGAGGTACACACATGGAGCTTGATCCCCGGAGACAACCTGAGGGTCCTTGGTCCACGAAGAAGAAGACAAAGGGCAGGAGAAAATTCAGAAAACCAAACACCCCCACGTCGGAAGCTGGGGAAGACCAGCTGAACAATGACTTTTGATCGGAAAATACAGGGACACCCGTTTTGCAATCCCAGCCGGGGACAAAGAGTTCATCGAGAATCCCGCGAGGTACGGACACTCTCTCACCCTGGTGGCTTGCCCGTTGGCAGGCGTCTTGAACTGGGAAGGGAGGGGGCAGGGGGGAAGGGAGGGTGCGGTAGTTAGAGGCCCGTGGGCCCAGACCGAACCAAGCTCAACAAGGGAACGGGACAATCTCCTCATGACCGGGGAAAAGATGAATGCAAGGCATAGAACTAATGACACAGAATGAGAGGAAGGGCCGGGCCGAGTCCCTCAGAATAGACTCACTCAACGTCAAGGGACTCAACTCCCCGACAAAGCGCTCACTTCTGGGGAGGGAAATGAAAAATGTGAGAACCGATATCCTTTTTGTCCAGGAAACTAGAACGGTGAGGGGGGAAGAGAGGGCGATCCCGGGATCCCACGTGGGCCAGACCTTCTGGGCATCCGGCCAGGTTAAGAAGGGAGATGTCAGAATTATTCTGCATAGGAATCATAAACTGACAGAAGTATCCCGATGGGAGCGGGAAGACGGGAGAGCCATGGTAGTGTCAGGCAACTTGCACAACTCGAAAATCACCCTAGCAGCCATATATTGCCGCAACGTAGGGCAGCTGGGATTTATCCAAGAAGCCCTTGCGGAGGTGTTGACTAGAGCGGAAGGGCTCCTCCTCTTGGGGGGGGATCTCAACATGTGGGCTGACAGGGAGTTGGACCATAGTGGTGAGGCCATCCCACCGGGTGGCGGGTGGGCACAACCTTATGGAGGGCTTCGGGACCTAATGTGGGAGAAGGGTCTGGTGGATATATGGAGAGAGCTCCACCCAACGGAGAGGGGATACACTTTCTACTCAGCCACCCACGGTACGAGAACCAGGATTGATGACCTCTTTACGAGACACCAGCACATGAGCAGAATAGAGGCCTCAGAGATCCGCCCAGTCAGCTGGTCAGACCACGACCTCGCCTGGTCCGACATTAGCATCTTGGGCCTAAAACCTAGGAACTCTCTGTGGAGATGTAATGACTTCCTCCTAAGGGATGCGGCCTTCAAAGAGGAGAAGATAGAGCCGATTAGAGAATACTTCGAACTAAATGATACTGGAGAAGTTGACCAAGGGATAGTATGGGAGGCGGCGAAGGCAACCTGGAGGGGCAGGCTGATTAGCGAGGGGGCCTCCAAAAAAAGGGAGAGGATGCTTGTGGCTCATAAACTTACGTCAGAGATCCTTGTACTGGAAAGGTCCGAAGGGAAGGGGGAGGAGGAGAGGGCGAGAGACTTGGGCATTGCAAGAGGGAAAAGGCAGGACCTGAGGGAATTAGAGATGGGCAGGATTGTGGCAGGACTCCAACACTTACGCCAAAGATACTATGAAAAAGGAGATAAGGCAGATGCTATGTTAGCGGCTAAACTCCGTGGCCAACGGGCAGAGAGATGGGTGTCCAGAGTTGTGTGTGGGGAAGAGGAGGAAACTTCAGAGCCCGAAGGCATAGCTGAGAGCTTTGCCGGCTTCTATGAAACCCTGTATGGGAGCGACGGGGGGCAGAGAAGGAAATGCTTGACGCATACCTCGGTGGGGTTGCCCTCCCCACCCTGCGAGCCCCAGAGGCAGAGGCCCTGGACGCCCCAACAACAGAGGAGGAGGTACTCAAGGCAATATCAGGCCTCAAGCTTAGAAGGGCCCCGGAGGAGGATGGGTACACGGCGGGCTTCTACAAGGCAATCTCGGGCCACCTAGCAGGATTCCTGGCAAGATTATTCTCCAACATCATGGCCACAGGGAGGGCACCCCCATCATTTGGTAAAGCATTGATCACTGTGATCCCAAAGGAGGGGAAGGACCCAGCAGACTGTCAGTCCTACAGACCGATCTCTCTCCTTAATGTAGATGCGAAGCTATTTACCAGGATTATTGCCACAAGGATAGATGGCCACATGCCGGAGCTGATCCACTCAGACCAGGTGGGCTTTATACAGGGGAGGCAGGGGGCGGATACCCTCCGCAAGACCCTCCACGTCATGAGGGAGGCGGCACGGAAAGCTGACAACCCGGTTCTGGTGTCCATCAATGCCGAAAAGGCTTTCGACCGGGTGGACTGGGGATTCCTGCACGGGGTTTTGGAGAAACTAGGCTTCGGGGTGGGGATTAGACAGGCCATTAAAGCCATATACATGGCCCCTTCTGCCAGAGTCACAGTCAATGGCCACCTGTCACATACTTTTGCCCTACAGAGAGGGACAAGACAGGGCTGTCCCCTCTCCCCACTCCTGTTCGCAATGACCATGGAGATTTTGGCGGAAAGCATCAGAGGCTCCCAGATGGTGAGAGGTATAGTAATAGGAGGACGCACGTTCAAACTGGGCCTTTACGCAGATGACATTTTGCTACACTTGAGGGAACCTACGAGATCGGTCTCGGCCGCCCTGCAAGTCATAGAACAATTTGGCCGCTTCTCGGGCTCCAGGGTAAACGTTAGCAAGTCCATGGTCTTCCCTTTTGCGCCTGATGCAGAGAGAAACCTAGCCGAATTGATCCCACTGGGCCTCCAGGTCTGCTCGAGGGTATAAAGTATTTGGGGATCAATATAGTAAGACCAAACGAAGACTTGAGCCAGGCAAACTACCCCCCTCTGTTCGACAAACTCTTCAGGGACATGGAGGGCTGGGCGAAGGAACAGATCTCTTCGATGGGAAGAATTAATGCTATAAAAATGAACCTTCTACCCAGGGTGTTATACGTCTTCCAGATGCTCCCCTTGGAGGCCCCAGAATCCTACCTTAGCGAAGCCAAAAGACGAATAACTAAATTTATATGGCAGGGCCGGAGACCCAGAATAGGATACGAGACCCTCACACTCCCCAAGGATAGAGGGGGCTTAGCCCTCCCAGACCTGCGAACATACCATAGAGTAGCTCAGCTTCGGGCCCTGGCCCCACACCTTAGGAAGGACCCCAATAAACAATTTTTTTTTCTTGAAAATTTCTACCTACACCCAGTCACCGTGGGGGAATGGCTATGGGTGCCCCTGAAAAAACTACCCAAAAGAATCAGGGCCACCCCATCCTTGGAACTATGTGAAAAGCACTTGCAGGAAAGGGAATCAGAGAAAAGGTGACCACCTGGCCCTCGCCCCTGAGCCACATCTGGTCCACACCAGTTCTAGAGCAAATCCCAGGCCACGAACACTACCAGCCCTGGTTCGAGGCTGGTCTGGCCAGAGTCGGTCAGCTGGTGCGGGAGGACTCCTTCATTCCTATACAGGAACTTGAGGAGGCCTTGGGAATTGGCACCCTCTCCCGCTCTTATATCTACGTCTCAAGGGTGTCCTAATGAAACCCAAACTAAAGCCCTGCATACAAAGAAACCTCACCCCGGTCGAAAGAATCCTAGACTCTCACGTAGAAATGAAAGGACTCATCTCCCTCCTCTACGGAGCCCTTATGATTCCCCGGGAGGGAACGACCAAAAGCCTCAGAAGGAAATGGGAGAGGGACCTGGGTTGTGGAGTGTGGGACAGGCTATGGGGGCGTATTTGCAGCAGGGCGTTTAAGACATCCATCTCCTGCCAATATAAAACACATGCTGTCAAACCTCCTTCATAGATGGCAGTACGACCCGATCACCCTCTCAAGGATGTTCCCGGACATTGACCCAGAGTGCTGGCACGGATGTGGGGAAAAAGCCGACTACCGGCATATGTGGTGGTCGTGCACGAAGGTTCAAGCCTTCTTGTCTGAGGTCCTGAGCTGGTTAAGGGAGGCAGGAGAGGGGGTTTACCCACAAGATCCAATCCTGATAATGTTTGGATATCTACTTCATGGAAAGACTCACAGCGGCTACGCAGGGCTCGAGCACCCAGATCGAGATGGACTGGCTACAATTTATGGTGGCTTTCGGCCACATAGAGGAAACGCCCTGAGAATCACGGGGCCTTAGTTTTGGAGGAGTCGGTTTAACCACGGACGGCCATTAGCCCGGTCGGAGTTGTTCTAGGAGAAGAGTTACGGGCCTTGAACTATGGGGTCTCGGAGGGGTGGGGAATTTCGAGGGATGTATGGTTGGATTGTAAAAATATGATGGGCATTTGCCCAAAAGTTGGCACGCAGTAGAAGCCTCTTGTTACCATTAAATGCCAATAAAATTTGATTTAAAAAAAAAAAAACGGGATAGGGCAGCCTACCTGCAAGTTCAGCAGTTCCTTGAGGACAACAACATCCTGGGGGTGTGGCATTCAGGTTTCCACCCTGACCATGGCACTGAATCTGCCTTTCTAGATCTAAAAAAGAAATGAGCTAGACGAGATTAGGGATGAGGGCAACCTTGCCCTGCTTCTCCCCCTAGACCTATCAGCGGCTTTCAACCTGGTCAACCACCAAATCCTTTGCCACCATCTCACCAGCTACGCCAATTTCTCCCCCTCTGCCACTGCTTGGATCATATCTTTCCTGGAAGGAAGAGTCATGAGAGTTTTCTTGGAGACGCCTCACCGTCTCCCATCCCATGTGGGGTACCACAAGGGTCATGCATCTCCCCAACCCTATACAACATCTTTACCAAACCCCTATTCAACACCTTGGACTCGCTCGGCATAGCCTACACCAACTATGCCGATGATACCCAAATTCTGATCCCACTCTCAGGCAACTACGCAGATGATTCTGACACCCTCAACAATATCTACTCCACAATCCAGGCCTGGATGGCAGCCAATCATCTTTGCCTTAACAGTGACAAAACTGAAATCCTAATTGTCGGCCCACTGAGTGCCCTACAAAATCCCAACAACCAATACACTGCCTTCCTGATTGACAGTTGCTCAATTCCTGTCTCAACCATAGTAAAGACTCTAGGGGTTTACCTCAATGCCTCGATGCCTCACTCACTATGTCCAGACAGGTGAGCACCATTGCCTCCTCAGCAGCCTACGCCACCAAGGTCCTAAATGCGGCCAGACCCTTTCTCTCTAAAAACAGCTACCTAACCATCACACGCGCAATCATTGGATCAAGGATTGATTATTGCAATGCTCTATTCATAGGCACCTCCGCTGGTAACATTCACAAACTCCAATACATCCAAAATAACGCCTTTAGAGCAGCCCTTGTTATCCCCAAAAGAGAACAAATCTCCACAGCAAGAAGAGAAGCGCATTGGCTCCCCATCCAGGAGCACATCACCTTCAAAAGTCTATCCATTGCCCATAAGTGCCTCTCCAATACAACCCCCCCATACCTCTCTCAAGAAATTACCAAATCTCACTCTTTAAGACCCACCAGGACCCCCTACACTGATCAACTAATCATGCCCGAAGTAAAGAGCTGCAGAGCAGGTGGCTCAGGTTTCCCCGACCTCGCTGCTAAACTTTGGAACTGCCACCCCGCCCCCTCGAGGGCAGAAAAATCCTACTGGATCTTCCGCAAAACTGCTCAAAACCGAGCTGTTCTCCTAAACCACAACTCTCCCTGTCTCCTACTTTTACCCAACAGGAAACTAACCCTGTCACACTGCTTCACTTCACTTTATGATAATGTCAATTGGTTAATATGTACCTGTGTTGATATTTACCTGTGTTACACTTGGTATTGTTTTACGAAATCTTGATCAAACTCTGTACCTGTAACAGTGCATCAATTCCTACGGGTTGTAATGGGCGCTGTACAAATGAAATACATAAATAAATAATCTTAGTGTAGGTCACTTTCCCTGAAATTGGCCTCTAGTGTTGCAAAGCGCCATATGAATTAGGTACTACTCCCTTGTTGCTGGATCTCAGTGGCTACGAATGTCCTTGAGGCACTCATGGTATAGGGATTGAGCAAACAAGCATAGCAGTTTTCCCTTGGAGCCTCTCTCCCCATATGGGTCATGTGCTGATTCCACATGTTATTGGTGATGGTAGCTAAACTAGTCATATACACATTCACGTGTTCAAGGTT
Organism: Ambystoma mexicanum; assembly: GCF_040938575.1. Taxonomy (NCBI): domain Eukaryota; kingdom Metazoa; phylum Chordata; class Amphibia; order Caudata; family Ambystomatidae; genus Ambystoma; species Ambystoma mexicanum. The sequence continues at coordinate 1,560,129,951 of NC_090932.1, forward strand.
GTCAGTGATGCTTCGTTTGAGTCTTTGGTTAGTAGGGAGAGGGGTGTCATGTTGGCATATGTTTGTTCATGGGCATAATACATTATCAACTTTTTCAATGCTAGGAGGGTAAAGAGATAGAGACAGCAGAATGTGAAGAACATCGCAATCATTCTCATTGTATAAGCCATGTGTTGCACGTGCGTATGTCTATTTCCTTGTCTGTAAGCAATCACTTTACGTTTTGCAAAATCCACAAAATTATTGTGAACGATCAATTCGCTGCTGTCATTTGTGTTTCTCAGTCTTGTGTCTGGGGATCAGATTATTATGAGGACCCTGTGTTAGAACTGCTACTAAGGTGCATTCGAAGAGGAATCTTGTCTTCAGGTCACTGAGTAAAACGGCAACCTTGCTCTTAGCTAAGACTGGGTAAAACTTGCTCTTAGCTAAGACTGGGTAGGTACTGGCAACGTATGATAGAAAGGCACAGATAGGAAGCTGGATAGGCAACATTGAATGTTTGGGTTTTAGTGTGTCAATTGTACCTTCAATGGCTCCCTTTTTCCTGTATGTAGATGTTTTCACCTCTGGAGCGTTGTTACTTCGTGCACGGTAGCAACCTTGGGTAATGTGAGAAACCAAAGGGTGTCTCACCTGCTAGTCCCCGGGGATCTCTGTCTCAGGTGGCCAGGGCACGGCCATCGCCTTTGGATCCAGACCCTGGGGGTGGACCAGTGCGGGAGTATCACCTGGGTGTATAGGTCTTCGGGGAGTGGGGGTGAGGCAACCGATGGCAAGATGCAGTATTCCTCTGTTTCTGGTACCTATGATCCCTCCTATTTCATAGGATTCTACAATGTCCCAACTGCCCCCTCCCCCTTTCCACACAAACACTGGGCCAAGGAAGAGGGCGGCTGAGAGTAAAAATGTTAACTGTTACACATCGCATTGGACAAGTCCCACTAATTGGGTCAAGCGAAGTCAGGCACTTAATCCTAAATGCATACGTCTGATACCAATTAGCTCTCCTCACACGGATAAAAGACGGAACATAGAAACACACTCTGAGCAAGGTGGAACATGAGTAAGAACAGAACTTCCATGGCGAAGGAGAATCTACCGGAGCAGAGCAAGAGACCAAGGGACGAGAGCCACGAGTGGAGAATCTCAGGAGTTCCTTGCAGGAGGTTGTTGCCTCCAGAAGGCTGTGAACAACACATGGAGAAGGCCGAGTCCCAAACAATAAAGCTACACTGTGTTTCTAGGATGCCAGCGACCCTCCCGGGTGAACGGCAGAGTTGGGGAGGCGAGGTCAATCCCGTGGTACTAACCTTGAATCAAGAATCAAAGCAGCACAGAACTGAAAAGAAATGCACACAGCCGGTGATTTGGCAAGAGAGGTGAGAGACCGATATGTGCTAAAGAAATATTGAAGTAGTAACATATTATCGTATAATTGAAGGCTGTACACGTGCGGATGAGATGCAGAGAAAGGCAGAACTGCAAGTGAACCTTGAAGTAATGATAGCTGGAAAGTCAGCGAAACTGAGTAACTGAGTGGTCCGGTGAAAGGAAGTAGCCCACTCGAAATTCTCAGTGAAAGGTGAAAGCTTGTAGCGATAAAGTGAATGAACTGTAAAAGTGAGGTGTTTGAAATTGACCCAGAGAAAAGGGGAGAGTAAAAAGGTGAATCTGGAACTTTTGTACATAATCATCCTGTGAACTACCCAGACCAGAAATCACTGGCAAATGATAAAGCAGTATGAGTTACAGGTTGAAAAGTCAAAGTGGTCCTGCGGAGGACTGAAGAAAAAAGCCACGCACATTCGAATGTCTTCGACATCAGGAAGCAGTCCGACCCCAACAGAGGGAGACAGCAGGTGTAAAATGTTAAGAGAAGGGAACACCTAAAGAAGGTGTATAAAGCTTGGGGAAGGGAACCCCAGCAAGTGTTTTGTTTTTCTGTAAAAAGGTCCGAACCCGATTGAGGGAGACTGATTAACTTTTGGATGTCAACTTTTGCTGAGGGAGAATGATCTGAACTTTGCTTTAAGAGGTGTGAGCCCGACAGAGGGGGACTGACGTGAACTGTTTGGTGCACTGTGTTTGAGAATTGTAAAGAAAAAACTTTAACGTGGAAGGCCAGGTGGGCCTCAATCCACGTATTGAACTGCTTTTGAGTTAAGAGCCTGAGCCAGAGTGCGTCATCTTGACTACAGGGACCGCCTTACTCTGTGCTTTCCAACGTGGGGAGGAGAGCTGACTCAGCCACATTTTCTCTTTATATTTAAACACTGACTTTCCTTTGCATACATATTCTCCTTTTCACATTTTTGTACAAGAGATAGGGCAGGCATTACGTTCTTCTTAGTATAGGCCATTTTGATTTGACAGGCACAACTAGGACTGTTTTATTTATTATTTGATGGTCGAGACTACTCCCATGTTAGCTATAGCGAAAAGTAAGAGTTCTCCAACCCCATTGAAACTTCAAAAAAGGTTTTACAAATTGTATCTCTTGTGTTTATCTTCACTTGTGATACCATGTCTCTCTTACAGTAAGGAGGGGAGAGTAGGCCTATACTAGACATGTCCCTCCTTAGCACTCCTCTTTCTTTGTCTTCTTCTTCTTGGGCTGCTTCGTCTGGGTTGTGAGGAAGGGGAGTCTCATTTGTACACCCCATGAGACTTTTCCCCATCAGCTTTACCATGGTGGGTGTGGTATTTTCAACTAAAAAGGGGCCACTAAATGTAGGTTTGTGGCAAGTTCATTTAAAATTCTTCAAGAGAACGCCATCCCCTGGATACAAGGGCAGGGGCTTGAGCTATTGTTGATGGTTCGATGTTGCGTCGTCTTCCTCGTTCTTCTTCTACCTCCCTGCCTTACCCGCAGCTGTTGGAAAATAAAAGAAACACTTGCCATCAAAGCTGTAAGGTAGTCATGCATCTCATTTCTTAAACTGACAGCAGCATTCTGGGTATCAGTTAATGGTCTAGTTGGAGGAGCAAGCAGGATGTGCATGCAGCGTCCTGTCACATACTCACGAGGAGTTAAATGGTGCTCAGAGCTGGGTTTGTTTCCTAATCCAAAGAGCGCTAGGGGCAGGCAATGGAGCCACCCCTTTTTCAGGGTGATCTTCAGCTTGGCTATATTCTCCTTGAGCAGGCCATTGAGCCACTCACAAACTCCATTTGCTTGTGGGTGATAAGCGCAGGAAAATGTATGCTTTATCCCCAATAAAGTTGTGATATGCTCAAAAGCTTCATTTACAAAATGTGGTCATTTGTCAAGCCGGTGGACTTCGCACACACCCCATCAAGGGAATACCTCTCTTACATGGAATTTGACATTGCAGGTGGAGTCAGGGTGTGTGCACAGACCAGCAAGCATGAGAATGGGCACAAAACTACGAGCATATATCGGAGCCATTGAAATTTTGGATAATATTGATATAGTCGATGTGCAGATGTTGGAAGGGCCGGGGTATTGCTCCTCTCACTAGTCATAACGTATGTCGTGCTGTAAATATTTGGCACATTATACAGTTGAAAACAAAGGTGGAAACATGCTCTGCCAAGAAGTTGGGGGTGAACAAATCTTCGGCAAGCTATGCTGCAAGACCCTCCTTACTTGTGTGAATTGGATGGTGGTCTAATGCTCTTTGTAATAGTGTGAGGGGCATAATTAGCATACCAATGCTTTCTTGGTGCCATAAGGCGTCCGTGAGGGATACTGAACATCCCCTTTTCCTTCAAAGCTCCTTTTCTTCTGATGGAGCTCTCCCCTGTAATTCTGTGATTTGGGTGTAAGCAGTGAAATAAACCCTTCCCTCAGTATCATTTTATGTGTTTGCATGCGCTTGTTGGGTGGGGTGTCAAACTCAGTGATTTTGGGAAAATATGCTGCTCTCTTGGCCTCCGCATATGCAGCTTCATTGCCCTGGGAAATTAGGTCCACCCCCTCATGTGGCCCATGCACTTCACAACAGCAATGGCCACTGGGAACAATAGTATGCTTATGAGTCCGTCCAATAGGGGTGTGTGCTGCACCGGTCTGCCATCAGCATGTAGAAAGCCCTGTCTTTTCCACCATGACAGTCCTGCATGTACTGTTGATGTCACATAGGCTGAGTCTGAATATACTGTGACATCCTCATGTGATTCAAGGGCTACAATAAGCGCTACTAGTTCTGCTGCTTGTGCTGGAAAATGTAAGGACAGTTTTGCTCTTGCTACTACATCTAAAGTCCCACCCTATCTTGTCTTTACTACTGCCGTCCCAGTGTGTCTTTCCCCTGAGGTCTGGTCAATTGTGGAAGACCCGTTGCAGGCACCGACATGAGAGGCTCCAAATACTGTGGCCTCGACACTGCCTCTCCTGGGCTCGACGCCACAGTTTCCTTTGGTTCTCGCCGGGGTCCTGGTTTACCGATAGGGCCATCCTCGGCGGACTCGCATTCCACAGGATGTCTCTGTGTGCCCACCTCCCTGCTGAGCTCTCTCCTGCTCTCTCTGCTCCACCTTTTATACACAAGCAACTGGTGAACAGGTTGCAGGTATGAGTCTTCAGGCCCAATTGCCTGACCCCAATTAGTGAAGCCTTCTGGACATGCCTGACCCGTACACCAATCTGTAGGTCTCTTCCTAGTCTCATTGTCAGAATGGTAAAATGTATCTATTAGTGCATTACCCCTAGTCGCCTATTCCTCTTCCCACTACTAAAAGTGACTGAATGGGAGGAATTTAGGGGAGAGGGTTTACAACAGCCTATAAAGGCAAGGGGAGGGTAATGTTGATTCTCAATTGGAAAAGGGAGATACCATGTCTCGTCTGTGGCTATCCTCTCCCCAATCCCCAAGGACTCTCAACCCAGGTGATCCTCCATCTCATATTCACCCAAAGTGTCAGGATCCAAAAGCTATGGCCTTTCCCTGGCCACCTGAGAAGAAGATCCAAGGGGAATAGGTGTGAGGATACCCTCGGTTTTCTCGCACACCCTTCCCCTATGTGGGATGGACTGGGGTGCTTCACAGGGAAACCGGGAGAGGAAGTCCACGTAACCTCGCTCTCGACCCTTCCGGTGTTCCACTGTGAAGCAGTAGGGTTGAAGGTGCAAGAACCACTGCATAACCCTTGGATTGGATTCCTTCCTCTGACTAACCCACACCAAAGGGGAGTGATCTGTTATCAGTCGAACCCTCCAACCCAAGAAATAGTACTTAAGATGGATCACTGCCCACTTGATTGCCAAGGCTTCTAACTCAATGACTGAGTCGTTTTTTGTTTCGAGGGAACAACTTTCGACTGATGTATAGTATTGGGTGTTCCAATCCGTTGTGATTTTGAAATAAAACAGCTCCCAGTCCCCATTAGGGAAGAACCAGTCTGGAGGATTAACTCCTTAATAAAGTCTGCAACTTTCAAAATGAGGCTCTGGCATAAGGTTTGTTTTAAGGTTTATAACAGATTTCGTTGTTCTCTTCCCATTTGATCTTTTGGGGCTCTTGTCAGTTAATCTTGAGGTTTTACTGAAGAAATTTGGAATGAAACGTCAGTAATAACCGATTTGCCCCAAAAAGGCCCTTGGGTCTTTCTTAGTTTGGGTGTGGGTGTATCGAGAACCACTCTAACTTTCTTCTGTTGTGGTTCGACAGTGCCATTACCCACAAAAAAAACACAGATTGGGCTAGTTTACATTTTCTGGGGTTAGCGGTCATCCCAGCTTTCTTTAATACTCTCATGACTGTGCATGGTGTTCCCAGGTCTTGTTATGGTTCACTATGTCATCTATATAAGTTCTGCACAATTCAGTGTTTGGTTGTAAGATTTTATCCATCATTCTCTGGAATGTTGCAGGAGTACCATGTAGACCAAATGGCAGAACATTGAACTGAAACAGTACTATGGGAGTAGCAAAGGCAGTTTTCTCTTTGTCAGGTCCATATAGTGGAACCTGCCATTATCCTTTCATGAGATCTACTGTGAATAGGAAGAGAGCATTACCTAGTCTATCAATAAGATAGTCAATATGTGGCATTGGGTAAGTGTCAAAGGCAGAGATGGCGTTCACCTTTCTAAAGTCTATGCAAAATCTCCAACTTCCATCAGGTTTTGCCACTAACACGATAGTGGAGGACCATGGGCTATTAGAAGGCTCAATGATGTTAGGCTCAAGCATGGTTCTGAACTCCTGGATGATGGTATCCTTTCTAGACTCTGGTAATCGGTAAGGTTTCAAATGTACCACTTTGCCTTGGGGAGTGTGGATATGATGTAAAATACCCTCCACTGTTACGGCTCCTCTCTAAACACGTCAGTAAACTGTCTTATAAGGTCATCGAGGTCTTGTTTTTGGTTTTTACTAAGACCAGGTGAAATTAAAGCCGCATTATCTGTAGCTTCTGGGAACAGGCAGGATAATATGATGGCATTAGACTCTGAAGGGTTTTCATTCCATTCCTTTAGTAGATGTACATGGTAGACTTGGGTTTGAAGATGACAGTCCGGTTGTGAGATTTTATAGTTACACAGAACCATTTGTTCCAGAACCTCATATGGTCCATGCCACTTACATATATGCTTCTTCCTGGACATGGGCAAGAGTACAAGCACCTTTTCACCTATGGAAAAGGACCTTAAAAATACCTTTTTATAATGGGAGGTCTTCTGTTGTTCCTGTGCTTTAACCATGTGGGTCTGTACTACAGATCTAACAGCTGGCATGTGTTCTTTAAGCCTATTTGCAATTTGGCAGAGGGGAATTGGAGCTTCTTCTCTCTCATTCCAAGTTTCCCTTAACATATCTAGGACATCCCGGGGTCCCCGACCATATTGTAATTTAAATGGGGAAAATCCACTGGAAGCCTGAGGGGTTTTCCTCACTGAAAACAGAGCCCATGGAATCATTTGATCCCAGTTTCTTCCATCCTGTTTCACTATTTTCCGTAGTATGGTCTTTAGGGTTTTATTAAATCTTTCTACAAGGCCATCTGTCTGGGGATGATACACTGATGTTTGTAATGTAGTGATGTGTAACAGCTGCTTAACTTCCTCATATGTTTGCTCATGAAGGTTGAGCCCTAGTCAGTTAATATTTCCTTTTGGAAACCCTATTTGGGAAAAGAAAGGGAGCAGGTGCTTCAAAATGCATTGTGTTGGCTCTCATGGGAAATAGCATAATCCACGATAACTGGGATGTATTTATTTCCCAGTTGGGAAGTTTCTAGAGGCCCTACAATATCCCTACCAATTCTAGAAAACGGGGTCTCAATTATTGGCAATGGATTTAAGGGAGCAGGTGGTGGTATATGAGTGCTGTCTTCGGCCAGATCTCACAAGCTTAAAGTGTTTCATGTCAGCATGGATTTCAGGCCATTAAAACTTGTTTGCTATTTGGCCCTGGGTTTTGTCTTGTCCCAGATGACTGCCAGTCAAATGTGAATGGGCTATTTCTAGGAACACCTGTTCATGACTCTTCAGAACAACCAGCGTGTGTTTACCATGCCCTCGGAAGTGGTATCCACTCAATATAGAGGTCCATGCTTCAAAAAGAAAAAGGATCCCCCTTTCTTCCGACCTTCTGGCTCAAATAGGACTTGCAAAAATGCTTCACCCAATAAGGGGTTGTTCCTTTGGGAAAAGGCTAGGTCTGGAAGTGTCTTGGGTTGTTCTTCTGTAATTGCTCTGGGTTCTGGGCTGAGAGGGCCACCAGATGTTTCATCTGCCTTGCCAAAACCTTGGGTGCCCCTATCCATTCTCTTTTCCCCTGATACCTCCTTAACTCTAGGGAACATTGTTTTTTCAAATATGCCTTGAGCAATTGTATCCCCTTGATGGATTTGGAATGGATGCTCCCCATGATTTTGTAACAACACCTTAATATCACCTCTAAAGGCAGGGTCTATGACTCCGGCTAATACATCAATTCCAAACCTCCATGCTAACCAGATTTGTGTGCTAGTCTAATATAGGTATCAGGGGGCAGCATTGGGATCAATTCGGTGGGTATCAGTCTTCTTTCACCTGGAAGAATTATTTCCTCTCTACTGCTGAAATATCAAATACAATAGAGCCCTTTGTGGCTATTGATAGGTCTGATGCTCTGGTGCGCTTAGCTTTTTAAATTGTATGGTCCCCCAACTTGTATCGGTTGAGCCGCAATACACTCCTGACACCATTTGTAAAGGCATCATGAAGCAAGGCACAGATTAAAATTTCAAATAAAATTGTTTATTAGATCAAATGTCAAGATGGTTCAAGGCCTAACTTGCCCTATGCTAAGGTGGAATTTCCCGACCTAAAGAAACTAAGGATAGTCTGAATCAGGTAGATCAACTTAAAAGTCTGTCTCTGCCCAAAACCTATACTTGCCCTCATAACTAGAGCTAAACAATGTGTAGGGATGTCAATAAAACAAAAAATAACATTCAAAATAAAGTTCTGAGCTTCTTCTAGCCCCTGGCTTAATTTCAACTTCCCTTCCCCAAGTTAACATAAGTTCCAGAAAAGTCTCAAAAGGAATCTCGAGGTTCCCTCCCTCAAGAAGACAGCACAGTTCCAAAACGAGATCTCAGGATTCCTTTTCCCAAGAAAACAACACAGTTTGCAATGATTCTCAGGATTCTCCTTTCCCAAGACACCAGCTTGCTCAGCTTGCCACCTTGTACATGAGGTCAGTCTCTCAATATTCAAAACAACTTCCAGGTCAACCTTATACTCCTTGAGCATTCATGCAGACTGCTCTTGTCTGCCTTGCTGTAGCAATATCTTTCAGGCACTTGCAGTTACTGTATGTATATTTCTTTGGCTTTCATGGATAGGGTACCCACAGTCTAGGCGCAGTTGTCGGACCACACGGTCTACCCATCACAGGTCAGACAACCGGTCACCATGGGCTTGCTTCCCCCGACAGGTTCCTCTGCAGCAGTTCCTGTGTTCGGATTCACATTCACTTGGTTCTCTCTTTCTCAGCCTTTTGGCTTTGCCACAACGGGTTTCACTCTTTGCCAGTCTCTGGTCTTTGCCACCATGAGTCCAACTATGCAGTGCACTTTGTGGTGCGCTTTTTCCCTTCATCACATCACGCGTTGCTTTCATACTTCTTTGCAATGTTCCAATCTTGTTTTATATTGCATTTCATCAGATTCTCTCTTAACTTGCAATATCTGATATTCAGTTTTTACACTAGGTTGTCATTTGCACCTTGATTTGTTCAAAGCTTTCAAATGCTCAACAAAAGCTTTCATTCATTTCAGTATTCAATAGTGTCCAGTACTTGTTCGACCCACACTTTGCAGTAATAAACTTTAACCATTGTCATTTGCACCTTGGTTTGTTCTAAGCTTTCAAATGCTCACCAAAAGCTTTCATTCAGTTCGCTATGCAATAGTTTCTAGTACTTGTTCGCCAACACTTTTCAGTAATCAACTTTAACCATTTACTTTGGTTCACCATGTCTTACACTTTAATTCTTGTTCATTCGTCATTTCCTGTTGCCATTTAACAGGCCCAGGGGCGCCCCAGTCGAGTGATCCTGTTCTACTCACTCACAGTCTCCAGCGTCTTCTCCAGGCAGCTGTCACCTTCTGCTCGATTCCGCGTACACTTCTTTTGTGTCTGGTGAGCCCGTTCCTCTTTCTCTGTGTGGGTCACCGGGAGCTTCGCTCGTGTCCCGCAGATGCTGCTGGTGACTTACAAAGACTGGATCTCTTCTCTGGCCTGCAGCTCCTGATGCAGGCATGAACCTGCAAGCCACCCAATACTGTGGCCTCTAAACTACCCCTCCTGGGCTTGACGCAAAATGTTTCTTCGATTCTCCCCGGCGTCCTGATTTCCTGACAGGACCACCCTTGGCTGCCTAATATTCTCCAGAATTTCTCTGTGTTCAGGCCTCCCTTATGAGCTCTCTCCTGCTCTCTCTGCTCCACCATTTATACACATGCAACTGGTTAAAGGTTTGCAGGTGTGAATCTTCAGGCCCAGTTGCCTGACCCTAATTAGTGAAGCCTTCTGGACATGCCTGACCCTTACACCAGTCTGTGGGTTTCTTCCTCGTCTCAGTACCAGAATGGATAAAATAATCTATTGGTGTGCAACTCCTACTTGCCTCTTCCTCGTCCCAGTACCTAAAGGGAATACATGGGAGGAATTGAGTGGAGAGGGTTTAAAACAGCCTATGAATGCAGGGCCAGGGTGATGTTGGTTCTCAATTGGAAAAGGGAGAAACCATGTCTCGCCTGTGGCTATCCTCTCCCAAATCCCCAAGGACCCTCCACCAAGGTGATCCTCCCTCGCATCTCCACCCCTAGGGTCAGGATTCAAAAGCGATAGCCTTTCCCTGGCTACCTGAGAAGCAGATCCAAGGGGAGTAGGTGTTATGATACCCTGAGGTTTCTCACAGAGGGGCCTAACGTATGCGCAGTTATCAAATACCCATGCCCTGCAATAGTTGCAAAGGCCTAGAAACTGTTGCATTTCCCTCACTGTCTTTGGCTGTGGTGTTTTGGCAATTGGTATGGCTCTTCCTGGGGTTACCTTCTGGCCTCCCTGTGAAATCAGCTGTCCAATGTATAAAACCTCTTTCTGCCAAAACTGTCTTCAGTTGTATTGAGTCTTAGCTGCACTGTTCCTCTGCCTCAAATATTCCTCTGACTAAAATGTCATCCACATACTGAATTACTTCGCTGTCCATGTGTATGTTTCCCAAAACCATCTTTAGTACCCTGTTGAATAAGACAGGGAGTCACAGTACCGCTGTGTTAATCTTTATGTTTCCACTTCCGGTTTCTATATGGAAATGAGGTCAGGTCTTGTGACTCCTCGTAAAAGGGAATTGAGAAAGATGTGATCGATTACTGTGAAATGTGTGGCTTTCGTTGGGATGTTGCATAATATGGTTGCTTGGTTGGGAGCTAATGGAAATTCTGCCTCAACATTGTTGTTTAGGGGGCACAAATCCTGCATAAATCTCCACGATCCCCCGGTCGTCGTCTTGTTCACTGGGTACACCGATGTGTTACACAGGAACTCTGATGGCACTTGGATTCCCTGTTGCACTAGCGCCAAAATTGTTTCAAAAATGCCTTTCTCTGCTTCCCTGGACAAGGGATATTGCTTCACCCTCGGTAAAATTGCTCCTGGCTTTAGTTTTATTTTGACCAACCTTACCCCTTTTAGTCGGTCAACGTCATAGGGGCTGTTGGTCCACAAGACAGCTGGCACATGTGCCAAGTCATCTTACAGGAACAATGGTGTCTTTTTCACAAGTGCCATTCTCTGTTGCACTTGCTCGTACTCTATTCTCATCCAATAGGTAATGCTCATAGAGAATACCACTTCTCTGTCTGAATAGTCGTCTCTAAATAGCTCTTCGTCTGGTCAGTCAGCCTGTACCCAACTTCCAGAGCAATTATCATTCACCAGCCTTTCCCCTCATCATCTGTCCCATGGAGAACCACTCGCTCGTCCCTGATGATAACCACTACTAGTTCTAGTGCAAACACGTGTCCTCTTCCTCGTCCATGGGATTTTCTGGCCTGAATAGGATCTCTATAGGCAACCTCAATGTTCTACCCTGTATCCACGGGACCCATGCTAGAATAAGGCTTAACCCATAATGGAACACCTCGGGATCAAGGGGCGCCCTTCTCTGTACTGTCTGCCCAAAGAACGCTAGAATAAATTATTGTGCATTCATATAATGGATCCCTAGAGTACAACACACTATCCCCTGTTCAGTAAATGAGATGGTCATGTTGAGCTTACTCATCATATCCCTTCCCATTATGTTCACTGGGGTCTGATGGGAATATAATAGTGGCATGGTAAGGTCAATGGTACCAAATGTGTAGCCACAGTAAAGTCTTGTGCATTAATGCATTGTCTGACATTGGGTATTTCACTTCCCTAACACAGGATCTGGTGGCCCCTGTATCTACAAGAAAAGAGAACGTCTTGTCACCTATGGTCACTCCCACTCGTGACTCCACTTGAGGGTCAGGTGTGATGGATAGGATGGAACACATCAAGTCATTCTATGGGCTGTCCTATTGTGGGTATAGCTTTGCCCTGGGCCCAGTCAAAGGGTTCCCTCCCACTACTATCACGTTCCCTAATTTGGGTGCAGGGTCTGTCCTGTGGTGTCCGGGCTCCATGCACTCATGGCATTCTGTTGCGTCGGTGCTTGTGGTGGTGCCTGCGTGTGTGTCTGTTGTGGCTGTTCTGGCCCTTGGGGGGCTTGTTGCAATTGTGGCGCATGTGTCGGGTACTGCATGTGATCCTGGGCATAGTAGTCAGGTGGCTCTACTGTATATGTGGGTGAATATGTTGTCCCCCCTCTTGGATCTTGCCAGTCCTGCTGCATCCCTCCCCTGCACACTGCATACTCTGGATATGCGGCCTATCTTCCCACGGGCCCAACACTGTGGTGGTCCCATACGTCTGGGCAGTCCTTCGTAGAATCCCCCTCCCCAATACAGTGTTTGAAATCCACCCCCTCTTCCTCTGGACACGCCCTGCCGCCCCCGGGGCCAGTTGTTATACTCTCCCCTTCCTGCAAAGCTCCCCCCTGCCATTTGCTGGCTGTGCGGCTGATCTTGCACAACCACTCCCTCTCCACTCATCATCACTGCCCCTTCCATCATATTTCAACAACTTCTTCTGAACTAATTTTGCCTCGTCCTGTTTTCTTTCCTCGCGTTTCTTCCTAGCATTCTCTTGCATTAACCGGCAGTGGTGTACTATTGCCAGTTTTATTTCTGGCCACGGCCTCTCTTCCATTCCTGCTACTTTCTTCAGCTGCTTCTCTTCTGAGGGGTCTAGTGTGTTTCTTCCTTCCTCCCCACCCTCACCTGCCTCCCTTTGCTCATATGGCCCTATGGTTCCACAGCTATCATCGCTCCCCTCGTCCTTGTCACTCTCGAAGTTCAGTCGTTTGAGCATACCCTTCCCCCTAACAATCTTGGCTCTCTTCCCCATGGAGACCTTGCTGTGCTCTTTGCTGCCTTAGAGATAGCCCTACCATCTCGTCCGTCCAGATATACTGTTCCAATCCTCCTTCCTATCTCCTCGTCTTCCTCCAGAAGTGTACGGTTCTTCATTATTTCCTCCACCTCCCTTACTCGTCTTCCTGTTTTCTTTCTCTCACTCCTACCATCTATTTTCTTCCTCGCTCTTGCATATATACTCTCGAGCAAGCCTTTCAACCTCCCGTCTCTTCCTTTCTTAGTTCCGGTGCACCCGTCGCTCTCTTTCCTCCTTTGCTCCTCTTGCTACCCTCTCTGCCTCGTCCTTCCACTTCTTCCTCTATGCTTCCTCTAATTCCCATCTTCTCTCTTGCCATCTTCTTTCTCTCCTCTTTCCTCCTCCTCCGACTTCTGTTTCTGTCGCGCTTCTCCTTCCTCTTTAGCTCGTCTTGCCCTAGTTTCTCTTTCTTTGTCCTTAGGGTCAGTTTTACGCTGTCCATCTTGTTTAAGCAATATTTCTCCTCCTAGAGTCATCCTTAGCTACGGTTGTCTCTCCCTGGTCACTCTCTGCTAGCTTCGCCTGTAATTCGCAGCGCTCCTTATACTCAATGCGCGTGGGTGGTGGCTTAGTTATTTAACTTGGCTCCACTTATTGTGTCTTCACTACTATATGCAGGAGGGGTATATGTGGGTTTGGTGTATCCTGCTGCTGCCTTTAACTCTTTAGCTATAGGTAAATCCCCTGTCCTTTGTTTGGCAGACTGGTTCTCTGGGAATGAGGAGGAGGAGCTGTATGGCCACCCACGTCATGCTGATTCAGCGTCCAGTCTCTCCTGGGTGGGTCCTCCACCTCGTCCCCGAACATCTTCCATAATTCTAGAACCGCTATTCTGTTTTGTAACTTTTTGCCTTTATATGCAGCACGCAATTATGTGATCATGTGTTTAGCACAGGTTTCGAAAAACTGCCCTCCTGAGGCAAGGTTTTATCACCTTGCCCCATGTCTGGCGATTCCATTCTGCACTATACTTGCAAATTCTGAACTTATACTGTGGGAGAGACTTGCACATATGCATTAGGAGAGTGTCTCCCATGATGGCACATCACTCTTTTGACTGCGGATACTTACATGACCTCAAAATGGGCTTTTGATTTATATCTCAAATATCCAGACTTTACTTTCTGCAATCCTTCATCAAGCAACAGTATATATTTACCCCTATTTTCAACACTTCCTGAGCCTTCCCTTGAGCCTCTCTGGCTCCACCAACACCAATTCGGAGCACGCACCACAGTCGCTTCCCCTTCTCCCAGCTCTACCCTTCAGGCCGGGCCAAACCTCCATGTGCTCCTAGAGCCTGTGCTAATGTAAAAGCAACCTTTCCTCACGGCTTCAAGAACACAACCTCAGCAATCTCTATTTCTCACCCTTAACAACCTAGACAACCCTCGAGCCTGCTGCCCACTCTTTGGCTACTCCCTTTTCATCCTAAAATACCAAAATCCTTTCCACCAACGTATGACAATTGGAGTGTCCCTCCTCCTCCTGGGCCAACAATCTCCTCCTGCCGATCCTTTAAAGAGCAAATTGTGGTGACAACGTATCTCCAACAACAACCCCTATATGCATACAACACATGATTGCACTCATATAAAACAACACAATATCCCCTACGGCTGTCTTCTTGCCCACTCATGGCAAGGGAAACATCACTTATAAAGGCCATGTTAGGCCATCGGGGCGTGGCCCTTCTTGTATGCCTCAATTGGTCACAAGGAATCTTCTCTTTTTTATACCTTTTCTTTTTTCTTTTCTGTAATACCTCATAAGGTGCCACCTTCCGTAATTTAAGCAAAAAACTGTAGTCGCAGGAAATCTGTCTCTCTTTTCTCCCCACAATATGTACAATATTTCCCTCCGCCCCTACATTTGCCAGGTTACTGTTCTCATACTTACATCCGCTGGTCAGCCGACATCTTCGGAACCAACTTCTCCCATATTTTGCCACTCCGCCCTCTTGTCTGCAAAGCGTCCTGCGGGGAGTGGTCAGGAATTTGTCCATGGGGGCTTTTGACGTCTGTCTGAGTTTTCACACATGATTAGCAATCCGGTCCTCACAGGGCGCGTCGCAGCCCTTCAGGCTCGAGCGGGAAAAAGGTGGCATGATCACCGAGAGCAGTGGCAACCATCCTCACATACCATTTGTCGAGGTATGGGGAGGACGCCCCCTCACGCAGGTATGCAACAAACAGGCAGGAAACATCCCACATCGGGCGATCTCCAGTTTCTTCTTGTCTGGATACAGGCTTGCCACAGATTTTACTTCATAATGACATCCCAAACAAATGATAAATTGAGCAAACCTAGGGGGGATATGATTGGGTGAGTAATATGGCAGGGTATGCATCCTATATGGGCTTAGTGTTCTAATTGGTCCGGCGATATTGAGTAACTCCACCTAGGACCACCTACACAAAGGATACATGGGGAACATGTCATCCTGGCAAATTATGAGTGGCTGTTGCAACACTGTTAAGGTGAACGTGGAAGGTGAACGGGGACTGGTCAAGTGTGGCTTCTCAGCCTTGGCAGGTTGGACAGTTACCGGCACATGGTCCCTATTCATTCCAAGTCAAGAAAACAATCCAAAAATATTGGCCAATAGTAAGGCTACAGCTACCAGGGGAACCACTCCCCAGATTTGCTTTCAAGAGAGGCAGGAACATTAGAGAACATCTAGTGCATTCAATGTACATACGATATACTCCCGCTACTGGACTATGGAACCTACGCAAAATAACTGGACATTACCCTTGCGGGTCATGTTCAGTATGTAAACTCACTAAGAGAACTAAGTCTTTCCACATTAATGAAAGACTATGGACTCTGAAACACCATACGAACTGCAAAAGCAGCCAGGTGATCTATTGCATTCAGTGCCTATGCGGCTACCGTTATGTAGGCCAGACCATGAGTAAGATGGGCACTCGGATCTCCGAACACCGATCCAGGATCCAATGGAAACAAATGACATCGCCTATGGTAGCGCATTACACAGAGAACCGTCACACACCCGATGACCTTCTATGGTGGGTGCTAGAAAAAGTTGAGTCAGGCCCCAATATTCAGACCAGGCTCCTTAATCTAGAAAACAGATGGATCCATAGATTGGATACTTTGGAGCATGGCCTCAACGAATTGCACAACCCCCAGTTTTAACAACCCACTGGGGTTCTTTGTGTCACCTTATCAACACTACCATCTGCTCCACAGATAGATTCACCACCTCTCCATTTTGGCCACCACACGATAATCAGAATGACTTTACCCTGCTCCCATGGCAGGTCCGGACCCGCTTCCTCCGAGCCAGCGTAAGCAGGAACCTCGCTAACTGCTCTGTCGGACACAAAAATATGTTTATAGCACCAACCACTGCGCGGGCTATGCCGCCCGCTTACTTGCACTCGCTTTAGTACTGGTAAACACATACATTCATTCATTCCTACATTGTCCTCTTCAAACACATACCGGCTTTGTTAGCAAGGCACATCCCCTGAGGACACAGCCCACACACGCCGCAGCATAGACACATGAGGATGAGCTACCTCTCAACCCCCGTGAGCTGTGAGCTACTATCTCTCCCACTCTCGTAGACGAGCCCGGCCACGGCCCCCTCCCCCGAGGATCAGCACCTCGGGTCTCCTAGCAATCACACCACGCTCCCGCCTAAGCATGACTCGGCACAATGAGCGTCTATTTGACAGGCTCCAGTGACGCCGGGGGTTTGGTGACACCATCCAATGTGCTCGGTGTCAGAATTCCTCTTCACAAGTTTGACCCGTAGTGTAGAAGAAGAATTCTTCCCACCAATGTACCCCTTTGTATGTAAGAAATACACAGCGCAAAGGAATCAATTAGTTGAAAGAATGGATATCCCACTGAGACCACGTGGCTGTAGGAGGAAATAATACAATTAGTACCAAAAGACTGATGATTGAAAATCACGATTCTAATCTAAAACTCAATACACTAACCTGAGAGAACTGAACAGTAGGTAAGTACTACCACGGTCAGGTTTAAGAAAAAGCCCAGAAAAGTTCTGCAAACAAACAATATTCACTATAAGTAATGCTATGTGCCTGAGAGAATAAGGATACTGAACTAGGTGAACTTTAACACAAGAATTTCCTTACCAGGGAATATCCATGAGGGAATCCGTAGAATGAATGGATGACAGGAGCCACCTTCAGCAATCCGCGATAACAAACAGTACTCCCACGGTGCGGGGAACAGTTCTATCAAGGGTTCGAATACCCACGTTGCAGTAGCGGCTGTCCCGCGGAGCAGCGGTGGCTGTCCCTCGGAGCAGCGGAGGCTGTCCCACGGAGCAGCAGAGGCTGTCCCGCGGTGCAGCAGAGGCTGTCCCATGGAGCAGCGGAGGCTGTCCCATGATGCAGTGGAGGCTGTCCCAGATACCAGAGCACACGAGACGTGAATTCAAAATCCAAAAGAGAAATCCTTAAACCGGTCCGAGTCCAAATATACCTAGCGGTCGCCGAACAACAGTCAAGGAGAAAGCAAAAACGAAATCAGGTCACAGAAGCCAGGGATCCAGGAACCATGAAAAACTATGAGGAAAATTCGCCAAAACAGTAGGGTAATCCAAATCCAAAACAAGTACAATCCGGGTCAAAACACGAGAAATGATCGTAGAACTATGAGACAAGAAACAGAACGCCAAAAATGCTCAATCAGAAGCGCTGAGCAACTAAGGAGGAGGGGCAAAATACCCAAGATCACCTGATCAACGTCGTGATCGTACACAAACGTTACCCCTCCTTAGCAACGTGTCACTTAGCTTCCATGGCAACCTCCAGGCTCTGCCGCGGATCGCGTTTCTGGCAACCCAATGCCGCTGTCCCAGCGCTTTCTTTTGTTTACTGTGTCCAGTTGCTGAAGATGCACGAAAAACTCGTACGCAAATTCCCATGCCTGACACTTGGATACTCGAGCCGGCGGCTGCCTCCACAGACAGCCATTAACCGGCACTCGAGCACAGTGAGCGGAGCGCCTGTCTTAACGTAAGCAGTCGGGAAGAACAGGATAGCTTCATTTTTTCTCCCTCTGGGGTTCTTCCTTCTGCATACACCCCATATTCTCCATTAAAGCACACTTCCTCTCCTTTCCTCTCCGGCTCACACAGCAACCAGGATTCAGTCCTGCCCACGGCCAAGACCGCACTGAAGCCGGCTACAGAGACCACATAAGGAATGTTGTGCTGACAGACACCACACGGCTGGGGACTGTTACTGCGTGTCAACCCTACGGCTCCAGATATTCTCCAGACGCCACCCTAACCTGCCCAGTCACCCAGCTGGCTCCCGATTAGGCTACCCACACATTCAGGTAAGCACCAAACACGCAAACCACGGGTGATACCATTACTCTCCACTCACCCCCCTGACTCTTTTGCAATCTATGCACCCTGTACTCACATCCTTTTCTCTCCCGCCAGCTCCTGCACTCAGCCAATCACTTATATGCTAAGTTGAACCCACGGCCTGTGTCTCTGCCGGATACCGCTCTCCTCCTCTACCTACAGAGAAGGGACAGCTTACTCGAGGCTACGCTACCTCACCTGACCATGGACACCCCATCCCGTGGCCATCAAGGTACAGAGACTGCAACTTTTCTATCTCTTTCACTGCTGACTAAGCAGCCACAGTAGAAAGCTTTGCACGATTAATACACTGAACTAGTAATTCCTGTGGAGATCTTTCTCTTTTTCTTCCCTTGTTGGTTTACTTTATTAACAAACTTAATTCTAACCCTGACCGACCGTTTGGACACCCATACAAGAGGCAATCACTGCCTTCTGCACCTCACTTTGACAACATGTCCTTTCTTACAAGTTTTCTTCTTTCTCTCTATTTCGCAGAATTTGTCCTTCATTGCCCTGATGAAGGCGGAATACTTCATTTCTCTTTACTTTCCTTTTGGTCAGTAACCGCCGAAACGCAAGAACTGTGAGGGGAGTGTAGGTGTCACTTCATCCACCCACACATTGTAACTTCCTCAAAACTGGGATCCCCCACTGCGTTGGCAAACTCTTACCTCGGATAAAAGACGATACACCCGAGAAGACATATCAGGAATCTATTGTTTGCATATTGGGAATAACAAGGAGTTATCTCCCAACCATAGAAGCAAAAACCATGTTGACTTTATTGATTTGTTCTTAATTTTGTGTAAGGACAGGCAGACACACTCCTGTCCCCATTTTGCTGCTACTGTCAACTACGTGTTTCTCTTTCTCTACTTCTGCCCATCATTCCTCCCCCTTATCTGCATGTCCTTCCTTTTTTATCCGACACCACCACTTGGATTCAAACCTACTTTGTCTGTGACTATAGAACAGGAAAGTACTAGGTGTGTGTTATAGTTGTTACATTTATTTGTTGTTTATGCTTTCAATGAGTACAACATAACAGGTTGTGCTTTTTTATCATATTTCATGCTTTGATTTACATCACGGACACTGGTTGCAAACTTTACATGTCTGGGATGATAATCACCAGACAAACAGTTATTTTCACAAATCTGCTTGTGCAACCAAATACAGAACTGTTTTACTTCATTTAAGACTTGTGTTCTATTGTTTGTTTGTGTTTTTTCATTATATTTGCCTTACTTTGGTGTTCAACCTCTTTTTGTCTAGTGGATTAGATCTAATGTACCTCATGGCATTCATTGCATCAATATTGGGTTGACAAGGGGAGGTTTAGGAATAATACCAACCCCCGTCCGTTCTATTAACCCATGGCACAGCAACACCCTCTATCCCTTGATTTGTAGTTACCAGCACATGAGCAACAATTGAAGGTGATGAGAACCGACCCAAGGTGATGCGTGTCCCACCAAAGTTACCATTGCCATATTCCTTAGTCCTCGACGAGCCAGGACATTTGGCTGTCAATTTAGTACTTTATTGTATCTTTTGTCTCAAAGAGATGGATGGGAACAAAGGTCTCCGTCTGCCCTGGTCTGGCTCTAATGAATGGGCATTCTCTGCCAGCTGCAAGACACGTGTGTGGGGACCGTGTTTCGAATGATCCTGTTCAGTAATTTATGAGGATTTTAGCCCTTTTTGCTATGGGTCTCATTACCTCCTTACCCCCTGGAGACTTGTTTGAGCTACTCTATTCTCAGTGTCAGGAGTGAGCTGATGAGAACCTGACCTTCCCACAAAATGTGTTTCTTGTTCATTTAGATACTGCTGTGTCTGCCATCTCGGATTTGCCCATTGTCTGTTCTTTTCAATGCTGGTCCGAACCTGTCTTTCTGCGCTAACCTTGGCAATCCGTGCACTTGCTATCTGTACTGTTCAAGCTTGGCTTTTCTGCTGACTTAGCTAGACAGTGTCTAACTGCTGTCTTATGGCTTCCCAATGTCTCCCATTCACCTAACGTGCCTGCGTCCTCCATCTTGATGTACACGACCACTCATGTTAGTTGCGTTCTGCATTAAGCAAGCGTTTATGTGTGTTCTCGTGATACTTGCGTTTCAGAGAGAGAGAGAGAGTGTGTGTTTTCTACCCTAGTGATTGTAAGCATGTTCTCTTTGTTAAAATGCAGTTTGACCTAGTGTTCGTGTATCTTTGTGCTTTGATGCATGTGATTCTTGTCTAATGCGCCTACGTGTGTGGGCCCAAGCAGTGACGTCATTTGTCATTTATGTGCCTATAGCTCGTCTAGGGGTTCCAACACCTGCAGCTTTATTGCTTTGGTGATGTCATCTGGGTGGGGTCTGTACGCTTGTCTCAGGGAATAACGTCTCTCACGTCAGCGATATAGTGTGGTGAGGGTAGACCATATGAGTGAAGTGCACTATACCATCGAAACAGGGGACGGGCCGAAGCAATGATGGACACGTTCATTTGACTCTCGTCAAAAGTGCAGTGTCCCACACCTACAATCAATAGAGCAGCATTGATCAAGCAATTCTTGGGTGATGGCCGAAACTTCAATAGAGTGAATTGTATGTAAGCATCAATATAGCGTATTTGACCATCTTATTAAGAATTACACAAATTTAATTGCACTCGAATTATATACAATTCGTAAAGGTTCCTTAACCGCAAGCACCACTGAGCTCAGACTATAATGAACAAGAATACAGTAAAAAAAAACTAGGCTTTCAAGTTAGTATTAAGTTGCCCCTTAAAGTAACCCGATTTCACACATTAAAAACACTCCAAATCTTCTAGTTTAAAAAACCTTTAAAAAGTAGGCTTTTGTCTTTCAAGCCCTTGACCTAATGCAGCATTATCAAACCCTTCAACAATGTAATAAAATGTTTACATGTCAGATGGTGGGATCCTGTAGAAGGCAACCAAGGCCATCATGTGTGTGAATGGCATTACAGCCCCTTCAACAATGGGCGAATCAGCCTACGCCTTTTGTTTACCCACAAATCATATCTGACACACACATTCAACACCATACCCACAAATGTGCTATACTTATAGGGATATTTATCCTGGCCCCAAGTATGAATGAACTAGAACTTGCCTTAGCCGGTAGGACAAACGTTCCTCCAGTGTGCCTTTGTGGGGAGGTTGGTTACATGGCGTTGTAGTTTGTTATTGCATATTAGCTTTCGTGGAGTAATTATCATAATGAACTTATGTGCATTTCATCGGTTCACCTGCGCCTATATTTTATTTTAGATTTAATGGAGAATTTTGTTGCTGCTGCAAATGTCATAATGGAGGCCATCTCCAGAAGAGAGTTTACCCCCATATCAGCAGCATTAGGGTTAGTTTGTCTCATATACAATTTAGCATGAATTGGACCAATGTCAGTCATGTCAATGTGCACTGGATAAAGCAATGAACCAGGAGAGGCCCACATTGGTCTCATGGCCACCTGAACACATGCCGCCTTTGTTTTGCTACCAGGGAAGCCAAACCGAATTCTAAGGGAATCTACATCCTTCTCAAGTGTTCAATGGACATTGAAGTTTGGATTAGGAACATATATATTGTTGAGAAGGAAATTAACCTCTCCCACCCGCTATGCGCTTTAGAGTAAGGCTAATCCCATAAATACACTTGTCTGTGCCGTGGGGAGGGCGGCGTGCTAAGAGACCCTGCACAGGCACAATATTATGTGAAATATAGATGCTTAGACTTAGTGCGCGCATATAAGGAGGCAGCATTTTTGTAGATATGGTAGAAACATTCGGCCTGCATGGCTGTGCGGTTAAACACAGACCTAACAAAGAAACCTGAATAGCCCCAAGCAATGATCATAAAGACACTCACGTGGTTAGCTCCCATAGAAACTCTCCTCTGTTCTACAACTGTTGCCAATACATGTTATCCCGAGAAGGAATGTGCCATGCAAGACAACGACACAGTACCAGGCACCTCACAGTGCACGTTCATCACAGGCCAAAGTAGGCCTCTGAACCCCCCACCCAGCCAACCATGAGTTATGGCAGGCACAACTGTCCCAGTCCAAGACCCCTGAATTCCACGATAGTAGGTGACCCCAGACCACCAACCAAAAACCCACTAGCCATAAAAGATCTAAAAGAACACAACCATTCCACCTTATTTCAGAATGACAAGATTTGAACGTGAGGTACATGGTGGAATAAATCATAGTCCAAAGCGAGGGTGGAAGCCTTGGGTGCGGATAATGCGATACAGAATGAGTGAAGAATGTGTGGGTCAGCGTGATCTTAAGCCTCCCCCTGTGCCAGTCCCCGAGCCTCCCAGGTGCACGGCATAATGATAGAGAAGCATTGTCTTACATAGTAACTAATTGCAAACTCGACCTTTGTTCCTTAGAGATGACGAGCCCAGCAGACCCTACGTGATGGAAGACAGAGTGACAGGGCTGGTGCCAATGCCCTGGCATCTCCTATAAAGAAGGCTAACCATATATAAGGTCTCCCCAACCAGCCACGCAGGTTTTCGCAGTCTACGTTTACGTCACTGATGACGATGTGTTTCCTTATAAAATTCTGCTTGTACCATTTTTCGGCAGAACGTTCTTGGGCAGCAGAGTTCTTTGCTGGCACACCTATTTTGGTGTGATTAAAAGTTGTTATGCTTGCCAAAATCGCTTGGCCCTTTTTCCCCTAACGGGTTGTATTTTTTCTGGCGCGAGCGTTTGTGGGCGTGCCTCACTATGCAGCACATTATGTCTGTAAATGGGCACATGAAACTGTATCTAACATTATCTCTCTAAATATGGCTGCAAATTGCATTTGAAGCTGTATCTAGTACATTATGTCTGTAAATGGGTACACAGGGCTACAATTGGTACATGATGCTGTATCGAGCCCATTATTTTTATTTATTTATTTAGTTCTACCGCGCCGGAGCCCGCATGCATCATTATGTCTGTAAATGGAAACGTCTGCATCTGGCATGGCACGCAGGACTGCAACTGGCATATGGTGGTACCACTAAGGGTACCGCCGTATACTGTAGCTGCCCCAAGTCATGTGCTTCCTGTAGTTGAATATGTGGGTTGTGAGTGGTATTAATTAAAAAGCATGCCTATTTGCGTTGTTGTCAGTGCTCGCTTCACATTTCAAAGCCCCGAGACTGGAGAGTGGGCACTTTCACAATGCTTTCATTCACGAGCCCTATCAATAATTCATTTTGGTTCATATTGAGTTACTAGTGCTGACAATTTGTTCAGCTGCGGTGGAGACTCTGAGTGATGCGCCCCCCTTTGTGCCTCCCGCCCACAGTCCCTCGCAAGTAAATCAATATTAGCCTGGGCTGGCCTGCTTCTGGATCTCCGAGGTGGGGCTTGCGGGTCAAAGCCCTGGTGACTGTGTTTGCGCACACAGTGGTTCAGGTGCTCTTAGTCTGAGCACGAGGGGAGTGTTCTGTAAACTTCCGGTCGCGCGGGCGACGGTGGGCCTAGTTCCGGCGGCGAGGCGCGCCTAGCACGGCCTCGCCGCTTCCAGGATGCCAGTGTTGGCAGAGATAAAATGTGATGGCGATGGCGTCATTCTATTCATAGCCTCACATAGAAGGAGACAGCCCTGGGATTTGGCATCAATCCAGCAGGATATCTGCTTTATAGCTGTCAACATTTAGTGTCCCCACGGAGAAACACGCCCGATTTTGTTTTTGGCAGGTGAGAGCCCACTGAAGCATATGGGCGTATAGGGGGCTTGGTGGTAAGGCCGGGTGACCGCCATAAGCTCGAGTTGAGAGATATGCAGGGGTCAAGTCCTAAAAATTAAAGTGGGGGGACTCATCAACAAACGCAATGGGATGTGACGTCGCCAGAAATTAGCATATCAAGGTGAAATATGCACATTTCATTAAATTGGCTTTGCATAATCACCCAAATTGAGCAGGACAAATAGCATTTGCCTTTCATGAAATCAACACACACACAAAACCAAGAGAGGATATTTTCTTCTAATAGTGTTTTTGAAAACTTTAAAAGGTGTGCATGTTTTAGAACCAGTACAACTATTTCCCTGGGACTTGCAGTACCGAAATGTGACATTTCACCTTTACTTGTTTGTTATTTTTCATCAAGTTATATAGTTTAGTGGTGGAGTGTCTGGCCTACAAATCGGGCCGGCTGCGGTTTGATCCCTGAGTTCAGCTTTAATTCAGAAATTCAAAGAGGACATTCATTGTTTCTCATTTTAGCTGGGGGGACTGAGTCCCCCATCTGAATAAAGTGGGTGGACTCCGTCCCCCCCGCGTGTGCCCTTAACTTGAACCCTGGAGATATGTGGCTTACATCATGTGTGCCATGGGGGCGCAACAAAATCTACCCTTCAGGGGGTGGGTTAATCCTTCAAATGTTGGGGGAGGCGTTAACTTCAAAGACGTTGGGGGAGGGGCAAACTTATTTGTGTGGGGCATCTAACTTCTTTACACATTCTAATGAGACTATTCTAGTGCAGCTTCAATGTTACAAGCCGATAAGGCTAATCTTTAACTCTGCAAGCACCCACTTAAGGACTGTTGTGAGAATGGGATGTCTCCTGCCCCCCTATCCTTCCAATAACTCCCCTGGCATGCAAGTATTTACCCCACATCACGATTTCAATTGGCGAAAAATGTGCGCATATGAATGCACGTGCTAACAGTCAACATCTGTGTCCTCTTCTGTCCGGCCATAGCTCTCTAGGTCAGCCAGGTCTAGTTAACATAACCCAAAACTTCAGCGGGGTTGGGCTGAAGCCTAGTGGGCTCAATGGTGTTGCCTCACTGCATGGGCCTGTATTGCCTCGGGTCGCCCTCCACCCCTGGAGGCTCGCACTTACCTTACATTGAACTTCACTTGTTGCTCGTGCATGAGTGCCACAACACCTATCCCATTCCCCCTCCCTTCTGCACTTGCACGTTCTGAACACTCACAAGGCATAGTAGGTTCGTCCTCCCCCTCCCACTTTATTTAGCATTTTACGTTTTTCAATTGTTTCGCATCCCCTTGTTTGTTTGTTTGTTTGTTTATTTGGTATAGCGCAAAAACCAAACCCGCAAGGGTAACTGGGTGCAGGCAGCACAAGGATACTTGAGAACTTGGTTACAAGACAAAAAAAACGGTTATACAGACAAGATGAACGCATGTACAGGCAGTACAGAAATACAGAAAAGCAGATAGAGCAGGTTGTCTAGAAACCAATAATCTAGTTATACTCATCCGCAGTCTCTAGAATAAGTGGCGGTATGGCGGTCAGGCTAAGTGTCGATGGAGTGAATCCAGGTGAGGACTTTCCGCCTGAAGCTAGTGTAGAGTTGGTCCATTCTGAGGTCAAGGGGGAGTCTGTTCCAGGTTTGATCAGCTATGACCGGGAAGCTGGATCCGCCCGCTGTGCTCTTTTTACATCTGGGCACCACTAATGTGTAGGCATTCATCATTCTGGTGGGCCGGTTTGAGATTCTCTTGTTGACTCTGTTTACCAGGTAGGGGTGCGCTATGTTGTTAAGGCATTTAGAGGTAAGGGATAAGGTTTTAAGCGCAATCCTGTCTTTGATTTTTAGCCAATGGATATTCTTCCTAGCGGTGGAGATATGAACTCTGTTAGGAATGTTTAAGGCTACTCTGATAGCGTTATTTTGGAGCGTTTGGAGTTTGTCATGGATGTATTTGTTAGAACCAGCATATAGGGCATTACAGTAATCCAGCTTGGATATGATAAGTGCGTTTGCTAGAGTAATGCAACTAGTTTCCGTTAGAAATGGTCTGCATGCTCGGATCAGTTTGCAGGTGTATGCAGTGGAGGATGCTAGTGAGTTGGTTTGTTTCTTGAAGGTGAGCGCTGAGTCAAGATAGACCCTGAGAGTTTTGACTGCGGGCATCACTTTAATGACATTATTGTCTATGTTAAATGAAGCATAATTAGGGCCCAATTTTTTGATGGCCAACTCTGAGCCGAGGATCAGTAACTCAGTTTTGTCTTCGTTCAGGCAGAGGCCGTGAGATGCCATCCATGCCTGAATGAGGAGATATATCTTATTCACTAAGGCTGTGTCCGCCAAGAAGTTGCCCGAAAGGGGGATAAGGATCTGCGTGTCATCTGCGTAATTAGTGTAGATGACACCCAGTCTGTCCAACTTGTCGAACAAAGGCTTAGTGAAGATGTTATACATCGTTGGAGATACACATGATCCTTGGGGGACACCGCATGAAACTTGTGTGGGATCAGCAGCTGCTAGGGGGGAGAATACTCTCATTGTCCGGTTTGCCAGGAAGGATTGTACCCAGGTTATGGCATCACTTGAAAAATGAGCGGCAGAACTGAGGTGATTGCATAAAACTGCGTGGTCTACCAAGTCGAAGGCCACAGAAAGGTCAAGGAGGAGTAGCATAGCTGATTTGCCATTGTCAACTCGTCAATTTGGGTCCCCTCCCTATTGCCCTGTGGGCGCTTTGAAACAGTATTTACTTCCTGTACAAGCGCGTAACAAGCAAAGAGTAAATAAATAAATAAATGGTGCAGCTCAACAGATTAGCAGCGTATCAGACACTTGCACTCCCTGTAAACAGGCAACTGCTCCCAATAAAATCTGGAGTACAAATATTCCTAACAAAGAATCGGGGGGGAAACATCTATAAAGGCAAGCCCGCCGCTTCCATGCACAGCTGCACATGTATATTTGGATCAGTGGTGGTAATATTAATGGTTGTAGAGGATACAGGGGCAAAAGCGGCAACTGCTCCCATTGTTCTTGAGCAATGGGGGCAGGAACGCCACTTTGCCCCTGTGCAGATATTGAAAGTTTCAACGAGGAATTGTTCTGCGTTCACGATAGAAAATATTGTTATGGCGTGACACAGCATTGGGCTTTAATCCTTCCCCACCCACAAAACTACAGAGCTTTGCTGAGGAAACGGATGCAGAGGACTAACAGCAGGCGCCTCTTTGAGAGCAGCACCTTAACAAGGGCCTAAAAATAACTTTTAAAAACACATCTCTCTGTTATCAGCTGCACAGTTTTGCACATTGTTAGGCAATTAGAGCCAGAGGTCGAAGTCGGAGGCAACTTAAGGTTACAAAGTTCCCTTACTTTTTGGGGAAATCAGTCATTGTTCCCTTCCTTTGTTCGACCCGTAGCACCGTTCCAGGATGGCAGGGTAGGATACATTTATTTATTTAACTACTAACTTTCGGGGGTTTGAACCTAAGATGCACTGGTAATCCACCAGTGTCACACCATGCTGTGCTAGCTTGCAGGTGATGTGTTGCTTTTGTTCATTTGTATGGACTGCCTGGGACATAACGCACAAACAAAAAACGATTGGATAGGTATACCCCATGACCCGTAGACACCTATATGATTTTATCTCAAATACCCCATTACAGACTGATAATGTAGATCCATTCTGAATTTTAGTTGAAAATCCCACCTTGCGCCGTCCAACTGACTTTCAAAACCAAAGGACAAGCACCCATTACTCCACACTGGTATCAGTGATGGAGACAGCAGACAGTGAAGTTGAAAATGGATGAAAGCCTAAAATAGAATGATGAATGTATTAGAATAATGTACCATATTGTATCAAAGATTATGAATGATCTTTTGCTCCTGAAGAAGAGAGACTCCTCTCAAAACGCGTAGAGCTTAATTCTTGATTTATTTTGACTTTATCAACACACTTTGGATTTTCATGCGAATGAACACAAATTTACATTGTTATACCAAACATTAAAACAGAATTGTGAAATGTATTGAATATTTGTTGATTGTTTATGATGTGTATGATAGAAATACATAATACTTTAATTAGTTTAAAATAAATCACTTTGACTTGAAGAACGTGTTAAATAATTTTTATAACTGATTATTTTTAATCTATACAAAACATGTGATGATCAGACTAAAGATATATGTGAAATTCTGACTGAAAAGTTTCTTCCAGTATCTATAGGTGTCCAGGGGACAGGAGTGCCCATGAATTATGGGCATTCTGTTTGGTTCTCCTAGACACCTGCGGTCAATAATAGAACACACAATAACATACATTAGTACCCGGGACGCGCGGCTGAACAGGAATACTGTGTGGTGATTGGCTCATTTGCGAGCCATACCACACGGTATTCCCGTCCACGCCGTGCGTGCCGGCTACTCTGTTCCCGGCGAGTAGCGTGGCAGCCCCTCAGCCAATGAGGAGGCTCGAAACGGGGCAATCCCCGCTCCGGACCTCCCCATGGCTGGAGGCTTCCCTCGTCCCCCGCCGGGGACTCAGGTAAGACATTTCTTCCCCCTTTCCTCCTCCCTCTTCCCACCCCACTTACCTTCTATCTGGCAGTCTCCGGCGGGGGACGATGGAAACCTCCAGCCGTGTGGAGAATCGGAGCGGGGCTGGAGGCTTCCATCGTCCCCCGGCAGAGACCGCGGTACGTTTTTTTTTTTTTTTTTCCCCACCCCACTTACCTTCTTTTTCTTCTTATCTCAGGAGCTGACGCGCTGGGAACAGGGTGTTCCAGGCGCGCCCGCTCCCGATGGCCGTCATGGAAAGGGAAAATGGACTACGTTTTCCCTTTCCCGGCGGCCATTTTTGTTGCCGTTTTTTTTTTGTTTTGTTCCTAAACGTGTTTCGGAACAGAAAAAAAAGCAATTAGTACCCCGGTCTAACGGGCCAGGGTACTAATGGCAATAAGCCCCTCGACTGCGGGCCAATACAGCCCCAGGTAAAGCCCCCGGGGCTTCGTTAAAGCCCGCGCTACGCTCGGGCCTGTAACTACGGCCCCGGGGGCATTACCTGGGGCAGTATTGGGCCGCAGTCTCGTGGCTTATTGCCACAATATACAATGGAGGATAGTTTTAGAAATGGATATCAAAATAGGAACAGCAATCCTTTCAGAAGAACACGGGGCAAATTTGTATATGTATTTGTATTCAGTTTATTTGTATTGCGCGCCTGGCCCAAAGGCAGCTTGGCACATTTTTTATAGTTTACAGATTACAGGCAAGTAGGTCACAATAAAGCATTGCATAATACAATAAACCTGACACTATGTACAATTAATGCAGTGGTGGGCGGAGCGTAGGAAAACAGAAAGAAAAGAAAAGAAAAAAAAGAACCGTAGAGAGATGACATTAAATCACATCAAATGAATTTATTATACTACACATACAAAAAAACGCATGATACAATAAAAGTAGTGCATAGACATCGCACTGCAGACTCATATATACAAAAAGTGCTTCAAAAACCACCCTACCATTGTAGACATTGTAGATGTGCAAAAAATAGCAGAACAGTCATCACATTTCATAACATTAATTGAATCAATGATCATGTTAGACCATACACTACAACGCACGGTCTAATAGCAGATCATTCTAGCCCATACACTACAACGCACGGTCTAATAACAGACCATTCTAGCCCATACACCACAACTCACGGTCTAATAGCAGACCATTCTAGACCATACACTACAACGCACGGTATAATAACAGACCATTCTAGCCCATACACCACAACACACGGTCTAGTAGCAGACCATTCGTAGTGGAAACTGGTCAACTAGAGGGTGGTGACGAAAACACAACCCCATACATTCCCATTGTGTTCCCCAGACAACGTGTATTATACCTTCCCTGTTACTAGTTGCGACAGAACAACAAGTGAATGTAACAAAATGATTTGTCTTCTTCAGGCCAGTTTGCAGACACCCTTCATATTCTTAACCCGGGATTCATACCTCACGAGATGCCTCTGAAATATTCATCACTGGCTCTAAAAATACAGAATCACATACAATAGTTGTTTACGTATTCAAACCTTCTATGGGAATATTAGTGATTTGCCACCAACATCTGTTTCATACCTTATTTTGCAAGAGGGAAATTAATTGCCTCCTAATTCTGAATAAACATGGACTTCAGCCATCATCTACTTCAATGTAAGGAACCGACATCTCCAGTAATAGCACAACAAACAACGCAGGTTAGCACATAACGCACAAAGCCCCCTGGGTAGTGATCTTTGTCTTCTGCAATGAATCATGGATTGCTGCAGACACAGTATCTGGGGGGAGGGGTGCATGGCTATACCTAGGAGTGTCCCTTAAGAAGTGGGATTGGTGGGTGATTGGAAGGGGGAGGCTGCTTAAAGCTGCACGCTGTGGGGCACAGTGACCAACCAATGGTAGTTATTTAAATGCATTTTCGTTCCTTTTGTTTTTGTTGGTCTTGATAGTACTGTTGTAAACACAGCAGTGTGGGGTGGAGAAAAGGAAGGCATGGTGTTTGAATTGTGCGGGGGTTGAGAATGGGGTCTGTGGGGAGCATAGGGGGGCACGTTGGGGGATAGAGAGGGAGTAGAAGGGGGAAGGGGGGAACAAAGTTCCACTACTTCTTTTTTACACTTCGACCACTGATTTGAGCTATGATGGGACAGTTACAACTCAAAGCCTCCACATTGCTTCAGTTGCCCAACAAATATGTGGCGACCTACAAGACAAAAAAGCATCTCCCCAAATGACGCTCAATTTGTATAACTTACTATTCTTATTGACAATGTGTAAAACACTTGATGCCGGATTCCTCCAGCTTCTAATGGCTCGATCGGGGATCAAACCTACGCTGCTTAGTCTCATCTGCTTGCACCTGAACTATCCTGTTGGCAGCTTAGTTTATATGCACTGTCTAGCAGTTTGACATGTTAATAAGGGGTTGTTTTTTTGTTGATATTGCAATGTTTTTAACATCATGCATAACAAGCTTGCTGTTTGGGACAATCACTCACTGTAGTGGTGTGGGTGGGGAGACCAACCTTATCACACAATTTCTTTTATTGCCCGGTTTAAGTGCTGGGAGGAAAGTGGCATAACATTGAGATTTGGCCGGCTTGCATTACTTTGCATTGTGGAACTTGTAAGCTTCCAATAAGGATATAAAAAGTAAAGTTGCAATGATACTCTTTTGATTTAGTACATTTCTCGAAAGGTTTATATATTGTCCGGTTGCTTCACTATGTGATAAGTGATTTGTGTAATTTGCAAGTAAACACTATAAGACACTGCTATTGCAGTGCTTGAAAGCAAAGACTTAAATATATATACCAACAAGGACTCACAAGGTAAGTGGTCAAATGCCTAAATTCCAAAGTGGATTACAATTCTGGATTCACTATTTAACCAAAGTGTGTGATCCAAGTAATTTAACCTCACTCTCCCTTACTTTCAAGGATTGGGAGTCCCTAGAAGTGCTTCAGTTCCCACTGCCTAAAAAGAGTCTCCCTCACAATGAAGCAGATTCAATGTTTTAGAGACTAAATAGTGCCCCCTCGTCCTCCTCTGTGGGTGACCCCAGACGCTGATACATAGAACTTCAACTGATTTGGCAGGACAATATATATCCTCACCTGTCAACCAGGGCCTCAGAGATTAGTATAGTGAACAGACTGCTGCTGCGAGTCATTGCAGTTGCTTAGGCCTGGCAGAGCTGTGACCCAGCAGTGACCTCTCCCCATGTGGCCAGGGGACGACAGCCGCTACCTGATCCTAACCCTGGGGGCGGCAATATGAGGGAGGATTACATGGGGGAGGCAACCCTCAGGGGAGCGGCACATCATCAGATGAGACATGGTATGGCCATTTTTCGTTTGAGGATACCCCCTTCATTCTGCATGCCTTAATGGCATATTGTCATAACTCCCCATATCCACCTTTCAAGGTTACTGCGAATAGTTCTCCATACTCTGTATACAAGTCATCAAGAACTTACTTCCCTTTCCCTGAATACAAAAGTATTGTAACGAGGAAGCTGAGCCGAGTAATGAACATTGATGAAGGCCAGGAGCACAAGCTGTGCTCTAGTGGTTGTAAGCGCATACTTGATGCCGGAACATTTAAACCACTGAACCAGCTGACAGGAAAGAGACGCTGGCTGTAGAGGTCTTGTCCTCTTGGTCTCGACCGGGGACCGCTGGACTGGTGCGAGGTCCGTAGAGTCAACCAGCTCACAGAAGATGCAGAGGAGAGCAGATTGCAGGGGATAGTACGCTGCAAGGACGCCATGAGAGGAAGAGAACAAAAGGCTTCCTGGCATATTCCGGTAACTAAAGGCAGTCTCCACGCCGCTTGAGAACAGAGAAACCCAGAGCAGGTGAGCGGGTGCCATGAGGGGCACAGGAGCCACAGAGCAGAGGCGGCAAACCTGGATAGAGGGAGCGGGACACACAAAGAGCCACTGGAGGCTTGCCACAGGAGAACCATCACACGGCAGAGAGAGAAGGTGAGTCCACCCAAGGGGAGTAGGGACACTGGGGAACTTCGCCAACCCTACCGAAGGCAAATAAAAGTATATGAAGCATATGAGAAAGAACGACAGACTGGATATTACTTAAAGAGACAGAACGGAATAGATATAAGAGACTATCATGTTTGTAAGTTTATGCAGTGCACCTATGAGAAAGTCCTGTCAGGAGAGCATATCAGGCAGATTCAAGTTGCAAGAGTATTAATATGAGAAACACTCTGGCAGGAAAGTATGCCAGGCAGATTCAAGTTGCAAGTGGGTTCATATGAGAGAGCCCTAGCAAGAGAGTATACCACGAAAGGTCAAGTTCGACAGTGTGTAAAGTACATCACATAAGAAATTCCTGAAAAGGATAAATCAGGAATAGCTACAGACTTGGTTGAAATTATATTAAAGAGGAGTATAAACGTATAAAGCAGAGTGAAGAGAAATCCAGGGGAAGGGAACCATCCCCTGGAACTGTGAACTTTATCCATTTTGAACTTTTCTTGTGTTGGAATTGCGCCTTCCTTTTTTTGAACATTGATACACTTTTCTAGGCCAAAGACAGTTCCTTTTTTTAACATTTGAGAGTCAGAATAGTACTTTGGGCACAGGACATATTGCTTTGGACATCTTGACATTGGACAGACGCTTAGTTTTGTTTTAGGTAGGGAAATACCTCTTAGAGTAGGGACAGAGAGGCATTTTCCAACTCCTTTTTGTTTCAATAAAGGTTTATGGGCAAAATGATGAGTCCCCTGTGTGAGGAACACATGGTGACAACAAGTAAGACAGACACAAGTGATCACAGTTCAAGGGTGTTTATTGATCAATGAATTCTCTATGTAGGTTGGAAAAATGCCTATTCTAAACCTAAATCTAAGATGGGACCACGTGTCGACCATCAAATGAAAAGTAAGGTAGTCCTAGTGGTGTCGTGCCAAATAAAAGGGCCTATAGTAATAGACCTATTGCCAAACCTCAGAATTAATACAAAAAAGTGTGTGGGATAGTTCTCAAGAAAAGAAAGAAGTGGTCTTAAATAAAATGTCAGGATGCAGTGGGTTGGGTCTCCCTTCCCCACGTTTTGCACACGGGTAAGATGGGAGCTTGGAGTACAGTAAAGTCTCGAGCTTCTCCTAGCATGAGACGACAGTTCCGATGGCAGTTCTCAGGGTCGTCGATGGCCAAGTCTCATTTCACGTGAAAGTCTTTTGCCTTCGAGGCCTGATGCGTTTCACTAACAACAACAACAAAAGTTCCTTTAACAAAAGGAAAGTTTGTTGGGGTGATAATGATTCACCTCTGGGTCTCACCTCTTCTGGGCGGTGACCCTTCTCAATTGTATTCCACAATTCAAATTGGGTGACAGCTTCACCCCTGGGTCCCCCTCTTCTGGGCGTTGTCCCTTCACATATCGTGTTCCTTAAATGATATGTCAGTTCTTTTCTTACTTGAAGTTTGGATGATAGCTTCACCTCTGGATCTCCTTAGGTCAGGCTCGGACCCCTCTTGACTGGCGGTACTCGGGTGATGGCTTCACCCCTTCACCCCTGGATCTCCCTCTCCCAGGCTCGGACCTCTCTCGACTGCTAGTACTTGGGTGATAGCTTCATCTCTGGATCTCCCTCTGCCGGGCTTGGACTCCTCTTCTCAGGCATCCCTCATCGGGTTTACTCTTGCTGTGTCTTAACTTTTGCTTTCAGTCTTCTCAATCTTGGGGTAACAACTTTTCACCCTTGGATTCCCCTCTGCCGGGCTCCGACCCCTCTCGGTTCTTAGCCTCAGCTCATCAGGTTTACTGTGGCTTTCGATCAGGGTGATAGTAGCTCACCCTCGGCTCCCCGTCTTCTGGGTGCTCACCCCTCGTTACTTTCACAGTTCTACTTTTACACAGTTCAATGTTTGCAGGATTCACTTCCCTTTCTTTCATAGTTGCTTGTTGATCAAAGTCTTTCGATTGTACTCGGATTTTGCGTGACCCTCAGTATGACCACTTTGACCTATTTCACTGGCTCTCCTATGGCCTGCTGGTATCTGAAGTATCTCTTACACAGGCCTCAACAAGAGTCTTTTGGGGTAGCACCCACGTTGCGCTGATTTCCCTCTGCATCTGGTCTCCCCCTTAACACTTTACAGTTCCTCCTTTGTTCCTCGAACTTGGTTCAAAACTTGCCACTTTGCGATTATCAATTAAACACAGCCCGGTTCGTATCGGCTCGCCCCTCGACTCACCGGTGTGATGCTGGAAATGCATCAGAGGGACAGGGCCTCTGAATCCTTGTCCTTTACTGCTTTTTATCGTGTGTTCTGTCATGTTTTCTGCCCAGGAGTCCATGTGGGACTCCTGGCAGTGCAGCTCTCTCTTTTGGTTTGGTGAACAGACCCATGGGATACCCTTATGGCACCCATGGGTAGGGGTACAACCCTGTGCCCCTAGTGTATGTTTTTGGGCACCTGTGGGTGGCCCACAGAGCAGAGTATGGGCTGGTGGCAGCTCCATGCTGAATTTGACAGGTGCTCTGGGTGTCCTCCATTTTGGGATACCCAGGCCCTGCCATTGGGATCAGTTGATTCCTGATAGGAAACAAGATGGCCCCTGTGGCCTCTTGCTTTCTATTGCCTGTTACCTTGTTTTCCCAAAGTCCTGGGAAGCCCTGACTCTGTCCCTTCCCCCTGACTGGCTGTTGGGTGGAAGTTCCATATATGGTGTTGTTGTGAAGGCCCAGCTAGACTGACTGGAGCCTTCCCAGTGACTGTATGTTGTGGGTACCTCCTGTGGGTGGGACCTGGGTGAATGGAGTGTGTTACCAATATACACTCCTTGTTGTGGTTGTCTGGTTTCTGGCATGAGAGACAAAGACTGAGACAGCCCTGCCCGAAACTGGCCTGAATGCAGTGTGTAGTGTTGAATGGCTCGGTACTTGTCCCAATCCACATTCCTTGTTGTGAGTGTCTGAAAGGGAGGAGTGTGGCCTGAATGCACTGTGTGCCTGATTGGCTGACTGACTGCATGAATGCCCTTCTGTATGATTGGCTGCTGAGTGTGTGCCAGCAGTGTGGATGAGAGACAGAATAGTATATCTGGGGACCTCTCACCACTGGTAATTGTTCAGAAGCGTTCTGGAGTTGAGTCTCCACTCTAAGAGTAACTGGAACTGCTGATCCTCGACGTCCAGCTGGAAGAAGAAGACTTGCTGTTGCATTTGCTTCGACCGATCCGAAGGCTGCCGAAATCGAAGACTGACCCGAGAGAGGACCTGGTAAGGCGCCCTCTTCCCGTGCTCCGAGGGACCATCGAGCACCGCTCCATCTTCGCCGAAGCGCCCTGGAAGACAGACCCTCGAAAGGCTGCCGACCCGAGACGGGACCGCCGAGGAGATCGAAGTGAAGCACCCGGACATCGCCGCCGTCGAAGTCCATTGCCGTCGACAAGGGTTCGCAGGTTTGTGTAACCGCTGGAGGCCCGTCGAAGTTGTGTTGCCCAGCCGTGGGAACCACTTGACGCCGTGCCGCCGACGACCGGAACCGCCCGCTCCTTGAACATTGGAATCGAAGGACTCCCTCGTCCGCACCGTCGACCGCTTTATCCTGCCGGAGAAAGTCGAGGACGACCAACTCGCCGAGGAGAAACCTGCCGGTGGGTTTCCCGCCACCCGAAGACCACAAAGACTCGAACGACTCGACGCCCTTGCTGGGCCTCCGTCTCAACAATCTTTGCGGTCCAGAACTATTGTCACCGAGGTGCCCCGCACGCCTCTGCCTTGCAGGACGCCGACGCTCTGACGCCGACGAGCACCGCTCGGACGAAGCTGCCGCCTCATCGACGCCGTTCTACCCTGTTTGTTGTCGGACGTTCGACGCCCCGTGTCTCCCGCTTGAAAGGGAAGGCATTCAAGAAGGGCCGTCGATTCCCCAACGCCGAACGCCGAGTTCCTCGACGGACGTTCGACGCCCCGTGTCTCCCGCTTGAAAGGGAAGGCATTCAAGAAGGGCCGTCGATTCCCCGCCGCCGAACGCCGAGTTCCTCGACGCTTCTCGACGCCTCTCGACGATCCGTGACTCCCGCTTGAAAGGGGGTCGCTCAAGAAGTATCTGTCGACACCTCTTCGAAGAACTCGACTCCACCAGGTACATTGGGGGGGTAAAAACATTATAGGAGGGAATAAGACTTGCAGAACAATATATGGACTGGGCTTGTGCTATATCTTTATTTTACAGGTTGCCCAGGTGCGGGGATCTCCACACAGAACTGTGTCTAGTGGTAGGGGCCAGTATTCTGCCTATTGCTCAACCATCTTATTTTCTCTCCTCTCTCTATTGCTGGTTTCACTCTATTGATCTGTGTGACATTGTTACAGTATTGTTGATGTACTTTAATGAGATCTAATACAAAGGGTGGTACCACTTTAGAATTGTATATATTTGCCATTGTTGATTTTCCTAAGTACAAAGTGAGTTATTATGATAAGTGTACATAACCTTGAATATTGATTATATAAAGACTGTGTTCTAACCAATACAGTGTGTGGACATTCCTTTGTGGGGGCTTGGGGACTACACTGTACTTAAGAACCAGCCTGCATCACCTCCTGAGAAGCTAGGCCTTGATTGCTCGCCCATAGCTACTATAATAGAGAATCTTGGCTGGGGTCTTCTGTGCCTCTCTTCTACCATATAGAGAGCAGAAGTACAGACACCCCCTACCGGTCCTTTACAGCTGGTGGCAGCGGTGGGATGCTTATGATTTAAGAATCAGTGTATAACCGTGCCACTTACAAAAGATATCCGCACTTTATTAAATTAAGGTTTAGTTGTGTACAAGATAACTGCATTACAAACAATGGAGTCTATTGCAAATGGCAAATTGACTCGGATGAGCTTGGAGGCTCTCCAGAGTGCTTGTGAAGCCAGGGAGTTAGACTTTGTGGATAAGTCTAGGGCTGAGCTGATAGCTGCCCTGGTGGACTACCAGACTGATGGTGAAACTCTTGATGAGGGGGGGAATGCAACCAATGAGGACTGCTGAATCTGTTTCTGGGAATGCCGCCATTCCTGCTGCCTCTGTTCCAAACCCCAGCAATTCCTTGGAGCTTGAGTTATTAAGGATGAAATTGGCCTTTGAATACTGCAAGTTTGAAATAGATGCTGAACTTAAGAAAGAGGAGTTGGCTCAACAAGTGGAGCTCAAGAATAGGGATCTTGAACTCAGAAATAAGGACCTTGAACTCAAGAGCCAGGACACTGAATGTCAGAGAATCCAGCTAGAGAAAGCTAGAGTGGAGACTTCAGCTAAAACCAGTGAGAGTGTCAGGTCCCCAGCCACCAAGTTTATGAAAGATTTGGTTGGTGTATTTGTGGAGGGTTCAGATATCCTCCAATGGATTGAAGCGTTTGAAATGGCTTTAGCGATTCATGATGTTGATAAAAGAGATTGGGCTAAGTGTTTGTTAAGCAGAGTGCCTCAAACTGGATATGACTGTATTCTGAAGCTGAGTGTGGAAGAAAGGGGTCAGTATGAGTGTATGAAGTCTGCTTTGATTTGGCAAGACACCTACCCAATACCTTAGAAGGTTCAGGGATTTTAAGAAAAGAGAGAATGTGTCTTGGGTTGACTGGGTGAGTGCTGCGCACATGAACATGATGGGGTGGATTGATGGATACAAGGTTAAGACTTTTGTTGAATTGTCCCACCTCTTGTTTTTTGAGCATTTTTCTGAAGCCTGTTCACCAGAGCTGCGTCAGTATGTGGCTGACCAGAACATTTTGGACCCCTTTAAGCTGGCTAGGTTGGCTGACAAGTGGGTCTCCCACCGGGTGTCCCCTAAGGACTCCAGTGGGAAGGACAAGGACAAAGAAAAGGGGGCCTCTCAGAAAGCTGAGGAGTCCCACAAGCAGTCACAGTCGGGTAAACCTAAACCTTCCTCTCCCAAGACCCAAAAATCTAGTGGGGATAAGTCATCTGTGGGTGGGAAGAAGAGTAGTGGTCCACCTGCTGCAAAGCAGTCTCCCAGTGGTTCCAGTACCGTACCCCGCACTCCTGGCGCTTGTTGGGACTGTGGGGCTCTGGATCACAAAAGGGGTGACTCCAAGTGTAAAGGTAAGGCACTTGGAGTACAGCCTGACCTACCCTTACCCCGTGTCTGAGGTGGAGGCCACTGTCCTCCCCTCCTCTACCAGGATCACATTTGGTGCTCCGGTAGAGATTTCCTTAGTGTCCCTTGGGGCCTGGGACCAGTATGCAGAAGTACTGGCGACTATCCCACAGAACACCCGTAGGTTTTTGAGAAGTGTCCTCTTGAATGGCCAGCCTTCTACTGGTTTGAGAGACACTGGGGCAAGCATGACAGTGGTGGACAGGACCCTGCTCAAGCCAGAGGACTATGTAGGTGCTCCTCTGAGAACCACCAGGTTAGCTGGTGGGCCTCCCAAAGTGTCGCCTGTAGCCTTAGTCACACTCATGATTGGAGACAAGACAGCAAAGCTTCCTGTCCTGGTTCAGGACAATGTCCCTGCTAACATTCTGTTAGGAAATGATCTAGTAGAGTTGGGGTTGATCTCGGATGGTCTTCCCATGACTGCTGCTGCAGTCACTAGGTCACAGGTGACACCGGGTCTGGCTGTGAGTCAGGTACCCGAGCCAAAGGCGAGGCCTAAGGCAAGAAGAAGGAAGACCAAGAAGGCCACCTCTGTGGAGGGAACACCTTCTCTTCCTGCTGTTCCGACAGCACCCATTGGGATCCATGCTCCGGACGGGCTGGGTCCAGTGGAAAACCCAAACTCAACTCCTGTGGGAGAAGAGACAGAAGACTCTCCTGTGGGAGAGGTTCTCAACCCGGAGGATCATCCCGAC
This sequence comes from Ambystoma mexicanum, assembly GCF_040938575.1. Lineage (NCBI taxonomy): Eukaryota > Metazoa > Chordata > Amphibia > Caudata > Ambystomatidae > Ambystoma > Ambystoma mexicanum. The sequence continues at coordinate 1,560,169,502 of NC_090932.1, forward strand.
CTTCAATGCTTGTTAGCTGAAGGGGGACCCTCCCGGGCAGACTTCTGTAAGGGACAGAGAGAGTGCCACTCTCTTGAGGGACTGAGGAAACAGGCCCTGTCCCAGGCACAAGGAGAAGTGCCTAGGACATTCCGGATTTATTGGGAGGGTGAGCTCCTTGTTAGTGAGCCAACTAAGCCTGAACCTGGTGCCCTCAAGAGGTTGGTGGTACCGGTTGCCAGACATTTGGTCGAAAAGAATTGGTCGACCAGACAAATGGTCCAACCAATTTGGTCGAAAACCAAATGGTCGAATTTTTTTTTTTCTTATTTTAACCCTTTTTTTAATTTTTTTGGGGGGGTCCACCCCAACCCCCTTTTTTTCTCTAAAAACCCCTTTTTTTACTAAACGAAACCCGAAAAATAAATATATAAATAAAAAAAAAATTCGACCATTTGGTTTTCGACCAAATTGCGTCGACCAAATTGCAGTCGACCAGTTTTTTTTCGACCAATTGACTGGACACCGGTGGTACCCCAGGTTTACAGGCCCTTCCTACTGCAGTTGGCGCATGAGGTGCCCTTGGCTGGTCATCCTGGGACCAAGAAGACTAAGCAGAGGCTCTCTGCCCATTTCTACTGGCCACGGATGGGAGTAGAGGTGGAATCCCACTGCAGGACCTGCCCAACTTGTCAGTTTTCTGGCAAGACTGGAGGCAGTGTCATTGCCCCACTGCAGCCATTGCCAATGGTTGGCACACCATTTGAGAGGGTGGGCATCAACATCGTCGGTCCCCTTGACCCTCCCACTTCAGGTGGACATCGGTTCATCCTGGTCTTGGTAGATCATGCCACCAGGTACCCTGAGGCAATACCCCTTCGGACTGTTACTGCCAAGGTGGTTGCCAGGGCTCTCCTGGGCATTTTCACCCGTGTTGGATTCCCCAAGGAGGTTGTCTCTGACAGAGGATCCAACTTCATGTCTAGTTACATGAAAACCATGTGGAAAGAGTCCGGGGTAACCTACAACTTCTCCACCTCTTACCACCCCCAGACCAATGGTCTGGTTGAGAGATTTAATAAAACTCTCAAGGGCATGCTAGGGGCTTTGGAAGAACCCCTAAGGAGGAAATGGGATCTCCTCCTGCCATGCCTGCTGTTTTCTTACAGAGAGGTACCTCAAGAGGGTGTTGGTTTCAGCCCCTTTGAGTTACTCTTTGGACATCCCGTGAGGGGGCCCCTCGCCTTGATCAGAGAAGGCTTGGAAGCCACCCCTCCAGGTCCCGCCAAGCAAGTGGGGGACTATGTGTTAGGCCTCAGATGGAGGATGCCACAGATGATGGGTCAGGCAACAGCAAATCTCAAGGCCAGCCAGGAATTGAATAAGTACTGGCATGACCTTAAAGCCTCGCAAGTGGATTGGACTCCGGGACAGGAAATCCTTGTGATGGAGCCTACCAAGCCTAGAGCTTTGGCAGACAAGTGGACTGGACCCTTCAGGATCATCTCCAAGATGGGCGAAGTCAATTATCTGGTTGACATGGGAGCCTCTGGGGTAGCCCCTCAGATATTCCATGTCAACCGGCTATAGCCTTTCCACCGGCGAGCAGAAGTCTCATGTCTCTTGCTAGCTTCAGGGCAAGAAGAGGATGAGAGTGAGCCCCTTCCTGATTTGCTGCATAGCAACCCTCAGGATGGCTCAGTGGAGGGAGTACATCTCTCTCCGGATTTGACAACAGAGCAACAGAGGGCCTGCATGGCTTTGCTCCATCAGTATGCCTCTCTGTTTTCACTGACGCCAGGCCTTACACCGTGGTGTAGGCATGAAATTGACACTGGTGACAGTGTGCCTGTCAAAAGCAGGTGCTACCGTATGTCAGATACCGTCAAGAACCACATCCAGGCTGAGGTCGCCAAGATGTTGGATCTGGGTGTTATTGAACCCTCAACCAGTCCCTGGTCCAGTCCAGTGGTCCTTGTCCCCAAGGCAAGTTCCCAGGCGGGTACCAAGGATTGGAGGTTCTGTGTGGACTACCGAGGAGTCAATGCCGTCACCAAAACTGACGCACACCCATTGCCCAGGGCTGATGAGCTCGTGGACACCATAGGTGCTGCCAAATTTGTGAGCACCTTTGACCTTACCTCAGGCTATTGGCAAATAGCTCTGACGGACCATGCCAAGGAAAATACGGCCTTATCAACACCTGAGGGACTCAACCAGTTTAGGGTCATGCCTTTTGGGTTGAAGAATGCCCCTGCCACCTTCCAGAGATTGGTCAACCGTGCGCTCAGTGGGCTGGAAGCCTTTTGTGTGGCTTACTTAGACGACATTGCCGTCTACAGTTCCACCTGGGAAGAGCATTTGACACATCTGGATAAGGTGTTGCAGGCCTTGAAAAGGGCTAACCTCACTATCAAGGCCACCAAGTGCCAGATAGCTCAGGGGAAAGTTACCTATCTTGGTCATGAGGTAGGAGGGGGTCAAATCCAACCTCTCTCCAGTAAAGTACAGGATGTACAGAACTGGGAGACTCCCACTACTCAAACCCAGGTGAGAGCCTTTTTGGGCCTCACTGGGTACTATCGCAATTTCATGGCAGACTATGGAACCATAGCTGCACCCCTGACAGCTCTAACTTCACCCAAACAGCCTAGGAAGGTTAATTGGACCGAAGACTGTCAGAGGGCCTTTGATGGCTTGAAAGAAAGTCTGTGTAGGGCACCTGTGTTGTGTGCGCCTGACTACAGCCGACCCTTTATCGTCCAGACCGATGCCTGCGACACCGGAATTGGAGCTGTCTTGTCCCAGTTAGATGACAAAGGGAGAGAACATCCTATCATATTCATCAGTAGGCAACTCAAGGGTAGAGAACCTAGGTGGGCTACTGTTGAAAAGGAGTGTTTTAGCATAGTTTGGAGCCTTAGGCGTTTTAGGCCCTACCTTACAGGGTCTACCTTCAAGGTCCAAACAGATCATAAGCCCCTGAAGTGGCTTATGCAGATGAAGGGTGAGAATCCGAAATTGCTCAGGTGGTCCATTAGCCTGCAAGGGCTAGATTTCACCATAGAGCACAGACCAGGGAAGAGTCACGATAATGCAGATGGCCTTTCCAGAAGGTATGTTGACCGTCTGGATGAGGGTGTCTATCCCGTGGGAGATTAGACACCCTCCACCTCAGTCTGGGGGGGGCGACTGTGATGCTGGAAATGCATCAGAGGGACAGGGCCTCTGAATCCTTGTCCTTTACTGCTTTTTATCATGTGTTCTGTCATGTTTTCTGCCCAGGAGTCCATGTGGGACTCCTGGCAGTGCAGCTCTCTCTTTTGGTTTGGTGAACAGACCCATGGGATACCCTTATGGCACCCATGGGTAGGGGTACAACCCTGTGCCCCTAGTGTATGTTTTTGGGCACCTGTGTGTGGCCCACTGAGCAGGGTATGGGCTGGTGGCAGCTCCATGCTGAATTTGACAGGTGCTCTGGGTGTCCTCCATTTTGGGATACCCAGGCCCTGCCATTGGGATCAGTTGATTCCTGATAGGAAACAAGATGGCCCCTGTGGCCTCTTGCTTTCTATTGCCTGTTACCTTGTTTTCCCAAAGTCCTGGGAAGCCCTGACTCTGTCCCTTCCCCCTGACTGGCTGTTGGGTGGAAGTTCCATATATGGTGTTGTTGTGAAGGCCCAGCTAGACTGACTGGAGCCTTCCCAGTGACTGTATGTTGTGGGTACCTCCTGTGGGTGGGACCTGGGTGAATGGATTGTGTGACCAATATACACTCCTTGTTGTGGTTGTCTGGTTTCTGGCATGAGAGACAAAGACTGAGACAGCCCTGCCCGAAACTGGCCTGAATGCAGTGTGTAGTGTTGAATGGCTGGATACTTGTCCCAATCCACATTCCTTGTTGTGAGTGTCTGAAAGGGAGGAGTGTGGCCTGAATGCACTGTGTGCCTGATTGGCTGACTGACTGCATGAATGCCCTTCTGTATGATTGGCTGCTGAGTGTGTGCCAGCAGTGTGGATGAGAGACAGAATAGTATATCTGGGGACCTCTCACCACTGGTAATTGTTCAGAAGCGTTCTGGAGTTGAGTCTCCACTCTAAGAGTAACTGGAACTGCTGATCCTCGACGTCCAGCTGGAAGAAGAAGACTTGCTGTTGCATTTGCTTCGACCGATCCGAAGGCTGCCGAAATCGTCGAAGACTGACCCGAGAGAGGACCTGGTAAGGCGCCCTCTTCCCGTGCTCCGAGGGACCATCGAGCACCGCTCCATCTTCGCCGAAGCGCCCTGGAAGACAGACCCTCGAAAGGCTGCCGACCCGAGACGGGACCGCCGAGGAGATCGAAGTGAAGCACCCGGACATCGCCGCCGTCGAAGTCCATTGCCGTCGACCAGGGTTTGCAGGTTTGTGTAACCGCTGGAGGCCCGTCGAAGTTGTGTTGCCCAGCCGTGGGAACCACTTGACGCCGTGCCGCCGACGACCGGAGCCGCCCGCTCCTTTGCCTGGCAACATTCGAATCGAAGGACTCCCTCGTCCGCACCGTCGACCACTTTATCCTGCCGGAGAAAGTCGAGGACGACCAACGCGCCGAGGAGAAACCTGCCGTTGGGTTTCCCGCCACCCGAAGACCACAAAGACTCGAACGACTCGACGCCCTTGCTGGGCCTCCGTCTCCACAATCTTTGCGGTCCAGAACTATTGTCACCGAGGTGCCCCGCACGCCTCTGCCTTGCAGGACGCCGACGCTCCGACGCCGACGAGCACCGCTCGGACGAAGCTGCCGCCTCATCGATGCCGTTCTACCCTGTTTATTGTCGGACGTTCGACGCCCCGTGTCTCCCGCTTGAAAGGGAAGGCATTCAAGAAGGGCCGTCGATTCCCCGACGCCGAACGCCGAGTTCCTCGACGGACGTTCGACGCCCCGTGTCTCCCGCTTGAAAGGGAAGGCATTCAAGAAGGGCCGTCGATTCCCCACCGCCGAACGCCGAGTTCCTCGACGCTTCTCGACGCCTCTAGACGATCCGTGACTCCCGCTTGAAAGGGGGTCGCTCAAGAAGGATCTGTCGACGCCTCTTCGAAGAACTCGACTCCACCAGGTACATTGGGGGGTAAAAACATTATAGGAGGGAATAAGACTTGCAGAACAATATATGGACTGGGCTTGTGCTATATCTTTATTTTACAGGTTGCCCAGGTGGGGGGATCTCCACACAGAACTGTGTCTAGTGGTAGGGGCCAGTATTCTGCCTATTGCTCAACCATCTTATTTTCTCTCCTCTCTCTATTGCTGGTTTCACTCTATTGATCTGTGTGACATTGTTACAGTATTGTTGATGCACTTTAATGAGATCTAATACAAAGGGTGGTACCACTTTAGAATTGTATATATTTGCCAATGTTGATTTTCCTAAGGACAAAGTGAGTTATTATGATAAGTGTACATAACCTTGAATATGGATTATATAAAGACTGTGTTCTAACCAATACAGTGTGTGGACATTTCCTTGTGGGGGCTTGGGGACTACACTGTACTGCACAGCCTGCATCACCTCCTGAGAAGCTAGGCCTTGATTGCTCGCCCATAGCTACCATAATAGAGAATCTTGGCTGGGGTCTTCTGTGCCTCTCTTCTACCATATAGAGAGCAGAAGTACAGACACCCCCTACCGGTCCTTTACAACCGGCTGTGCTGAACTGCTTGGCTTTTGGCTCTCCTGGAGTCAAGGCCAGTACCACGGGCGTGGGAGCCTCCCCCGCTCCTGCTTATCAGCATAAACTGGCCTTGTGTACCGTTGACATTTACTGCAGGACTCTTGTGCTATTGTTCGTGGTCTTAGGCTCTCTTTCATGAAGATTCCGCAGGTCTGGGACGAAAAGGGCAAGCTTACTTCTCTCCTTGCCACCCTCTCAATTCCGGCCGCCTTTCTCCTTCTTTTGAACTGCTGCTCTTGCTTAGCCCTCTCCTTGTGCTGTCTGCCGTGTTTGTCCTGCTCGTACTGCACTCTCCTGCTCCACCTTTTATCTTTTTGGGGAAAAGGAAGGGCCGTCAGGTGTGTGTGATTTGAGTCAATTGCCTGACTTTGTCTGACCCTCGGATTGGGACATGTCAGGTAAACAGGTTTTACATCAGTCTATTGTCTTGGGTGTGAAAAAGTATTCGTATTGGAAAAGGGGAACAGGGGGGTTGGAGTGTCGGAGTATCCTATGGGACCGGATAAGGAAGGTTTGTGTAAGGGATGAGAATGACAGGGATGAAGAACAGAACATATGGGATGGTGAAAACAGTAGTGTTCTGTTATATTAGGTGGGGCTTTTGGAAAATGACAATCAGAGGGACGGGATTGGTAGGGTTTACAGGGGAAGCGGGAATAGCTGGGGTCATAACGTGAACAAAGGGGATTGTGGGAATAGTAGTGTTTTGTCTGATCAAGTCGGGAATGCGGAAAATGATAATCAGAGGAAAGGAAAGAAGGATAGGGAGCATTTGAATGGTGACCAGTGAAACAATGATTCTGGGAGTTATGCTTTTTGCTGTAACCGGGTTTGGGACCTTTGAGGATTCATTACGCACGGAGGGGTTGTTGGATCTGGACCTGAGAGAGCTAACAGAAGAAAGGGAGGCAGATGCCATACATCCCATGAAAGCCTTAGATATCTTGCCCATCTCTCTTTCTCTGGCACAATACCGCGTGTCACCTGGGGTTTTCCCCCAAGCATAACCCCAGGTTCTCCTACCCATGTGATCCTCCCCCACTGGTCCACCCCCAGGAACTGGATCCAAACAGCGATGGCCGTGTCCTGGCCACCTGACTAAGGGATTCTTCAGGTCTTACTGGGAGAATACCCTCAAGTTTCTCACACCTGTGTCACGTCTCATTCCTGGCTCCTCAAATATGGTGTCAGAGTGGGATCGGGTTCAGTTGACAAAAACTGGGGAACCCTCACGTATGAAAAACCTAGCAACAGAGCTTCCAATCCATCAGTAGCTACAGAACATTCTATTAGATTTGGTTTATGTAGTAGTAGGGGAGAGTTAATACAACCTGGAGACAAAGTGTTCATAATCACTGATCTGGTCTTGATATCCCATTCAGGCACTTACATTAGGCTTGCCTCTAAGTCAGACCTAGCTTGATGATATGGCCTAGACGTCTTAGCAGGTGTCATATATACTGACTATAGAGGTGATATAAAGATCCTGATTCAGAACAGTGGGAATGAAGTATGTCAAGTAAAGGCAGGAGAAAAAATAGCCAAGGGGATCCTGGAGAGGGCTTTGTTTCCCAAAGCCGGAGGAAATCAAGAAAGCTGACCAAACTGAGGGGGGGGGGGCAAAGGTTTGGGAGAGGCAGACGAAGACTCCCAAACAAAAGCTGAGGCAGTAGTACCACCAAAAGCCCTCAGGGAGGAAAACAAGATTGTTCCAAACTTGCGATTTGCCCAAAGAAAGGAACCCTTGCTGGCGGAAGCTTTCCTTCATGTGTTATCTGAAGAGGCGGGTAGGCAGAAAGGGGGACCATTCTTTAAAAAGAAAAATCTGGGCTACTGTATAGAGGTGATCTAAGTACTGATGGTACTTGCAGATCTCAGATAATGGTACCCAAAAACCACAAAAGAATGGTATTAGAAATTGATCACTCTCATTTAACAGGTGGGCCCTCATTACGACCCTTGCGGAAATCAACCGACCGGACCGCCATAGCGTAAATAGCGTTTCCGCCATTGCACGATGGAGCAAAGTGCGGCTCATTCCGACCCATCGGGCACGAGCACCACGCCATGGCGGAAGTGCAAAGTCCGCGATGGCGGAAATGACCCCAAAACGGCCCACACCGCCACCGTACGGCGCCCTAGGTGCAATACCGCCACCCATCTTAGCGGACACCGCAGTGAGCGCCAACCGGAAAGTACGGTGACCGTAAATATACGGAAACGGAAGTAAAAGCATGGTCCCGGAACGGGAAACATCACGCCGTACACCTATAAAACCACAAAATCCACACAACCATAAAAAATACTACCCTGAGACACATCCCAACCCGTCATCCACCCTAGTGAAACCAAGAAAAATGGGAAAAGTAGCGAAGAAAGCGTGCGACCGCAAGCGGCAGGTCCACTTCTCCCGTGAGGAACTCACGGTGCTCACGGAGACCCTCCAGGAGAATGCTGCCGTCGTCTTCTCCACGCAAATGACCAGGACGGCACTTGCGAACAAGAAGGCCATATGGGCCCTGGTGGCACCCCGCAACCCACAGCAATGCAGAAAGCGATGGGACGACCTGCGGATACGCGTCCGTAGCATACTTTCTGCCAACCGCAACATTGCCACAGCTACCGGGGGAGGATCGGAATCACCCATCAAGTTGACCCCCTGGGAAGAAATCTGTGCCTCCACCATTGGAATGGAGAGCATAGAGGGAGTCGGAGGGATGGAGAAAGGAGTGCAGACATCCGAAGAATCAGGTAGGTGTCCCAAATAAAACAATGCCAAAACCACAATGTCCAATCATGTGAAGTACCACGTGCCCACATAGTGCAACAGGAACACATGTCCAGGAGAACGTCCACATACATAGGCCTGATAGCACACTTTAAAACTCACATCAAATACATAAATAATTAAAAATCCTAAAAACACCCTCTACACGTGCAGCAGGCACACCCTAACTGCAGGCTGCCAAACAACTGCACCCTCACTCCACACACAAATGAAACCACCTCCAAGGCCCAGACCCAAATCACCCTCAGGTACCACCCCAATGCATGTGATACATTGCCATTCCAATTCCCACAGACCCATTTTTAACGCTTGCCCTCCTTTACTCCACCACAGGGTCCGATCCAAACGACGAGCTCCAGGACACCCCTACCAGCACACCTGCAAAGAGGGCCAAGACCAACGGCCAAAGACCCTCCACCTCAGCTGCACGGATCAAGACACGGCAGCAGCACAAATCAAGTGACAGCACACAGGAGGGAACTCCAACAGGCACCCCAGCAGCCAGCATGCCCACAACACCACCACCACAGGTCCCCCCAATGGATGTCACAGTAGGCACTGCTTCTGGTGGCAGCAGCACCATAGGTGATACTGCATTAATGGCAGCATGCTCCGACACAGAAAACGGGGATGTCGAAGTTAGATCCATCCATGACCTGTCTCAATCCCCCTGTCTGTTCCATCCCGTACACCATGAGGATACCACGCAGGGGCACCCACAAGACGACGACTGGCCATCCCCCACAAGCCCTGTGGCAAGGCAACATGAGGTGATCAGCCCCTCTGTGACACCACCGCAAATGGCCATGGCCCAGCAGAGGCAACAGTCCCTCGACCAGTTAATCGTGCAACAGCAGCAACTGGCCACGCTCCTCAAGGACCATGCCGATGAATGTGGGGGCACTAAGGCAGACGTAGAAACATCAACTGAGACACTGAGGGCAGAAATGGAGAGAAGTACAGAGACTCTAAGGGCACAAATGGAGAGTAGCACCGAGAGCCTGAGAGTACAAATGGAGAGTAGCACCGAGAGCCTGAGAGTACAAATGGAGAGTAGCACCGAGAGCCTGAGAGTACAAATGGAGAGAAGCACCGAGAGCCTGAGGGGGGAACTGCATGCGACGTCCAAAGACGTATGTGCCGAACTTGCCGCAGTGCGCCGTGTGCTCACTGAGCTCTCACAAACCCTTAGGGACATGCATGGACGTGAGCAGGCAGAGACATCATCCGTTGCAAGTTCCGTCCAGGGCAGCCCCCAACGTAGATCTGGGAGGAACCTGCGCTCCACAGGCAGGGGTGCCCCTGATACCCGCAGAGGGGGCTTGCAATAGCGACAGCCCACTGACAATGAGCATCTTTGGACACTGGTGTTCGGGGGGGAGGTAGGAGGGTGGAGGGGGTGTGTTGGGCTCACTTGGGTGGCGGGTCGATAGGGTGTTTAACATGATATCACATATGCCATAAACAATGCACGATCATGCAATGAGATGTGTGGACATTGATCTTTGTGTACGAGGCCATTATAGGCGTACAGTCCATATTGTGCATGTCCCAGACACACACAGTGCCACGAGTCCCGTGTCCATGTATCAGCCACCAGGCGTGAGTGCTAGAAGCATGCATCTATGAGATGCTGACGAATGTCACGGCCCTCCTGTGCCTCGCAGACTCCTTGAGGTGCTGCCACATCCCCACCCTCATCATGACCATCATCAGGTGCTTGCAGTTCTGCGTCAGGGGGCATGGGCACATTTCTACGTACGCACATGTTGTGGAGCATGACACATGCCATGACCATCTTTGCAACCTTCACATGGCGGTACAGGAGTGCCCCGCCAGACCTGCTGAGGCAGCGGAAACGAGTCTTCAGTAGGCCGAATGCCTGTTCTATGACTACACGGGTATGTGAGTGGGCATGGTTGTAGTCCTCCTCATGCTGGTCCCGTGGGTTCCGGACTGGTGTGAGGAGCCATCTCTTCAGTGGATACCCGGCATCACCTGTATGTGGACAGGAAAGGAATATTGAGGAATGCCATTGCTACGTACGCACCCACCCCCCTTCCTGCCAGGTCATTGCCGCATCACATACCCCACATCATCATGCATGAAATGAGACTCACCGAGTAGCCAGGATCTGTTCCCTGCGTGTCGCTCCGTGTAGCGTGGTATAGTAGAGTTCCTCAAGACCATAGAATCATGGGTTGATCCAGGGAATCTGGCACAACAATGTGTAATGATCCTGTTGGAGTCACACACCATTTGTACATTCAGGGAATTAAATTGTTTTCGGTTGCGGTACTGGGCCTCCATGGCATGTGGGATGACCAATTCCACATGGGTGCAGTCGATGGCAACAATGCAACCCGGTATGCCGGCAAGTGCATGGAATCCCACTTTTGTGTTCGTAATTTCCTGCTCCGAGCGTGGTAGAGAGATGTAGTCGTCTGCGTGCTTCAGGAGGGCATCGAGCACTTGCAATAGTGTCCGTGAGAACAGTGGCTGTGATATGCCATGCAACTGTCCGACTGTGTGCTGGTAGGTGCCTGTGGCCAGGAAGTGTAGTACAGACACCACCTTCAGTAGGGGTGGGATGGCGGTTGGGCTATCTATCATGCTGACAAGGTCAGCCTGTGTCATGTCCACAATGGCGGTTATGGTGTCCCGGTCCAAACGGTAGAGGGTGTGGATCTGCTCATCAGTGAGGTTGACCGGATGTGCTCGGAGGCGTGGGATTGCGGGCTGCCTGCGTGGTGGTAGTGGCTGTGCTGGCGGCCCTTGCTGGCCCTGCCTTGCCCTCCTCCTCCTCCTGCGTCTTTGCCGTGCGGCCGGTAGTAGTTGGTGTTCGTCTTCTTCTTGAAGTTGGAGTACTTGCAGTGCTATCAGGTCCCCCAGGGCCAACATGGCTAGTCCTGCCGGTAGCATTTCGGAGTGGGTGTGGTTGTGGGAGGAGACTGGGTGTGCAATTTATGTGTTTTCAGGCTGTATGGCCTCCACCTGTGGTGATTCATTCCACCTGTGCAAGCTGCACTCCCCTTTGGGCGAGCACGTCCCGCACACAACGCTGCAATTCGACGAATGGCATCTTGCTATTGCAATCATGTATTTGTACCCGATGGCAGTGTAACATTGGTAGATATGTTCATTCGGCTATGGTCCCATTGTTTCACATACTATCTTTGCAGTCGCGAACAGACTTGTGAAGGGTCAGTGGAACGTAGTACTCGAGTAACGGTGGACCCTCATGCAACACTGTACCGAGCTTCACCGACGGGCGGGGCGTTCCATTTGTGAGTGAAGGCAGTTGCCATTTTCACACACAGCCGCACTAGATGGATTAATTTGTGGTTTCAAGCGGCCACAGATGCCTTTTCGACGTGATGTTGCAAATGAGGAATTCGAAGGGCGGCGCTTTCGGTTTTCAGCTAGCGGCGAGGAGATGCCCACAGGTCTGACTGCAAATATAACGTTCTATTGTTCAATGTCCTTGGGACAGGGGCCATGGCGAGGATGCAATGATTGATATGAATAGTATGGGATGCGCAATAGCGACGTGGGCGATGAGGCCGGACGTTCCCAAATACATGTTACTTCACAACACTGGAATAACGGGCTGGGGCACGGTGGATTTTGCAGGCTGCATAACGCACAGACTCAATGGAAATTTCACATGTTATGTGAGTATGGAAACAGGCGTTTTCATTACGGGATGAGGGTATGATGTATGGATGCATGGACAGATGATTTGATACAGAGTTTGCCATGTACAGGGCTTCTTGGAATCTATCCGCCTCCCCTGCGCTATGTGATGCAGGGCTGCCATAGTGGGGCCATCGTCTATCTGGCCTTGTTGAGCCCTCCCTGTCTCGACGCGCCTTCAGACACTTGTGTCTATGCACGTTACCAATCCCATCAGATGGATTCTGTTTTAACAGACGCATGCACAGGTACACTCGTTTGTGATAGTGTTTTCACCTCGATATAGATAGTTATGATTCGCAAGTGGTTTTTGGGTGGTGATGATCCTTTGGAGTGGGCTAGCATGCATATGGCTGTGGATTTGGTGTGATCATTGAAGTGAGTAATTCAAATGTAGTTCTGATGGCCATACTATTCTTTTTCATTTCATTTGGTTGACAGGTATCTCCTCCCCTTTTGCCACTGCCATCTGTATGCCACTCCTGCAGATGGATTTTACTCCCGACACCTGCTGCTTCGTGTTAATCAGTGGAGCAGCATTACGATCTTATGGGACGATCGCCAATGGGCAACATGCCCTTACGCAGTACTAGTGGCTAGGAGCAACATTTCGGCCTTTCAGCTGGACTAGTGCCTCCCTATTGGGACGGCCCTGCGGTTCTAGGCGCTTCCATGTTGCCTTTTCGTACGGGAATGTAGCCCCTGTGTACCATGAAGGAACAGGGCGTCACACAAGAAGTAGCTGGTCATTTATTGCGGATGCAGCCCACGATAATGAAATATATTTTGGAGTTCATGGCCTAATGGCTGTATGGGCTTGGTGAATTTGTTGTGCATTAAATTTCTATTCTGATATGAACCGTGTAGCGTTCTTCTTTGCGAGTGATGTGGCATATTCCTATTTGGGGAGCGATGTATTGTGAGGAGATCTGCATTGGGTTCCAGCTTCGGAGTATAGTTGCGTGGTACTGTGCTGGGCGCGTTTGCCTACGGAGCCCAGTGAGGTCAGGGATAAGGGCTGCCATTATGACTGTTTTGATGATGTCATGCTCAGGGGCGGGGGATTACCTTTTGTGTAACAGATGCCGGTCAGCCAGTTGGATTGGTGGAATGATGTGATTATCGGAATATTGCTGGTCACAGGTGCCTGTGTTTGCGTGCGTTTCTTGGTGGGAGACTGAGGTCATGTCCATTTGTATAGCTTCTGTATTCGTGCCATCTGTGCCCTGCAGCTCCCATTGGGCACTCTTGAGATTCATTTGTTCGTTGGCAGGCATGGATGACTTGTACATTTCACTGGTTGCATTGTGTGACTTCATTGCACCTACGGGGGGTTGTACAATGTGGCCAGGGAGCGGTGTACGAGAACTCAGTAGGGCCGTTTACGGTTGATTCGCGATGCCGTACTTCTCACCATGGCGGAATGGTACTTTCCGCCGTGCTTGATGGCGTTAGGTGCATGTCCGCTAGGGTCGGAATTCGCGTACCGTTGCGCCATGGTGGTAATTACGGTTTGGCATGGCGCGCGCGCGCGTGCTTGGTGCAGTTAGCGTTGGCGTTCACTACGGTGTCGCTAATGGCATCGTACTTTGCGGTGACGGGTCATGATCGCACCGAGCGCTATTCGATGGCGGTATTGCATTTCCGCCATCGTTTTTCGATTTCCGCCTGGGTCGTAATGAGGCCCGTGGTCACTTAGGAACAGCCTTGACACAGGCACAAATATTAAGCCATTTCTATTGGCCCTGAATCTTTACTGGTGTGAGAAACGTTGTGCTTACCTGTGCCCTGTGTCAAAAGACCAGTTTTTTCAAATCTCCCTCCAGCTCCACTATAGCCTTTACCTATCATTGATGTACCCTTTTTCCCGTATAGGCATGGACATAGTTTGACCCCTTGAGCCATCTAACTTGGGGAACCGTTATATATTTGTAATTGTGGATTATGCAAATTCGATACCCTGAAACATTCCCATTACACAATAATATGCCCAAACAAATTCCAAAAAAACCTGATCCCATTTTTCTCACAAGTTGGGACTACCTTCATGAGTCGGTTAATGGCAGAGGTGAAGGAAATCCTACATACAAAGACTCTCAGGAATTCTGATAATCACCCACAAGCTGATGAATTAGTGGGAAGGTTCAATAAAACCCTGAAATAGGTCCTCAGGAAATGAGTTGAGGTAGACGGCTAAACTGGGATATCATGATACCTTGGGTCCTTTTTGCCATCCTTAATAGGATTTTCTCCATTTGAATAATTGTATGGTAGAGAGCCACGGGATGTCCGTGACATGTTTCTGGAGACTTGGGAGGAATGGGAGGAAGCCATCTTGCCCCTTTCCCAAACAGCCCAACATTTAAGAGAACATATGGCTACAGTGAGAACGATAATTCAAGCCCATCTGCTTAAAGCTCAAGAAAATCAAAAGACCTCTCAAGATAAGAAAGCTTTACTCAGGTCCTTTTACATTGGACAAAAGGTCCTTGTTCTCCACCCAATATCTGAGAATAAGATGTCTAAATGGCACAGATCTCATGAGGTGATGAAACAAACAGGGCCAAATGATTATCGAATTTCCCAAGCCAATAGATGAATTAAGACCCATATCTATCACATAAATATCCACAAGGAGTGGAGAGAGGATCCTGTTGCGACCACTATAATCTATTAAACAAAGAATCTGAGGAAAACACCTTGATTCCTTCCCATCTACCCCAGAATCAGAGACAAGGGGCCTCATTACGACCCAGGTGGGACCGACACCGTTCATTACGGGACGCCCTATTTCGAGGTCCCCTTGCGGGACCCGCTCAGAACGTCTGGTCATTAAAATTAAAATGAAATGAAAATTGCCTTATTCTGACCATTTTCACCCATTTTCGGTGTTATTGCCGCCGGTGCAATTACCACCAGTGGTAATAGCGCTTCCCCAACCCCATTTCCGGCATCGTTTTCAAGTTGTTACCGGCATGTCCATGCCAGTGATTGCGTGTCTGTGCACCTCGGAATGTGCACTTACTTACGCAATGCCGGTATCTCAGGCACGGCTGCCGCGTGTCTCCACAGATACCGGCAACGGTGTTACCGGATGCACTGGGGCACTTTTGATGCTGGTGTTACCGGCACCGGTATATCCAGGGCGGATATACCGGCACCCCTATTTCCGGACCAGCATACTTGGAATGAGGCCCAGTAACTCTACTTCTCATTTTAGCCTATTCGTCCAGTCTATACTTTCTATTGATTTCCCCCTAACAGTATTATTCATAGATTCTGGGTTCAGACATAATTCTTGGCACATTTTCTTTCCCAGTGTTTCATTGATATATTGGCACCATTTCACCGCCTCCCTTCCTCCTGGGATAAGAGGTTGTTGAGTGCGTCCCTATATACTGCAAAAGCTGGCAAGCTCCAAATTCTCACCCAATAAAGCAAGGGGTTCAACTGCGATAGGCTCTCTATATCCTGGAGACCCACCTCCATATTTAAGGATGCTGTGGGTGTGGCTACTGGTAGTCCTAGTATAAGTTTTAAAAACTATTTTCAATGATGAGAAGGGACCTTAAACTCAAGCCGTCCCTTAATTCTGAACCATAAATATCTGCCTGTCGCGCTTGTAATGTATATGCTTTGAGGGAGACCCTGTCTGCTCATCACCATTTTCCCGGGCAGAACCAGCAATAGCACTGCTCTATCTTGCCAGACAGCCTTCGCCTTCTCGATGTGGCCACCTCAGTTCCCATTTTCAGTTGTTCCCATTCCCAAGTAGTCGTAACATTTTACTAGTTCGATTGGCTCACCGGACAGATCTAGATTCAGTTTAGGTCACTTTTTCCTGTTCCCCATAAATACCATAACTATTGTTTTCCCACTGTTTATGTTTAGACTGTTTTCGCAAAACAAAATGTTTCAAACAGATTAAACTGTTCCTCAAACCAGCTGGAGTTAGGGAGATTAATGCTGCATCGTCAACAAAAAGTAATATCGGACATGTCTCTCCCCCATAGATGGAGCATCTGTCGGAGTTGCCATCATTTGACTTATTGCAATGTTAATAAATATACAAAACAGTTTAGGAGCAATTACGCCAACTTCATGGACACCTTTTCGGATCATAAAAACCTAGAGATCTCACCCTTATTATTCCACCTTAGCTGGACATTCTTATTGACCAATAGCTGTAAGTGAAAGCATTGATTTACTGCACTTATTCCAGATTGGAATCCTGCCTGTCTGTGGTTTTCCTGCCCACTCTCTCGCACCCAGTTTTCAAGAATTGCTCTTGCAAATATTTTTCTCCAGCATCTAATAAGGAGACTGGGTGGCAATTAGATGGTACCTCCTGCTCTTCTTGCAACAATTTCTGCTTTTATCCATGATTCCGGTACCACTCTATATGCGTTTACTGTGGTCTTGTTAAATACGGTGCCCAAATAATAGGTTGCATCTTATACATGTCTGCTGGTATTGTATCAGAACCTGGTGCCTTGTTGCTTTTTTAGCTTGTATAGCCATTCTAACCTCAATGATAGAGAAGACTAAGTGTGTGGAACATGTGTCCGCAGAAAACTCTCCCTCACCAAACTGTTGATACGTCAATCGTTTTCCACATAAGGTCCCTTAAAATGGCCATACCAGATATATTCTGGTTTGCTACCCTGGATAGTTCTCCTTTAGTGCTGAAAGTAAAGGATCTCATTGTGACGCGGAGTATTCTTTTTCTTTCTTTTTCAGCATTTCCTTATAGGCCCACCTAGCCGTTCTAACTGCTATGATAGCCTTATTAGTTGTACTTTTGAAACAAGTAAGTAGGTGGTTTTTTGCTTCTCGACACTCTTTATCAAACCATGGGGTCTTCTTCACCGTTCTCTTGTTAATAATGGTAGTAGATTTGGTAAACATCAGTCTTATTCCAGAAACTGCCTCATCACGTAGCTGGACAGTCATCTCATTACTGAGAACAGCATCACTGAACATATTTTCCTTAAATGTTAACAATTCTGGATAAAGAATAGGGAGGGTCTGTTCTTTATCAAATGCTTCCCATTTGACCAGAGACCTAGAGAGCCTTGTGATATTTATTGGGACGTTCCACCCTCCTCCTTTGATTGTTCACCCCTACTATCAATTGAAGCAGGCAATGATCACTCTTGTGTCCCTTCACTTTCGCTGAGGTTTTTAAATTAACCCACATCTCAAGGTTAGTTAAGATATAATCAATGTGACTTGGGCTGTCCCAGCTCACATACGTGGGCTTCGCCGGGTTGGTCTCCATGCCCCCTACCAATACACCCGCTTAGATTGAAGGAGGCGAATGTTCCCCTGTATTCTAGGGCATATTTATTCTGCCTTCCGAGTCGGTGCAGCTATTAGATCTGGGACATCCCACACCCATTCCTCCTCCTTCTCCTCAATGAAACCTGAAGTCGTATCTAGGGGTTCATATTGCATGTTAAAATCCCCTGCCAGGATCATTGTCAGCTCTGGCGAATGAGTATTCCTCCATGACTCTAAGCTTCCTAGGAGGTAGGATTGGATAGTCGGTCCATGCCTAGTCTGTGGCCTATTATAGACATTTTTTAATAATAGCTTTTGTCCACCACTCAGTTTTAAATGGAGTTCCAATATATCTCTGTTGGCAGTATTCACCATATGGACCATTGCCTTCAATAGTGTGTCTATCCATACAAGTAAACCCACACTCGGTCTTCCGTCTGGGCCTTTATATGCTGGAATTTCAAATATGGCAAACCCCTGTATGTCTAACAAACCTATGATCTGGTGGGATCTTATAAATTCCATCCAATCATTATCTGGCATATTTCTGTTACACCCGCAATATTCCATGATAGAACCCTCACCTCTAGTGCCAGAGGCCGCTCGCTGATAGGAGAAACCCTGTTCTTCCTGTACTAAAGGTCCACGGCCAGTCATTCTATATCATCCAGACTATTTCCACATCCATCTGCATCAGGGGAATTCCCTCCTATTGCTTGAGTGTGATGTCTGTTAGATTGAGGGATAGTGGGCTGTCAGATGCTTCGCTGATTTTGTCCTGCCTCCACATAAATATCCCCCTCATCGGTTATACAGGGAGCACTACCTATTTGTTTTATACAGCCCCCATTGGATTGTATGAGAATGGAATGGCTGCACCTTTGTCGTATCTCATTATTAGTGCTCAAATGACTAAGCATAGGTCTGACGAGGAGTAGATTCTCCCACTCCCTCTGATGATAGACAAGTGAAAATGGCATTCAGGGCCTGTGCCCCGTCCTCCTGGCATTGTCCACTGAGGGAGCCAGGCTGGCCTTATTATAGGCAGGTACAGTAGAAAAAAGGTGACACTGCACACATTTATTTAAGACAACATAAACACAAAAAGAAATGCTTACATTGTGCACAACATACATAACACAGAAGATAGATTTCTGATATAGAATATAGATCAGCAAAAGGCAGCCATTTTTCCCAAAATGAATGCTACATCATGTATTACAAATAAACTGCAGGCCTTAAACCTCCTGGAAATTTTAAAGTGTTGAAAAAATAGAAAATATAGGGCCATGTGTAGTTCAAAAAGGGAAGGCTTGGACAGAAGGCAATGTGCAGTGATTCAGCAGTTTATTGGTAAGAATATATTATTTCCAACAGTGCTGCTTACAAATGGAACTGGCATAAAGTGAGAAAAGGATAAGCTAAGCGAGACAACCAATAGAAAATGTGACAGCTAATCTGTGTCCTGGTAGGCTGTCTAGAGCAATGTATCATCTTCCAAACTGCTTTAAAACCAGTTCTTAAAGTTGTGAAATATGTCTGGTGTTTACAGAAATAAGGAATAATCTGGGTCATTGTGACAAGAAATAATCATGTGTTCCAGAAAAGCATGTATGCCCAATGAAAAACAAGCAATGTATTTTACCTTGAAGAAAATTGTCCTATCAAAATATAAGGTTCATATTACCATAAAATTATTGTGTAATTCGTGCTATCTTATAAAACTATGATGGATGCAGAAATGGAGTGAGATATTCTTTTCCAGCTTTTAAGACAGTTTATTAAACAAGATGCTCCCAGCCAGCTGCCGTCTTGTCTTTCTTGCACGGTGTGCATTTATTTCCAGGGATGGCTGACTGCAAGCAGTTATCGCTAAGAAATAACCTCTTTATCAGGTTGACACAGGGGAATGGTTTTATTAAGATGTTATGGTCACATGGAGAGTACTTTGTCAAATCAATTGAGAGTAAGCCTTTTACAAGGTCCTCTTTTACAAGTTCAAGTCGGATGTAGTCGGTACCACTATTATCAGGGGTTGGTATGTGTTCACTTCTCATTATATCTTCCCTGATGATTGAAACACATTCCCTTTTAGCCCCCAACCAGTGTATTATTTTGTTCCATAATGCATCTCATGATTCCCTGAGACTACCGATTAGCTTTGGCACATTCTCCAAATAAACATATTTCCCCTCCATTGGACACTGTGGCATGGGCTTCACGGTTGGAACTGGGGGTCTTTTTGGCTCTCTTTCCCTATTGCCTTCTATCAGATGATTCCTGCGCACTAGTTGCTCATTCCTGATGGTCATGTTCCTACCTCCTCCTTTTAACTGTTGGGAGAGTGAACCCTCCCTCCCCGCAGGGGGATTATTTGCTACAAAAGTGTCTATCACCCTTGATGCATTCTCAGTCAGCGAGCAACACAAATATTTAGAGTTGCTTCTAAGAATCCTTTCCTCATTTGACTCGCCCTGCTTTTTCTCTATTTTGAATTTGTGGAAGTTCTCGATGAGCTTCCCTGAGATGCACTTGAGTTCTTTGCAGACAGAAAACAAAGCTTTCTTAAGGCCCATCATATCAATCTCCATTCACTAAAGCCAAGACAGGGTACGCCCTTTCCCTGGCCATCCATGTTATTAGGTCTCGAGCCCTCTTCCACTCTCTCTGTTGACAGAAACCGTTCATTTGAGGTTTCTCCTGCGGCTCTGCTTATGTTGATTCCCTCTTAACATGGTGAAATAGCATTACGACTAATTGATGGGGCGTCAACAGGTGGATCAAGGCTTCCATCACCAGAGAGGGCTTCATATCTCTTAGTTACTGAGGGGTAGCTCACTTCATCCTGCTCCTGGTCTACATTCACAATCAAATGTCTGTGTATTTCAGCTGGTACATTAAACTCCTCCCTCCAGTTTGGATTGTGTTATTGTAACCTCAAAGTCTAGCAATTTCCCCCAATGTCTAACGGAGCTAGTGGTGTTACTTTATTACTCTTAGTTAATTTAATTTCCTGTCTCTTAGTATTCTGGGATAATATCAGCTTCTCTTTCCCTCTCACCTGATTGGGTCTTGTAGAACCATTTACCTCTTGAGAGCAATGTGGTCCAATCGATAATTGATCTTGGGTCAAGTGTGTGATTCAATTTCCAACGCTGGACTTTACCCTAAGGTGTGGGGCTGAGTGCCTAAATTGCTACCATTTGGATGATCCAAGTCTTTTAAGAGAACTGTAACTTCACTTATCAGCACGTTAACTTCATCTATGGGTTTACTAAACTGTGCAGAGCTTTTTGCTGATTTTAACGTGCCATTTTTTCCATTACAATAACCCTTCACCTCTCTTTCCGGTATATCTCTACTATTAAAAACACAATGAATTGGTATTACACTAATACATCACAGTGGCACAATGTCATACTTTCAATATAATAAAATGTCTTAATAAAATGGATCTCATAAAATTCTAAAACATTTTCAAACTGGTTTTCTATCACTAGAAAGTGCTTGTGATTCTGGGATGCCTGCTCACGTATGACACAAGTACTAACAGTGTGTACAAAGAAACACTTCAAAGCTGATAGAGGTGGTCCTACTAGGCCTTGTGAGCATTTGGATCGTAATTCAAATAAATAATTTATTATTGATAAAAGTCTCTGGTATATTTATTTATTTTTATTTATATAGCGCACATCGGCCCAGAGGCATCGTGGCGCTTGTTACCAAAGGCTTAGGATCACATTTTACAAGTTAAAGCTTGGTCAAAACATTCACAAAGAGTAAAGTGCAAGTTCCTTGGTTACAGTGGAACATAGGTGGTCATTACGACCTTGGCAGTAAGGGGTTAACGGCGCCGGTAATGGTGCCGGAGCCGACAACCCCTTACTGCCACATTACGAGTCTGCTCGCGGGACCCGCAAAGGGCACCTGGTAAACCAGGTAAAACCAGGCGCCCTTAGCGGGTCCCGCTAGCAGACCAGGGAGCTAACAACGGGCCCGTTGTTTGCTCCCTCCCCATTCCCATTGAGTCCTATCGGGGCTCGAATGGGAATGAGGATGTACTGGGTCCGGGTTCCTTGAATGAGGAATTACCGGGTCCTCCAAGGTTGTAATGGCCCGGTAATTCATCATTCAAGGTACCCGGACCCGGTACCCGGTAAGGGGGTAAGCATGCCGCAAATTGCGACATGGTTACCTCCAAGGTCGTAATGACCCCCATAGACTTTACGGCGCATGCAGCCAAGATGGTTGAGGCAGTATTTATGAAACAGAGTGGTTTTTCGCTTTTTGCGGAAGATGGAATAGGAGTTTTCATCTCTGAGAGAGGTGGGAAGTGCATTCCAGTTTTTTGGTGCCAGGTGTTGGAAGCTAGCACCGCCTGCATTGGCTCTTTTGAAAGGGGGAACGCATATCTTGTTGGTGAGGTGGGTTCTCTTAGGTCTGGACGAGGTGCAGAAGGTGATCCTTTCGGATAGGTATGGGGGGGGGGCTCGAGTGACAGGCATTTGTGTGTAATAGCCAGTGTTTTGAATAGAATTCGCTGTTTGACAGGCAGCCAGTGAGCGTCTTTCCTAGCCTGGGATATGTGTTTGTGCTTAGGGATGCTCAGCGCAGCTCTTAGCGCATTGTTTTGGTCACTTGTAGCTTGTGTAGATTTTTTTCAGAGGTGCCCAGAAACAGGGCATTGCAATAGTCAAGTTTTGTGCCAATGGTGGCTCTGGCACTAGACAGGGATTTTTTTGTTGATAAGAACGGTTTAACTGCATTAATGATTTTGGTGGTGAGTGTCGCAGAGGAGTCTATGGCATTGACCTGGCGGGTCATGGAGAGGGTGGAGACGATGTACACACCTAGAGTTTTTTACTGCTGAGGATACTTTAATGATGGTGTTGTCTACGGTGAAGGTGCTGTAGTGTGCAGAGAGTTTGTTGAGGGTTTCTTTGGTGCCTACGACAAGAATCTCAGTTTTGTCTCCATTAAAACAGAGACCATTGGCCGCCATCTGAGTTTGGATGGCAATGTAGATGTTGTTAAAGTTTGTAGTATCTTGTTCATAGATCCCAGTGAGAGGAATTAAGACTTGCATATCGTCAGCGTAGTCGGTGTATGCTATGTTATGACGATCAAGGTCATTGAACAGGGGGAGGGTGAATATGTTGTAGAGGGTGGGGGTGGTACAAGAGCCTTGAGGAACTCCGCAGTGTATAGTGGTAGGGGGGGCACAGTCTGTGTCGGAGAATACTCTCATTTGTTGTCCACTGAGGAAAGAAGCAATCCAAGCCGAAGCTTGTGGAGAGAAATGAGCTGCGTTTTTGAGTTGTTTGCCGAGGATTTCGTGGTTGACGAGATCGAAGGCAGCTAAGAGGTCTAGTATGAGGAGAAGTGCAGGTTTGCCTTTGTCCATAATATCCCTGAGTTTAATTTTTAAGTCAAGGAGGGCTGACTCTGTCCCGTGGCCGGGGCGAACCCTGATTGTCTCTTTCCAAGGATTTTGTTCTCTTCTAAGAATTGCTGGATTTGGGTGTAAGCCACCTTGACCAGAATTTTCAACAGGAACGGTACTGTGGTTATGGGTCTGTAGTTATTAGCTACTTCGGGATCGAGGGAGGGTTTCTTTAGTAGAGGACGTACCCACGCTTCTTTTAAGCTGTCAGGGACTGTGTTGGAGTTGAATGAGGCATTAATGAAGGTTTTTAAGAAGGGGGCCAGTGTCTCAGCACAGTCTTTGACTAGTTTCCCTTTGCAATTGGACGGTTTAATTCTGTTTACAATTTCTATTACTTTGGGTATAGTAACTTCTCTAAAGGTGAAGGGTTTGATCGGGCGTGAGGAAGGCACAGTGTCTGAGTTGGAGTGTAGGTTAATGTGCTTAGAGAGGTCTTTGTGGTGTTTGGCGATTTTTTGCTGTAGGAGCTCGATTTTGTTTATTCAAGCTGTTTGCACGTTTGTGCACCAGGCTTTGTCTTTGACGATGTCTTGTGATTTGGTGGCTGGGGTGGATAACTCTCTCAATATAGCATAGAGCTCATTGGATTCAGATGTGGCGTTAGTGTTTCAGTTGTTGTAAGAGGAGGATTTAGCAGTGATTATAGCTTTTTTGTATTTGGCCGCAATGGATTTGTAGGTAGATAGTGTGTCTTCTTGTGGGGAGTTTAGCCATTTGGTCAGGGCTTTTCTTTTTTGTGAGCGGAGAACCTTGAGTTCCTCCGAGAACCAGTTGTTGTTGTGTTTTATTTTTTGGCTTTTTTTGTTCTGGAGTGAAGCAATGGAGTCTATGGCATTGACCATTATGGAATTGTAGGTATCTGGCAGTATTGAAGGGTCAGATGATTTAGGTAGATGCAGTGTGGGTGTGTCGAGATAAGGGAGGATATTTTCCTTAGTGAGGTTCCTGGCACTTCTGGCTAATGCCGGGGGGATGGGGTTAGGAGTGATAGGTGTGGTGGGGCCCGTAGGGTTGAAGAAGTGGATGAGGTGATGGTCGGACAATGGAATAGGTGTGTTGGAGCTGAGGTCAACTTCGCAGTTGTGATCTACCACCCAATCAAGGGTGCAACCTTTGCTGTGTGTTGGTGTATTGTTTTTTTGCTGGAAGCTGAGCTCTGTCAGAGCTTGAGCTAGAGCTTTGGCTGACAAATCTTTGGGGTCGTTGAGTCCCAAGTTGAAGTCCCCTAGGAGAAGTGTTTTGGAGGAAGTTTTGAGGTTTTTACTGATGAGGTGCAGGAGATTGTCCTGGAAGTCGGCCATGGGGCCTGGAGGGCGATAGACTAGGTGGATGGTAAGTGTGGTTATGGGTGAAGTGGTGATCTTGACTGTGAGGGAGTCTGTGTTCTCCCCGAGATTGGAGGTAGTTTGTCTTATTTCTAGGCAGTCTTTTACTATGCATGCTACTCCTCTGCCTCTGTTTAGGACTCTGTCTTGTCTGTAGATTGAGTGTCCTGATGGGAGGGCTACTGAGAGGACGGAACCTGAGGCTTCGTGGAGCCAGGACTCGGTGATGGCCAGGATATCAAGGTTGAGGTTGATGATGAGGTCAAAGATTTCAGTGGCATGTGCAGGGAGGGACCTGGCATTGATGAGTGCAAATTGTATGTGAGATGGGCCCCCCCTTGGGGGTTTTGTTGATAGTGGGTACTGCAGATATGTATTTGGTGGTTGTGATGGGTTTGGGCGGCTGTTTGGGTGAGCTTGTAGGTGTGGCTGTATGGGGTGACTTAGCAGTAGTGGAGGTAAAGACGGGTGGGCTAGGCAGTCATGGAGGTGGTGGCGCTTTGAGGGTCACTGGTAGTAGTGAGGCCGTAGGAGCGGCAGTGGGCATAAGTAGAGTATTGTTGGTGTAGGGTGCTTTAGGTGTGCGTAGCCTGAGAAGTTTATTTCTGCTACTAAGAGGTCTTGGACGTGTAGTGGTCGTGATATCTCTGGGAAGGTTGGCAGGAAGGTTAGCTAACAGATTGTTGGGAGTGGCAGGTTGTTTAAGGTTGGCTGTGTGGGAGGACTGCTGGGCTGTGTGTGTTGCACCCCGGTTTTAGTGAAGAAGGAGGGGAGGAAGGGTGTGGGTCGGATGTTGTGCAGAAAAACGGGTGTGAGGCTTTACATTTTCTGCGATGTAGCTTGCATAGTGGCCTGCGGGTGGGTAGGAATGGGGGCCATAGTTCGAATGTGGGCTACGTTAGTGTTTGCGCGTGTGTGATTGGAAGGCGTGGTGTGCAGAGTGTTGAGGCGGGAGCGGGAGGGGATACTGTGCTTATGGGCTGGACATAGGTAATATTGTGGGGTTGCAGGTTCTCGGGCGCTGGTGAGCGGGGGCAGGTGGTGCAGGGTGGCGAGGCAAGTGACTGGAAGTTGGTGAAGGGTAGCTGTACTGAGGTACAGTGTTATGAGCTGCTGTTGGTTAACAATGTTAGAACGGCACGGCTGACAAAAATAGATGCAGTTTTGTAAAGCACAGCTAGCAATAGATTAGCAAGGCTAACATGATTAGATACAATCCTTATGGCACAACTAGCAATTAATAGGCAGGGCAGGCATGAATTAACACAATTCTTCCGGCCGTGTTAGTAGCTAGCAGTTTGTCAGGGTGTCTGGATGAGTAGATGACCAGGTACGAAGAGTGAAGGCATCATACTCCGTGATCCGGTTAGGTTGAGAGTAAAAGGGCTTGGTACGAGTCGTAGTGCACCCGCCGCATGTGCGTTATAATGGGTCTATGCAGTATATGGTAGGGTGAGACAGGAGTGGGCTGGCGAGCACACGATTTGAAGTGCAGTGAAGGGTACTGTGTTCGACGGGCATACACACAGCGATGAGTAGTTTACATGTGACCATGTACACAGGAATACAAAATATAGCAGTAGGTTTGCACTACAAAAGGTATACAAATGGCTGTTGTGGTGCAGGGTCATTCTTACCGCCAGAGTGCAGTGGGTGCCTTGCAAGTCGGCAGAAAGGTCTGCTGTGTTTGATGAGGTTCAGTGTCCATGTGAGTATATTTTATGGCAGCCCTCCCGGCTCCGACAGGCTCAGGACATGGCCTTATGCTGGGGGCCTTAGGGCGTCGGGGCCGGCTTCCGCCTACCGCTATAGGCAGTGTGGGTAAATAGCTTCCTGTATGGTGCTGCCTGGCAACGGCAATCACAAATGCAGCAACGCGGTCTCTGCGACCATTTTCAGGTGTCCTCACGGCGGCTGAGAAATAATAGCACGGATGTGCTTCAAATTAAACGTCGTGGGCTCTCAGAATGCTCGTAGGAGCTGGGCATGACAAATACTGCAGAATGCAGCATCAGGCGAGAAGGATCGAGGGGGTGCCTCTGTTGATGCAGTGCTCACGGCGCTCCTTGTAGCAGGATGGGGTGAGAGGTCCAGACACCGCAGCGGCGGTGTGTGATTGGAAGGGGCTCTTGCCCTGGAAGGTATATACACGCTACATACAAAAATTCCTAATGCATAAACCTCTAGCTCTCATAGAATAGTACAAACTAAGAATATCCAGCTACTTTAAAGAAAGTGCAGTTCAACAATAAAGCGGGTAAGTTTCCCCTTGGAAGGCTCTGGTGAGGAATGCCCGAGTGGCTTTGCGGGCTGTTTTAGTCTGTTTTCCCCCCCAGCCCCCCTATGCTCAGATGCCTCTTCCCAGGGCTAAGCTCATAGGACATAGGTGCAGGGCTGTTCCTCCAACAACACCCATCAGTTGTTGGAGGCCTCCTCGTCCTCCTGCAGTGGTGCAACGTCAAAGCTGGTGGCAGGAATGCTCAACTGCTTGAGGGCCATCCCTAATCTGACGCCCTCTCCCGTGCCAAATGCATACAAGAATTGCAAGACGTAGCTCATAAAATACAGAAGGGGCCATTACATGTTTGCCAGTAAACCGCTGGTAATTTCAGCGGGATACCGGGAAATGGACCTACCGTTACCGGCACCTGGTATCCCGATATTTCCAGGATATTCTAGGCGCCGGCAATGGTGGTCATTCCCCATTCCTTGGAGTCCTATACAACTCCATGGGGGTAATTGCTGGTGTTTCCGGCACTGTTAATACTGGCACCGGAAATACTGGCTGTTTTTTGCCAGTGGGTCCTGATTTATCCCCAGCTGTTAGCTGGAGGTAAATCAGGTAACCCCGAGCGGCAAACTTGTAGTTTGGCGGTGCGGAAAAAGTAGCAATCTCGGAATTGCTGGCACTTTTTTCCTGCAACGCCAAATTTATAATGAGGGCCAGACAGTTTTACCAGCACATGTGTGTCTCTGTGAGTCTCTGGGAGACGATGTTTCGTAAAAATAAGATAACACCTTGCCATACCTCCCTAACCTCCGGGTGTAGTCTGGAGACTCAGGGTTTTTACGTTCTTTTTTCTCGGTGTCCGGGGAAGAGCATGGAATATCCGGGTTTTCCACAGCAGTAGAGTTGCTGTAGCTCCAATCATGCCTCCATCCGATTGGCTACAAAAGACTGCTGCTGGTAGCCATTCGGATGGAGACATGGGTGGGACCCAGTGACTAAATTTGCTTGCTCACTTAGACTATTCATTATTTGTATGGTACTCCATTAATACCTTTGCATGCACTTTTTGCGTGGTTGACTGGAGTCGAGGTAATGCAAACGGAATTGTATCTCCAGCTTGCAGTCTTTCCCCTTGAGTTACTATGCCAGCCAGAATAAAATACCCACATTGGAAGACAATAGCAAAGAGGGTATCTTGTTACCATGAATGGGTTGTAATATATTAATGAGGCATGGAACTTGCTTTTGTGACTGAAATCTAGGATGACTTCCCTTGCGGATATCTTTACTTTTGCCGTCACTCTCTTCATTCAGTCTTAAAGGTCCTGTTCTGTCTTGGTTTGACTCCTATTTGTCTAACCAAACTTTCTCTGTCTCCTGGGCGGGTGTCAGGACTATGGGGTGGTGGAGACGTAAGAGGTGTCAGGGACTTCAGAAAGCTTAGAGAACTGAATGCAGGCCAAGAAACTACCTTTCCCAGCAGTCTCTGGGACATCTGGTAGTTCTTGCCGTGCGCGCGTGTGGTCAGCTGTCACTAATTAGTACATCTTATCAAGGGCCAACGGCGCACGGCAAGTGTGGCCTATTCTGAATTGTGAGGCGAAGCCATGCCGGAGGATTGGGGAGAGCCGCTCGTGGCTGTATTATCTTTCCCTGAGCAGGCATTTCGAGCAGACGGCAGCGAAAAGAGGACACGCGCGGTTTCCATGCCGGTACTTCATTGTTCCTCCCCTTGGAACGTGCAGCGGCAGAAGAAGGACCCGGGCTGCTGTCACGGCTACACAAGATTACGTCTGGGAAGGCTTGCGAGCTTCTGGACGAAAAAATAAGTGCGGAAGGGGGTTTATGAATTTGTCTGATTTAACAGGTTCATGCTGGTGTGTTGTTCATGGTATTCTCTATTGAAAAAAGGGAAGAACTTTTAATGTGCATTGCCTAGGGTTTTCAGAACTCATTGATTACCAGTAGTAATGTCCGGAGATAAAACACATGGTGCCTACCATATTGAGTTTTGGAAAGTACTGGTGCTTCAATGCCTGTGGCAGTCGCACTGGAAGGAAGAACAGACTTCATTGGAGTATCAGTGTTGTTAACTGTATTACTCCGAGTGTGTTCAGGAACACAGTACAATGTTTGTGTTTGATCTAGGTCTATGGCCATACATGTTTTATGTTTGTAAGTGTTGCTAATGCTTGCCCATAGGGCCATGTGTTATGTTCTTCATGTTGCGATAACCTCCCATGAGTCTTGTTTCATTTTGCTTGCATATATGTGGCCATGTAACTGTATGACAACCTGTGCCTGTGTCAAGGGGTATTAGGGAGTGCAAGTGTTCTAGGAAGGTGCATCAGTGGCCGGTATTAAGGGGCACTATTGGTGGCCTGAGTTTGTGTGATGGTTTATGGTACTCCACAAGTTATTAGAAAGTGTAGGGTTTTTCCCTGCTACTTCCCTTGTCCTATCCAACCTAGGCATTTCTAACCCTCTATCCGGTGTTCCTAACATCCCCCATCCAGTCCACAACCTCTCCCTAACCCTCTTCCACCCACTGGCTGCCATGTGGTATCCTGTTTGTATATCAGGTATCTGTGCCAACCATGGGTGGAGGGTCGACTTCATTCGCTTCTGTGGTTCGGGGGAGAGTGTCGACACACCTTCCCCCATTATTGTGTACTTGATTGTTGACATAATAAGCCACCCCCAGATTGGGATGCTTACAACCACCCAAGCCAAATGGGGGCGACCACTCCCGCCTTGGCGGATGTGCTAAAGGCGCTTCAGTATATTCAGGTAGAGTTAGTGCAAGCAAGACAGGAATCTGATACTTTAACGACACAAGTACAGAGTTTGGTAGCTCAGCGAACCCCGTTAGAAGGGCTAGTGCTTCGAGAGGTTCACAGAGTCAGAATCCCACCGTAATTGTCCAATCTCCTAGTAGTGTACCATTGGCAGCTCCAGACCGCTATTCGTTTGATCCTAGGAAGTACATGACATTCCTTACCCAATGCCGACTTAATTTCTTGTGGAAATCTACTGCGTTCGAATTCATTCAGGCCAGGACGGCTTTTTGTAATTTCATATTTGACAGGGGATGCAGCTGCATGGGCTATGCCGTTGGTGCAGAAAGATGACCCTTTACTGTACAATTGGGTTGGTTTTCTAGGGGAATTTGGCCGGTTATTTGATCGCCGAGAGGTGTCATTAGCACAAGATAAGGAGTTGTTGGGATTAAGACAGGGAGGTCGAGATTTAGTCACATATGTTACCCAGTTCAACAGGTTGGTAATTGAGACTGAGTGGCCAGTGGCTAAACAAACAGTGTTATTCTATCAGGGATTACACGAGGAACTGAAGGATGCAAGTGGAACCGCAACCAAGCACTTGCACAGCCATGATTGATTTAGCTTTATGGTTGGATCATCGCATGAATGAAAGGAAAGGAGATAAAAAGAGACCGGAAGAAGGGCCTTTTGTGCGTTTAGACAGGAGTAGAGGAGGACGGACAAGTGAAGTGGAACCAATGCAAATTGGTAGTATACGAGGACCCTTGTCAGCAGCAGAGAAGGAACAGCGTAAGGCTAACAAATTGTGTCTCTATTGTGGACAAGCAGGACATTTCATACGCACATGTCCCAATACACCTCAGAAAAGTGGGGCGGGGGAGACGAGTACGAAGGAAGCGGGAAAAGAGATAGGCCGGCCTTATGGGGAACACAGGTGACAGGCCCGATGGAGATCAGGTTCACCAGATGTGTTGCAAAGACCGTGGGGGGTAAAACCTCTCACTTATACATTTTGGTGACATTATGTTTTGCTTTAACTAAACAGGAGGTCCTGGCAATGGTGGATTCAGGGGCTACTGGCAATTTTGTGGATATTACTTTGGCAGAGCAGTTAGGATTGCCTTTATTGGACAAAACCAAGGTGGAAGGAGTGCAATCAGTGGATGGTTCACCTTTGGAATCAGGGCCTATAAGAAAGCAGACAGAAAAATTGGAAATGATCTGGGCATGGGCATAAAGAGGAAATTACATTTGACTTAATAGCAGCACCTCAATTTGGATTAATTTTGGGAATGCCCTGGTTGGTTCTTCATAATCCAAGGATTGATTGGGAAAGGCAGACAGTGTGGTTTGAGGAGCAGAGATGTCAAGAACATATTTCTTCGGAAACAGGGCCAGTAACATGGTTAGTTGAAAAAAGGCCAGGAGATCAGATTGTGGGAGCAGTGACAGAGGGACGTCCTTCACAGTACAGGGAGTTTAGTGAAGTTTTGACAAGAGAATTGCTGAGCAATTACCTCCGCATAGACCCTATGATTGCGTTATTTTTCTTTTTTTATTACGAGTATATAATCACGAAGTGATTTTTACAAGAAGATGAGCAAAGAAAACTTCAATTATTTCTGAAGAAAAACTTCACAGAAGTGTTTTGACCAAAAGTCAAAGCAAAACAAAAATCAAAGCAGAAGTCAGAGGTGAAAGAAGAAGAGGTTAGAAGATTAAAGGTGAGGGCGAGGGTGGAGGCACAAGGTGAAATCCATCTTGGGAAATTGCACCGACCCACACACCACCAAGAGATGTCACCCCTTGTGCCTGACTTCACGTGGGACCACTCTTCCAAGTCTCCGAAGCTGTTTGTGCGAAGATTTGATCCAGGATTTTTGTAGCTGCTATAGTCCAAGAGGGTCTCAAACCTCCTATTAGACGCTTCCACCAAAGTGCTTCATCAGTCAGGTAAGCATTCTTTAAGTGATGCAGTATATACGGCGATCTGAATTTGTCTGTTCCTGGACACATTAGTAAAAGGTGCCGTAATGTTTCGCTTTGTTCGATGTCATTACAAAAGCGACAGATATTAGATGGAGAGAGGCTTCTTATGTGCAGTATTTCATTCGTTGGTAGCAAATTCAGCCTCGCACGTAGAAGAGTGTTCCGGGTTTTTCTGCTAGGATGTTTTAACAGAAAAGGTTGGACTTCATTCAATTTTCTACATGTTGGGGGTAGGTGGCTAGTCAGTTTGTACTCAGATGCCTTTTCCAATGTACTTATCCAGTCCGTTTCCTCCATACGGATTTTGGTTTTTGTTGGATTAACCAAAAGTTCTTCCATGGAACTGCTGCAAGTTTCCAGTTGGTGTAAACAGATTAGTTCCCATTTGGATAGTAGTATGCTTTTGCTTGAGTTCATTTCCGCCTGTACCGCCAAAAAGATTGACGGAGACGAAGGATCTTTAATCTTCCGGTATAGCATGACAGACGCCCTTTTAACTGTTGACTCTAAAGATGAAAGAGGGAGTTTGCGTCTTATCAAGGCTATCGGAGTAGAAGATGGTAAGTTCAAAACGGAACGCCAGAAGGGGCTCTCAAGTCTGACCCATAGAGAGTTGGGCAGAGATGGCATAGCGTCAGCTCCATACGTAATAGCTGGGATAACTTTGCCCCGATAGAATTTGAGTAGGGGCATCAATGAAAAGCGCCCATATTTCTTGTCCAATATTTTTGCTTGTGAGGCAAGAGATTTCATTTTTTCAAAAAGGTGGAATTACATCGCTGAATCGTTAGGTGTTGAGTCAATGAGGATTCCAAGATATTTGGATTCTGTCTCTTGTTCGATTGTATTTCCAGACAAGAACCATGAGTTGTTCTTTTTCTTTTTATGATTTTTTGTAATCACCACGATCTTTGTTTTTTGTTTGTTAACTTCTAAATCGTTGGCAGCTGTGTATGTGGTCAATGCAGAGCAGCTGGCGTTGTAAGCTGATTGGGGTTTGGTCAAGTTGAATAAGGTTGTCCGCATACAAGAGTCTTGGAATCTTCTCCTTGCCCAATTCTGGGGGAAATGATCGTGTTCTGATTGAGATTTCTTTGTAGTCCCCAAAGTATGAAAGAAAAAGGGCTGGAGCTAAGGGACAGCCTTGTTCGACCCCTCTATCGGTTTTTATAGCTGATGAAAGCAGACCACTGGTGTTCAATCGCACCTGCACCGATGTAGAAGCATGTAGTGCTTTAATGGGGTTCAGGATCTCCTGAGGGCAATCCCAGTTGGTGAGTTTTTCCCACAGTTTCCTGCGATTGACTAAGTCAAAGGCTTGGGTAAGGTCGATGATTGCCAGGTATAGGTTCCGATTTGTTTCACAGGCTTTTGCTTTTAGTAGACTGGGAATAAAGATGTTAATACTCGTTCCTACTCCCTTTTTAAACCCAGATTGGAGAGGGTCATTACAGGGTGCACTTTTTGAACATTGATTGAAGTGGTCTAACAAAAGGGACCCATAGACCTTCCCTATGACGTCAAGGAGAGCTACTGGGCAAAAATTCCTAGGGTCATCCTTTCTTCCTTTTTTAAATATTGGGATGATGACCGCTGAGGTCTAAGAAGGCGGGATTGTGCTGAAGATTGTACATTTCTGAAAAATTAGACTCAGCAGATTGGTCCAGTCTTCTGGGGCAGATTTCAAATTCTCATTGGACAGACCATCTGGCCCAGGTGCCCTTGATTTCTTTAACTTGGATATTTTGTCTAGGATTTCGTTTTTGTCAGAGAGATTAACCCAAGGTGCTGTCGACTGCAAAAGTAAAGGCCCCTCATCAGAGTCTGGAGAACTGAATAGTGTTGAGTAAAACCCAATCCACGTTGCTTCCGAGATGCCATTCAGCATCATTGTGGTTGCTTCTTTGGCCGTGGGTTGACCAGACTCCAAAACTCTCTAGAGTTGGATTTTTGGATTTGTTCCAACATAGCTTCGGAGTCCTGTTGGTGTAGTGTTAGACGATAGGACCGTAGCCAGCTTTTATAGGCTCTTGTTGCCTCGATTACATGGGCTCTGTTGGTGGGCGTGTTGTTTCTTGAAGCCGTCCTTTTCGCTCTGCGAAGGATGTTTCGCTGTTCCACCAAGAGGGCATCGAAATTGTGTGCGTGGGATGTTTGCTTTGAGATTATCCCCTTCGAGCTTTTCATCATGGCTCTATAAGGTTCTAGAAGAGGTCTGTAGTCAACCTCCGCAGCGGACTGCCTGTTTCCATATGAAGAAGTGATTGCTCGGATGTTTGCCCATGTGACCCTTACCCGGTTGCCTTTACCTTCCGGTTTGATTCTTCCAAAGTAATGGATTGACGCTGGTTTTGTAGACGCCCATTTGATGGCCAAAAGATTATGGTCACTTTGGCTTGACTGATGAACACAAAATTTTATCAGCCGAGCTAGAAGAATTTCAGAAGCAAAAATGTAGTCTATTGTTGAATGGGCCATGCCTCGCTTCCATGATGGTAGAATGATGGAATCAGGGAGTACACATGCAGTGTTAAAAAGTTGCCTGGCCATCATCAGTTTGTTCCAAGCTGTACCTTGTTTGCAGGGTTTACTCTGTAAGGGACCTATGGCGGCAGAGCCAGCCATTGGACATTTGATGTTTAGGTCTCTGCATATAATGACCTCACATGACCCAAACTCCAGGTATACCGAATCCAGTGTAGAAGTAACTATGTCAAACAGAGTGGTCTGTTGAATCGCTTTGTGGTTCCAATAGATGGACAGCACCAGCAAAAGAGTGCGCGTATACTGGTCTCCCGCAGACTCCTTTCGCAGCCAAGAGATTAGTACCGCGATGACGTAAGGGGACTTCAGGATAATTTTAGTTATTTCTAGTCCCACGCCCATTCGGACTGCAATAATTAATCCTGTGGAAGACCTTCCTTTGTTTCCTAATAATGCTTCTGAGAAGGCGATCTCAAAGCCATCCAGTGTTGGTTTAGATTTCAACCAGTCCTCTTGAAGACATAGAATATCGTATTCCCCTAAATTGATGTCACCAGGTGTTGTTAAGTGTAGGAACTCTCTTGTGTTCCAGCTTGCGAGAGAGAGTGATTGTTGCTCTTTATCAGTTTTGGTGAAATCTGGTGGCTATTTATGGAGACGTGTAGCCAGAGCTTTAGGTAACCAAGCCCATGTAGAAGGATTGGAATTCGATATGGCCTGAGTCACCTTTTGATTCTCCTCTAATAGATTGCTCGTCTTTGGATTAAATGATTTGCGAGGGGAGATATCTTGCCCATGAAGTGGCGATTGAGCCGTGACCGACCGGAGTGTTACTGAGGATTTCTTTGACAAGTCGGCGCTTGAGCTTGTATGGGGGTGTTTTTCATTTGTATGCCTGTCCTCCGTTGAGCTGTCCTTTATCTTCTCATGATCCGTTTTAATCGGCCTGAGTAGGGTTAGCTCAAACCCTTGTTTGTATAGTACCTCCGCTGCTGCTGACAGCAGAGTGATCACACTGACTGATGATATGTAAAGCAAACAAGAGGCCTTGTGACTCTCATGAGAAGGTTCCACCGTTTTGAGATCTTCTGATTTTAGGTTCCTTAAGGTGGAAATACTGTGGAACAGCCTCATTACAGTACGTCTATTTAAGACCAAGTATTTTGGTTGTCAGACCGTTGTGGTATTTTGACAGCAGGGTTCAACTTTTGTCTATTAGAGTCTTGGAGCGACTTGTTCTGATAGAGAGAATTATAGGACGCTCCCTCTTGATGTTTGAAATCCTGGAAACCTTTTCTCTGCTGCGAGTGCTTAGTATCCTTAGTCCTGTCCGATAAGTCAGCTTTTGTTTGGATATGTACTCTCGAACTGTATTTCGCCTGTGGGCGACGAGGAAATGAGTCCAAGTGAAGGTTTTGTTCAGTTCGCTTTTCAGTGGGTTTGGTGGTGTGATCCCAATTATTACTTCATAAAGATTTGAAATGGTCGTCCAGTGAAGTGAAACCTGAAAGATCCCTAATAACTGTCTGTTTGCTGGGTGACAGCTTGGGAAGATGAGAGTTCACACCTTTCTGTTGGCTATCAGCGCTGACGTCAAGATGTTGGCTTAAGTCCATAAAGTCTTTGTTAGCGAGGAAATCGTCTACTGATTTTGGTGACTGAGGAAGAGCTTCTGGTAGGGTATCAGTGTTTAAGGCGATTACTGAAGCTTGGTTCTTCCCTCCCAGACTTTGATTATTCTTTGGTAGAGTTTCCTTCTGACGGAGTTCAGGTTGCTGAGGCACAGGGATTGATTTAAACAAAGGTGCCGTTTTTAGGCATACTTGGGAGCTGGGAGGTTGGTGTTTAGTTCTCGTGTCTAGGTTCCCGTCGAGAGTCGCCCCTAAGCCTGATAGTTTTTGGCTTAGTCCCTGGATTAATTTCGTTCTTGGCTGATCTTTGTGTGGGAGGGTGTCATCTAAACACATCAGTTCATTGTCTCCCAGTTTGTTGAGTGTCGAGTATGATCTAATTGGTGAAGAGCTGTGAAGACTTAGCAACTTGGTGGTACCGGATTTTGGTCTTGTCCCGCAATCCATGTAAGTGGCCTGGCGCCACAAGGTGTCTTGTGCTATTGTTTGGGAGCTTGCATCCATCCTTGGCCTGTCTTTGTTGTTATTTCTTAAGACTGCTGAAGAATCCGTAAACTCAGATTGATGGAGATGGGAGGTGCCAGCTGAATCGTTTTTCCTCCTCTCAAGGGCGTTGATATAGCCTTCTAGAGCTTTGAGTTCATCATCGCAAAGATAGATGTTTGATCTTTCAAAGAATCGTTGATTGCCTCATATAGCTTGCAGAATGGTGCAAGTGCAATTGTTACGGCAGACATAATGTACATGAAGTCTGCTTTTTTCAATGGAGTCTCCTTTGAGATACTATGGGATGACTCACTTGATCTTCTATTAGTTGAAGAGCTCACTGGTGTTGAAGGCGGCCACATCCTCGGCAATTCTTTGGACTTGGGATGAAGGGTGGGAAGCCTCAGAGGAGAACCCTCCCGGGGATCTGGCAAAGCCTCCTTATTTCCATTTCTCATGTGTGCCTCTATGTCAAGGAGGGCTGCCGGGTCGATGGGTTTGTTCGCCAAATTCTTATTCTCAAAGTTTTGAGGCGATGGGCTTTCGGTATCATATGAGCCCAAGCTGTTTTTTTCCGATGGTGCTGGTAAGGCAGTTAACAAGCTGTTTTTTCCCAATGACACTGCTAAGGCGGGTAGCGGGCCTGTATAGTCTGACTGGGGGTTAGATTCCAAACTTCCCAGTATAGGTTGGATTATCTGATCATGCTCCATAGAGTTTGGATCTTCCCTGTAAGGCTCATTGTGAGATGGCCAAGATGGTACGGTAAGAATTCCCTCTGGCCGGTTTTCTTGTGCTTCCACAATAATTGGTAAAGGTGCTGGCGCGGGATTGAGAATGTCGTTAGCTTGCTCTTTTTGTTGTGATGTCAGTACTTGAGTCTCGCTACCAGGGATGTTCTTCTGAGAGCCAGATGAGGCTATGAGTAAAGGTTCGAGAAGTGCTTCCAGCAAGTCTGCGTCTGAAATTTCCCCAAGCCCTGATTGGTGAAGTTTCTATTTTGCTTGTCTTTGGAAAAGCGTGTTCAGTGAATTTTCCAGGCACGAACTTGCCGATGGAGTGGCCGCACTGCTAGATCTCGAGGGCTTTTTTGTTGCTATTCGCTTGCTAGACATAGGGAGATCGAAGTTTTTTTTTTGTGAGCAGCCTAAATGGAATAACATGTGGGTGTCGAATGTGCACCCCTTGTTTAATGCCTTCTCTCAGGTCTCTAGTCTTGGCGGGCTCAATTTCAGGGCTCTCAGCGTGCAAGGGGCCCGAGGAAGAGGAGGGTGATGCGAGAGCCATTGTAGTAGGCTCACCAAGACTTCTCGCAATCTTAGGTTCCCCCTCAAGAGCATGTGTTTTGTTTCTTTCAAATTGGTCCATTTCGGCACTTTGGCCGGTGACAAAGTCAGAGTATTGTGTATTTGTGCCTTTGTTGTTTTAGTAGGAGGAATCGCTGTAATAGCGTCATTGGCCACCAGGTGGCAGTGTGGGACGACTACACCGGGAGACGTTGAGTCAAAGGCGTTCTCCGCCCCAGGATCTCTGGTTTGCCCACAAGAGTGCTGAGATGGGAGCCGTCCCTCGCTGCTCCTCTCCCCCATCGGTGAGTGGTGATCCTCCTTCGAGGGAGGGCTCCTCCGCGTCATCCACCAGGCGCAGGGGCTGGGACCAGGGCTGCGCGGCTTCGCTGGATGCACCTGCGCATTCGGCCTTGTCCTCAGAGCACTGCAGAGGTGACGTCTCCCTGCGGCTCCACTGCCCCATAGGGCCGCAGCTGGCCTCCGTCGGTGACTCAGAGCACGCAAAGCCCGACCCCAGCTCCTTCCGGCTTCCACCACGGGTGGCCTCCCCTCCCTCGAGGGGCGGCCCCCCCGCACGGTCCACCGTCAGAGACTGGGGCCAAGGCGCCGCGGCTCCCCTGTTGTTGCAGCCAGCCTCCAACTCTGAGCCGAGAGCACCAAACTCCTCCATTTGTTTCTCCTTCGTGACTGCCTCCCCAGTCGAAGTAGGTCCGGACATAGGCTTGAACCACCCCGCCGGTAAGAGTTTTTGTTTCTGAGCAAGATGATTGCTGTTTGCCGTATGTTGTTGGGCTGTTAATTTAGCCAATTTTATTGATGGAATTTTTTGCAATTTACCTCCTGGCCACTTTAGGGAGCCTGCACATGATAGGTTATTTGTTTGTAGAGTTTGTAAAGTTGAAAAAGCATCTTTAGAGAGTGAGGAAGGTAACAAGGGGGTAGAGAGGCTGTTAGCACTCCGCAGCCTTCGAGGTTCATCATCACCACCAGGGGTACTGAGACTCAAGTCCAGGGAGACTCCCCTGTCCGCCCCAGCCGCCATTAGACTGCCACAGACTGCCCCACTCTCACACCACTCCGCTCCGCTTCGCTGCTGCCTTCTGGTTTTGAAGGAAATGGCGCCAGAAAAGACACTGTAGCCACTGTAGAAAGACTTGAGAGGGACTGCCACAGACTGCCCCACTCTCACACCACTCCGCTCCGCTTCGCTGCTGCCTTCTGGTTTTGAAGGAAATGGCGCCAAAAAAGACACTGTAGCCACTGTAGAAAGACTGAGAGGGACTGCCACAGACTGCCCCACTCTCACACAACTCCGTTATTGACTTGGTGGAAGGAGAAAAATTGCCTTGCAGTAGAATTTATGCTGTCACAGGAAAGGAAAATCAGTATTTACGGGAATATTTAGATGAGATGTTGGCTAAGGGTTTTATTAGACATTCCACATCCCCAGTCTCCTCACCTTTATTTTTTGTTCCCAAGAAAGAAGGGACCTTATGTACCTGCATTGACTATCATGCGTTAAATAAGGTAACTATAAAGAACAGATTTCCGTTGCCCTTGATTTCAGTTCTGTTACATCAAGTGAGGGCTGACAGAGTTTACACCAAACTGGATTTAAGGGGTGCTTACCATATGATACGGGTCAAAGAGGGGGATGAGTGGAAAACAGCTTTTAGAATTAAGTTTGGTTTGTTTGAATATCTTGTAATGCCTTTTGGTTTATGTAATGCTCCTGCTGCTGTTCAGTTCTTTATGCAAGAAGTATTGCATGAATTCATTGATGTTTTTGTCATTGTTTATATTGACGATATCTTGATTTTCTCCAAATCTCCAGAGCAGCATGTAAGACATGTAAGGACTGTGTTGAAACGATTACAGGATTGTCAATTGTGTGTCAAATTGGAGAAATGTGCATTCCATGTGACAAAGGTGGAATTTTTGGGATTTATTTTGACTAATACAGGAATTGTGATGGATCCTAAGAAAGTGCAGGCAGTTAGAGACTGGCCTTCGTCACAATGCATCAAGGATATACAATCTTTTCTAGGCTTTGCCAACTTTTATAGGCTATTTATCAGCAATTTCTCTAAAATTGTTACTCCAATCACGCATTTATTAAAGAAGGCGGTGAAATTTACTTGGAGTTCTGAAGTGGAGAAAGCCTTTCAAGAGTTGAAGGTAGCTTTCACTACTGCTCCCATGTTAAAACATCCCAACACGGAGAGGGCATTTCAAGTTGAAACAGATGCAAGTAATGTGGCGATAGGAGCTATTCTGTCGCAGAAAAATGAGAAGGGAGTATGGCACCCTGTAGCATTTTATTCCAGAAAATTGTCAGGGTGTGGGCAGAATTACTCCATAACTGATAAAGAGTTGCTGGCGATTCGGTC
This sequence comes from Ambystoma mexicanum, assembly GCF_040938575.1. Lineage (NCBI taxonomy): Eukaryota > Metazoa > Chordata > Amphibia > Caudata > Ambystomatidae > Ambystoma > Ambystoma mexicanum. The sequence goes on from NC_090932.1 coordinate 1,560,209,013, forward strand.
TGCATTCCTTGAGTGGTGACACTATTTATTGGGAGCAAGGCATCAGGTGGTGGTGGTAACTGATCACAAAAATATGCAATATTTTAAAACGGCTCACACACTTAGCCCTTGTAAGAGGATTCAATTCAGCACTACAGCCAAGTCAACGCCTAGTCTAGAATACTGAATGAAAACCCTTATTGATATATCTTTATGTCCAGTTCATGCGTTCTGGATGACTACCCCTATATAACACCCCTCCCTTGGAATCCCCCTGACCCCACTGAGCCAAGAAGTAGTTCTGTTTTGCAAGTTTAAAGGTTTATTTGATAACTTAAACAATATATATTATATCACGCTTTATAATAAATTAATAATTGGATATCACACTTAATCTGGTATGATAAAGATTAACAACGGAGAATCTGGCACTAGCACACTTCTTGATAATCACTAAGGAGTTGACATGAAATGGATAAGATAGCAACAATACTTTTATAGTTTCAAATGGATGCAATGTGGAATGAAATGCAGTAAAGAAAATAACTTGATAGGATTTCAGCAAAAGACAATGTAATCACTTTCTTGGACAATTCACCCCCCCCCCCCTTTTATGCAATGCAAGGAAATGGAAGGAAGGCACACAGTTCTCAGAAATGCAATTAAATGTGATTCAGTTAACCCCAGCAGGCTTAGACTACAGAAGTTGAAAACACAGGCCCAAATGCTTTTAAATGTGCTGGAAATGAAGACAAAAATATGCTAAAATGCTTTTAATTCCCTCTAGAGGTTCAGGGTGAGTGGTATCTAGTTAATATTAGTCCAGGCTCACTTTAGCAAGGATCTAGGGTGTAACTAGCAGGTTAAATGAATTTTTGGCAACTGAAAGGCAAGCAGCAGCAGATTTTTACACGTGAAGAAATTTGCAAATCGCGGTAAAATGTCAAATCGCGGCTAAATTTGCGAATGCGCCGAGCGCGATTACAGAGGAACTACAAGGACTATCACTATAGTTTTGGGGTCCTAGGAAAGCCTAGGATCTCAGCTTCCAGATGAAAGTTGCTGCAAGTCTCTAGCACAAACGGTCAGGGAGATATGAGCGATTAAATAAAGGTCGTTTTTCAGATTTGAAATTTTAAAGTTCAAAAAGACAAGTGCAGCTTGCAACTAGAAAATGACAAGTGACCGCTTTACTCAAGTTAAAATAGCTTGCATTAGATTATTTTAACTAAAAGATTGGGTTCTGCACAGTCTGCTAGGTACTCACACTATATTCTTGAATTAAATGGGCCTCGTCATGGATCTGGTCAGGTTTTGGACTGGACTCCGGTCTCTGCACTTCACAGTGATCTGGGTCAGCTCTCTCTGGTTCTGCTAACAGTGGTCTGGTCTGGGTCTCTGAAGGTTGATAGATTGAAGTATGGATTTTCCCGGCAGAGCTTCCAGCTGCAAATGGATTTGAAAGTCTCTATCTGTCCTGTCTCTCTGCTTTTATGTGTTTTTAAAATGGGTGTGTGTGAGCAGCATCACTAGCCAGCCCCTCTACACTTATCATTGGCCAAGATTTCATTTCTCCCCTGATTGGGGGAGCTAAGTTGTGTCAGAGTGATGTCATTTTACAGCCTGCAGAAAGTCCACTCCTCCTGTCAACTTGCACACAAATCTAGATTTGAACCAAATACATATTTGCAGAGGTACATATTGTTTTAAAATCAATCATATGCACCCATCATGCATTACAGGAGGTATACCCTGTTCAAACTCTGCTCTTCCTGAGAGCTTGCATTCAGAAATGGCAATATTTTGCACTTTTTAACTGGTTTGCAATATCAGACATTAACCCAAATTTACACACATGTGCGCAAGGAGTATGGACATTAGTTGATGAAGTGTCAGATTTTTCACATGCACACATTTTGAGTAATATCCTCTTTTCCGCTAAAACCCCCCTGAACATGCCACCGGTTCTAAAAACCTCTTAAAATGTGGGCAGAAAAATCACAAGAATTATGGTGTCATTTAAATAATTTTCACAAGTCCGTACTATGAGTTATTCATCTTTTTCTAAAACCATATTCTGGCTATAGAGGTGTGTCTTTTCAGGTCACATGGTACAGAAACCAGTCTTTCCAGTTTCTGCCAAGCTCAGAGACCCTGCCCCTCCCAGCTTCTGCCAAGAGGAAGCTGTTTTACGGCATCTGCAATAAAACATCTGCCTGGGTCAGGACAGGGCTTTGTTCAGAGCTCCTGTATTCTGTGGGGGCTCCCCTTAATTCAATTATCAGAGAGATGGCATATCCTTAGTGTGGCCAGCAAAAGGCAGATAGGCCTGGGAACACAGCTGTGACTCAAGTTTCACTCCTGATGGGGGGTAGTTGCCAGGCAAAATTGGAATCTCTTTAAGCCAGTTTTTAGCTACATGTCATTTCTGTTCCCCAGTTTTCTGCATTCAAATAAAACTAAACATTTTTACATATGCAGCTAGAATGCTGATTCTAAGTTTAAACTATGATATTTAAACAATTGCAACCTATGTGACACTCAAAAGTAGGTCACTCAGTCAATTTAAACACTTAGATTTTTTTAGTGTCTTTCAGTCCACATTTACTTAAACTGCTGAAATCCACAGCTCAGCCAGTCTTGTTATAAACCTTCAAGTCACTTCAGAATATAACTTTACATTGGATCCACCTCTCAGTAAGTCTTTCTTTGGCTTGCCTTGGGTTCATTTATTTAGTTTTATACAAAAAGTAAAATCTGGTGTTGTTTTAAAATGCCGGCTTTTGGATAGTGGTGAGTACTGGTACTGCACCCATTTTTGGGATTTAAGAAAATGAATTCCCAACAGTTATGGGTTTGCTTTTGGCAATCGGCATTGCCACTCCCAATGGTTTCAGACTACTGTGTGGGTAGTCCACTGGTGGTTTTAGGCAGTGTCCTTCTGTGCCCATAACATCAGCAAAAATGAGTGGCAGCCTATTCTTCATGCATTTCCCTGTGCATTTTCTGGGAAGCTCTGGCCATCATGATGTTTTCATGTCAGTACTGCACAGTTTTGAGGTAGGGCTCGGATGCATGGGTAAATACATCCCACAAGCCCCCCTTCTTGCGGTGGCCATCTGATCCTTCACTGGTGGGACCCGCAAGATCTGGGATGTTTCCTCATCTTCTTCCAATAGATGGCACAGTTCAGCATCTTTTCCTCCATCCGGTCGGATCGATCGGTTCTCCTCGCCGGTCCTGATGGGAATATTGGGCGGTACACTGGGCCCCTTGCGTCTCTGCTCCCGGTCTCCGGATCGTCGTCCTTGGCCCGTCTCCCGGTTTTCTTTCTCCTAGGACGACAAAGGAAGAGCGGCAATACCTACTCATAGACATTTTTCCACCACTGTTGAGATAGTGGGGCAGCATATGCGTTTCATCATAACAAAACATTACATTCTTATTTTGAAAAAAGAACAGTATAACAAAGAGACAGTTTCATGCAAATCACAATATTTTAGAGACTAGATGTGGTATGTTTTATGATTGGAAGTGAATTAGTCTGAGACAGTACCCGCTAGGATTCAAGAGGATTTCTCCAGATGTTGCAAAGTGTGCCTGGGATGGCAACATTTCAACTGGTTTATGTGGACCCACTTGTCTTCCCCCGCTGCCAAATGACCTTTGGGGATGTGGATTTTGTAGGCCACAGGGGAAATCTTGTCGATGATCTCAAAGGGTCCCTTCCATGTAGGCAAGAATTTCCGCTGTTTTGCCTGGTTTCTTTGGAAGTTGTATAGATAGACCCGGTCCCCCACCTGATATTCCTTCCTGGAAGTCTTCAGGTCATGATGGGTCTTCATGCTATCAGCCGATCTTTCTAGATTCCGCTGAGCATAAGCAAAAGCATGTTGAAGGTGTTTCCTTAAATTCTCCACATACTCATGAGTAGTGGAGGCATTTATCAGTATCTGCTCTTGGGTCCTGTAGAGCAAATGCTGAGGAAGCACCATCTTGCGCCCAGTCATCAACTCAAATGGCGACATTTTGGTTGCAGATGAAGGGGTAATCTGATGGCCATTAGGACCAGAGGTAATCGGATATCCCAACTTGGCCCAGAATCTGCCACAAACGTTTTTAAGATGCTCACAATTGTCCGGTTATATCTCTCTACTGCCCCAGAAGAAGCTGGCCGGTAAGCAATATGCAACTTCCTTTTGACCCCCAGTATCTCCCACATCTTTGTCATTACTTCACTGGTGAAGTGGCTACCCCTGTCTGACTCAATCCTTTGAGGTAGACCGAAACGGGAAAAGATGTGGTTAATCATCAAGGCAGCTGCGGTTTCTGCCTTGCAATTTGGGGCTGGGAGACATTCCACCCACTTGGTAAACAAGCATGTCACAGTCAACATGTACTTATTCCCCCTAGCAGAGCGAATCACGGGGCCTACAAAGTCGATTTGTAAATCTGACCATGGCAGTGTCATCCCCCGCTTTTGGAGAGGCGCACGGTGTGTGAGGGATGATGGCTGAAATTGTGCACACACAAGACACCCCTTCAAGTATTGGTCGAGGTCCTGCCCCATGTGTGGCCAGTATGCAACCTCTCTTAAAATTTCCAGTGTTGTGTGAAACCCCCTATGACCGGCGGTGGCCGCATCATGGGCGTGACTTAACATCAGGCTTCGGAATGAGGTAGGAACCACCCACTGATCGTGGCCAGCTTTGGATTTCCTTACCAACAAACCGTCTTGGATCCGGAACATTTTTGGACATTTCATCAACACTCTTAGGTCCTCTTTCCCAATGTAATCGGTATCCGTCAGGGGAAAGTTCTCAGGGTCCTCAATGTGCTGGTAAAATTTACCAATTATTGGATCCCCTTTCTGAGTTGTAATCAAATCAGCATCAGGGGTCTCCTTACTCCATTGTGCAATTGAAAGGTCGTTGTGAGCATTTGTCTGGGACCTAGTGATAGCAGTGACCTGGATTTCCCCCAACAGGGACTCAATCTCAATTAGATCCCCTTGGATGGCCCCGGTTTTGGCCAGCTGATCAGCTAAGTCATTTCCAGTTTTGTCTGGTCCCTCTACTTTGGAATGACCCTTGATCTTTTTCCAATAGATGGTCATCTCATTCGAGGTGACCAGATCATCAATGTTTTGGATCAACTTCCCATGCTTCAAGGGTTTGTTGTTAGCACATAACATGTCTCTGGCTTTCCAATTAACCAGGTGCTCCACGAACCCGTTCCGTACATAATCCGAATCTGTGATTATGACCAGTTCGTGGAGTTGATGCTGGACAGCAGTGAGGATGGCCTGATGCACAGCCATCAATTCTGCCACCTGACTACTTCGGGGACCAATTTTGTATCCAGCGGAGGGTTCTGGGGACTCATTCACCCATGCATTCCCTACGCCAGCCACCAGTTCTTTTCCCCCGTTGTTGTCAACATGGTAAGAGCATCCATCCACATAGACAGTGGGCATTCCCTCACACTTGTCTTCTTCAAAGACTTTGTGTGGGGAATTAAGGTATGCCTCCGTGTTGTCCTTGATTTTTAGACTTTCGTCCTCGAGACAGTTTTCTCTGGCACAATCATGCAAGTCAGCCAGACCTTGCGCGAGGGGACTCTTCTTGTTTTGGCCATATCTGACCTCCACAGGAAAGCCTTGCATTGACAGAATCCAGGAAGTAATTCGGGAATTACTCACATTTCCGGCCCGGATTCTGTCACTTTGGAGATATTGCAAAGGCTGGTGTGGAGTCTCCACTATGATGTGTTCCCCCTGGATGAACGGGCGGTAATTCTTCAATGCCCACACCGTTGCCAGGAGTGCCTTCTCACAATCGTTGAATTTTTCCTCCACAGAGGATAAAGTTTTGCTCGCATAGGAGATTACTTTATTGACCTTGTCATGCTTTTGGTATAATACTGCCGTCAAGCACGTATTAGAGAACCCCGTCTCCAGGAAGAACTCCTTGTTTCTGACAGGGTAAGCTAGGCAAGGCGCTTGTGAGAGGCTTCTTTTGAGTTGTTTTACTGCCTCGGCTTGTTCTGGACCCCATTCCCACTTGACCCCCCCTTTCAGGAGATGAATCAGGGGTCTGGTGATCTCTGCGTAGCCCTCAATGAACTTTCTGCTGTAATTAGTCAGTCCAAGGAGGCTCCTTAGTTCCCGCAGAGTTGTGGGGTCTTTCAGTTTCTGAAGTGCTTCCACTTTCTTTTCCTGGGGACAGAGGCCCTGAGCAGTAATCTCATGCCCCAAGAAATTAACATGGGTTCTACACCACTGTGCTTTCTGAAAGGAAAGTCTTGCTCCGGCGGCCCTCAACTGTGTCAGAACATAACGGATCTCCGCTATGTGTTCCTCCACAGATGAACTTTTGATGAGGACATCATCTACATAAGCCAGGTTACCCCTTGCACCCAAGTCGGGCATGGTCTTGTGTAGAAAAATGTTGAATTCATTGCCGGAGTTGAGGTATCCGAAGGGAGTCCGGGTCCATGTATACTGCTGGCCCCCAAAGGTAAAAGCCAGCTTGTATTGCTCCTCCCTACTGACAGGCACGGTCCAGTATCCATTGGTCAGGTCTATTGCTGTGAATACCTGTGACCCCTGGATCTGGGCCAGCCCTTGGTCAATGTAGGGCAGAGGCCATCGGGAAGTATGGACCCGTTTGTTGAGCTCCCTGAGGTCAGCACAGAGTCTCCACTGGCCGTTTGGCTTCAATATTCCCAGCACCGGATTATTGAAGGTGCTGTGGACTGGACGGATTATTCCCCTGGACTCAAGGTTCTTAATTATTTCAGTAAGGGACTCCATTGATGCGAGAGGCAAGCGATATTGCTTCACAAACACTGGAGTCATGCCAGGGTCCGTGGGGATTGTTGTTGTGTGGATGTCGGTGCGACCACAGTCATATGAGTCTACCGCAAAGAGATCTTGGAAATCCAAGAAAACTTGTTTCAACTTTTGCTTTTGTTCCAGAGTCACACAGGCATCAGCTAGGTTGACTCTCTCTTCCACCATCTGCCTGAAGCCTGGAAAGACTTCTGGTTTGGCTATCTCCGCGGCCTCCTCCAACTGGGTGGAGAAGTCCCTGGTCAGAGTGCTGATTTGGACCGGAGGCTTCAGGTGGGAAAGGCAGCCCTCATGGACCTGGAAAATCACCTCATCCCTCCTGAAGTCACAAGTCACATCTTCCTTACCATAAGGGCAAGAAGTGTACACCAGGAAGTTCCCCCCATGCCGGGTGAAAATCCTGTCTGGTGTTGTATTGTCATCACTGTCACTGTCAAAGCAGTCCTTGGGGATTGGCCCTAACAGTTCATTTCCAAGATCAATGGAGAAATGTCGGTCATCAACCGCCATTCCAATAATGGTGCCTGCGGCTAGAGTAATACTCTTTAAGTCGCTGTTATCCACCTCTATTGGAATGGTGTCATGTTCTATGTTGACTAATGGTGTTGGGTTTACCCCTAACCCTTGCTGTTGGAGAGAAGCATTTAGATGTATGTAAGCATCAGGGTTTTGCAAATATTGTCCTCTTTTAACTTTCACTTCCAGGGAGAATTGTCGGGTCCTTTCTGGGATGGTGACTTCCTCTTTGATCTGAATTTCAACTGCATAAGGTAGCAATTGAGCTGACCTAAATGCTTTTTCTGGATCATCAAAGCCCATGGGATTATCCGCTAATCGGGACCAAGCTTTGAAGTTTATTAGGTCCAAACTAATGGCAAAGCGATTGAGAATGTCACTGCCTAAGTAAAAGGCGGCAGGGACGTCTCGCACGACCCAACAATTGTGGACTATGCTCTTGTTGCCAATGGAGATTTTGAGCATACACCTGCTTGGCAGGAGATGTTTGGAATTAGGTGCTTCCAGGTCCATTTCCCATTTGTCTATCAGTTTGAAGGTGGGAATGGCTGGATCTTTTGGGAGTTGGCGAAACATGGCTTCGCTGATGAAGCTCTTACCGTTATTCACACACACTCGAGCGAGAACAGAGTCCTTCCCATCATTTAACTGAACAGGGATGAACAACTGCTCTCCAATTTGCTGAATATCAGCCAGGCTCTGAGCTGATTTCACATCTTTCTGGACTATAGGAGTGGGAGTTTCTGATTTTGGATTAGTATAGAATTTCAGGGTGTTTCCTTCCAGTGTGGAATACCACCTTAAACTGGAAGGAAGGTTGATTTTCAGAAATAGAGAGGACCCTCCATCACCAGTCTGTTGTCCTACTGCTATTACTGTCACGTCTGGAATTTGACTATTCTGGAAGTGAAATTCTACTTGGTCAGATTTTTGTTCAACCATGTGGCAGGTGCCGTTTAAACTAACATGGTTGACACTCTGTTTTAATTTTATTGGTCGGCTAGTCTGGGTCCAGAGGACCTTGTTTACACAATCTATTAGGGGTGACAACCTTCTCAGGAGGTCATTCCCTAGTAAACAAGGGGTGCCCTCTGGGGTCACTATTATGACCGGGTGTTTCAACTTGTGTCGCCCAATTTTAATGTCCAAATCTGCCGTCCCCTCGACGGGAATTTCCTTTCAAAGTTCTGCAGTTGTCCAGGAAGAGAGGTGAGAGGAATTTGGTAATTCTCTCCCCTTCCTGCATTCAGTTCATCAAAGGCCCTTCTGGACAGAAGGGTGGCTTGAGATCCAGTGTCCACCAGTGCCAAAATTGTACCCTGCCCCTGTACTTGTACCGGGGCATAGTATCTTCCCTCCTTCTCCTCAAGGGGGCACAGATAATGTACATTTTTGGACAACTGGTGGGCTAATTTTCTGGTTTTGGACATTGCTAGCGAAGAGATTTGGGCGGAATTCTGTGGAGAGCCTTGGGAATCTGAAAGAAAAAATTGGCAACTGGAGATCAGAGCCATTGTGGGTTCCCCTGGCTCTGGTTCCGGGCCGCCCCCCCCTTTTTGGAGGCAGTCACCAGGATGGGTTTGAACCAGGGGATTTTCTTGCTGTTGGTTCTGGGATGAGATGGTGGGCGGCGGTAGCTCAGTCTCCACATCTCCCCAGTCTGGATTTGCATCCCTAGGGACCCATTTTTCTTTGGGAGGAGTTCCCCCCTCTCTGAAGGAGAAGATCCTTTTCCCAGGATCCTCTGAGGATCGCTCTCCCTCAAATTGGAAGACCTGTACCTCCTCCTCAAACTGAGTCTGTTTGGGTCTTTTGTTTCTCCTACCCCCCCTCTGCTCCTTAGGAGGCAGACTTTCAGGGGCAAGAGATTTTGTTTCCGGTTCCTGGGTTTCCAGGGGCTGTTTACAAGTGAGGAAGGAAGCTTCCTCCAAGGCTTTACACCCCCCTTCCCCTTGTGCCTCCTCCCTGGGAACCGGTGTGTTAACGGGGTGCTGCCCCCATCATTGTTCTGGAGCACCAGGTCCAGAGTTGGGTGCGTTCTGCGCCGGCATGCCGATCTGAGGGTTCTGCTGAGCCCTCAGTATGTGACCCAGATCCCGCGCCATGTTTTGAACCTGGCGCTCTAACTGGGAAACCCGCTCAGGCTGATACGGGGCCCTGTTTTCTCCCCTGGGGTGATCCCGGGAAGGGTTGCTATCCCTTCTCTGGTAGTACCCCGGGTTGGGAAGATTTGGGTACCCCTCCACCCTTGGCCTCCCCTCTCCCGGATTAGGTTGTCTGGGCTCAGGGAATTGGGGAAAGAAGGATGGATGATTTTGGGGTTGGAAGTTGGGTGGATACCTGGGGAAAAAGTTCTGCCCAGGATTTGGAGAATTTCTGCCCTCCGGTGGGAAGTTAGGAGGGAAGTTCCCTGGGCCATGTGCTTGGATGGATCCCCCCCCTTGGGCTGGAGGAGTCCACACATAACCCAGGATGGGTCGATTTCCCTTGTAACGGGGACTTACATAGTCAGGAGAGCGAGGGACCCCATTTGTGGGGCTGCCTCCCTGGCTCCCTGTCTGTGCCTGGCCCGAGGACCTTCTGGGCCTAGCATTATTAGGTGCAGGTAGGTTTTTAGGCCCCCCCATCTCCAAATCCAAAACGGGGGTGACCTTTACCTCTGCCACCTTGGCAGCAGCAGGGGTGCTGTTGGCTTTGGGGTTTTTCTGGGCATTACTTTTGCTATCTACCGGTTTCTGCACCTCATAGATCCGGGTAGCCTGTTCAATGACCCAGTCTAAAGATCTTTTCTCGTGAAAATCCCTCACGAGCTGGGTCATTATGTATTTGGGCAAGACATGAAAAAATGTATTAATGAATTCTCTACTGTCTGTGCGCACCCTTCTGGTGGTCTGCGCAAAAGCACGTTTCAGTTCTTGCACAAATTCTTGTGGGGCCTGATCCTCCCCACATTGCAAATTGTAGGCTGCCTTGCGAGCCTCTTGAGGATTTCTATGAATGGAAAAATGTTTCAAGATGGCCGCCTTATAGGTGGACCATCTTAAATGATTTTGGTCCTCAAGCCCCGCAAAGAAACTGGAGTATTCCGGGGAGAAGGTCCACTTTACATATTGAATACAGCTTTGGCTGTCCTTCAAATGGAAAGTCTCCATCATTTGTTCAAACAACTCTAAGTGCTCCCAAACAGAATACTTAGCGTTCTTATGGTAAGGCGTGATGACGCTCCTGATCGCCTTAATCTGCTTTAAGGGGTCCTTAAGCAAGGCCCTTTTTGCCTTATTGGCCTTTTTGGTTCGGGTAACCCTTGTCCATTCATCCTCTGACTCAGAGGCACTGCTCCCAGAGGTTCCTGTCTGTTCTTCCAGGTTTTCCCAGATTCTGCGAGCCTGGGAATGGTTGGCAGAATGTGGGGACCTGGTCTCCTGTGTCCTGCGCAGTTCAGAGGAGTCTTCAGATTCCTCCTTGCTGCCAGGATTTGATGGGTACCCCCCCCACTGACCTAACTGGGCAGAGGTTTTCAGGATGCCCTTAAGGGGCCTACTCTCCTGGGGTTCCCCACTGAACTGTACTGTACTTGGGTGCCCATACCCGGATGCCCACCCCTCCATTCCTGGGTGGTACTGGCCTATGAGCCCCATACTCTTAGCTGGATAGTAATCTGCCATCCCTGTGGCCCTGTGCTCACGTGCGCCAGGGGACATGGGGGTGGCAGAGTCCAGGGACTGAGAGGTATGAGGGCCTCTGGTACTAGGGCTCCTGAGGTTATGCTCCGGAGTTTCCATTTCCCAGCGAACCTCATCTCTATCCACCCCTGCTCCCTGTTGCAATGCAAGAGCCTGCATTTGTGCCTTCAGTTCCTCAGTTAAGGCCTTACTAGACTCTATCAGTCTCTCCTGCATCGCTACCTGTTGTTGGAGCCTATCATTGTGTTGACAGAGGGCCTCATTTTCCCTCTGTGCTTCCTGGTTGGTCCTGGAGAACTGGGCCAGTCTTTGCTGCAGGAGGTTTACCTCCTGAGCTGTGTCCCTATTGGCCTGCTCCTTTCTTGCTAGAGCATCCTCCACCCTCCTGGTGTGCTCTAACAAGTTCTGGTTTTCTTTTTGGAGGTCACCCAGCCCCTGGAGGGCCAGGTGATTTTCTTCCATTTTCCTTTTTAAATGGCAGACTTCCTGGCCTATGGCGTCTCTTTCCTGACTAAGAGCCTGCATTTGTGCCGCCAGGTCGTCCCTCTGCCTTTGGAAGGCACCAGCTTTCTGGCGCTCCTGATCAAACTCTGCCTGGGTATCCAGGTCTTTCAGAATCAGTTTATTGCTCTCCTCTTTCTCTCTATCTAGCTGGCTTTGCAGGGTGACTACCTGCTCCATGCATGCCCTGTTGAAATTGATCTGTTGCTCCAACTTTTTCTGGTTCTGCAGTAAGGAGTCCAAACTGTCTTGGTGCTCCTTCTGCAGGGCCAGAAATCTGGTATCCTGGTCTGTCTTTTCCTGTTGTAGGATGCCCATATCCTCTTTTATTTTAATGATGTACTGCCTGCTGTCATTTTCTGACTCCTGGCTCCCCTGCAGCCTCTGCTCAGAAGAGACCAGGTCAGATTGGACCTTCTCTAACACCACCTGTTGCCTATTTGCCAGATTTTGGCTTTCAGCACATCTATCCTGCATGTCTCCCATATATAGGTACAGGTATGCCGCTATCCTAACCATCTTGTCTTGTTCATCCTTAGCTTTAGGAGCCATGTATAGTTCGCTCAAGGCCACATGTAATGGACCCTGATCTCTCCATAGGTCTGACCCTGTTTCAGTGACCTGTCGCGTGATGGCCTGCAACCAGGCATCCTGGCCCTGTTCAGTCCATTCACCTCTCACAAATAGTTTATGTAAGAGGTGCTCTCTGGCTATTTTCATGTCTACTAAGGTCGTCATTCTAGAGATTGGTCTCTGTCCTGACTTACAGAAATTAGTATTTTATTTTTTTTTTTTTTTTTGCAAAACAGACCTTTTTCTTAGAGCGTTCCTATGAGGAGTGCTTTACAGCGTAACACAGCGTGGTGATCCGACCGGATATGTGTATCTGGTCAGCTGGCACGCTGTATTAATCTGCACAAATGGTAGATCTAACCCAAACATCCCGGACGAGCCCCCAATTTGTAAGAGGATTCAATTCAGCACTACAGCCAAGTCAACGCCTAGTCTAGAATACTGAATGAAAACCCTTATTGATATATCTTTATGTCCAGTTCATGCGTTCTGGATGACTACCCCTATATAACACCCCTCCCTTGGAATCCCCCTGACCCCACTGAGCCAAGAAGTAGTTCTGTTTTGCAAGTTTAAAGGTTTATTTGATAACTTAAACAATATATATTATATCACGCTTTATAATAAATTAATAATTGGATATCACACTTAATCTGGTATGATAAAGATTAACAACGGAGAATCTGGCACTAGCACACTTCTTGATAATCACTAAGGAGTTGACATGAAATGGATAAGATAGCAACAATACTTTTATAGTTTCAAATGGATGCAATGTGGAATGAAATGCAGTAAAGAAAATAACTTGATAGGATTTCAGCAAAAGACAATGTAATCACTTTCTTGGACAATTCACCCCCCCCCCTTTTATGCAATGCAAGGAAATGGAAGGAAGGCACACAGTTCTCAGAAATGCAATTAAATGTGATTCAGTTAACCCCAGCAAGCTTAGACTACAGAAGTTGAAAACACAGGCCCAAATGCTTTTAAATGTGCTGGAAATGAAGAAAAAAATATGCTAAAATGCTTTTAATTCCCTCTAGAGGTTCAGGGTGAGTGGTATCTAGTTAATATTAGTCCAGGCTCACTTTAGCAAGGATCTAGGGTGTAACTAGCAGGTTAAACGAATTTTTGGCAACTGAAAGGCAAGCAGCAGCAGATTTTTACACGTGAAGAAATTTGCAAATCGTGGTAAAATGTCAAATCGCGGCTAAATTTGCGAATGCGCCGAGCGCGATTACAGAGGAACTACAAGGACTATCACTATCGTTTTGGGGTCCTAGGAAAGCCTAGGATCTCAGCTTCCAGATGAAAGTTACTGCAAGTCTCTAGCACAAACGGTCACGGAGATATGAGCGATTAAATAAAGGTTGTTTTTCAGATTTGAAATTTTAAAGTTCAAAAAGACAAGTGCAGCTTGCAACTAGAAAATGACAAGTGACCGCTTTACTCAAGTTAAAATAGCTTGCATTAGATTATTTTAACTAAAAGATTGGGTTCTGCACAGTCTGCTAGGTACTCACACTATATTCTTGAATTAAATGGGCCTCGTCATGGATCTGGTCAGGTTTTGGACTGGACTCCGGTCTCTGCACTTCACAGTGATCTGGGTCAGTTCTCTCTGGTTCTGCTAACAGTGGTCTGGTCTGGGTCTCTGAAGGTTGATAGATTGAAGTATGGATTTTCCCGGCAGAGCTTCCAGCTGCAAATGGATTTGAAAGTCTCTATCTGTCCTGTCTCTCTGCTTTTATGTGTTTTTAAAATGGGTGTGTGTGAGCAGCATCACTAGCCAGCCCCTCTCCACTTATCATTAGCCAAGCTTTCATTTCTCCCCTGATTGGGGGAGCTAAGTTGTGTCAGAGTGATGTCATTTTACAGCCTGCAGAAAGTCCACTCCTCCTGTCAACTTGCACACAAATTTAGATTTGAACCAAATACATATTTGCAGAGGTACATATTGTTTTAAAATCATATGCACCCATCATGCATTACAGGAGGTATACCCTGTTCAAACTCTGCTCTTCCTGAGAGCTTGCATTCAGAAATGGCAATATTTTGCACTTTTTAACTGGTTTGCAATATCAGACATTAACCCAAATTTACACACATGTGCGCAAGGAGTATGGACATTAGTTGATGAAGTGTCAGATTTTTCACATGCACACATTTTGAGTAATATCCTCTTTTCCGCTAAAACCCCCCTGAACATGCCACCGGTTCTAAAAACCTCTTAAAATGTGGGCAGAAAAATCACAAGAATTATGGTGTCATTTAAATAATTTTCACAAGTCCGTACTATGAGTTATTCATCTTTTTCTAAAACCATATTCTGGCTATAGAGGTGTGTCTTTTCAGGTCACATGGTACAGAAACCAGTCTTTCCAGTTTCTGCCAAGCTCAGAGACCCTGCCCCTCCCAGCTTCTGCCAAGAGGAAGCTGTTTTACGGCATCTGCAATAAAACATCTGCCTGGGTCAGGACAGGGCTTTGTTCAGAGCTCCTGTATTCTGTGGGGGCTCCCCTTAATTCAATTATCAGAGAGATGGCATATCCTTAGTGTGGCCAGCAAAAGGCAGATAGGCCTGGGAACACAGCTGTGACTCAAGTTTCACTCCTGATGGGGGGTAGTTGCCAGGCAAAATTGGAATCTCTTTAAGCCAGTTTTTAGCTACATGTCATTTCTGTTCCCCAGTTTTCTGCATTCAAATAAAACTAAACATTTTTACATATGCAGCTAGAATGCTGATTCTAAGTTTAAACTATGATATTTAAACAATTGCAACCTATGTGACACTCAAAAGTAGGTCACTCAGTCAATTTAAACACTTAGATTTTTTTAGTGTCTTTCAGTCCACATTTACTTAAACTGCTGAAATCCACAGCTCAGCCAGTCTTGTTATAAACCTTCAAGTCACTTCAGAATATAACTTTACATTGGATCCACCTCTCAGTAAGTCTTTCTTTGGCTTGCCTTGGGTTCATTTATTTAGTTTTATACAAAAAGTAAAATCTGGTGTTGTTTTAAAATGCCGGCTTTTGGATAGTGGTGAGTACTGGTACTGCACCCATTTTTGGGATTTAAGAAAATGAATTCCCAACAGTTATGGGTTTGCTTTTGGCAATCGGCATTGCCACTCCCAATGGTTTCAGACTACTGTGTGGGTAGTCCACTGGTGGTTTTAGGCAGTGTCCTTCTGTGCCCATAACATCAGCAAAAATGAGTGGCAGCCTATTCTTCATGCATTTCCCTGTGCATTTTCTGGGAAGCTCTGGCCATCATGATGTTTTCATGTCAGTACTGCACAGTTTTGAGGTAGGGCTCGGATGCATGGGTAAATACATCCCACACCCTAGACAATTACGATGGTCTCAGTACTTTAATGAATTTGATTTTGTGGTTACTTTTAGGCCAGGTAGCAAAAATGGAAAGGCAGATGCGCTTCACAGGCAACAAAATTTGGATCACACAGTAGGTGAAGTGAAGACTGTTATCTCGCCAGATAAAATTGTTGGGGCCATTACGACACAGGTCATTGAACTGGTCAAGAAAGCTTTAAACTCACGACAATTGTCAGAGTGGCGGAACAGGCATCTGGCACGAACAATACGGGAAGGGTTGCAATATCATCAGAAGCGATTATATTTACCAACGAAAGAGTTACAAGACAAGGCTTTATACTAGTGTCATAAGTCTCCCTTAGCAGGACACGCAGGTTTGAGAAAAATGCAGACTATGTTGGAAAAATACTTCTGGTGGCCCACATTAAGACAGGACATGGAGAGATATGTGGTATTATGTGAGAATTGCTCACGTAACAAGGCAGAGCATGTTAAGAAAAGAGGCTTACTGCAGCCATTACCAACTCCTGAGAAACCATGGACACACATTTTTATGGATTTTATCACTGATCTGTCGCCCGATAATCAATGTGAACCATTTAGGTAGTGGTAGATTTTCTGTCAAAACAAGCCCACTTCATTCCTTGTGAGGGGATACCTGGGGCAGGTAAACTGGCTGAGTTATTCTTACAACATGTGTTAAGGCTGCATGGGTTGCCAAAGAGTATTGTCTCAGATAGGTGTTCGCAATTTACCTCCATATTTTGGCATGCTTTTTGTCAAATGTTGGGAATCAAGTATGCGCTTTCCACTAGCTATCATCCCCAGACAGATGGACAGACTGAGAGAGTGAACCAAACACTTGAGCAATATTTACATGGCTATTTGGGGGATGGCAGGGATTTGTGGGTGCAGGCTTTATGGTTGGCAGAATGTACCTATAACAACACCTATCACACTTCCTTGGGAATGGCACCTAATGAATGTTTATATGGTCATGAACAGAATATGATACCGGAACATTTGCCAGAAATGGCAAACATGCCAGTGTTGCAGGAGCGCAAACGGTTGCTTCTTGAGGTAAAACAGAAGGCATGCGACAATCTGGAGAGAGCCAAGAGACAGTACAAAAGTCAAGCTGATAGGCATCGACAGAAGGGTCCTCAGTATAAAGTGGGGGACAGAGTTTGGTTGTCTACTCGGAATTTGTCTTTAATTGGTTCACGAAAATGTATACCTCGGTTCATTGGGCCCTATGAGATTAGTAAATGTATCTCTGCAACTGCTATGAAATTGTGTTTGCCTAAATCTTTGCCTATACACCCGGTGTTCCATGTATCGTTACTTAAACCTGCAGCTCCGGGCATGACTACCAAGCGGCCTCCAGCTATCATGAAAGAAGGTCAAAAAGAATATGAAGTTCAGTGTATTCTGGATGTAAAGAAAAGGAATCGTCATTTCTGGTATCTGATTCAATGGAAAGGTTATGGACCAGAAGACTGTTCTTGGGAACCAGCAGATGCAGTACATGCTCTGAGGTTGGTCAAACAATTTCATCGGCGACATCCGGATAAACCAGGTCCTGAGAAGGGCCCTGGGAGAGGAGGTAATGTCAGGACTATGGGGTGGTGGAGACGGAAGAGGTGTCCGGGACTTCAGAAAGCTTAGAGAACTGAATGCAGGCCAAGAAACTACCTTTCCCAGCAGTCTCTGGGACATGTGGTAGTTCTTGCCGTGCACGTGTGTGGCCAGCTGTCACTAATTAGTACAGCTTATCAAGGGCCTACGGCGCACGGGCGGTGTGGCTTCTTCTGAATTGTGAGGCGAAGCCATGCCGGAGGATTGAGGAGAGCCGCTCGCCCCTGTATTATCTTTCCCTGAGCAGGCATTTCGAGCGGACGGCAGCGAAAAGAGGACACGTGCGGTTTCCATGCCGGTACTTCATTGTTCCCTCAGCGGCCCCCCTTGGAACGTGCAGCAGCGGAAGAGGGACCCATGCTGCTGTCACGGCTACACAAGATTACGTCCGGGAAGGCTTGCGAGCTTCCTGGACGAAAAGATAAGTGCGGAAGGGGGTTTATGAATTTGTTTGATTTCACAGGTTCATGCTGGTGTGATGTTCATGGTATTCTCTATTTAAAAAAAGGAAAGAACTTTTAATGTGCATTGCCTAGGGTTTTCAGAACTCATTGATTACCAGTAGTAGTGTCCAGAGATAAAACACGTGGTGCCTACCATATTGAGTTTTGGAAGGTACTGGTGCTTCAATGCCTGTGGCAGTCACACTGGAAGGAAGCACAGACTTCATTCGAGTATCAGTGTTGTAAACTAGATTACTCCGAGTGTGTTCAGGAACACAGTACAATGTTTGTGTTTGATCTAGGTCTATGGCCATACATGTTCTATGTTTGTAAGTGTTGCTAATGCTTGCCCATAGGGCCATGTGTTACGGTCTTCATGTTGGGATAACCTCCCATAAGTCTGTTTCATTTTGCTTGCATATATGTGGTCCATGTAACTGTATGACAACCTGTGCCTGTATCAAGGGGTATTAGGGAGTGCAAGTGTTCTAGGAAGGTGCATCAGTGGCTGTTATTAAGGGGCACTATTGGTGGCCTGAGTTTGTGTGATGGTCTATGGCACTCCACAAGTTATTAGAAAGTGTAGGGTTTTCCCCTGTTACTTCCCTTGTCCTATCCAACCTAGGCATTTCCTAACCCTCTATCCGGTGTTCCTAACATCCACCCTCCCGTCCACAACCTCTCCCTAACCCTCTTCCCCCCACTGGCTGCCACGTGGTATCCTGTGTTTGTATATCAGGTATCTGTGCCAACCACGGGTGGAGGGTCGACTTCATTCGGCTTCTGTGGTTCACCGGAGAGTGTCAACACACCTTCCCCCATTATTGTGTACTTGATTGTTGACATAGGGCAAGACCTCCACGTCTTTCTCGCTCGCTCACGGGGTACCTCAAGGGTCAGTTCTGGGTCCCTTTCTCTTTTCCTTGTGCACATCACATCTTGCCGCCATTATCTTCTCTTTTGGTCTATCTCATCACTTCTACGCCGATGACACTCAACTGTTCCTATCCTTTTCTTCCTTTTCTCCAGAAATCCATCACACCTATTCAGCTTGCCTTGTCGCTATTAAATCCTGGATGTCCTCCCACTTTCTTACTTTCAACCCAGGGAAAACTGAGGTACTGCTCTTCCTTGAGAACACTCTTCCTCCTCATCTTCCACCTTCCTTCATATCTTTTCCCCCTTCCAAGCTCCTAATTTCAACTACAGCCCGCAATCTTGGTCTCCACTTTGATTCAAATCTCTCCTTTTCCCATCACATTTTTCTAACCTCTCGTTCCTGTCATTTTCATCTCCACAATATCCATAAGGCCTGCCTTGTTCTCACTTTTCAAGCATCCAAATTTTTAATTTCCTCTCTGATCTTTTCCCTGCTCTTCTATAGTACTACCACTCTGCTTGGGCTTCCTAATTCTCGTCTTGCTCCTCTAAGATCAGTCTTTAATTCTTCTATTCGTCTATTGTGTCTTCCCCCTATCGGGATTCTATTTCTTCTTGTCTTGCAGCACTTGGTTGGCTGCCCTTACACTCTCAAATGAAATTCAACTTTCTTTGTCGTGTCTTCAAATCTCTCTAAGGTCTTGCCCCTAGCTATCTTGCTGCACTTATATCCTTCTACATTCCCTCTCACTCGTTTCAGTCTTCCTCTCAGTTTAGACTTCAGGTTCCTCGTCCCCCCTGTGCTCAGTCTCGTCTTCGATCTTTGAACTTCTTGCTCCCCTCCTATGGAATGCCCTCCTACTTTCGCGTCGTTCCATCACTGTCTACTCTCTCTTCCGTGGTTCTCTAAAATCACACTTACTTCAACACCCTTGAGGGATCGCCTTCTAGACCCAATTGTTTATTCACTTTTATTGTACTGTGTTTCATTTTTATGTACAGCGCTTTGGCTTAAGGCGCTTGATAAAAGACAAATAAAATACAAATATAATTTTATCCATTTTTGAGACTCAAGGTTGCGTACAAATGTATTTGGTCCAGTGTTTTTATTGGTTTTAAGAAACAGACACATCCACACCAATCCAAGTTGCAGGTACATTCGTAAAGTGGTTGCATATAATGTAGTTTGTTTGTTTGTTTGTTTATTTATTTATATGGCTCTCCAAACCCAAAGGTATCCGGGCACAAGTTTACAAGTTACAACAGTAACATTAGGAGTACAATGTTAATGGGTTACATTACAGTTGACATTGGCCTACAGCTTAGCATGCGATAGGAACAAGCTCAGTGTTACAGGTTTGAGCATATCAAAGCTCAGTGTTACATGTTTGAGCATTTCCCAGTTCAGTTTTCATGGTTCATAAGTTACCTTACAGTTGATAATAGAGATACGGTGGGTTGGCCTAATACTTAGCAGGTTGCAGTTGGACATGCTCAGGGTTACATGTTTGAGCAGTTCACAATATAGGCAGGATCTGCTTCTAAGACCGAGATTATTCTTGCGCGACTAACCAGAATCTCAGTTTATTTCGAAAGGGCTGCCTCAGTTCTGATGTCGGGAGGCAGTGCGTTCCACATTTTGGCGGCTAGGACTGGGAAGCTCTTCCCTCCATATTTTTCCAGTTTGTATCTTGGGATAGTGAGTTGGTTCACCTGGCTGGATCTGCTGCGTCTGTCAGAGAGGTTTTTAGAGAACCTGCAGTTCAGGTATTTGGGGGTGGAGTTGGCTAAACACTTACACTTGTGTCAAAGATAATGTTTTGTAGCGGATTCTGTCTTTTATAGGAAGCCAATGGACGCCTTTTCGCGTGGCTGAGATGTGGTTGACTTTCGGCATGTTCAGGCCTGCGCTTAACGCATTATTTTGTAGTACTTGAAGTTTGTTCAGGTTGCGAAGACTGGTTCCGTGGAATAGGTCATTGCAGTTATCTAGCTTAGATAAGAAAAGTGCTCTGGCTGTCATGATGCAGCTGTTAGGTGACAGGAATGGTCTGCAGGAGGTTATGCGTTTAGCTGTGTAAACTACTCAGGAGGCAGTGGCATGGATTTGTTCGGTGAGGCTGAGGTTGGAGTCTAGGTAAATCCCAAGTTTGTTGACTGGTTTGGCAACTTGAATGATGTTGTTATCAATGATGAAGGATTGGTACTGGGTAGGCAGTTTGTTTAGTCGGTTGTGTGCACCAATCAGGAAGAGTTCTGTTTTGTCGTCATTGAAGCATAGACCGTGAATGGCCATCCATGCTTGAATGACTTGGTAGATTTGGTTCAATAGTATGGAATCCGAGTTGTAGGAGCCTGAAAGGGGGATGAGCATTCGAGGGGTATCATCTGCATAATTAGTGTAGGTGATACCCATGCTGTCTATGTGATCAAATAGTGGCTTCGTAAAGATATTGTACAAAGTGGGGGAGACAAATGACCCTTGTCACGATTAATTATGCAGCACCAGCCAGTCAAGGATGTTCCCTTGCAAATGGAGGTGTCGCACAATAAAACACTTTTTACTATTACACATAATTCTTTTTGAGTGGGCCTCCAACCTGTCTCGCACACAACCTCCACCAGTACCCCTTTCCCAATAGACCAGGAACCTGGCAGATGTGTTGTCAATGAATAATTTATTATTTTAATATCCAATCAGAACAAAAAGATGACAGCAGCCACTAATGTTGTGGCAACACAAATGCACAGACTTCTAGAAAGTAACCAAGTCAAGAGATCCTGTAATTCCACACCGATGTTGTGTTATGAACAGCAATGCCAAACAATTTCACTCAAATGATGGCAGGAAGGTTAAGCACTCCCCCTGCGACAATGGAAAAATGGGTTTTCAATGATTTAATACTACTGCTATGGGACAGCACACAAAGGTACTTCAGGCTGCTTACACTAGGAGACAAAGAGGGCTTCAAAACAGACTAGCTAGCACACATAGGAAAATCGATTTGAACACAGGCAGCACATGAGAAAGAAAATCATAAAAATAAAGGGAATGCATTGCAAAATCTGTGATCAAGGTATAGTAGGGGAAGAGATATAAACTTGGAACAACACGTTTTCAAAGGTTAAAACACATTTTCTGAAAAACGAAAAGGCAAATCACCCTAGTTTTACGGAGGCTGGGAATGACAGATAAGCTCTGGGAAATGAAAAATGAAGGAAATGCAATTCAAAATCTGCACCCAGAATGTGATAGGGGAAGGAGAATACTCTAGGAAAACGCCTTTTAAAGGATGAAAAGAAATGTTTAGAAAAACGAAAATGGAAATTACATTAATTTTGCTGGGGCTGAAAATGACACACACGCTTTCAACAATGAGAAAGGCACATAGGAACCATGGTTTTCAGTGAAAATGATAGGGGCAACTCACAGGTATGCTTTGGAAAAAGGGATTACTCACAATGGGAACACGGCTTGGGTTTAGTATGACAGATGCTCCTCCGAGCCTGAGAAACTTAGAAAGAAAAATCGCAGCGTTTTCAAACACAACTGCGTTGTGTTTCTGCCTAAATCTGCTTTCCCATTTGGGGCTTTAGGGCTCCCCACGGGGAGCCATAGAGCCCCAAATGAAAAATCAGATTTAGGCAGAAACACCGCGGCATGTAAACACAACTGTGTTGTGTTTCTGCCTGCCTTGGCTTTCACTTTGGGTCTCCGGTACTCCCATGGGGGAGCACCGGAGACCCAAAGTGATAGCCACGGCAGGCAGAAACACAACACGGTTGTGTTTGAAAACGCTGCGGTTTTTCTTTCTGAGTTTCTCAGGCTCCTCGCTAGAGGAGCCGGAGAAACTTAGAAAGAAAAACCGCAGCGTTTTCAAACACAATAACGTTGTATTTATGTTTGCGGTCGCTTCAAAAGCTACCGCAAACATAAATACGTTTTTAAAGCTGCGGTTTTATTTCTAAGTTTTCCAGGCTCCTCCAGCCCAGAAAACTTAGAAAAAAAACACAGCTAGTGTTTATTTTTATTAAAAAAATAGCACTTACCGAGATGCAGCTGCAGCTTTTCTGCCTGTAGTCTCCGGTCTCCGTCCTCCGCGTACAGCACCAATGAAGGAAAAGCCACCCAGTGGTAGCTTTTGTTTACTACAGCTGGCTGGCTTTTCCTTCATTAGTGCCGCAAAAGCCAAAGCGAGCACAGCGGCGGGCATCCATTTCACAAAATGGATGCCCCCATGTGCTATCTTTGAGCTTGAATTGCTCAAAATTTGACATAGGGACTTCGAGAAAAAAAAACGCAATCGTTTTTTTTTATGTTGCCTATCTAGTTTTGAAATAAACATTTTTGGGCGAACCATTCCTTTAAATAGGAAGTAGGCAAACAAAGGACATTTCAGATGGAAAAGGACTATACTCAACAGGCAAACAAAGGATGATTTTGTTCCATAAGAAAAATGACTTAAATGCACAGGTGAACAAAGGTTTTGTCAATGGAAGAGTTACCACAATGCACAGACAAATAACAAAAACAAAAATGTTTTTATTTGTTTATTTATACTGCGCCGAGGCCCGGAGGCATCAGGTCGCGAACAAAGAGACACAGGCAAACATAAGGTAGCAGACAATTCATTTTATTACAGTAGACTGGTCATTTACTTAAGCAGTACATGATCACGAAGGGTTGATCATTTATTTAAACAAAAGTGTTTTCAATTTCTTCCTCAATATCCCGTAGTTGGATTCTAATTTTAGGCACTTGGGGAGTTCATTCCACTTAGTTTACGCTTTTGTAGCGAAGGAACGTCCAAGTCCATTTGTTTTTGTTGGCGTGTGTGATTTCCACCTGCCTTGGGCTTTAGATCTTAGGTCGCGACCTGGTTCGTATATGGTTACTTGTTCTTTCAGGTAGGCTGGAGCAGAACCATAGAGGCAGTGGTGGACAATGGTCATTGCTTTGAAGGTGATATGGTCATCTAAGGATAACCAGTGGAGGGACTTTCTATCTTCAGTGATATGTTCCCTTCTTGTTTTCATTGCGATAGTCCCTACAGAATTGTTCTGTATAGTGTAGCATTGTGTGATGCAATTCTTATTAGCTCCGACCAGAAGGGTATTAGCATAATCCAATCTGGATAGGATTGTGGCTTTGGCAATGATGATACAGTTTTTTGTGCTGAGTACCTGTCTAATACGTCTATGTAGCCTCTGGTAATACTGACCATTTTTCTTTAAGAACACTACATGAGCCTCTGCCTGAGGGATGCCTGCAGGTAGACACCCAAAGTTTTAACTTTGTCAGAAACCAGAATCTTTGTGTCTTTAATATTGAAGGAAGCATAGTCAGAGTCAAGTTTGGACCTAGCCTGGGATGAATCGAATATCATGAGCTCCGTCTTGCTTCTGTTTAAGAAGAGCCCGTTTATTTTCATCCAAGCCTTGATTGAGTTATAGATAGTAGCAATCTTGATGTTATCTTTAGTGTGGCACCCACTCAGTTCAATTAATAGTTTGGTGTTGTTGGCGAAGTTGGTGAAAAGTACTCCTAAATTGGTGAGGATGGTGGATAGGCAACGTAGGTATAGGTTAAACAAGAGAGGGGACAAACTAGCCCCCTGCGGTATGCCACAGTTTATGATGCGAGGCATAGAGAACTGATCTCCCCAATGAATCCTGGAGCTCCGTTCTGCAAGAAAAGATTATACCCAGTCAATAGTACCCTGAGAGCAGCTGCCTCATTTTTCTAGGGCCTTGTGGAGTTTTTGATGGTCAAGCAAATCAAAGACTGTTGATAAGTCCAAGAGTACTAACATTCCAGCCTTTCCTCTGTCCATGATGTTAAGCATTTTGGTCTGAAGATCGAGTAGGGCCGTTTACTTACTATGCGATCCTCTGAATCCCGACTGTTGTGTGTAGAGAAGATTGTTAGAGTCCACAAATGTTTGATTTTGACTAGTTGCTGCCTTATCTAAGCTTTTTAATAGGAAATTGCAATTAGTTATCGGGCAAAGGTTGGAAGGATCGCGTTGATCAAGTCCTGTTTTTTGACTAATGGAGTGACAGTAACAGTTTTAATTACTGCAGGGATCTTATTATCCCTGAATGAAGCATTGACCATTCTAAGGAAAAATTTAGCAATATCAAATATTTTCCCAAGATAGGTTTAGGAGGTAGGATGTTCTCTGCACAGGCTGTTCGTCTGGTGGAAAAGAGGAGCATATTCATGTCCTCTAGAGAAAATAGTTTTTAATAGAAAAATGACTGAATTTCACAAACAGTTAGAATAGGGAATTTTCCCCATTGGGAACCTCTAGAGTAGTGCTTAAGAAGATGGGATGTGTTTAATCTAGGCTGGGGAGGTCTATACTTACAATAGAAAAGGGCTTAATGTCATCAAGGGGCACCAAGCTTCACTGCAGGGACCATCAAGGGGCAATCAAGGCCGCTCTCTGTCCTGCAAATCAGCTACTCCAGTTCCCTGCTTCACTCCCAGACTAGGCCCAATTTCTGCAGGGATAGCTCCAGATTTTAGTAAGCTGCACACCTCAGAATTTGGAGAGAAAATCCTCAGTTGAAGAGGAGTAACCTATTTATATATCTATATCAGTGATGTCTCATCCTTCTCGCACAACTGATAGGGCAGTGGTCAAGGGTTCCCTGTCCCTCTGTAAGCCAGTAGGTCCAGAGAATGGGGGAGTGATTTGAGAAGCCAGGGGGGATTCCCCATTAATCATATGTCAAAGACAGGTGGTTGGGTCTGGCTTCTCTACCTGGAAATCTCACATTTTGATAAATACCCTTTCTCATCACCTTACGCCACATATGCAAGCATATTCAGACACTACTTTTTTCGTGAATCAAATGATCCGACCTTGAAGTTTGTAGGTTATTCTATGGCAGCGTCACAGTTTTTCTGCGTTTATGCCCAAACTATCTAACTGTAAAATCAGGCCTTCGATGGGCAGAATACCTATCACATGTTACATATTTTCTCAAATTGTTATGATTGTCATATTTATGCAGACGATAAAATATATTTTTTTCTTATAACTTTTGATAGGTTGGTGTCACCAAAATCGTTTTGGGTTCACCAAAAGCAGTTCACTGACAGCTTTTCATAAATCCAAACATGAATAATGTACAATTAATACTTCCCAATTTATCCCTAAAATAGCATATCTCCTATTGTGTGCAATGGGTGTGAAGCTCCGCCTTCTCGTCCCCCTCTCCTACCAGAGATCTGGTTTTTAGCTCTGACTCAAGCGGTGCCCTTTTGTTTATGTTAGCCTTCAGATTCAAAGGCTAATTACTAGGTTTACGACGGCCTGAGTGCTTTTGGTCATAAATCTTGAGGATCCAGAGAATTCAGCTCATTCCCTTGGCAACACAGCTTTGAAATCCAGTTTCACTTGTGGGTGGACCCAGCCAGGAATTTAAACTTACTGGTAATTAGTTCCTCTTCCTTTCTTCAGCTAAAATGGCCTCTTTAGCTTGCATTTTAATTTGACATAAACTCTGGAAATGCACTCCATTAATTATTAAAAAATCACTGAAAAGCTGTTCCCTACATACAAAGGTTACATGTGGGCAACAAAATTATAATTTCAATACTTTGGTGCACATCTGGTTTTACAAAGTGTTACTTAAGGCAAAATCGAATGTCTTTGGTAGCTCCAGCTGTGGAGAAAGGCCTTCATTTGACTGCAGCTTTTTAACCCAGTTCAGGCTCCCAACATGACAGGAACCAAACTCTTATATTGAAAATTGTGCATACATTTGGAGGAGCCTGTCTTTAAATTAAAATGGCAACGGCTTATGGAGGCACAGATTTTGGTCAAAGTAAAAAACTCCATTCTGCAGTGCAAACTTGCACACAAATTTACACGCTGGATGCCGCCGTTTTTTCTAATATGGTCTCAGCCTTTCCAGACCTTTCTCAAAAGTATCATGATGTCTTCCACTTGTGTGTGGCAAGGAACATTTTCAGGCATCCCCAAGCTTTGCTGCCTGAATTTGCTCCTAAGTGTTTGGGCAAGGGCCTAATTTTGCACGTACTCCACCGCAGGCCTTTTACTGAGGGGCAGGTCCCCCAACTGACTCTGGTCTATTTTTATGGCATTTTAGGGCTAATTCACCCCACACCCTTGTGGTACACTGCATAGGACTGGGGCTGGGTCGGCAGTTGCTGTGGTGGAGATACCTCTCATGGTCCTGTTAGCGAGAAAGGATTGAATCCAGGTGGTGGCTTTGGGTGGGAAATGAGCAGCAGAAGTCAGGTGCTTGCAGAGCACCTTGTGGCTAACCAAATCGAAGGCCGCCGACAGGTCTAGAATTAGAAGGAGAGCTATGTTGCCTTTATCCCTTAACTCATCCATCTGGGTTTTGAGGTCAATGATCACCGTTTCCGTACCATGACCTGGACTGAAGCCTGATTGGCAGAGGCCCAAGAGGTTGTTGTTTTCAAGGTCATTTTGAATTTGGAGGTACGCCGCCCTGTCCAGGAGTTTGAGTAGGAACGGTACTATGGTAATTGTTCAATAATTGATGGGAATGTTCGGATCTAGTGTAGGTTTCTTTAATAGTGGGAGGACCCAGGCATCTTTAAGGTTGGTTGGTACTGTACTGCTTTCAAATCGGGAGTTAATAAAGGACTTGATGATCAGCTTCCATTTCTTTGATGAAGGTGGGGGGCAGGTGACTCCCTGGCACCTACATGGTTTAAGCCTTTCAATTATCTTGGTGACCTCTGGTACTGAGACTGGCGAGAATTGGAGTGGATGGCTTGGTTAGATGAAGTGTTGTTATGGTCGTAGTGTTGGTCTTCAAGGATTAGACTGTGCTTTTTTAGGTCAATTTTGGTTTGGAGGAGAGTGATTTTGTCTAGAAGTGCTTTTTGGATGTTAGAGCACCAGAGGGTGTCTTTAATACATTGATCGTGTGGGGCCACAGGTGTTTCTAGCGCCCGAAGGATGGAAAATTGTTCTATGGTTCCTGATTTAGCGTTGCTAATTCTCTCGCTGTAGGTATTGCATTTCGTTTGGTGGATGGCGTTTTTGTAGTTGTTGGAGGCTAGTGCAAATTTTTCTTTGTTGATGGTTGAAGGTTTTTTTTTTTCCCAAGCCCCTTCAGTTGCTCTCTTGGTGCTCCGAAGCTTTTTTAGACTAATGGTGTACCAAGTGTTGAGGTGGGTGTTTGTTTAGCTTTTTGTATTTTTAGGGGGGCTACTTTGTCTAAAGTCGCGGCGCGGGTATGATTGTACAGATCTACAAACGTTACAGTTGGTATTTTATATTACTTTGTTAACATTGGGCGGGGCATGTGTCCAGAGTCTTCTGTGGCTATGGTTGAGACATAAATCGAGGGCTATTGATTTGCAAATGTAGGCAGGTATGCAACTTGCCCCATTTCCAGGGCATTGAGTAACCCCTTACATGGGGTGTTTCTTTCAAAGGGGTAACGTAGCATGTATGGCCCATGCAGCTCTCGCCAATCTGCTGACCAATTTCCTGTAATTTTCACAAGAACTTTAACCACAGGTCGTCCTCCCACACAATAGCTGTCACAGTAGATGCATCTTTGAGGAGAGATGTACTATGGCTTCACTCGGCTGCCCATCGCTTATTAGCCTCCAGTAATGATTGATCGCAAGCATGGGTAGGGCCGGCTCGCATTAGTGGACTCGGTCTGTGCCAGATTCCATTTCGATATTAGGGATGCAGAATCACCAGTTTCACCTCCACTTCACTACATGGTTTTCCTGCTTCCCTGACTCCCCCAGTGAGGGGTTGCGTGGCTGTCTTGAACGTCTGGAAGGCAGAGTGGCCTGTAGTCATGGGACTCCGAGCTCCTGCCTGGCCTAAATCTCCTGGCGCACTTTACCTCCCGTGCGTTGATGCTGCGGGAGACGAGTCTGTCTTCAGTGGCGGGAAGGGGGAGTGGCGACCGCCTGCCCCAAATCTCCCTGCGCACTTGACCGCTCTATAAACCACATGTCATGACTTCAGATGTACTCCACACTTTTCTATAGAGGGCATGTCATGTCCTCAGATATACTGCGCACCTTTCTATGAAGGATATGTCATTTCAGTGCCTCGATGCCCTTGGGTTGCTAGTGCACTTTACAAATATAAATAAATAATGTCCTCAAATATACTGCGCACCTCTCTATAAAGGACATGTTATGCACTCAGGTACTGGGCAGCCCTCCATAGCCACTGCTGCTCGAATAAGCCTGCTTACAACAGAAAAATGTGCCACCTCCTCACCTACCATTCCATAACATACCTTGGTGGTCTTTTTTTTTATTTAAACAATTTGTATTAATTTTTTTCAGACTTTCAGACAAACGAACAAAACAGGACAGAAGTCATTCACAACCAGCCATCAATCAAGGCAGTAAATCTACTTTCGCAGTATTAACGAGACAAATGATTCATGGAATTATTTGCACCGAAAAACTGGGATTTGTGTGCCATTCTGCCCGCAAATCACTGTTTCACAAATGGGGATTTGCGGACAGAATGGGGGCAAATCATTTTATGAATCAGCCCCAAAGCCTCCTGGGTAGTACACATCTCCTGTGGTAGCCTAGACAGCAGTCATTGCCACATTGCTTTGATTATTCTGCACCCTCCCAGTTATTCCAAATGTTCCTGAATTCATCGGGGCAGCCCCGCTCCCTGTTGTAGTGTTGGCTTATGTCACATCAGGCACTGCTTGCCTCAGAATGTTAGAGTAGCCTGGAACCTGGGGTTCCCAGAAGGTTGCGGGAAGGACTGTTGCATATTCTGCACAGCTCTGTAACCTAAGCTGAAAAGTGTCTTGTTTCTTCTGCGCCCTGATACCCATGGGTCTGGCACGCATTATAAATAATAAAACAAACAAACATTGCTCCCCAGAATAAAGCCTCCTACTTTTCATACCTGCCGGCTCCAGAGTCATCACTGTCTCCTGTCTACTTCCTGGACCCCGGTACTACACCTGTACACCCGTTCCTCTATGGCCATGCTGCGATCCATGTATAGAACCCATCTAGCCACTTTAGGTGTTTCCCGTGCCCCCCAAAGCATGGCAATGTTTATTTTCGAGATTACCAGCGTGTTTCAGATAAACAGCTTGTACCTCGAACATACTGTGTCCCACCAAATTCTGAGTAGAAGTCATTTTGGATCCAACAGAACCGGCTGTGACACCACGATCACAGCCGGTTACTTTCTCTGTAATTCCCCGCCAGAAGTTTTAAACCTCCAAACATACCCAGATGGTGTGAAGTACAACATCGTAGACAATTCGGTTCACCCGTCGGCCCCAACCGAACAATGCTTCCCTCGAGTAGTATGTTTGATACAAGATTTTCAGCTGGACCAATCTGAATCTGGCATTGATCGCCACTCTGCGGGGGGCCATAAGGGCGTCTTGCCATTCTTCTGCTTCCAGCGTAACAATGTCCACCTCCCACTTACTTTGAAGCCTTGTTAGGGAGCGTCTGGTGAAACAGCTGGTATAGGGTTGAGATGGCCTTCCCGGCCAAAAGTTCTTCTGTTATATTGGCCTCCGGGGGGAGACTGAGCCGGACAATCATAATTCCCTTGAAATTGTGCCCACATGGCATGAAGGCACCGGATATATTGAGAGAAATCCCGCCCTAACAATTGCGAGGACTGCTCCAGTTCCTGAAATGACCATAGTCGGGCTTCCATTACCACATTTGCCACCACCCTTATCCCTTTACTTTACCAATGATGGGTAAATGTCAATTTCGCCAACTCAGGCATATCTCGGCCGTGCCATAAAGGGGCCTGTAACGTTAGTACCTCCCACCCTCTTCCGTTTCCTTCCTAGCCCTTCCCATGCGCTCACCACTTGTTGCAAGATAGTGGGCAATCCCGTCTCAGTTGCCCGATCGTGAAGCGTCTACAGCGGGTCCCGCACGACCATCCCGGCACAATCCAGCCATATACGCGGGCTGGTCCTGTCGCCATGTACTCACCCATTTACCACTGCCAGCTGTGAAGCCCAGTGATATTCTTTGAGACCAGGGAGCCCGATCCCACTGTTCCACACTGAACGATGCAGATTTCACAAAGCAATTCTCAGTTGGGAGTCCCTCCAAATCAATTTCTGCAAGATTTCTCGATAGTTTGAAAAGTATGGTCCAGCACCCTGACTGGGGTATTATACAAAATGTATACACATCTGCCCATTGTCATCATCTTAAACATTGCCCCTCTCCCCTCCCAGCATGATCATGAGGAGGGCCGACCATCCCCTACACATTTTTACGCTCCAGAAAAGTAGTTGGCTGTTCTTGGTCGTCTTGACTACTACTCGGTTCTCTTCTGGGACTTCCTCTCAATTCGTTTGCTCCTTTTGAGAAAATGTACAACTTTGCTCCTCGGGCTCTTTACAATCTCCCCTACTCTTCCCACACCTCTCCACACTGATTCTATGCTGACTGTCTCTCCATGCACAACTAACCCCCCCCCCCGCCCCCCAAGATTATGCTACGTCTTCAAATACAGTCATGGACTCCCCGCACCCCTGCCCACATGTAACTGCCTCGATCTACAGGTACATCCTCCTCGCACCCTTCAATCTAGGACCCTCCTCAATCTGCCCCTCCCTCACATGCCTTGCACATCCTCCCACATGGAGCTGCCTCCCCCAGCAACCAAGATAAACAGCAGCATTCATTGGATTAAATGCGCCCTGAAAATCCACCTCCTTCAAAGCAAAGGAGCACCCACCTCTCACTTAGCATTAACTCCCCAAAACTATTGAGCCTACTAGCATCATATAAGCTCTGCCATTTCCCTGTAAATTCTCCCATGCTGCTGTCTATGTATCTGCAATGTTCTGTCCCTTGTCCATGTTACCATAACCCCCATCATCAACTAGTGCAGGGACCTGTATGCAGGAGTACCCAGGTCACTGTATGGTGCTCTGTGTTTCGAAGGACCATGTTCTCCTCAATAAATACAACACGATAAAGTGCCATTTAACCGGCCTACGTCTGCTAGGAACAGGGTGTTATGAGAGGGTTGAACTGCCCATCTATAAGAAACATGGCTGCACCAAAGGTGCTGAGCGGAGCATAAGACAAGACTGGTCAAACCTCAGTAGGTACCAAATGACGGCAGCAGAGGGCGCAAGAGAGCTGTTATTTTAGATTTGTAGGCGGGAATGTTATTATTCTTGGCTGAGTGATTATGTGAGCGTATAGGAAAGCGCAGTGTTGTTGTGGACGCTGCATGCACGCCATCAATACAGTTAAGGCTTTACAGCCACCAACAGCACTTTGTAAACAGTGACCAGCCGTGCCATACTTACAATAGAAAACAAGCACTGCCAATGCCAACATGTTTGGCTTTTGTGCAGGAATGGGACAGGCATTTGCCCGGCACTATCTCAATGGTAATAACAGTGCTGGAAATGTAATTTCTTAACCCGGGGGATCCCACCAGGTGCCATGGGAGAGGTGGCGGGTGGTGGGTGGAGTAGTGCGGCATGGGGCCTATTGATTCTACCCTTCCTCCCTCTAAGCCTCTTGAAGGATTAATCATGAACACCTGGAAAATAGCTCCGGTTCCCACAAAGTTGTAAGCAAAGAATAAAAGGTGCACACCCTTTAAACATAAAAAGCTGTACTTAAATATTTCCTATCGAGAGCAATCTTAATAAGGGATTTCAGAGTAGGGTCTCCAATGGCCTCGTGGTTAAGTGCCTCACCCCTGATCCTAACAACCATGGTGCAAAGTGTTAATGGATTTCCGTGAATCTGTGAGCCAGATCCAAGATCCAGTGAGACATTTCTTGCTGGATCCTGGATCCGGGACGACCCAGCACACTGCCAGCACTGGGTATTAACTTTCCATCAATGGGTTGGGTGCGTGTAGCTGCAAAACGAAAATGGTGCACGCGCCGAGGCATATAATAGCTGAACCTGGCAATGGGCTATTTAGTACCTATACACAAGTCAAAACCGTTGGCTCTGCCAATGCCTGTTTTTAACAGAACTTCAGTGATGGGGATGCATACTGCTTATAAATCAAGTAGCTGAAGGCACACTTAGTTAAGACATTTTTATTACACCAGTCACGCATTTACAGCTCTAATTAAGCATTTTACTCTCAGAAGACTGCTTAAAAATAACACTGGCAGGCATTTCAAGCACAACGTTTGATGTTACTGCTTGGTAAAACTAGCTCAGACAAATCCCAGGAGGATGTGTTCTGGGAGTAGAGAAGCAGGAAGTGAGTGGGAATTGCCATAGGGATTTGCATGGCTGTGGAAAGTCAATGGGTGAGTAAATAACCGAACAACACCTACAGGCTTTGTGTCCGGTTCCTCATATCCCATCGCCCTCCAAGCTGTGCTTCAATGCAATAGTTTATACTTACATGTAGCGCTAAAGCGCCACCTAACAGCCAAAACTAAAAAGAGAATAAAAGTTCAAGAATGAAGTCCCAGAATACCTGAAAATCCAGCATTTAATAATTTTTCACGTGGGATATAAGGCTCCTTGGCACCTGCTTCTCCCAGTGCTCTCAAGTGTTATCAGATTAGTTGTAAAATTCAATCCTGATTATATGCCAAGAGGATAGCACAGCCAGTTTTGTGCTCAACTGAGACATAGCGCCTGTATGCACTTCACAAACACGCATCGCAGCATGGCCGACTCCATCCTTCATCCTCCCAAGATTAATACATCGAGTCCCATTACATGTTGCTGATGGCTTGTGTTATTAAACTATTTAGATACAGAAAGATATTATTATTATTTGAATTCTGCATTCTGGCATTTTTACACTTTTTTTTATTTTTCCTTGTGAAGACAAGGCTAAAAGTTCAAGAAATCAAAGTAAAACGGGCCTGGATTTGCTGCTTTGTCCCGCCTGAGAAGGGGCAGCGTCAGGGCACCCTGGTGCATGTGCACAGTGTTTGCAGCACTCTGAGATGGTCTCTCATCCTGCAAGAGTCGCTCATACACAGAGAGGCAGCTGGTGAACTTTTTTTTTGAAAAAAAAATCTTTATTGCCATTTTGTAATAAAAGAGCCTAAACAGATAACAATCCCAACATTTGTCACAGGTTTCCCCTTTTCTCACCTGTTTTCTCTGTTTTGCGGAGTCCTTTGTCGGGGTTTTCTTTCGAGCAATTCGGGTCTTGTACAAGCCCGCTCGGCCGTCTTCGGATTCCAGGATTCGTTCAGCTTCTTCGTCCGGGATCTAGGAAACTCCAGGAAGCTTGGAATGGAGGCAGCACACGGAGGTGGTCTGCGCGGAACGCAGAAGAGACAGGACCAAGGAAGGTAGTAAGAAAGGAGAAGGAGGAAGGTCCGGGAACCAGGAAGCAACACAGTTCAGGAGAACGAACTACGGAGCACGTCAGGCCACAGCTATCGGTATCGTTGAGACTCGCGGAACCGCAGGGGAGTGGCTAATTTATAGAACGTGCTGCATAGGACGTAAAGGTCGATAGACCGCGTTCCATGTATACGGCCATGTTGGGTGTACTACAGCGAGTAACCCCCGACGTGCCAGGGACCAGGAAGACCAGAAGGGGCGTGATCGATGGATCATGACAGCATGCCCCCTTCTAAAACTCGTTCCACCGGGTTTACCTGGATGTATTCGGTGGAACCTTCTGAGCAATCTGGGGGAGTTTAAATTCGAGACTGGTTCCCAGGTACGTTCACTGGGTGGATAGCCCTTCCATTCCACCAGGTATTGAAGTCGGCCTCACCTGTATCGAGAGTCACAAATACGAGAAACTTCATATTCCAGCTGGTCATCGACAATCAGAGGACTAGGTCTAAGAGTAGTCCGGGTGGTTTGGATGAATGGCTTCAACAGAGATTTGTAAAAAACTGGATGTATCTTCTTCCAGGAGTCTGGAAGTTGGAGTCGAAAGGCCACAGGATTAATAATTTCTTTTATAGAGAATGGCCCATAATACCGGGGAGCCAACTTATTCGGTCTGAGATGTAGGGGCAGAAGTTTCGAGGATAGCCATACTTTATCCCCAATAGAGTAAGAAGGTCCTGGTCTTCTCTTTGAATCTGCATAGTGCTTGGTTTGGATTCGCGCACTTTCAAGATGATCCTTGGCGTCTTTCTGTACATTGATGAGTGTTTCGATCCAGGAATCGACAGTTGAAACAGGTGTTGGTTGTGGGAGAACAGAAGGTAAGACCGAAGGGTGGAATCCTTGGCTGCAGAAAAAAGGGCTGGTCTTAACAGCCAAATGATCAGAATTATTGTAGGCGAATTCGGCCACTGGTATTAAAAGTGACCAATCATCCTGGACTTTGGTAGAGAAGCAACGAAGATATTGTTCAAGGGTTTGATTCACTCGTTCTGTGATACCATTGGTTTGGGGATGAAATCCCGAGGAAAGAGCTTGTTGGATCCCTAATATCCTGCAGAGGCGTTTCCAAAACTGAGAGATATACTGTGGTCCTCTGTCCGATATGATCTTGGAAGGAAGTCCATGCAGTCGGAAGATGTGTTCCAGAAAAATACCAGCAAGTTCTGATGAGGATGGTAATTTATACAGAGGAGTAAAGTGAGGCATATGAGTGAATAGGTCAATGGTGACCATGTTAATGGTATAACCTCTGGAAGGCGGCAATTCCACAATGAAGTCTGTAGCTATGATTTCCCAAGGTCTTGTTGGTGGAGTTGGCTGTAATAAAAGACCTGCTGGCTTCTGGGTATCATGTTTGTTCTGATTACAGACGGAACAAGATTGAATGTACAGTTGTACGTCTGTCTTCATCTTGGGCCACCAAAATTGTCTTTGTATTAGACGGAGGGTGTTGGAAATACCACGATGACCGGAGTGAAGAGTATCATGGCAGGGATTTATTATCCTTTGTTGTAGTTTCTGTGTGGGGATGACCAGGTTAATATCCTTGAACAAGTATCCGTCCTTGATTCTTAAGTCCCATTGATTCTTCTCTGAAAGTCCTTTCCAAAGTTCCGAAGTCTGAGTTTGCACGCGAATCTCTTCCAGGAGGTTGTTTGCTTGAGCTACAAATATGGTATGAGGAAACATCTTGGGATACGTCCGATCCTCCGGAGGTTCATAGTCTGGACGACGAGAAAGTGCATCAGCTATCACATTTTGGGTTCCAGGAACATGGTGAATCTGAAACTGATATTGGGCAAAAAAGAAGGCCCACCAAGCTTGGCGACTATTCCTACATTCCAGGGCTTGCAATACTTGTAGGTTTCGATGATCCGTGCGGATATGGACCGGAAATGGGGCTCTAGAAGTAAATGACGCCACTCTGTGAAGGCTTGACGGATGGCTAGCAGCTCTTTCTCTAGGACGGAGTAATGGGTTTCACTAGGAGTTAATGTCCGAGAAAGGTAGGCGTTGGGATGTTCCAAGCTGTCCTCGAATTGCTGTTTTAGAACGGCTCCAATGGCGTAATTGGAAGTATCTGTCTCCACTATGAATGGTCGATTAACATCAGACTGAGCAAGAATGGGAGCTTGTGTAAATTCAGACTTTAACTGTTGGAAGGCTTTCTCTTGGGCCATGGTCCAATGAAAGGGCACATCTTTTTTCAATAAGGCAATTATTGGGTTGGACAATCTCGGAAAAGGAAGGTATGAATTTCCTATTAAAATTAGCCAAGCCCAGGAAGGATTGTATCTGTTTCACTGAGATGGGGCTAGGCCAGGATAAAATAGCCTTGACCTTGGACTGATCCATACCGATACCATCGCGAGTAAGGACAAACCCTAGGTAGTAAACAGTAGAAGTATGGAAGATGCATTTCTCGGGCTTCGCAGGAGTTTATTTTCGCGTAAGTGTTGTAAAACCGCTTTCACATGTTCTTCGTGCTTGAGAGGGTCCTCCGAAAATATTATAATATCATCCAGATAG
The DNA here is from genome assembly GCF_040938575.1 of Ambystoma mexicanum. Lineage (NCBI taxonomy): Eukaryota > Metazoa > Chordata > Amphibia > Caudata > Ambystomatidae > Ambystoma > Ambystoma mexicanum. The sequence continues at coordinate 1,560,245,312 of NC_090932.1, forward strand.
ACAATCACAAAAAGGAACAGCATGTCCGAGAACACTCGATCCATGAAACGTTGGAACACCGCTGGGGCATTAGAAAGTCCAAAAGGGCATGACTAAGTATTCAAAATGCCCAAAGGGTGTTCTAAAGGCTGTCTTCCACTCGTCACCTGCCCTGATACGAATCAAACGATAGGCGCCCCTGAGATCCAGATTGGTGAACACAACTGCGCCTCTTACTGCCTCCAGGATGTCTGAGATCAAGGGCAACAGATAGCGGTCCTTGAGAGTACATTGATTTAGACCTCGATAATCCAGACACGGTCTGAGTTCTTTAGTGTCTTTTTTAGGAACGAAGAACAGGGAGGCCCCTGATGGAGATTTAGATGGTCGTATGGTGCCATTTGCGAGATTAGTATCCAGGTATTCACGAAGCGCTTTCTTTTCAGGTTCTGATAGGATGAACATCCTTCCAAATGGAATCACCGCGGAAGGTTCCGTCTCAATAGCACAATCTTTAGGTCTGTGGGGAGGTAAGGCCTGAACAATGGCAGAGGAGAAAACATCGGAATATTCCTGGTAAACCTCCGGGACCCGGCGATGTTTGAAACTGAGATTGTGTTCTGATGAGTTGTAGGAAACTCCTTAGATGGTGTAGGATCAAGGTCTGGATGTAAGCAGTGGGACATACAAAACTCAGAACCCAGGAACAAGGATCCCGCTGCCCAATTGATATAGGGGTTCTGTCTTTGAAGCCAGGGCATTCCCAAAACCATGGGGTAATGGGCAGAATTGATGATGTCAAATCTTATCCTTTCTCGATGTTGATTTATAGCAAGCTCGATCTCCTTGGTCTGCAGGGTTGTAGGTCCGGAAGAAAGGGATCTTCCATCAATTGCTTCCACAGGTTGCATGATAGTCCGGGATTTGTAAGGAATATGGTGTTTTAAGACCCATTCATGATCTATGAATACCCCCATAGCTCCACAGTCAACCAGTGCCAGGATGGGGTATATTTCTTTCTTGGATGTTGTCAAGAAGGCCTGTAAGATTACTAAGGAATTTTGTCCAGTAGAGTTCAAGGATGGAATAGAGGTGGAGCAGACATCTCTCTCCCAAACTTGCGCTCCGTTTAGGATCGGGAGCTGGCGTTTCCCGAGCGCCGTGGGGTGGCAATCGGACATTCTCTTACTAAATGTTTGTCGGATGCAAAATACATACATAATCCAGTATGAATCCTTTGCATCCTGTCTTGTGGTGTAATGGGTCCACGGAAGGCCCCTAATTGCATAGGTTCAGGCTCTTTGCTTGGAGTAGAAATGCCTTCTGAGCTCGAAGGGGTTCCAATGGGGTTTTTCTGGAGTGGTAACTTGGTTTTCTTCTTTTCTGCCTTTCTCTCCTGAATGCGAAAGTCAATCTGTAGAGCGAGATCCATTAGGGCTTGAAAGGAACCCGGCAGTGCCACTCTGGCTAGTTCGTCCTTGATCTCTTCGTTTAGCCCTCTTCGAAATAAAGTAAACCAAGCTTCAGAGGACCAATCCGCTTCCTTAGCCAGCTGTTTGAAGCGTGTGACATGTGAGCAAGTCCTGGGTACCCTGATGAAAGTCGAGTAGACGTTCCTGGGCACTGTAAACTTGTTCCGGGCGTTTGAACATGGTCTTGAGGGCCTCCATAAAGCCGTCGTAGTCATCCAGGAGAGCATCACCAGAGTTAACCAATGGGGTGGCCCAGGTCAAGGCATTCCCGGAAAGATGCGAGATTATAATGCCCACTTTAGCCCTGGGCGTAGAAAAATAATAATGCTTAAATGTAAAGTGGACCAAACAAGAATCTAGGAATCCACAAAGGCTCTTTGCTGAACCGTCAAACTTATCAACGCCGCCGCCTAGAATTACACTCTCCTTCGTGGCGGAATCACGGGATAACACCAATTATTTTAATGCAGCGGTTTCCGCCTTTAAGTTTTGCACTTCGGTCGTCAGCTCTTGCATGCCACGCATAAGATCCTGGACGGCCGCTTCCATGTCTGTATCGAGATCGTTCAGGTGGGGTCTCAATCTGTCACAGGTTTCCCCTTTTTTCACCTGTTTTCTCTGTTTTGCGGAGTCCTTTGTCAGGGTTTTCTTTCGAGCAGTTCGGGTCTTGTACAAACCCGCTCGGCCGTCTTCAGATTCCAGGATTCGTTCAGCTTCTTTGTCCGGGATCTAGGAAACTCCAGGAAGATTGGAATGGAGGCAGCACACGGAGGCGGTCTACGCGGAAGATACAGGACCAAGGAAGGTAGTAGGAAAGGAGAAGGAGGAAGGCCCGGGAACCAGGAAGCAACACAGTTCAGGAGAACGAACTACAGAGCACGTCAGACCACAGCTATCGGTAGCGTTGAGATGCATGGAACCGCAGGGGAGTGGCTAATTTATAGAACGTGCTGCATAGGACGTAAAGGTTGATAGACCGCGTTCCGTGTATACGGCCATGTTGGGTGTACTACAGCGAGTAACCCCCGAAGTGCCAGGGACCAGGAAGACCAGAAGGGGCGTGATCGATGGATCATGACAACATTTCTTTCCACCCTCTGAAATCCCACCCACTCTAACTCCCCATTTCTGGACCGGGGTCCCCTATGACCTTCCTGATACCTCTCATCTATGTCCCTCCCCGTCAGCCACCCCCATTTCCCTTATTTAGCATGCTACGCTTACGGATACCCCCCTGAAGGTTCTCTACGGGGCCTCTCCCCAGCCTTCTCCTATCCCCTTTTTCCCATTATTCCCCCTTCTCCTTTTCCCCTTCTGCGTGGTGGGTTCAAGTCATTGGATACAATCAAATGGTTCAGCAGCTGACCTCAGTCTACCGGTACCCTTTCTCCCTCCATGTAAGTCTTCCCAGCCTGTAACATCTCTAGTTCGGCTATTCCCCATCTACGAGCACCTCCCTGCCATAACATTATTGACGGCCCCTGTGGATGCTTCCAAGCAATTGCCATCCGGCGTTTAGCGAATATCAGTATAAATCTCGCCATCTTGTTCCGTGACTTATACTTTTTTCCTTCCGGTAGCACCCCCATAAACATACTCTGGGGTTACTCTCCAGTTTTGTCCCCCGTAACCTATTCACCTCTGTAATCACCCTGTCCTAGTAACGTGCTATGATACCACATTCCCAGACAAGTGCCAGTATCCCACTGGACCCCTCCCGCTCTTTGGACACTCATCACTCAGGGTCCTTTTCATTGGCCGCAATCTTGTTGGGGTCACATATACCCTATGCAATAGGTTAAACGGGATCAATTGGAATGTAGTATTCCATGACGTCTTCTGGACTTGTTCCCATATCTTTGTCCATTTCATCTCGGATATTTGAGACCCAACATCCACCTCCCATTTTCCGTTTACCTCAGTTCCTCCTTAGGTTCCTTCTCCTGTAGGGCCTTATAAATACGCAATATCCTTGCCTTCCCCCCGTTTGCTCTAGCATTACCTGCAGTAGCGGGCGCGTGTTTGGTTCCACTGGAATTCCCTCCCATAATTCTGCTAATCTCTTAACTAATGCCCCGTATGCCAAGAACAATCCCTTCAGCAATTCAAACTTCCCACACCACTCTGCAAACGTCAGCAGCGTCCCTACAGCCTGCCTTAACTTCTGGTCCATCCCCCGGGGTAGCTTCCCATCATATAACCCCGAGGTCCCTTCCTCCGAGCATATTTCCTCCACACCTCCCTGACTGCTTCAAACACAATTGTCGTCCCCTTACTACCCACCAGAGACCATAGCAATTGAACCCCTTGTCTATGAGGCCGTACAATTCCCACCAACCCCTTCAGAACCATTTGTAATTGCACCGCAATGAAATACTGTCCGGTAAGCCCAGCCTGCCTTCAGACCTCGGCCTCCGTAGTTTCGCTAGTGATACCCTCCTCCTCCCTGTGTTCCATAGTAACTCCACAACCCTACCATCCAACATTTTAAAGAAGATCATTTTGGCCACATATGGTATATTGGTAAAGAAATATAGCATTCTCGGAAGAATCACCATTTTACACAGGGCCACCCTTCCCATCAGGGAGAGAGGCAGACATTTCCAAAACTGATTAACATAGAACACCCTCATGCATGTAAATGCGCCACACTTAATGTTCGGTGATTCCAGAACTGTAGTTTATTGCCACATACATTTCTAGAGTTGTCTTGACAAATTGCCTTCTATGGAAACACGTGTTTCAGCAACAAAAAAATGTCTTGCTCAAACCAGGGCTGTACATAGCATATATAAATCAAAAACAAATTTAAATCCCATAGATATCAGCAACATATGCAAAAACAAAAAATCTTACCGAATACAGTGAGATAATATGATGCATTAAAACATAATTGTGACGTGTGTTGGTGTGAGACAGAGAAAAGAAGGATGGGTAAAGGGGAAGGATAATAAGGTAAAAAGACATGGTCATGGCGTGGCCAATGAAAGAAAAGCACAAAAATTAAATTAAATTCAGCATACATAACAACTACATTGGCAAAGCGTCATTGTATAATGAACTATTGCTTAACTTAAAGCACCATGTAAGATTTCAATTTACTCGCCACTGTGATTATAGTATTTTCAACAATCATAAATGCACTTCTACTGACTTTGTCAAAATAAATAGATACATTTAATCTGTTTCGTTACATTATGGCACCAACATGCGCCTCCATTTTCTCCATTGTAAGCGTTCTATTAGTATTGAAAAACATAGAAATAAATTGTTCATTTACCTGCATTCTGTGACAACCTTCTTTATGTTATGCGGTTTGTTGAAGTAGTAATAACCGGGTTAATTCCCTAAATAAAACATAACTTCAATTAACTAACACCACTCCGTAATATAGCGCTAAATGCCCTACTGTATATACACTGACTTGCACATATAGAAACGGTACATTAATGTTAAATGTCCACTTGCTCTAACCTCATGTTAGTAACAACGTCAGAAATGCTTAAATACAAATACGTCCTGCGGTCATGGCTATGGAAAATAGAACATGTCCGTGTTACGGCGCTTTCAAATTGCTAACAAAGAGACCTATCAAATGTGCACGAGCGCGGTTATGCACTTGAATCCTGTACATGTATAGTATTGAATCACATATCCCGTACCGATGTTAATGTTACATCTGCCCGAGCACTTCTCGGGATAGCTTGCATGTGACTGAAAAAAGGCAGTATTCCCATGATGCAAGAGCTCGTGAGTAACCTGCTTCCCTGAAACAAATATTACCGTCTTAGCGCAGCTCCTCTGCCGCGTCCACTAGGCTGCTTCGCGTGCCGATTGCAGCCATTACATAAATGGGGAGCTTGAGTTGTCAGACAGTGCCATGGCAACCGGTTTGTCCTTCCTTAGTTACCATGAACCTGTCGGCCATATTTTGGGACAGAAGTTATGGTATTAATGACGTACCGGTGCCCTGACCTCATAGATTTGTACAGTAGGATCTGTAACAATGTAAATTAGCAAAGCCATAGCCAATGTGTAGCTAATGGCAAGGTCAGATTTAGGCTGCAATTCACTGACAAGTGTTCACAGATACGTGTCCGGAGCTGGCGAATAGTACTTCCAATATACATTTTCTGACAAATACAGATTATGGCATACACCACATGTTTAGTTCTGCAATTTATATTCTGTCTGATCATTGTTATTTCCATAATTGTCTCGATAGTTGTTCATTTTTCGTGTGCATACGGACACATGGAACAAGTGCCACACTTCCTGAATCCAAAGTTATCTTGTGTCAGCCAATTAGTAGGCTGCTTCTCGATTACATGTGGGAGAGGTGAAGGACTTAGATGGTTCCTTAATGTTTATGATCTTGTAAAAACGATTTGTGGCCCATGCTGTGTAAATTTAGTTAGATGTGGATCAAGCTGTAATAGATGCCAATTTCGTTTTAAAATTCCAAAACTGCACTGAGTCTCCTAATTTGGATAGTGCCCTCCCTGTTTTATGTACAAAGGTTTCATCCATATCATGGAATATTTGTATGCCCAAATATTTGAATGACTCTGTCTCCCATTTTATCTCCCCCTTCGGTAGGTCCCCCGTTTTACATCCCTGCGGTCCTCCTAGAGGAAATAGCAGTGACTTATCCTTATTTATTCGGAACCCTGACAAATTTCGTACATTTTTTAACATATAACAATAAATCGTCATCATACAGTGTCACTACATGTCTTACCCCTCCCACTAAAATTCCTGCCTCCCCCATCTCCTGCCGTAGGAACCCTGCTAGCGGCTCCAGGGCCAGAGCAAAGAGTTTCGGAGAAACCGCATATCCCTGCCTTGTCCCTCTGCCCAATTCCCACCCCTCCGAAGCTGGTGAATTTTTAAAGTGGTGTGGCATTAATATTTGTAAACGAATTTGGCACAAACCAATGGGTCAAAATGGTGCATTTCATGGCTCAATTTTTGGGAAAGACAGAATATACATGCAGTTTGGTTGGGGGGGCATAAGAAATATTTAAATATTTCAGATGATAGGTCACTAAATGTACACAGAAACCTTTCGCCTCAGCACTACACAGATGTGCCAAACGGCAAATGTGCGCACCAACAGAAAGATTGGAAGCACAGCAAACAAGTATATATTTGTGGCACATTGCTGAAACACCTTTGCACGATAAATCCTTATAAACAGAGGAAGGGGTCATTATTGCAGGGAAGGGTCATTATCCAAAGCAATAATTACCCCCTCTGGAGGTTTATAAGGCTATCAGCACATAGACCTACCTCAACCCTCTTGTCCGGACCAACTACAGACTCAACTAAATTATCCTACCGAGCAGCACACTCACAACTATGTCTCTTCTCGGAATCAAATAAATTCCTCGACTCTGCCCAATCTGGCTTCAGACCTTTGCGAGAAACTTAATCCTACCAAGTCTCCATTTGAAATGACCTTAAAAGACACTCAGGCTCAGAAGGTTGCGCCGCCGTAATCCTACTCGAGCCTCCTGCAGCGTTCGACACCATTGATCACACCATCCTCACAAGAGACTTGGGATTCTGCTCTGAATTGAATATCCTCCTTCCTCTCCAACCGATCTCAAATAGTACACATGCCTCCGTTCTCATCAGCTTCCTGCCCAGTCGCCCATGGAGTGATGCACGGTGCCTCTCTCTCACTGCGCCTCTTTGACCTCCACCTGAGCCCGCTACCCCTACTTATTTGACTCCACAGTCTATCGTGCTACAATTATGCAGACAACACACAAATCATCTTCAAAATTCCAAACAGCCCCACGTCTACCTCCGACAATCTCGCAACCTGCCTCTCACAGATCGAACGCTGGATGACGGCCAAACACCTACTACTCAATCCAGGCAACACTGAGATATTGCTATGTGGGAAGACCACCCTCTTTCCTCAACCCACCCTCTGGCCACTCTCCCTATGGCCACCTCCCCCGACCCCCAACACAGTAAAAAACGTGTATACATTATGTACGCAGACTTGACCCTATCACATCACATCAATCATGTGGTCAAATGCTGTTACCTATTGTGACGAATCCTGTGGTGTCGTCCTGTCTCACCGAGGGGGAGACCCTTCTCATGAGGCCAGGGAGGTGAGGCCACTGCCCAAAAGCCCTCCTGGGGGTAACACTCAGTGGGAGGATCTCATGGGGAGGGATTCCTTCTCTGGGATACACGGAGGACACAGCAGGAGAATGAGGTATTTGGACCCGCACCCAAACCCTCATAATACTCCCATAGACCCCAGTTCCTTTTCATCTACCCATATGTATGTTTGTCAGTCTACTCCTCTCATTAGTACTGAAAAAAGGGAGAATAGACACTGCTCTCATAGTCCATCATGGACAAGGACTGGGATGAGGAGGAGGCACAGAACAATGACGAAAATCAACAAGAACATGATATGATATGATTGGTTAATTATAACGCGCTTAATACCCGGAGGTTTCTAAGCGCGGACCCGTGGATCGAACCAGTGTTGCTCTGTGTCATCTTGCTTCCAATGTGAGGGTGTTGCCCCTGAGCTATCCTCCCGAGACAACATATTGGAGTATTCTAGCTTTTAGTGGACTTTTCCTATAAAAAGCAAAGAGCACTGACCAACTTGTCTAGCCCTCCAAGGAGGAGCCACTAGAGTGAAAGCGGTATGGGGAAGGAAAGTGAAGCAGACCGCGATGCAGGAGAGGGGGCCGAGAGGTCCAAAGCCAGCCCTAAAATGGGGGACATCACGGCAGCCTGGCGAACGGAAGTTCCAGGTGTTCCTAAAGCCTGGTAGGTGCTGGGAAGGAGAACCACACAACGGGGGAGAGGTCAGAGGCTATGGAGTTGCCATAGCATTGCAGAGGTACACGAAAGTTACAGGGTTCCAGCAGCTGGTAGCAGACACCCAGGAGAAACCAGAAGCCTTGTTGACCACATACAAAGGTAGGTAGGTTGCCGGAAAGGAATTGGGTACCCAAGAGGGTAGTGGCAAGTACAAAGAGCCACCACCCTCAGTCTGGGACTGGTGGGAGAACCCAGGAAGAAGAGAGAAGCAAACCAAAAAGGGTTGACAGGTTAGTGAACCAAGTTGGTTCAGGCCAGGGGAAGGGAGTCATCCTCCCTGGCTCTGTGAACTGTGAAACAAAATCTGAGAAAGACCAGGGGAAGGGAGTTATTCTGCTGGCTGTGTGAACTGTGAAACAAAGTCAGAGGAAGGGAGCCATTCCCCCTGGTATTGTGAACTGTGCCAGAAACCGTAAAGAGACCAGGGGAAGGAAGACACGCCCCCTGGTATTGTAAAGTGCAAAGTAAGCCTTAAAAGGGGCAAGGAGGAGGGAGATATTCCCCCCTGGTGTTGTCGATTGCAAACCAATCCTGGGAAAAGGCATGGGGAAGAGAGACATTCCCCCTAGCGTTGTGAAAACATTAAGAGCAAAATACCTGGAGATAGGAGGCATTCTACGGGAACACCATAGTGAAGAAATAACTATATGCAATAAAGAATGTTGATACTTGAACTGGAACTTTACCCTTTTGAATCCGAATGGAGAACTTTTCTGCTGTTTTGCATTTCAACCTGGAACTTTGTAGGAACCTTGAAAAAGGATTGAAAACTGGAGAAGGGAGCCATTCCCTCAGGCAAAGATCCTACATAACAAGTGGAACTGGGAGCCGTTGTCCAGAAGAAGGGAGCCATTCCTCTGGACCACGAAGATCCACTTCCTCTTTAGTTTAGTTATAAGTGTAAGGGAGATAGGTATAGGGTTTTGACACAGGATGGTGGATTCTTGATTTCATGAACATCCTGACCGAATCCGTAGTGTTTTAGTTGAAGCAGGGAATTCCCTCTTAGAATAAAGAGGGATAGGTTTTCTCTATGATGTTCATATAATAAAAGATTATGCCAACCACCATGCCACCTGTGTGTGTAAGTCTCTTACTTCTACACCCTTACACTACACATACACATCCTCCGATGCCTTTTCCCTTAACTGACCGTCCCACACAGCGTCTCCAGGATCGTTGCTATCATCCTTTCACGTCTAGATTATGCTAAACGCACTATACTTAGGGGCCCCTGCATGGCAGCTAAGACAACTCTGAGTACCAAACACTGTTCAGAGGCTCCCCCTAGCCCTAGGTCCCAGAGAACACCTCTCCCCGCCCTCTGTGTGTTTCACTGGCTTCCGATTGGATGGCAATCCTCCTTCAAGGCGATGTGCATCCCCCATCGAGCCTATTACAACAAAGGACCGGAATACCTGCAGCATAAATGCACATGATACAGGCCTAACAGAAACCAGAGATCAGGCTCAGCACTTCTTCTTGTCATTCCAGTGACACAATCAACCCGTATGGGTGGTTCCTCCTTCTCAGTACAAGCACCCACCATCTGGAACCCCCTCCCTATAACTATAAGCCATCATATAGAGCAGTGGTCTTCAAACCTTTGTGGCCTGGGCCCCCCCTGAGCAAAGTTTGGACAGGCCGGGCCCCCCCAAAAATGCCAGATGGACAGTATGTAGAAATTGCTATGAACTTTTGCGTGCCGTCACCGCACCCTACTCCCGGTACAGACCCTGGGCTCTCCCCACTCTACTCCCACCACTATCCCAGTGCTGACGCCCTTCCTGCTCCCACCACAGTCCCATAACACAAGCATACACACATCCATACACATTTAAATAAAAAATAAATCGCCATAAACATACCTCGCGTGGTTGCTAAAATGCCCCGCTCCAGGTTGCTCTGACCGTATGTGCGAGGAGGCGCAGGAGCACCCCCTTACACATACATACATGCAGTGCCCCAGCCAGCATTTCCAATGAGCTATGCAAGGCTGGCTAAGCAAAATACCCCCAGCGTTGCATGGCTCAGTGATCATGTGCGGCTGGGGAAATGAACTGTCAAAGGCAAACAGAGTTTCCCTTTGACAGTTTAGCCAGCCCTTGAGCACTCCCTCAGCTGGAACCTGGGCTGGCTCCTCGGCTCCTCCATAATGGGTGAGGTGGCCAGTGGTTGGACGCCCCCTCACCCATTATGGATGAGCCGGCAGGCTTGGACTGGCCTATACCAAAAATGCAAAATGCTAGTATAGGCCAATAAAAATGGGCCACTTTTTTGGCCAATGTGGGCCAGTTTGAGGAGTTACTTCACTATGGGTACTATTCAAACAGTCTGTGACTAAACACTGAATATCCATTTGCAACTGCTGGCCATTTTTTCATTGGTGCCTAAGACCGTTTTATGCTGACTATGTGAGCTGCCGCTTCCCATTTCCTCCAATCTAAAAAAATAAAATAAACATTTCATGCTGGGCTCCGGCACCCCCCCCCCCCTGGGATGCGGCCGCACCCCCCTGGGGGGGGCGCGCTCCACACTTTGAAGACCTCTGATATAGAGGATCACCTAGCCTTCAGGAGGCACTCAAAACCTGCTACAATTATGTGTACCATGAATCTTTGTGTACATTGAAAATCTTTCTTTTTTCCTCTGATGGCTTTGTGTCCATACAAGGTTCACCTTCCTTTCCATATATGGAGGGCTCCCCTTAAAGAAAGGGAATCAATAAGTAATGAATACATACATGCTGTGCGATAACAATGTTAGACGTAAACATAATTGAATATTAAGCAACACTGTTCGACTCTATAGTCTAGTAAGGTTTTGGAGTCTATGCCTTAAATGTTGTGTCTAACACCTTTATTAATGATTGAAGTGTAAACTTTGAATAACTGGCTAAATAGTACAATACATTGAATGCACAGATTGTGATGATTTCTTGCAGAAAGGGATTTACAGAACAGACCTGGTCCCGATGAAGGCATTGCACTGCTTTGGGTGTCCTTTAACAATGAAACATGCATTTCAATCTTTGAAATATGTGGCAGATAAAATATTGTCTGTAAGCCAGGACACTAACCTACTTTCTCTGTAAATAATGATACATTGGTGGCGACCAATGACAGATGGTAATTGTTAATGACATATCATCAAAATAATTCAATATCACATCTCCTACATAATAGGCTTGGAATAAAAAACAAGGGTATATGCGTGTTAGGATGGGTGAAATACATGGGTGGCGCTTACTTTGCCCCTCCAGAAGAACAAGTGGATGTTGGTGCGTCTGTAAAGCCTTTTTGCATGTGAATGTTAAATTATTTTTTTGACAATACTCTTCTTTATAAATAATGCGTTTTTAATATCTTTTATAAGAAAAATCAGTTCCCATCATTTTTTTGTAGCCTGCTGTGATATTAGTGAGCTGTGTCAATTTGATATGATGGTACAGCTTGGTTAAATTGTATGTTTTCTTTCTATAAAATGTTTGATTTATTCAGTGAAAAAAACATTAGTTAAGACAGGTAAGGTGACAAAATGCATTGCAACAAAACACAGGAGATTCAGTGAGTGTTGGAAGCGATGACACATTTAACTCAGAGTCCCCACGTTAATGTCATCCATGATATAATTTCTGATGTCATTGCTAATGTCATCTGTGATCTCATATACGTTCTCAAGGGCTGACAAACGAGGGGACCCCTGGTTTCGGTTGTCGTCACTTCCAACACCCACTTAATTTCATGTTTTTTGGCGATAAATTGCTTCACCTTAACTGTCTCTTAACTAAAGGTTTTTCACTGCATTTCAAAGGTTTTGGTATGCTATAGCTTACCCCCAACCCCAGGTACTAGAAATAAAGACATGCCACTTGCCAAGCCATTCGGCAATGGCCACTGGTCACTTTGCATCAATTGCAATAAAAGTCCATGACCCATATTTCCTTCGGTGGTAAATACCCATGCCCAAATGGCTATTGGCCACTTTGCACACAGTAAGGTGAAAGCCAGGGCCCACTGGCCATGTCCTTTGGCTGTGACCGCTGTCCACTTTCCACCAATTACTTTAAAAGAATGTGGCCCTCTTTCCCCTTTAGTAGTAATTTACCATGGGCCAACGGTCATGGTCCCTGCCACTTTACACCAATTTTGTTAACACGCTGTGGCCCGCTTTCCACTTATTAGAGTAAAACACTGTGGTCCACCATCCAGAGTTTTCCCGGCTCGTCCACTCCTGTGAGATGTCCCCCCCAGAATTTCCTGTGGGAACATAACCGAGAAAATCATTTTACACACTTTTCTTGCTGCGAGAATGGTTCTAGCAGAAACACACCATCTTTTCATTATTGCGGTAAGATGAAAATGCCTTCAAATTCAAATGTCTTTCACAACCCTCCTTTAATTCTACATGCCCTCCCCTCCTGCTAATATGGTTTTCTCGTATTTCTTCTAGTGAAACATATCAATTCCTGCACAATCACGTGAGATTCCTGTGTTAACTAGGCCCGACACTGCTTAGCTTCCGAGATCAGACGAGATCGGGCGCATTCAGTGTGGTGTGGCTGTAGGATTTCTGTGTTAAGGTGAAAACCACTGCACTGAGGAAGGCCTCCATAAGCCTCCGCAAAGTGTCAAACTCACCCGATGTTCCTCTTTCACCCTCCACACATGTTCCCTGATGTCAGACTTCCTGTTACCCTCCTCCAAATATAATTCTGAGCAATTTCCATTTTTATATTAACAGGAACATCTTGTATTGAGCACAACACAAATGGCGCCCTTTCATTTCTGAAAAGCTTGGTGCTGCAATGCACCATGGTAGATATATAAAAAGTATTTTGGACCAGGGCACCCTATTCGCCATCAAATGTAAAAAAAGACTATTGGACCGAATTACACCAAACAACCAAAAGGCCCATCTGCATCACTCTGTGCCCAACTGGTTTTTTATTTGGCACAAATCTGTCCTGTGGTTTTTGTTGTGAGCATGTCTAAAGGATACACCTGTTCGCCTATGGTAAAATGTATAGGATCATTCCAAGAATATCCTTTATTTCCATGCTTGATAACTTTTAAAGCGTTGGATGAATCTGCCACAAATTTTACTATTTGGGTAGGGGGGCATACCAGGCAATTATGTTGTAAAAGTGCAGCCACAAGTCCAAAGTGTCGAAGGTTACTAGCAATAGAAAGTTCACAAAAGTCAGTGGTTCGTAGGTTTTTTATTCACTATAGTGTGGCGACTGCTGCCCTATAATATATAGTACATATAATTACCCCCTTTCCTGCAAGGTCTGCTTCAGGGATTCCTTATATACCTACGGTGTCACTGAAACACTGAAATAGGAGAGGAGCTCTGTTTAATGGAAGAAGAGAAAGCTGTGCATTAACACTATGGAGCGGTGGGGGTTCAATTCCCTCATAGATGTTTCGATTTAGTATTAAAAAAGGATGAACGTTTATCTGTCAATTTCAACTAGGGAGTGAGTATAGCTGTGGATACGTTTCACAGGGATAAGTCTTTAATTATTTTTAATGACTCCTTCTGGGTATTGGTGGCAGCATAATTCTGCATATGAAAATAACATGTTTTAGCCATGTTATTGTCTTTGAAACGCTTTGAGAGTCGTACGAAAACTAAGCCTGCCAGTTTCTTCTCCCAGTCTAGAAAGCTATCAATGGTCTTGCTCCTCGGAACTCATCTGTATCTCAGTTTACTCACCATCTCGTTCCCTCCAATCCTTCTCTGCAATGAACCTCATTGACCCTTACCCTCCCTGTACCTCCTTGAGCTTCCGCTCTTTCTCCCTCCTCGATCCACTCCACTAGAACGCACTTTGCATAACAATCGAAGCCAGCCCAATGGTGGATCTCTTCAAAGCTCGACTTGAACTTCACTTACTTCGTAAAGAGGGAGCTTCCCCTGCTTTCTCCCCCATCCTTCATACCTAACCCCACCAGTGCCTTCAGTGACGCTTAATAATGTAATTTTGTGTTTTTAATTAGTTCTCCTCTTTAGTTTGAAGCACTTGCCCTCTTAGATTAATGTTACCTTTGTAAGTCACCTGTTTTCTTATAAAAATGATTTGTTTTGTCTAAATATTGGCGGTTTCAAACAGCCTCAGTTAATTACATATTGTGCGGCGAGTGGGTTACCGTGGTGAGACCCTGAGATTCTGTGTGGAGAAAGTCTTTTCTTGTGCTCCATTATTTAGAGGAGGCAGCTTTTGGATACATATTCCAAGCAGAGGGTGGCAAGTGTGTTGCCCTGGTGAGACCCTGAGATTCTGTGTGGAGAGAGTCTTTTCTTGTGCTCTATTATTCAGAGGAGGCAGCTTTTGGATACATATTCCAAGCGGAGCGCAGCAGAGTGCGGCAAGTGTGTTGCCATGGCGAGACCCTGAGATTCTGTGTGGAGAGAGTCTTTTCTTGTGCTCTATTATTCAGAGGAGGCAGCTTTTGGATACATATTCCAAGCGGAGCGCAGCAGAGTGCGGCAAGTGTGTTGCCATGGCGAGACCCTGAGATTCTGTGTGGAGAGAGTCTTTTCTTGTGCTCTATTATTCAGAGGAGGCAGCTTTTGGATACATATTCCAAGCGGAGCGCAGCAGAGTGCGGCAAGTGTGTTGCCATGGCGAGACCCTGAGATTCTGTGTGGAGAGAGTCTTTTCTCATGCTCTAGTATTCAGAGGCAGCTTGTGGATACATATACCTTGCTCCCAAGCAGAGTGCGGCGGAGTACAGCGAGTGTGTTGCTTTGTTCCCGTGGCTCGCCAGCCCAGCACAGCTCAATCCCCGTCCTCTACATCCTTGGATTCCACCTGGGGGCACACAGTGAAAAGAACAAACAAAGGGCGCATACATCTGAGCATGTTCAACAGAGGAATCACAGAGCGGCGACTGTGACCGCGGTGAGTTTAGTGAATGAAACAGCGTTGAATTAAGAAGAGCCATATAGTATCAGAGACTTAAGATTCAACCCCCCGCCCCCACATATGGGTGAATAGCTACCTGATAACAGTTGAATGTTGAAAACTGCAGAACCACTTTGGATAATGTGTGCTGTTCGCACCCGATTCAATAGGACCGGCATTGGTTGGTCTTGCTGGGGTAAACCTTGACATTATTGAGGTTTCACCTAGTCACAGTGTCAGTGAATGGAGATTGGATACAGGCCCCATCCATAACTCGCTCCCACTGACTAGCTGTTAAACACTTAGGGGAAAAATACACGTCATGTACAATCTAAGAAGCTCACATTATAGTGATGACTTGATAGCATCAGAACTGGAAACTGTGCAGTACATCATGAGCTCTTCTGCTCGTACAGCGGGGAACACGGGGAACACGCCTCTCACTACTCCCAGTCAAGCGTACACCCTGCAAGACGAGCAAGAGGTTCAAATGCTACCTGCCAGGCAACTGTCTCCCCCTGTAGCAGATCTACTGGGGAAACCATTAGAGAATAACCTGGCATATACTCTATCTACTACTTCAATGAAAAGGAGAATAACGAAAAAAGAAGAGCACGCAGTCTAGATGAGGTGGATGACATGGTGTGCAATAGAAGCTTTATATGTACAGCTTAGGAGCAATCTCTGCTCCAGTAGAGTAATAAATACTAATAAAAACCGCAAGCATGGCAGAAGAGGTGAGCATAAGCCCAAGCAAAGTAGTTTTGTCAGGGAATTAACTTTTTGATAGATGAATAAGTCCAAAAAACCTGAAAAAAACAGGTTTCTTACCTAATAACGGAAGCACCTACATAAGAGAAAACACAAATGGACCAGTGGGATGTTTACCGGCTTTGGCAGTAACACAACCAACAGTCCACTCTAACAGCAGTCAGTTTTGTACTTAATTCATTGGTAAACGTATTTTAGTTATTTGTAAACGTATTTGAGTTATTGAAGAGTGAGGTGCAAACACACTCAAGGATCCTGCTGGAATTGACTAAGGAGGTTGGAGGCTGCAAAACCTCTTTAGTCTGACTCAGAGAAATTATCAACACCTTGGTCTGCAAGTCACTGAAACCATTAAAGATCTTCAATGAGGAACAGAGGACAACAATGAAAGTATATTGTAGCAGACTGGAAGCCCGAGTGGATCAAATGGATATAGAAAGAAAGAATCGGAAAGTGACCTGTACCAGCGAGATCCTGGATTTCAAGACCACCAATTCCCATATTGTTGGAGATATATCTCTTGAATTACTAGATAACACCCCGTTGTCAGAGTCTGTACTGGAGGAGTTCATGAGACTGGCGTAGATTGCTGAAGACTGTTGTAATGTGTCTTACAAGCTGAGTGGGTGACATCACTACTGAATGGAATCTAGTGATGTCAGTGTGAAAGGAGTGTTGGTGTGTGGGGGTTCTATGCTTGGCAGTTGGAGTTATGCTGACTTGGAAAGGACATGCCAATGTTTTGTTCCTGGAATTGAACTACAATAAATCTACTTAATAACTTACCTGCTGGCGCGGGTGTTCATCAGCTTCCAAGTTATTACACTGGCGACGAGGATGGGATCCTGTCGTGGAGGGGGCAGTCCAGAACCAGGAAACATTGCCCTCCATTGAATCCATGTCCTTGAGGAAGTTCAGCAGGTTTAGGGGCCCACAGTTGTTTTGACTAGGCAGTGCTAGTAGTAACAGCTGCCCTATTGTGGGCCGCCTGTCCCAGTTACCGGGTGGTGCTGTGGACGGTATTTTGATCGGCACACTGTTCGGTGTGCGGTAACTGGGGAGCGTCTGTCATCTGGACCAAGCTGGCCGGGTGGAGCTTGTGCTTGGCAGATCCCCAGCTGGTGCCTTGGAAGCTGTTCGGCACACGTGTCGGTGTGCGGAGTACTCCGGAGGCTCCCGGTGCACAAATCGGTGTGCGGCGCTGTCTTGGGCGCCTGTGTGCACTTTTGAGTTGGTTGGCAGGCCGGGCGATGCACCGCCGCGGACGGGTCCTGTGTCGGAGCGGAACCACGATCATGTTCTGCATTTGGGACCGGATGCCTAAGTAACGCGTCCTGTGTCAGGACGGGAGTGAGCTCTTGTCGCGGTGCTGGAGGGAGAACAGTGTGTGCAATGCGCGTCGCCTCTAGTGCCCAGCTGGTTGCCAGCACGACAGAGGATGTTGGTCCGTGTTGTATGTCCAAGGAGAGAGTGTCCGGGTGGAGCTGCTCCGTTTTTGTGGGCTGCACAGGTCCCGCGTCCATCCATGAGCGGAAGAGATGTTGCTCGGCCGGCAACCCAAGTGGAATGATGACGTTGCCTTCCATTGAGCGTGCGTTCCAGCACGGGAAGCTGGAACGCGTATGTATGGTTGGTTGGAGCACTCTATGGTCCCAAAGTGTGACGTTGCTACGGAGTCTGCGTGCGTTCCAGCGTGGGCGGCTGGAACGCGAGGAAGCGCTCGTTTGCGTTCAGGGTACGCAGCCGGGGAAAAATCAGTTCGTTACGCCTGATGTTGCAGGAAGACATGGGCATCGGTGGAAAGACGTCAAGGAGGTGGATTCCGGAGTTTCCAAGTTCGCCAGTGAGGCGGATTTACATGCATGGGTGGTCGTTGTTTGGAACTGCGAGATCGACTTTGGTGTGCTTCACGATTTGGATTCCTGCAGGTTTGTCAGGGCAGGTACTGAGGACAGTGTCCCTGCGCCCTGTGATAGTTTGTGCTGCGCGGACCTGAAGCAGTGGAGTTCTTTATCACTGCGGTCCGCTGCGAGGAGGAGGTTGTACTTTACCACTGCGGTCCGCTGCGAGGAGGAGGGTGTACCTGTTCTCCTTGATCTGGTGAAATATGTTTAGTTGCCGGCTGGTGTGTGGGGTGTGTATGTGCGTGTTGCATGGGCCCGTGTGAGTGAGTGAGTGCGCGCGCTGAGAGTTGTGTATGGATGATTGTTTAGGTTGTATTGAGAAATTGCAATCTTGTGTGCTAATGAGTTGTTTAGTGTGTTCCTGCATTATTTTGCATTAATTTGCATATTGTTGTCTCTCATCCAATGATTCTTTGCAGGTGGAACTGTTCAATACTTAATATGTTTTCTTGCAGGTTGGATTTCCATTATTGGGTTGTACGGACTCGTGGGTGGGGGCACTTGCGGGTTGAATTGCTTCTTTGTGAACAGCATTGTTTATCCTGTGCTGTGTGTATTTTTGATGCACTTACAGTTATCCTTTACCAATAATTAACTGAAATAATGCATTTTACACATCATTTTGTATTTGAACATGTGTGCAATGTTTTGCGTGTATGCCACCCATCCTGTTTTTGGGGGTTTGCATATGGTGCGGGAGGTGAACATTGTGTTGTGCAGGAGTGGGAGTGGTTGGTTATTGAGGCGTTCTGCTGTGATGCAGCAGGTGAGGCTGGACCTGGGGTCCATGGTGAGTGGTGAGGTGCTGCGTTGTTGCAGTTTGGCTGGACCAGGGGTCCATGGTGTGAAGTGTGCTGCGTTTTGCGTTCGCAGGAGGCTGGACCAGGGGTCCACGGTATGTAGTAGGTGTGCTGCGGGTGGCAGTAGGCTGGACCTGGGTCCAAGGTATGTAGTAGGTGTGCTGCGGGTGGCAGTAGGCTGGGCCTGGGGTCCAAGGCATGTGGTAGGTGTGCTGCGGCTGGCAGTAGGCTGGACCTGGGGTCCTCAGTGAGGGTAGGTGTACTGTGCTGTGCAGTATGCTGGACCAGGGATCCGTGGTGGTTAGTGTGTGTTTGGTGTGTGTCTGGTTCAGGTGGTTGGTCCTGGCTGTGTTCCGCATTCTTGCGGGTTGGTTCTCTAAGGTTAAGGGTTTTGTGGTGTTGTGGTATCCTTAGGAGTGCTGTGGTGAACTGTTTCGTTGTTGTGCTTGTTGTTGCTCTGTTGAGCTGTGTGGAGTGTGCCCGGGGGTGGCAGCCCTGGTGTCCTAGGGGGCAGACTAGGATGGGAGGATGTTTGTGCACTGAGGGTTGAGGAGTGTTAGGTAGTTATCTGCTGTGGACGCTGGGTCGTGGCAGGACCTAGGTTCCAAGGGGCAGCTTGGAACAGGTGGAGGTGCGTAGTTTTTTATTTTTGTCTCTCGAAGGTTGTCCAGTTCTGTTATGGAAGGAGTGAGCCCTTTGTAGACTGCGTGGGGTTCCTCTCTGTTTTGTATAAAGGGAGGAGTGGAAATGGTGTATAGTTGGGCGTAGGACTTGGTATAAGGGTTTGGTTGATATAGAAGTGTCAATTTGCCCAACGTGATGGCACAGTGTTAGTATCCTGGGGGTGCCATGTAGGTTTTATTGGGTTCTTATTTCTTTGGTGGAGCACTTTCCTGTTTCCTTGATCTTCCTTGGAGTGTCGGGGTTTTGGTGTTCTCTGGGGGCAGTTTCTTGTCGCCAGTGGTGTTACTAGTTGGTGCATTACATGCTGGCCACACGTACATGTAGGGGTTTTTGTCTGGTGATGGTTTTGGTGTGAACATTCTCTGTTCCAACAAAGTAAAGGAGGGAGATGTGTTGTAATGTGTCTTACAAGCTGAGTGGGTGACATCACTACTGAATGGAATCTAGTGATGTCAGTGTGAAAGGAGTGTTGGTGTGTGGGGGTTCTATGCTTGGCAGTTGGAGTTATGCTGACTTGGAACGGACATGCAAATGTTTTGTTCCTGGCATTGAACTACAATAAATCTACTTAATAACTTACCTGCTGGCGCGGGTGTTCATCAGCTTCCAAGTTATTACAAAGACCAGGAAGGGGAAGTAAACCGGGAGGATGGAAACAATTAAATGTTTCACAGAAAGTGATCGATTTAACAATCCAAGTGAGTCCCGCCCAAGAGGATCACCTAGAGGCACTCAGCAAGAGCCCAAAAATAAAAGGAATCAAGAGAAGAAGGGCAAAGAATCGTTAAATACCACTAAAGTGCAAGAAGTTCATCAGAGCGAAGCTAAAACCAAAAAATCAAAAACATACTACAATGAAAAAATCAGGGAAGAGAAACTATTTTAAAGCTCTCAACCAAATTGTTTATCAGAAATCTACATTAAAGTCCAAGAAAAAAGTAAAAACCAGCTCCTTTAGCCAACAGGTAGACCTGAATATGGAACAGTGGACGTCTACAGAACTAAGTTTGGGAAAAGAGCCCTGGAAAGCAGAATGCAGTACTGACCCAAATATCCAGAGAAAGCTAGTATTGGCTTGCAAACAATGCCTCAAGCCCCTACTGCCAGCAAGCCTATACGATTAGCACCAATACTTTGTCGTGGGAAAAAAACGCTGAATAAAATAATCGAGGATACAAAGGTGCTAGGAAGATCATCGGCTACTTATACCAATGGCTCACCCCATCAACATCTAAGAATATTTATTTATTTATTAATATAGTTGTTTATAGTTCATTACAAACTTTTACAACTTTACAAATTACATAAATAAAGAATATCAGAGGCCACTGGAAGCATAAATAACAAGACCCCAAAAGATTCTTCGAGTAAGCCATTCGCAATACCTAGAGTATGGCTGAGACAGTGGGATGAGAAAGAGGATAGTAGAACATTGAATCGAGGAACAATTCTAGTGATAGTTAGGAAAGTTCCCGACGTATTCCTCTTTTCTTCACATGGTATAGAACAGATATGTTTCCCTTTTGATGACACAATGCAAATCGTCATAGTATTAAAAACAAAGATGAGGAGGAGCCACCAGGGGGTGCAGAGATGTGCTGAAGCACCTGCGTTGGTCTCGTACTCTGTGGCTGTCAAAAGGGAACTGAGCCGCCCCTAACGCACCCAGGAGAGACCAACAGACCCCCTGCACTAGCTAAACCCCTGGAGTAGCACCTGAGCGCAATTTCGGGGCCTCCAGCCCCTACATTAACGGAGATAAGGAGCTTGGCAGAGGAGGTGGGGCTCCCGGTCACCGCGTCCCACTCCTCGGCTCCGGGTGAGATCTGCAGAGCTGCAGAGCAGATGCAGTAAGAGGGCTGAGAACTGCAGGGGGCTAGGAGTTAGCCCACGTCGGTGTCCACACACTCCCTTGCTGACCAGCGGAAGCCGAGAACCCCGAAGAAGCCGGAGGGGCATGCGCCCTGGGGTGCTCAGGCCGTCATGTTGCCTCCCAACCCCCAACGACCTGAAGACCTGCAATCCCGGAGTCCTTGGGCGCCCGTGCCAGAGGGTGAGAGCGGTGAAGAGCCAAGCCAGAGAGGTCGCCGCGCCCGGGCCCCCCGCCTGTTCACCATCGCAATCATTGTGAGCCCCCCATGTGGACCGGGAGCAGAGGAGAGATGAGGGAGGAGCGCCAGAGCAAGGCAGACCCGCTGGCACGGTCCCAGCGTCGCTGGAGAGGCCCTTTGCATTGCCCCCCTCTGTCTCGATTACTAAGCAGCCTGGGGAAGTGAAATTACTCCAGAATCTGCCTAAGGGGGCCCCTGTCTCAGCAACCGGCATGGTGAGGGAGAGTGTGCCCCGAACACCCCAGACCCTGCAGTGGGGGCACAAAGTAACAGAGCGTCATCCTGCGGCCGGCGGAGGGTGAGCCGCCTCCCCCTCCTAAAAGAAGTCTCCCGCCGGGGTAAGGAAGGCCAACGCTGACTGAGTTGAAGCCCCTTGCCCCTGCTGAAGTGTAGCAAGAGCCAGCGACACCCTGCTCAGGATCGTGGGCAGACGCAGTCTTATCCCCCACGTGTTCTCTCACACACTGGTGGGGGCCAAACCCAGGTGCCTCTCCCATGCCTCTCACCGGAGTCGGAGAAGTGAAGCTCCAATATCCCTCATCCCACTGATTGCAGTACCTGCCTCTGGGGTAGAGGGTCCTGGGGCAAACGCGCTAAACTCCTGCCTTCAGCTGAAGCTCCCGGCATCTTAACTGCTGGGACCCCTGAGACTCTGGGCACCCTCCACACCGTCACTGGGACTTAATCCATGAATCCACACGCAGAGGTCTGGG
Organism: Ambystoma mexicanum; assembly: GCF_040938575.1. NCBI lineage: Eukaryota > Metazoa > Chordata > Amphibia > Caudata > Ambystomatidae > Ambystoma > Ambystoma mexicanum. Next base: position 1,560,267,523 of record NC_090932.1, read on the forward strand.
GGCACACCTGGTTTCCATAGATTCGGAAAAGGAATTTGACCGGGTCGAATGGGGGTGCATGGGCAATGTATTGCAGAGGATGGGGTTAGGAGAACTATTTAGAGGGTGGATCGCATCTCTATACAACGGCCAAATGGCGAGAGTGGCAGTAAATGGTGCTGTCTCATCCCCCCTCGAGAAAATAGGCAGGGTTGTCCCATTTCCCCCTTGTTGTATGCCCTGGCTATGGAGCCCCTGGCTATCGCCAATAGGTTGGACCAGGGGATTGCGAGGATTCAATGCAGTGAGCAAGACTTTAAACTGTAGTTGTTTGCTGATGACATTCTTTGCTACTTGACTAACCTGTCGGGATCTCTTCCGCACCTCCTGGAGCTAATACAAACCTTTGGGGAATTCTCGGGCCTGAAAATAAACATCTCCAGATCAAGTGTGATGCCCATGGGGTAAGACAACTGGGGTACTGCCGGTAGGAAATGAATAGGTGGAATGATTCGAGCGTAGGCCCTCCACGTACCTGGGAATTCACCTCCCTAGGGACTTGAGTTCCTTGTATGACCTTAACTACACCCCAATCCTGGGAAAAATTAAAGCAGATCCATTACGCTGGGGCCCACTCACCCTCTCCTGGTTTGGCCAAATGGTTTCGGTAAAAATTAACATCCTCCCCCGGCTTCTCTATCTTTTTACGGCTCTCCCCACTCCCTAACCAGACTCCTTCTTTGCTACACTACAAAGCACGGTGCAACGCTTTCTTTGGAGGGGGAAAAGGCAGAGAGTTAACTATGCAACCCTGACCCTCCATAGAGACCTTGGAGGATTTGGCCTCCCAGATTTCAAATTATGTTATAAAGGAGCACAACATACATACAGGACATCTATACTCACCCCAAGAAAGTGAGGGACCTCCTGTGGTCACCACCCAAGGAAATCCCTCCCCATGTTAGATCCCACCCCACTTTGGCGGTCCGCAGGGAGTTATGGAGGTATAATAAGGCAAATGCACTCCTCTCTTCGTGGCCATCACCAATGAGCTCACTGTGGTGCCCACCTCGTGACCTGGGCAACAAAGGTATGCGTAACATAAAGCAATGATCAGACATGGGTCTTGAGAGAGCCGCTGAATTGTTTAGGAAAAATAGCTTTATCAAATATGAGATTTTAGATGAGGCCATGGGCCCGACCCCGCTATCAGTCTTTGAATACCTGTGGGTTAAGGGCACCTTGATGGACCCCAAATGGTGTAAGGACCTCTCCCGCCCCCTTGCCCCCTTAGAGAGAATAATTGCTGAGTCCACCAAAAGGAAGGGAGCTGTTACGCTCACCTGGTATCCACGGGGATGCCACCCAGCCTTGGTTGGATGATTTGCCCTCTCAAACCCATTCCCAGTCCCTTGGTAAGGTCTCTGGTTAAAGATGGGTCTGCAATATAGGAGAGCTGGATTCAATACCAGATGGTCTTTATGTTTTCCCACCTCCCTTGGCCTCAACTCCTTCCTCCCCCTTGGGCCTTCTCCTCACCTTAATATTTTAAAAGGTGGATTCTCTGTCCTGCTCCTCATGGCAGGGGCGCGTAAATGTGGGGGGCGAGCAGCAACCAAGTTACTTCACTGGTGCAAGCCCACCTGTGGGAATCCAGGCCTGCTGTGACGCTGTAGGTTTGCTGCTTTACAGTCTTTATATGCAGTTCTTATGTTCCTCTTAGTTCGAATAATAATGTCTTGCTTCTTTCCTTTTAGGTATGGAAAGGTATTTTGGTGTTGTCATGCAGTTTGAAGATGAGCATGGGCTGGTAGGCGAAAGCGCGATGTGCGCGATGCTGTCCGGTGAGTAATGCGCAATGCGCGGCGCTGTTTCGCCTTTTATATTGCTAACCTGTGTCTTTTCTCTCCTTGCAGGTTGCGATGTTCCTCGCCGAGCACCGTAATGTTCCAGCAATGATACTGACCAGGAGATGACTACCCAGGTAAGAATTGTGTGGCTTTCTTCATTCAGGAGGAAACGTGAGTAAACACTTACTAATGCTGTCTTTCTTTCTCCTCTTTCCAGGTTATGGTATTCCAGGATGCATGCGGTGCCGGATGATGGAGTTCGTACCTTCAGGTGAGTGGAACTGAAGTCGGCGATGGATTGAAGACAGGATACTGTTCCAGGTAAGTTTCGTAGTGTTCTCTCTCTGCAGGTCCTTGGTTTCAGGTAAGCTGGCATCAAAGAACTGGACACGGTGAGCGTTACGCTGCCCACAGCAGAATAACGCAAATCATGTTCTGCTGTTTGGGTGCGGTTTAAATAATCTCAGGTAAAGTAGTCCAGGTAAAATAGTCCCAGGCCTGCCACACCCAAAGTAGTCCAGGTAAAGTAGTCCCAGGCCTGCCACACACAAAAGACTAGACCGCATAGCTCAGTTCCTTGTAACTGAGCTATGTGTGTGCCTCCATGTTGTCTGAACCCCCTCAATTTAAATAGTCCCAAGTAAATAGTCCCATTCTAATGTTGGTCCTTGTGATGGTTATGAGCCTGGCGCCAAAGGCGCCAGGACTGACTCCAAGAGAGTCTTGGATGAAGTTTTAAGGCCTTTGACCTGGCCCTAACTGGAAGGCTGACTTGCCAATGAGGGCCAGGGGCAAGGGTCATGACAGAGCACTGTATAGAATTTACAGAGTATTGGTTACAGCGGATTTTGAGGGGAGGCAGAAGTTTAAACGTTTCTGTGAGGAAAAGGTGGGTGCAGAGATAACAGATGAAACCTGGGGTACAGTCTGCAAAGTAATGCTTGCTCTGTCCCTCTACACGGCGCGATGGAGCATAACTTTAAAATCCTCCATGCATGGCACCTTTCCTATCTAAAATGTTTGCAGGTGTCTCCTCTCTGCTCAAGGGAATGTGGCCAACAGGGAACATGGTATCATATTTGGAGGGAATGCCCGTCCTCTCAAATGTATTGGGCTGAACTCTTGAGCTGGATCAAGGACATGGTTGGGGCCTCCCCAGATTTTCACCCCATTGAAATTTTGCTTGGTGTCCCTTTCTGTGAACCTGACATAACTAGCTTCCTGAAAGCAGTAGAAGCTGTGCTAAAGGCCGGAAGGATCGCCCTAGCTCAACAATGGAAACAAAGGACCACCCAACCAGAAGGGAGTGGCGTGCTAAATTGTGGGGTATCTTTACATATGAAAAACTCTTAGCGTACAAGGTAAATTGGGGGAAAACAGTAGTATTTCCACTTAAGATAAATACGCTAAATAGACGATCGCTGGACTGGGATTGTCATTGGGCTGAGGTTTCGGTGAAATATTTAGGTATGTATTTGGTGCGTGACATTAGAAGAATGGTTGAATATAATGTGGATAAATTAAAGGAAGTGCTGATTAAGAATATATAACGATGGGATAGGTTGCCTAAGGTTTTATATTACATTCCGTCTCTCCCTCTCCGGTTTACCAAGAAGGTGCTCAAGAGTATTGACAGGCTTTTTATGGATTTCTTATGGGGGAAGGGAAGTAGGCCGAAGATTCCACGATTTATTATGATACGTAGGGTTAAAGATGGGGGTTTTGGCTACCCAGAGTTGGAAAATTATTATAAGGGTTTCTTATTAAAAAAAGCATCCTATTACTTTGGAGAAAGAAAGAACTCAGATCTTTATTGGCTTTTGATGGAGTGGGAGATATTATATCCTTTTTCTGTGAATTGTTTATATTCCTATGGAAGTATACCAAACTCTGGGACAAAATTGGAAACAATGGTAGTTTCGAAATCTGCTCTTGTTTCTTGGATTGAAGGGTGTGGACAGTCTTTGTTTTTTGTATGATTTGGCGTCCATTTGGCTGAATCCAGGTCTGCAAATTGAAAATAAAATGCTTACTTGGAGAGCTTGGGCCAACAAGGGTATTTTAAAGATAGGAAATGTTTGGAGGGAAGGAATTATGGTTCCATTTGAGGATCTGGTTAGTTGTTATGGTTTGAACAATAGGGAGTTCAGGAGATATAGATCTCTGGAGCAGTTGCTGAGGGTGAGATTACAGATGTTGAATGAACCTTTAAATTGTAGACCTCAAATCTGTGAATTATTCACCACCCCACCAGGGGCAGTTTCGACCTTTATTAAGTTGATGCCTATACAGGAATGTATGTTTAACTCTTGGGACAAGCTGAGAATGGAATGGGAGTCAGAAATGGGAATGAAGTTGTCTGAGGAATCGTGGAATTATGCGTGGAAAGTAGCGGTGAAAGCCAAAGTTGATCTAAACCTGAGATATATTCATCAGCGTGTTTTAGGACGTATTTATTGGACGCCTGTGAGAATGAATAGGAGAGGATTGGCAGATACGGGCTTGTGTTGGGGGTGTAATTGCTCAAGAGGGACCTTTCAACACATGCTTTGGGAGTGTAGTAGAGTGTTAGATTTTTGGAAGGATGTTCTGGATCAGGTCGATTTGGTGGTAAATGATTTATTCCCTCGAACATTTAAGTCAGTAATATTTCTTTCAGTTAATAGAAGGAGTGGAGATATATGTGTTTCCCTGGATTGGATTGACAGAGCACTGTTGATGGCTATTAAACATATAATGAAGGTGTGGGAATCTAGAAAAAAAACTCACTGTGAAAATTGGTTATCAGATATGTGAACACTTTCATGGTATGAAAAGATACAAGCTCTGAAGCATGATCGGGAGGTTGAATATGCCGAGATGTGGGGATCGTTCAATAGTTTGTTTGATTGAAATGTAGGACTTGCTTCATAGGTGTATAAATAATATCGGGGGTTGGGTGGTGGGAGGGTGTTTGTCTTGTCTACTGTGCTGTCTTACTGTGTCTTGTAGTTGAGATGAGATGTGGGGGTGGGTATCTTATGGTAATGTAATATGGTAATTTGTAGTGGCATGTGTTATGTAGAAACTGATTCTATGGACTACCTGTGAATCCACTCTCACATGTATGTTCTTCTGTTTTATGATTTTGTGTAAAAATAATAAATAAAGTTGAAAGAAATTAAAAAAAGAAAAACTCTCAGCGATCACTAATGATAAGATGGAAAGGTTTTTGTTCGACTGGAGTGCTATATTGTTACAAGAACGTTGTGATGCCCTTAAACTTTAACATGTGGTCTTCTTTAGATTGGTGTTGTTCCCCAAAACATTGATGCCCATGGAATCGATTGGTATGTTATTGCCCCGTACGCAGAACTCACATGGCCAGTGAGAGCTGCAAGGTCCGGACTCATTCCTATTCTGCTGTATGTCCCCTTTGGAGGATGGGGCTTGGTGCCTATAGTGCAGGGGGAGGGATGGGGAGGGCTGTAAGGGTAAGGAAAAAAAGGTTTTTTTTCATTTGCTGTTTTTGAATGAATCACAAAGTTCTGTTTGATGACAAATGCTCAATAAAAATTTAAGTGGAAAAAAAAAACAAAGATGGGGGCCCATGTTATGCTAAACTCAGCTGCTGACCTAAAAAATGTGGGCATAGAGGTAACTGAAATTTGCCCTAAACATGTATCGGGGAGAAGTATTAAAAAGAAGAACGAAAGGAAGACCAATTGCCAAAGAGAATTGAGAGTTTATGAACAAGTGAATGAAGGCAATCGAGGGAAGGTGAAGAAGGGCCTGAGAAACTTTGGAAAATGGCAAATCCAAAATCTGCTCATTGCTTCCAAACATTTTGACAGAAGTCTTTCAAAAGCTGAACGAATGTGAAGATTTATATCAGCTGAGGAACAAATGAAAATAATTAGTTGGAACACGAGCGGTTCCAACTCTTTTAGAAGTGTAAATGTAAGTAGGTTCATATACCACAACCACAATTTAGTACTTTTTCAAGAGACGTGGTTACAGAAAAAATAGTTATGTAACAGTTGAACAACTTGCTGATCGACAGAAGGAAGGAAGACCGTCGGGAAGGCTTTTATTAGCTGCTCGCAACTCCTTTTGGGCTCATACCAGGGGTTTTGGCAGTAAGGCTAGTCGCAAATAGGTGTACATTAATAGACACTTTAGTGGTAATAAACTTGTACTACACACTTTTTTATCTGAAGTATCTGGTCTGTTGGTGGAGGTACATCTCAGGTTTGGTGATGTGCCCTTGTTACTGGAAGCCAAAAATGCTGTCACGCAGTGTTGATCACATTATTCACTTCAATTTGACCAAAGCAAACAATCACCAAACATGCTGATGGTGTCATGGTTGCCCCCCAGTTGATAGACATCAACATGAATGCAATAACATGTTGACAACATTAAAGTTGACTTCAATTTCCACTCACACTGACAATGTCCACAATCTTTGAGAACATCATGGTTGAGTCTGATAGAAACGGTGTCGACCAATATGCACAATGGCACGGCTGATTTCCAGTCTACGGAAGCTGACGATAAGGTCCTGACACTTTGAGAATGCAATCGAGAGCGCCAGGCCAACAGACGATGACAATAGACCCATCAACCATGGTCAAGGAGGCGCTAGTTTCAGAGGCTGGGATGTGGTTATTGCGGGCACTTTGTTCGTGCTTCAAGTTATAAATAAGACTTCTTGGTCACGAATGCCAGTAGCCTGCAGGACATCTCAGGGAGGAATCACGAGTTTCACACTGAAATAACACCGTGGTCAGCCACACGGCAGCCACTCTTCCCGTTTTCAACCACATCATTTCATTTTATGTGCACACAGTCCCTTTTCATGATGTTCTTTTATTGACCTAATAATGTGTGAAACTGTTTTGTGGTGGATTTATAGCGGTAGTGGGCAGGACACAGGCCAAACGATTCTCTTTGGGGAACTGGTTTGGTAGTTTCCATGCAGAGAATGAAGATTAGAGTAGGTTATCTCTGTATACTTCGGTGTTATCAGGACACCTTGTTTCCAGTCCTGGGCTTTCTTTTTCCATAACATGCATTCCTTTACCCTTCAAATGTAGTGAACCAAATCTTCTGGAAGATATTTGTCCATTACTGAAAAGTGCATGGTTTCTGAAAGGGATGCTCCTTAGGCCCCTCCACCCCGCCTCTCCTGCACTTCTTGCCTTGGTAGCAGAACCCCCAGGACTTCAGCTGATGGCTTGCGTTACCCCCGGACTTGAGGTTATGTCAGGCTCTTATGAAATTTAAACAGAGATTAAAAACCCTCATGTTTAATTAATTGAGGGCCATGAACACGGACTGATTGCTCTTTTGTCATATCACCTTGTGTTGTTATGTCTTTGTTAGTTTTGTCCAGGTCTACTTTGCCTACGGCCTCGTCTCATGCGCTATATAAATAAGTATAAATAAAAAAATAATGTGGTGCTCCCCAGCCCCTCCACCTTTTGTTCTCCTTTGCACTTCTGCCTTTGGCAGCGGAACACACAGGACTTTGCCCCCTAGACTGAAAGTTGCAGCTTCTCTTTCCACTCCACCCTCCGCCCCACGCCCCTCCCCCCTCCCCCGGCTCTGTGAAGCTCTCTCTCTTCCTAGTGGTGCTGTGGAGAACAACTAAATACAACAATGAACGCTTTCCTTGTGGCACAGAGCCAGATGGTCAACCCAGGTTAGGGCCTGTCAGGTGGTCTCACTGCCCGTGCCTCTCCGGCCACGGGGGTGGAGACCCTAGTTCCTTTTTATAGGGGGCATGAGTGTGATAGAGGGACACATATGGATAGACCACCACAATCCATGCAAGCACCTCCACCTAAACAGAGCAGACCTGCAAAGACTAACGTGGGCATGCGTTCCTCCTAGGCACTAACTTCTCCAGTGATCTCAAGGCAACGGATGTCCTGGAGCAAACTATCCATGCTGGCTTGATTTCAGATGTTGAATTGTAGTCTCCAGATATTTGTATTTTATTTTGTATTATTTGAAGATGGAGCCCACCATAGAGAGGAAAGTGCATGTTCACCCATGGCTAACAGGGCAATAGCACTGATGGGTGTCTTGCATTGGTAAATGAGGTCTAGGGAGAGATATGGTGCTCCATGAAAATGAGGGTGCACTTGGCACTATGATCCTAGGTCTGCAGGACCTTTCTTGAGCCAGAGTTCCTCTTTCAAGTCTCTTAAAAGATCGGTGTCATTGTGGCCTCCACCCTATGATGGGACTAAGCAGAGTGGGCTCTGGGATCCTTTCCATACCAACACGAGCCCATCATCCATTAGTTTGGGGAGGTAACTGGACCCATTTATCACCCAACTAGAAGTCCCCAGAATGAAGCAGATGACTTTGTAACAGTACCTTCTCAAGTGCAGTAAAGGAGAAGGCTGAATGAGTAGCCTTCCACGCCAATACAACTCTTAGCTCCATCCTAGTTTTCAGGATGGGAGGTGAGAAAGGGGCAGATTTAGCAGATGTTGGGGAAGGCTTCTAAGTTGTTTGACAGTCTATCTTCATTTTGTTGACTGAATTTAGTTGACCTGAATTTGACCTTTTGTTTTGTTATGGGGGTCTCCCCATGCCTCTTCTTTATCCCAAACCTACATCCAAACACCTCGGTCCCACCTCCCTGCTACCCCTGCCCCCAAACACAGATATGCATATATATGAGTATGTATGTGGTCTAATTGACCAAGGGTAGTCGACGAAAATTCACACTACCATAGTCTATCAAACATGGCCATACCTAGGGGAAGTTAAACCTGAAATCATAGCCATACAGGCAATGAATTGATGACGTTCCAGGCCACTGCCCAAGAGAACCCCCAGGTCGTGAGCCATAGGGTATTGGGTATGGATGTCACAGGGTGGAAGGGCAGAGTGGAGGTGGGGTATTTAACGCCGGGAAGGAGATCCCCTCTGTTCTGTAGAAATAAGCAAAGCATTAGGCATTGAATTGTCATCTAGTGACCTATGGCAATTATCAATGCAGGAAGAAAGCTGGGTGGTAAAGGAAGGAAAGGCAAAAAACACGCGGATAAGGTTTTGAGCACGAAGAGGAGAGGTCAGAGGACAGAGGCCTGAGAGACCCCAACTATTCAATGGGTTTCAGGGGATGTTCAGTGTTGCAGGAAATGGAAAAAGAGTGGCCAGCTAAATAGGAGGCAGTGCAGGCAGAGGCAGTGCCCTCGAACCCGAGCTGAGAGAGAGTCGTGAGAAGAGATGAGTGATGGACAGTGTCAAAGGTTGCGGTGAGATCAACGAGGCTGAAGATGGAGGAAAGGTGGGAGTGGTGGTCAGTAGTGAAAATGTTTGGACGTGGGTTAGCACTGTTTCCATTCACCATTGACGGAAAAATCAAGCTAGGAATGGGTCACCAAGTTAATGCGTTTCCAGGGAATTGTTAAAGTTGTTGAACACCAGGTGTTATAGTATTTTGGAACGGTGAGGTAGAAATGAGATGGGTCGCTAGGTAGCATAGCTGCAGGGAGTCAGCCATATGATTCTTTTGTTTACGAGGGGCAGTGCCAACCTTATTGCAGGCTGAGAAGGACTGTGAGGACGAGGTAGAAGAGAGAAAAGAGGTAGATGGAGGTAAAGGGAGTGAGTTCCTTAACTGTCTGGGGTGTGAAAGGGCTTTCAAAAGGGCAAGCAAGGTTGTCAGTGAGGAGGATGGATGCCAGTTCTAGCAGGGTAGTGCAGACGAACTGAAAGAATGGATGGGTTAATAGTGGGGGTTGGTAAGGAGGAGAAATGAGAGGCAGAAAGGTAAAGGGGGGGGAGTGAGGGAGTTATGAACTGTAGAGATTTGTGCAGAGAGGCTGTAAGCAAAGTCACCAGCATTGAGAGAGAAAGGGATGTTGAGTGGGCAAGCATGGACTGGAGGGTCCTGGGTAGCATGGACTGGAGGGTCCTGGGTAGCATGGACTGGAGGGTCCTGGGTAGCTTATGATGAGATTGGTATAGCTCAAAGCCTTGGAGTCGAGGACAGAGGGGACTGAGCAGAAGGATTCCTTGTATGAAGCAAGGAGAGATGGGCAACAGGTTTCTTCGACGACAGTGTAGAAGGAGGTGCATATAAGTTGTCATCAGTCCGACTAGCCAGGAAGGAGAGGAGCACAGTGCAAGGACTTCCATGCGATCCTGTGAATAGTGGTGTGTGGAGGTTTCCAAAAATACGCAGCAGAGATGGATCCAGCCGTCTTACCTGCTTCATTCAATCCTGGGGCACAGCACATGACCTGTTCCCAAAAAGCAGCTTGCAGAATTCCTGTCCCAAGTTTATGTTTGAGGCCATAGGGCAGTCTCGTCAAAACCACCGTAGGTGTGCTACGACTCCATGCACGCTCTTTTGCCAGGAACCCAGCATGCATCAGGGGAAACGCTCGAGAAGCGATGTGTTGCTCAATGCTGTGTATCTTTTCTTTCTGGTGTTCCATGGGTGCTCAGTAATGTTCTGCATGGAGCGTGGGCGACTATTACTAAGCTCCGTCCTCTCCAACTTTGATAAGACTCAGCCTTTGTTTAACATCATCAGTGAAATTGGCTTGATAATTAAGACCAGGTAGATCATATATGGACAGAAATAGAAAGAAGCAAACATTGTTCATGCTGTCTTCATGGACTACAAAATAGAATATGGCGAGCACTCTGAGTACCATGAAAAACACCTTGCAGTGCTGGAAAGAGCACTTGAAGGCCAGCAGCCACCGCAGCATCACTCATTCGGAGGCATTCCTATGCACATGATCTTGTTTCAAATAGCAGAATGAGAAACTATATCGCTAGAGATGAAAAATATATCTTTCACTCTTCATCGCCATGGTTAGTTGTGAAACATTGATTTCATAATTCACACAATCATTGACTGGACAGCCACATTATTTTGCGCGTTTTGGCACAATGTTGTGTCTCTTCGTTAAATGACTGTAAACATATGTGGCTATAAAACAAACAACACTCAGCGCTCAGTCTAGTTCACTTATGGGCTTGAAAGATTTCAGTTCCTCTTTGTTTTAAAATAGCTTGTGGTTGACTGTTCCCCATGCGGAACTGCTGCTGGTGATTGACATAGACAACAAACTAATATACGGTCTTCATTCTGGTGTCAGTAGTCCTTTCATCAATGTTATTTAGTATGTAGAATGATTATTCATTGTGATGATGCAGGTATCAGCATCTTACATAAATATATTCCAGTCCAGTGGCTCATTGAGTCCATACGGGTGTAATGTATTTAATAACCATACCCGAAAGGACACTCTTTGTCTCAATTTAAGTTTTTTGTATCTCCCCTTTTGTGTTGAGGCACAATTTTAAGCACCATATATCACTATAGAACCGCATTATGTCAATGCAGTGAAATGCTGAGGACTCAAGATATTTTATTCACATTTATGATGTCAGACTTATGTTCATTCATGGATTTTATGGGTGATTTCGTCTATTTCTATTAGCCTGCAGGGGCACTGAACCATACATACCATATCCCTTGTGGTGCACACTGCAAAGCTTTTGATGGATATCGTTTTTCCGCTGGATGCTTTAACTCAGATGCTTTGTAGGTTGCGATTACAAGATGCACAGTTTAAATATGGGAAGGTTCCTATTTGCTTAATTTCTCAAGGATCTATGGTGTAAAATCGTCTAACGAGAACCCATTGTACTCCAGGGAAAGGCTCATGTCCCTGCATTCCCAGGCCCTCTATTGGTTGTAAAGGCTTGTCACACAATGAGCAAAGCAGTCTGCTATTGGGCCAGTGCTACAAGAAGTACTGGCAGTGAAATGCTGTTCATGCCCACATGGCCAACAACAGGCAGAGAGGTCTGTTGATGGGCACAAAGTCCTTACAATAGACAAATGTCCATACAGGGTCCATATAATAGCAAGAATGGTCAACTGATGCAAGGTGTTAATTCCCCTTTTATCCTGGCAACATTGTTGGCTTCATTGTTTTCAACCAATCCCCGACATTTGCATCTGGATAATCCTCTAGCTAGCCAGGGAAACTGGGGCTAAGTTTTGTATTTACAAGGGCCAGGGGAAGTTAGCATCATTTGTCCACATCGCAAATTTTCTAGTTTCCCAGTGGGGCCTAAAGAGATATAGGTATGTTGCAAGGGTGCTCTGCCAGACCAGCAAAATGTACCAAAGCAGGGTTCCCCTCATGATTAGGCAAAGATGAAAATGTAACCACAAAGGCTGAAACTGCCTCCGCAGAATTGAGACTGATGTTCCTCCAAGTGGCCAAAATATAGCATGGCAGGAATGCTCTGACCTAAATTCATCTCTCAAAAGGCTAAGCAGATATAAACAATGCTCTAAGTTGGAGGCACACTGACTGTTCCATCTTTCTCATCATGATCCCCTAGGCAACTTTCCTGACACCCTCTGCTCTGCCTAGCCATGCACGCCCGAGGCTCAGCTGTTCCCCCTCATTGTTTATCATATATCTCTCTCCCTTGTGGGGAAAACTCCATATTTAAAAAGCAAAGGTTACTAACTATAAAGAGCTAAAGTGTACAAACATTGGGAATGCCTACGTTAAGATGTCAACTAATACTGAGCATTAAAACTAAACACAACATAAAATAAAAGCAACATCAAACCAACATTGCTGAAATCTTAGCTCACCCTCTTTCTTTGGAGTGGTAATGTGATCATGTGCTGAGGTGTTCATAGGATTTTGCGTTTAGTTTGCATGAAGATGTTGTAAATGTACTTGTTTGTACTTGGTATGTTAAATGTAGTTGTTGTTTGGTGTGAAGTGTGTGTAAGATGGCAGTGGGTGTGAGCTGGTGATTTTCAGATTTGTTGGTGTGTCAGTTAATGTAAGGTGTGATTGTGGGTGCATGTTTTGAGGTTATGCAATACAAGGTGCACATTTATATCTATTTAAATGTTTACTTGAGTATGTTTTATAATGTACTGTGTTTGTGCTATTTGTTGTTAGGTTGTTGAAGGGCATTGTAAAGATTTACTTATGTGCTGTTGTCACTTTTTAACTTGGTATTTGTGAGGGTGAAGCAGCAGTTACAAAAATGTTGGCTTACAGAGTGGTTTAATTTTATGATATGTTTAGTGTCAGTGCTGTTTTTATGCTCAACAATAGGGCAAATCTTAAGGTTGGCATTCCCAATGTGTATAGACTTCAACTTTTTTTTACAAATATTACCTTTATGTTTTTATAAAAACATTCTCCAAATAGATTGTCTACATTGATATGCTGGAAAATTAGCTGCTGTTTAATGGGCTGTAAAACGGATGCATATCTTTTCATGATTACATTAAATGCACGAGAAAACACACAGAAAAATCAATGTGCCAATGTGAAACTTTAAAATACATACGTCACAGTTGTACATTATATTACACAACACACCGAAACATGGATTTGCCAATGATAGCTTTTATTCTAGACATTTCCCCTTAGCCTCATTACAGTTTTGCCGGTCTGGAAAAATTGCCAGTAATTCCAGCACCAGCAATTTTCCCGGTCTGGCAAAACACAAGTTTGCCGGTGGGGGCACTGACTTACCTCCAGGCCTGAGCTGCTGGTTAGTCAGGCCCCCTCTGTCAAAGATATGCCACAATTACCGGCATCAGTTTTTTCAGTGTCGGTAACACCGTCAATCCCCTCCATGGAGTTCCGTGGAATGGGGATTTACCGGCGTTTCCGCCATCTGGAATATCCCAGTAATCCTGGAATATCAGGCAGCGGAAACGGTAGGGGTAGTTTTCAGGTATCCCGCCAGAATTACTTGTGGGATACAGACAAACTTGGAATGAGCCCATGATATGTATGTGTGCTGTAGTTGTGTTGCTGTACAGAGTATACGTTCTTGTGTCTATATGTGTGTTTGTTAGGTGATGTCTATATGTCTTGGCCGATACACACTTTATTTTGTTTTGACTGTACCTATTTAAGAAGCGTGATTATGCAGGAGTATGCTTACACAAGAGTGCTGATGTGTGATTGGTCATTACATTCCTTTCTTACATCTGTCATTAAATTCCTTGCTTGCACATTGTCGTGCATAATGGATTTGAATTGCAGTTTGTGTCTGAAGTTCTGTAGTGGTAAGGAATATAGTTTCTTCCATTTGTGTGTGTATTGTTGGGTAGTCAAACAATGAGACAAGGGAGGACAAGTTTCTGCTTAAGGTATTTTTAATTGGGTACTAGCAGCTCAAGGTTTGGGTTACACAAATGCCTAGAGAAGCCAGGGGAACAACCTAGAAAAGGATAGGTGTAAATCTGTAAAACAGTGTCAAGGATGCAACAAAGTGGGGATTTTCAGCTTTTTCCAGCGACATTGGATGCTGATGCCAATATATAGAAGAGTCTCATACCTAATCTTAGCAAGTCTCTGTCCCTCAAGAAACACCCTACAAAAGCCAACAAAGTTAAAAAGTGGAGTGTCACGATGCCCGCTCCCGGGGAGCCGGCTCAGGCCCTGCGTCCCCGAAAGCGGACATCAAGTTCCCGGGGAAGGTCCCAGCAACCCCTTATAGGGGCCCTTTGGACAGCGTCCTGGCACCTATGGCGCCAGGCGCATTGAAAACGTCAGTCCTGGCGCCATAGGCGCCAGGCTCATTATGAAAGTGTTTGGGTGCACTTACCTGATGCAGACCATGCTGCAGAACCCCGGCCTCCTTGAGGCCTGAAAGGAACTACTTTACCTGTGGGACTCATTTACCACCCAGGCGTGGTCGGGGAAGGATACATACCTGATTGGAGGAAGGACACATTCTAGGAACTTCTTCCAAGGCTATTTAAACCACACCCGATCAGCCACACGTGCTTCGCGTTGTTCTGCATCTAGCAGCTGGACGCTCACCGTGTCTGCTCCTGCATCTTGACTTCTGCCACACCTGCCAGCATCCTGAATCACCTGCAAAGGAAGGGAACAAGAGAACAGAAGAAGGAAAAGGCCTCACCTGCTAAATCTGCATCCCAGAGACATTTCGCCGACAATCGTGAAAAGGAAGACATTTATTTTTAAAAGCACATCACATTGATCGCTGCAGCGCCGCATTCTACTCACCTTTACAGGGCGCCTCCATGTTCAACAGCGACCATCCGGATTCGCAGTCGCGCCCCCGCGCCTAGGGAGAAAAAGACAAGAACAAAGGTGAGAGAAAGAAGGGAAAAGGGAAGCTAAAACTCCATGTCAAGACTTACCTGTTGGGTCATTCCCTTTTCATTTCGGGTCCGCGCCGCATCCAGGCATTTTCGGACCCCGGCCCCTAAGGGGAAAAAGACATCAGCGTTAATGAGTGAATGAAAAGGCATTACCAAAACACTCATTAAAGACTTACCTGATTTCCACAAGGATTTCACCGCTCACCTCGGGTCGGTGCCTGTTCCCCGGCATTCCGTACCCCGGCCCCTATGGGGAAAAAGACACTAGCATTAGAACATTAATGCATGGACACAAGGGGAACCACTTATAGAAAAACTTACCTGAAAGCCAAGCAAGTTTGGTTCTCACCCATCCGAAAATCCAGTGACGTAACTGGATACCAACGCGCCCCTGCATCAGAAGCAGGATGGAGAGCTCGTCCTTCCAGACCCTAAGGTGAGACGCTACGGGGAAGCACAGAAGGGTTTTGAGGAGGGTGAGAGGGGTAAGTGGGAAGCCGATTGCATTACCCCGCAGACAGTTAACCCCCTATTCTCACCTACAGAAGGATACTTGTGCGAGTCAGACAAGCCAGATCTGGGGCCCGGTCCAGTCCGTCTTCCGAACCCTGCGCATCACCTTAGACGAGGTCACAGCAGCGCGAACCAGCCCAGCGCCCCCGTGGGAGTCAGGTGAGCATTACATGGAGAGCAACAAAATAATCCAGACCTTATCTTAGCAAGCCTTCATGGATGCCCCATAATATTGCATTATAGGCTGAGGAAGGGGTCCTTTTGTCTCAGGCCATAAATTGGTGGTGGGTCATTATCCCAAGCGATAATGACCCATCTCGAGGTCTCAAAGGCTATTAGCACATGGCGGTAGTAGCAATACATGTTTTGGAGTATTAGGGGTGAAGTTAAAAGTGGTGCTTTAAGAGTCAGTAAAGTAAATAGAGACAATGGGCCTCATTACAACCTGCCAGTCCGGGACCGTGCAAAATCCGTGATGGCGGTAAAAACGTTTCCGTGTCCGCAAGGGTGCGGAAAAACCGCCCGATTACACGCTGTCGGTCGCGCGCACCACACGGACTCGGAAACGTTGTTACCGCCGTCACGGAATACCCCACGGAAATGGAAATAACGAAGCCACAAGTGGCGCAAAACCCGTTTCCGCCTCCGCCGCCACGGACACGGAACCGGAAATACCATGATCGCCAAAACAGGAAACAGAGAGGCGGCCATCACATAAAAGCACAATCCATTGCCATCCAGAGCCAGCACAAGCACAATCCTGACTCTGAGAAGCCAAAAGGGACCACAAGCATGTCTGCCAGGATTCCTGCTCAGAGGCAGCGCAAACAGCGCTTCAGCGAGGCGGAGCTAACCGTCTTGGTGGAGCACATTGTGGACAATGCTGAGATGCTGTTCAGCGCCGACCAACGGCGTGCCACACAGCAGCGGAGGAAGGAGGTGTGGGCCGAAGCTGCACGCAAGTGCACCGCTGTGGGCGTGGCAGTGAGGAGCGTGAAGGACTGCCACAAGCGGTGGGACGACCTGAGGCTGAGGGTACGCAACCTCATTTCCACGCACCGCCAACGCAGCAGTGGGACAGGCGGAGGACCCCCTTCCCCACTGAGGCTGCAAGCATGGGAGGAGCGTTGCAGCAGCGTCCTCCACCTAGAGGGAATCCATGGGATTGGGCAGGCTGAGGCAGGAGTGAGCCCACCTGCAGATGCTGGTAAGTGCCCAAACATGAATGCCACATGTAAATATGCAGTTGTGAGAACTGGGCCAAAGGACCCATTAACAATCCCCCCCCCCAGGCAGTGCATGTGTGGGCCAAAGGACCCATTAACAACCCCCCACCCCCAGGCAGTGCATGTGTGGGCCAAAGGACCCATTAACAACCCCTCCCCCCAGGCAGTGCATGTGTGGGCCAAAGGACCCATTAACAACCCCCCCCCCCAGGCAGTGCATGTGTGGGCCAAAGGACCCATTAACAACCCCCCCCCCCCCAGGCAGTGCATGTGTGGGCCAAAGGACCCATTAACAACCCCCCCCCCCCCCAGGCAGTGCATGTGTGGGCCAAAGGACCCATTAACAACCCCCCCCCCCAGGCAGTGCATGTGTGGGCCAAAGGACCCATTATGATCCGTATGGCAACCAATATCACTGAATGCAGACACCAGCAATCAGATGCATGTGACTAACACTATTCAATGTACAATCTTAATGACGCATGTGATGCACCCATCTGCCACCACAACAACACTAATTGCATGCCCTTTGTGTCCCCACAGCCGTTTCAAGTGACAGTGATACTGCACAACAGGCCAGCCAATCAGCATCGGCAAGTACACTAGCCACCGCCACCACACAGGAGGATGCTGCCGGCAGTTCTGCACCTCTGACCACATTACCAGCCACTACAGATGTGCAGCACACCACCACCAACATCCCCACCATCTCCACACTGGCTGAGTCCAGACAGGTGCCACAGGAACCTATCATGGCCACCCAACACAACACCGAAGGCAGCAGCACTGCAGAGGGGGCGGCCTGCAGTGATAACAGTGCCCCGCAAGAGCACTCGGAAACGGGGCCACAGGGGGAGATGCCCACATTGGAAGACCTGGGCTCCTTCCATGAGCTGGGGTTCAGCCCCACTTCACTGGGGAGTCCCATGAGGTCGCCCACCCCATCCATGGCCGAACTGAATGCCCGCATGCAGCGGATGGAGGACCAGCAGGCTACCCTCACCCAGCTGGTGGAGAGGCAGCTAGAGGAATCCAGGCTGCAGAGGGAGAGCTACAGCGCCTCAGTGCGTCGCCTGTCGAGGTCCATAGGACGCTTTGCGAGCACCATAGTGACCCTTGCACGCCATGTGCGGGAGGGCAATGACCACACCTCCAGGCTTGTGGAGGCCATGTTGGTTGGCCAACAGGCAAATCTGGCACGGATGCCCTCAATCCCTGATTCTGGCCATTCAAACACTACCACCCCATCCAGCTCCACTACTGCCAGTCCAAGGAGGCGCTCGAGTAGGCTAACGGGTCCCTTGGGCAAGGTTGCACAGAAGCGCACACGGAAGTGATGGCATGTGTGTGGGGCAGTGCAGGACACATGTGGACTACAAGGGTGTGAGAGGGGTGGTCACGTTTGGGTGGTGGGGTAGGTAGTTTTGGGGGTTTGGACAATGGGCCCTGGGTGGGGGTGGTCACGTTTGGGTGGTGGGGTAGGTAGTTTTGGGGGTTTGGACAATGGGCTCTGGGTGGGGGTGGTCACGTTTGGGTGGTGGGGTAGGTAGTTTTGGGGGTTTGGACAATGGGCTCTGGGTGGGGGTGGGCACGTTTGGGTGGTGGGTGGCCCCGGGTGTACAGCTTCCCTAACCAATGCACCTTCTTCCCTGTTGTGATTACATCAATACATCACCATTTCAAATCAAGATATACATGTGTGGACATTGATCATTTATTTTGCAGTGCAACTATTAATTCATTCTCGTCACCATGTTTGTGCATTACTGTGAATGTGCTGTGACTCAAAAGTAAATGCGAATCAGAGCATCCCGTGCTCTCTGGCCATCATGTGCACCCCCAGGGGGAGGCGGTGCCATCCCATCCCCATCTCCATCTCCATCCCCATCTCCATCCCCATCCCCATCCCCATCTCCATCCCCATCCCCATCCCCATCTTCCTCATCTGCGTCTGGTGGCATTGGGATGTTCCTGCGCAGGCATATATTGTGCAGCATGGCACATACCAGCGTGATTTTGCCCGTCTTCACTGGGCTGTACAGCAGTGATCCGCCAGATCTGCTCAGACAGCGGAAACGGGCCTTCAGCAGTCCAAATGTCCTCTCAATCATTCCACGTGTGCGGATATGTGCCCTATTGTATGCCTCTTCATGCCTGTTCCTTGGTCTCCGTACAGGTGTCATCAACCATGGCGTGAGTGCATATCCCGCATCACCTACATGGGATGTAGATGGGGGAACATGTCAGTGTTTGTGGCATCATGTCCTCATCTGCTGCTGTGCATTCTTGTATCATCATTCATTCATGCATATGAACCATGCAGTGTCTGGAGGTATGTTTTGGCCATCACGGGGAATGTCGCTGACTGCATATGGGCCTACACATTTACTTGCATGTTTGCTGTGCCCTGCGGGTGACATTTGATTGTGTGCATGTCATGGTGCAGTGCTGTCCACACATGGCTGAGTGACTCCACTGTACGGAAGTAGTAAATACTCGTCGTATGATTTGCACGCCTCTCGTGCTTTTTGGGGCAGTGTTTCAATTGAGGGTGGGTGTCTGCAGTGGCACAGGGTTCATGGGACAGTGACGGGATTGGCTGTGGCAGCGTGTGCACGGGCACATTGTGGTGCCCTGTCATGTCTTCCTTCATGATGTTTGGCATCCGCTGTGTATTTGGTGGATGGAAGGGGGGTGATGCATGTGCGGTCACAGCGGCACACTCACAATGCTCATTGCCTGGACACACACACACCACTCCGACAGGGTAGTAGCATCGTCAGCTGTACTCACCCAATAGCCATGTGCTTTGTCCGGCATAGCGTTCCATGTACCGTGGCAACGTGGAATTCCGCAGTACCATTGAGTCATGTGATGAGCCTGGGAAACGTGCGCAGCAGTGTGTAATCAGTTGCATGGCATCACAAACCATCTGGACATTCAAAGAGTGATACTGTTTCCTATTGCGGAACACCGCCTCAATTGCATGTGGTACTGTCAGCTCGACGTGGGTGCAGTCAACTGCGCCTATGCAATTTGGCATGCCTGCCATGGCATGGAAGGCCAACTTGGTGGCAATGACCTCGGGAAGGGTGCGGGGTAGGGCTATGTGTTCCGACACATGGCGCAACAGGGCATCCAGTACCTGTACCAGGACTTTTGAGAAACACGGTTGTGATATGCCGTGCAGCTCACCAACCGTGTGTTGATAGGTGCCAGTGCCAAGGAAATGCAGATCTGAGACAACCTTCAAGAGGGGGGGGATGGCGGTGGGGGTGTCAATTAGGCTGCTGATGTTGTCCTCAATCATGGCGGTGATGTGCATGATTGTTGCACGGTCCAGCCGGTATAGGGTGTGGATCTGTCCTGGGGTGAGGTTCCAGGGTGAGGCCCTGATGCGTGGTATTGGTGGCTGGCGGCGGGGTCGGGCTGGCTGGGCAATGGGGTTTGCCATAGCTGCAGGGTTGGCTGGTTGCCGCCTGCGCCTCCTCCGCCTACGCCTCCTCCTCTGCGCCATTGCTGCCACCATGTGCAGTACTGCCTGTTGGTTGAGTAGGCCCAGTCCCAGTGCTACTAGCCCTGCTGCCTGCATGGTTCTGTGTTGTGTTGGGCTGGGTGTGGCCCTTTTGTAGGCTCCCAGTGGCCTGCTAGGTCCAGCTGGGCTGATTTGGTGCACCTGTGCCCTGATTCAGTTCAGCCGGCAGTGTATAACGCCATGTTCGCGGTGGCGGCGGTTCCGCCACCATGATCACGGTGTTTCCGCCATTTTTTTCCCGGTATTTCCGTGTCCGCGCTAGTTGTGATGCTCACGGTGTTTCGTGTTGCCGGTAACGGAGGGGTTTCCGTGCCGGCGGAATTAAGGGGAACCCTATTTCCGCGGTGGCGGTTTAGGGTGGTGCTATTACCGGGGCCGCGGGTCATGATTGCGCGGACATGCAAACGGTGCCGGTATGGTATTACCGGCAGTGTTAATTCCGGACCGGAGTACTTGTAATGAGGCCCAATGAGTTTGTAAATTAAATGTGGTTTTATATTGTAGTATTTAAATGACATGGTTGTCTTCTTAAGTAAAGCATTTTAGTTGCAATTTGGTTGAACTGGACCAGGTGTAACGTTAGCTTGCAGTAGGTGTCAATTAAAAGTAAACTGTTTCTCTATAAAAAAGAGAAAGCATTTCCCAATGTTTCTCTTTCTCTTTCATGTGTTAACTAGCATGCTGCAGCATAAAAGGTCCTCCCAGAGAGGAATTGTGTCAAACAAAAACAAAATCTTGCCTGGAAATTGCATTGCTGTTACTTTGTCTGCTTCTGAAGTCAGAATGCTCTGAATGCAGTCAATACCAGTAGTTATTGACTGCACTGTAAGCCTTCTGATTGGCTGAAAGGAGTCAATAACGATTTACATGTGCTAATAGCCAATAAAATTCAAAGGTGTAGGTCAACAAAAAAGTCCAAACCTTCTCTTAGCAAGTTTCTGTTACTCCAGCACAGCACACCCTATAGTAGCCAAAAAAGTTCATCTTTGACAATAACATTCGTAGAATTGTGCTGATTTAGTGAAAGACAATTTTTAATTTAGCCACACTAGAATGGCACTGATTTAGTTGAGAGTGCTGCTTTTGAATTTAGCCACACTAGAACTCTACTGATTTGGCACCCATTGCTTTTGAATTTAGCAACACTAGAAGCGTTCTCATTTGGCACCTGCCTCTTTTGAATTAAGCCACGCTTTAATTGTACTGAGTAAGCTAACGCTTCTTTTGAATTTAGCCACGCTAGAACTGTACTGATTAAGTTAACTCGGCTTTTGAATTTAGCCACACTACATCACTGCAGCTACAAACCATAAACCGGAAACAAGGAAAACAAGGGATACCTTTAGAATGGAAAATAATAACGTAACTACAAAAACCCAGAGATCACCCAAAACCCACTAACCACTTCTCTCCCACACAACCGACACGCCTCACCTACAACACACACCCAGAGGGCTAGTGAATGAACCCACCAAAACACGCAAACCGCACATCACTCTAACCAAGCTACAAACCCAACCACCTCAGACAACAAACAAGTCAAACACTGGACTCCATCCTTTCAGACAGTAGCCCAGTGCACAAAATAAAGAACATCCAGAAAAATCCCAGACGCCAGTTGCTTCTGGTTCAGCACGCATCACAGATGAGCACAACATATCTATCCTATGCCTCGCTCCCCTCACTAACCAACCCTACCCACCTTTCCTTACAGATCCACGTGAGAATCCGGAGACCATGAAAATGGCATCGGTGCACGGTATGAATCAACTTGGCATAACATAATTCATCACTAATCTTACCATGATAGTTACTTTGTTTGGGCTTCAGGTCCATAAAAACAAGCTAGGAAGAGAGAATTGTTCTATGAACACAGAGTACAAAAGCCCTATGTGATGATTTCAGCAGAATAATGAACACATTTAAAGTATGATTAATAAATAAAATTACATCCACTACATGTAATATTCTAACAATAGAAAGAGGGCATAACAAAGCTGTCAAAGAGAAAAAAGACATTATTAAGCTATATATTTCACAGAAATTTCTTAAGACTAAGGGATTGTCTTGGTGTCAGGGCACAGCACGTGAGTGTGTGCATATTGGGGGTGAGAGTGGGTGCAAGGGGCCACCACAAAAGCCCCCGGCAAAGGCAGCAGAGAAGACAAACAAAACAGAGGCCTAGAAAAAAGTTCCAGCCTTACAGAAGGCTTCTTTGCCCTCTCTGCAGGAGAAGAGACCTGCAGAATACACGTCCCAGCAGCCTCCAGGCTGGGAACTACAGAAAAAAGGCCACGCTGGACGTGGCACATGTGTGCGCATGCGCAAGGAAAGAAGCACAGGCTTGTGCTCGAGGACTCGACCTGAGCAGTCGCACCAGCAAGAGCTCCGGCCAGGGGGCTCAGCGCAAGGGGCCACTCCCCAAGGAAACACCATTCCGGCCCCTCGTCGGCAAAAGATAAGTAATGCTAAGACAAAGGGGGAGAGCGGAGCATCATAGAAACACACGCAGCATCAGAGAAGCAGCGCGGTGACAAAGGGGGAAGCGGAGCACCATAGAAGCACCAAGTGACACGCACAGGGCGCACAGCCCAACATAGACCACGTTCCCCCTGACCCTGTAAAAGCAAAGTGTTTTGCGCACATCGTTGCCCACAGCGACCACGCTCTCTGCATGAAACGCTCACCGGCAACCCATTAGACAGTCGCTACATCCAGCGAGCATTGCCCTGCATGCAAGTGTATCAAAGCCACGGGCGGCCGGCTATTGACAGCCATAGAATACGAAAGGCATGCTTATAAGCATTGCAAACCACTGGTTCAGCCATGTGTGGCCACGTTAGGAGTCACATACCTCCAGCCACGTGCGGTAAACTATGATTGCTGCACGTCTTAAGTCACATGCGGCCAGGACAGACCCCCATGTAAACTAACACGTGCATTTGTCTTGCAAGCTAACAGGGAGCACGTAGACACTTTCTAAGGCTTGTGTAGTATGAACCTGCATGGATCCTGCCCTGGGGGTTGTCACCAGTCATAGCTGCATGTACAGCTGTATGTACTTTGTGAGCCACATGCGGACTACCGTTCAATCACTAATACAAGCTCTCTTTACAGCATTTGAACTGCTCCAGTTACCGGACCTGAGAGTGCGCAGGCAGGAGGCTAGCACTCACAACCAGAGCTAAGTGCCTTACTGGTTAGCTTGAGTTGCATGCTGTTGAATGAAGTGGGGAATGTATGCATGTGGGTGCTTGTGTATGCTGTACAGTTGTTAAGTTTACTCTGTGTGCCCCCACCCATCCACCACCTTCTCCTATCCCTCTTTCCGGTTACCATCATCACTCGTACCTATCCAATCAACGTGTCCCTAACCCTCTTTCCCTACTTGGATCGCGGGGGCCTGTGTAAACCTAGTCTTGCAGGCACCAAGACCGCAGTGTGGGTGGTTGGTTCGTACCACACCTGCGACTGGAAGCTTGAAGTCTGAGACTTGGATAGCTTATAAGAGCCCATATAATATCTAGTGCTGCTGCTGATAGGGGCAATAGCAGGGTCTGCCTACCTTCTCTAAACCCATAATTTCTTGAATGGGAATAAGAGTAGGTTTCCAAATATCTTTATAGACCAAACAAAAGAAGAGAAAATGCATATATTGTGTATTTCATATAAATTTACAAATGGAGGGGTGATTCAGTTTCTTCTCTAATGTGATGTTAAGCCCCTGTTCGAAGGGCTTGAACGGGGGTAACGGCCCAGCAGCACAAGTTGGGCCATTACCCCCATTCCAGCACTTGGAACAGGGCTTAAGGCCATTAGCACCCCGGGTTACCAAAGCAGTAACACAGGGTGCTAAAAAAAAGTATTTTCGGTCATTGAACGGGACACCTCACGCATCCCGTTCAATGACTCAAAGTACTGTTTTAAGATGGCCACCATGGAAAGGGAAAGCTGGGTTCCATATGTAGCCCTGCCTTCCCTTTCCATGGCAGGCTGCGGGAGCCGAGATGAAGGAGCTACTGCGACGGCAGCATTTGCCGTTGCCGGTAAGTGGGGGTGGGAAGATGGAA
This sequence comes from Ambystoma mexicanum, assembly GCF_040938575.1. Classification (NCBI taxonomy): domain Eukaryota; kingdom Metazoa; phylum Chordata; class Amphibia; order Caudata; family Ambystomatidae; genus Ambystoma; species Ambystoma mexicanum. The sequence continues at coordinate 1,560,291,849 of NC_090932.1, forward strand.
AAAAAGGGGGTGGGTGGAGGGTGGTGGGAAGATGGTGGCGGGGGAACCGGCATCAGGCATTATAAAACACGGCTGATATTGCTGGTTTCAGCCCGCGTTCCTAGCCACCTGATTGGCTAGCTCCCCCCACCAGGGTGCTAAACGTACATAAAATATTAATGGTCATGTCGAGCTGGACGTTTTGACCCCGACATCAATCCATCATACTCTGTATGTGCACCAGATGGGAGTGCCTTAGCATAGCATACCTAAAATGACCGGACAAACCTCAAAGCTACGGAGTTATAGGGCATAGAGATAATTTCTCCAACATATCATTCTTGATATCATGCTTTATTCAAGATGTACATAACCCCTTCATCACTTTTCCTCCTCACTCTGAGCCACCTCTGGAGAGAGGTATGTCGTCATTGCCATTCAAAAAAATAAATTGCCCCTCCACCACACCTCAACCCTGGGTGGAGCAGGCAAAAATGGGGACAGCCTCCAAGAGGACATCATGTTTTACTGTGTTTGTGTAGGGAGGACCTTGAATGATATATGATATGGCATTTGTAACGCGCCTATACACAAGTGTTTCAAGGCGCAACGAGGTAAGGAAGGTGGAACTGAGGGAGGACAGAGACAATGATCTTACTACGGCAAGTGAAATTGAGATCGCGCAAGTGGAGGGGTGGTGGTAGTGCTGTACATGGGATGAAAACAATAACAAGACGTGTGGCCAGCAGGTGGCAGGTGCAAGGGTAAGTGCAGACAGCAGGTGTCCAAAAGTGCAGGTAGGAAGACTGTAGAGTTACAAATACAGACCCAAGTGCAAGAGTTGCTGGGAAGCAGTACGGGTGAGCAACTGGGAGTGCAGGTACCTGTGCCCGAAATCAGAGGGTAGCCAGGTGACCAGTGCAGTATCAGATAGGAAATCAGCAGGGGAGAGGAAGAGAGAAGGCAGAAGCAAGGAAGAAGATCTTGAGGTGCTTCCGGAACCGGAGATGGTTCTCCTCAAGTTTCAGAGAGGCAGGGAGGCTGTTCCAGAGGGAGGTCCAAGCCGAAGAAAGAGATCTACCACCAACTCGTTGCTTGGAGAAGCGACTGACCCTGAGGGAGTTGGAGGTGGAGGAGTGAAGAACTCGAGTAGGAAGGTATTTACGAAGAGAGAGTTGGAGGTATTGAGGACCCAGACCCCAGAAGGCCTTGCGGACAATTCAGAGGGTGAATGCAGAAGCACATACCAGCTACAGACATTAAACCCAAGTATTTGATTAACCCGTTAATACCGATAATAGTCTAAAATAAATAGGGGAAGGTTTTTTATATGTTTTTTTAAAAAAAAAGAATTGTCAGAAAAAAGAATCGAAAAAGACTGGCGACGAAGGAACATAGAACCCTTTACATAATGGTTTTGCAGGACACGTTAGATGCAGTGGTGCATCAGAAGCAGATTGTGTCACGCGCGGTTACACGCGGCATCATTAGAGCCTCCTTTTTCTCCGCCCCATCCCCTTTTATGGTGAATTTAGTTGTAATAAGCCTTTTAGCAGAAGCACAGCACAAAAAAATAAAAAAGGTTTTAGGAATGTTATGCAAAAAGAGACGAAACAGTTAGGCTTCTCTTCAAGGCCTTTGTTGGGATTTCCGAGGCCCTATGCAGGAAAAGACACACAGACCCACTAATCTGGATCTGTATTGACATCATGAGAAGTGACATCATTGGCAGTGACTTAATAGGTGTTTCCATGTATAAGCCAATAGACAACTTTATGGAATGCAATATGTGAATGTTCACTGTTGATAATATGTAACATGTCTAAAGTTTATTAGTACATGGCACGCAAAAGAAAAGAAAAACTCCTGTGGTTGGCTGGATTCGGAGCCTTACTGCATGGAAATCCCGAGCATGCAACGTTGCATGCAGCTTGCTCCCATCTCTGACAGCATTTTCATTCCGGAATGGCTGCCATGGCAAGGGAGAGGGACTATGGCCCTCATTACGACCCTTGCGGAAATTGAAAAACGATGGCGGAAATGCAATACCGCCATCGAATAGCGCTCGGTGCGACTATGACCCGTCACCGCAAAGTACGATGCCATTAGCGACACCGTAGTGAACGCCAACGCTAACTGCACCAAGTACGCGCGCGCGCGCCATGCCAAACCGTAAAAACCACCATGGCGCAAGGGTACGCGAATTCCGACCCTAGCGGACATGTACCTAACGCCATCAAGCACGGCGGAAAGTACCATTCCGCCATGGTGAGAAGTACGGCATCGCGAATCAACCGTAAACGGCCCCACTGAGTGCCCGTACACCGCTCCCTGGCCACATAGTACAACTCCCCGTAGGTGCAATGAAGTCACAATGCAACCAGTGAAATGTACAAGACACCCATGCATGCCAACGAACAAAAGAATTCCAAGAGGGGCCAATGGGAGCTGCAGGGCACAGATGGCACGAATACAGAAGCCATTCCAATGGACATGACCTCAGTCCCCCACCAAGAAACGCACGCAAACACAGGCACCTGTGACCAGCAATATTCCGAAAATCACATCATTCCACCAGTCCACCTGGCTAACCGGCATCTGTTACACAAAACCTAATCCCCCGCCCCTGAGCATGACATCATTCAAACAGTCATATTGGCAGGCCTCATCCCTGACCTCACTGGGCTTCGTAGGCAAACGTGCCCAGCACAGTACCACGCAACTATACTCCGAAGCTGGAACCCAATGCAGATCTCCTCACAATACATCGCTCCCCAAATAGGAATATGCCACATCACTTGCAAAGAAGAACGCTACACGGCCCATATCAGAATAGAAATTTAATGCACAACAAATTCACCAAGCCCATACAGCCATTAGGCCATGAACTCCAAAACACATTTCACCATTGTGGGCTGCATCCGCAAGAAATGACCAGCTACTTCTTGTGTGACGCCCTGTTCCTTCATGGTACACAGGGCCACATTCTCGCACGAAAAGGCAACATGGAAGCGCACAGAACCGCAGGGCCGTCCCAATGGGGAGGCACTAGTCCAGCTGAAAGGCCGAAATGTTGCTCCGAGCCACTAGTACTGCGTAAGGGCATGTGGCCCATTGGCGATCGTCCCATAAGATCGTAATGCTGCTCCACTGATTAACACGAAGCAGCAGGTGTCGGGAGTAAAAGCCATCGGCAGGAGTGGCATACAGATGGCAGTGGCAAAAGGGGAGGAGATACCTGTCAACCAAAAGAAAAGAAAAAGAACAGAATGGCCATCAGAACTACATTCGAACAACTGACTACAATGATCACACTAAATCCACAGCCATATGCATGCTAGCCCACTCCAAAGGATCATCACCACCCCAAAACCACTTGCGACTCATAACTATCTATATCGAGGTGTAAACACCATCACAAACGAGTCTACCTGTGCATGCGTCTGTGAAAACAGAATCCATCAGATGGGATTGGTAACGTGCATGGACACAAGTGTCTGAGGGCGCGTTGAGACAGGGAGGGCTCAACAAGGCCAGATAGACGATGGTCCCACTATGGCAGCCCTGCATCACATAGCGCAGGGGAGGCGGACAGATTCCAAGAAGCCCTGTACATGGCAAACACTGTATCAAATCATCTGTCCATGCATCCATTCATCATTCCCTCATCCCGGTATAAAAACGCCTGACTATTTACTCACATAACATTAGAAATTTCCATTGAGTCTGTGCGTTATGCAGCCTGCAAAATCCACTGTGCCCCAGCCCGTAATTCCAGTGTTGTGAAGTAACATGTATTTGGGAACGTCCGGCCTCATCGTCCACTTCGCTATTGCGCATCCCAAACTATTCATATCAATCATTGCATCCTCGCCATGGCCCCTGTCCCAAGGACATTGAACAATAGAACGTTATATTTGCAGTCAGACCTGTGGGCATCTCCTCGCCGCTAGCTGATAACCGAAAGCGCCGCCCTTCGAATTCCTCATTTGCAACATCACGTCGAAAAGGCATCTGTGGCCGCTTGAAATCACAAATTAATCCATCTAGTGCGGCTGTGTGTGAAAATGGCAACTGCCTTCACTCACAAATGGGACGCCCCGCCCGTCGTTGCAACTCGGTACAGTGATGCATGAGGGTCCACCGTTACTCGAGTACTACGTTCCACTGACCCTTCACAAGTCTGTTCGCGACTGCAAAGATTGTATGTGAAACAATGGGACCATAGCCGAATGAACATATCAACCAATGTTACACGGCCATCGGGTACAAATACATGATTGTAATAGCAAGATGCCATTCCTCGAATTGCAGCGTTGTGTGCGGGACGTGCTCGGCCAAAGGGGAGAGCAGCTTGCACAGGTGGAATGAATCACCACAGGTGGAGGCCATACAGCCTGAAAACACATAAATTGCACACCCAGTCTCCTCCCACAACCACACCCACTCCGAAATGCTACCGGCAGGACTCGCGATGTTGGCCCTGGGGGACCTGATAGCACTGCAAGTACTCCAACTCCAAGAAGAAGACGAACACCAACTACAACCGGCCGCACGGAGGAGACGCAGGAGGAGGAGGAGGGCAAGGCAGGGCCAGCAAGGGCCGCCAGCACAGCCACTACCACCACGCAGGCAGCCCGCAATCCCACGCCTCCGAGCACATCCGTTCAACCTCACTGATGAGCAGATCCACACCCTCTACCGTTTGGACCGGGACACCATAGCCGCCATTGTGGACATGACACAGGCTGACCTTGTCAGCATGATAGATAGCCCAACCGCCATCCCACCCCTACTGAAGGTGGTGTCTGTACTCCACTTCCTGGCCACAGGCACCTACCAGCACACAGTCGGACAGTTGCATGGCATTTCTCAGCCACTGTTCTCACGGACACTATTGCAAGTGCTCGATGCCCTCCTGCAGCACGCAGACGACTACATCTCTCTACCACGCTCGGAGCAGGAAATTACCAACACAAAAGTGGGATTCCATGCACTTGGCGGCATACCGGGTTGCCTTGGTGCCATAGACTGCACCCATGTGGAATTGGTCGTCCCACATGCCATGGAGGCCCAGTACCGCAACCGAAAACAATTTCATTCTCTGAATGTACAAATGGTGTGTGACTCCAACAGGATCATTACACATTGTTGTGCCCGATTCCGTGGATCAACCCATGATTCTATGGTCTTGAGGAACTCAACAATACCACGCTACATGGAGCGACACGCAGGGTACAGATCCTGGCTACTCGGTGAGTCTCATTTCATGCATGATGACGTGGGGTATGTGATGCGGCAATGACCTGGCAGGAAGGGGGGGGGTGCGTACGTAGCAATGGCATTCCACATAATTCGTTTATCGTCCACATACAGGTGATGCCGGATATCCACTGAAGAGATGGCTCCTCACACCAGTCCGGAACCCACGGGACCAGCATGAGGAGGACTACAACCATGCCCACTCACGTACCCGTGTAGTCATTGAACAGGCATTCGGCCTACTGAAGACTCGTTTCCGGTGCCTCAGCAGGTCTGGCGGGGCACTCCTGTACCGCCATGAGAAGGTTGCAAAGATGGTGATGGCATGTGTCATGCTACACAACATGTGCGTACGTAGAAATGTGCCCATGCCCCCTGACGCAGAACTGCAAGCACATGATGATGGTCATGATGAGGGTGGGGATGTGGCAGCACCTCAAGGAGTCCGCGAGGCACAGGAGGGCCGTGACATTCGTCAGCATCTCATTGATGCATGCTTCTAGCACTCACGCCTGGTGGCTGATACATGGACACGGGACTCGTGGCACTGTGTGTGTCTGGTACATGCACAATATGGACTGTACGCCTATGATGGCCTAGTACACAAAGATCATTGTCCACACATCTCATTGGTTGATCGTGCATTGTTTATGGCATATGTGATATCATGTTGAACACCCTATCGACCCGCCACCCAAGTGAGCCCAACACACCCCCTCCACCCTCCTACCTCCCCCCCGAACATCAGTGTCCAAAGATGCTCATTGTCAGTGGGCAGTCGCTATTGCAAGCCCCCTCTGCGGGTATCAGGGGCACCCCTGCCTGTGGAGCGCAGGTTCCTCCCAGATCTACGTTGGGGGCTGCCCTGGACGGAACTTGCAACGGATGATGTCTCTGCCTGCTCACGTCCATGCATGTCCCTAAGGGTTTGTGAGAGCTCAGTGAGCACACGGCGCACTGCGGCAAGTTCGGCACATACTTCTTTGGACGTCGCATGCAGTTCCCCCCTCAGGCTCTCGGTGCTTCTCTCCATTTGGACTCTCAGGCTCTCGGTGCTACTCTCCATTTGTACTCTCAGGCACTCGGTGCTACTCTCCATTTGTGCCCTTAGTGTCTCTGTACTTCTCTCCATTTCTGCCCTAAGTGTCTCAGTTGATGTTTCTATGTCTGCCTTAGTGCCCCCACATTCATCGGCATGGTCCTTGAGGAGCGTGGCCAGTTGCTGCTGTTGCACGATTAACTGGTCGAGGGACTGTTGCCTCTGCTGGGCCATGGCCATTTGCGGTGGTGTCACAGAGTGGCTGTTCGCCTCATGTTGCCTTGCCACAGGGCTTGTGGGGGATGGCCAGTCGTCGTCTTGTGGGTGCCCCTGCGTGGTATCCTCATGGTGTACGGGATGGAACAGACAGGGGGATTGGGACAGGTCATGGATGGATCTGACTTCGACATCCCCGTCTTCTGTGTCGGAGCATGCTGCCATTAATGGGGTGTCACCTATGGTGCTGCTGCCACCAGAGGCAGTGCCTTCTGTGGCATCCATTGGGGGGACCTGTGGTGCTGCTGTTGTGGGCATGCTGGCTACTGGGGTGCCTGTTGATGTTCCTTCCTCTGTGCTGACACTTGATTTGTGCTGCTGCCGTGTCTTGATGCGTGCAGCTGAGGTGGAGGGTCTTTGGCCGTTGGTCTTGGCCCTCTTTGCAGGTGTGCTGGTAGGGGTGTCCTGAAGCTCGTCGTTTGAATCGGACCCTGTGGTGGAGTAAAGGAGGGCGAGCGTTATTGATGGGTCTGTGGGAATTGGAATGGCAATGTATCACATGCATTGGGGTGGTACCTGAGGGTGATTTAGGTCGGGGCCTTGGAGGTGCTTTCATTTGTGTGTGGAGTGAGGGTGCAGTTGTTTGGCAGCCTGCAGTTAGGGTGTGCCTGCTGCACGTGTAGTGGGTGTTTTTGGGTTTTTTAATTATTTATGTATTTATTGTGAGTTTTAAAGTGCGCTATCAGGCCAATGTGTGTGGACGTTCTCCTGGCCATGTGTTGCTGTTGCGCTATGTGGACACATGGTTCTTCACATGATTGGACATTGTGGATTTGGCATGGTTTTATTTGGGCCACCTACCGGATTCTCCGGATGCCTGCACTCCTTTCTCCATCCCTCCGACTCCCTCTATGCTCTCCATTCCAATGGTGGAGGCACAGATTTCTTCCCAGGGGGTCAACTTGATGGGTGATTCCGATCCTCCCCCGGTGGCTGTGGCAATGTTGCGGTTGGCAGAAAGTATGCTACGGACGCGTATCCGCAGGTCGTCCCATCGCTTTCTGCATTGCTGTGGGTTGCGGGGTGCGGTCCCCACCGCACTTACCCGCTGTGCCACCAGGGCCCATATGGCCTTCTTGTTCGCAAGTGCCGTCCTGGTCATTTGCGTGGAGAAGACGGCGGCGGCATTCTCCTGGAGGGTCTCTGTAAGCACGGTGAGTTCCTCACGGGAGAAGTGGACCTGCCGCTTGCGGTCGCACGCTTTCTTCGCTACTTTTCCGATTTTTCTTGGTTTCACTAGGGTGGATGGCGGGTTGGGATGTGTCTCAGGGTAGTGTTTTTAGTGGTTGTGTGGATTTTGTGGTTTTATAGGTGTACGGCGTGTTGTTTCCCGTTCCGGGCCCATGTTTTTACTTCCGTTTCCGTATATTTATGGTCACCGTACTTTCCGGTTGGCGCTCACTGCGGTGTCCGCTAAGATGGGTGGCGGTATTGCACCTAGGGCGCCGTACGGCGGCGGTGTGGGCCGTTTTGGGGTCATTTCCGCCATCGCGGACTTTGCACTTCCGCCATGCCGTGGTGCTCGTGCCCGATGGGTCGGAATGGGCCGCACTTTGCTCCATCGTGCAATGGCGGAAACGCTATTTACGCTGTGGCGGTCCGGTCAGTCACTTTCCGCCAGGGTCGTAATGAGGGCCTATGTGTGGTCCCTTCTCCCTGTTCCATGGCGGCCATTTTTTTGTTTACTTTTTTTTAAGTTATAATAAACAAATTGAAAAAAGATCCAGGACTTTGCACCCGATAAGGTAAATGTGTGTTTATTCATGAGTTGCCCCTTGGTGACACGTGTTTTGACCCCTCTTTTTTTAAGTTACTTCAATGGCCACCGTGGAAGGGGAGAAGGAACTACACGTAGTCCCTTCTCCCCTTCCAAGATGGCCATTTTCTTTGTTTACTATGGCCGCCACAGAAAGAGAAAATGGACTACGTTTTCTATACACGGCAGGCATTTTTTAAAAACGTTTGTGACTTTTTTTTCAGCTGTGAAACGCGACGCATCTCGCAGCTGGGAAAAAACACATTAGTACCCCGGTGTAACGGGCCGGGGTACCAATGGCAATAAGCCCTCGCCAGGGGGCCATTACCGCATAAGGTAATGCCCCTGGGGCCTTCGTTCAGGCCCTCGCTATGTTTGGGCCTGTAACTATGGTCCCCGGGGGCATTACCTTATGCGGTAATGGCCCGCCGGCTCAGGGCTTATTGCCATAGTAAACCATGTGAGAGGCTGTTTTAACATCAAAAGCTGCCCACTAACCCGCTTCTAGGCACTCCCAATGTTGGTACATCATGCACAGTGGGATCACATGATTTGCCCAGGATCACATGCATTGTTTAAGTGGTGAAACCATGAATAGGCCTCAGTCTGAGATTTAAGTAGTTCACCACATATCTGCACAGCTATAATTCTTATAAGTATTTTTTGGCGGTTTGGGATTCAAAAGTTGAAATTATAATTGGTTTTATAGCAAAACCTTGCAAAGTAAAAAGATCATCTCACAAAACTAAACCGACTATATATAGTTATGTAAACATGTCGAGCAAAACAGCTCAGCACAGCTTTATTTTTCCCATCCTGAATGCAAGATTGATTACAGTAGCAGCTGTCAAAGGTATGCAAGTGCAAGCAAATATCATTTGGGGTTTCAATCTGTGTTCAATTTCATTTGGGTTTTAAAACTGTTCGCAGTGAAAACAAAATTAAGTGCAGTTCGAGTGCACCTGCTTCACTCATTATTCCACACAGCATGCAGCATTGTGATCCCCCCATTCATACCTCCTGAGGGACAACAGTCCTTCCCCAGGCGCCCATGTGCTGGCCCATGATCCCTCTTGTTGTAATGATTTGGTGACACCAAGCCACTCAGGGGCAGCCGCTGTGCTTCCATGCTAAACTGGGGAGGCATGTTATGGCTAATACTGATTCTGAGAAACCGTACAGGACGTTTACCCATCCCAGAAAGTCTCTTCTGTGAAGGATGCAGGACAAAGGCCACGAAAATGGGACAGTCCCGCAAAATACGGGACGGTGGCCACCCTAGTCCGGTGCGCAAACACCAACAGAGCTCATTTCCTTTAAATGAGCGTCAGCGACTGCTACAACCCTAGTGAAAATAAAAGTCTATGGGCCTCATTACAACCTGGCACCTTCGGATCGCGGTGATTCCGTGACGGCGGTAATAAAGATTCCGTGTCCGCAAGGTTGCGGAAAGACCGTCCGATTACGTGCTGTTGGTCGTGCGCACCACACGGACGCGGAAACGTTATTACCGCCGTCACGGAAAAAGCCACGGAAATGGACATAGCGCTGCCACAAGTAGCGCAAAACCTCCGTCGCCATGGAAACAGAACCGGAAATACCATGATCGCCAAAAACCGGAAACAGAGAGGCAGCCATCATATAAAGCACAATCCATTGCCATCCAGAGGCAGCACAAGCACAATCCATACTGTGAGAAGGCAGAAGGGACCACCAGCATGTCTGCCAGGATTCCAGCGCAGAGGCAGCGCAAACAGCGCTTCAGTGAGGCGGAGCTAACTTTGCTTGTGGAGCACATAGTGGAGCATGCAGAGATGCTGTTCAGTGCCGATCAACGGCGTGCCACACAGCAGCAGAGGAAGGAAGTGTGGGCAGAAGCAGCACGCAAGTGCACCGCTGTGGGCGTGACAGTGAGGAGCGTCAAGGACTGCCACAAGCGGTGGGACGACCTCAGGCTGAGGGTTCGTGACCTCATCTCCACACACCGCCAATGCAGCAGTGGGACAGGTGTAGAACCCCCTTCCCCACTGAGGCTGCAAGCATGGGAGGAGCGTTGCAGCAGTGTCCTCCACCTTGAGGGCATTCATGGGATCGGGGAGGCTGAGGCAGGAGTGAGCCCACCTGCAGATGCTGGTAAGTGGTCAAACATGAATGCCATATGAGAATATGTTGATGGTATTACAGTGCCAAAGGACGCATTAATAACCCCTCCTCCCCCAGGCAGTGAATGACTGGCCCAAAGGACCCATTAATAACCCCCCCCCCCCCAGGCAGTGCATGACTGGCCCAAAGGACCCATTAACAACCGCCCCCCCAGGCAGTGCATGACTGGCCCAAAGGACCCGTTAATAACCCCCCCCAGGCAGAGCATGACTGGCCCAAAGGACCCGTTAATAACCCCCCCCCCCCAGGCAGTGCATGACTGGCCCAAAGGACCCGTTAATAACCCCCCCAGGCAGTGCATGACTGGCCCAAAGGACCTGTTAATAACCCCCCCCCCCAGGCAGTGCATGACTGGCCCAAAGGACCCGTAAATAACCCCCCCCAGGCAGTGCATGACTGGCCCAAAGGACCCGTTAATAACCCCCCCCCCCAGGCAGTGCATGACTGGCCCAAAGGACCCATCAAGATCCGTATGGCACCCAATATCACAACAATGCATACCCCCAGCAATCAGATGCATGTAACGAACACTATACAATGACCAACCTGTATGATGCATGTGATGCACCCATCAGCCACGACCACAACACTAATTGCATGTCCTCTGTGTCCCCACAGCCGTATCCAGTGACACTGCACAACAGGCCAGGCAATCAGCACCGGCACGTGCCCAAGCCACCGCCCCCACACAAGAGGATTCTGCCAGAAGTTCGGCATCTCAGCCCCCACTACCAACTGCAACAGATGTGCCGGCCACCACCACCGACATCCCCACCGTCTCCACGCTGCCTGAGGCAAGACAGGTGCCACGGGAACCCACCATGCCCACCCAAACCAACACAGAAGGCAGCTGCACTGCAGAGGAGGCGGCCTGTAGTGACAACAGTGCCCCGGTAGAGCACTCTGATACTGGGCCACAGGGGGAGACGCCCCCATTTGATGACCTGGGTTCCTTCCATCAGCTGGAGTTTAGCCCCACTTCACTCAGAAGTCCCATGAGGTCACCCACCCCATCCATGGCAGAGCTGAATTCCCGCATGCAGCGGATGGAGGAGCAGCGGGCAACCCTCACCCAGCTGGTGGAGAGGCAGCTTGAAGAATCTAGGCTGCAGAGGGAGTGCTATAGCACGTCAGTTCGTCGCCTCTCAAGGTCTATTGGATGCTTTGCAAGCACAATAGTCACCCTGGCACGCCATGTGCGGGAGGGTAACGACAACACCTCCAGGCTCATTGAGGCCATGTTGATTGGGCAAAAGGTAAATCTTGCACGGATGCCATCCATACCGGATTCTGTGCCATCAAATACCACCACCCCATCAAGCTCCACTACTGCCAGTCCAAGGAGGCGCTCAAGTCGGCTAACGGGGCTCTCGGGCAAGGATGCACAGGCACAGAAGCGCACACGGAAGTGATGATATGTGTGTGGGGCACTGCAGGACACACGTGGACTTGAAGGGTGTGAGGGGTGGGTACGTTTGGGTGGTGGGGGAGGTTGTTTTGGGTGTTTGAACATTGGGGCCTGGGTGGGGGTGGGTACGTTTGGGTGGTGGGGGAGGTTGTTTTGGGTGTTTGAACATTGGGGCCTGGGTGGGGGTGGGTACGTTTGGGTGGTGGGTGGGCTCGGGTGTACAGCTTCCCTAACAATTTCACCTCCTTCCCTGTTGTTAATTCATCAATATATCATCATTTGAAAGCAAAACATACATGTGTGGACATCTATCATTTCATTTGCAGTACAACAAATCATTTATTGTCATCACCATGTCCATGCATTGCTGTGAATGTGCTGTGTCTCAAAAGTAAATGCGAATCAGCTCATCCCGTGCTCTTTGGCCATCAAGTGCACCCCCAGGGGGAGGTGGTGCCATCCTATCCTCATCTCCATCCCCATCCCCAGCCCCATCTCCATCCCCATCTTCTTCATCTGCGTCTGGGGGCATTGGGATGTTCCTGCGCAGGCACAGATTGTGCAGCATGGCACATACGAGCGTGATTTTACCCGTCTTCACTGGGCTGTACAGCAGTGATCCCCCAGATCTGCTCAGACAGCGGAAACGGGCCTTCAGCAGTCTGAATGTCCTCTCAATCATTCCACGTGTGCGGACATGTGCCCTATTGTATGCCTCTTCATGCCTGTTCCTTGGTCTCCGTACAGGTGTCATCATCCATGGCGTGAGTGCATATCTAGCATCACCTACATGGGATGATGATGGGGGGACATGTCAGTGTTTGTGGTATCATGTCTTCATCTGATGCTGTGCTATCTTGTATCATTGTTCATTCATGCATATGTGCCATGCAGTGGTTTGAAGTGTTCATTGGGCATCACAGTGGATGTCCCCAACTGGATATTGGCCTACACATTTGTGTGCATGTGTACTGTGCCCTGCGGAAGACATTGGATTGTGAGTATGTCATAGTGCATTGATGTGCACACATGGCAGAGTGACTCCACTGTACTGAAGTAGTCAATGCACAACGTCTCATTTACAGGCATCTCGTGCATTGGGAGGGCAGTGTTCCATTTGTGGGTGAGTGTCTGCAGTGGCACAAGGTGTATGGGACAGTGACAGGATGGGCTGTGGCAGGGTGAGTACAGGCGCACTGTGGTGACCTGTCATGTCTTCCTTTGTGATGTTTGGTATCCGCTGTCTATTTGGTAGATGGGAGGGGGGTGATGCATGTGCGGTCCAGCGGCACACTGACATTGCTCATTGGCCTGGACACATACATAACGCTTCAACAGGGTCAGAGCATTGTCAGCTGGACTCACCCAATAGCCATGTGCTTTGTCTGGCATAGCGTTCCATATACCGTGGCAACGTGGAATTCCGCAGTACCATTGAGTCATGGGTTGAGCCTGGGAAACGTGCGCAGCAGTGTGTAATCAGTAGCGTGGCATCACATACCATCTGTACATTCTGTGAGTGATACTGTTTCCTATTGCGGAACACCATCTCAATTGCACGTGGTACTGTCAGCTCAATGTGGGTGCAGTCAAGTGCACCTATGCAATTTGGCATGCCTGCTATGGCATGGAAGGCCAACTTTGTGGCAATGACCTCGGGGAGGGTATGGGGTAGGGCTATGTGTTCCGACACATGGCGCAAAAGGGCATCCAGTACCTGTACCAGGATTTTCGAGAAACAGGGTTGTGATATGCAGTGCAGCTCACCGACCGTGTGTTGATAGGTGCCAGTGCCACTGAAATGCAGCACAGACACAACCTTCAGGAGGGGGGGGGGTGGCAGTGGGGGTGTCTATGTGGCTGCTGATGTCGTCCTCAATCATGGCAGTGATGTACAGGATTGTTGGGCAGTCCAGCCGGTATAGTGTGTGGATCTGTCCTGGGGTAAGGTTCCAGGGTGAGGCCCTGATGCGTGGTATTGCAGGCTGCCTGCAGGGTAGTGCCGGCTGCACAATGGGGTTTGCCATAGGTGCAGGGTTGGTTGGTTGGCGCTTGCGCCTCCTCCGCCTCCGCCTCCTCCTCTGCACCATTACTGCCATCATGTGCAGTGCTGCCTGTTGGTTGAGTAGGCCCAGTCCAAGTGCTACTAGAGCTGCTGCCTGCATGGTTCTGTGTTGTGTTGGGCTGGGTGTGGCCCTTTTGTGGGCTCCCAGTGTGCTGCTGGGTCCAGCTGGGCTGATTTGGTGCACCTGTGCCCTGATTCTGTTCAGCAGGCACTGTTTAACGTCATTTTTGCGGTGGCGGCGGTACCGCCCCCATGATCACGGTTTTAACGCCATTTTTCTGGCGGTGTTTCCATGTCCGCGCTAGTTCTGATGCTCGCGGTGTTTCGTGTTGCCGGTGACGGAGGGGTTTCCGTGCAGGTGGACTTTACCGGACCCTTAACTCCGTGGTGGCGGTTTGAGGAGGTGCTATTTTCGGGGCTGCGGGTCATGATTGGGCGGACGTGGAAACGGTGCCGGTATGGTTTTACCGCCGGCGTTAACTCCGGACCGGTGTACTTGTAATGAGGCCCTATGTCGATTATAATGTCCTCCGAGAATAGCCGTTATTTGACAGAGAAGAAATTCAAGTAACGAGTGAGATGCCGGCTACCATATTGGCTACGGGGCGGGATCAGTGCTTTTGAGCGATATCAGCAGATCGTCGCCTTTTTGCCACACCCAAGTCTACCTGCCAGAGCACAGAGATAATAGCTCACGTTGGTAAACAAATATGCAACAGTCACAGAAGGGTTAAAGTTCAAAGCAGCCTGATAAGGCTATATTACTTAATAACAGGAAGGAAACTGAATCTTGGAAAATCTTCGTGATAGTGCACAGCAAACTCAATCAGATGGTTTTGACTGGTATATTGCAGGTGCCACTGGACGTTGGCGCCAGATTAACAAAACTTTGCCTTTTGTGCAACAACAAAAAAAATGGTTTTAGCTCCAATTTTGCATGTTAGATAATTTAAAATAGAACAAATAGGTTTCGCCCAAATCCATATTATCTAAAATATTCTTGCTAACTCAAGCAAGCAGTAGACTGTTTCATTTACTGTATAAGCTGCATAACATGGAAAGAAATGTAGTATGCACATTTCTTTTATGGCATGCAACACAAGCATAGGTAAAGTAGGGCTTGCCTCGGGTTTGGCGATATTCCAGCACCGATTTGAGCATTCTCTGAAAGAGCACGCTGGCCTGTAGTGACCGTTTGTCTTCATATATAACAGGCATGGATTCATGTCTCAGGAGGACAGCTCAGGGACAATGCACTCGCCTTGGAAGTGAGATGACGTGGTGCAACACAGGTCGATCCCTGCGTCCGCGCTTAGAAACCTCTGGGTATTAAGCCCATTATAAATAACCAATTACAATTAGTGTTAAGCGCAACTGAATACCCTTGGGTAATGAAGAGGTAGACTTTTGTGGCATATTTCATATGGTTAATTTTTTTAATTACAAGACAGTTGATGCTAGAATTCCGATAATAAATGAGAGCACAGCATTTAGAGAAAGCTACACCTTAAGAAGTTTTGTCCTAATGAGGAGGTTAGGGGCTTTTATGCTTAATTCATCAATTGCGCGGAGGATTAGGTATTTTTGAAAGTTATACATTTTCTATTTTTGGATTTTTTCAATATTATATTTAAGGAAGTGATGACTCCTGACTCCTGAAAAAGGGTGTTTTAATAACGGCCGAAACACGCTGAGAGACAACTTGGATTATTGCTACAAGACATCTAACATGCATGGATACTTTCATTCTAGGATGTCATTTAAACTCTACGATTTATTGGTGATAATTGTGTTTACATCATGGGATATCTAACACAGATGGGCATCCCATTACTGGATGTTACAGCCAAGGATTGCATAATTTGCTGAACATTTATGTTGTAAATACATTTACTACATATAATTGTATTCTATGAGAAAAATAATCATATGTGTAAGAGTATTTCTTAAATAAAATTACTACAAGTGATAGACTATTTTGAATTTGGTCTTCATGTGACTTACTATGGATGGCAACAAACTAACATGTGAATTCTTTTGTTGAAGATTACCTTTGGCTGTATCTTTGTAGAGTGTGGCATTGATTACACACGTGTGTTAGGCGTAACACTTGTAGAGTAATCAAGTACGCCTTATAAATCCTGTCCTCTACAGAAAAAAATACTGTGTTATAGAAATGACATTTTGTAACTGCTTAGTGGTTTCATCTCAAGGGCATGATTTCTCCACATGTTCTTGCTAATGGCTCCACCTGTCTACATTTCAGTATCTTCCATTGAAGCCACTATTCACCCATCATCAAAGAAGTTCCACTCTTGTTTCTGGACTTAAGGTAGTCTGGAGTAGGCAGCCTGCATGAATATTGTGACTCCTTGTGATGTGCTCGACTTGAAAAGTGAACTTGGAGCTTGGCCACCAACCTGGCTGATCTGGAAGCGGCAGACCTGGTCCCTCAAGGACTGAGGATATTAGTTAATGGTTTCTGATCAGTTTTTAATTTGAAATTTCTCCCCAACGGTAAGGACGGAAATAAGCTGCGGGCCAAGTTCATTCAAAGATCTGCTTTTTGAGTGGATAGCAGACAGAAAACTATTTGTCGTTACATTTGAAACCAAACTGGAAGGTGTCAGAAGAACTTTCCCTGGAAGGGAATCTGATATTAAAGAACAGAACCCTAATACAACATGTGAGTTTAAGAAGCGCTTTTATTGGTTGAGCACGCCAAGAGCATTGAGGAACCATTCTAATAAGAAGACTGGGGGACATCTCCTCGTGGTCTGGCATGGACATAAAGGTGCAAACCCAGATTGTTCTTCTGCTTGTCTCTGATGTGGCAAACATTTGAGAACTTCAAGATTAATAGTTCTTCTGCTTGTCTCTGATGTGGCAAACATTTGAGAACTTCAGAAGCACGCATGGTGCAAATGACTTTCTTGTAACACCCGTGGAACAAGCAAGCTAGGGGGAGATTTCATTGGTCAACTCAACTTTATGAACCACCAAACAGAATAACCATTCCTGACACTTGATCTGCCGGAATTACCGGCCGACTACAAGTGGTGAGAATAACAGTAAATCCCCATTCCATGGAGTCCCACTGGACTCCTTGGAGGGATTTCCAGTGTTACCGGCACCAGTAGCACTGGTAATACTGGCTGTTTTCTGCCGGTTGGGTGCCAGACTTACCTCCAGCTCTTGGCTGGAGGTAACTCAGGCACCCCACCGGCCGACTTGTACTCTGCCAGTGCGGTACCGTGCCGGTCCACAGAATTACCAGCACGTTTTTACCGCACCGGCAGAGTTGCAATGAGACCCTTTGTCATCACTGGCACAATTATGATACAGACACTGGAAAAGATATTTCAGAGTGAAGGTTATACTGCAGAGCTCATCACAGACAATGAAGTTCAATTTACTTCCCACAAAATAAAATTATACCTTAAGAGCAAGGGCATCATACAGAAGCCTACCACCCTCTCTCATCCTACGGGTTAATGGCCAAGTGGACTGGGCCAATAGGTTTACAAACAAAGGTCAGAGGTAGATGTTAAAGAAACAGCACTCAAAGCATTAGCTGCGCACCTAGTGGCTCCCAGTACAATCACAGGAATAGCTCTAGTGGCTCCCAGTACAATCACAGGCATAGCTCTAGTGGCTCCCAGTACAATCACAAGCATAGCTCTAGTGGCTCCCAGTACAATCGCAGGCATAGCTCTAGTGGCGCCCAGTACAATCACAGGCATAGCTCTAGTGGCTCCCAGTACAATCGCAGGCATAGCTCTAGTGGCTCCCAGTACAATCGCAGGCATAGCTCTAGTGGCTCCCAGTACAATCACAGGCATAGCTCTAGTGGCTCCCAGTACAATCACAGGCATAGCTCTAGTGGCTCCCAGTACAATCACAGGCATAGCTCAAGTGGCTCCCAGTACAATCCCAGATATGGCTCTTTTCGATATCATGAGAGGACAAAGAGGAAGATCAGAATTGTTTCTGCCGTGGATGCCAACAACTATAGACATATGGGAGGTACAGTACAAGATCAAGCAGTGATAAAAGGTCATACAGAGGAACAATGACCACAAGCACCCCGTCAAAGCTCCTGATGTACAGGTGAGAGAAGGAGTAGAAATTACTATGCCAGCTAAAGATAAAGAAACCTTCTCCGGATCCAGTTTTCCCCAATAAGTCGCTAAAATGGAGACAATCACATAGAAGTGAAAACTGGCAAAGGTGGACCATAGAGAGAGTGGAATCCTATGAAAGAGATGTTATACCAAGTCTCCAACGATGGATGAGAACAGCAAAGGCAGAGGATCAATTTTTCCTACAGAGACTTTCAGCATTGCTTCAGAAACTTTGACGTGACTGTGGCAGAGCTTTTCCAAGAGAATTAGTCAAAATAAAGAGCACTGTACAACGAGTAACTGGGCGACTCCCAGCGAACCCAGGGGGCAGTGTGATATTCCTGAAACAGCCAGAGCCCAGAAAGAGGAGGGGGTTATCCAGATGACCTGGGTGACTTTGAGTTACACTGAATGTGCCTCTACCCTTCTTCTTATTTTTCCTCTCCTACTCTTTTCTTTTCTCTCTCTCTCTCTCACTCTGTTTCTTTTCCTTTTGCCCAAAAGAGTAGATGTGTGGCCTGGAGTTTTTCCTGCGCACCCTTCCTGTGCATGACGCCACGGGGTCGGCGAGGGGGCGTGACAGAGGAAAGCAAGGGCACCAGTGACTTTGAGCATGGAGAGTTTAGTGAGCTGGGTTGAGTGCCATAGCTCCATGTACAGCGTACCAACACCCGCCCCAATCTTTTGGTTTACGCTACCTCCTTAGTGCAAATACAAGTCAATACTGATTCTAAGTGGATGTGAGAGTAGTCCTTATTTGAGGAAGAAAAATGCAAGTCACAAGTGAGACACCAGCTGCAAATCGGATGTCTTGATGGCAATTCCTCCTCAGAGCGGAGTTTGCTTTAATTCAGCTAGAGGTGGAGGCCGGGAGCAAACAGGAAGCGGCGTAGTGGGACCAGTGTGTGCCAGAGGTCAGGTGCCTCAAAACAGACCATGTATCTCGAAAAGCTTCCATGCGTGATGATCATTCAACTGAATACTTGGCTCATTGTGTGCTTTTTTGTCCCCTTTATGATAGTCTCGGGAGGATAGCTCAGGGGCAACGCACTTGCCTTGGAAGCAAGATGACACGGAGCACCACAGGTTCGGTCCTCAGGCCCGCGCTTAGAAACCTCTGGGTATTAAGCGCGTTATAAATAACCTATCATATCATAGTCCCAGGATACAGCTTCTTCTGACCTAACTGAAGGGTAACAGTTGGCATCAGCTGACTTTAACATATTTGCTTTTTATCTCTGATGTATGTACTGCTTCAGTGTAGAGGCTTTTATCATCTGCTCTGACTATCGGTGAAAGAGGCGTAAAGTTTGTAGTTTAAGAAGGTGTATGAGTTCTCTATAGATGCTTTTAAGGATGTGCTTATATATAATAATTATGCATGTGCTTATATATTATTATTATTAAATATGTACAAGGACATCCATTTATTTGTGGTTTTATGTGCTTTAATGAATGATTACTCGTATTTGTCTATAAGATTTTACTAAATCTTATGGAATAATTATATGATTTATGAAATAAAGATGTATTGATTGAAGCACTCAAGCAGACATTGGCTCTCATTACGAGGCTTCCGGTAACCTTGTATTACTGTCTCTTCGTCTGATATCACAGGAGGCGGTGGAGGTATGGTAAGTTCCCGTTTCCATAGAAATGGGAACCCTGAAGCACTGGCACCGTTGCTAACCGTGCTGGTGCCTCAGTGAAAAACCTGCCGGTAGGGGCCGGAACAACCGGCAGGTCAGGCCTGTCGGTTGTTCAGTGCCCCTACGGGAAGACTCGTAGTGACCCGGTCCGGAAAAGGTGCTGGTAACTTTCTACTGGCACCTTTATTTCCAGACCGGGCCACTTAATAATGAGGCCCATTGTCTGATCGGCAGAGATGCGGTGGAGGAGGAAAGAATCTGATTGGGGTACTTTCCTGCTGGCGTGATTTAAGGAAGTAAGACCAGGGCTCCAAATAAGATTTTAAAGCAGGAGTATTTTAGTCCCCATTTTTTGAAGAGGGGTGCAAAATGATTGTTTACGGACCCAAAAAGTATTTTCCATTGCTAATGGGTTTATTCTTTGGGTGAGTACAAATGCATTTTGACTCTGAAACCAATATCAATGTAATCCATAGTTCTTTGCACCAAGTAATACAGGCAAATCAAAAAATGTGTGTTTATCGCACAGTTCCTCCTCAGATCATGCAGTAATGATCATAGAGCTCCTTCCAGTGGCACTGCTCCGCAGGGACCATTGATCTAAATATATATCCGTAGATCGGTGTGGGTGGAAACAGGGGGAAGGCTCCTATGTGTCTATTAGTTTCATTTTTTAATTGGAAGTATTTTTACTCTCTGTTTTTTTATGTTGGGGACATTTTTCCTGTTGTGAGGGAGTAAACGTGGCTGGTATGCCACTTGTCTGTAGGGCTGAGTAGGATACTTTCCTTATTTGCTGCTACTAGTCATGGAGGTATGGGGTCTCCTAGGAAGGGTTCTAAGTTGTTACAATGAATAACATTACTTTGTTGTAATTTACTTCATTTCTCTTTGTTTTTTTTAAAGGCAGGGCTTTCCTCATCCCTTCCCCCTTCACTACCAGACCTACTGTAAACCCGCAAACTCCCTTTATAACATCTTTATAACCCATAACCCTTAAATACATATATACAATTACTTCCCCGAAATGTAATTCATAGTAAGTGCAACAAAGCAAATTACGGTGATGGAATTTACTTTGTTAAAATCACGGGAGACCCTAGGAAGCATTCAGAAAAGACTCTCTCTTGCCATAGTCGCTAGCCTTCTTCCTCAGATAACAAGATGCATTGTAGCCACCATCTCCAGAAACATTCTAACACTGGAGGGGCTGTGGTGTTTTGCCCTCTCCATCTACAACTGCTCCACTGCTCCCAGCTGCACGCGTCCCTTCCCCATTTGTTCTTCCTGCACAACCTGGACCCATACCACTTTCCGCTGTCCCTTCCCTGGTTCTAATCTCCTTGGACAACTAAGTGCTTCGGTGGAGGAGTCGAATAATATGGTTGTTTTTTTATTTTTTTAAACTTTATTTACACAACATCCATAACAAATCCCAATACAATCAGCATATATCAAATAACACATGAAAAAAAAACCACAAGAAAAGCACAACATTTTACACAGTACTATGTACACAGCGAGATATACAATACCCTAAATCCCCAACATTTCAAATACATCTCTCAATTACCCCCCCACCAAACAACTATAATGTCAATTTAAAACAACTGCAAAAATCTACCCCATATTTTCTCAAGCAAAGCCAATTTACCAAGTCTCCTATACATCACTCTCTCCATATTTGCCAATTCATGCATCTCAGACAACCACGTCTCCACATTTAATGTCAAAGCATTCTTCCAGTTCCTCAATATAATTCTTTTACCAGTCATCGCCCCTCTGAACAACCACTTCTTCTCACTTTGAGTGAGATCATCCAAAGACTCATCACTCCCCAATATGATCACACTAAAATCAAAGACCGGGAGACCAACAATCACTTCATCAGACATACGTCCAATCTCACCCCAAAACAGTCTCACCAGCCTACAATCCCATAGCAGATGTTCCATCGTACCAATCTCACATGAACATCTCCAACAATCTGCACTCTCCAACAACCCTCTGTTACACATTCTCTCGGGCGTCCAATAAATTCGGTTAAGAATTTTAATCAGTCTCGATCTTTCCGTGAGTCCCAGCGAGCACAACTTCACATTCAAACACATGTTTTGCCATAAGCCCTCTGTGATATCCAATCCGATTCTCCTGCCTCATTCCTTGTTGACAGACGTGTCTTGCTGAGCCTACCCCAAAATGTCAGGGTGACTCTCCCTCGGAGGCAGAGGAGGTCTTCCCTAATGTGGAGAAGGAGATCAAAGGCAAATACATTCAAAGAGAGGCTCTGCTAGAGATGTGTGCCCATTTGCACAATATCTTGGGTTTCCAATGCTCCTGTAGTTCTGTGAAGTTGTACATATGGCACTGGCGAAGAGGACATGTTTGATAGGCATAGCTCCTTTCCTTTGACTGGTCCATCACTTCAATAGGGTATTAAGGAAATTGTCCTTCAGGAGTTGAATGATCCTGTGAAGACTCGTGGTCGGATATACAGACTGAGTATGTACTCTCGTTAGGCCTTCGAATCAGAGTGTCTGGATATTCTCAAGATTGTCTCTCTGCTTCTCAGCCTAACTGACTGCACTTCTGTGGCCTCAGAAGAGGTGGCTCAAACCGAAATCTATTGGCAAGAAGGTTTACATGTCTCTAAAACGAAACCATGCTACTGCAGTCTTCAGTCTCCATGCCCAGATGTATGCAGGGCATACTGTCCAGTCCCTCATGGGAGAATTCCAATGACTTCCTGCTCTAGAACAGGGTTCTAACTCTTCTTGAGTACTTGCCATCAAAGAGAATCAGATTCAATTGGTATCTTACATTTCCTTTGGTGGCATCACGGCCACATCCATTGGGTTTGTCTCGGCTGTGTCTGCTAGGGGACACCGGATGCTCGGAGTGCAGGATCAGAAGACATCTCAGAGGGCTCCGCTGTTCATTCTCCCTCTCCTTGGTCACAAACATTTTGCTCCTCAATGAATCAGTCAAACTGCCCGCTGAGGAAATAGAACGGACTATCACCTCCCACTGCATGTTTCCTTCCCTTTGTGTGGGAGAAACTGGCTCCTAGATTTGTCCCCTCACCCTGCCTACCCTAGGTCTTGCCCTCCCTTAAGAACTAGAGATAGAGATGGGGAACCAGCAACAGCTCTATGTCCTGTTCTGGGGCTGCTGCTGCTTCTTTCCTGATGACTTGGCCTTCATGAATATCCAGGGAATGACAAGCCTCCTCATCCTCATCTATTGGTTCGGGGAAGACTTCAACACTTTTCCAAAGTTTGTATAGAGGATGTCAGCGACCACTGTGTTTTGGATGTAATCTCAAAGGGATACAGCATTCACTGCCTCCTTGCCCCACAACCTGGGAATTCAAAAGACTCCTTGGTCATGGAATCCCATCAAGCGCATCAAGGTTCAGGAAGACCTCCATCAAATGGAGTCTATGATCCCTGTTCTCTGGGCAGAGTGGGGTCTTGGTGCATACTCTATACTGTTATTGGGAAGGAAGCTATCAGAAGAATTCTGCCTTATTAGAGAATTGAAAGGTGAACAAGTTACTAAAAGCAATCCCTTTCCACATGGAAACACTGTAAGGCATTATCCCTGTGGTGAGGATGTGATTGTATTGCTTCATTAGATCTCAAGGATGCCTACTTCCATGTACCCATCGTGTCCTCCTAAAAGAGATTACTTTGGTTTGCAATTCCAGATGATGGTTATCCATTCCAGGCCCAACCATTTGGTTTAAAGTCAGCCCTGATAGTTTTCGCCAATGTTCTTGAACCTCTCATGTGTCTCCACCACAAATAGAGGATTATGGTTCACCCTTACCTGGATGATTGACTTATCCATGGCTCCTCTCTTCAGCAAGCGTGTCTAGACACCAAGAGGGGTTTCAAGCTCTTGGCTGGAGTTCTACTGAAAATCAGTTTAGCTGCTGGAGTTTGACAGGGCGGCAATTAAGCACGCCATCCGCAAGGGAGTTACTTCCTCATTATTGGGCAAAGGAGCTCAAGTCTACTTTAGGGAGTTTTTGGTCCTTACCTCACCAGTTGCTTAAGATGCAGTGGAGCACGGCTGTCTGTATTTATGTTCCCTCTGGGCAAGACCCCATCGAAAACCCAATATGAGTCATGTCCGTCCATCAATTAATCTAGGATTTCTAGATTACACATTCTTGATACAAACTTCCCATCAGATCTGCCAGAATCACCAGTGGTGGTTCCAGGCAAAGGAAATCTTCAGCAGAGTGGTGCCCACATTTATTTTCTATTTTATTGGGCTTTGTATGGTGCCTATACACAAGTGTTTCCAGGCACCACAAAATGAGATAGGGGTGCGGGGGGAGGGGAGAACATGGGAGTCATAAAAGTAGAACAACAAAAACTGTTATATTGGCCTTGTGAAAATCGTACCGTGCAAGTGCTTGACAAGGTGGTAAGTGCAAAGGGGGAGGCGGTAGAAGGAGAACTGCAGGAGTGGGGTGCCACCAGGGAAGGGACCTTGCCAAGAAGTCCAACTTTCAGCTCCACATTCTCAGTGGCATTCTACCTTTCCTCACCTTCCCTCAAAAGCTCAACATGTACAGAGCCCTGGTTCTCCCTATCCTAGACTACTGCATCCTCCCACTCTCTGCTTGGAGAAACTTTGGACCTGCAGAGAGTTGGAGCGAGAGGACAGGGAAAGAAAGCGTGGTTAGCTGCAGGAGGAGGGTCCCTGGGGAATGATGGACAGGTGCTGCAACAAGTCAGAAGGGGGCAGCTGGATGTCAAGGGACTTTCCTCTAACCTTGTTTTTGTTTGTCGGTTGACAGGGTGCGAATGACGAGGAAGAGGTCGTATATGAATGGGCTTACTGAGACCCTTGTGAGATGAGGAGATTCATGTGAAGGACAAAGAGAGTTCATTTTGGGAATAACAGCCGCATGGGGCTGATCAAAGGGAGTGTCTGACTCGAGCTGTAGCGTTGTTGGAGAGGCGCGGCTAAGCCAAGTGTTATCTGCATTGTCACGGGAGACCAGAGGTGAGATTGTCGAGGCTCGCGATCGGAGCATGAAAGGTTTACAAAGAAAGGGAATTTGTTCTCTCTCTCTCTCTCTCTCTCTCTCTCTCTCTCTCTCTCTCTCTCTCTCTCTCTTCCCCCCGCACCCCCAGAGAGGAGCGATTCCCTGGAGGTAAAAGTGAAATTGACAATAAGGAGAGATACAGGCTTAAATACTAAACCTGGCCCTGAATGGTAGTGAGAACTTCAATTAACCATTTGGAGGAGAGGGATCGATGTGAGAATTGCCACGTTAGGCTGTACTTAAGGGTGAAAGCACAGAAATCCTGAAGAGAGTCCCACGCAAGGACACCAAATATCTTCACTTCACACCTGGGAAAGAATAAGTCCAGTGAGGAATTAAAAAAGGACAAGGTCACGCGTTATATACTAAGAGAAGCCAAGATCAGGACTATATAGAGTGCACCTTTGGATAAAACAAAAAAAGTGAGCATGAAGAACTGATAAGTAAAAATTCCCCAGTGACAAAAAAAATATATCTCCCAAAGACGTGTTTATACAGCTAAGAAAAAAAACTTTCTGTTGGCTGTGAGGTTACAGTTGAATAAAAAGTTCAAGTGAAGAATCACATTAATGAGTGTTGTCATTATTTCTGCCACAAGATTGTGACATTTTGTCACGCGCCTACCTTCCTAGCGCTTATGGAATGCTTGGCGGTTCCACCGACATTAGGACATGTCATCACGTTTCTTCCTATTTCCTGATGTTCGGCTCTAGTCTTCCTTGTGTCTGTCTACCTGTTTCCTTTATAGCCACACCTCTTCCTAGTTTCGGTGCATTGCAACCCTTTCACTTTCCGCTTCCGGGTTTACCCACTAGTGTTGTGCTTATTGGTTTACTCTACCTCCCGCCAACTCCATCAAGAGCATCTCTGACAAGTCCTTCAACGCATCAAGGACCACCATCTACTAGTCAATCCAGGGAAGTGTGTGTTTCAGGCTTCTACTGTTCCCTACCCGTGTTTCATCTTGTCAGAGGCTGGAGTCAAAATGGATCCCAGGAAGGTGGAAGCCATACTTCAGTGGCCCACTCCTGCCTCAGTTAAGGACGTTCAAAGATTCTTGGGCCTGGCCAATTTCTACCGCAAGTTCATTGTCGGGTTTTGCGAGACAGCACTACGCATCCCCTCCCTACTACATACATTTTCTGACCCTTTCTTCTGGTCTAAGGAGACAGACAAGGCTTTTCTACATTCGAAACAGCTGTTCTGCTCAGCCCCAGTGCTGTGGCAGCCAGACCAAGACCGACTGTTCATCATTGCAGCAGATGCATCTGCCGCCGCCTTAGGGGCAACCTTACTACAGAAATACAATGGGATAGAACACCCAGTGGCACATGTTTCCAAGACACTTACCCCAGTCAGGCCAACTACTCCATCATCGAGAAGGAATTGCTTGCCATGAAGACCGCTTGTGAGGAGTGGCGCTATTTTCTCCAGCGAGCCGCTTACCCTTTCCTTCTCAGGACCGATCATAAGAACTTAAAAGTCATTCAACAGATGGAGTGTGTCAACTCTCTCCAGGCCAGGTGGGCGCATTCTTCTCTCAATATGACTTTACCATAATCTACTTACCAGGCAAAAAGAACATACTGGCAGACGTCCTTTCTCAGATTCCCATACCCGGTGTCCCTTCTGAGCATCTTGCAGATCTGGTATTCCCTCGAAACAAGATCAGTCAAGTGTCTACCTTCCTTCAAGGGGTCAAGGACGCCACCAGTCTTACGCTCTCAACCCCTAAAACCATCCCACAAGATGTCATCCGCAAACAGGATGGTTTACTCTTTGTCAACCACCGTTTGTTCCTACCGGACTCTGTTTCTAGACGGTGCGCCCTGAAAAGGTGCCATGATGACCCTTCGGCTGGCCATCGGGGGACTCTGAATACCACGGAACTACTCAAGAGGCAGTTTTGGTGGCCAGGTCTATCCGCGGACGTCACCAAGTACATCAAGTCCTGTCCGGTCTGCATGTCAGGCTAAGTATAACACCCAAAAGCCTGTAGGTCTGTTGCATCAGGAACCCCCACCAACATGACTGTGGAGTGTCCTCTCCACAGACTTCATTGTGGAACTCCCACTTTCTGAGGGTTCCTCTTGTATCCTGGTTACGGTAGATACCTTCACCAAAATGGCGCATGGGGATCCTACCACGGCTGAGATGGCAACCGTCTTCACCAGAGACATCTTTCGTCTACCTGGTTTACCTGAAAAGATCATCTCAGATCGGGGTAGCCAGTACACCTCACGCTTCTGGAAAGCTTTATGCGAGACATTGGGCATAGAGAGAGCGATTACCACCCCCAGACTAACAGACAAACCGAACGACTTAACGCTTCTTTGGAGCACTACCTCTGCTGTTACGTCAACCATCAGCAAGATAATTGGGTTGCCTTACTTCCTACTGCCGAATTCTCATATAACAATTCCAGACCCAGTGCCACCAGACTCCGTCCTTTTTACTCTACCTATGGGTTTCATCCCTGCTTTCTGCTGCCCAGGAACAGCCAAGCCTCACCTGTACCCTCGGTTGATGCGGTCCTCTCCAATATCTCTGAAGCACACAAAATCGCCAGAGAAGGACTTCAGGACAGCCGCCTTCGGTACAGCTCACAAGCCAACCCCCGTCGTCAGCCTTCTCCCATGTGGTCGAAAGGCACCAAAGTATGGCTCTCCACCAAATACCTGCCGCGCTGGCTGCGACCCTCAAAATTATCTCCGAGGTATTTGGGTTAATTTGCTATTCTTGACCGGATAACCCCGGTGGCGTATCGCCTACAATTACCCAAACACATTAGGCGCAGTCATCCGGTTTTCCATTCATCTTTGCTCAAAGAACACCTTGCAAACCCATACCGTCACCCCAAACCAAGAACCCGAGCAGCGGTGGACGATACCCCTGAGGAATACAAGGTGGCGAGGATTATGGACTCTAGATATAGGAAGGGACGCCTCGAATACCTGGTCCACTGGAAAGGGTATTTGCATTCGGAAGACTCCTGGGAACCCGTTTCACACCTCCATGCACCTAGACTGGGTCGTTGGTTCCACCGGAGGGATCCCGGCAAGGCGGGTGGTCCGCCCCTAAGGAGGGGGCATATTGCCACGCGCCTTCCTTATTGGCACTTATTGAATGCTTGGCAGTTCCACCGCCATTAGGACATGCCATCATGTTTCTTCCTATTTCCTGGTGTTCTACTCTAGTCTTGCGTCTGTCTGTCTACCTGTTTCCTTTACCTCTTCCTAGTTTCGGTGCGTTGCAACTCTTGCACTTTCCGCTTCCGGGTTTACACGCTAGTATTGTGCTTTCGCTCACGCCTTATCTTTTGCCTGCTTTCCCTGCCTTTCTACCTTATCTATCCCTCTGTAGCAGCTCCTACGAGTCTTGTCCCATTCCTGCTGCCGCGGTCCTCTTCAACTCCGTATCGGGTCCCGCCCCGTTCTTTTCCACAGCCACGGTCCTCCGCAGCTCTGCTTCGGGCCTCTGCCCAATCTGCTCTTCTTTTCCTTGTTTGCCTCCGCTTTGCCAGTCTGTTCTGGTTTCTCTGTTTCCTTCTTTCTTTCTCTCTTATCTTCGGTCTTTCCCTTCAGTTGACTCCTACACACCTTTTCTCTGTGGCCGCTTTCACTGCTGACTTTCTTCTTCCCTTGTTTGGGGTTACGGAGCTCTCCTTTTCTCCCGCTTTTGCTCCCTCGTACAGCAGGTTTCTCCAGCTCCTCTCCAGACCGCCTTTTAGCTTGCCTTCTTGTGGCAAGTCTCCTCCTGATATCTGGCTGCTCAGCAGTCTTACCCTCGGCCTGGGGGGGTGGTGAGTTTACCTGCTAGGTTCCTGTACATCCTCCTTGTTGCGAATTACCTACTCCAGACAGCTACCATCTGCTTATCTACTCACGGACTCCTGGCTGCAACATCCGAATAGAATAACAATTGAGGCACTATTCCTTCTCCTGGCTGCTACCATCTGCCGAGGCTTGATCCAGGACTTTCCACACAAGAGGTTTTTTCTGCCATCGGCTTTTTCCTCTCACTGGCGCTCTCGGGGGGCGGTCCTTTTCCTACCTTTAACAAAAAGGCGGCCGAGTGGCTTCTACCCGATGGAGGCCGTGCCTCTTCAGAAAAAAGCGAAGGTACCGGAAAAAGAAAGGACATCTGCATTATTCTTCATCAGAAGACACAGGTGAGGATGTGGGGGACATTGAACTTAGCGATGACCAGGAAGACACAGCTAAACTTGACACATTTGGTGGCAAGCAGTGGGAATTCAGACGAAAACCATGGAGGCTTTGATAAAGGCACTGAGTGAGGGACAGCATCAACTACAGCAGGCACTGCAATTACAAAGTCAGCAGGCTGAGGGTGACAGACAGGCATTTCAACAGGCAATCCAGGTGCAACAAGCACAAATGATTGATGCTGAAACTTAAGGAGACACACACAGGTACCGGCTACAGTCTTATAGAAGTATACCACTGGAGAAGACCCTGCACATTTTTTTGTAAACTTTGAAAGAGTGGCAAGGAATGTGCAGTGGCCGGCAGATAGAAGGTGTCACTATATTGCACGATTGATGATTGGATAAATGCAGAGCGCATATCAGGCGGCGAACCCTATGGGAGATGCAATCTATGCAGCTGGGGAGCAGGTGCATGCGGATCTAGGTCACCTGGCCTAAGCCCCGCCCACCTGGTGCCTTCCTGGTTGTCACTCGTTTTCACCACTTAGCAAGCCCCGCCCACATGGTGCCTTCCTGCTTACTGCTCTTTTCCCTACTTAAATAGCCTTCCAGCCTCTTATCCTCTGTAGCTGGGGAGCAGGTGCAAGTGGATCTAGGTAACCTGGCCTAAGCCCCACCCACCTGGTGCCTTTCTGGTTGTTGCTCTTTTTCACCACTTAGCAAGCCCCGCCCACCTAGTGCCTTCCTGCTTGCTGCTCTTTTCCCTATGAAAGGTGCCCTCCAGCCTCTTTTCCTTTGCAGCTGGGGAGCAGGTACAAGTGGATCTAAGTAAACTTGTATAAGCCCCGTCCACATGGTGCCTTCCTGGTTGTTGCTCTTTTTCACCACTTAGCAATCCCCGCCCACCTGGTGCCTTCCTGCTTGCCGCTCTTTTCCCTACTAAAGGAGCCCTCCAGTCTCTTTTCATTTGCAGCTGGGGAGCAGGTGCAAGTGGATCTAGGTCACCTGGCCTAAGCCCCGCCCACATGGTGCCTTCCTCGTTGCTGCTCTTTTCACCACTTAGCAAGCCCCGCCCACCTGGTGCCTACCTGCTTGCTGCTCTTTTCCCCACGTAAGGAGCCCTCCAGCCTCTTTTCCTTTGCAGTTGGGGAGCAGGTGCAAGTGGATCTAGGTCACCTAGCCTGAGCCCCGCCCACCTGGTGCCTTCCTGGCTGCTGCTCTTTTTCACCACTTAGCAAGCTCCGGCCACCTGGTGCCTTCCTGCATGCCGCTCTTTTTCTACTTAAGAAGCCCTCCAGCCTCTTTTCCTTTGCAGCTGGGGAGCAGGTGCAAGTGGATCTAGGTCACCTGGTCTAAGCCCCGCCCACCTGGTGCCTTCTTGGTTGCTGCTCTTTTTCACCACTTAGCAAGCCCTGCCCACCTGGTGCCTTCCTGCTTGCTGCTCTTTTCCCTACTTAAATAGCCTTCCAGCCTCTTATCCTTTGCAGCTGGGGAGCATGTGCAAGCGGATCTAGGCCACCTGGACTAAGCCCTGCCCACCTGGTGCGTTCCTGGTTGCTGCTCTTTTTCACCACTTAGCAAGCCCTGCCCACATGGTGCCTTCCTGCTTGCTGCTCTTTTCCCTACTTAAATAGCCTTCCAGCCTCTTATCCTTTGCAGCTGGGGAGCAGGTGCAAGTGGAATTAGGTCACCTGGCATAAGCCCCGCCCACCTGGTGCTTTACTGGTTGTCGCTCTTTTTTACTACTTAGCAAGCCCTGCCCACCTGGTGCCTTCCTGCTTGCCGCTCTTTTCCCTTCTAACGGTGCCCTCAAGCCTCTTTTCCTTTGCAGCTGGGGAGCAGGTGCAAGTGGATCTAGATCACCTGGCCTAAGCCCCGCCCACATGGTGCCTTCCTCGTTGCTGCTCTTTTTCATCACTTAGCAAGCCCCACCCATCTTGTGCCTTCCTGCTTGCCGCTCTTTTCCCTACTTAAGCAGCCCTCTGTCAAGTTGGGAAGCACGGGAGGACTGCGTACCTGGTTTCTTGGTAGATGATCTTGCCGAGGTCGCCAGTCTGGAATCAGTTGAAAGATGAACTTGTGACACGAGGGACCAGCCTCTCCACCACCCAAATCAGATACTGGGTGGAGGATGGACCAATTCCCAATGTCACGAAAAGCACTCTCCCGATTAACGTGACGAAGGGACTGTGCAGGCACAGACAGGAGAGGCTATTGTCTTGTAGACGATCGTAGGCAGATAGAGTCCGATGAAATCAAATCCAAGAGTTCGTGTACTGAAGCGTAGGCCACTGATTCCAGTGCGGTAGGAACACTCTAGTCCACAGGTACGGATGTAGAGGACAAGGCCGGACAGGAATGGGAGGAACCAGGCTGGAATAGGGGACCAAACTGAAAGGGAACTAAAGAGAACCCTAGGGCTGCAATCAAAGGGGACCCCGATATGGTATGCAGGCAGGCCCAGGGGAATCCTAGGTAAGGGTAAGCTGGCAGGCCCAAGGGAACCCCAGGGGAAAATATGCTGGCAGCCCAGGGTGGACTCAGGTAGGGTGCAAGTAGCCCAGGAAGGACTCAGGTAATTGCAGGCAGCCCAAGGTGGATTCAGGTAAGTGCTGGCAGCCCAAGGAGAACTCAGGTAAGTGCTGGCAGCCCAGGGTGGACTCAGGTAGGGTGCAGGTAGCCCAGGAAGGACTCAGGTTATTGCAGGCAGCCTAGGGTGGATTCAGGTAATAGCTGGCATCAAAGGTAGGTAAGCACACAGTACGGAGCAAACCGCGTTGAGACGCGGCCTGCCTCGATCTGCGGCTCCTTTTATGGGTCGCCGGCACCCGGGAGGCTTGAAACGCACGCTGCTTCGCCTCCGGGCGCCGGCGTACCCAAAACGAGGCCTGGACGGCAAGCCGCTCCCAGGACGCGAACCCAGTCCACGGCGCATGCGCGGAACCGAGACAGAGGTCTTCCGCGCATGTGCCGTGGTCCTCCGGCCCCGGCACGAAACGCTCTCCCTCCAGCGAGTCCCCAGGCGCGGAAGTGCGTGTAGACTCGCCAGGAGGTGACGGGGAGAGCGGACACAGTGGACCCCGGTCTCCCATGTGGCGTGACACCCTCCAGCCTCATTTTCTTTGCAGCTGGGGAGCATGTACAAGTGGATCTAGGCCACCTGGCCTAAGCCCCGCCCACATGGTGCATTCCTGGTTGCTGCTCTTTTTCACCACTTAGCAAGCCCCGCCCACATGGTGCCTTCCTGCTTGCTGCTCTTTTCCTTACTTAAGGAGCACTCCAGCCTCTTAGCCTTTGCAGCTGGGGAGGAGGTGCAAGTGGAATTAGGTCACCTGGCATAAGCCCCGCCCACCTGGTGCCTTCCTGGTTGTCGCTCTTTTTTACCACTTAGCAAGCCCCGCCCACATGGTGCCTTCCTTCTTGCCGCTCTTTTCCCTACTAAAGGTGCCCTCCAGCCTCTTTTCCTTTGCAGCTGGGGAGCAGTTGTAAGTGGATCTAGGTAACCTGGCCTAAGCCCTGCCCACCTGGTGCCTTCCTAGTTGTTGCTCTTTTTCACCACTTAGCAAGCCCCGCCCACCTGGTGCCTTCCTGCTTGCTGCTCTTTTCCCTATTAAAGGTGCCCTCCAGCCTCTTTTCCTTTGCAGCTGGGGAGCAGGTGCAAGTGAATCTAGGTAACCTGGCATAAGCCCCTCCCACCTGGTGCCTTCCTGGTTGTTGCTCTTTTTCACCACTTAGCAAGCCCCGCCCACCTGGTGCCTTACTGCTTGCCACTCTTCTCCCCATGTAAGGAGCCCTCCAGCCTCTTTTCCTTTGCAGTTGGGGAGCAGGTGCAAGTGGATCTAGGTCACCTAGCCTGAGCCCCGCCCACCTGGTTCCTTCCTGGTTGCCGCTCTTTTCCCTACTTGAGTAGCCCTCCAGCCTCTTTTCCTTTGCAGCTGAGGAGCAGGTGCAAGTGGATCTAGGTCACCTGACCTAAGCCCTGTCCACCTGGTGCCTTCCTGTTTGCTGCTCTTTTTCCCCACTTAGCAAGCCCCGCCCACCTGGTACCTTCCTGCTTGCCACTCTTTTCCCTACATAAGGAGCCCTCCAGACTCTTTTCCTTTGCAGCTGGGGAGCAGGTGCAAGTGGATCTAGGTCACCAGGCCTAAGCCTCACCCACCTGGTGCCTTCATGGTTGCTGCTCTTTTTCCCCACATAGCAAGCCCCGCCCACCTAGTGGCTTCTTGCTTGCTGCTCTTTTCCCTACTTAAGGAGGCCCTCCAGCCTCTTTTCCTTTGCAGCTGGGGAGCAGGTGCAAGTGGATCTAGGTCACCAGGCCTAAGCCTCACCCACCTGGTGCCTTCATGGTTGCTGCTCTTTTTCACCACATAGCAAGCCCCGCCCACCTAGTGGCTTCTTGCTTGCTGCTCTTTTCCCTACTTAAGGAGGCCCTCCAGCCTCTTTTCCTTTGCAGCTGGGGAGCATGTGCAAGTGGATCTCAGACAGCAGGTAAGCATGCACCAACATGTGCTTATACCCTCTGTCCCCACAGGCCATCCCCACCCCCTCTGGTCCCCTTGTGATGTTCCCTTGTGCCCCCCCTTCTCGCACAAAGGTGTTGCCTGTTTTGGTTGATTCCTCTACCCTGCTCCCCCTTCCCCCTACAGCCTACTTCTGCAGGAGTCTGTCCTGATACATTCTGGTTTCACCATCACCGTCTTGTGGCCAATGCTGGATTTGACTTTTATGGACTTAATATATTCACAGTGTGTCACCCTTTCTCAACTCTCATGCTGGACTTCCTTTGCATCTTGTACTCATGGTGGCCCTGAATCATGCTGTTCCCATCTTCATCTTGTATCCTGGCTTGCAACATTGTGTTACTACTGACTTCTGCAATTGTATTCACTCTCCCCTCTTGCTTTTCCACTCTTTTTGACTACTTACTCTCTGTTCTCTCCTTTTCTCCCTTCTCTCTTTTCCTATCTCCTCCCCTCACTTTCTTCTATGCACTTACTGTAACAGAATTGTCCCTGGACCTAGTATGATAGCAACCTCATCTGACTCCTCCCCGCACCCTCTGCCCTTACTGCCCCCCACCCCCAGCACTATCTGAAATGTTGTCAGGTCTAGTATGATAGTCGCGTGTTTTGTTCCTCCTCTCCCTTTCTGCACCCCTCTCCCTCACCTTTTGTTTTTCTCTGGCTCTACCAGAAATGTTGTCAGGCCTAGTACGGTAGTCGCCTTTCTGTTTCCATTTCCTTCACACTCACCCCCTCCCTTCCTTATCTATGTCTTAGCTCTTGCACTATCTGAAATGTCGTCAGGCCGAGTACGATAGTTAATTTCACATCCTTACTGTTCATGGCCTGTATGAACGTCATTGTATTTTCCCTTATTCCCTCCCGTGCCTTGAACCGCTTTGAAACACATTGTGTATAGGCGCTATATAAACTATCATATCATATCATATGTGGACATGAAAAGGGTTGTTTTGGAGAGACTGGGTCACGATGAAGAAGCTTACAGAATAGTGAAAGAGTTGGGAGACAAATGGCTAGAAACGGTAACTACCACGACCCAAGAGATGGCAGAAAGGATCGTTCTAGAGCAATTTGTGGAGGCCCTGCCGCTATCAATACAACGATTGGTGAGACAACATCATCGACCCAGTTTAATAGAGGCCGTTAACATATCCTCCGCCTAACAAAAATCAGGCCAATGGACATTTGTTACTTACGCTCAACCAGCCAAAATAACCAGTGGGACCACCTCCACCCCGATCCGACACAGCACAACGCTGAGGTAGCCTAACTCCATGATCAAACGACCAGAATGGGAAGGACCAAGAACATGTCCCGGTGGAGAGGGAAGTATGTTGAGTCGACCTCCAGGACTGGGATCAAGAGGTCTGCAGTGCTTTCAATTTCGAGAATGGGGTTATCTGGCCCGACTATGTCCCAAAATAGCAAAGGCAGAGCCCATGGATGTCGGAACCTTCGATGTACCTAAAGAGGGAGACTATCTCAATACAGTTCAACCAACGAAATCCCCTTATGTGTATATATGCGACGCGGACGTGGAGGGATGGCCAACCCAAGCTATGATTGACTCTGGAAGTCTGCAGACCGCAGTCAGCGTGGAACTGGTAGGTGACAATCCTAAAATTGGCAGAAGCATTCCTATCATATGTGTACATGGGGACGTTAAATGCTACCCTACAAAAGAGATTCAGGTTAAGCTGGCGGGAAAACAGATAGACATGAAGGCCGCAGTGATGCCTGTGTTACCCGAGCCCCTCCTAGTAGGCTTGGATGTCCCCAACCTTCTCCGCATTATACAAAACATTGAAAGAAGTTGGCTGAATAGCGCCTCATTTCATGATCAGGAGATTATAGTACCCATCACCAAGGACAAAAGGAGAAGAGTGGAAAACGGAGAACGCAGAGGGAATGGTGTGA
The DNA here is from genome assembly GCF_040938575.1 of Ambystoma mexicanum. NCBI lineage: Eukaryota > Metazoa > Chordata > Amphibia > Caudata > Ambystomatidae > Ambystoma > Ambystoma mexicanum. Next base: position 1,560,327,243 of record NC_090932.1, read on the forward strand.
ACAAAACATGCGCCCAATGAGAGTGGACTGGAAACTGGACGAACAAGGAGACAGTTTCCAGATGGCTCAAGAACTTGACCCTGTGTTGAGTCATTCCCCGGCCTCCACGGAAAGGGAGCGGGAAGGTGAGGGTCCGTATTTTATGAAAGACAAGGGCTTACATTACTGAATAATGAAGGGACCTGGGGAAGAGACCATTCGACAACTATTGGTCCCAAGCAAATATCAAAGAGCAGTGCTAGACGTGGCTCACCTACAATGGGAGAAGGACACTTAGGAGCAGAAAGGACAACCCAAAAGATACTATGGTGTTTTTTTTTTTGGCCCAGAGTGTATGGACAGGTGGCCAGGTTCTACCAACAGTGTGGAGAATGCCAGAAGAAGAACAGAGCAAACATCCCAAAGGCCCCCCTTTACAACCCATACCACTGATCCTTGAACCCTTCCACCGAACAGGAATGGACATTGTAGGACCCCTTGACCCCGCAAGCTGGGGCCCCACATTTCTGCTGGAGATAGCAGATTATGCCACCCAATACCCGGAAGCTTTTCCAATGAGAAGTACTAATGCCCAACAAATCTGCGATGCGCTGATACCCTTTATAGCCCGACTCAGCATACTACAAGAAATTGTAACAGATCGAGGTACCAATTTCATGTCTTCTGTACTTAAGCAAGTGTCTGAGACCCTCCATGTTGAGCAACTGAGAACAGCCGTCTATCATCCACAAACAGACGGATTGGTTGAGAGATACAATCAAACCATTAAGCAAAGGCTGAGGAAAACGGTGAACCCCGAAGAAAGAAATTGGGACACGCTGATACCCTGGATACTGATGACCTTACGGAATACACCCCAGTCCTCAACAGGGTTTACTCCCTTCAAACTTTTATTTGGGCAGCCAGTGAAAACTCTGCTGGACATATTGAAGGAAGAGAGGGAGGCACAACCCACCCAGGGGATCACCCTCACTGAATATGCGTCACAGTTGAAAGATGGAATAGAGAAGCTCCATAGCGTTGCACAAATTCACCTACAACAAGCCCAAGGGAGACAGGAACAGAATTACAATTGAGGCACACAAATGCGAACATTTCAGGTGGGAGACCAGGTGTTGGTTCTACTACCAACCAGAGAGAATAAGATGTTGGCATCCTGGAAAGGTCCTTATAACATAGAGCAAGTTCTGGGTGCAGTCACATATAAAGTATGCCATTCCGACAGGAAGACTCCCCTTCAAACCTATCATATCAACCTGATAAAAAAATGGATAGAACCCACCACTACGGTCGCCTTGATCAATACAGAAGAGGTCCCGACCGAATACCTTCACCAAAGGTGGGAACACTTTGGAAAGGAAGCCTTGAACATAAATCTGGATTTAAGATCTCCACAAAAAACAGAACTACTTCACCTGGTGGACCGGTTCTCTAAAGTGTTTTCCTCCTCTCCAGGCCAAACCACGAAGGCCTATCACCACATAGAAACTACCCCAGGGGCCACTGTCCGGTTACGCCCTTACCGAATCCCAGAAGCCAGGATCCAGACCATTAATCAAGAGATAAAATCTATGCTAGAGATGGGAGGGATAGAGCCATCCCACAGCCAATGGTGTTCCCCCATGATTCTGGTGCCTAAACCTGACGGGAGTTCCAAGTTCTGCATGGGCTTTCGTAAGCTGAACAAAATATCCAAGTTTGATGCATACCCTATGCCCCGAATCGAAGATCTTCTTGACAAACTGCGAAAAGCCAGATATTTAACCACCATTGACCTTTCAAAAAGCTTTTGGCAGATCTCCCTCCATTCGGCCTGCAAGGAAAAGACTGCCTTCGCGACTGACTCCAACCGGTCTTTACCAACTCACGGTACTACCCTTCGGTCTGCATGGAGCCCCAGCTACCTTCCAAAGACTGATGAACGCCCTACTCAAAGGTCATGAGGGGCATACCTCGACCACATCATAGTTTATAGTCAATCATGGAAGGAACACCTGAATCACTTGGAGGTCATTTTAGAGACTTTGCAACAGGCCGGCCTGCATGTTAACCCAAAGGAAACACATATGGCAAACTTCCACACAAAATATTTGGGATATTATGTTGGACAGGGGACCATCAGACCACAGAGGGAGAAAATTGAGGCAATCGAAAGACTTCAGATCCCTGCCAACACCGGCAAGTCCAGGCCTTTCTCAGATTTGTCGCATACTATCGCTGATTCATCCCACACTTTTCAACTGTAGCGGCGCCACTGACAGACCTTCTAAGATCCTCAGCCCCCTCCAAACGGGAATGGCAAAATGTCGACAGAGAGGCAGCCTTCAATGCTCTAAAGAACGCTCTCACAGATCAAGCGATACTACAATGCCCTGATTATGAGGTCCCCTTCTTCCTGTATATTGATACCTCTGGGACCGGCCTAGAGCAGTCTTATTCCAAAATCAAGGAGAAGCTGAGAGACCCATCATCTTCATCAGCCGCAAACTACTTCCCCATGAAATGGGATATGCTACCATAGAGAAAGAATGTCTGGCAGTCAAGTGGACGGTGGAGACCCTACGGTATTACCTACTGGGAAGACAATTCACTCTGGTGACGGACCATGCACCCTTGATCTCGCTAGCGAGACACAAAGATACAAACCCCAGAATATTGAGATGGTTTCTGTCCCTACAACCTTTTTCATTTCAAACCACCCATCTCCCAGGACGATTAATGGCACAAGCAGACCTTTTGTCATGCGCCCATACCCTTCCCTTAAGGGCCTAGAGAGGGGGGTCTGTGAAGGGGTTAAACAGAAGGAGGTGAACCCTAGCAACACAGAGCATGCCAACAGGGAAAGAACGCGTGGTTAGCTGCAGGAGGAGGGTCCCTGGGGAATGATGGACAGGTGCTGCAACAAGCCAGAAGGGCGCAGCTAGATGTCAAGGGTCTTTCCTGTAACCTTGTTTTTGTTCGTTGGTTGACAGGGTGCGAATGAAAAGGAAGAGGTCGTATATGAATGGGCTTACTGAGGCCCTTGTGAGATGAGTAGATTCATGTGAAGGACAAACAGAGTTCATTTTGGGAATAACAGCTGTGTTAGGCTGATGAAGAGGAGTGTCTGACTCGTGCCGTAGCATTGTTGGAGAGGTGTGGCTAAGCCAATAGTTATATGCGTTGTCACGGGAGCCCGGGGGTGAGATTGTTGAGGCTCGCGAAGAGAGCCTGGGAGGTTTACAAAGAAAGGGAATTTGTGTCATTACCAACATGACTGCCGATGGAGGACATCAGCTGGGAGGCTCTCCCTCTCTCTCTCTTTCTCTCTCTCTCGATCCGCGTGAAAGTGTTTTCAGTCAGCTGAGGGACACTGACACACGTGCAAAGTGAGAGAGGTGAACAGCAGGTTTAGAAAGGATCTGAAAATTAAAGCTGTGCCGGAGAGGAGCGATTCCCTGGAGGTAAAAGTGACAATAAGTAGAGATACAGGCTCAAATACTAAGCCTGGCCGTGAATGGTAGTGAGAACTTCAATTAAACATTTCGAGGAGAGGGATTGATGTGCGAATTGCCACGTTAGGATGGATTTAAGGACTAAAGCACAGAAAGCCTGAAGAGAGACCCAAGCAAGGACACCAAAAAACTTCCTTCACACCTGGGGAAGAATAAGTCCAGTGAGGAATTAAAAAAGGACATGTTATATACTAAGAGAAGCCAAGATCAGGACTATGTAGAGTGCACCTTTGGAACACAGAAAAGTGAGCCCCAAGAACTGTAAAAAGTAAAAATACCCCAATTACTAAAAAAATACATCTCCCAAAGACATGTTTATACAGCTAAGAAAAAAACGTTCTGTTGGCTGTGAGGTTACAGTTGAATAAAAAGTTCAAGTGAAGAATCACATTATTGAGTGTTGGCATTATTCCCGCCACAAGATTGTGACAGGCCTTTAGTTCCTTCTTGGTTTTAGGGGCTTGGCTTTCCTCAACAGCTTTAACCTTTTCAGTTTGGGGCTGGACCAACCCTTTCCCTACAAAGAAGCCTATATATTTTACTGCAGATCTGGCTAGATGACATTTTTTGAGGTTAGCAGTGAGTACAATTTTCTTTAAGGCCTCGAGTTACCCTATATGAGTTTGACATATGTTCCGGTCATGATTTAATGTGGATAATAATATCATTGATATAAGCCCCACAAAAAGAAGCATATGGTTGAAGAACTTGATCGATCAGTCTATGCAAAGTGGCTGTGAGCCCCGTGTAGACGAAAGGGTAAAACCTTGAATTGAAATAAACAGATGGGAGTGGAAAAGGGCATTTTTGCTTTGTTGGCTGGGTTTGACTGGAACTTGCCAGTAGCCTTTGGTCAAATCAATTGTAGAGCGGTATACTGCATCTCTCAACCTGTCAATAAGATTTACAATCCTAAGCATCGGGTAAATATTGAATTGTGACACTTCATTTAACTTTTTAAAGTCAATATAGAATTTCCATGATTGATCGGGTTTAGTGACTAACGCAATAGGAGAGGACCGAGGGCTTTATGTGTCCTCAATAATATCAGCGTTCAACAAGGCTTCTAACTCTTGATGATTTTCTTCCTATTCTCAGGGTTTTGTATAGCTTTAGATGTACAACCTTCCCTGGAGGGGTACAAATATATTGGTACGCCCCCGTAACTCTCCCTGGTTCAGTTTGAAATATGTCAGGGAACTGTTGAAGGAGATCCATTAAATCTTGCTTTTGGTTTTGTGCGAGATCTGGTGAGATAAACTTGTTAGGGTCATTCACATCAGTCAATTGACTGGTCAACATTACTGAAGTATCTTCAATAAGTTTTTCTCTCCATTCCATCAAAAGGTTAATATGATATATGTGAGTTTTAATCTTTAAATCAGGTTGTGAGATTTGATAGTTGGAAGGTCCTGTTTGCTCTATGACCTCATAAGGCCCATGCCACCAAATAACATTTTGTTTTTGGAGGAGGGTAGTAAAATCAATACCTTTTGACTCACAGAAAAGGACTTTCTCACTGCTTTCTTGTCAAATTATTCTTTCTGATGTTCTTGAGTGCTGGCCATATTAGTCTGTACTGTAGCTTGAACTGCTGCCATATGATCTTTCAATGTCTGAGCGGTCGGAGACAAGAGAAGTAGCTCTCTCTCTCTTCCCAGGTTTCCCATAACATATCCAGTACTTCTCCTGGTTCTCTCCCATACAGGAGCTCGAATGGGGAGACTCTAGTAGCTGATTGTGGTGTTTTCCTAATGGCGAATAGGGTCTATGGTATCATAATGTCCCAATTCTTCCCATCTGCTTCTACTAACATTTTAAACATATATTTCAGAGTTTGATTCCATCTTTCCACCAAAACATCAGTTTGAGTATGGTAAATGAAGGTAAGGAAAGTTTTAATCTGATCTGGAGGATCTACTTAACCTCCTCCATCAGTTTACTCGTACGTGTGGATTCCATATCTGTAAAAATCTCTTTTGGAAATCCAGTTCTAGAGAAGAAGGAAAGTAGGTGTTTTAAGATCTGTTGTGAGGTATTATTCCATAAAGGAGAAGCCTCAGGGTAGCGGGTTGCATAATCTACGATCACCAGTCTATATATCGATTCCCCAGATTTGAGGTTTCTTAAGGGCCCACTATATCCATCCCTATCCGACAAAAAGGTACCTCTATAATTGGCAAGGGTTCAAAGGGAACTGGGGGAGGAATTTGTGTACTGGTTTTCTGGCATAAGGCGCAAGCACTGATAAAATGCTTTATGTCGGTATACATTCCTGGCCAGTAAAATCGATTCACAATGTGTGCCTGATTATTTTGGGCTTCCCAGATGTCCTCCTGTTATATGAGAGTGAGCAATCCCTACAACAATATTCTTATGGATTTTTGGTACCATACTCTGTGACCTATGGATGCCCTATAATAGTCCAGATTTTAAGAAAAGAAGTGGTCCACTCTTTGCCCTTCCTTCCTCTTCTGGTATTAGCTGAAGAAATGGCTCTGCTAATAAGGGATCATTTCTTTGAGCAAAAGCTAAATCTGGCATAACCTCAACCTCTTCGTCGACAGCAGGGATAGTTTTTATTGCTGGATCAGGAGGAAGTTCTATATCTGCTTCTCCAAATCCCTGAGTCCCTCTCTCAGTTTTATCACTGCTCTCAATTTCTTGAGGATTTGGAAACCAAGCTTTTTTAATATCCTTTGGGCTACCCGTTCCCCTGCTTTAATCTGGTAAGGGTTTTCCTGTTATTTTGCATCAGTACTTTAATGTCCCCCCTATTATCGGGGTCATTCACTCTAGCCAACACATCCAGGCCATAGGGCCAGTCCAGGTCTGTCTTAGTGGTGAATATGATGTAAGTGCCGGGGGAGGGGGGGGGGCAAGAACCAAGTCTGTGGATATCTATGCTCCGTCTCCATGTTGAAGTAATTCACTTCTTATTTATTTATTATTTTAGTTTTTTTGTTTCTAGTGCGCCATAGCCTTCAGGCATCAGGGTGCAGTTCACACATAACAGTTTACAAGACAGACAGTTCCACAACTCATTAACAGAAAAGCACTGTATTTAGCTTTCTTTTGAATGAAGCAAGGTTTTCTTCCTTACGAAGCAATTCTGTGAGAGCATTCCGAGCCATGGCAGCCTTCACAGAGAAGGAAATGCCTTTCCCTTTTGCTCTCTTCACTTGTGGCTCTGATAACAGATTTGCATGCTGGAGCACAGTGTTCTGTTCGGTGTATGCCTCGATATCAGCTGGGCCTTTGCCGAACAGGCATTTATGAGTCAATGTGAGGATTTTAAAGCAAACCCTCTCTGACACCGGCAGACAGTTGAGTTCTTTCCTATGACAGGACACATGGCCCCTCCTAGGAATGTTTCGGACTACTTGAACTGTGTTGTTTTGCATGACCTGGAGTTTGTGTATGCTTTCTGTAGGCCTCCATAAGAGGGCATTACAGTAATCCAGCCTAGGCAAGATGATAGCACAAACTAATGTTTTGCAGTTTTTGCGAGAGACCACAGGATTTATTTTCCATAGTACTTTCAGATGGTATTGTGTGTTTTTTATGATGTTATTCACATGAGCATCTGCACTCATAGATGCTTCCAGTACTGTACCTAGGGTTTTGACTTTTTTTTTTACCAAAGGGATAAAGGAGTCATCAATCAAAAACTCTGAGTAAGCCTGCACCAGTTTGTTTCTTGTTTGGTTAGAGCCAAAAACCATATATTCTGTCTTTAAACCATTAAGACACATCTAGTTGTTGATCATCACTCACTTCTGGATGGATGTGTAAATAGAAGTTAGATTGGCTAGGTCAGTGTCATAGTCCCCACTAAGGTCCATTAGCAGTTGAAAGTCATCGGCATAGTTTGTGAATTGTAAGCCCCTTGCTTCAAGTTGGTCAAACAGAGGCTTTATGTATAGGTTAAAGAGGGCTGGCGAAATACATGCCCCTTGCGGCACTCTGTATTTAATGGGGGCTGTTTTGGAGCAGGCAGTACCCCAGCATATTTTAGAATATCTTTCGCTGAGGAACGAGTTTATCCACAAAGTCACCTCACTGGAGCAATTCCCCACAGATGCCAGGGTTTTAAGCAAATAGGAGTGATCCAGTAAGTTGAACGCGGCTGACAGGTCCAAGAGGATCAGCAGCCCGGTAGCAACCTCTACTACTTCATATATAAAATCATATAGACTGTTCAGTAGCAATGGTGGGATCGGAGGCTCTTTTGCTAAGCTTCTCAAATGTAAGGGTTCCCCAATTCGTATCAACCAAGTCTGATGCCACCCCTGAAACCATATGTGAGGGGTCAGAAATACGAGATGGACACAAAGATGGTTTTCTTAAGGTTTACCATTTATTAAAATTAAAAAAGGGGTAAGATGAATGCCTATCTTTCCCTATGCTAACAAGGATGTCCCTACCTAGCAAACAAAACTAAAGAAAGAAGACCTAGTGTCAAACAACTTTCTGACCCTCACACTAATACAACAACATCATCAAACAAGGAATATTTGTCTGTCCTTGGTTCCACAAAACAGAATTGAAGTTCAAACTCATAGATTCTAGCAAGTACTCTTTCTGACCAGCATTGAACTCCCTTCCCCTGGATCAATTCAGGTATATCCTTGACAAAGTTTTGAATCAACAAAGTTGGGTTCAGTTCAATACAAAATGTCTTTTCCTTCAACTGCGTTCTTCCACTTAACGATGTAAATGTCTCTTTTGCAAACTCTTGTTAAAAAACTCAATCCTTCACAGTATCCTTCTTTATAAGGTCAAATGTCTCTCTTACAAAGCACAAGTTCATAAAACAAGGTAATTATTTTCCGCAGGATGGAAAACAATTATTTAGCACATAACTGTTATGCTTCAGTTGTAATACTTTTGTCAGGTTAGCACAACAACTACCTTTGATGATGTCACAGTTTGTCAAAATGATAACAATACCTTCTTTGCACCTCACTTCTTTGTCACAACCACACGTCTTCAAAACATCTACTTCTCTCCAGGAATACTCGCCTGCCAGGAAGAATTAACTCCTACAACTTCAAGTAATTTCAGGGCCAATGTTGTTTCCAGAGTTCGCCCCACTAGTATCCCTTGTGAGGAGGGCTGAACACTGGTTGTCTCTTTTTATAGTTTCTTGGTTCCTGGCAATGTGGATTACAGGTTACCCCCAAACTGAAATCCCAAAAAAGGAGGATTGCGCCCAGGTTGCCTCCTTACAACCTCTTGTTCACAACCTCTTGGCTGTTGACAGCTCCGCAGGGTCTCTGTTTTTACTTCTTCACTGGAGCGGTTCACGTTGTGTTGGGAGCTTGTCTCCCATGCGGCTGGGCTTTCCTTCCAGCAGCCTTCCACAACGCTGCTTCCTGCTGTGCTTTCTCTGCCCTGTCACAAGCGTTCTCCCATGCAGGCTTCAGCTGGCGCTCCTTCAGCTTTCACAGCAAATCCTGCATTCCGACCTGCTGCTTCCTCCACTATTCCTTCAGCTTCTTCTCTCAGCTTATCCTGGGATTTAAATATCCTGCTCAGGTGTTTCACACTGCAACAACTAGACTGCTCATTATGATCAATGGCACCTTTGATCCTCATAGCCTCTGCACCCCTCTTCCTCGTCCCAGTACCATATGTATTATGTGCCTTGAAGTCCATAATGGATTGTAGAACAGTTTCATCAATTTTACAACAGGCCACCAATGCCTCAGCGGGAACAGGTGAATCATGAATGGAAGAGTTTACCAATTTCCCCCAGTATGAGTCTCCACCCATGTGATCCTGCAACATAATACCACCCCAAGGATCAGGAAGTAGCTTCCTTTCCCTGGCCACATGAGAGCCGGTCCCTAACAGGATCTCAGTGATATCACTAGATTCATGATATGATATGATATGATATGGTATTTGTAACGCGCCTATACACAAGTGTTTCAAGGCGCGACGAGGCAGGGAGGGGGGGAAACAAGGGGAAGACAGACAAACGATCCTACTAGGCCAGGTGTCAATCAGATCGCGCAAGTGCAGAGGTAAGGGGAAAAGGAGAAAGTGCAGGGGGAGGAGGTGGGGGGGAAAGTGCAGTACAAGGTAAGTAGCGTAATAAAATAATAAATAATAATAAAAGGGCCAGCTGGTGGCAAGTGCGAGGTAAGTGCAGAGCAAGTGCTGGGAAGGGGGCTGTAGGGATGCAGTGACAGTCCCACAGTGCAGGGGGAGCCAGGGAGGCAGTGCAAGTGGAGAGTGGCTGGGCCCTGGACCGAGGTCACAGAGTGGCCCAGATGCAGGTTTAGTGCAAACTTCAGTGGGGAGTTTAGCAGGTTTAGCAGGGGAGAGGGAGAGAGAAGGCAGAAGCGAAGAGGAAGGTTTTGAGGTGCTTCCGGAACCAGAGATGGTTCTCCTCAAGTTTCAGGGAGGCAGGAAGGATGTTCCAGAGGGAGGCCCCTGCTGCGGAGAGAGATCTACCCCCAGCTCGTTGCTTCGAGAAGCGGCTGACCATGAGGGAGTTGGAGACGGATGAGCGAAGGGCTCGTGAAGGCAGATATTTAGGAAGAGAGAGTTGAAGGTATTGTGGCCCCAGGCCCCAGAAGGCCTTGTGGACAATGCAGAGGGTTTTGAACTTAATCCTCGCAGCCACTGGGAGCCAGTGAAGAGATTTCAGTCCTGGAGAGATACGGTCCCTGGGCTTGAGGCCAAGGACAAGTCTCGCAGTTCTGTTCTGGATAAGTTGCAGAGGGCGGAGAGTGGAGGCAGGCAGATTAAGATAGAGGCTGTTACAGTAGTCCAGCCTTGAGAGAACCAGGGCTCGGGAGACAGTGAGCTTCTGGGGGAAGGAGAGGAAGGGAAGAATACCTCTGAGGAGGTGCAGCTGGTAGTGTGACTTCTTAGAGACGTCAGAAATATGAGGAGAGAAGGAGAGTGTGGAGTCGAAGATGACCCCGAGGTTTTTAGCTTTGCAGGTAGGGGCAGGAAGAGGACCAAGGGAGGCCGGCCAGAGAGCTGCAGGAAAGGAGGGAGTGGGTGTGCCGATGAGTAGAATCTCAGTCTTACTGGCGTTAAGGCAGAGGTCATTGGCGGCACACCATTCCTGGATAGCAGACAGACAGTCGGAGATGAGGGAAGGAGAGGAGGAGGCCGAGGGTAGCCTGAAAATGAGCTGGGTATCGTCCGCATAGCACTGAAAGTGGGGGCAGAGAGCGGCGATGCGGTGGGCAAGGAGTGCCAGATACTGATTGAAAAGCCAGGGAGAGAGGTTGGATCTGTTGCTTAATCGTTGGTACTAACTACTCTGGGGGGTGATAGGAGCACCGTGTTGTACTGTTCCTCTTGACAGTCTTGCTACCTCTCCTCTATTTGTGAACTCTTGCTTGATATTTGGTGCGATCTACTGTGAAGATTACGGTAGCACTGAGTTCTACACTTCCTCTTCATAGTCCTGCTATCTCTACCGCAGCCCCTTCTCGTGGGCACTCGCTTGGTCTCTGGTAACATCTACAGCATAGGTGCAGGAGCACTGGGTCAAACCCACCCTCTTCGCAGTCCTGCTACCTCTTCCCACCTCCTGGTGAACCTTCACTTGAATGCTGGTGCTTTAAAGCAGGTCCTGTCGAAAGGTGTACCAATTTATGCATGCACTGGGCGGGCATAGAGAGTGGTGAGGGTTAAAAAAAGGCTTAAGAGTAATGAAGAGCCTGTCTCTGGAGAGTGGCAACCCTTACAACTTAAGCACTGTGACGAGGAAGAGTCTGATCAGGGTAATGAAGATGAGCAATACTCTGTACCTGCTCTTTTCTTCTGCCTTTCTGCTCTCCCCTGACTCCTTCTTGGCACTCCTTGGCTCTCCATGCTCCTTCCTGTCCTCGCTGGATCTCCAGTGTTGGGGTGAGCAGGTCCTGAGACTTCATTTAAGACTTCACTGAATCCATCATCAGCCAGAGGGTTTTTTCTCCCAGGTTGGGTTTTTTTCTTCCTCTTTGGGGATCATCATCAGTGTCACAGAATTCTTCCTGTAGTCACTTCGGAGAAGGTTCAGTGGGCCTATTGGACATCACCCTTGTGCACAACTGGAGCTCCTCTCTCACAGGTGAACGTCATAACATTTGGTCATATTTCAAGTGTCCTTTTTTAAATACATGTCTCTCTCGTTAACCTTAACAACTGCTTCAGCACGGGCTGGAGGGAGGGCAATGTTGCATCATTTGTTGGTCACAAAAAATGTTTGTATCACCCATACATCACTTGTGCCAGACTGTACAGGAAAGTATGGAAACAATAAATGCACCTAAAAGCATAATTCGGCAAATGTCTCCGCCATGTTGACTGTTCTACTAGGAGCACAGAACTGAACAAGCATTACTGTACCTAGCAGCATGAAAACAAAACGTAAGCTCTTTAAAGCAACACTTATCACTTTTATAACAAAAAACAAATACATAAAAATGCAGCACATTGGAACAATATGAATACACTAGGTAGGGTAGAGTATCAGGGTCCATACTGCCAGCAGCCTCCCACTGTAGACCCAACTTACACAGCAGCCCAGGCTCTTACAAAATGGCTGATCATGCGCATGCATAAACCGTTTCGCTCATTTTTCGTGAGTTACAATTTCTTTCTTTGTATTGAACGTCCCCTTCTTTGACTTTATCAGATGTTTCAGCATGGAATAGAGAGAATGCAATGTCACATTGTTTTAGTGGTCATAAAATATTTGTCAGTGTTTAGTCATGCTTTATTTGTGCCAGACCTCCCAGCACTGCCTATACACCACATGTGGTACTTACTGTACTGTACGAGCTGCATGGAAACAAAAAATGCACTTAACACAATCTATCCCAAATCGAGAGAGTTAGAGCAGCAGCATAAATGTGAAAAAGAAAGCACTGCACCAGGCAGCATCCAAATAAAACGTAAGCCCTTCATAACATCATTCAGCAAATCTTTTACCAGCCTACCCAGCTCCACTGGCCCCTGCAAAATGGCAGCTTCTGTAAAAGAGCTTTGGGCAGAGTCTACTAGTCAAGCAAGTCCGAGCAGCTGACTGGAGCCCTTCTCTTTATGTATTTTCATTAGCTCTTCCTGCACCCGGGCAGAGCTTTCTCCAGCCAGACCTAAAAAGCCTGAACAAACAAACAGGTGGCCTGACTGCTAAGCAGGCATATTAAACCTAAAATAAAGGATCCCGAGGAGTGTGATTGACAGCCACTGTGAGACATGAGGTGTGTAGCTATATCATTTACATAAGGAAAGCAATGCACTGGTATTAGCCCTGCACATGTGAATAATGAAAGATTAAGGGCCTATGCTCCCCTCCCCGGAAATAAGGCTAAAGCAAAGTGCACTTCCGCACCATGTTGTTGAAATATAAACTCATGCAAAAGATGACCCTAAAATTTAAGGTGGACTCCACAAAGGAATATAAGGAGATTTACAGACAGCCTGCATCCTCCCAGAGTACGGCAATGGTAACGCTGGGGCAGATTCAAACACAAGTGCTCACCTGACAATCACAGGTGCCTTTGAAATTAGAGTTGTTTGTATAAATGTGAACATGCCTCGCTCCTTTCAGGTTGTGCTTGTCCAGTCCTGTTTTTTTAATTTGTATTCTGGGGCTTGCAGTCCTGGATTTATAATTGAAATCCACCCACATTCGAAAATACTGCGATGTGACCGAACATGAGGCAACTGTTATTTGAGGAATACCCGATGCGTAGAATACCAGATGAGGTAAACTTGGCACAATGGATGTGGTAATCTTGACACGATTGCATCTACCGCCACCGCAAAAATAACACCGAAAAACACCTCTATCTCAAGGGAGGTAGAAATGACTGTCAAGTGCTGCCAATCAAACACACTGCTCGTCCTACAATGATACAAAAGGCATATCTAAACCTTAGAAGACGCAGACAGCCATGCAGGTTGGTGGAGCCCTGCTGCTTTAAGAGAGCATGAAGAGCTGTAACATCTGATTGAGAGCAGACACAATGAAGCACGTAAGCCACCGTGGGCCCTGCAAAGAAGGAGGAGAATACGCGGGCCCCCAATACCTAGACAGTCCCCGTGGGCCCTAATTGGAACACACATCCTGAGATTGTATCAATTGGACAAGCCTTCCATCATCTACATACTCCAGCTCATTGAGGGGGAACTGGATGGCTAAATAACCATCCGCACTGTTAAGAGTCCCTCTTCTGGACCTGGTGGCCACACTCCGTTTCTTTGCCACAGATTCCCTTCCACCGACTGCTGGCATGGTGCATGACCGGGCAATGCCGACCTTTTCACGCATATTAACAGCTCTCCTACAACAGGAAGCAGCACACATTTCTCTACCCACTACTGCAGAGTCCATGAATGCTATTGAGGCCCATTTTCACAACTGAGCACAATTCCTGACCACTATTGGTGCCCTGGACAGAACACGTGTGCCTTTAGTGACACAGCATGAAAGAGAGCATGGTGTCTGTGATCAGAAACAACAGCACACACTGAACATACAGATGACCTGATGCAGGTCTGATCACCCCCCACTGCTATGCCAGGTTTCCTGGGTCCTCGCATGACTCCATGATACTGGACAACAGTACCATGCCATGCACGCTCCCACGTGGCTATACACAGGGGACAATGGATGTGGCCCCTGCCTTGCCAGCAGGGTTGGCAAGAGGGAGTCGCCTCAGGTGGGATTGCTAGCTAAGGGGAATGCCTTGTGGAGGGGTGGCAAACGAAAGTGCCTGGGAGGCGGCAACATGGAGTGCCTGGTGAGGATGGTTGGCAAGAGGGAGAGCCGGGGAGCAGGGAGGTAGAGAAGAGGGAGTGCCAGAGGAGGGGGTGGAAAGAGGGGGTTCATGGGGAGGGGGTTGGACAGAGGCGGGTGTGCCTGTTCATGAGGAAGTTGGAAGGCATCACATAAGTAACCAAGGATAAACAAGGAGCTGTGCACCATTCAGCATGCATAGCTGCAACCCACCACACCTATGTGCCTCAACACTAAAATTACACAGAAGCACTGTCTCAACTCCAACACATATCCCAAAGGGCGATGCTGGGTATTTGCTCTGTGAGGAGTCAGGAATGAAACTCAGACACAAGGGGTTCATAGTTTTGGTCAAAGACTTTTATCAAAATAAAAGGGGTTGGGTAAGTGCCTCTCTGTCCCTGCACTAGGGGTTTTCCTACCTAAAACCAAAACTAAGGATATGTCAGCAGTCAAAATGTGGAAAACAAAATGTCCCATGTCCAAAGTTCTATTCTAACCCTCACACTCTAACAAAACAATTCTAAAGTGGAAAGGGAAAATGTCTTTGGCCTTGAGTGATGTATAAATGTTCAAAAAGAAAATATGAAACTCCTACACACAAAAAAGTTCCAAAGGATAGAGTTCCTTGCCCCACAGGGTGATTCCTTCCCCTGGATTTCTCTTCCGTCTGGTTTCGGTTCAGGATTATCAGTCTCTTGAGGATCAACATGGCTGGCACACAAAACAACTTGATCCTTGGACTCTGCAGTGTTAGGTTAGCTGGTGTACTCTCCTGCTAGGTTTCTTTTCTCCTTTAATATAGTTCTTCTGATTTTTCCTAATGTGCTCTGATCAGAATTTTATACTTCTCTTATGCCTGATATGCTTTCCTGTCAGGGCTTTTTCATTAAGGCGCATGTTCACAATTAGCATCCACCTGGTATACTCTCCCGCCAGGTACTTTCTTTTATGAACACTCTTGCAACTTGCATTTTGCCTGGTATACTCTCCTGCTGGGGCTTTCCTTAAACAAAACTTGCAACTGCCTGGTATACCTTCCGACCAGGGATTTCTCATAACACACTTCCAACTGCCTGGTATTCTCTTCTGCCAGGGCTTCCTTAAACAAAACTTGCAACTGCCTGGTATACCTTCCGATCAGGGATTTCTCAAAACACACTTCCAACTGCCTGGTATTCTCTTCTGCCAGGGCTTCCTTAAAAACATTTGCGATTGCCTGGTATTTTCTTCTGCCAGGACTTCTTTCACATGTGTATTGCATACAGTCACATAGTTGTACATCTCTTGTTCTGATTACTTTCCCCCTTTTATAGCAACGTTCACTTGCACGTATTCTTTCAGGGCTGTTTTGTTATTTAACAGTGTTTAGCACATCGGCCAATATGCCCAATTTCCCTGCTCCCCTTCTGTGGACTCACCGGTTCTTCCTGGCATATTTCTTCTCTTCTGCAGTAAGCCGGTAGCAAGCATTCAGCATTCTGCTCGACGCTTCTATTTCACGGCTCCTCTGCTGTTTGCGGCTCCTGCTGGATTCTCTAGCATCTTCCCAAGCTCTGGTAAAATGGGAGCGACCTCCTGACATGTGCAAACGCCCAGAAGTCTTCTCTTGGCTTCTGGCGTCCCTGCAGCATGTTCTTCCCTTCTCCTTCTGCATGAGCCGGTTGGCTCCACGGAATGCCTTCTAGTCCCTCGGTCACTTCTGAGAGATGCAGTCTCCACCTGCCAACAGCTCTCCTTGATCAGCTGCTTCAGCTATTTAATTTTCCCCGCTATAGGTAGTGCCTGAAACAACTAGAGCGCTGCTTGTGCCCTTGGGTGATCTGTATTACTCGATAACTCTTACTCATCCCAGTACTCTCGTGCTTATGGGTATGAAAGTCCATTCTTGATGACTTGCACGTGAAGTTTGGGCAAATGTTTTTTTGTGGTTTTCAAAGGCAAGTTGGTTTTTGATAGTTTGTACGCAGACTTGGTGAAAGGTTTTTCAACACTCTTCCTAGGTGGATGAGGGGAGGTGTAACAATACGCCATAAAGACATTAGGTAAAGTTGGGATATCCTGAGAAGATAAAAGGGGATACCATGTCTCATCCGATGATGTCAAGACATTTCCTCGGAGGCTGTCTCCCCCGTGTGATTCTCCCTCATATAGCTGCCCCCAGAGTCATGTTCAGGTAGTGACGGCAGTCCCCTGGCCGCATGTGGGGAGGATACCGCTGGGAAAGAAGTGATGACACCATCGGATTCATCACACTCCTAACGTGACTTATGACACCATTTAGAATTCTGCAGACTCCTGAGGAGTACTGTCACACTGTGGGCCATATAAGCATATGTTGCACCACTGAGAGAACATTTAGACTCTTCAAAGTCAGATTCTGTTGCCTCCAGCAAACAGGTGGGACCCAGATGCATGCACCACGGAAGGTCGGGAACAGTATTGTTGTTTGTTGCATGCTACAAAATCTGTGCATTATGTGCCATCTGCCCTTCCCCCACAATGTAATTATGCCACCTGACAGTGATGAAGAGGAAGATGACATTCCGTTGCATCCCCAATGGGATGTGCGGGATAGCCAAATGTCAAGGTGCAACCCATGCTTCCGGCCTTAGATCTGAGGCCCCCCAAAGACTCTTGGACATTGTGTGTATATCTGTGTGTACGGGTCCACCTCCCCCCTCACCATGGATAGAACTTGTGGGAAATGTTGATTATGTAATTCAGTCAACGCTACAGTCTAGGGCTATGGCACCTGTGAAGTCGCTCACTGCATCAATGTGTGCACGGGTACAGGTTCTACCCTTCTCCCAGAGGACTGTGTGTGGCTGGAGTGCACAATTCACCACATGAGGAGCACCACGCAGAACTACTAGTGCTGATCTACATGAGTAAATAGTCCTGGCACATGTTAGCTGCACACATCTGCTGGCCTCTACCACCTTCTGGGTATAAGGAACGCATAGAAGGACCAGAGGACCAGCCACATGCATCCATGATTCTTGCACGGCACATGTATAAACACAAATGAAAGAATGACAATGTCTGCCAGGCATGCATGCTCTGACTGAACATACAAACGGCCACTTATGGCTACCCCACAATTCCCTCTGTTCCTGATACCAATGAAAAGGTGACACCATCCACATGATGGCAAGGACATGAGTGCTTTAATCTACTCCTGCATCCCATGCCCCTTCCCACACATACCCTAACACACACCTCCACATCCTCTAACCCTCTGCACATGCCCCCTAGCACACACCTTCACATTCTCTACCCATCCGCACACGCACCTTAACACCTTCCCCACCCACCCCCACGTCCCCACCCACCCCCACACATCCTCCAACACACCCCTCCACCCCATGCCCACCAAACACCTCGCAACACATCACACACTCAAACACAGGAGTGCCTTAAAGTCAGGTCAAGAACTCACTAAGAGGATATTTGTTTTCCTTTGCCAGGTGGGCTGGGAGGACGATGATGAGAAGCTCTGGTAGAGCATCAGCCAGGGCTCCAAACAGCAGACTTGTCAGTTGTGTTTGCAGAAGTGGGGGGCGTGAGATTGTCAGACAGCATTGACTGCATTTTGCCCAGGGGGATTTCCATTCTCTTCAAAATGGAGGACACCAAATGGAAGCCCTGGTTAGTGGTGTCAGAAATCTCATTCATGGGCTGGCTCTGAAAGGTAATTGCACTCACCAATCCGTCAATTATTCCACCGAGGTGTGAAATATGGCGTCCCTCTGTCTTTGTGTTCCCTTAGCTGGTGTATTTCTCGTAGAAATAGAAGGTTATCACAGCACGTGTCCTCTTGACTTTAGAGTCTTGTCTCCATCTGACTGAGGCACACAATGATGGCCGGGTGCTGGACCTCACTGAAATTATCCTGTACATCTGGCAGGCCCTTACTGCATGCAGTATGTACCGCTGTGGTAGCTGTGACCTGCTGGGTTTCCCCTGTATGAGGATGTATGGTGTCATGGGGTGGGTCGTCAGAGGACCACGCTGTGGTGGCCCTGTTTTCTCATATAAACCTGTTCATGGAGTTGCGCCAAGTGGAGTGGCAGAGCCATCCCCTGTCATGTCATCGCTCATCCAGAAAAGCCATGCATGCCCAATCAGGCACCCTCATCTGCACCACGAGCTAGTGCAATTACTTCAGCGAGGGGACGAGCTGAATGACAACCTGGCTGACCTCCAAAGACACATGGCATGTCCCCACTGGATGGGGGAGTGTGGCTGCTGGAGCAGATAAAGATGCCTAATTGGGCATGGATGGCTTTCCTGGCTGAGCGGACTGAGAAACCTAAACTAATGGGGAAAGTGGGGCAGGCCACGCTAACAGGGCATAGTACCTGCTTTCCCCTTCTTCTCTAGGGGCACGGGTGGTTGCAGCCTTTTGCTGGGCATTTGCCTGGCCAGTGCTCAGGTTGCTGTAGACGGTGTGGTTGCAGTGCTAGTGCCAATGTTAATTACTGCAGGAGCAGATGCGCAACTTGCTCTTCAGCACAATGGCCCTGTCTCTACTGGTGGGGTCCTCTGTGTATATACATGATATCGTCTCACTTCCGCTCTTCTTGCTCCACTTGCATGGAATTCTCTTCCCCAGGACATCCGAGAAAAAGTCCACATGGATTTGTTCAAAACCAAACTAAAAGCCTACCCCCTCGAGAGTCACCCTCTTAACCTACCTCTCATCTGCCTGCTAGCTAACATTGTTCTCTCAATTCTAACCTGCCTTTCTCCCTCACCTCCTCGGACTCCATGCGAGCACTTCACCCATTATGGTCACATCCTGAGCACAGGTGGCCATAATGCCTACCTGCACTTAAAAATGTCCAATGTTGGTTGTCCTTAATCTATCTATGTCCACTTATGTATTGTCCCCAGTGACTGTTCCATTTACTCCCCTCCACAACCTGGTCAGAATGTCCCTCAAACTCACCCCATTATAAGAGCTTCACTGCTTCCTGTCAAATCTGATTTCTTCCTTTGTGATCAAAAGAGCATTGTTCCTCCAGTATATAAATACATAAATAAATTAATAAATAAATGACATCAGATTAGTTGTTGTGCACCATATGGTTGCTATGGTGCACACAGTGGTTTCAAGTAGTTGCCAGATTGTGGTTAGGTACTTATGTGGCTACCCATGCTTGTGAGGTTAGGTTTGGTGTGTGTGAGATACGTGGCATTGTGCCATGCTTTGGGGTGCCTGGTTGTACACTACATGGCAGCATGGCGTGAGATTCATGCTTTAGCCTCTCTGGAAGTCAGACTGCCTGTGTAAATGCCCTGTGGACTCACTTGATGGGTGCATTTGGGGTTCACATCATGGTGTAGGAGACATGTAAATGTGGGCTTTCTGTTCAGTAGATTCATGGCGGCCCTGCCATGCTATCTTCGTGTTGCCAGGGAGGACTTCCACTTAACCCTACATGCACCTTTCCCCTACACTTGAGTCATGGCAGTGCATTCCTAGCCATGATATTGATAACTAACCCTATATAGGGATGGGGTACTCACCGGCAGCCACATGTGGGCCTGCCCCGACCTCCGCATTGCTGGATCCTGTTATGCCAGTGATGACGTCGACACCTGTTCCATGAGTTGACCTCCCACAGGTGCATGAAAGGGTCTGCAACAGTGCTGCAAACAGTCGCCATGCACTCCTCCCTGTGGTGTGATATCCTTTTGCTGACCAGTCTCTTCACATCCAACCCACTGTTTTTTACCATTTGGGTGGGGATGATGTGGCCACAGCCTTCACTTTCTCCCACGCCCTGACCCATGGGCGTGGGTGTTTGTCCCCCCCAGCGTTCATGGCACACCATTTTGTCCCCATTCATTTGAGTGGGGCACCTCTTCTTCAGATGTCATGTCCCCCTCAACATTTTCAGCAAAGTTACTCCACTGCCCTGACCCATACCGACCCCACACTTTGCTGGAGCTGTTCTGGTCCCCAGGTGGCGCACTAGCCCGGGTACCTCCTAAGCAACGTCATGATCTCCTGCAAATCCGATCCGTTGCTGCCCAGAGACTCCCCTGAATGCTGACTGGAGGTCAATCTTGGCAGGCGGCCTTCTCTGACTGTCATATCCTACGGGTTGCAGCCCTTCAATGCCCACCCTGTGAGGTGTTTTCTTACGCATGCGCAATGTGGTTCTGAGATTCTGGTATTTACTGATACAATTGTCCTTTTTCGCATACATAAAAACCGGTACCAGATGTCTTGGAGTAAAGGGCAATTTGTCCAGTGAGCCACACTTACCCGCCTGCGGGATTAGTAGTTACCCGCCGACTGCAATTTTCCAATACCACATGCATGATGGTAAGGGGCAATTTGTCCGGTAAGCCTCACCTGCCCACATGCGGAAACAGTAATTACCTGACTGCAATCTTCCAGACATTGTAGCAAACTTGCAATCAGGCCCATAGTGTTTTGAATGTCTCTCTAGTCTTAATTGCACAGGTACGCAATGCATGTAAATCAGGTAAAGCAAAGGTGATAGGCGCACTACATTTAAGAGTTAGGACCTGTCTGGGGCTGTGTTTTGCAGGCGTTACAAACTTCTCATTATATAGGCTTGCAGGAATAATGCATTCGTGTAACCCAGCCTGTGTAGCACTAGTACTTTCTATAACACATTACAGTGACGGAAAGATTTGCTTTAATGCATCATTTGACTGTTTACTCCTGTCTATGTCCTGATCTGTTTATATGTTTAGTATGTTGCTTGTTAGCAGACTTATACCTTCGGGCCTGGCTTCTGCGGCATGTTCTAAATTAATTAATTAAATAAATAAAGGTGGAAAATAAGGAACGTGTGACCGATTCCACCCAGAGACGTCATTTCACCAAATGCCTGGGGTAGTGGATCTGCAATCACATGACCTTTGATGACATCACAGGACGTGACGTCATTTGACCCCACCGTAAAGTGACACCACAAGAAGCAATGGAACACGACCTTTTACCCCTTGACAAAACAGCAAGTGGCATCACATAACATTGTTCCAAGTACACTGAGAAATATGGTTACAATACCACTGTAACGTGATAAACATTTCATACAAGAATGGATCACCATATGTATCGGCAGAAAAGAACATGCTGTAACTGCATCTTGCAAAAAGTAAAATACATAGTCCGAAATGGCTGCTTATTGTACTCTAAATGCCTTTAGGGGTATTTTGTTTGCATTGTGAATTTGAGGTGTTTAAGAACATACTAAATCAGTGACTCGCCCCCTGAAGTGTACCTGAAATAAACCTTTAATGAGTGTAGCAATTATTGCATAGAATTCCAGAAAGACAAATAATGTTTTATTCTATTGTTTCTTATTTAGGGTCACTGCTTAAAGTGTTACACTTGTGGAACCCCCTTTATTTAAGAAGCCTGAACAAGAAAGCCAGCCAGTCTAGAAACAAAGTGCCACATAGCACTGGCCACAGCCCAGGAGCATCAATTTGTAAAAATAATAATAAAAAAATACTTTTAATTTTTTAGGGGTAGCAAGGGAGACCAAAGGGGTCGCAAGTGCGACCCCTTCTGACCCCTAAATGACGTCCCTGATTCCACCTGGTCCTTGATGGTCAGTCAATTGTCAACAATAACACCTAGGCTTCTCCTAGGTATGGGGCATACTCACAGTTCTTCTAGCAATTAGTATGTGCACAAATGTTGTGTCCCTAGACCAAACACCAGAATGTCTCTATTAGTTGGACTGAGATCCAGGAGGTTATGACACATCCAGTGAACAATCGCTCTCCAACAAGCTAGAAAAGTAGAAGTTGAAGATTGTGAATTAGGCCTTCTAAAAACAATTGCATGTTTTCTGCATAGTTGTAATAGTTAGTGCTGAAGATCTTGTTTAATGGCCAGAGAAAGCGCAAACACACACTAAATATTAAAGGGGGCGATGATGACGCCTGTGGGAAGCCACCGTTTTTCACCTAAAGAGAGGACTTAAAAGGAGACAATGATACGGCTGGTTGGTTGCCTTCCCAGACCCATTGTCACACCTGACCCTCTAATGACAATCTCTCGTTGTCTGTCAAACAGGATGGCGTGATCCACTGTGTCGAAGTCCTGAGACAGGTGTGGTAAAATCAATGCTGTTGTGTGTCCCCTCACTGACTTGACATCTGAAATCATCAAAGATTGTCACCAAAGCCAACGCAGGTCCAGGGTTTGGCCCAAACCGGGTTTGTGCTGCGTCCAAAGCATTATTGCTCTCATCATATTGTTGGATTTGAGCAATGGCTGACCTCTGCAGCAGTTTGGCAATAAAAAGTAAGCTTCGAAATGAACCTATAATTACTAAGTTCAGACACGTCAAGGCCAGGTTTTTAAGACTTGGAGGGCCTTTCCAGTACCCAATGGCCAGTTGATACAGCCAGGTTTTTAAGACCTGAAGCGCTTTTCCAGTACCCAATGGCCAGTTGATACAGCCAGGTTTTTAAGACCTGAAACGCTTTTCCAGTACCCAATGTCCCCTGTACTGCACTTTTCCCTCTACCTTTCCCCCCCCCAGCACTTTTTCCCTTCCCCTCTACCCTTGCACTTGCGCGATCTGAATGACACCTGGCCTAGTAGGATCGTTGTCTGTCTCCCCTTGTTCCCCCCCCCGCCTCGTCGCGCCTTCAAACACATGTGTATAGGCGCATTACAAATTACATATCATATCATATCAGTTGATACGGCCAGGTTTTTAAGACCTGAAGGGCCTTTCCAGTGCCCAATGGCCAGTTGATACAGCCTGGTTTTTAGGACCTGAAGCGCCTTTCCAGTACCGAATGGGCAGTTTATACAGCCAGGTTTTTAAGACCTGAAGGGCCTTTCCAGTACCCAATGGTCAGTTGATAGGGCCAGATTTTTAAGACCTGAAGGGCCTTTCCAGTGCCCAATGGCCAGTTGATACAGCCTGGTTTTTAGGACCTGAAGCGCCTTTCCAGTACCGAATGGGCAGTTTATACAGCCAGGTTTTTAAGACCTGAAGTGCTTTTCCATTACCCAATGGCCAGTTGATGCGGCCAGGTTTTTAAGACCTGAAGAGCCTTTCCAGTTCCTAATGGCCAGTTGATACTGCCTGGTTTTTAAGACCTGAAGAGCCTTTCCAGTGCCCAATGGCCAGTTGATACAGCCAGGTTTTTAAGACCTGAAAGGCCTTTCCAGTGCCCAATGGCCAGTTGATACAGCCAGGTTTTTAAGACCGGAAGGGCCTTTCCAGTACCCAATGGCCAGTTGATACAGCCTGATTTTTAAGACCTGAAGCGCCTTTCCAGTACCCAATGGTCAGTTGATACAGCCTGGTTTTTAGGACCTGAAGAGCCTTTCCAGTGCCCAATGGCCAGTTGATACAGCTAGGTTTTTAAGACCTGAAGGGCCTTTCCAGTGCCCAATGGCCAGTTGATACAGCCAGGTTTTTAAGACCTGAAGGGCCTTTCCAGTACCCAATGGCCAGTTGATACAGCCTGGTTTTTAAGACCTGAAGCGCCTTTCCAGTACCCAATGGTCAGTTGATACAGTCTGGTTTTTAAGACCTGAAGCGCCTTTCCAGTACCCAATGGGCAGTTGATACGGCAAAGTTTTCAAGACCTGAAGGGCATCTCCAGTACCCAATGGCCAGTTGATAGATCGTGTAGCACATTTGCAAAATGTTGAGTTAGTGCTAGTTCCCTCAAAAGATAAGGTGGAATGGAGGGAAAACACAACCATGAATTACAGTTGGGCTTAACCAATTAATGTATCCGCCCCTGACAAGTTTCCCCAATGATAGCAAACAAAAGGGTGTCTTTCATAGGGAAGAAATCTCTGGGTGATTATAATGCAATATGGGGTCCATTTAATGATTGTGTGAACGTTTTTACATTATTATGTGTACTTGTTCAAGTTTGGCTCACCGTTTACCCTTTTTCCTCCCCTTCTTTGCTTTATCTCTCTTCTGATTATTTATAACTCCAGCTTTTTGCTATAGATGCGATGAATTTAATTTGCGTTGTGTTCATATGTTTATGTATTGCATGTCTAGCCCTTGATCTTATAGGAGACCTTGTAATTGAAAATCTTAAAAATAAATAAATAAAAAGCATAGGAAAACACTGATGTCTGACATAGCGGCAGTCTGCGTCGATCCTGATGATTAATGTTAACTTATGTTTCACCTATAGACATAAGCCCAAAATATAGCACCTGCACGCAGCTATTATGCCTTCCTTCGGATAATTAGATGCATATTTCAACCCCATCCATAGGATGTGTAGTTTCACAGAGAGATGCTAATCATTGCAGCCGTAGGCCATCCATCTAAAAGGTGAACAAGCAGTCAAGTCTTTGGCTTCATCATAGTGGGTATATTGACATCACCTAGGCAGGCTTTTGTCCTCTGTCACTTTACGTGTGCTGCTGTTGCTGCCACCTTAGTGATTGTTTAAACATAAATAATCTGCTCTCACTGGTGAGAAATGTGACAGGCGCTTGCTGTAGCATGCCTTTCCCACCTGC
Organism: Ambystoma mexicanum; assembly: GCF_040938575.1. Classification (NCBI taxonomy): domain Eukaryota; kingdom Metazoa; phylum Chordata; class Amphibia; order Caudata; family Ambystomatidae; genus Ambystoma; species Ambystoma mexicanum. The sequence goes on from NC_090932.1 coordinate 1,560,352,012, forward strand.
ACTGAGCGTCACAGCAGAGTGCTGGCTTCTGCCGGCAACCTCCTCAATGTGGGAGACCTTCAGCCTTCTCAAGCCAGGGGCCGGCTCTGCCAGTGCCCGGACAACAACATTTTTCACTTAAAGTGTTATAGGCCAGGTCCTCAGATCTAGAAATGCCAAAACACACACAAACACATACAGACGACCCACTGCATAACAGCTGACTAACTAGGACTAGGGAGGCATGGCAGAATATGGGGAAATAGGTGCATGCTTACACTGGGCGGAGTGAAGTGGAGACCTGCTTGAATCAACTGTGAAGGTTAATACTGTGATGTAATAAAGCAGGAATAGGACTTTAAAAAAAGTTATCTGAGGAAATAATTACAAATCAGCCCCAACCTCAGTCTTTGCCTCAGCGATGACAAGACAGAGCTGCTAATTGGTGGGCCCCCTGCCTGTCTGAGCAATCTCCCTAAGGACTACACCTCCTTCGTCATTGATGGCCACAAGATCCCAGTAGCACCCCCCGTTAAGACTCTGGGGGTCTACCTTGACTCATCGCTCTGCATGTCTCACCAAGTCAACCACACCGCCTCAACCTCAGGCTATGTGATTAAACTAATTAACGTTAGCAAACCTTTCCTATCCACCACGAATCGTCTAGAGGTTTCACGAGCACGTATATGTCCGAAATTAGACTACTGCAACTCCTTACTTGGAGGCACCTCAGAAAAGAACCTCTGCAAGCTTCAAACCACCCAGAACAAAGCCCTGAGAGCAGGGCTCAAGTCGAGGGTACACGCGGGGGAACGGAGTCCAACCACTTTATTCAGAGGGTGGACTCAGTCCCCCTCAGCTAAAAGAGAAACATTGGATGTCCTCTTTGAATTTATTAATTAAAGCTGATCTCAGGGATCAAACCGCAGTCTTCAGGTTTGTAGCGTGAAGGGACACTTCACGGTTATAGGTTAAAGGTTCGAATCAAAAGGTTCGAAATACAATAGGGTCGAATGAAAAGGACCGAAAACAAAAGGTTCAAATGTTTTTTTTTTGGTAATTTTTTTTTTGGGGAGGGGGGCCCTCCCCACCCTCGTTTTTGTGGTAAAAACCACTTTTTTACCTAGACGGAAACCCCCAAAAATATATATAATTAAAAAAAAATCAGAACCTTTTGTTTTCGGTCCTATTGACCCGATCCTATTGCATTCGAGCCTCTTGTATTCGCACCTTTAACCGGACACCATACTTTCACCACTGCATTATGTAACTTGATGACAAATAAACAACTAAAGGTGAAAAAAAATCATATTTTGGTGCTGCAAGTCCCAGGGAAAACATTTGTATTGGTTCTTGAAGTTTAAAACATGCATACCTTTTAACGTTTTCAAGAACACTATTAGAAGAAAATATCCTGTCTTGGTTTTTTTGTGTGTGTTGATTTTATGAAAGGCAAATGCCATTCGTCCTGTTCAATTTGGGTGGTTATGCAAAGCCAATTTAATGAAATTTGCATATTTCACCATGACATGCTAATTTATGGTGATGTCACATCCTATTGCGTTTGTTGATGAGTCCCACCCACTTTACTTTTTAGGACTTGACTCCTGCCTAAGAGCTGCCTTGAACATTGGCAAATGGGAACACATCTCAGAGGCCAGGAGAACGGCCCACTGGCTTCCAGTAAAGGCTAGAATCACCTTCAACATCATATCCCTCACCCACCGCTGCCTTGCGAACAATGCCCCTGGCTATGTGGTGGCCAGTATAAAAAAAAACACACCTCAATGAGACCCACTAGGGAGGCCTACAGTCATCGACTCACCACCCCAAAGTTCACTCGGGTGAAAGCAGGGGGGTACCAGAGTCCCAGTCAGTGCACCCGCGCTCTGGAACAAACTACCCCTGCACCTTCGGGAAGAACCCTCCTACAATGCTTTCAGAAAGAATCTCAAAACTTTGTTGTTTAACTGACCGGCCCCTGATGCCCCAGACTACTGTTCTTTTGACTATCTATGCTGTAACTAGCGCCTAGATGCCCATGGGCTTTGTGCGCTGCTATAAATGTACAAATAAATAAATTAGCCTGAGCAGCCAAGCACTGGACACAGCAGCTATAGAACTTGAACTTGTGCAGGGTTCGAAGTGTAAAAAAGTAGTAGTGGAACTATGTTACCCTTTCCCTGTCCCCTTCTCCCCCTCTCCCTGCCCCATTCCCCACTAACCCCATACTCATCCTCCCCCAACCCAAACCTCCTACTTGGGTTCTGCCTCTCCTCCACTCCACCCCACAAGGCTTTAAAACAGTACAATCAAGACTGAAGAAAAAACAATAAAAGAAAATGCATTTAAATGACCACCATTAGTTTCAGCCATTGTGCCCCACAGTATACAGCTTCCTTCACCCTCCTGTAGCACTGTGCAGGATCACTGCGTCAGGTGACGTGACAAGGGAAACCAAAGGTCAGGTGACCAATGTTAAAGAGGTTGCGCGAGAGGCACGAATAAAGCAGGTCATGTCTAACCTGCATCCAGTGTAGTTGTGCCCAGGGGAGTTGCTAGGTGTGGAAAAGACCCGGGGCTATGCTGATGTCAGAACTGTTGGGACTGGGGGCTAGCTAGTCTTTTGGCTGTAGCTCCTGAGATTCTATCCGGGGCTACAACCAAAAGATCAGGGGCTATAGCCCCCTTAGCCCCCCCTAGCAACGCCCCTGGTTGTGCCTCATTGTGCTGCACGCAGAGACCCGCGCATGCCCATGGCCTGAGAGCAGACAATCGTGATGAGGCAGTACACCGACTGCCACCTCGCTTCTGGTGCGGCAGCCTGCACCCGGCAGTGCGCATCCATCAGTGTCACGGGACGGACCTGTCACACTAACAGAGCTAGCGGAAGGGTGGAGTCTCGCCCGTGTAGCTAATCCTCTCGCCGGGGAGAACGGGCTGCTACTGGATTAACCCTGCGACAGCCAGCTCACAAACTCGGCCCGCTACAACATCAGAAGGCCTCACTCGTCAGAAGAGACATAATCCTGAGGCCCTATCGCCCTGCTAAGTCACACCACGTTGCCCAGGTGTGAGCCATGGGGTAGCAGACCCACTCACCATCTGAAGCATGAGCTCCCCAGCGCAGGACCAAAACCCTGCCGCCCCGGCACCCCAAGGGAGAGGCGCATTCCCACTGCCGTCCCTGCTTCCATTTGACACCACAGACTCCACCAGTTTGGGGCCAGGATGGGCCAAGTGGATGAAAGAATTTGACGCATATGTTGATGCTTTCGGCCCTCAAGAGGACAAGCGTGTCATAGGTCTCCTTACCCTCACTGCTGGCCCAGCGGTATGAGACATTATTTTTGAACTCCCAGAAGATGTTGGCTACAAATATGATGACCTCAAACGCATACTGAAGAAACATTTTGAGGTACACAAGAATGTGGACTATGAAAGGCATGTGTTTCACACTACAAGGCAACTCCCGGGAGAGAGCATGGTCAGATACATAACACGCCTTCACTCCAAAGTTAAACAATTTCTTCGCTACACGAACGATGAGGCCATCAAGTCACAAATCATTGCAAGGTTCGGGTCAATTCCTCTAAAAAAGAAACTATTTCAAGTGCCACACATGCTCGCTCAAATTGCCATCCTAGCAAGGACAATCTCGGCGCTGGATTTTCAAATATTCACGTTGAGCAAGGTCCATATCTCACCGGCGATGACAATAAAAGAGGAAACCATAGATGGCACAACCACACGTCACACAGGACACCAGAGCAGAGAAACAACTGTGCTTCAGATGCAGCTACGACCTCCCACATCACGGATCATGCCCGGCCATTGGCCAGATATGCTCAGCCTGCGGAGGCGAGTACCACTTTCACATCATGTGCTGAAATCCCAAGGCATCCAGGGAAAACCGCGCAAAGTAAGGAACGCACAGACATAAAACTCCCCCTCACCCCCAAGGCACTACTGGGACAAAAGGCCCAAGTCTGCCAAAAGAAGACATAATAAGGAAAGACGCCACGCCCGGTAAAGCACTCCCTGTCTCCAGACGCTCATCGGAAAGGAAGGAGACAAATCCACCACTTGTGCACGAACACGCCATCCACAAGCAGTTCCGAATCCCAGTCAAGCACAGAACGGAGAAAGAGATGGTATTTGTACGCCATGCATGTCATATTTTGATCCTAACATGCACACCGAGATTACTGTTGATGCCAGGTCTGTGGGCCTGGGTGCCATCCCTGCCCAGCATTCCGGCAGCGAACATGCACAGAGGAAAATTGGGTCATATGCCAGTAGAAGCCTCACAGAAGGGGAGCAGCGATACTCGCAGGCTGAAAAAGAGGCACTTGCGGTGCTCTGGGCATGTGAACATTTCCACCTCTTCCTATATGGCAAACCCTTCACCATCATCACGGACCATCAAGCCCTTGTCACCATATATGGAAAGCTCACTGCCCAGATGCCCCCCCAGATTGCTCGATGGGGGCTTCGCCTACAGGAATACAGGTACATCATCATACATAAGCCTGGCAAAGACAAAAACCCGGCCGATTTCTTGTTCCGTCATCCACTGCCAGGGCCACACACCCCCAACCACCAAACCGATGGGTATGTTAACTACATCCTCCACCATGCGGTCCCACGTGCCATACCCATTTCAGAACTGACAAAATGCACCATGGAAGATGTGCCCCTGGCCTTTGCAACCACCTGTATTCTCAACGACAGATGCAAGTCGGCCGAAGCTTCGATACAGAACAATCAAGTGCTCGATATAAAGCTATTCAAGACCTTGGCAAGATCCAAAGATGAACTTTCCTTGTCTGCATCATCCCTAATTCTCAAAGGAGACTGGATTGTGCTGCCAGTCTCCCTACACCAGAGAGCAGGCGACAATATGGTTCCCCGGCATGGACAAGCTCATAGAAAGCACACTGAAGTCATGCCATATATGTCTCAGCCTGCATTTCCAATCGTTTCCAGAACCCCTATGCATGACATCCCTCCCAGAAGGAGTCTGGGGAGAAGTTGCAGTTGATTTCTATGGCCCATTACGATCAGGAGAGTATGTGTTGGTGGTCCTTGATGATTCTATAAGAATTTATATACTTCCGATATGCCTATCTCTACTGAGAATATCCAATCTTTCCTCAACAATATCAATGGAAAGTCCTATCCGCAGGTTGATCTCTCCCATTTAGATAATGATATTACACTCTCTGACATCACACGTCCCATTAAGGGGTTAGGGAGGAACAAAGCTCCTGGCCCGGAGGGCTTCTCTGCTGAATTTGTCAACGCTCTAGCTCATTCTCTTGCACCTAAACTGAAATCTTTATATTCTTATTTTGTCTCACATAAATCCTCCTACGGCTCATTTTCTGAAGCCCTGCTCATATTATTTCCCAAGCCAGATAAAGACCCCACATGCCCAAATAACTATCGTCCTATATCCCTTATCAATGCAGAATGTAAAATCTTTGCTAAAATTCTCGCCAATAAAATAGAATCTTCTCTCCCGGCCTTGATCAAATCTGATCAAGTAGGATATGTAAAAGGACTGAACATCTCCTCTAATGCTAGATTATTTTTGGAGGCCCTTTATATTGTTTGTAATGACAAAAAAGATAGACAGGGTTGCGCAGCTATTGCCTTGGATGCACAAAAGGCCTTTGACCGTGTCAGTTGGAACTTCATGTTTCAATCACTCCATTGGCACGGTTGTGGTGAAAAATTAATTTCCCTTTATTAAAATTTTATATTCTTGCCCCAAATCCTCTATTTGTATCAATGGTCACTCCTCATACCTTCCTTTATTAAGTGATACGTGAAAAGGTTGCCCTCCTTCCCCTATCCTGTATATTTTCTCGTTGGAACCTTTACTAGAGATCATTAGATCTAATAAAAATGTTATCACATTTCAGGATTACAGCCTACGCTGATGATGTCCTTATTTGTATTAAAAATCCCAAACTCCACCTGTCTCACCGACTCGACATGCTCCATCAATTTAGTCTAGTCTCCAGGTATAAACCTAACAAGGAAAAATCTGAAATTCTACCCCTTTACTCCTTTTGTTTTAAACATGAGCTAGATTCATTTGGTTTAAAACGATGTAATTACTCTATTAAATATCTAGGTATTAGTTTTGCCCCCACAATACATGATACTATTAAACTTAACTTGCGAATATTATTGGACAGCCTTAAAGATCTTACCTCTAAATAGTCCCCCCTTTATCTATCATGGTGGGGCTGGCTTGATACAATCAAAATGATGCTCTCCCCTACTATACTATATTACCTTCAGCTTCTCCTGTTTTCACTTCCTCTTTCCTTTTTTAAACCCATCTACTCTATCTTACTTAACTTCCTTTGGGATCCTGGTAAATGTAAAAGGATTGCGCTAGCCAGATTAAAAGCTCCATACGATATGAGGGGGTTCAGGTTCCCAGATTTCAAACTTTATCACTCAGCCTTCCTTCTAAAACAATTCTTCTAAAACAATTCCGCTGTTGGTTTAACTCTTCCCATATGTTAGATATCCCCTCCTGTTTCAAATTAGAGAAAAATGTGGTTTACCCATATGAACCAGCCGATCTCATCTATCTATTTAAACATTCCTCTATGGCCATATCTGATCCTATTAAAGCCTCATTAAGGCTCTTACGGTCTTTCTTTTCCCCCATAATAAAACTCCAAATAAAAACCTATCCCCCTTACTTTGGCATTACAAAAACATTGTCATTAACAATAGAACCTTAAACAGAAAATCCTGGTTAAAAAAAGGCATTAGATTCATTCAACAAATCACCATTGGCCCCGTTATTTTACCCTTCCAGCAATTGAGACACTTATTTTCTATCCCTAACACTGACTTCAACTTTCATAACACACTGGTCAACTCATGTCTCAATGCACTTCACCACTTTTCCAACATCACTCTCTCACTGGATATTTTTAGACTACTGCAGCTAACCACATCCTCTGACCTTAGCGCCTCAAAAATGCATAAAGCCTTTAACACAAACTCTGTAGTTCAACCAGTTTGTTTGTTATGGGAAAGGGACTTTGGTGTGACCCTTGATGATGATACTTGGTCCTCAATATTCTCCAAAATCAAAAATATTTCAGTCTCTGCTAACATCACGCAACACTTTCTCTTTTTCAGTCATAGGGCGTTTATTACTCCTGTTAAACTATCTAAATCTAAAAATGGTTTAGACGACAGCTGCTGGACCTGTGGTTATGCCCCGGCTTCTTATGAACTTATGTTTTTTAACTGTCCTTTTGTCTTTACGTTTTGGAAAGACGTCTGGAAATACCTTAAACCAATATTTATGATTAATGTTCAATTATCGTTTTTTGAAAATTGTTTTAGGTAGCCTCGCTATTGAATGTTATGACATGTAGGCCTAAAAAACGATATGATCTATTCATTATTATTGCTTTAAAACTCATCACTGCTAATTGGAAGAACTCAGGTTCTCTTTGTGTCAGGGGCTGGAGGAACAATAGCTGCCACATACAGAGAATGGAACTTTGTATGGCTAATGCACAGGACTCTATTCCCAAATACAATGCAAAATGGTTGTTTTTCGCTCACTACTTAAATTGCTTTAATGCCTCGTCACATGGTTCATAACCCTGTTTTTCCACATTCCCCATGCCTATCACATATACAAATCATAACTCGTATGTTTTAATGCTTCAAACATTTTATGGTTGTGTGCACACCCCTTCCCCTCTTACCCTCAGATCTCCTGTTTGTTTCCACAGTCTGTCTCCCCCTTGCTCATTTTAGTAAATTCTTATGTTCTCCCATGGCTGATGTCTTTGACTAATTTGCCTGTTTTACTTATTTCTTTTGTATCTTGAACATCACTCATTGTTACTATCATATTCTTAGCGTTACCATTATCTGATGTCAATTTGCCTGAATCCAGGCCCGTATTAGATCTGTCGGATCAGATTTCTGCTTTACATTACAATTGTCCTGTTATTATTGTTCTGATAAACATTATTAAACATAAAAAAAACAGGTCAATCCATTTGGATTCATTTCAGTGGCATCTGCTGTACATGGACATTGCAAATGGTACTTAAGTTTGTTTTAAAAGGCTGAATGGAGTTTGTTCATGTAAACCCAAGAACAAATGGGTGTCTATGGCCACACAAGGTCCCATCTGTAAAACTATGGAATGTGCGCGTTGAGGAATGCTTACATTCAAGTGTAATTGTAAGTGGCCATTTCTGTGCATTTGTTAATTTTTTATACAATCGGTGCCCGTTTTAATACATTTTCATTGGAGAAGATGCTGGAAAAAGCAGCAACCTACACACATGTAAACCATGTTAAAAACTGAAACTGCTCTTGGAACTGTTAGCATTGCACAAATTAATGGGACTCATTTCAACAACTCAAAAAGGATGATACTATGGGCCTGATCACGACTTTGGCGGTAACCCTTAAATCCGGCGGTAGCGCTATTAGTGCCGGATTTAAGGGTCCGCCAAATCAGGATTTCGGTGGCTTTTGCCCCAGCTCTGAGCTGGGGGGAAATCCACTGAAAATTTGCGCTATTACCGCCGGCGGGAAATCCGCCGGCGGTAAGAGTGCACATTTTCCCCATTGAGCCCAATGGGGAATGGGGCATTCCCGAATGGGCTCAATGGGGAATGGGGAATTACATTACCGCCGAACTCGTGGTCCGGCGCTATTAGCGCTGGGGAGTTCGGTGGTAGGGCTAATACCACCGGCGGTAATACCACCGGCGTTACCGCCAAAGTCGTGATCAGGCCCTATGTCTTTATACCAGTATTTCTCAGCATGGATGTACGTTAAAAAAACATATCCCAAAAGATAGAATTATAAAATCACAAAGCCCACTTGCCCGTATTTTATAATTTGAGCTTTTGGGATTTCACCTGTTTGTCCCCCACACTGCAATCCCCCCTGCAATCCCTGCAGCCCATAATAACAAACTGGGGGGGAGGGTAGGACAACCCCGCATCCCCCGCTCCCCTGTTCCGTATTATGGGCAAAAGATCTAATCTATTTTAAAAACTACTGGATGCATTTACCACAAACTAGAAAAGGAAATCATTGTGTCACTTTGCACCCAAGATATTTCAGATTTGGTCCAAATCCGTCCAGTTGTTTTCACGCTATGGCTGTTCAAAAAACTGAATTTTTCTCTATGGGAAAATGGATGGTAGTAGGCCTGAAAACAGCGTTCATTTGTTTCATTAATTACTTTTTCATCTTTTCATCTTCATTTTACCCAAAATGTCCAGTGTGGGCGGGCCCATGACAAACATTTTTTGGGAACATTTCATCCAAATCCATTCAATGGGACAAATGTTATTAGCCATAGAATTTTGGGAAAAGTCTACATATACATGGTTCATCTGAACTATAGGGTGGTGTATATGAATTAACAGCAGGGAGGAGGCCCAGTGCGGAGACTTGGGAAGATGCCCAGCTTGATTATTAGATATATTATTCCAATATGGAGAGTTGGGAGGATGCCCAGCTTGATTATTAGATATATTATTCCAATATGGAGACTTGGGAAGATGCCCAGCTTGATTATTAGATATATTATTCCAATATGGAGAGTTGGGAAGATGCCCAGCTTGATTATTAGATATATTATTCCAATATGGAGAGTTGGGAAGATGCCCAGCTTGATTATTAGATATATTATTCCAATATGGAGACTTGGGAAGATGCCCAGCTTGATTATTAGATATATTATTCCAATATGGAGACTTGGGAAGATGCCCAGCTTGATTATTAGATATATTATTCCAATATGGAGAGTTGGGAAGATGCCCAGCTTGATTATTAGATATATTATTCCAATATGGAGAGTTGGGAAGATGCCCAGCTTGATTATTAGATATATTATTCCAATATGGAGACTTGGGAAGATGCCCAGCTTGATTATTAGATATATTATTCCAATATGGAGAGTTGGGAAGATGCCCAGCTTGATTATTAGATATATTATTCCAATATGGAGAGTTGGGAAGATGCCCAGCTTGATTATTAGATATATTATTCCAATATGGAGAGTTGGGAAGATGCCCAGCTTGATTATTAGATATATTATTCCAATATGGAGACTTGGGAAGATGCCCAGCTTGATTATTAGATATATTATTCCAATATGGAGAGTTGGGATGATGCCCAGCTAGGCTCCTGGATATATATTACTCCAGTGTGGAGAGTTGGGATGATGCCCAGCTAGGATCTTGGATATTTATTACTCCAGTGTGGAGAGTTGGGATGATGCCCAGCTAGGATCTTGGATATATATTACTCCAGTGTGGAGAGTTTGGATGATGCCCAGCTAGGATCTTGGATATTTATTACTCCAGTGTGGAGAGTTGGGATGATGCCCAGCTAGGATCTTGGATATATATTACTCCAGTGTGGAGAGTTGGGATGATGCCCAGCTAGGATCTTGGATATATATTACTCCAGTGTGGAGAGTTGGGATGATGCCCAGCTAGGATCTTGGATATTTATTACTCCAGTGTGGAGAGTTGGGATGATGCCCAGCAAGGCTCCTGGATATATATTACTCTAGTGTGGAGAGTTGGGATGATGCCCAGCTAGGATCTTGGATATTTATTACTCCAGTGTGGAGAGTTGGGATGATGCCCAGCTAGGCTACTGGATATATATTACTCCTGCATGGAGAGTTGGGAGGATGGCCAGTTTGATTATTTTATATATTACTCCCAGGTGGAGATTTGGGAGGATGCCCAGCTAGGCATTTGCATATATATTACTCAAGTGTGGAGAGTTGGGATGATGCCCAGCTAGGCTCTTGGATATATATTACTCCAGTGTGGAGAGTTGGGATGATGCCCAGCTAGGATCTTGGATATTTATTACTCCCGTGTGGAGAGTTGGGATGATGCCCAGCTAGGATCTTGGATATATATTACTCCAGTGTGGAGAGTTGGGATGATGCCCAGCTAGGATCTTGGATATATATTACTCCAGTGTGGAGAGTTGGGATGATGCCCAGCTAGGATCTTGGATATTTATTACTCCAGTGTGGAGAGTTGGGATGATGCCCAGCAAGGCTCCTGGATATATATTACTCTAGTGTGGAGAGTTGGGATGATGCCCAGCTAGGATCTTGGATATTTATTACTCCAGTGTGGAGAGTTGGGATGATGCCCAGCTAGGCTACTGGATATATATTACTCCTGCATGGAGAGTTGGGAGGATGGCCAGTTTGATTATTTTATATATTACTCCCAGGTGGAGATTTGGGAGGATGCCCAGCTAGGCATTTGCATATATATTACTCCAGTGTGGAGAGTTGGGATGATGCCCAGCTAGGCTCTTGGATATATATTACTCCAGTGTGGAGAGTTGGGATGATGCCCAGCTAGGATCTTGGATATTTATTACTCCAGTGTGAAGAGTTGGGATGATGCCCAGCTAGGCTACTGGATATATATTACTCTAGTGTGGAGAGTTGGGAGGATGCCCAGCTAGGATCTTGGATATTTATTACTCCAGTGTGGAGAGTTGGGATGATGCCCAGCTAGGCTACTGGATATATATTACTCTAGTGTGGAGAGTTGGGATGATGCCCAGCTAGGATCTTGGATATTTATTACTCCAGTGTGGAGAGTTGGGATGATGCCCAGCTAGGCTCTTGGATATATACTACTCTAGTGTGGGGAGTTGGGATGATGCCCAGCTAGGCTACTGGATATATATTACTCCTACATGGAGAGTTGGGAGGATGGCCAGTTTGATTATTTTATATATTACTCCCAGGTGGAGATTTGGGAGGATGCCCAGCTAGGCATTTGCATATATATTACTCCAGTGTGGAGAGTTGGGATGATGCCCAGCTAGGCTCTTGGATATATATTACTCCAGTGTGGAGAGTTGGGATGATGCCCAGCTAGGATCTTGGATATTTATTACTCCAGTGTGAAGAGTTGGGATGATGCCCAGCTAGGCTACTGGATATATATTACTCTAGTGTGGAGAGTTGGGAGGATGCCCAGCTAGGATCTTGGATATTTATTACTCCAGTGTGGAGAGTTGGGATGATGCCCAGCTAGGCTACTGGATATATATTACTCTAGTGTGGAGAGTTGGGATGATGCCCAGCTAGGATCTTGGATATTTATTACTCCAGTGTGGAGAGTTGGGATGATGCCCAGCTAGGCTCTTGGATATATACTACTCTAGTGTGGGGAGTTGGGATGATGCCCAGCTAGGCTACTGGATATATATTACTCCTACATGGAGAGTTGGGAGGATGGCCAGTTTGATTATTTTATATATTACTCCCAGGTGGAGATTTGGGAGGATGCCCAGCTAGGCACTTGCATATATATTACTCCAGTGTGGAGAGTTGGGATGATGTCCAGCAAGGCTACTGCATATATATTAACCTTGCATGGAGAGTTGGGAGGATGCTCAGTTTGAGTCTTAGATATATTACTCCAAAGTGGAGAGTTTGGAGGAAGCCTATCGAGGCACTTGGGTATAAATCAGACCCTCCAGTTTATAGCGATTTTGCGATCCCGCAAAATGCCGCAAAAACGGCAGTTTTGTGCAAAAACGGCATCTTTAAAAAAAAAGTTTTTTACTTTTTTAAATTTTTTTAAGTAATTTGCAAAAATTACTGTTTTAAGAAAAATTATACTCAGGGTGCCAGGTTCCTGACTTTTTTTTTCACACAAGAAATGAAATGCGCTAACACATCTCATCACTTGCGCCCCAAAAAAGTGCAGCCCAATCCACAAGGGACACATGAATGGGCACATTTTATATGCACGCCCATTCAGATGGCCTTTTTCAACTCCTTGATCAAATAAAGTGGCGTTTCTGTCAATTTAAAAGCGCATCGCTCATTTCCAAGCAAGATGCACTTTTAAATGTGTAGAAATTGTAGGCAACCCTACGCGCACAGGATGTGGGGCTGCCACTGCATGACAGGGTCTTTCCTGACCCTGTCATGCATTTCTTTTAAGGTATGAACCGCTGCTGTGTCGCTTGCATTTCTGTTCCTCAAACAGGATAAAAATGATTTTTTTGGGTCGCATTTTACAGCGGCAGGCACCTGGAGGGCCTGTCCCTGTAAAAGGCGCTGGGAGCTTGCAGAACACTGTCGGGAGAGCGATTCTATTCAAAGTACTGCCCATTTTCATGACAAAAATCTATTGAATGTTCCAATTTGACCTATTTCGTCCAGTACTATTCGATTGATTTTTATAAATACTAAACATGTGTTGCGGGGGTGTCACCCGCTCCCCATGTTCAGTATTTTTGGTCTAGGGTGGTTGCAGAAGTGTTTTCCCCTTTTTCTTCAAAATTGGAGGCGGGACAGAAAAAAAGAGAATAACGAAAAAGGGACCCTGCGGAGTCGGATCTAACCCGCATTAGAGGGACGGATCTGGCACCGCAGGGTGCAGGGGAAGCGGCAGCGACCAAGCAGTTAAGTAGGGGAGGGGGTGGGGTGGTGGTGAAAGGTACATTTTGGCTTGTTTGGCAGAAGTGCAAAAAAATTTGCAGCGAAATTGACTACGGTCAATTCCGCCGCAAATAATTACACTTCGGTCAAACAACCCAGATCACCATTCAAGGCCGCTAGCCAGCGCACAATTTCCGCTACAGCTCAAGCCTGTGGAAATGCGCCGGTCACCTTTGAGAATAAGGTGACCTTATCATTTCCAAAAATGGGTTGTCTAAAAATAGCATATCCTCCGTTCTTTTTTTAAATGCCCCATTATTTGAAGAACTGGGTCAAAATGTACCATTCAAAAAAATAAAAAAAATGGTTACACTATGAGAGAGAGGGAGAGTGATGGGTGAGATGTGAAGTGATAGGCAAGAAAGCAGAGGGAGAGCAGTGAGTCAGAGAAGGAAGCGCTGCACAAGAGAGCAGAGGAAGCAGTGATGCGGTGGGCCAGAAATCTGAGAGCGAGCAGAGTTACAGAAAGTAGAGGGAGTGTGTGGTCGGTGAGCCAGAAAGCAGAGAGGAAGCGGTTGGCCAGAAAGAGGCAGTGAGCTTCAGATTGGGGAAAAAGGATGAGGGAAGAGTGCGATAGAATGGGAGAAATGATGCAAGATACAGAAGCAGCACAAATGAATGAAGGACTGTATATTGCGGGAGGAATTGTAGAGTGTAGTGTGTGAGTTGGGAGTATGATTTGGAGTGTGGCAGGGGCTGGGCAGTGTAAATTGTGACTTGACAGTGTGACATAGCGCGTGAGTATTTGTATGACAGAGTGAGAGGTTAAGGAATGCAAGTTGTGATGGAGAGTTGGTGAGATGTGTGTTGGTGAGAGAGGTGTGTGGGTGTTTGGGGGATTGGAGAACATAGAAGGGGAATATTTTCAGCATTACAATTGATAATGATCAATTTAGTTAATAGTATTAAATAGGCATGAACATTAAACCAGAAATGTAGCCAAATCAAACACTGTTCTGCCAAGCCAGAGACATCTGGGACTCTTCCTATTAAATTAATACAAAAGATACATAATAATGATACCCTGGCTCTCTTGTAGCCTTGCACTATGCCTATTCCCTGCAATGTGGCAATCTTACACCCTCCAATTAATACAAAATGTCCCGCAAACATGCTGCAATAAATAAAGGTTTGTGCCGCAAAATTTGCCATTTCATGCCGCAAAATCCTGGAAGGTCTGATAAATGAATCCAGTATGGGTAATGGGGAGAAGGCCCAGTTTGACTCTTGGATATATATTACTCCAGTGTGAGCGGCAGGAGGGTTGCCCAGCTAGGCTTTTGGATATATATATATATATTACTCCAGTGTGGACCGCAGGGAGGATGCTCAGCCAAAGCAAGGCACTTAGCTGAGGAGAATTTACATTGCTGACAGTTACAGACTAAAAAGCCTCAAGGCGCTACTTAGAGGAGAGGTGATAGGCCCCCCCTTCTGTGGTCAGAATACATATGTATTGTGTGGGTGATTTGTATGTTTGGACTTGCTACACGTCCTTAGGCGAGCTACCATCTGGCACTGGCATGGCCTCGAGCTTGTTAGTGGCAGTGAGCAAGAATATATCGCAAGGGGGCAATGTCTAAATGAGCTATGTGGCTATCCCTTACAGGCACTGGTCAACAAACCCAGAGGGGAGGAAGGATAGCTCAGGGGCAATGCGTGTGTCATGGACCCAAGACAACGCAGCAACACACAGGTTCGAATCTCTATCCAGCGCTTAGAAACCACTCGCTAGTATTAAGCACGTTATAAAACAACTATAATGGAATGCTGTGAAAGGCTGTTGCTTTTTCATTTCATTAACTTAAAGTGATCTCAAGTGTAGTGCCAAAGTGGGTCCATACATTCATGTTACTATCCTGTGTGAGGTTTGAGGAAGGGCAGTGGTTTATGGCACCTCTTATCCTGAAATCTAGTTTAGGCTGTCGAATATCACTTCACTGCTGTAAGTATGTGGGTAATGTTTAACATTTAAACCGCAATAAATAAAGGCCGAATTAAGAAACCATTTCCCTACTTGTGGGGGTGGGGGCATTAGATACGCACATTATAAGCAGTAGTGTGTGGCAGTGCAAGGCTGGTCCTTCACTGAGACCAGCATCAGCTGCACATACAAGGTGGGCACAAATGAGAAGGGCATTCCGCGTCAATGGTAGAAGGGAAAGGCCACCCAGTCAAGCAGTGCCCAGATGGTAATTTGCATTGCATGGCTGCCGTTTGGTACAGTTTCACTTCCCCGTGGCATAATAACAGTCTGGCAGACAGGATAGTGGCCTAGATACGGTGTGAGCACGTCGGCTAGCAGCAGGCTGCCATGAACATTAGCTGGGACATGCCTTAAATGGCTGCTCCCCAGGCAGCACGGTGTACACTATTGCGAGTCAAAGAAGTAAAGAAATTGGGTTTCAGAACAGCGCCAAATGACTGCGGCCAGATTCTCATGGGGGAAGGGTTCAGTGCTGAATCCTGCAAGGTGCAAGTCAAATTTGCCACAAACACAAAATTGAGTACTGCACAAATGGCAGAGGAGCAGCACAAAACAAGGCAGTGCACCCGACAGAAATAGCAGCGAGGCATCTCATGAGGTGCAGAGGAAAAAGGATATGGGGTCAGTCCCCTTCCTCCGTGTGAACACGCTGCCCGCCTTCTCTGAAAACAACACAGCCTTTGCTCAGCTAAAGGGGTGCATACTTAAATGATTTTGTTGCTCCACAGACCATTGTGACAGATTGCTATCTGATGAACCTTTTCAATGTTTAGTAATACAATGAGGCAGGTAAATCTATTTCTGAAAGGGAGGCCTTCTAATCAGACCCCCCCCCCTTCCCCGTAAAGATGCATACCAAAAGCATAGTGCACCCATGTAACTTTGCTGTGACCATCTCCTTTCATCTTCAGCGCCTCCCTGCAGTGACAGCAGAGCAGGTTCAATGGTCACATGTGAATTCCTGAACATCTGCTGGAATATAACGTTTCAAAAGGCAGAGGTGGATTTTTAATCAAATGTCCATCTGGTCCAAATACTTATAATTGTGTACCTCAGCAGCTTGGCGGCACATTAATATCCAAAAATAAGCCATTTCAGGCTATGACATGGTGGCTACATGAGATTACACAATTATAAAGCCAAAAAAATATGCCTGGCAATTTAGTGTCAGCTTGGTGAAGTTACACTTTTATGACCGGCTGAGTGTGTATTGGCTGTCTCAGCTACGTGGGCCCACAACAACCATATGGCACCCTCCCCAGGAAGCTTCTCTTTTTATCCCTCTGAGGAAAGTCAAGACCTAACTCTGGGAGACAGGAACCCTCCTGAGAACATATGCTTCAAAGACAGTCCTGACACAACAAAGGATCTCTCACATCAAGGTGCTGATTTCTGTAGTCTTCTTAAAGTAGGCAGGGGAAGGAGGTGGATTCAGAGTAACCCAGAGGAGAGGTTTAGCCCAGAGACGTTGTCACGGATGACACTCTAATAAGAGTGGCACAAGACACCCAGAAGAGTTTGGGTGCTGAAATAAAGTGGACAGATAGGAACACACACAGCGGAAAGGAAAGGGAGTGAAGAGTAGGGAAGAGTAGCAAGGGAAAAGGTACAGAGTGAATACCCTCTTGGGGTGTATGTAGAATAGGAAAAGAGTATTCCACGAACCTTGGAAATACTCTAGCCTTCTGCACAGTTTGCTATAACAGAGTCCCACGCTGTTTGCTCATGACTTGGAACAGCAGCTATGGGTGTCTGTGATATAGAAACGAGACAAGGGAAGGGGCAGAGGTTGACTGATGGGAACCAGCAGACAAGCTCTGTACAAAGGGTCTACAAACAGTACAAGAGAAGATACAACAGACAAATCCAGGAAAGGAGATGATAGCAAACTAGCAGAAGGATAGGAAGGGAAAGTCGAGTAACAGGATATGATAACAGAGGACAGAAGGGTAGGTGGAGAGCTCAGCGGAGCAGGAAGGCAATGAGTAAGCCCACAAGAGTGGGACGGTAAGGTAGAAATATCAGAGGAAAAGGGTTTAGGGCAACAGAGTAAAGCAGACTGCACGGCAAGGATCCCAGAAGGGCCGGGCAGTAAGGAGTGAACCCTGAGGGGCAGGGCCGCCTGAATGTAGAAGGTTGCAGAGGGCTGTAGAGGGCTGCTAGGCCGAGGACCCAGCGGGGAAAAAGGTAGGGGATAGGCAGCAGAGCGTGATAAGCTGCAAGTAGGAAGCCCAGAGGACAAGGGCTGTTGGCAGCCGGAGAAAGGTAGGCTGTAGAGCAGGGAGCCCAGAGGACAAGGGCTACGGCAGCCGGAGTGAGGAAGGCTGCAGAGCAGGGAGCCCAGAGGACAAGGGCAAAGGCAGCCGGAGAGAGGCAGGCTGCAGAGCAGGGAGCCCAGAGGACAAGGGCAAAGGCAGCCGGAGAGAGGCAGGCTGCAGAGCAGGGAGCCCTGAGGACAAGGGCTAAGGCAGCCGGTGTGAGATAGGCTGCAAAGCAGGGAGCCCAGAGGACAAGGGCATAGGCAGCCGGAGAGAGGCAGGCTGCAGAGCAGGGAGCCCTGAGGACAAGGGCTAAGGCTGGAAAGCAGCAGAGCGTGATCCGCTGCAATGTGGAGAGCCCGGCAGGGCAAGGGCGGAGACTGGAAGGCAGCAGAGCGTGATCAGCTGCAGGGTGGAGAGCCCGGCAGGGCAAGGGCGGAGACTGGAAGGCAGCAGAGCGTGATCCGCTGCAGTGTGGAGAGCCCAGAGGAGCAGGGCTGAGAGGCAGGGAGCCTGGAAGGCTATGACTGGAGGCAGCAGGGTGGAGCAAGCAACAAGGCAGGGAGCCCAAAAGGCTAGGGCTGTAGGCAGCAGGGTGTAACAAGCTGCAAGGCAGGGTCCAAGCAGGAGTGAGGGTAAACAGCATACAAGGATCCGAAGACACTCGCAAAAGGTGGAGGAAGGACTCTCAGATGCAAGAGACCGAGCCACTGCAGGCAGCCGCCTTTATGCTGCCTAGCCCAGCACAGAGGCAGGCCAATTGGTTTCACCTGGCGAATCACACCTGCAGGCAATCGGCCACCTCCCTTTCTGTTCCTGGGCTGGTGGAAGCAGGACCAGACTCTAAGGCTTCTGGGGGGTGTAGTTCCATAGAAACCCAATAGGTACGGCCAGGAAACAATGCTTGCGGCCAGGTGCATTATGGTATGCGTAGTTAGTTGACAATAATCATTAAGTAGCAAAGTCCAAATGGAGCATAAATGGATGTGCCCATGGCGCAGGCATGACAGTATGCCCCTCTCCAGGCCCCTCTCCAGGCTCCCTGAAGACCGACCTGTAGGAAGAGTGTCTGTTCCACAGTACAAGAGTCTTACTCCAAAAAGACACATCATGAGGCACCAGAAACGAGTTGTAAGGTGAGAGTCCTGAATGACGGAGCCGGTACCAATGTTCTGAACCTTGGATGTAGAATTCAGAAAAGATGAAGTCTTTGGAACACAGACCCCAACTGTGTGTGCATGAAGAGAGGAACTGCGAAAAACTGCTGCAGGCTCCAAGATAGATTTTTCCTTGATGGGCAACAGTATGATGCTGGAAAGTGGAGCCATAGGTACAGCAGAGTTGGTATCTTTAGGAAGGTTTTCCAAGACATCCGAAGCAGTAATGACAACATTAGGGTTTGCCATAGAGAGTTCAGAGGATACAGCAGCGGTGAGATCTTGGATGGCTGTAGGGGGTATCGAGGCTGTAACAACTAGGTGTGAGGGAGCCATGAGAGAGCCAGCGGGCTGGAAAACACCTGAGACTGGTAGAGTAAAGTCTGGCAGTCTTAGTGCTATAGATATACCAGCAGGAACAACTGGAGTAGTAGTTTCAGGATTCATAATAGCTATAGCGACCTCAAGATCTGTAGTAGAGACTTTAGGAGTCTCAAATGTGTCCGGGGGTTTAGGAACCACAGCAGTAGGCAGAACATCAATAGCAGTTGGAAGTTCGAGTGCTATAGCAGCTACAGACAAATCAGGTGTTGCAACTACTGGTAGATCGGGTACCACAACCACTGGCGATTCAGGGGGTATCAAAGAAACAGAAGATGTTAATTGCTCGAGAGTGATGTCTGATAGCACAGCCACACTTTGGCAAGCCCCGCTTGCCACTTCTGCATGCTCGGTGTGAACTGTGCCAGTCTCTTCAGCTGCCATTGTCATTGCAGAGGAGGTTGTAGGTGTGGGTACTGGACGATAGGCAAGGGTGAGGGCGGAATCATCCTTTGACTCAGAAGGATTTTCAATCAGTGGACCACCCTTGTCTTGCGGTGTAATGACTGTGTGCGTGATATGACCCACCGGAGGAGTTAATTCTTTTCTATCAGTACAACAACCTGAGCTTCTGCGGCTGGAAGGTGAAAGAGCTGTGTCAATCTCTAGAAGGGATACATATGATATATTTAGGTCTTCCATCTGCTTGGTAAATGTCTGTATACTTTTCTATATGGCAACTCCAGGCCTTATCATGTCGATCTCTAAAGATAAGATGTCAGGTGTTGGACATAGTGTCAAAAGGTCTGGTGACTTGTGTCCCTTCATAAGATTCTTGTGATACAAATAAACAAAGTCATCATAAAGGTCTTCGGTATTTCTTTTAAGTCGTAGGAGTTGTTTGTGTAGCAGGTAAGTATCATTAGTTTGATCTACAGCTTCAGAAGCGGGTGTGACAGAAAATGTGGTTGTAGCAATGGGAAGACTGACCTTAGGGTTATTGTGGTTAATAGATACTGTGGAAGTATTAAGGCAACCGATGGTTAGTATAGGTCTTTTGTACCCGGAACCAGATGCACAAACCTCAGGATAATAACTGCCTTGTCCTGTCAAATAAGGTTTTCCAGCATTCTGGGGAGCTTGCCAAGCTGATCTTGCGCATATTACACTGGCAACAGCGTATTCTGGTTTAGATTCTCTCACAATGAGTGATATGTCCTTAGCTGTTACGGTGTTAGAAGGCTTGTCAGAAGACTCAGGAGAGTTTTCCACTGTTTGGTCTAATAAGATCTGTAAGAATTCATTATCTTGCTGTAGCTCTGCAACAGATAAGGACTGCGGATCATAGTCGCAAATGTCATAATAATTGTACATGGAAGAAGGGTCAGCTAGCCAGTGAGTATAGTACCGTGCTTGTAAATCTTTGTTTTCTAAGGCGAGACTGTCCTTTAGACTAAGTTTCATGTTTGCTGTCCTTAGGGAAACCATAGGTTTATGCAAAGGTTTCTTAACTCGAAAGGGAAGCATCTTTGGTCTGCGTGTGCCCTTCCGGCCAATGGAATAAGACATTTTTGGCTCTTGCATTCTGTCACGGATGACACTCTAATAAGAGTGGCACAAGACACCCAGAAGAGTTTGGGTGCTGAAATAAAGTGGACAGATAGGAACACACACAGCGGAAAGGAAAGGGAGTGAAGAGTAGGGAAGAGTAGCAAGGGAAAAGGTACAGAGTGAATACCCTCTTGGGGTGTATGTAGAATAGGAAAAGAGTATTCCACGAACCTTGGAAATACTCTAGCCTTCTGCACAGTTTGCTATAACAGAGTCCCACGCTGTTTGCTCATGACTTGGAACAGCAGCTATGGGTGTCTGTGATATAGAAACGAGACAAGGGAAGGGGCAGAGGTTGACTGATGGGAACCAGCAGACAAGCTCTGTACAAAGGGTCTACAAACAGTACAAGAGAAGATACAACAGACAAATCCAGGAAAGGAGATGATAGCAAACTAGCAGAAGGATAGGAAGGGAAAGTCGAGTAACAGGATATGATAACAGAGGACAGAAGGGTAGGTGGAGAGCTCAGAGGAGCAGGAAGGCAATGAGTAAGCCCACAAGAGTGGGACGGTAAGGTAGAAATATCAGAGGAAAAGGGTTTAGGGCAACAGAGTAAAGCAGACTGCACGGCAAGGATCCCAGAAGGGCCGGGCAGTAAGGAGTGAACCCTGAGGGGCAGGGCCGCCTGAATGTAGAAGGTTGCAGAGGGCTGTAGAGGGCTGCTAGGCCGAGGACCCAGCGGGGAAAAAGGTAGGGGATAGGCAGCAGAGCGTGATAAGCTGCAAGTAGGAAGCCCAGAGGACAAGGGCTGTTGGCAGCCGGAGAAAGGTAGGCTGTAGAGCAGGGAGCCCAGAGGACAAGGGCTACGGCAGCCGGAGTGAGGAAGGCTGCAGAGCAGGGAGCCCAGAGGACAAGGGCAAAGGCAGCCGGAGAGAGGCAGGCTGCAGAGCAGGGAGCCCAGAGGACAAGGGCAAAGGCAGCCGGAGAGAGGCAGGCTGCAGAGCAGGGAGCCCTGAGGACAAGGGCTAAGGCAGCCGGTGTGAGATAGGCTGCAAAGCAGGGAGCCCAGAGGACAAGGGCATAGGCAGCCGGAGAGAGGCAGGCTGCAGAGCAGGGAGCCCTGAGGACAAGGGCTAAGGCTGGAAAGCAGCAGAGCGTGATCCGCTGCAATGTGGAGAGCCCGGCAGGGCAAGGGCGGAGACTGGAAGGCAGCAGAGCGTGATCCGCTGCAGTGTGGAGAGCCCAGAGGAGCAGGGCTGAGAGGCAGGGAGCCTGGAAGGCTATGACTGGAGGCAGCAGGGTGGAGCAAGCAACAAGGCAGGGAGCCCAAAAGGCTAGGTCTGTAGGCAGCAGGGTGTAACAAGCTGCAAGGCAGGGTCCAAGCAGGAGTGAGGGTAAACAGCATACAAGGATCCGAAGACACTCGCAAAAGGTGGAGGAAGGACTCTCAGATGCAAGAGACCGAGCCACTGCAGGCAGCCGCCTTTATACTGCCTAGCCCAGCACAGAGGCAGGCCAATTGGTTTCACCTGGCGAATCACACCTGCAGGCAATCGGCCACCTCCCTTTCTGTTCCTGGGCTGGTGGAAGCAGGACCAGACTCTAAGGCTTCTGGGGGGTGTAGTTCCATAGAAACCCAATAGGTACGGCCAGGAAACAATGCTTGCGGCCAGGTGCATTATGATATGCGTAGTTAGTTGACAATAATCATTAAGTAGCAAAGTCCAAATGGAGCATAAATGGATGTGCCCATGGCGCAGGCATGACAGACGTGTTCCAAAATCTTTGATTCTGCAATGGCTCCCTAAAGTTCCTGCCCCTCCCCACTTACTTCAGAAAAAGCACCGTGGGTATGATATCAGAAGGAAAAGGACTCCTGTTACAGTAGCCTGGACACTGACAACAGGCTTGTTTTGGAATAACCTGCTGAAGCATTTTGCCTTTTCCTTTGTTGATTCATCTCTGGACTTAAAACAAGAAACATTAACCTCTGGAACTCTATTGGGGATACTGTCTTTTCCAAAGTTCTCTGCCATATAGGTGAAGATAGGAGGTTTCAAGAAGGAGGTAATCTTTCCTCCCCGCCCATCCCCAAGGCACATTTTGGGGGAAATTGATATGTGAACAATGCTTACTGCTACTGAGGCACTGGTACCCATGTCTCTGCCACTAAAGGTGACAGAACCTCTGAAAGTACCCTCTACAAACATTCCTGGTTGGGAAGGGCAGAAGGGAGGACTCACCTTGCCCACAAGACCCTGGACCTCCCTCCATCTCCCAGCTGAGTCAACACCAGTTTGGGCACCCTCAATACCGTACAAGCTACTGCACGGAAACCAGCCGAGATATATACGGCCTCACTGATCGACAGCCTCAGCATCTCCAAGTTTTGCTGGACACCGAAGCTATGCTGCCTCTGCATCGGAGACCCACTGAGTCGTCTAGCATCCCTCACTCAACAATGCCACATTGTTAGCAGCTTCTTCGAGATCCAAGCTGTTGCCGCTGCAGTACCTCGATGCTGTGTTGAGTCTGCCCAGCCTACTCACCTGTGAAGGACTGTTTCCACTTCTCTGACCCAAGACTGCCTGCTCTGCACAGCATCTTCAACCTGCAAGACATTGCCGCTGCCGAACAGCACTGCTTCATTGGAACCGCCACTGCTGCTCTTCGTCTTAATCCCATGTCTGGCACTGAAAGCACCCAAACTCCCGGTCTGATGCCAAAAGCCTGGCTGTTGAGCCCAAAAACCAAATACATAAGGTATTTGAAGTGGCCCTGTCTCCTTGACCTGCCTTAAAGGGCCATAATGTCCTTTTATGCCCCATACTCTAAACTTTTTAAAGACATCTTTATTGTCTGTAACAAGTGTACAGAGATGTGTCTCTGGATCCTGGAGTAGGGCGGTAATTCCGCCATCCACCAAGGCGGACACGGTAAAATACCGGCGGCAACCATGGCGCTAAAAGCGCCATGGTTACCACATACCGTGTAATGAGGCACTTAGAGTTTTAGCAGTGTATACTGATAACTGCACTACACACAATGGAAACTATTGCAAATGGTAAACTGACCAGGATGAGCTTAGAGGCTCTCCAGAGTGCTTGTGAAGTGAGAGAAATACATTTTGAAGATAAGTGTAAGGCAGAGCTTATAGCTGCCCTTGTGGATTTCCAGGAAGATAGTGATACTCATAATGACAATGGGGGAGGGGAGGTCTGATGGGGTCCTTACCACTGGTAAAGTCACAGATGTTTCCACTGGGATTGCCACCTCTCCTGTCACTTTTATTCTGAAACCCAGCATTGTTTCTCAGGGAAGTACCCTGGAACTTGAGTTAGTAAGGATTAAATCAGCATTTGAATACAAAAGGTAAGAGACTGAAGCTGAGTTGAAGAAAGAGGAGTTGGCACAACAAGTTGTACTCAGAAACAGAGACCTTGAACGCACAGACAGAGACACTGAATGTCAAAGGCTCCTGCTAGAGAAAGGTAGGACGGAGACGTCAGCCAAACCAGTTGAGAGTGTCAGGTCTCCTGCTACCAAGTTTATGAAAGATTTGGTTGGTGTGTATGTGGAGGGTTCAGATATCCTCCAATGGATAGAAGCATCTAGATGGCTGGTTGTATACGAATTGTTCGTTTTACAATTGCTCACATTACAATTGACCTTTACACAATTGACCGAATTGTGAAGGTCAATTGTAACATATGTGCGGGGGGAAACCCCCCGCATCCCTCAACCCTACACAAACCCCCTTTTATATATATATATATATATTACCAAAACCAATATATAATATATATATTTATGCAGTCAATTGTGAAAAGGTCAATTGTGACCCTTTAAAATCGGTCAATTGTTGATTCGAACAATTGTAAATGAACAATTTGGGTAATACCAGATGGCTTGTGCTAAACCATGATGTTGACCATAGAAATTGGGCAAAGTGTGTGCTAAGTAAAGTACTTCGGACTGGTTTACACTGTATTCTGAAACTGAGTGTGGAGAACAGAAACCAGTATGAATGCATGAAAGCTGCTTTGGTTGCCAAGGCAGCTGCCCAGTACCTTAAGAGATCCAAGGATTATAAGAAGAGAGAGACTATGGGCCTCATCACGAGTAAGGCGGTATTCGCGGCGTATTTTCCATCGAGCGCTATGTGCGTTAACGCCACAATGTTTGGCGGAAACAACACAAGATCATTACTCGGCATACAAGCGCACACGGAATTCACAGTAACGCAAATAACATCTGGTGGGAAAAGTGGCTGTGAACCAATAAATCCAGCACGCATTGTGCTACCGCCGAGCTACAGCGCTAACAGCGCGCACTATTAACGCAGCGGGAAACACATCACCCCAGGTACGGGAAATAAAGCGGCGACCATCTTGGAAATCAAAATCCGCTGAAAATCTCAGCCCGTGTAAGCCATCCACTCTTCCAAAGCCTGAAAAATGTCCCAGGAACGTACCAGGGGCAAGTCTGCCCTAGACAGGGTGCGAAAACCGAAGTTCACAGATCAGGAGCTTGTTGTACTTGTGGAGAGGGTATTAGGCCACCAAGAGCTGCATGGGCCACAACAGTGCAAGACAAGTGCACAGCGGAGAGCACAGATCAGGAGACAAGTGAGACAGAAGGTGTCAGCAGTGGGCCGTGTGCCCAGGGACGGGGAGGATTGCCGGAAGTGGCTGAACGACTTGCAGGTCCGTGTCCGTGGTCTCCTGGCCCAGCACAGGAGTGAGAGGATGGCGACTGGAGGAGGGCCAACACCACCACCACCAGACTTGACACCTTGGGAGGAGCAGATGACCACCCTGATAGACATGGGCACAATAGAGGATTGCCGGAAGCGGCTGAACGACTTGCACGTCCATGTCTGTGGTCTCCTGGCCCAGCACAGGAGCGAGAGCATGGCGACTGGAGGAGGGCCAACACCACCACCACCACCAGACTTGACACCTTGGGAGGAGCAAATGACCACCCTGATAGACATGAGCACAATCGAGCGAATTGGTGGAGAGGACGCAGGCACTGCTAGCCAGCAGGTTGCAGGTGAAAACCTCCCCACTTGGATAATGCATAATCTTGTTAGGCCCACCCCTCCAATCCCAGTGTGAATGTATGTGTTTGCAAAGCGTGTGATGCACCGTAGCCACACATTAGTACTCCCTTGTACCACCGTACACTAGCGCCCCCTGGTACCATGACTAAGTACCTACAATGTACCAATGTAAGCCCCAAGGGAAACAGAACCATGGCCATGCCACAGCAAAGTGATGTGTGTGTGCGTATCAAAGCCCCCACACGCACAGCAAAATGGGTGCTGTGCATTCACAACAGACATCTGAAGATGTCACACCAACATGTCCGAGCAGTGGCCCTCGCCTGTAGGACGTTCCAGCAATCACAAGATGCGGAATCACAAATATGCAATGGCCAAGCAAGATACAAACTGTGCCCTACCCCACTGTAAGACATGAAATGCATGATACAAATGTAAGCAGCCCTTTACTCATAGAACACTCTATATACACTACAGGCACACAGCGATCATTGCAGGGCAATGTTGATGCGGAAGCAGCATCCACATCCAGCCACATGCCCGAAGCACATCAACCAGCACCACCACCCCTCAAAGGGACTGGCATGAGAAGGCAAGGTGCAGGACACATCCCACGTCACCCCACCAGAGCCCAGTCAGACTGGCTTAATGTCAACAAGGTTGCAGGGTGTCACTGCCTCAAACGCCAGGAGCCAACAGGGGTCTGCAGGATGTGCAGGCAGCCAGCAATGGGTAAAACACAGATGCAGACCACACATCCACTGAGGAAGGACACACTGCACTGGTGTGCTCACCCAGCCAGGGTGCCACTCGGGGGATGGGCACACCTGAAGGGAGCCCAGAGCAGGTGCCAGTGGAAGCACACACTCCCCATATCCCTATGCCTGTAGGTAGTGCCCCCACACCCCGGCACGATGTGGACACACCTTCTTAAGGTTCCCCTGAAGGCAGTCCCTCCAACCGCGGCAGCCCCATCAGAGAGGCTGCAATGTCCCCCTACAGCTCCACTGCCACCCCGCGCAGAGCTGTCTGTCCAATCCACAGCACATCAGACAGACCCATAGTCATGGGAGCTGCTGTAATGGGACAGCTGGACGTGATAGAGGAATGACAGTGGAAAATTGAGCCATGGTGGCAAAACACAGCAACCACATTAAGGCAATAAGCCGCGCCATACATAATGCAGCCAAGACCATGGCGCGTGACAATGCCCGCACCCGTAGAGTGGTGGAGGGCTGTACAGCTGCCCAGACAGGTTTTGGACAGAGGGTCTGTGAGCTGTATGAGGGGCAATCTGCACATGCTGAACAGATGCAGGAGGTAAACAATTTGCTCCGCCAGCAGCTGCAGTTAGCAGGTGTAATTCCATCTACCTCCACCATACCCACAGAGGATCCCTGGAGGCTTCGCCCAGGCGCTGTTCCCTGCGCAATCTCCCACGCCGCTCACCAGAGGGGACCGGACATGGGAAGCGTCCACGACCATCATAGATGGACATGGCACAGTTGTGCCGAGGCACGGGCACATGGACCCACTGGCGCTGTCTTGGGGTGACAAACCAAACAGGGATGGTGACTATTTTTTGGAATACACCTCAGAAAACTGGGGTAGTGTCCGCTTTGTTAGCTTATAGTAACAGTATCACACAAAACAAAGGACATGTGGGGCTATCATTCTGCCGTAATTTGTTGCACTACTAATGTGTACCCTAGCACTTTCCCTGCACAGACGAACACCCTTTCCCTGGGTAATGTAGACAAACCCTAGGAAGCGCTGTGGCATCGCCTATCTAAAAGGGATAAGTGAGAGGGAAACTTACCCTATTACTA
Organism: Ambystoma mexicanum; assembly: GCF_040938575.1. Lineage (NCBI taxonomy): Eukaryota > Metazoa > Chordata > Amphibia > Caudata > Ambystomatidae > Ambystoma > Ambystoma mexicanum. The sequence continues at coordinate 1,560,379,690 of NC_090932.1, forward strand.
CAATGGATGCCGCTCAAGGCAAGGTAATATGTTCTTGTATGCAATTAAAATATTAACCGTTAAGAAGCAGTATTATTTCATATACTGCCTGTCTCGGTTGGTCAAGCAGTGGTCTATGCATATAGTAGTTTTACTACGGGTCTCCCTTGGTTGTGAGACTTCCGAGGTAATGGTCGACCAGTTTCAATGACATTTATCTTCATTCGTCATCTTAATCAGGACCGATTTCTTCCATCAGAGAGCACAAATCTGTTGACCCATCAGAAATTACATTGAAACCGGTCGACCATTACCTCGGAATTCCCACAACCAAGGGAGACCAGTAGTAAAACCACTCTAGAGCACTAAAAACCTCTTGGAGTGCAGTCTCTTTTTTTTACCCTCGAAACCACCTCCTACAAAACAAAAAGGGGAATTGTTAACATACGAGGTAGTATATCTTGTTTCCAAATTAGATGCTAACTGAGGACATCTAAATAGAGAGAGCTAACTTCCTCTCCCGCATTAGACAGATTACCATTTAGGAACTCTGTGCTAATACTTATATACATATCTTGCTTTTATACTTTTTTACGCACTCATTGTCTTTCAATACTCTCTCGAGTGGTACAGGCACACCTCACAGAGGGTAAATAAATATTTTTTTTTGACTAGCAGTCCCGCGTGAACTGCTTGACCAACCGAGACAGGCAGTATATGAAATAATACTGCTTCTTAACGGTTAATATTTTAATTGCATACAAGAACATATTACCTTGCCTTGAGCGGCATCCATTGTAGTAATAGGGTAAGTTTCCCTCTCACCTATCCCTTTTAGATAGGCGATGCCACAGCGCTTCCTAGGGTTTCTCTACACCACCCTGGGAGAGGGTGTTCTTCTGTGCAGGGCAGGTGCCAGGGTACACATTAGCAGTGCAACAAATTACGGCAGAATGATAGCCCCACTGTCTTGAGGTGTACACAGTGGGGAGGGGAGATTGTGTGCTGGGGTGTTCACAGGGGGCGGGGGCGTTGTGTGCTGGGGTGTTCACAGGGGGCGGGCGATTGTGTGCTGGGGGGAATTTGCCCCAGCTATGGGCATATGCTCATCGTCACTCCCATCCCCAGGTGGCTGGCCATCAGCTCAGGGGGGCAGTGGCACATGCCTGTGACCGCAAATGTTTTGCAGTATGGCACAGGTGAGTACGGTTTTGCCTACTTTCTCTAGTGCATACATCAATGCCCCTCCCGTACAGTCTAAGCACCGGAAGCGTGCCTTCAGCAATCCAAATGCCATTTCCACACAGTGACGTGTACGCCCATGGGCAATGTTATATGCCAGCTCAGCTGGAGTGTGTGGATTACACATAGGGTCATGAGCCATGTGTACTGCGGGTATCCAGAATCACCTGCAGGGGAGAGAAAGTGTACATTAGGCATAGCTAGGTTTAGTGGATGTACAAGGCTCAGACATCAATGACATAAACATCAAAGTAATGTATGTGTAGAAAAGGTACATGCTATATCACTGCAATGTTTTCATACATCCTTCACCTTCCGGGACATGCATGGGCTGAGGTATTCATGCAGCAGTGTATCAATCAACATGTTAATGGTTATTTGTGTCACACTCATGCTGTACAAGTACGGTCATTTTCAGGTTGCTGCTTTCATCATAGTGTGTCCTGTGCAAGGTGCAGCATTCCATTCATGAACTACTTATTGCATGCACCACCCCAATGCCTACATGCCACAGTGATCTATCTCTCAATTCAGGATGAGGGTCCCCTTATATATGTCTGTTCATGGGACATGTATTAGGTGATGTGTTGTGGCAGTACCTATGGCTGGTATTGCGTTTGCTACTTGGCACAATCATGTACATTTGGCCAAGCATGTGAGTGTCCATTCAGGATCGCTATCTCAGGGATGGTCATTTTCGTGACTCCAACTACTCGTGTGAAGTGGTTTTCCGGATGTGCCTACATTAGGACTCTATGGGCATGACTGTTGGGTGGCCTGGGTGGGATATCTCTTGTGTGTCAGGGTGATGAGCAGCACTGCGACACACATGAGATGCATTGTGGTATTTGGGTTTCCATATGTGACTGTGCTTTCACAAGTGTGTAGCATTCAGATTTGTGTTCTGATGTGTGCAACATGTGAAAGGGTTCTAGTGTGACACACATGCATGGGAATGGTGTAGTGCTAGTGCTGGCTGTGTCAATGGTGGCATGCAGGGATTCATGTGTGTCTACCCCCCTTCAAGTGAACATTGGCATGCATTTCACTCAAGATTTGTACTCACCCAACATCCATGTATTTTGACCTCAGTGTCTCTCCATGCAGGTTAGCAGGGTACTGTTGCATAGTACCATGGACCCGTGGGTGGATCCTGGGAAGTGGGCGCAGCAGTGGCTGATCGAGGGTATAGGTTATCTGCATGTTCAGGGAATGGTAACTCTTACGATTCCTGTAGGCTGCCTCATGTTCCCGGGGTGCTACTAGTGCAACATGTGTGCAGTCTACGGCTGCTATGATGTTTGGCACTTGGGCAATGACATGGAACTGTGCCTTGAGATGGTTGACATGTGCCTGTGTGGCTGGCAATGCAATGTGCTCATTGACATGGAGCAGCAGTGCATCCAGCACCTGTCCCAGGGCGGCACTGAAGGTGGTCTGGGCCATACCATGCATCATGGCAACGGTGTGTTGGAAGCTGCCAGTCCTGAGGTACTGTAAGACCAACACAAGCTTCACAAGTGGGGGCACAGCAGTGCTGATGGCTGTACGGCTGCCTATGTCAGCCTGGATTGTGTCCAGCAACTGGGTGATGGTTTCCCTGCCCAGCCTGTACTCTGTCACCAACTGCCCATCAGTCAGGGCCCACGGTGTTGGCCTGACCCTGGGGATGGCCGGTCGCCTTACTGGTACTGGTCTCCTCCTCCTTCTCCTCATCCCCACCACCCCCTGTCCTCCCAGGGGCCTGGGATGGTTGGCAGGCCTCTGTAGCTCCAAGCACAGAAAGTACATGTTCACATCAAGGCTCCGGGCCCCAAATGAGAACATGGTGTTGGGAAGGGTGTGTTGTGCATGGGTGGGTCTTTTGTAGGCCTCTTAAGTAAATTGTTTTCACCTGTGCCCTTATTGCTTTCTCCTACCTGCTCCTAATGGTGCTATGGTGTTGGGAAGTGTGTTTTGTGCGTGGGTGGATTTTTTTGTAGGCCTCTTGAGTGCATTGTTTTCACATGGGCCCTTATTGCTGTCTCATGTGTGTTTTTACCTCCAGCATTTGGCCGTGGGTATTTCTGGCGGTATTACCGCTGGTTTTCTGGCGCTAACAGCACCAACGCTGTACTTGTGATGGCTCTGTAATAGCGTGTTTGTTTGCCGGCGCTATTACAGCGGCGGTGTTACAGCCGGCTGTATTACCGTCAGCTGCAATAGCGCCGCCGGAATTTGAAGTTGTGATCTGGTGGAGCGGTATTGTCGGCGCTAATACTATTTCCGCCACATTTAAGGGTTAACACCCAACTCGTGATGATGCTGTATGTCTGATTGGACGAGTGCTGCAGATATGAATATGATGGGATGGGTTAATGGTTACAAAGGCATGTATTTAGTTGAATTGTCTCAGTTCTGTTTTTTTAAAACATTTCTGAGGCTTGTTCACCAGAGCTATGTCAGTACATTACTGGCCAGAATACCTTGGACCCCTTTAAATTGGCCAAGTTGGCTGATAAGTGGGCCTCCCACAGGGTGGGAAGGATAAGGACAAAGAGAAAGAGGCCCACAGAATCCTGAGGAGTCCAAGAAGCAGCCACATCCGAATAAACCTCTAAGGTCCCAAATTCTAGTGGGGATAAGTCTCATGGGGGAGTAGTGGTGCTCCTGTTACAAAGCAGGCTCGCAGTGGATACAGTTCAGTTTCCCGCATTCCTGGCACCTGTTGGGACCGTGGGACACAGAAAGGGTGAATCCAAGTGGAAAGGTAAGCCGCTTGGTGTCCAGGCTGTCAGCCTGACCTACCCTTACTCTATGCCTGCGTTGGAAGCCACTGTCCTCCCCTCCTCTCCAGGAAACACTCAGAAGTGCTGGCTACTACCCCACAGAATATTAGAAACATTTTTAGAATTGTCCTCACAATTGGCCAGCTTTTCACTGGTTTGAGAGACACTGGGGCTAGCATGACAGTGGTGGACAGGGCCCTGCACAGGACAGAGGACTATGTAGGACTATGTAGGTGCTCCTCTGAGAACCACCAGGTTAGCTGGTGGGCCTCCCAATCTTTCTTCTGTAGCCCTAGTCACCATTCAGATTGAGGACAAGACAGCACAACTCCCTTTCCTGTTCAGGACAATGTACCTGCCAACATGAGGTTGGGGGAATGACTTGGTAAGATAGGGTTAGGTTCTCTTGGGCTACCCCCAACTATTGCTGCTGACACTAGGTCACAGGCCACACAGGGTCTGACTGATAGTCAGTTCCCCAAGCAAAAGGGAAGACCCAGGGCATGTGAAGCGGGCACCTACTCTTCCAGCTGTTTCAGCAGCACCCACTGTGGTCCCAGCTCCTGGGGGACTAGGTCCAGTGGTGACCCTTGACTCAACTCCTGAGGTAGAAGAGAAACTGGCCCATGCCCAAGCACAAGGTGAAGTGCCTAGGACGTTTAAGATTTGTTGGGAGGGTGAGCCCCTTTACAGTGAGCACGCTCAGCCTTAACATGATGCAGTCAAGAGGTTGGTTTTACCCCAGGTATACAGGCCCTTCCTTTTGTAGTTGGCACATGAGGTACCCTTAGCTGGTCATCTTGACACTAAGAAGTCGAAGCAAAGGCTCGCAGTCCACTTCTATAGGCCTATGATGGGAGTAGAGGCAAAGACTCACTGCAAGGCCTGCCCCACTTGTTAGTTGTCTTGCATTACTGGAGGGAGTGTCATTGCCCCACCACAGCCCTTGCCAGTGTTGGCACACCATTTGAGAGGGTGGACATCGGCATTGTTGGTCCGCTAGACCCTCCAACATCAGGTGGGCACAGGTTTAACGTGGTAGATCATGCCAGCGGGTACCCTGAGCCTATACCCCTTCGGACCATAACTGCCAAGGTGGTTGCCAGGACTCTCCTGGGATTCTTTGCCGGAGTTGGATTTCCTAAAGAGGTGATCTCTGACAGAGGAACCAACTTCATGCCTAGTTACATGCAAGCTATGTGGAAGGAATGTAGTGTAACGTATAAGTTCACCACCTCCTACCGTTCTAAGACCAATGGTTTGGTTGAGAGATTTAACAAGGCTCTCAGGGGCATGTTGTGTGCTTTAGAAGAGCCCCTAAATGTGATCTCCTCCTAACTTGCCTGTTGTTTGCCAAGAGAGAGGTGTTTCATGAGGGTGTTGGTTTCAGCCCCTTTGAGCTCCACTTTGGATATCCAGTGAAGCGGCCCATTGCATTAGTACGAGAAGGTTTGGAAGCCACCCCTCCAGGTCCTGCCAAGCAAGTAAGGGGACTATGTGCGAGGCCTCAGAAGGAGGATGACACACATGATGGGCAAGGCAACAGCAAATCGTAAGGCAAGCCAAGAATTGAACAAGTACTGGCATGACCCTAAGACCTCAAAAGTGAATTGGACTCTTGGTCAGGAGATCCTTGTGATGGAGCCTACCAAGCCTCAAGCGTTGGCAGATAAGTGGACTGGACCGTCTGTGTCATTTCCAAGATGGGTGAGGTCAACTATCTGGTTGATATGGGTGTTCCTTGGGTAGCCTCTCAAGTCTTCCATGTCAATTGACTCAAGCCTTTCCATAGGAGAGAAGAAGTCTCATGCCGCTTCAGAGCAAAAGGGGATGAGAGTGAGCCCCTTCCTGGTGGCTGCATAGCTGCCCTCAGGATGGCTCAGTGGAGGGAGTGCAACTCCCTCCAGATCTGACACAAGGACCTGCAGGGCTTTGCTCCAGCAGTATGCCCCTCTGTTCTCAATGACACCAACCCTCACCACATGGTGTAGGCATGATATTGACACTGGTCAGAGTGTACCTGTCAAAAAAAGATGCTACAGGATGTCAGACACTGTTAAGAACCACATCCAGGCAGAGGTTGCCAAGATGTTGGACTTGGTTGTTATTGAACCCTCAACCAGCCCAGTGGTCCTTGTCCCCAAGGCATGTACGAAGGATTGGAGGTCCAGTGTGGACTACAGAGGAGTCAATGCAGTACTGAAGATTGATGCACACCCATTGTCCAGGGCTGATGAGCTTGTGGACAAGATAGGTGATGCCAAGTTTGTGAGCACTTTTGACCTCACATCAGGCTTTGGAAAATAGCTCTGACTGACCAGGCCAGCGATAAAACAGCTTTCTCAACACCAGAAGGGCTTTACTAGTTTAGGGTTATGATATTATGTGGCATTTATAATGCACCTGTACACAAGTGTTTCTAGGCGCGACAAGACAAGGAGGGGGAAACAAAAGGAGGCCGAAATAACAATCTTACTAGGCCTTGTGTTTTCAAATTGCGCAAGTGCGGGGAAGAGGTTGTCAGGGTCCGGCTTGACTGAATTCCACAGGAGCTGATGCTGGCCCCACAGACCCTCACCAGGAGTTCACCTCTCAACCCTTAAATATAAGCTGAGCTGAAAACCCCAAGAAAGGGAAAGGGGAATTTGGAGAAAATAACAACGGAGACGCTGCAGCCCTTCAACCGTCTGGTAGGCTCTGGTATCTGTGGTAAACAAATACACCTGGTTACTTATATGATAAGATAAACTTCTTTTCTAAAATGATTCTAAATAAACTCTGAACTCTTTACCTCTTAAACCTCAGTAAAAGACTTAGAGGCTAGTAAACTGTGTGGAATATCTTGTAAATAATTTCTTGTGTAGTGCATATAGTTCAAGCCACTCAAGTCTCTTTAGAATCCTAAAGTGATGGCCCTTGCAAACACCTTTCACAACTAGATATTCTTCTTGCTTCAAAGTTATTTTAACTCTATGTAGTTTTCAATGCTTTTATAAATGCAGTCTTTCTCTGAAGTATTGAATTCCATTTGCATAAATTACATTAAATAAATATTCTTTAACTTTCTGGAATGCTTTTTCCTTCTGCGTGTGACTTGTTTCCTTATTTACACAAGAACGTATAGTTTCTTCCTTGATAAGCGTGTGCGTTAAACACGTGAAATCAGAAGACGTGCAGACTTGTCCTCGCGTTCAAAATACACACGCGATTCTTTACCAAACCCGCGTGTGTGAAAAAATACGTAAACGCGATAAAAATAACACGCGCTAGTTAAAATGGACTCGCGCTCTATCGCTACTGCACTCACACGGAGAAACGAATAATTCACGTAAAATAGTTCACATGTTAAAAACAACTTGCGCTTAATCAAAATGGACTTGCGCTCTATCGCAAACCAACACGCGCTTTCTCATGAAACGTCTTTCACGTTAAAAATGTACATGCGCTAAAATTCACTCGCGCATTTCATTTGGGCACGCGCTCTATCGCAAAACAGCATGCGCTTTCTCATGAAACGTCTTTCACGTTAAAAATGTACACGCGCACTCGCGCAATTCATTTGGGCATGCGCTCTATCGCAAACCAACACGCGCTTTCAAAGCAAAACACGTAAATGACAACTTGCGAGCTCGCGCACACATTAAACAGTCTTGAAGAACATTACACACAGTTAATTAACTTTAAACTTCTACGCACAATCTTCAAGCTTGTTTTCCTTATAATGGCCCTCATTACGACCCTTGCGGAAATTGACTGACCGGACCGCAACAGCGTAAATAGCGTTTCCGCCATTGCACGAAGGAGCAAAGTGCGGCTAATTACGACCCATCGGGCACGAGCATTACGCCATGGCGGAATCCGAAAGGCTGCGATGGCGGAAATGACCCCAAAACGGCCCTTACCGCCGCCGTACGCTGCACCAGGTGCAATACCGCCACCCATCTTAGCGGTCACCGTAATGAGCGGGCACCGTAATGAGCGGGCACCGCAAATTACGGGCACCGTAAATATACGGAAACGGAAGTAAAAGCATGTGGCCGGAACGGGAAACAGCACGCCGCACAACTATAAAATCCGAATCCCAACACAACCATTAAAAATCCGACCCTGACACACATCCCAACCCGTTAGCAACCCCAGTTCAAAAAATAAATATGGGAAAGGTAGCCAAGAAAGCGTGTGATCGCAAGCGGCAGGTCCACTTCTCCCGAGAGGAACTGACCGTGCTGACCGAGACCCTGCAGGAAAATGGCGCCGTCGTCTTCTCCAGTCAAATGACCAGGACGGCCCTTGCCAACAAGAAGGCCATATGGGCCCTTGTGGCACAGCGCGTAAGTGCGGTGGGGACAACACCCCGCACGCCACAGCAATGTCGCAAGCGGTGGGACGACCTGCGGATCCGCGTACGCAGCATACTTTCTGCGAACAGGAACATCGCCACAGCTACCGGGGGGGGATCAGAGTCGCCCATCAAGTTGACCCCCTGGGAGGAGATCTGCGCCTCCACCATAGGAATGGAGAGCATAGAGGGAGTCGGAGGGATGGAGAAAGGAGTGCCGACATCCGGAGAATCAGGTAGGTTTGCCAAGAGAAACAATGCGAAATCCACAAACCACGAACATGTGCAGTACCATGTGACCCCATAGTGCAATACATACTTTGCCCTGACAGCGCCCTCTAAAAGTCAGAATGAATAAACAAATTAATCAAGATGCCATAAACAACCCCTACATGTGCAGCATGCACCCCCTAACTGCAGGCAGCCAAATGAATGCATCCTCAATCCACACGAAAATGAGACCACCTCCAAGGCCCAGTCCCATATCAGCCTCATGTACCACCCCAATGCATTTGACACGTTGCCATTCCAAATCCGACAGACCCATAACTAACGCTCGCCCCTCTTTACTCCACCACAGGGTCCGATACCAACGACGAGCTGCAGGACACCCCTACCAGCACGCCTGCAAAGAGGGCCAGGACCAACGTCCCAAGAGCCTCCACCTCAGGTGCAAGGATCAAGACACGGCAGCAGCAGGAATCAAGTGCCAGCACACTGGAGGGGACTGCAACAGGCACCCCAGCAGCCAGCAAGTCCACAACCCCAGCACCACAGGTCCCCCCAAAGAACGTATCTGATGGCACTGCCTCTGGTGGTAGCAGCACCATAGGTGACACAGCTGTCATGCCAGCATGCTCCGACACGGAAAACAGTGCTGGCGACGTAGGTACCATCCATGACCTTTCCCAATCCCCCTGCATGTTCCATCCCCTACACCATGACGAAACCACGCAGGGGCACCCTGAAGACGACGACTGGCCAACCCCCACAAGTCCTGTGCCAAGGCAACATGTGTTGAGCAGCCCCCCTGTCACACCACCGCAAATGTCCATGGCCCAGCAGAGGCAACAGTCCCTCGACCTGCTGATCGAGCAACAGCAGGAAGCGTCCACGCTACTCAAGGACCATGCAAATGAATGCGGGGGTTCCAGGGCAGCCATGGAAACATCCACCGAGACACTCAGGGCACAAATAGAGAAAAGTAGTGAGAGCCTCAGGGGAGAAATGGAGAGAAGCACCGAGAGCCTGAGAGCACAAATGGAGAGAAGCACCGAGAGCCTGAGGGGGGAACTGCATGCGACGTCCAAAGACGTTTGTGCTGAACTTGCTGCTGTGCGCCGTGTGCTCTCGGAGCTCTCACAAACCCTCAGAGACATGCATGGACGCGAGCAGGCAGAGACGTCATCCGTGGCAAGTTCCGTCCAGGGCAGCCCCCAACGCAGATCTGGCAGGAACCTGCGCTCCACGGGCAGGGGTGCCCCTGATACCCGTAGAGGGGGCTTGCAATAGCGTCTACCCACGGGCAGCATGCATATCTGGACACTGGTGTTGGGGGGGGAGGAAGTAGGGTGGAGGGGGTGTGTTGGGCTTCACTGGGTGGCGGGTCCATAGGGTGTATGAATCAAATCACATTAACAATACAGCACTTCATTATCATCCAATGACATGTGTGGACATTGATATTTGCGTACGAGGCCTTCATAGGCGTACAGTCCACTATGTGCCTGTACTACACACACACAGTGCCACAGGTCCCCTTTCCGTGTAATAGGCACCATGCGTGGTTGCTAGAAGCATGCATCTATGATGCTCTGTCGGATTGCACGTGCATCCTGTGCCTCATGGACTCCCTGGCGTCCCTCCACATCCCCACCCTCATCATCATCATCTTCAGGTGCATGCAGTACAGCGTCAGGGGGCATGGGCACATTCCTACGTATGCACATGTTGTGCAGCATGACACATGCCATGACCATCTTAGAAACCCTCTCATGGCTGTACATGAGTGCCCCGCCAGACCTGCTGAGGCTGCGGAAACGAGCCTTCAGTAGGCCGAATGCCTGTTCAATGACCACACGGCTACGTGAGTGGGCATGGTTGTAGTCCTCCTCATGCTGGTTCTGTGGGTTCCGGATTGGTGTAAGGAGCCATCTCTTCAGTGGATACCCGGCATCACCTGTATGGGACGAATAAAGGGTGTCAGTGGAATGATAGTGCTAAGTAGCCCCCCCCCCCCTCCTGCAAGGTCATTGACGCATCAAATGGGCCACGATGTCATGCATGGAATGAGACTCACCGAGTAGCCAGGATCTGTGCCCTGCGTGTCGCTCCATGTAGCGTGGTATTCTTGTGTTCCTCAGGACCATAGAATCATGGGTAGATCCTGGAAATCTGGCACAACAATGCGTAAAGATCTTGTTGGAGTCACACACCATTTGCACATTGATTGAATGAAATTGTTTCCGGTTGCGGTACTGGACCTCCATGGCATGTGGGACAACCAATTCAACATGGGTGCAGTCGATGGCACCAATGCAACCCGGGATGCCGCCAAGTGCATGGAATCCCACCTTTGCGTTGGTAATCTCCTGGTACGTGCGTGGTAGTGTGATGTGGTCGTCGGCGTGCTTCAGGAGGGCATCGTGCACTTGGGAGAGTGTCCGTGAGAACAGTGGCTGTGAAATGCCATGCAACTGTCCCACTGTGTGCTGGTAGGTGCCTGTGGCCAGGAAGTGGAGTACAGACACCACCTTCAGTAGGGGTGGGATGGCGGTTGGGCTATCTATCATGCTCACGAGGTCAGCATGTGTCATGTCCACAATGGCGATTATGGTGTCCCGGTCCAAACGGTAGAGGGTGTGGATCTGCTCAGCAGTGAGGTTGAACGGATCAGCTCGGAGGCGTGGGATTGCGGGCCGCCTGCGTGGTGGTAGTGGCAGTGCTTGTGGGCCTTGCTGACCCTGCCTTGCCCTCCTCCTCCTCCTTCTCCTCCGTCTCCCCTGTGCGCCCGGTTGTTGTACCTGTTGTTGTTCGTCGTCTTCTTGTAGTTGTAGCACTTGCAGTGCTATCTGGTGCCCCAGGCCCAACATCGCTAGTCCTGCCGGTAGCATTTTGGAGTGGGAGTGGTTGTGGGAGGGGTTTGGGTCTGCTATATATGTGCTGTCGGCCTGTATGGCCTCCACCTGTGCTGATTGAATGAATCTGTGGCAGATGCAATCCCTTCTGGCCGAGCACGTCCCGCACGTAAGGCTGCATTTGGCCGCATGGCATCTTGGGGTTGGAATCATGTATCAAATCCCGATGGCAGTGTGATGTACTTTGACTGATTTTCATGCTATGCTCCCATTGTTACACATGCTATGATTGCAGCCGCTTACATACCTGTGAAGAGTCAGTGGTATGTAGGGCTCGATCGATGGCCGACCCTCATGCAGCACAGTATCGTACTTCACCGACGGGCGTGGCGTCCCATTTGTGATTGCAGCCAGTTAGCATTATGACACACAGCCGCACTACATTGATGTAATTGTGAATGCAAGCGTTCACAGAAGCCTTTTCGACGTAATGTTGCAAGTGAGGAATTCGAAGGCCAGGATTTTTGGTTGCGAAGTAGCGGTGAGGAGACGCCCACAGGTCTGCCTGGAAATGTAACGTTCTATTGTTGAATGTCCTTGGGACAGGGCCCATAACGAGCAAGCAATGAATGACATGAATTGAATGGGATGCGCAATAGCGTAGTGGACGATAAGGCAGGACGTTCCCAAGTCCATCTAGCTTCACGACACTACAGATCCGGCCAGGAGCACAGTGGTTTTTGCAGACTGCATTACGCACAGACGCGATGGAAGTTTCACATATTATGTGAGTGAATGTTCATGCGTTTTCATTGCGGGATGAGGGAATGATGAATGGATGCATGGACAGATGATTCCATTTAGGGTCTGCCATGTACATGTGTTTTTTGATTCAATCCCCTTCCCCTGCGCTATGTGATGCAAGGCTGCCATAGTGGGACTTACGTCTATCTGCCCTTGTCGGATCCTCCCTGTCTCGACGCGCCTTCATACACTTGTGTCTAGGCACGTTACTAATCCCATGTCATGGGTTCTATCTTGACGGACGCATGCACAGTAACCGACGTTGCCAATGGTGTATTAACCTCGATTGGTTTCGTTATGTATCGATACTGATTTAGGGGTGTGTATATTCCTTTGGAGTGGCCTAGCATGCATATGGGTGTGGATTTGGTGTGTTGAATGAAGATAGTGATGCATCATGTGTCATGTAGTGCAATCGGTTAATTTGTGTTTCATTTTGGTGACAGGTATCTCCTGCCCTATTGCAGATGCCATCTGTACGCCACTCCTCCAGATGGTTTTTACTCTCGACACCTGCAGCTTCGGGTGAATCAGTGGAGCAGCATTACGATCTTATGGGACGATCGCCAATGGGCCACATGCCCTTACGCTGTTCTGGTGGCTAGGTGCAACATTTCGGCCTTTCAGCTGGACTAGTGCCTGCCTCATGGGACGGACCTGCGGTTCTTGCCGCTTCCATGTTGCCTTTTGGAACGTTGATGTTGGCCCTGTGTGCCATGATGGTACAGGGCGTCACACAAGTGGAAGCTGGTCAATTATTGCAGATGCAGCCCTCGGTGATGATGGATGTTTTGGTGTTATTTTACAAATTGCTGTGAGGCCTTTGTCATTTGGATGTGCATTTAAATTGTATTCCGATATTTGGCGTGTTGCGTTATTCTTTGCAGGTGATGTGGCGATTTTCGATTTGTGGCGGTATGTATTGCGAGATGATCTGCATTGTGTTCCGCCTTCTGAGTTGAGTTGTGTGGTACAGTACTGGCCGCTTTTGCCTACGTAGCACAGTGTGGTCACGGATAGGGGCTGCCATTGTGACTGTTTACATGATGTGCTGTTCAGGGGCGGGGGATTGGCTTTTGGCCGACTGGTGCCTGTCAGCCAGGTCGATTGATGGTATGATGGGATGTTCAGAATGTGGCTGGTCACAGGTGCCTGTGTTTGCGTGCGTTTGTTGGAGGGGGACTGGGGTCATGTCCATTGGAATAGCTTCTGTATTCATGCCATCTGTGCCCTGCAGCTCCCATCGGCCCCTCTTGGGATGTGCCTGGCTGCTCAGTCACTCTGCCAACTTGTGTGGTACATGCTTCTGCTGATGGTTGGTTTGTTTACTGGCAAGAGTACAGGTCTGGTGCAATCCCCCTCAGGATGCTGTTTTGGATGTTGCCTTGCGCTGGTGGCAAGCGATGGGGGACTACTGTTGTTTTGTGTCATGTGTTCTTGATTTCCATTTTGATGTCTTGTACCTTCACATGCCTGTGCTGCATCAGTACGGCTATGGTGAAATGCCGTACATGGATGCCCACTCACGGGGCGCTTCGAACACCTGCATGCATTTCTACGTTGGCATGCATGGGTGAATTGTAGATTTCACTGGTTGCATGGTGTGAGTACATTGCGCCTGCCAGGAGTTGTGCAATGTGGCCAGGGAGTGGAGTACAGGCACTCAGTGGGCCATTTACGGTTGGTTCACGATGCCGTATTTCTAGCCATGGCGGAATGGTCCATTCCGCCATGCCTGATGGCGTTAGGTACATGTCCGCTAGGGTCGGAATTGCCGTACCGTTGCACCATGGTGGTGTTTGCGGTTTGGCATGGTGCGCGCGCGCGTGCTTAGTGCAGTTAGCGTTGGCGTTCACTACGGTGTCGCTAATGGCTTCGTACTTTGCGGTGACGGGTCATAGTCGCACCGAGCGCTTTTCGATGGCGGTATTGCATTTCCGCCATCGTTTTCCCCTTTCCGCCAGGGTCGTAATGAGGGCCAATGACTTTAACTGTAAATGTCTTTTTTCTCAAATAATTTTGAAACTTGTTAACTCTTTAAGTTTTCTTATAAAGGAAAATGAAAGTTCACTGTGACAATCTTAAAATCTTTAAAAGAACGATCCCTCCTGATGTCTTCTTGTTCAAACTGGATCAGCTAACGATATTCTTACTTCTTTGGTAGATTTTCTGAGCTCTGAAAAGGCCTTACTTAAGGAGCTTAACTAATGTACAACCAGCCACTGAATTTCTATGGATGAAAGGCAGTTTAGAATCTTGCTCACCTCCCAAGAATCAAACCCATTGTCCTTTCCACCAATCAGGCAAACCAAACATATCATTGTTCCTTTAACCAATCAGATTAAGTTTCTTTCGCTCCATCTTGACTTGGGCAACCACAATGTTAATTCTATGTACAAACTCTTCCTGTTACTAACCCAGCCAGCTCTGAAAGCACAACTAACACAGCCAGCTCTGAAAGCACAATCTTAATCCTGTTACTCTTCCTGTTACTAACCCAGCCAGTCCTGACAGAGGGGAGGGGAGAGGTTCCAGGGGGGGTGTGATGAGATGACAGTTAACAGTTGATTAATAGTCTCTAAAATGTCTGGGGACGAATGCCTTCATAATAAAATGCTTGTGTTTGTGAATGAAGAAGGAATTCCCTAGGTGCCTTCTTTTAATGAGGGCTGCTTGGTTTTGGTTGCTAGGTGACAAAGGAGGAGATGGAGGAGCCGGAGAACGACGGTTACACTTGGGCTTATTGAGGAAGTGGGGAGAAAAGAGATATACAGCCTACTGCTGACCCAGTTTTGCCATTGCGCTAAAAAGAGAACATTGTTAACAAAATAGAGAAGGCGATCATTGTCGCCATCTGAAGATTGAGGGAAGTTGCGCCGTTGCGTTCAATGAAAGAGTGATGTTATGAAAATGAGGCGATCGATTTCGCTGTTTGAAGCCTGATAGAAATTGCGCCGTTGCGCTATAACAAGGTACAGACGCTAAGTGTTTGGTGAGTGACCCGACGGGTGAGAGGGATCAAAGGACACCTGTTAAGGAGTGCCGAGCCATATTACGGATATGCTTAGAGGGAGGAGGCGTGTCCCTTCATTTGCTGCCACAGATGCCGAGTCCCGTTGTTGATTAACTGGCAACGCTGATAGCAACTTGAGACAGAGATACATTAAGTTATCGGATGAACGGGCAGAAGAGGGAGGAGTCAGTGAATCGTACAAATGAGAATACACACGATCCGAAGACTGAAGACTGCTGCGTAGGGAGGAGGAGAGAGAGCGTGTTTCAAGTAAGGTGACGCTTGAAAGGGGATCACCGGGCAAGTGCATATGCACAATGTGATGGAGTAATTAGAGGCTGAAATAACGTGCGTGCACGACAACAGAAGCAGTTGCTTAGTTTTATTCATGAAATAAACCTTGTCATCGCACGCGAGCAAGTGAGCTCATTACATTGAAAGATTCTGAATGTGCATTTGTATCAGGGTTTCTTGTTGGAGCAAACCATCTCTGTTTAAAAGAAAGAATAGAGGTTTTGACTGAGAGAATCCAGATTAAGAAGAACAGAGTTACAGGAAAGAAAGTACTTAAATGAAGAACAGAAATAAAAAGACAAACACAGAGTTACTAGAGAAAGAGAAAAGGGAAACATGTCTGGAACTGGATGAAAGGAAAGAAAGAGAAAGACAGAGAAAACAACTGGAAGAGTAAATGAACACTAATAAATGTCATAATAACTTACCTGAACATATACTCTGAGACAGAATTCTGTTAGAGAAAACTGAAGAACCTGGAGAATTACGTATCCTTTTCATTAAATCTTAATGAAAGAGAAAGTTCCTGTTAATAAAAGTTTTGGGTACTCTACTTAAACCATAAAAACTACTCAGTGGCTCAGTCTTTTATTACTAATTATTAAACAAAAGCCTACATTTGGTGTCAAAAGTGGGATATTGAGAGCGCCATGGAAGAGCTCATTAAAACTTTGAGTGAGGGGCAGCAACTCCTACAGCAAGCTTTGCAACTTCAGAGCCAACAGACTCAAGCCGACAGACTAGCTTTTCAGCAAGCCCTACAACTACAACAAGCTCAACTGTTGGAAGTCAAGAATGTTAGAAATCATCCTCAAGTTCCAACCTCTATATTACAAAAATACATAGCCGGCGAAGATCCTGGCCATTTCTTCATGAATTTTGAGTGAGTGGCACGGAATGCACAATGGCCAACCGAGAGATGGTGCAATTACATCGCATCATTAATGACTGGCGAAATGCGATGCGCATACCAAGCTGCAAACTCGACTGGGGACACAAACTACGGTGATATGAAGAAGGTCATTTTAGAAAGATAAGGGCATGATGAGGAGACTTATGGAATCAAGTTTAGAGAAGCTGACTGGAGAAGAAACTCCCAGACAATTGTTTTATAGGGTGAAGGAGCTTGCTGAGAAGTGCTTACAACCTACTACATCCTCACCTAATGAAATAACAGATAAAATAGTCTTGGAACAATTTGTGGAAGCACTTCCCGGACCCGTTCAACGTTGGTTCAAAAACATCACCAACTCTCGTTGGCTGAGGCTGTTGACATCGCATCATCCTATCAGAAAGCCGGGCAAGGCAAGATGTTATCATATGTGAATCATCCCAAACCTCATGTCACAATGAACAAGCCTATGATTCAAACAAGGTGGCCGAACTCCATGCTAAGAAAACCAGAATCTGAAAATATACATTCCCGACCAAGTAGCAAAGGCCTTGTTAACTATAGACAAGCAACCCCTGCAATCCGAGGTCCTCAGTGTTTTGACTGCGGAGATTGGGGACACCTAGCCAGGTTATGTCCAAAGCAAGTGAAAACTGAACCGATGGATGTGGGAGTGTTTGAGTAATTGAAGGACACTGAATAACCTGAGCAACTTGCAGTAAGACAGTTTCAATACCTTTACACCTGTGATGCAGAAGTAGATGGGAAAACAACCAGAGCATTGGTCGATTCAGGAAGTCTGCAAACCACTGTGACATCGGACCTGGTAGGTGAAGATTATTATTCTTCAGGGGAAATACCAATTACATGTGTTCATGGGGATATAAAGTCCTACCTTTCGAAAGAGATACAGATCAAGTTGGTTGGGGAAACTATGGGAGTAAGAGCCGCTGTATTACCCAATGTACCCAAACCCCTACTGGTTGGATCAGACATACCACATTTTTCTAAAGTAGTCCATGAAATCGAGAAGAGCTGGTTAGAAACAGCCCTATTTCATGACCAAGAAATACTCAGTCCTCCCCTTAAAAAGCCAAAGAGTAAAAAGCTAAAGAGGTCCCTTAAGTGGGACTGGAAGACAAGGAATGTGTTCCCTGTAGCTGTGGATAGGAGGATAGACGAGGAAGGAGATAGCTTTCGGTCGGCTCAGGAATTGGATCCTCTGCTACAATATGCCAGGAAACGGGCCTTAGAAAACTCAACAGGGCAAGGCCCTCAATTCATTAAAGAAAATGGACTCTATTATAGACTGACCAAGTCTCGAGATGAGGAGAAATTGAAACAGCTGTTAATCCCCAGTAAATATTGCAAACCGGTTTTGGAAGTCGCTCACTTACAAGTTGGGGAAGGACACCTGGGAACCGAAAAGACATTTCAGAAATTTTTGGCTAGGTTCTACTGGCTAGGAGTCTATAGACAGGTAGTTAAGTTTTGTCAATCCTATGAAGAGTGCCAAAAAAAGAACAGAGCCAATGTAAAGAAGGCCCCTTTACAGCCTATGCCGTTGGTTTTAGAACCTTTTAGTAGGATAGGCATGGATATTGTAGGACCATTGGAACCATCTAGAAGAGGTCATCAATATATTCTTGTAATTGTAGACTATGCAACACAGTACCCTGAAGCTTTCCCGTTAAAGGCCAGCAACACTCAACAGATTTGTGATGTACTAATTCCGTTCATAGGATGAGTCGGAATTCCCAGGGAGATCGTAACGGATCGTGGGTCAAACTTTATGTATAATATCCTTAAGCAAGTTTGTGAAACTTTAAAAAATCTCAAGACAGCAGTTTACCACCCTCAAACAGATGGTTTAGTGGAACGCTATAACCAGACTATTAAACAGTTGCTGAGAAAGACTACTTCTCCCGAAAACAGAGATTGGGATAGATTACTACCCTGGATACTTATGACCTTGAGGAACGCTCCTCAATCGTTGACAGGTTTTTCACCTTTTGAACTGCTCTTCGGAAGACCAGTACGCTCTCTCTTGGATATTTTAACGGAAAACTGGGAGGAGCAACCAGGACGAGAATTAAGCCTTACAGAGTATGCATCTCAATTACAGGAAAGAGTAGGGAAACTGCAGGCCATTGCTAGGGATAACCTTATTCAAGCCCAGGAAAAACAGGAGAAATATTATAATGAAAACACTCATCTCCGAACTTTTAAAATGGGCGATCAAGTATTGGTGTTATTGCCTACATCTGAAAACAAAATGTTGGCAGCCTGGAGAGGACCATATAAAATCGAGGAAGTTTTTGGTCCTCTGACATACAGAGTGAGACAACCTGAAAGCAGAGTTCCTCTTCAGACGTATCATGTAAATCTCCTTAAAAAATGGATACCTCCAGTTCAGACAGTGGCAACGATAAGTCTTAATGAGTTGCAAGAAGAACACTTCCCACATACCAAGGCGAAGTTAGGGCTGGAAAATCTGAACATTAATCAGGATTTGTCGTCAGTCCAGAAAGAGGAGTTATCATTGCTATTCAGTATGTTTGCTGAAGTATTCTCCTCTTTACCCGGGAGGACTAATCTGACTTATCACCATATATCCACAAAACCTGGGTCCACAGTGAGAGTAAGGCCATATAGAATACCTGAGGTGAAGATAAAGGCCATTAACCAGGAGGTTCAAGAGATGTTGGACTTAGGAGTAATTGAACCATTGCATAGTGATTGGAGTTCACCTGTGGTTTTAGTTCCAAAACCCGATGGTAGTGTCAGGTTCTGCATGGATTTCCGAAAACTAAATGAGACTCTAAATTTGATGCTTTCCCAATGCCGAAAATAGAGGATCTACTAAATAATCTGGGAAAGGCAAGGTTCCTGACAACAATAGACCTAACAAAAGGTTATTGGCAAATACCCTTGTTCCCTCCTGATAAGGAAAAAACTGCATTTGCCACTCCTACAGGGTCAGTTCAATGTGTTGCCATTCGGATTACATGGAGCCCCGGCTACCTTCCAAAGGTTGACAAACTATATTATAAAAGGATACGAGCAATATGTTGGAGCATATTTAGATGACATCATAGTTTTCAGCCAAACATGGCCAGAACATCTGATGCACTTAGAGGCCATACTTAGAACACTAAAGCAAGCAGGGCTACATCTGAATCCCAAAAAAACACACATTGCAAACTTCCACACTAAATATTTAGGGTATTATGTCGGCCAAGGAATCATTAAACCGCAAGAAGAGAAATTAAAAGCAATCAAACAATTGAAATTTCCAGAAAATCCTAGACAAGTACGAGCATTTTTGGGATTTGTAGGCTACTACCGGAGGTTTATCCCGCATTTTTCTACGATGGCTGCTCCGTTAACAGATTTACTGAAGAAGACATTATTTTCTAAAAACAGAGGCAAACAGGTTGTGGCAGAGGAGACACAAAAGGCATTCAACTCTTTAAAAGAAGCCCTGACAGATAAGGCCATTTACATTGTCCAGATTATGAAGCCCCGTTTTTCCTTCATACTGATGCCTCAGGGACAGGCCTCAGAGCAGTGTTATTCCAAGACCAGGGAGAGAAGGAAAGACCAACACTATTTATAAGCAGAAAACTACTTCCACATGAGTTACGATATCCAACTATAGAAAAAGAATGTTTAGCGGTCAAATGGGCCATTGAATCTTTAAGATGTTACCTACTTGGGAGGGAGTTCACTTTAATAACAAATCATGCTCCCCTAGTATGGCTAGCAAGAAACAAAGACACAAACCAAACAATACTCAGGTGGTTTCTTTCTCTCCAGCCCTTCTCTTTTAGAACCATACATAAACCAGGCCGATTACCAACTCAAGCTGATTATTTGTCTAGAGCTGAGACCCTTCCCGAGCGTAAGGGATTAGTAGAGGGGGGGCGTGATGAGATGACAGTTAACAGTT
The DNA here is from genome assembly GCF_040938575.1 of Ambystoma mexicanum. Lineage (NCBI taxonomy): Eukaryota > Metazoa > Chordata > Amphibia > Caudata > Ambystomatidae > Ambystoma > Ambystoma mexicanum. The sequence continues at coordinate 1,560,400,050 of NC_090932.1, forward strand.
GATTAATAGTCTCTAAAATGTCTGGGGACGAATGCCTTCATAATAAAATGCTCGTGTTTGTGAATGAAGAAGGAATTCCTTAGGTGCCTTCTTCTAAGGAGGGCTGCTTGGTTTTGGTTGCTAGGTGACAAAGGAGGAGACAGAGGAGCCGGAGAACGACGGTTACACTTAGGCTTATTGAAGGAAGCGGGGAGAAAAGAGACATACAGCCTACTGCTGACTCAGTTGTGCCGTTGCGCTCAAAAGAGAACATTGTTAACAAAATAGCGAAGGCGATCGTTGTCGCCTTTTGAAGCCTGACAGAAATTGCGCCATTGCGCTATAACAAGGTACAGATGCTAAGTGTTTGGCGAGTGGCCCGACGGGTGAGAGGGATCAAAGGACACCTGTTGAGGAGTGCCGAGCCATATTACGGATCTGCTGAGAGGGAGGAGGCGTGTCCCTTCATTGGCTGCCGCTGAGAGGGAGGAGGCGTGTCCCTTCATTGGCTGCCACAGATGCTGAGTCCCGTTGTTGATTAACTGGCAACAGCTGATAGGAACTCGACACAGAGATACATTAAGTTATCGGACGAACGGGCAGAAGAGGGAGGAGTCAGTGAATCGTACAAACGAGAATACACCCGGTCCGAATAATGAAGAGTGCTGCGTAGAGAGGAGAGAGAGCGTGTTTGAAGTAAGGTGACGCTTGAAAGGGGATCACCGGGCAAGTGCATGTGCACACTGTGACGGAGTAATTAGAGGCTGAAATAACGTGGGTGCACGACAACGGAAGCAGTTGCTTAGTTTTATTCATGAAATAAACCTTGTCATCGCACGTGAGCAAGTGAGTTCATTACATTGAAAGACTCTGAATGTGCATTTGTATCAGGGTTTCTTGTTGGAGCAAACCATCTCTGTTTAAAAGAAAGAATAGAGGTTTTGACTGAGAGAATCCAGATTAAGAAGAACAGAGTTACAGGAAAGAAAGTACTTACACAAAGAACAGAAATAAAGAGACAAAAACAGAGTTACTAGAGAAAGAGAAAAGGGAAACATCTCTGGAACTGGATGAAAGGAAAGAAAGAGAAAGACAGAGACAACAACTGGAAGGGTAAATGAACACTAATAAATGTCATAATAACTTACCTGAACATATACTCTGAGACAGAATCCTGTTAGAAAAAACTGAAGAGCCTGGAGAAAGACGTATCCTTTCTAAAAAAAAAGAGAAAGTTCCTGTTAATAAAAGTTTTGGGTACTCTACTAAACCCATCAAAACTACTCAATGGCTCAGTCCTTTATTACTAATTATTAAAGAAAAGCCCACAGAGGGTTATGCCTTTTGGGTTGAAGAATGCCCCTGCCACCTTCCAAAGGTTAGTTAATCATGCTCTCAGTGGACTGGAGACCTTCTGTGTGCCCTACGCTATTGGTTGCCATCGACTGCACGCTCGGGTCTTAGATCATCTAGATCAGGGCACTGAAGACGCCCACTATTCGGATCCTGGAAAATGACCTGGCAGTTGCCACGGTCACATTGGGCTTCCCACAGGCTCGGAGCACATCTCTCGCGCTCCGCGATCCTTTGCAGTCACGTGATATCAAAACGAGCATGTCAACGCCGTATCCAGGCAACGCTGTGGTCAAGAACAGAATAAATCCGGAAGCAGCTACAGATACAGCACTTCTGATCTTAATTTCAGTGATTGAAGCTTGCTGCAAACTTCCTTGTTATGCTGCAAGGCTGTTTGGTGCTTTGGATTTTCTGTTGTCTACCTTCCTTCTGCCTCTTGGATTCCGTTCCTGGTTCTGTGTTTCAATTTGGTATTTCTTCGTGGTTATGACCCCTGCCTGACTAGTGACCATTCTCCTGCTTCCTGACTCTGTACTACATTACCCGCTCTGTTACAACCTCAGCCTGCCTTGATTTTGCACCTTGTCCTGCTCACTCTGTGACAACCTCGGCCTGTCCTGACCATTCTTTTGCATGCCACATTGGTCCTTTCACGCTGCCTTATTTGGTCATCAGTCTGTGTTCTGGTCTGACAATTTCATCCTGGTACTCCTCACTGCCAGATCCCCCTGTCCCCTGGGTTTCCCTTACCTGATCTCCACTGGTACTCCTCTGGGGATCCTCAGCACTAGACTTTGGACGCTACACTGTTATCAAGTGCTGCAACCAGACACTAGCGCGACCTTCGTGCCACGCTAGTTGCCTTTACTAACCTTCCTTCCCTCGGTTTCCCATCTCCAGCCAACCCCTTGGACTACAGACTTTATAGACGCTATCCTTCACCACATCAACGGTAAGACCCATTCCGACTCCTTCTATTGTATTAGAAAGCTTTCCATACGTTGTTGTCCAGCCTTACTTAAGAGTGGTACTCTTTACCATGCAGTGGCAGTTGTACAAGACAGGGATCTTCCTTGATTACTCTTCAAGGCTTGCAGGGGCTGTTTGATCAGGTTAGTGAGCTGTTGTATGTTCTGCTCAGTGCATGATTTATTTGTCCGATTAGTGGAACACGCTCCTGATTTTCGCCCATCCTTTTTCAGCCTAGTGTTCTTGTCTGGCGGTATTCATTCTCGCCCTTTCATGTGATTTACTTATCTGTCCTGTATAGTATATTATATAGGGCCCTAGGTTGTATCATAGGGAAGGTCTTCCTCTTGGTGAGGTTAAGGGGGGTCGGAACAGACTCTGGTCCAAGACGTATCTTTGTCGCAGCGTCCCCGAGAGTCCTTCTGGGTGAGTAGCCAGACTCATTCCATTTACTCGTGTTTTCTCTGAATTGTGGATCTGTATTTTGACACTACCTAGACGAAATTGCTGTCTACAGTTCCACCTGGGAGGAGCATATGATACACTTGGATAAGGTGTTGCAGGCCATGAAAAGGGCATACCTTACTATCAAGGCAACCAAGTGCCAGATAGCACAAGGGAAGGTTACCTACCTTGGTCATGACCGCTTCCTAGTAAAGTACAAGGTGTACAGGACTTGGAGACTCCCTCTACTCAAACCCAGTTGAGAGCTTTTTCGGGCCCCACTGAATATTACAGAAACTTCATGGAAGACTATGGCACCATAGCTGCCCCACTGACATCCCCCAAGCAGCCTAAGAAGGTTCTTTGGAGTGAAGACTGTCAAAGGGCCTTTGATAGCTTGAAGAAACGTTGTGCCGGTCACCTGTCTTATGTGCCCCTGACTACAGGGAACTCTTTATTGTGCAAACTAATGCCAGTGAAACTGGAATTGTAGCTGGCTTGTCTCAGTTACACAACAAAGGGAGAGAACGCCCCATAATGTTCATCAGTAGGCAACTCAGGGGTACGGAACTTAGGTGGGCCATTGTTGAAAAGGAGTGATTTAGTATAATTTGGCCACTTTAGACCTTACCTTACAGGGTCTGCCTTCAAGGTCCAAACTGACCATAAACTGTTAAAGTGGCTTATGCAGATGAAGGGTGAAAACCCTCAAACTGCTCAGGTGGTCCATTAGCCTGCAAGGGCCATCCATTGAGCATAGGCCAGGGAAGAGTCATGACAACGCAGATGGCTTTTCCAGAAGGTATGTTGACCGTCTGGAAGAGGGTAACAATTCTGTGTGAGATCAGTTGCCCTAATCTCAGTCTTAGTGGTGTGTATGTGATGCTGGCAATGCCTTATGGAAGGACAGGGTCTCTATTTCCTACCACTTCACTGTGTGTGTTTTCTGCCACTGAGGTCCAGCCTGGACCTCTGGCAGTGCAGCTCTTTGTGTATTGCTTTTGGTGAACAACACCCATGGGATACCTGTATTGCACCCATGGGTAGGGGTACTCCCTTACACTCCTTATGTGTGTGTTTGGGCACTTGTGTGTTGCCCACAGAGCAGGGTATGGGCTGGTGGCAGCTACATGCTGACTTGGCAGTGGCTTAGTGTCCTCGATGTTTGGGACATCCAGGTCCTGCCATAGTAATCAATGGATTCCTGCAGGAAAGCAAGATGGCCCCATTGGCCTTTTGGTTTCTATTGCCTTTTTCCTTGTTTCCCAAAGTCCTAGGAAGCCCTGACTTTGTCCCTTCCTTCTGACTGGCTGTTGGGTGGACATACAATATATGGCTCTGGGGATGCCTCCTGTCAGACTGAATAGAGCCTTCCCAGGGATTGTGCGGTGTGGGTGCACCTTAGGGGTGGTACTTCTAGGAGTCGGAAATGAACTCACATTCTGTGTTGTGGGTGTCTGGTTTCTGTGTGTGTGACACAATGAATGAGACAGCCCTGACTGAAACTGCTATGAATGCAGTGCAGTTTGCTGAAAGGCTAGGTACTTACCCTAATTCTCGTTCTTTGTTATGGGTGTCTCGGTGGAGTGAATGGCATGAATACCTGTGAGCCTGAATGGCTGCCTGCCTGCATGAATGCCCTCCTGTGTGATTGGCTGACTGGGCCTGGCTCAGCCAGTAAATGGGGATCAGATGTGTATATCTGGAGACCTCTCACCAATTTGTTCAGAAGCTGATGTTGAAGCTGAAGCCAGAAGAAGCTGTTCCCTGAAGCCCGCTGGAGGAGAAGTCTGCTGCTGCAATTTCTTCATGTAATCCGAAAGCTGCTGTGTTCTTCCAAGGACTGATACAGAGAGGACCTGAAAAGAAGACCTCTCCCCGAGCTACGAGGGACCATCGTGCAACCTGCTACTCTTCATCCGAAGTTCCCTGGAAGCTAGTTTTGTGTGCCTGCCGTCCGGATAAGGGGTCTTCGTGAGTCCTGAAGAGGTGTGTCCGGACGTCTCGAGCCAAAGAAGTCAATTGGTGTCACCCAGGGTCCGGAGGTCTGTTTCGTGACCGGTGGAAGCCGTCGCTGTCTACCGCCCAGAAGAGGGGGCACCCTGGCATAGTGCTGCTGGACACCCACAGCTGCAAAAAGTTCAAACTGTCTAAGAACATTTCAAAAGGACATCCTTGCCATCACCACTGACCAATTTGTCCTGTTGGAGAGAGTCCAGAGTCGCTGGGTGCAGAGGGGGGGGTCTGCCGGTGGGTTTCCCGTCACCAGAAGCTAACACACGCCTGAGGGTCCAGAATTGGTGAGGGTCTGAGGTCCACTCCAGTGGTCGAGTCCAGGTCGCCAGAAGCCGCCTAGAGATCTGTGTTGCGGCTGCAGCCCCGAACAACTGATAGTTGGACAACCGCGAAAATGCAAAACCAAAAGTGACCTATGCACCCGCCGTCGCCCGAATTCATCGAAGGCTCCCAGGGGTCTCACTCTCATCTGCCAAGCCTTTAAGGAACCCACCGTCAAGTTTCATCTTCACAGGACTTTTACAGTCAGAGAAATCGTCAACCAAAGGAGAGCATTGCAAAGAGTAAAACTGCTGCACTTCAGAAAGACTTTGTTTCCATTTTTATCATGGACTCAGCATCCCATTGGCTCTTTCTTCCAAGGAGGGTCCATCCTGGGAAGGAATTGTCGAGTGAAACCGAGAAACTCTGCCACTTCGCCTGCCAAGGCACTAAAGGTACTTTGACGAGGAAGAGCATCCTCTAGCTTCAGGAGTCATCCCGGAGTCCCAGATTTGCTTTGGATCCTGTTCTCCTGTGACTTCTCAAGTACTTTGGGGTGGTGGAACCTTTAAAAATTAAGTACAAGGTTATAGAGCATTATTAGACTGGGCTTTAAAATACAAGGTAGGTTACTCCCGAACTTTTCCATTACAGATTGCCCAGATGGGGGGACCGTCACACAGAATTGTGTATCTAGTCTAAAGAAAGCCTTATGCCACTGTTCATAACTAACCTGTCTTTATTCCCCAATCTATGCTGTTACACCTCACTTAAGAATTCACATGCTTATTTAAAACTGTCTGCAGTTAGTGCAGCTATTACTGAATTTAAGTAGTGTGTAGTACCACATAGAGTGTATATATTTGCTATTCTTTGAAGAAGTATTTCCAAGTACAAAGCATTATAATTTAAATGAATATATATATCACTGACCCTTATTTGATATAAAGAAGCTGTGTTATCACCTAACATAGTGTGTGGACATTACTGTGTGTGGGCTTTGCAGAAACATTGTACTTAAGAACCAGCCTGCATCACCTCCTGAAAGCTTAAGCCTGGCTGCTCGTCCATTGCTACCAAATTGAGAACCTTGGCTGGGGTTATCTGTGCCTTTACGCTACCACATAGAGGGCAGAAGTACAGATACCCCCTACAGTCTTTAAAGTATAATACTGATTATGGCAGAATATGAACAGCGGATTGGCCTATGCAACATTTATAGCATGTTGCTACACAGGCCTTCTAATTGGTTGGCATGCTTTCCCTACCTTTGTCATGATGCCTACCCCCGGAGCACCAGGCCAGGCCCAGCAACCCCGGGAGCAGGCATCATGCCCCCGGGTAAAAGCCCAGCGGCCCCTTATAGGGGCTCTTTGGACTCTGTCCTGGCGCCTTTGGCGCCAGGCTCATGTTGGACATCAGTCCTGGCGCCATAGGCGCCAGGCTCATAAAGGAAAGTGTTTGGTGCACTTACCTGATGCAGACCATGCTGCATACTCACCTGATGCAGACCATGCTGCATGAAGACCTAAGCCAAATGAGGCTTAGGAGGGACTATTTTACTGAAGGGACTATTTTGTTACTTGGGTGGGGCTGTGGAAGAATACTTACCTGGGACTTCTTCCAAGGCTATTTAAGCCACGCCCGGACAGCCACACGTGCTTCGTGTTGTTCTGCATCCCAGCAGCTGAACGCTCACCGTGTCTGCTCCTGCACCTGGACTCCAGCCACGCCCACCTCGAACCTGGAACACCTGTAAGGAAAGAAGAGAAGAGAAAGGTGAAAACCAAGAACTTATTCAAACTTCTTACCTGCATCCGGAATCTTCACGCCAGCATTCTTGAAGAGAGACTTCCATTTAAAAGCATTGCGTTGCTCGCTGCAGCGCCGCGCTTCACTCACCTGTCCTCGAGACATCTCCCGGCTCCATCGCGGCTGTCAGCACCGGTCGCCACATCTCTGCACCTAGGGGAGAGAAGAAGAGACAAAAGGTGAGCAGAGGGAACACAGGAGGAAAGCCGAATTTTCAGCCATAATACTTACTGGCTTTTCTTGGTGAACCATTCCACATTTCGGTTCGGCGCCACTTCTTTGGCAGGTACCGCACCCCGGCCCCTATGGGGAGAGGACAAAAGACATTACTGGGGAATTATAAAGACATTTAGAGGGGTCGCCCTCATCACTAACTCACCTGATTTTACCATCGGCAATTTAACCCCTCAACGCATCGCCTTCGTTCTGCACCTGAAATAAAGGACAGATCACAGGTTAGGAAGACAACATAAAAGAGGCTCACACTTGAACTTTTGAATCTTCATACTTACGGCGTATCGCTCCGAAAAGTCAAGTGAATTTTGCCAGCGCCATTCTGAAAACCAGTGAAGTAACTGGACGAACGCGCGCCCCTGCACCAGAAGCAGGATGGAGAGTTCATCCTTCCAAACCATAAGGTGAGCTTAAACTGGGGGTTTTGGAGGAAGTCAGAGAAGAACGAAGGGGGAAAAGGGGAAGCAAGCACACTATTCTACAGACAGTTAATCCCCCTTTCTCATCTGCAGAAGGATATTCCTACGGGCCAGACAAGCAAGATTTGGGGGTCCTGTTCAATCGGTGGTCCGAGTTCTGCGCATCACGCTTGAAGAGGCCACAGCAACCCAGACTAGACCAGCGCCTCCGTGGGAGCCAGGTGAGCGTTACAGAACGCGAAGCCTTCCTACAAATTCCCACCCAGGCGCTATGGAAACTTCTGAGACTGACCAGTTGGCCCAACTACTGGGGGAATTACGGGCCGAAGTACACGCCGCTCGTCAAGAGACTAATGCTCTTAGGAGGGAAGTGATTGTAACAAAGGAAAGAGCTGATGACCTGGCTAGACAGCTTTTGCAAGGTCAAGCTGGACAAACTCCTTTACCCGGTTCCGGGGGGAACCCCGCTCCTGTGCTTTCCAGTAACCCGGTGCAGATTAATCTACCTGGAAACATGCCGCTGGCCCCACCCGAACGCTTTGCTGGGGACCCCAAACGATTCTCCGTATTCATGAATCAGTGTTGTTTGCATTTCCTATGCAGACCTGGGGCCTTCCCTAATGACCAGACCAAGGTAGCCTTTGTATTGTCACATCTCAGCGGCAGTGCTGCCGATTGGTCAGTTCCACTGGTAACTCAAGATGACCCGATTCTTCGTGATTTTCAAGGATTTCAAGCCAGCATGGAAAGGTTATTTGCTCGTCACTCCCAGGGGCAGGCTCTGGATGACGAACTTCTATCTCTGCGACAGGGCAATCAAGACCTCCTATCCTACATTGCAACCTTTAATAGAACAATTGTGGAAACTGGGTGGCCAGAGGATAAAAGAATCACGTTATTTTATCGAGGTCTACGCGGAGAACTTAAAGATGTCTTGGCCCAAGTTGTAAATCCGCCCCAAGAATGCTCAGAATATATAGTCTTAGTGGTCCAATTGGATCACAGACTGCAAAACAGAAAAGCAGATCGGTCCAAGTTTGAGACCCGGGTGTTGGTCAAGACCAACGCTAACCTCAAGGGGGCTGAAGCCTCTGAGCCAATGCAAATCGGAGGGGTTAAAGGACCTCTAACTCAAAAGGAATGTGAAAGAAAACGGCAGATGCACTTATGTCTTTATTGTGGGTCCTCTGGACACTTTCTACGAGATTGCCCGGCAAAGCCGCCCAAGAAGGTGGTAGGAGCCGCTGATAAAATCCATGAAAACTCTGTATCGGGAAACGACCACGCCCGACAAGCATAGGGGTCCGCTTGCCAAGCTTGAAAACGAACTCTCAGACCTCGCATTTCATTGTGCCAATGGTCCTCGTAGATCCGGAACAGCCTAAGCGGTTGCATGCAATAAAGGCATACATCGATAGTGGGGCTATAGGTGTCATGCCCGCGCCGCTGGCACACGCATTGGCAACTATCATGGACTACGTGGTACTCATTTATCCTCCTAATGCTCCTTGAACAACTCCTTTTCACGCCTTGTTCTTTTATTTCCATTTGCTCAACTTTGGTTCTTTCTTATTTTATTCAATTAACTACATTTACCAAAATGCACCTGGCTACAGTCCGCAATTCCTGGCTATTCTCATTCATCGTTATTGGGACCACAATTCCCAGAAGCCCTAGCGGCCAGTGCTGCTTCCACCTGCTCAGGACCAGAGAGGGAGGAGGCAGATTGTCATCAGGTGTGCTGCCCCAGGTGCTGTCAATTAGCCTGCCTCAGAACAGTGCAGGGCTGTATATAAGCAGCTGCCTGCAGGAGCACAGTGTCTTACATCTTGAGATCTCCCCGCTCCTGTTTGCCTTGACCTGCTACATTGTATGCTGTTCCTGTTGCTGCATTATCCTGTTTTGATCCAGTGCCCTTTCCGGGCTCCCTGCCTTGCAGCCGATCTCGCTCCGCTGCCTTCTACCTACAGCCCTTGTCCTCTGGGCTCCCAGCCCTGCAGCCTGCCTCTGTCACGCTCGGCCGCCGTTGGCGGCTGTGAAGACGCTGGCGATGGGGCGGCCATTGATTTGGCCGTCACGCTGCCGACGTTCACTTGCAGCGGTCTAGTTTCTTTCGCCCCTCCTCTGTGGAGCCTATTTAGCGTCATCCAACCCGGAAGCCCACGCGTTGCAACCCTCGCGTCAGGCTCCGGGTTGGTACGCTGAAGTGTTTCCTTTCCGTGGCGTCCGCCACCACATTTCCCCCTTGTGCATCGCTCCTCTTCCCTGGTGCTCTACTCCCGCTCCTGTTTTTGTCTTCCTAGTCCTTCTCCTTGTTTTTTTTCTCTTCCTCGCTTAGGCTACTTGTGTCTTTTCCTTTTGTGCCTCGCTCCCTGCTGTCTTCCATAATTGCTTGGTCGCTTCGACCTTCCGATGTAGGCTCTCCTGCCTTAGTTCTGTTTAGCGGACCTTCCAAGCTTCGCTACCGGCTTACCTCTGTCCTGCCCTGCAGTCCTGCCACATCCTTCTACAGAGACCTGCAAAAAAGGGGTTTTTTGTGCCTTCTGGGCTTTTTCCCCTACACCGGTTTACCCCGGTTCGGGGGCCCCCTTTGCCCCGAGTTCGAGGGGCAGGGTGGCTTCCTCTCGGGGTAGATCTTGTCATCAGACCAGAGAGCAGGCTGTCTGGAAAAGGAGATTCGGAGCAGATCCGGAAGAGGCATCTCAAAGTGAGCAGGAAGGAAGTAAAGAAATACGGGGGACAGGAGTGAAGCTAGAAGAAGGTAAGAGCAAACTTGACAGCCTCACTCCGGCTGCCTACAGTCCTTGTCCTCTGGGCTCCCTGCCCTGCAGCCTGCCTCACTCCGGCTGCCTACAGACCTTGTCCTCTGGGCTCCCTGCCTCCAGCCTGCCTCAGTCCGGCTGCCTACTGCCCTTGTCCTCTGGGCTCCCTACCTTGCAGCTTGCAACACTCTGTCTCCAATCCCTTGTCCTCTGGGCTCCCTACCTTGCAGCCTGCACCTCTTCGCTGCCTACAGCCCTTGTCCTCTGGGCTCCTTCCTTGCAGCCTGCTCCATCTACTGCCTACAGCCCGTGTCCTCTGGGCTCCTTCCTTGCAGCCTGTCTCCCTCCGCTGCCTACAGCCCTTGTCCTCTGGGCTTCTTCCTTGCAGCCTGTCTCCCTCCGCTGCCTACAGCCCTTGTCCCCTGGGCTCCCTGCCTTGCGGCTTGCTACACTCCTCTGCCTTACAGCCTGTTTTACACTTAGCTACCTACGGCCCTGCTCCTCTGGGCTCCCTACCTCGCGGCCCTATTCTTTTGGGCTCTCTGTCTGCCGCCTACTACTAATCTCTCTCTGTCCTGTTCTTCTGGACTCCCTGCCTTGCAGCCTACTACAGTCCTCCGCAGTCCACTACAGTTTGCCTGCACCTAGTGCCACTCTTGACTGCAGACCTGCTTCCTACTTTGCAGCCCTTCTGTTTTCCTGACTGCTGTTCCCTTGTTCTCTTCCTTGAGACCTCTGTACTTCACCTTAGGTTATCTACTTCAGTCTAACTGCCTTTCCTTCATTTCCTTCTGCTAGATTGCTCATTGACTTCCTTTTCGCTGGATATATCTGTTCTTGTCTTCTCATGTGTCTTATGTAATCCCTTTGTACAGAGCTTGCCTGTTGGTTTCCGGCAGGCAACCTCTGCCCCTTCCCTTGTCGTGTTTTCAGTGTTACAGACACCCACTGCTGTTGTTCCCAGCCATGAGCATACAGCGTGGGCCTCTGTTATAGCAATCTGTGCAGAAGGCTGGAGTTTCCTAAGGTTCGTGGAACACTCTTTCCCATTTCAGCATACACCCCAAGAGGGAATCCAGTTTGTTTGTAACTTTGTATCTTTTGCCCCATTTGGCTCACAGCTACAGCTTCCTACTCTTCTTTCTTGTTTAACTCCCTGCTGTGTGTGCTTATCTGCTACCTTACTTCGGCACAGCCACCCAAAATCTACCTGGGTACCATGTGCCACTCTTGACAGAGTGCCATTCCTGACAATAGGAAACTATGTGGATCGTGAATTGGTCTCCAGGATTAACCTCCCTCTGCGTCCTAAAACCAGCAAAGATGTCATCACCACAGTTGATGGAACCGAAATTGCCTCTGGACCGGTAACACATGCCACAGCTGAGGTGACACTTGTAGGTCCGGACAGCCATCGGGAGGCAGTTGTGTTTGATGTAATCAAGGCTCCACAGTTTAAGGTTATTCTCGGAATCGCTTGGTTAGAGACACATAATCCTCGAATTGATTGGCGAGCAAAGAGAATAACCTTCCCGGAGTGTGCACAAACCTGCTACCCAGACAATCTGAAGATCAGTCTAGCATCAGTAACCTCTGTCTCCATGCAACTACCTCCGGAATACCAAGACTTTCAGGACGTCTTCCAAAAGGAACAGGCCAACACGTTACCTCCTCACAGATCGTACGATTGCCAAATCGATCTGGTGCCCGGTGCACAACCCCCTTATAGCAGGATTTATGCCCTTACTGAACCGGAGAATCTGCATTTGAGACAATATTTAGATCAATACCTAGCCAATGGTTTCATTCGCCCGTCAAAGTCTCCCGCATCCTCGGCTTTGTTCTTCGTGCCAAAAAAAGAAGGCGACCTTAGAACTTGTATCGATTACCGCGCATTGAACCAGATAACTGTTAAAAATCGTTACCCTCTGTCTTTGATCCCTGAACTCCTTGGCCCGGATGAAGGACGCTTGCGTATACACCAAGTTAGATCTCCGGGGGGCTTATCATCTGGTACGAGTAAAAGAAGGCGACGAATGGAAAACGGCCTTCCGTACAAAATATGGACTATTCGAATACCAGGTGATGCCTTTCGGGTTGTGCAACGCGCCTGCTGCCTTCCAATTCTTCATGAACGATGTCCTTCGGGAACTCATCGATGTCTGTGTTGTCGTGTATTTTTCGATGACATTCTGGTGTACTCCTCTTCGGAATCAGATCACAGAAAACATGTCAGGGCTGTCCTAGAGAAATTGCGCCAGCACAAACTGTTTGCAAAGCTGGAAAAATGCGTTTTCCATACCACCGAGGTTGAGTTTCTTGGATTCATCCTGACACCTAAAGGGGTCCGAATGGACTCACAGAAAGTGGATGCCATCCTCAAATGGCCATCACCTAGTTCGGTGAAAGGTGTCCAAAGCATGCTTGGTTTTGCCAATTTTTATCGCAGGTTTATCCCGGAATTTTCACGGGTGGTGCAACCCATCACTGCACTCTTGCGGAAAAATAAACGTTTTGACTGGACCGAGGAGGCTGAACAGGCCTTTCAGGAATTGAAAGCTAAATTTACGTCCGCACCTATTCTGAAACACCCGCGTCCCGATCTCCCATATATAGTCGAAACCGACGCATCCAGCTTTGCCATGGGAGCTGTCCTGTCTCAGAGAGACCCCGAAACCAACCAACTGCACCCAGTAGCATTTTGGTCCAGAAAGTTCTCGCCGCCGGAGATAAATTATGCAATCACCGATAAGGAATTATTAGCCATTAAGTCCGCCTTTAAGGCTTGGCGGCATTATCTTCTTAGCGCCAGGAATACCATCACCGTGATCACTGATCACCGAAATTTACAATAGTTAAAAACTGCCAAGGCTCAGTCTTCACGACAGCTTCGATGGGCTTTGTTCTTTGCTGAGTTCGATTTTGTAATCACTTACCGTCCCGGCTGTAAGAATGGCAAAGCGGACGCGCTATCTCGAATTGGAATGGGAGAAATGGACACAAACTCAGAACCCGTGCCGATAATTCCCGAACAAAGAATTTTGGGGATAACCACTTTACAAACCCTTGAAGACATTCAAGCACGGGTAAAACAATTCCTGGACTCTTCAGCCTTGCAGGATTGGATCAAAAGGGGGTCTTACTTTTCAGTCAACGATGGCTTACCTTACTTCCAAGGACGCTTATTTTTGCCAGAAAAGGAATTGCAAGAACTGGTTATTTCCGGTCATCATGATACTCTGATGGAAGGACATCCTGGCATTGCCAAAACAGAGGAAAAAATTAAACGACAATTCTGGTGGCCTTCCTGGCGAAAGGATATTAAATCTTTTGTGATGTCCTGTGGAGTTTGCGCCCAAAACAAAGGTCAAAAAACAAGACCCGCCGGTCTTCTTCGACCCTTAGACATTCCACTAGCACCTTGGCACACCTTGTCACTGGATTTTATCACGGACCTGCCCTCTTGTAATGGATACAATACTATTCTGGTTGTGGTGGATTTATTTTCCAAGATGGCCCATTTTATTCCGTTGAAAGGATTACCTTCAGCTTTTGTTCTTGCCAAGGAATTCCTCGAAAATATCATCCGTTTGCATGGATTCCCGTCCATACTAGTCTCCGATCGGGGAAGCCAGTTTATTTCTCATTTTTGGAAAAAGTGTTGTCAACTGGCACAAATCGACGTAAGACTCTCAACCAGCCACCACCCACAGACCAATGGTCAGACGGAGAGAACGAACCAGACCCTTGAACAATATCTACGATGTATGTTGCACCAATCGGAGGGTAATTGGAAGGATATTTTATGGGTGGCTGAATATGCATACAATAACTCGATACACTCTGGAACTGGTCAGAGCCCCTTTTATACCCTATATGGACATCACCCTTGTACTTCAGACTTGGACTCACCTTTGAGCCTTGAAATGCCCGCAGTGGACCATTTGCATTTTACGATTACTCAAGCCTTCAAGGATGCAACTGCACACTTACAACATGTGAAAGGGAAATACAAAAAGAATGCGGATCTGCATCGAAGAGAGGCGCCTCCATACCAAATAGGGGATCAAGTATGGTTGGCTACCAAACACGTATTGCTCAAGGGACCTTGGACTTTTAATCCAAGGTATTTAGGCCCTTACTCGATCAAAGCTATAATTAACCCAGTGGCAGTCAAGCTAGATCTACCAGCTAACATGTGGATTCACCCCGTTTTTCATGTGTCACTTTTGAAACCAGTGCAACCAGGAACCAGATTAATAAAGCCACCAGAACCAATCCAGATAGATGGGGAGCCTGAATTCGAGGTGAAGAACATTTTGGATTCTAAGATCTCAAAATCAAAACTTTTCTATCTAATTGATTGGAAGGGGTACGGGCTTCAGGAAAGGTCTTGGGAACCCAGCGACCACGTACATGCACCTCGGCTAGTAAAAAGGTTCCATCGGAATTTCCCAAACAAACCGAAACCTCCAGAGGGAACGACCTTGGGAGGGGCCTTGGGGGGGAGTGCTATCATGATGCCTACCCCCGGAGCACCAGGCCAGGCCCAGCACCCCCGGGAGCAGGCATCATGCCCCCGGGTAAAAGCCCAGCGGCCCTTTATAGGGGCTCTTTGGACTCTGTCCTGGCGCCTTTGGCACCAGGCTCATGTTGGACATCAGTCCTGGTGCCACAGGCGCCAGGCTCATAAAGGAAAGTGTTTGGTGCACTTACCTGATGCAGACCATGCTGCATACTCACCTGATGCAGACCATGCTGCATGAAGACCCAAGCCAAATGAGGCTTGGGAGGTACTATTTTACTGAAGGGACTATTTTGTTACTTGGGTGGGGCTGTGGAAGAATACTTACCTGGGACTTCTTCCAAGGCTATTTAAACCACGCCCGGACAGCCACACTTGCTTCGCGTTGTTCTGCATCTCAGCAGCTGAACGCTCACCGTGTCTGCTCCTGCACCTGGACTCCAGCCACGCCCACCTCGAACCTGGAACACCTGTAAGGAAAGAAGAGAAGAGAAAGGTGAAAACCAAGAACTTATTCAAACTTCTTACCTGCATCCGGAATCTTCACGCCAGCATTCTTGAAGAGAGACTTCCATTTAAAAGCATTGCGTTGCTCGCTGCAGCGCCGCGCTTCACTCACCTGTCCTCGAGACATCTCCTGGCTCCATCGCGGCTGTTAGCACCGGTCGTCACATCTCTGCACCTAGGGGAGAGAAGAAGAGACAAAAGGTGAGCACAGGGAACACAGGAGGAAAGCTGAATTTTCAGCCATAATACTTACCGGCTTTTCTTGGTGAACCATTCCACATTTCGGGTCGGCGCCGCTTCTTTGGCAGGTACCGCTCCCTGGCCCCTATGGGGAAAGGACAAAAGACATTACTGGGGAATTATAAAGACATTTAGAGGGGTCGCCCTCATCACTAACTCACCTGATTTTACCATCGGCAATTTAACCCCTCAACGCATCGCCTTCGTTCTGCACCTGAAATAAAGGACAGATCACAGGTTAGGAAGACAACATAATAGAGGCTCACACTTGAACTTTTGAATCTTCATACTTACGGCGTATCGCTCCGAAAAGTCAAGTGGATTTTGCCAGCGCCATTCTGAAAACCAGTGAAGTAACTGGACGAACACGCGCCCCTGCACCAGAAGCAGGATGGAGAGTTCATCCTTCCAAACCATAAGGTGAGCTTAAACCGGGGGTTTTGGAGGAAGTCAGAGAAGAACGAAGGGGGAAAAGGGGAAGCAAGCACACTATTCTACAGACAGTTAATCCCCCTTTCTCATCTGCAGAAGGATATTCCTACGGGCCAGACAAGCAAGATTTGGGGGTCCTGTTCAATCGGTGGTCCGAGTTCTGCGCATCACGCTTGAAGAGGCCACAGCAACCCAGACTAGACCAGCGCCTCCGTGGGAGCCAGGTGAGCGTTACAACCTTGGACTTTTGGCTCGCTAGCATCACGTAAACAAAATGAAACCCAGATGCCACGAGTAACGTCAGACTACTACCCACTTACCCAATTAGTTCATCATCTCTCATCAGTCCGGTCCTAAGCCAAGGCTTCTCCTTTGTAGTTGATCTTGCGTCCTGTTCTCTATTCTGGGACTTTTAAGGGAGTGTAGGTACACCATTATCTTCTTCTAGTGCGTAATGAATAGCCATTGTTTTCAACTTCTGAATCATGTGCTACGAGACCACAAATGTGTCCATGTCGACATTCTATTTAATGCTATTTGATTCCATTTTGCTGGGTGTCATTACTCCTGTCGGCCTCTAGAGACTTGCTCACTCCACCTCGCATAGGCTTTTTGCATTTTTGATTGGCAAATACTTGGCTCTTGCATACGTTTTCTTGTTTACTTCATCTAAGAAAAATATATCTTACGTACATGGCTTATCCTTTCGACTCTCCTTGTGCCTTGCAAATATCCTTGATGTAAAATCCTTGATCCCAGGCCAATAGAGTCCTCTTTATTCCTCACACAAAGCTATTTTTCCAGCATCTCCTCACTGCAGCCTCGGTCTGTCTCTGAGGTAGCTTGATTGGTTTTACCTCCAGCCTGAGGCCCATCTTTCCATCATGGCCGCATTAGCCATGTTATGTTTTCTTCTGCAGGAAGCATCTATATGTCTCATCTACCTTGCGTTTCTGCGTATTCACACTTATTAGCTAGCAGTTTTATTTATTTTTATGTAGTCATTTATATAGTGCACAAAACCCATAGGCATCTAGGCGCTTGTTGTTTAAGAATTTGGTTACAGTAGGTGCTCGTGGTTACACAGGTTACAGGCATTACATATGAGGGTCCGAAGAGTAGCAGATTGTAAAATGTAACCTTATCATTAGTTAGTTACAGGCCATATGAAAATACAGATACAGCAAATGGCTGCAAGTGTCACATTAGGTAGTTTCAGGGAGGTAGGATACCAGTACAGCGAAGGGCTATGAATGTCTCATTAGGTAGTTCCAAGTAGGGTAAAATACCAGTACAGCGTAGGGCTGTGGATGTCATATTAGGTAGTTGCGGGTTGGTAAAATCTAAGTGCAGCGCATGGCTGAACGTGTCACATTTGGTAGTTGCAGGTAGGTAAAATACCAGTACAACGCAGGGCTGTAAATGACTCAATAGGCAGTTGCAAGTCGGAAAAATACCAGTACAGCGCAGGGCTGTGAATGTCACATTAGGTAGTTGCGAGTTGGTAAAATCCAGGTGCAGCACAAGGCTGCATGTGCCTCATTAGGTGGTTGAAGGTTGCTAAAGTCCAGGTGCAGTGCATGGCTGCACGTGTCACATTAGGTAGTTGCAGGTAGGTCAAATACAGGTACAGGGCATGGTTACAAGAGTCACATTAGGTAGTTGCAGGTTGGTAAAATACAGGTGCAGCCAAGGCTACATGTGTCACATTAGGTAGTTGCAGTAGGTAAAATACAGGTGCCGCGCAAGGCTCCATGTGTCACATTAGGTAGTTGCAAGTAGATCAAATACAGGTACCGCGCAAGGCTACATGTGTCACATTAGGTAGTTGCAGATAGGTAAAATACAGGGTCAGTGCAAGGCTACATGTGTCAGGTTGCTTCATTCTTCTTTGCATACATGATTTCTTTATATTCTATTACATGTTTCTCTTGTTACTTCAGTTACATCTTTATTCTTAAGTATTTGCATATCGTTTCAGAGTGTCTCCATATTTTCCCTTCATGACATCACTCAGCCCTTGTCTGATTTCACTTATAGCTACATGATATCCATTGCTGTGTGCAGACATCCTTTCACTCTTTCAGTGCAAGGGTACATTCGATACGGTTGTCTGAGTGCAGATCGTCTCTCATACTCTCGATTCAATGATACCTGGTGTCCCACATAGGGCTCTTCTCCTGCTGTTCCAATATGACGGAGGGGAGGGGGCGGGAGCTAGGGATGACGAACAATTTTCCAGTTCCGTTTGGGTGTTTGGTTGTGATTTCATTTTCATATGCCTAGTGGTTGTTGGATTATCATAGTGGGTTGTGTCTGTATGGAGGGGGAGGTGGTAGCGTGTTAAATGTGCTGATGTACGAACTGAGTGATGTAGTAATGTGCTTGACAGGGTAATGCATGTGTTAATGGAATGTTAGTGTGGAAACTTGGTCAGTGAATTGAGTGAGTGTTCTGAGAGTGTCAGTTGGGAGGGAGCTGGTTGGTGTGTGGATGGGCCAGTAGTTGTGTGTTACATATGATCTTATAAGTGTACAAAGGAACTGGAATAAATACATCTGTATAACTTACCTTGGATCCCAGTGTGGTACATCATAACGGGAACCAGGTTACCTCACAAAGCATTTTCCCACCCGCACAATATCTAGCTGCTTTGCACAAAACAAGGAAAATGTATGGAGTTTTTCTAACTACTTTTGAATATTAAAAAGTAAGACAATGTTAGTCTGTATTTGTTAGGAGCATTCTTAACAGGTGTTTCGCGTTTTGATTGACATTAGCTCGGAAAGGATTTGGTTATAAGATTCATGAAATGTCATATGTGTTTGTGATGGAGTTGCAATTACCTACCTGATTCTTAATGGGAGTACTGCTGTTTCTTTCAGTAACAGATGCCATGAAAGGCTAATGGAAGTCAATTCAGAAGCAACTTCAAGTTTTTAATTTGCTTTTGAAGAAACTTTACTTTTGACCCTGTGCACATCAAAGAAAAGGGTTTGTTTTCCAGACGGAGACATTATCAGAGCTAGAGGACAGCGATTGGTTCTGATGGTCACGTCATGTTTTGGTTTTCAAGACTAGTCCATCTTGATTTCATGGGAATGTTAGTTTCCTTGTGTTACGGGTTGAACTTTGATGCTTTTCTCCCTGAGAATGAACATTTGGAGAGCATAATACTTTTCCTCCGTGTCTTTAACAGAATCATGACTTTCACAAATATTAGTATAGAAAATCCGTACTCTAGTACTGCACCACAGGCACTCTCATGTCAGATCCCCGACCCAGCTCCAAATAAGATTTTAGAGGGTTGACCGAGAGCTAATACCTTCGAAGGAATAAAAATGATTCATGGGTGTGAATCACTGCTTTAAAGTTCATCATTGTGCCACCAAAACTGTGTGTCACTGCTTAAGAGTGACATTTAAGGGTGGAACAGTGATGGTTGAAGATCAGCCATTGACCAGCCTCTTCACCTATGTGCCTTTGCCTTTCTCCCTGCTGCACCTGCGAGTAGTCATAGCTTGCTAATTACTGTGCTGTCACCCCACACTGCAGTACCTACCTCATATGCATTTGCTCCTGCTGTTGTCCCTACTCACCTTTCCCTATGCTTTCTCCAAACTTACTACAACTTCCTGCTTTCCTTTCATAAAACTCACATCTCTCTTCCAGCTCATATTTCCAACAATCAAAGCCGATATGCTAATCATACCTCCCCTAACACCTATCCACCTCGGCTCTCTTCCTCTGAGACTCGACTTCTATACTCTTCCTTACCGCATAAACAGAACATTGCACTCTGCAATGCTCAGTCTGTATGGAAGAAAACTTCCTTTGCAACAGACTACTTTCACAGCAGCTCTCCTCCCCTAGACCGCCTTACTATCACTGAAACCTGGATTTCTTCATCTGACACTGCCACCCTGGCAGCCCTACATGACTCCAAACTATCCTTCAACCATTTTCTGACTGGCAGAGGTGGAGGGTATAACGTTCATTCATCGCCAGTTCGTGTTTCTGACCTTTTTTCTTCGAAAAAACTCATTGAAAAATCTATGGGTGTGGGGGTTAAGATATATGAGTGGTGGTGGGGGTTGGGTATAGTCTAAAATAAATAGGGGAAGGGGGATTGGGCCCCTCAAAAATAAAACATACAATTTTTTGATGAGCTTTTTCAAAGAAAAAAAACATCAGAAGAAAACTACTGAAAAAATGACTGGCGATGAACAAACATAGAATTAGGTGAAGGGGTCTGACACCTACTCTCTTCAAGCCTCAACAATCGCCAATGCCACATCCTCTCCTACCTTGAATTCACCATCTCTACTATTGCCTCGCTGTCACAACCACAGGGTCAGGGCACCCCAGTTATTCCCTATCACCTACTCCACTCATGCTACACACAACCAAGAAAGCGCCCAGCTGGACTGTAGCCTGGCACACCTGGTACCTGACACATGCCCATTAGAAATCATTGCTAGGAACTCCCCATCAGTACTTTCAATATGGGGGGATCAGCCCCATTAGAAGTATTTCCTTGTTGCAGGCCTGCTACTGGGCGTGGCTGGGTGTGGCAAGCTATAAAAGGCCACACCCAAGCATGCAGCCTGGCTTCGCGTTGCACTGCCCAAGCAGCGTAACGATCACTGGTACGCGACCTCAAAGATTCTTACCTGATCCGCTCCACGCCCGCTCTTCACAGTATTCCCGGCTCCTTTGCCAACACGAGTCCGGCTTGATCTCGGGAGGATAGCTCAGGGGCAATGTGCTCACCTTGGAAGCAAGACAACACAGAGCATCACAGGTTTGATCCCCGGGTCCACGCTTAGAACTTAGAAACCTCTGGGTATTAAGCGCGTTATAAATAACATATCGTATCATATCTGCGACGCGGCTCCAGCTGGTTCCTCAGCTCCTGTCATCGCGGGTCCCGATATCCGGCTCCATTCATCACCGCGCTCTAAGACGCCAACTGATTCTTCTGCATCAGCAGGACGGAGACCCAACCTTTCATATATATCTGGTGAGCAAGTATTTCTGGGCAGCCACGGGGGAGGCAGGGGATACATAGATTTCTGGAACATCAGACCTATAACACTTATTCCTGTATCCAATTCTCTTAGGAGCAACCCCCGCAGTCACAGCGTCCAGCACCAACCAAGGGGTCCAGACACATCCAGCAGTGGTGAAGAGGGTCCAGACGCTCTCGCAGAGCTAAGGTGAGCATAACAGAACGCGAAGCCCTTTTTGAAATCTCTGCCTGAGCATCATGGACACCTCGGGGACCAATCAGCTAGCTCAGCTGTTCGGGGAATTGCGTGCTGAAGTTCATGCCGCCCGACAAGAAACAAATGCTTTACGAAGGGAACTGATAGTAAACAGGGATTGAACCGATGAATTAGCACTGCAAGTGCTCCAGAATCAGGCTAGTCAATCTCCTTTACCAGGAAAACCTCCTCCGGCACCATCTTCTTCGATGTCACCACTACAAGTGGTCCTTCCAGGAGCAGTGCCCGTGGCACCACCCGAGCGCTTTTTAGGGGACCCAAACAGATATGCCATTTTTATGATCCAATGTCATCTCCATTTCTTTGTAGACCCGTGATGTTTCCGAATTACTAGTCCAGAGTTGCTTTTGTGCTGTCGTATCTGGGGGGAAGCGCAGTGGACTGGTCAATTCCTCTGGTGAATCGGGATGACCCCTTGTTGCGTGATTTCACAGGCTTTCAACGGGAACTAGAGAAATTATTCCCTCGTCACACCAGACGGCAAGCTCTGGACAATGACCTACTGGGCCTTCGGCAGGGTAGTCAAGATCTACTCGCATACATAGCCACTTTCAATAGACTGGTTGCAGAGACTAACTGGCCAGAGGAAAAAAGAACTACTCTATTTTACAGGGGTTTACGAAGTGAACTCAAAGACGTTTTGGCCTAGGTTGTGAATCCATCAGAAGGCTGTGCAGAGTTATTGACCTGGTCGTACAGTTGGATCATAGACTCCAGGACTTGGACCGTGCTCGGATGGAGTGGAGACCTATGTTTGTTTGTCCCAAAGAAAGTCAACCTTGTCAGATTAGTGAAAACCAACCACGACAACCATAGAGCCCACCAGAACCCATGCAGATAGGAGGGGTACGAAGCCCACTTACCAAAAGCTGAAAGAGAGAAGAGGAGACAACAGCAATTGTGTTTATACTGCGGTAAGACGGGGCATTTCCTGCGTGATTGCCCCGTGAAACCACCTCAACGCGCCGTAGGCATCGTCGACCACAGCGAAGACACCGGACCCGATTTGGAAAACTCATACGCCCGGCAAGCGTAGGGGCCGCTTGTCAAGCATGGAAAAGGAACCACAGACCTCGCATTTCATCATTCCAGTGATCCTGCTTTGCCATCAGCAGCCGTCTCGGATGCATGCCTTAGAAGCATACATAGATAGTGGTGCCATCAGCAACTATATGGACCAGGATCTGGCAAAAAGGATTGGTCTTCCCAATCGCCCGAAACCTACGACAGAGAATGTTACAGCTGTGGATGGAACCCAATTATCTTCAGGACCCGTGACCCACTGCACAGAAAATGTAACACTCCTCTATCAGGACGGCCATAGGGAAGAGATTTCCTTCGACCGTGTAAGTGCTCTCCAGTTCCATTTGATTTTGGGCATTCCATGGTTGGAGGTTCACAACCCGCTAATTGACTGGCGAGCTAGAGTGCTAACCTTCTCTGATGAATGCACCCGGTCCTGTTACCTGGCTGGATGTTTCCCGGAAAAACAAGTGCATACCATGCCCAAGGGAGGATCGGTGTTGGGACTGATCGGCAAGCTACCTCCCGCGGACTATCAGGATGTATTCCAGAAAGAACAAGCAAACACCCTGCCTCCACACCGGGCATACGATTGCCAAATAGACCTTGTCCTAGGTGCTCAAGTTCCATACACCCGTATTTATGCCCTAACGGAACAAGAGAACGCCCACTTGAAATCCTACCTCGACCAATATCTGGCAAGCAGTTTCATCCGTCCGTCCAAATATCCAGCTGCCTCGCCCCTCTTCTACGTGCCCAAGAAGGAGGGAGATCTGAGGGCATGCATCGATTACCGACAGCTGAACCAAATCACAGTAAAAAAACGGTACCCCTTGCCGCTCATCCCGGAGCTCCTGGATCAGGTGAAAGATGCGCAAATTTACAACAAACTGGACCTGAGAGGGGCCTATCACCTGGTAAGAGTAAAATGTGGGGATAAATGGAAAACAGCATTTCACACTAAATATGGCCTCTACGAATATCAAGTAATGCCCTTTGGGGTTTGTAATGCCCTGGCCGCATTCCAATACTTCATGAATGACGTGTTACGAGACCTGCTAGACATCTGCGCAAAGTTATACATTGACGAAATCCTGGTATACTCCACTACAGAGCAAGAACATGTCGGTCACGTGCAAGCTGTTCTTGAGAGACTTCGGCAACACCAGCTCTATGCCAAACTAGTAAAATGCTCCTTCCATGTCACCGAAGTGGAGTTCTTGGGGTTCATCCTATCCCCTCATGGCATTCAAATGGATAATCGAAAAGTGGACACCATCCTCAAATGGCCATCACTGGCTTCTTTTAAAGGAGTACAAAGTTTCCTAGGTTTCGCGAATTTGTATCACTGCTTCATTCCTGAATTTTCTCAGATAGTCCATCCAATCACGTCATTGATATGCCAAAACAAGCGTTTCGAATGGACTCCAGATGCAGAAGAAGCCTTCCGAACTTTAAAACAGAAGTTTACTTCAGCTCCAGTGTTGCAGCACCCGAAACCCGACCTCCCGTATGTGGTAGAGACTGATGCCTCCAATATCGCCATGGGAGCGGTCCAGTCACAGAGGAATCCTGAATCTGGCCAACTACATCCAGTGGCATTCTGGTCAAAGAAGTTCTCGCCGGCTGAGACAAATTACGCCATTACAGACAAAGAACTCCTTGCAATCAAAGCAGCCTTCAAAGAATGGAGGCATTACCTCCTGGGAGCTCGGCACACTGCTACTGTCATCACTGACCATCGTAACCTTCAGTACTTAAGGTCTGCTTAGGCCCAATAAACCCGTCAGCTGAGGTGGGCCTTGTTCTTCACAGAGTACGACTACGTCATTACTTACCGCCCAGGAGTTCATAATGGCAAAGCCGATCCCTTGTCACGCTTAGGTAAAGGAGAAGACACGTACAGAACACCTGAACCAGTAGCCATCCTATCAGAAAGCTGGCTCTTAGGTGCTACAACAACAACCACTCCTCTAGATGATCTGAAGGCGGGGGTATGGCGCCACATGAGCCCAGACATTCTGCGAACCTGGACCATCAAGAGCACTCAACACACGCTGGAGGACGGATTACCGTATTGCATGGAGCGCCTATTCCTTCCAACTGAAGACCAACGGAAGGCGGTCATTACCAGTTACCACGATATGTTGCTTGAAGGACGTCCCGGAGTGGCTAAAACGAGGAGTGGCTAAAGTGAGGAGACATTATTGGTGGCCAACATGGCAGAAGGATGTTGCTCAATTCATGTTGTCCTGTGGGACATGCACACAAAACAAGTCCCAAAAGCAAAAACCAGCGGGCCTTCTGCGCCCACTTGAAGTTCCACCTGCACCTTGCCACACGGTATCACTTGATTTTATCACTGATCTACCACCTTGCAATGGTTACAACACGATGTTAGTCGTAGTAGATCTATTCTTGAAAATGGCTCATTTCATACCTCTGAAAGGGTTACCCACAGTATCCACCTTGGCAAATGTTTTCCTCGAACAGATAGTACGGTTACATGGGTTCCCCTCAGTCCTAGTATCAGACCGTGGCAGTCAATTTGTCTCCAGGTTTTGGAAAAAAAGTTGTGAATTAGCACAAATTGATATACGAATGTCTACGAGCCACCATCCTCAAACTGACGGCCAGACGGAACGTACCAACCAAACTCTCAAGCAATATCTGAGATGTCTACTCCACCAGTCAGAAGGCAGTTGGAAGGATATGGTATGGATCGCAGAATATCCATATAACAATTCGTACCATTCCACAACCGGACAGAGCCCATTCTACCTCCTGTATGGACGACACCTCATAACTTCTATCTTTGACCCCCCAGAAGCACTGGAGATGCCTGCGATGGAGATCCTGCATGCAACAATCAACTGCATTCTCAAGGAAGCCACCGGACAATTGACAAAAGCCAAAGAAAGACATAAGAAATTTGCAGATCAGCATCGTAAGGCCGCCCCCTTTACCAAATCGGGGACGCCGTGTGGCTAGCCTCAAAACATATCTCCACAAAAGGACCTAAGACTTTTCGTCCCAGATATCTGGGTCCATACACCATAGAAGCATTAATCAATCCAGTCGCAATGAAACTGACCCTGCCACCCAATATGTGTATCCATCCAGTGTTCCACGTCTCTCTTCTAAAACCTGTTCAGCCAGACACTCGGTTAAAATCACCCCCAATACCTACGATTGTTGATGGGGAACCCAAATATGAAGTCAAAGGCATATTGGACTCTAGAGTTGTCAGGTCCAAATTGTACTATCTTATTGAATGGAAGGGATATGGTCCAAATGACAGATCCTGGGAACCCAGCGAGAACGTCCATGCCCCGCGACTGATTTGAAAATTCCATCGCGATCACCCAACCAAACCAGGACCAGCAAGATCCACTTTGAGAGGGGCCTTGGAGGGGTGTGCTGTCACAACCACAGGGTCAGGACAACCCAGTTATTCCCTCTCACCTACTCCACTCATGCTACACACAACCAAGAAAGCACCCAGCTGGACTGTAGCCTGGCGCACCTGGTACCTGACACATGCCCATTAGAAATCATTGCTAGGAGCTCCCTATCATGGATGGAGGGGGATCAGCCCCATTAGAAGTATTTCCTTGTTGCAGGCCTGCTACTGGGCGTGGCTGGATGTGGCAAGCTATAAACGGCCACACCCAAGCATGCAGCCTCGCTTCACGGCCGCTCACCGGTACGTGACCTTGAAGATTCTTACCTGATCCGCTCCACGCCCGCTCTTCACAGCATTCCGGCTCCTTTATCAACACGGCTCCGGATTGATCTGCGATGTGGCTCCAGCTGGTTCCTCAGCTCCTGTCATCGTGGGTCCCGATCTCTGGCTCCATTTATCACTGCGCTCCGAGACGCCAGCTGATTCTTCCGCATCTGCAATGTGACTCAACTTCTGCAAAACAAGACAAAAACAGTAAGCATTAAACAGCACGCACGCATTTAGAAGACAAAAGAAACACTAGAAGGAATATAGATTGCTAAAGCACAAGCAGTAGTAAAGCGCCTAGAGGCGGGAAACAACATAGAAAAACAAAGAAAAGGATTAGAGAGAGAGAAAGCGCTCAGAAATAAGAGGAGAGCATAAAAGCAAGGATGTGCACAGAAAACAGCAAGAGGTGCTCAAATACCAGCACAACCAGCGCGCTCTAACTCACCTCATACAGAACAATCAATCAACCAAAGCTGCAGCAGGACTGGGCTTGGAAACGCTGAATCAGTGACGTAACTGGATTCAGTCACATAAAGACACGCACCCTGCTCAAGATACAGCAGGGCGGAGAGCCAACCTTTCATATATATCTGGTGAGCAAGTATTTCTGGAGCGCTGGGCAGCCTCGGGGGAGGCAAGGGATACATAGATTTCTGGAACATCAGACCTATAACACTTATTCCTGTATCCCATTCTCTTAGGAGCAACCCCCGCACTCACAGCGTCCAGCACCAACACGTCCAGCAGTGGTGAAGAAGGTCCAGACGCTCCCGCAGAGCTAAGGTGAGCGTAACATTCCTAGCACACTCCATCCATTCGTGTTTGCCCCTTCTGTATGCATTAACATTTATTAGATTAACTCACACTATTCAAATTTATATCAAAAATAGTAGTTTATTTATTCTTTATATAAGTATTTCTATAAAAACATTCAGATCTACAATGAAATAGACCGTTTGTCCACAATTCTAAAACACACATTACACAATTAGAACTCAATTCTGCTGTACATCAACAATGTTTATGTGGTACTCAAGTTCATCAACAATTCTTCATATCACAAGAGTAATATTTCTATTGGGATCTGTTGTTCGCTACCCTCTCTTATTAGAGGGGCACGCCCCAGTCCAAACAATTTTTGACTCTCCGTGCTAATGTCACTCATTCCTTCTTTCATACAGCATTCACACCATACCTGACATGTTTCTTTCCTTTACACTGTCACGCTTATAGCTAGGAAATGCTTCAGGGGTTATGCATCACATTCATTAGAAATGTGCATTTGTGTTTGTCTTCTTCGGATTCATTAGGGGTTTAACTTCTAATGTCCTTCCTTTGGTCCTTTCTTCGGGCCAACTCGCCGAGCGGATATGTGGGAGGCAAGTACAGGATTTTCGAATTTGAATGCTTGAAAACTCCTAGTCGAAATTACCATTACATACAACTAGCTGTGCTAAGTGTCACAGCAGAAGGGAATCATTACCTTAGTGGACTCTTTCTTATCATCTGTTAGGAAATAATTGCTCTTGGGGATGGGTTCAGGTTTCACATGGCCTGATCGTTCAATATCTATTTCTCTGCCAACCATTTCCAATTTAGACTAATCTAGCCCAATTCTGTTGACAGAGACATGGTGTATTCATTTGGGGGGTGTACCAGTGGAAAAGGGTACCCTATCTCGTTACCTTATGTAAGTCACTCGGTCTCTTGGTTCTTTTGTCCGCCTTTTCAATATTACAGCTGCGACTCAAAGTTGGTCTAGTGGGCAATTTCTCCTCACACCTTCTGTCTCTCGATGGGAACCGCCCCTATACAGAGATAAAATATGCAGAGCGAACGTACGATCAGATTGGTTGATTGGCGATAGTTGCACTTCACCCTAGCATACTGATTTATCTCGTCCTCTTCAACTATGAGAATATAATCTCTCCAGCTTGATTCTGCTAGTCAAAAAGGGTCCTCCGTTTTATTGGGGATCCTTCGTCTCTCCTATGGTCAATTGTCATAGTCTCAACTGTTCTCTGCTGTGGATGACACAAAACAACATCGGTTCTAAGTTAGCATTTTGTGCTGTTTAATGCCTCTCTCTGTTTATCTATATCTATATGGTATACAATGTGCAGTTGTGCTTTTTGATCTTATTCCCCTGGGCTTCTCAACACTTGGCGGCTTGATTCAGTTCTATCTACGGACCCCTAAATATTATTGGATCGGTGTCCTGCTGTCATTAGTTGGTAGACTGGGGGAGACAATCCCACACTATGTCTGTAGGTGACAGAGTATGGTGTCAAAAATGCTTGTATTAACATCTTCCTACCCCTTTCTCTGGCTTTTTCTATTCGTCCCTCAAACTCTGAATAAGACTTCTCTAGCTGCTTTCCCTTCTAATCTTACCTGGGGTTTACTTTTAGATGGATACCCCTTCTGGGGTTCGGGTTGCTCCTAGCCCGGCTCGTGTCCAATCCGTTAGCATTCTGCGCCGTCTGCCTCACCGCCTCTAGCCGCGCCGTTCGCTTCTCTTTAGCCAGTGTTGGGCTTGCTTTTTATTCATTTACTCCAACCGTCATGTGACCGCATTTTCACGTGATCGTCTGCCTGTTTGGGTGCTTTTTTCTATTATTTTAACTCAGTCGGCCGTTTCCTGCCTCTGGCCCACCTTGTTGACGTGAGCTCCAACAATGGGTCGACCACGCATGATAAGGCAATTTGTGTTAAGACACTAATCCGTGCCGCGCATCCCACATCTGACACATAGATGGAAGCTCCGGTTCCGCATTATCGGATGCATCCAATCACTCTGGATTTCACCACGAACTCCCACTGCCTGTCTTAATTTGACATCTAAAGCCCAATCCGGAAACTACAAAGAGGTATCCTAACTTAGAACAACTTTTACGATTTCCTTGTTGTTATTTGCAATTTCCTCTTGTGCTAAGGGCTTGATGTCCTAGGTCCAGATGAACCTCTGTCATAAATTCCAATGCCGTGCCTCCTAGACATTTGGATTGCAATGCACAACGTGCTCATGTTAGCAGGTCTTGGACTTAATGTGTAAAAACACATTTAACTGGTGTTTAATTTGGTGTCTGGTGTCCATGTTTAGAAGGATAAATTACATCACTATTTTTTTTATTCAGTCCTAATTCTGTACTTCTAGTTAGGAAAATTAATTATTTTTCTTTTTGTGATAGTTTTTTTCTATCAAGGTTGGTATCATTAGGGTTTTTCACTAGATAGACGATTGACCACCTCAGATCTTCACCTTTGTGTATCATTTCTATGAAGTGTCCAACTAAGGGGGCTGCATGCACTCTATTTTTTATACAGCTTTTGTGCTCCATAATTCGGGTCGATTTTTCTTTCTGTCTTTCCTATATAAATCTTCTTACAGGGGCACCAGATGACATATACCACGAAACTGGAGTTACAATTAGTCAGAGCTTTTTGTCTCCATAGGCTGTTTAGATCTAAGTCTATCTCTGTTGACTTTTTAGTTTGTTGGCAACATACACAGGAACCACATGGATAATGTTCCTCTGGTGCTCGCATCCCCTATGTTTCTGTTAGGGTTGGCTGTGCCTGGATCTGTTTCGTGATGTCGTTGCGCATGATCTGATCCTTGATAGATCTACTCCTTCGAAACGCGATCAAAGGTCTTTGT
Source organism: Ambystoma mexicanum (assembly GCF_040938575.1). Classification (NCBI taxonomy): domain Eukaryota; kingdom Metazoa; phylum Chordata; class Amphibia; order Caudata; family Ambystomatidae; genus Ambystoma; species Ambystoma mexicanum. The sequence goes on from NC_090932.1 coordinate 1,560,429,714, forward strand.
AAAGGGACTTTCCCTTTCTCCAGGATGCCCCAATTGTGATGCACAATTTTTCTAATCAGATTCGAGAGGTTACTGTATGTGTTGACAAAGACTAAATTGTCTTTGTTCTTCTCTCTAGGTGTTTGTTCAAGAATTGCTTTTCGGTTGTTATTATCGGCTCTTTTCATGGCCTTTCTTGTCAAATTAGCCGGATACCCTCTAGCATGTAGGTTAGATCTTAGTTTTTGAGCTCCTTCTTTATAGTCTGCCCTATTGGTACTGTTCTTTTTCAACCGTAAAAACTGACCAAATGGTAGAATGTCAGGTGTGCGGGTCAGGTGGAAACTGGTGTAATGCAACAATGCATTGCGATCTGTAGAGTTTTTTGTATGGTTTTACATAAAGTTCTCTCTTCTCTGGGTCCACTTTGATTGTGACATCGAGGTAGTTTACTTCATCCTTGCTGTAATTCTCAGTGAATTTTAGATGTTGGTTCTGTTTGTTAATCCACTCAAAGAAAAGGATGGCGATGCTTTCTTCTCCTTCCCAGATAATCAGGACGTCATCTATGTACCTTCTCCATGGTAGTATGTTCTTTTTAAATGGATTAGTATCCTTATAGATGCAGTTCTTCTCAAAAGCTTCCATGTAGAGGTTTGCAATGCTCGGGGCCAGGGTGGCCCCCATGGCTGTGCCCTGTATTTGTTTGTAGAAGGTACCATTAAAATGGAAATAACTTTCCATCAATGCCATTTCGGCACACCACATAATAAAGGATGCCGGAGTATTGGTGGTAGCATTTTCTGCAAGTAGTCTTTCTTCAAGTACCTCGAGTGAGGCCCTCTATGGTATATTTGTATAGAGAGCTACTACATCGAGACATATCAAGATCTCCTTAATAGTGTCAAAAGGTCTGCCCTCTACTTAATAATCTGAGTGGTATCCTTCACAAACGGGGCCATCTCTCTGACCATCGGTTGCATAAAATGGTTGACAAATTTTGACAATGGCTTCAGGACCGAATCGCACCCTGACACTATTGGTCTCCCCGGTGGCCTAGTGAGTGATTTATGTATTTTTGGCAGTATATAAAATTGTGGGATCCTGGGTTTTTCTACAATGAGGAAAATAGCCTCTTCTTTCGTTATCCATTTCTTCTGCTTTTGTGACTTTTTGATGGATCAATCTTTCCAGTTTTTGTGTTGGGTCGTCTTCCAATTGTTGATAGTTGTTAGTATCTCTTAGTTGGTTCATACACTCGTCTACATAGTCTTTCCTGTTAAGGACAATCGTGGCGCCGCTCTTATCTGCTTTTCAAATTATTATCGAATCGTTAAATAACAGTGTCTTGAATGTGGCTTTTTAGACTAGATTAAGGTTTTGGAACGTTTTTTTCTTTTTCGGTTTTATTTTCCAGTCTTGTGATCTCTTGTAAGACTCTGTTTTCAAATACCCGGGCTTCCGCCGTTTGTGATTGTACTGGAGGGAAAATATCCGATTTTCTGTGTAGCCCACTATCTGGTTCCATATGTTCCATTTTGTCCTCAAAAAACTGTTTTAGGTGGATTTTCCTCATGAATTCCGTAAACTCCTCTTAGAATTTGAAGCAATTATGCTTGTTTGTAGTTACAAAACCAAGGCCTTTTTCAAGGGCCTGGATTTTGTCCGAGGTGACTCATAGATGGAAGCTCCGGTTCCGCATTATCGGATGCATCCAATCACTCTGGATTTCACCACGAACTCCCACTGCCTGTCTTAATTTGACATCTAAAGCCCAATCCGGAAACTACAAAGAGGTATCCTAACTTAGAACAACTTTTACGATTTCCTTGTTGTTATTTGCAATTTCCTCTTGTGCTAAGGGCTTGATGTCCTAGGTCCAGATGAACCTCTGTCATAAATTCCAATGCCGTGCCTCCTAGACATTTGGATTGCAATGCACAACGTGCTCATGTTAGCAGGTCTTGGACTTAATGTGTAAAAACACATTTAACTGGTGTTTAATTTGGTGTCTGGCGTCCATATTTAGAAGGATAAATTACATCACTATTTTTTTTATTCAGTCCTAATTCTGTACTTCTAGTTAGGAAAATTAATTATTTTTCTTTTTGTGATAGTTTTTTTCTATCAAGGTTGGTATCATTAGGGTTTTTCACTAGATAGACGATTGACCACCTCAGATCTTCACCTTTGTGTATCATTTCTATGAAGTGTCCAACTAAGGGGGCTGCATGCACTCTATTTTTTATACAGCTTTTGTGCTCCATAATTCGGGTCGATTTTTCTTTCTGTCTTCCCTATATAAATCTTCTTACAGGGGCACCAGATGACATATACCACGAAACTGGAGTTACAATTAGTCAGAGCTTTTTGTCTCCATAGGCTGTTTAGATGTAAGTCTATCTCTGTTGACTTTTTAGTTTGTTGGCAACATACACAGGAACCACATGGATAATGTTCCTCTGGTGCTCGCATCCCCTATGTTTCTGTTAGGGTTGGCTGTGCCTGGATCTGTTTCGTGATGTCGTTGCGCATGATCTGATCCTTGATAGATCTACTCCTTCGAAACGCGATCAAAGGTCTTTGTAAAGGGACTTTCCCTTTCTCCAGGATGCCCCAATTGTGATGCACAATTTTTCTAATCCGATTCGAGAGGTTACTGTATGTGTTGACAAAGACTAAATTGTCTTTGTTCTTCTCTCTAGGTGTTTGTTCAAGAATTGCTTTTCGGTTGTTATTATCGGCTCTTTTCATGGCCTTTCTTGTCAAATTAGCCGGATACCCTCTAGCATGTAGGTTAGATCTTAGTTTTTGAGCTCCTTCTTTATAGTCTGCCCTATTGGTACTGTTCTTTTTCAACCGTAAAAACTGACCAAATGGTAGAATGTCACGTGTGCGGGTCGGGTGGAAACTGGTGTAATGCAACAATGCATTGCGATCTGTAGAGTTTTTTGTATGGTTTTACATAAAGTTCTCTCTTCTCTGGGTCCACTTTGATTGTGACATCGAGGTAGTTTACTTCATCCTTGCTGTAATTCTCTGTGAATTTTAGATGTTGGTTCTGTTTGTTAATCCACTCAAAGAAAAGGATGGCGATGCTTTCTTCTCCTTCCCAGATAATCAGGACGTCATCTATGTACCTTCTCCATGGTAGTATGTTCTTTTTAAATGGATTAGTATCCTTATAGATGCAGTTCTTCTCAAAAGCTTCCATGTAGAGGTTTGCAATGCTCGGGGCCAGGGTGGCCCCCATGGCTGTGCCCTGTATTTGTTTGTAGAAGGTACCATTAAAATTGAAATAACTTTCCATCAATGCCATTTCGGCACACCACATAATAAAGGATGCCGGAGTATTGGTGCTAGCATTTTCTGCAAGTAGTCTTTCTTCAAGTACCTCGAGTGAGGCCCTCTATGGTATATTTGTATAGAGAGCTACTACATCGAGACATATCAAGATCTCCTTAATAGTGTCAAAAGGTCTGCCCTCTACTTAATAATCTGAGTGGTATCCTTCACAAACGGGGCCATCTCTCTGACCATCGGTTGCATAAAATGGTTGGCAAATTTTGACAATGGCTTCAGGACCGAATCGCACCCTGACACTATTGGTCTCCCCGGTGGTGTAGTGGGCAATTTCTCCTCACACCTTCTGTCTCTCGATGGGAACCGCCCCTATACAGAGATAAAATATGCAGAGCGAACGTACGATCAGATTGGTTGATTGGCGATAGTTGCACTTCACCCTAGCATACTGATTTATCTCGTCCTCTTCAGCTATGAGAATATAATCTCTCCAGCTTGATTCTGCTAGTCAAAAGGGGTCCTCCGTTTTATTGGGGATCCTTCGTCTCTCCTATGGTCAATTGTCATAGTCTCAACTGTTCTCTGCTGTGGATGACACAAAACAACATCGGTTCTAAGTTAGCATTTTGTGCTGTTTAATGCCTCTCTCTGTTTATCTATATCTATATGGTATACAATGTGCAGTTGTGCTTTTTGATCTTATTCCCCTGGGCTTCTCAACACTTGGCGGCTTGATTCAGTTCTATCTACGGACCCCTAAATATTATTGGATCGGTGTCCTGCTGTCATTAGTTGGTAGACTGGGGGAGACAATCCCACACTATGTCTGTAGGTGACAGAGTATGGTGTCAAAAATGCTTGTATTAACATCTTCCTACCCCTTTCTCTGGCTTTTTCTATTCGTCCCTCAAACTCTGAATAAGACTTCTCTAGCTGCTTTCCCTTCTAATCTTACCTGGGGTTTACTTTTAGATGGATACCCCTTCTGGGGTTCGGGTTGCTCCTAGCCCGGCTCGTGTCCAATCCGTTAGCATTCTGCGCCGTCTGCCTCACCGCCTCTAGCCGCGCCGTTCGCTTCTCTTTAGCCAGTGTTGGGCTTGCTTTTTATTCGTTTACTCCAACCGTCACGTGACCGCATTTTCACGTGATCGTCTGCCTGTTTGGGTGCTTTTTTCTATTATTTTAACTCAGTCGGCCGTTTCCTGCCTCTGGCCCACCTTGTTGACGTGAGCTCCAACAATGGGTCGACCACGCATGATAAGGCAATTTGTGTTAAGACACTAATCCGTCCCGCGCATCCCACATCTGACACATAGATGGAAGCTCCGGTTCCGCATTATCGGATGCATCCAATCACTCTGGATTTCACCACGAACTCCCACTGCCTGTCTTAATTTGACATCTAAAGCCCAATCCGGAAACTACAAAGAGGTATCCTAACTTAGAACAACATTTACGATTTCCTTGTTGTTATTTGCAATTTCCTCTTGTGCTAAGGGCTTGATGTCCTAGGTCCAGATGAACCTCTGTCATAAATTCCAATGCCGTGCCTCCTAGACATTTGGATTGGAATGCACAACGTGCTCATGTTAGCAGGTCTTGGACTTAATGTGTAAAAACACATTTAACTGGTGTTTAATTTGGTGTCTGGTGTCCATATTTAGAAGGATAAATTACATCACTATTTTTTTTATTCAGTCCTAATTCTGTACTTCTAGTTAGGAAAATTAATTATTTTTCTTTTTGTGATAGTTTTTTTCTATCAAGGTTGGTATCATTAGGGTTTTTCACTAGATAGACGATTGACCACCTCAGATCTTCACCTTTGTGTATCATTTCTATGAAGTGTCCAACTAAGGGGGCTGCATGCACTCTATTTTTTATACAGCTTTTGTGCTCCATAATTCGGGTCGATTTTTCTTTCTGTCTTCCCTATATAAATCTTCTTACAGGGGCACCAGATGACATATACCACGAAACTGGAGTTACAATTAGTCAGAGCTTTTTGTCTCCATAGGCTGTTTAGATCTAAGTCTATCTCTGTTGACTTTTTAGTTTGTTGGCAACATACACAGGAACCACATGGATAATGTTCCTCTGGTGCTCGCATCCCCTATGTTTCTGTTAGGGTTGGCTGTGCCTGGATCTGTTTCGTGATGTTGTTGCGCATGATCTGATCCTTGATAGATCTACTCCTTCGAAACGCGATCAAAGGTCTTTGTAAAGGGACTTTCCCTTTCTCCAGGATGCCCCAATTGTGATGCACAATTTTTCTAATCCGATTCGAGAGGTTACTGTATGTGTTGACAAAGACTAAATTGTCTTTGTTCTTCTCTCTAGGTGTTTGTTCAAGAATTGCTTTTCGGTTGTTATTATCGGCTCTTTTCATGGCCTTTCTTGTCAAATTAGCCGGATACCCTCTAGCATGTAGGTTAGATCTTAGTTTTTGAGCTCCTTCTTTATAGTCTGCCCTATTGGTACTGTTCTTTTTCAACCGTAAAAACTGACCAAATGGTAGAATGTCACGTGTGCGGGTCGGGTGGAAACTGGTGTAATGCAACAATGCATTGCGATCTGTAGAGTTTTTTGTATGGTTTTACATAAAGTTCTCTCTTCTCTGGGTCCACTTTGATTGTGACATCGAGGTAGTTTACTTCATCCTTGCTGTAATTCTCGGTGAATTTTAGATGTTGGTTCTGTTTGTTAATCCACTCAAAGAAAAGGATGGCGATGCTTTCTTCTCCTTCCCAGATAATCAGGACGTCATCTATGTACCTTCTCCATGGTAGTATGTTCTTTTTAAATGGATTAGTATCCTTATAGATGCAGTTCTTCTCAAAAGCTTCCATGTAGAGGTTTGCAATGCTCGGGGCCAGGGTGGCCCCCATGGCTGTGCCGTGTATTTGTTTGTAGAAGGTACCATTAAAATTGAAATAACTTTCCATCAATGCCATTTCGGCACACCACATAATAAAGGATGCCGGAGTATTGGTGCTAGCATTTTCTGCAAGTAGTCTTTCTTCAAGTACCTCGAGTGAGGCCCTCTATGGTATATTTGTATAGAGAGCTACTACATCGAGACATATCAAGATCTCCTTAATAGTGTCAAAAGGTCTGCCCTCTACTTAATAATCTGAGTGGTATCCTTCACAAACGGGGCCATCTCTCTGACCATCGGTTGCATAAAATGGTTGGCAAATTTTGACAATGGCTTCAGGACCGAATCGCACCCTGACACTATTGGTCTCCCCGGTGGTCTAGTGGGCAATTTCTCCTCACACCTTCTGTCTCTCGATGGGAACCGCCCCTATACAGAGATAAAATATGCAGAGCGAACGTACGATCAGATTGGTTGATTGGCGATAGTTGCACTTCACCCTAGCATACTGATTTATCTCGTCCTCTTCAGCTATGAGAATATAATCTCTCCAGCTTGATTCTGCTAGTCAAAAGGGGTCCTCCGTTTTATTGGGGATCCTTCGTCTCTCCTATGGTCAATTGTCATAGTCTCAACTGTTCTCTGCTGTGGATGACACAAAACAACATCGGTTCTAAGTTAGCATTTTGTGCTGTTTAATGCCTCTCTCTGTTTATCTATATCTATATGGTATACAATGTGCAGTTGTGCTTTTTGATCTTATTCCCCTGGGCTTCTCAACACTTGGCGGCTTGATTCAGTTCTATCTACGGACCCCTAAATATTATTGGATCGGTGTCCTGCTGTCATTAGTTGGTAGACTGGGGGAGACAATCCCACACTATGTCTGTAGGTGACAGAGTATGGTGTCAAAAATGCTTGTATTAACATCTTCCTACCCCTTTCTCTGGCTTTTTCTATTCGTCCCTCAAACTCTGAATAAGACTTCTCTAGCTGCTTTCCCTTCTAATCTTACCTGGGGTTTACTTTTAGATGGATACCCCTTCTGGGGTTCGGGTTGCTCCTAGCCCGGCTCGTGTCCAATCCGTTAGCATTCTGCGCCGTCTGCCTCACCGCCTCTAGCCGCGCCGTTCGCTTCTCTTTAGCCAGTGTTGGGCTTGCTTTTTATTTGTTTACTCCAACCGTCACGTGACCGCATTTTCACGTGATCATCTGCCTGTTTGGGTGCTTTTTTCTATTATTTTAACTCAGTCGGCCGTTTCCTGCCTCTGGCCCACCTTGTTGACGTGAGCTCCAACAATGGGTCGACCACGCATGATAAGGCAATTTGTGTTAAGACACTAATCCGTCCCGCGCATCCCACATCTGACACATAGATGGAAGCTCCGGTTCCGCATTATCGGATGCATCCAATCACTCTGGATTTCACCACGAACTCCCACTGCCTGTCTTAATTTGACATCTAAAGCCCAATCCGGAAACTACAAAGAGGTATCCTAACTTAGAACAACTTTTACGATTTCCTTGTTGTTATTTGCAATTTCCTCTTGTGCTAAGGGCTTGATGTCCTAGGTCCAGATGAACCTCTGTCATAAATTCCAATGCCGTGCCTCCTAGACATTTGGATTGGAATGCACAACGTGCTCATGTTAGCAGGTCTTGGACTTAATGTGTAAAAACACATTTAACTGGTGTTTAATTTGGTGTCTGGTGTCCATATTTAGAAGGATAAATTACATCACTATTTTTTTTATTCAGTCCTAATTCTGTACTTCTAGTTAGGAAAATTAATTATTTTTCTTTTTGTGATAGTTTTTTTCTATCAAGGTTGGTATCATTAGGGTTTTTCACTAGATAGACGATTGACCACCTCAGATCTTCACCTTTGTGTATCATTTCTATGAAGTGTCCAACTAAGGGGGCTGCATGCACTCTATTTTTTATACAGCTTTTGTGCTCCATAATTCGGGTCGATTTTTCTTTCTGTTTTCCCTATATAAATCTTCTTACAGGGGCACCAGATGACATATACCACGAAACTGGAGTTACAATTAGTCAGAGCTTTTTGTCTCCATAGGCTGTTTAGATCTAAGTCTATCTCTGTTGACTTTTTAGTTTGTTGGCAACATACACAGGAACCACATGGATAATGTTCCTCTGGTGCTCGTATCCCCTATGTTTCTGTTAGGGTTGGCTGTGCCTGGATCTGTTTCGTGATGTCGTTGCGCATGATCTGATCCTTGATAGATCTACTCCTTCGAAACGCGATCAAAGGTCTTTGTAAAGGGACTTTCCCTTTCTCCAGGATGCCCCAATTGTGATGCACAATTTTTCTAATCAGATTCGAGAGGTTACTGTATGTGTTGACAAAGACTAAATTGTCTTTGTTCTTCTCTCTAGGTGTTTGTTCAAGAATTGCTTTTCGGTTGTTATTATCGGCTCTTTTCATGGCCTTTCTTGTCAAATTAGCCGGATACCCTCTAGCATGTAGGTTAGATCTTAGTTTTTGAGCTCCTTCTTTATAGTCTGCCCTATTGGTACTGTTCTTTTTCAACCGTAAAAACTGACCAAATGGTAGAATGTCAGGTGTGCGGGTCAGGTGGAAACTGGTGTAATGCAACAATGCATTGCGATCTGTAGAGTTTTTTGTATGGTTTTACATAAAGTTCTCTCTTCTCTGGGTCCACTTTGATTGTGACATCGAGGTAGTTTACTTCATCCTTGCTGTAATTCTCGGTGAATTTTAGATGTTGGTTCTGTTTGTTAATCCACTCAAAGAAAAGGATGGCGATGCTTTCTTCTCCTTCCCAGATAATCAGGACGTCATCTATGTACCTTCTCCATGGTAGTATGTTCTTTTTAAATGGATTAGTATCCTTATAGATGCAGTTCTTCTCAAATGCTTCCATGTAGAGGTTTGCAATGCTCGGGGCCAGGGTGGCCCCCATGGCTGTGCCCTGTATTTGTTTGTAGAAGGTACCATTAAAATGGAAATAACTTTCCATCAATGCCATTTCGGCACACCACATAATAAAGGATGCCGGAGTATTGGTGCTAGCATTTTCTGCAAGTAGTCTTTCTTCAAGTACCTCGAGTGAGGCCCTCTATGGTATATTTGTATAGAGAGCTACTACATCGAGACATATCAAGATCTCCTTAATAGTGTCAAAAGGTCTGCCCTCTACTTAATAATCTGAGTGGTATCCTTCACAAACGGGGCCATCTCTCTGACCATCGGTTGCATAAAATGGTTGACAAATTTTGACAATGGCTTCAGGACCGAATCGCACCCTGACACTATTGGTCTCCCCGGTGGCCTAGTGAGTGATTTATGTATTTTTGGCAGTATATAAAATTGTGGGATCCTGGGTTTTTCTACAATGAGGAAAATAGCCTCTTTTTTCGTTATCCATTTCTTCTGCTTTTGTGACTTTTTGATGGATCAATCTTTCCAGTTTTTGTGTTGGGTCGTCTTCCAATTGTTGATAGTTGTTAGTATCTCTTAGTTGGTTCATACACTCGTCTACATAGTCTTTCCTGTTAAGGACAATCGTGGCGCCGCTCTTATCTGCTTTTCAAATTATTATCGAATCGTTAAATAACAGTGTCTTGAATGTGGCTTTTAAGACTAGATTAAGGTTTTGGAACGTTTTTTCTTTTTCGGTTTTATTTTCCAGCCTTGTGATCTCTTGTAAGACTCTGTTTTCAAATACCCGGGCTTCCGCCGTTTGTGATTGTACTGGAGGGAAAATATCCGATTTTCTGTGTAGCCCACTATCTGGTTCCATATGTTCCATTTTGTCCTCAAAAAACTGTTTTAGGTGGATTTTCCTCATGAATTCCGTAAACTCCTCTAGATTTACTACAGTGTTCTCATGCTGCGGGTCATTACTCTCCGGTCTGGGTCCCATTCCTGTTGGTCCCGTCCTAAAAAAATGTTGTCCATTTGGGTTTCCTCTACTGTTGTTTCTCCTCATGCCGCTTCCTCTCCTGAAAGCCCTTCTGCCTGTGTTGAATTCAGAGGCACGTCCTCTTCTCCCTGTGTTATTGCCTTCCCCTGTGCTGTCAGATGTTCCTCTAAACCTGACTCTTCTTTTACTGTTGCTTTGCTTTTGATTTTGCACTTGTTCTTCTTGTTCTTTAGAAAAGTATCTGTCCTGTACATATGGGACGGCTTTTTCATGGGTGAATTGTTGTATGTCCTTTTTTAATCTCCTAATCCGTTCTTTGGTTACGTCTTCTTTAAATGCCTTCATCTCACTCATAAATTCATCCAATCGTTTTTTATATTGTTCAATCGGGGCAATTTTTAAAATGTCATCCTCCAGTTTTTGTAGGTCTATAGCTATTTTTTCTGTAGTTTGTTTGGCGGTATCTATTATCAGGATAACCCAATCCCGACCGCATTTGTTTCCGATGTAGATCCACTGTAATAGAAATTCTTTGTTCTCTAGGAAAATCCTTGGCTCATTTCTTACTACGAGCCCCTGTCTTAGTATACTGTTTCTCAGGTATTCTAGCATTATGCTACCATGCAACTCAGACCTTATCAATCTCTTTATAATCTGGGTTAGTTCATCCCAACTAGTGAGATTAGATGTATCTCCCAGTTCTCCTCCGAACAGTGTCGAGTTACTAAGTAATTCCATGATGTACTCATCATCATAACTTTTACACCTTTCGGCGGCCATGTTGTCACTTGTATCATGTGCAACCTGTTCCTCCCAAGTAGAAGATGATGTCATCTTGTAACATTCGCCTCACAGGGTTCACATTATCTCCATCCATCACCCTCCTGGCCCCACTGGTTTATTCTTTGATGCATTCGGGCAACTCCTTCAATCTCTTTCCACTAAAATTCACCTAAGTCTTTATGTGACTTTAACCTTCCCTCTCCAACCACTTCTCAGAAATCTGAACTGCAGTCTTTTCTTAATGACCACGCTCTCCACTCTATCCATAACCTACCTACTCACACCAGGGGCAACTCTTTGAATCTCTTAATCATCTTCACCTCTCTCGGCCACTAATACTACTCTCACATGATCCCTATCTGATCACTCGATTGTTTCCACCACCATCTCCTTTCCACCTTCTGACCTCTCCTCACCACTTGCCTCACCTATTACTAAAAGGAAATGTAAATCTTCTGCTGCTCCACCACTTTGCTCGGACCTAACTCTCATCCATCGCACCTGATGCCTCTTCCACTAACACTGCCTTCTGCAGCGTCCAATCACTACTATGTGATTCATTCTCCTCTCACTTCAAACTACTAAAATTCACCCCAAGGTCTCAGTATCCGCAACCACGGGTCACCCCATTCATAGGCTCTCTCTGGCAGACACGTATGGGCTGCTGCGCAAATTGAGGTGCACCCACTTGCATGAGGACCTGAAACGTTACCTCTCTGCCCTGAATGCTCCCAAGTCCTCCCTTGAAAGAGCAAAAATTGATTTCTACTGCACCCTCATTGACACACGCTCCAACCATCCTCGCTGACTACAGGCACCTTAAACTCACTCCTCCTAAACCCATGACTATCAACTCCACTCTCACAGCTAATGACCTAGCTGAATACTTTGCTGCAAACATTTCCCAAATTATAGACTCTCCTCTCCTCACCTTCCTTACACTCCCTCGTCCTACATTAGCAAACGTCTATAATATTATAGACCTCTGGATGCAACAACACTGGATGTGTTTGAATAACACCAAGACCAAACTAATGATCTTTGGAACACGACAGGCTAGATCCAAACTTGGTGAGGAATACAAAGCCTTTATTATCAAAGAGGCTAATATTCCGGTAGTCCCAAGTCAAGACACTCGGGATGATGGTCGAAGCATCAGTGGGCTCAGAAGTACAAGTTAACTACCGGCATAAAAACAATGCCTACTATCTGCGCCTACTGAGAGCCATCAGACCATTTATCAACGAAGAAAATACAGCTACCATCGCGAGAGCGATCATATTGTCGCGTTGAGACTATGGCAACGCCTTATTACTTGGAGCCACCAAGAGAGAAATAGAGAGGTGCCCAGTAAGGGAAAATGATGCAGTTCGCATAGTAAAGGGAATTTAAAATAGAGAGCATATTATGACAGGGAGAACATCTTTACACTGGCTCAGAGTGGAAGATAGAGTCAAATTTAAGGCTATGACAATAGTTCACAGGTGCTTATTTGGTGATGCACCGAGCTTCTTTAAAAAACAATTTTCAATCTCTATCCCTCTGAGACTTCTAAGATCAGCCGACTCGGGCCACTGAACATACCTTGCGTGAATCGCGCATTAGGTTGTGGCAGATCTTTCCTGGTGAAGGCAGCACAACACTGGAATAAGCTGCCTGCTGCTCTCCGGCAAGAGGAAAATTGTCTGAGTTTCAGGAAATCATTGAAAACTTTTTTGTTTCAATAAAACTGCCATAAGAGGCAAGTCCCCATTGCCCACTCTTCTAATTGTTAGCTGGGATTAAGATGTTATTTGTCCTTTACTGGCTTCTCTGCGCCGTGATGCCCACGGGCTTTCGGCACGCTATAAGCACACACATAACATAACATTCTACACTCCGCCTACTCTACCATTATCCTCTGCCTCCATCTCCCACTTTAGTCACACTAATTGTGAAGTATTATCTCTACTGCTTAAGGCTAACCCCTCTTGTGCCCCATCAGATCATCTTGCTCCTCAGCTAGTCAAGGTTATGGCCCATTGAATGGCCTCTCACCTCGCTGAGTTCTTCAACTTTTCCTTACACTCTGCTTGCTTTCCCTCTATTTTCAAATTGGCCACGGTCATCCCTCTCCTAAAAAAGTAAGGGGCTGACCCGAATCTACCGGCTAAATTTCACTGTGTGTCGCTCCTTCCGTACTACTCGAAAGTGCTTGAAATGGCTGTGTTTAACAGTCTTACCAATTGTTTAGACATCCCCAATTGCCGGACCCCGTACAAGCAGGTTTCCGCTCCTGCCACTTCACTAAAACTGCTCTCATGAATGTCTCCAGCTTCATCTCCTCTGCTAAGCACTCCGACCTATCCTCTATCGTAATTTTCCTTGACCGGTACGCTGCCTTTAACACTGTTGATCACTCTGTTCTCCTTAATATTCTCTTTCTTCTTGGGATTCGTGATCAAGCCCTTTCCTGGATTGAATCCTACCCGGCAACTCGCCAATTCTCAGTCTTCTGTAACAACACCTCGCAATTCACTCCTCTAACTGTTGGAGTTCCAAAGTGCCCCGTCTTGGGTCCTCTCCTCTTTACACTTTACACCTTTGCTCTTGGGTCACTAATCTCCTTTGGATTCTCGTACCAACTCTTTGCGGGCGACACCCAAATCTTCTTCTCTTTATCTCCTCTGATTTCTCTATCAAAATTTCAAACTGTCTTTCTGCGATTAAATATTGGATGGCTTTGCACTCTCTAATGTTAAACTCTTCCAAAACAGAGGTGCTGTTCTTCCCTGCAAAATACTCTCTCTCATCTCTTCCCCTGCCCATTCAGTTTCCACCCGACACTCTCTGCTTTTCTTTTTCAGGTAGAACCCTCTGTGTCATCTAGGATCCTTCTCACACCTTCGCTACTTTCATCTCCAAAACTGCAACAGGGGCTTGCCCCAACCTCCTAAATATTAGGAAAATAGGCACTTCCTTCCTTTCAACAACACCAAGCATCTCTTAACCACTTTTGTATACTCTAAACTGGACTACTGTGCCAGCAGCTCTTTGATCTCTCAAACTATGCTTTCTGTCCTCTCAACAAGATCATTAACTTTACTTTCATGGACTCTCTTCGAATTCCCTCACTTCACACCTACTTCCTTGTATCGTCACCTGACTGGATGACTAAACAAATCTACCCACAGAAAGGCGAAACAGTATCTATCCTCATCTATCCAGCTCTACAAGCCTTCTCGTAATCTCCACTCTGCCTCCTTGACTACCCTTGTTGCACCTCGTCCTCCCTGTGCTTCCTCTCGCTTCTGCTCTTTCTCTCTTCTTGCTCCACTTGCATGGAATTTGCTTCCACAGACATCCGAGAAACAGTCCACAGCGATTTGTTCAAAACCAAACTAAAAGCCTACCTCCTCGCCTCCGAGTAACCCTCTTAACCTACCTCTCACCTGCCTTCTATCCAACATTTTACCCTCGCCCTTACCCTGTCTGTCACTTTCTACTGCCTCCACTCTAGCACTTCATCCATCATGGTCACATCCCTAACACAGCTGGCCTACCTGCCCTTAAAAATGTATAATGTTGGTTGTCCTTAAGATTAGGCAGGGGAAGACGTGATAGCTCTGACCATGTAACATGGTTAAACTTATGAGTTCTTTGTGTACTTTTCAAGTCATCTCTACAAACCTGAGTATTATTGAAAACCAACCATTAACACATTTCAACCAACTAGAACTGAAACAATGTGGTCAAACGCCATGCTGACTGGTCTCAAATAACAGCTTCATCACTTAATAAAGTGTGTTGTAGCCCAAGTTTATTTTGTCTTTGCCTGGTACCTGGCCCTCATGCCACCAGGCCGGGGAGGAGGAGCACTCTACCCCCTCCTTCCTCAGTACAATTCAGGCAGCAGCCCCACAGAGATAACGTTGTTCCCTTGTCCCTACTCGTTCCCCGCAAAGGTGTTCCTCAGTGTCAGCCAGGGGTGCAACAAAAACTACATTTCAGGGAGAGGGGGCTAACCCTTCAAATGTTGGGAGTGGTGCTAACTTCAGAGACAGCGGGGCAGGGGCAAACTTATTTGCGGGGGGCATCTAATTTATTTAGACAGATCCAATGAGGAATTGTACGATCGGACCAAAAAAAAGGTTGGACCGTACAAAAAGTCCGAAAAATGCTACCACCAAAGGTTCGAACACCATAAGTTCGAACCTTTGGTGGTAGCATTGTAGATAAGTACATTAAAAAAAAAAGATTGCGGGGGCTGGCCCCAGCAGCACACCCAAAAAAATAAAAAAATAAACAGGGGCTGCGGGGGTGTCCCCCGCAACACCCCCCACACTATACTGTGTGGTATAGTGAGCGGGAGTTTGCGGGGGACACCCCTGCAGCTCCCGAAAAAAGAAAAGGACTCTGCGGCGCCGGTTCCTGATCACGGAAATGAAAGGGAACTGGCACTGCAGGGACTCAGCGTGTAAAAAAGGTAAGTAGGTTTTGTTTATGTTTGGGGTGTGGGTGTGTTGAGGGTGTGGGTGGGGGAGTGGGTATGTAGGGGTTTTGAATGTGTTTTCGCATGGGAAATGTGCAAACCTTTTGTGGTTCGCACATTTCTCATGCAAACTTTTCCGTCGCTGACTTTCCGTGACAAAAAAATCACGCACATCCTTCTGAGACTATTCTACTGCAGCTTCCATGTTACAAGCAGGTAACTCTCTCCTTTAAGTCTAAAAGCACTTACTAAAGGACTGCTGTGAGAAGGACGGGTCTCCTGTCCCCTCTCTACCTTTCCAATCACTCCCCTGGCATGCAAGTACTAACCTCAGATCACGATTTCAATTTCATAAAAATGTATGCATATGAATGCAGGTGCTACCAGTGAAATGCTTTACGTTTGTAATTGTAGGGCTTTTGTTAACAGGGAAGCCCAGGTGCCGTTTAAAATATGTGTCCTGTTCTGTACTGCCAAAGCTCTGAAGGTCAGCCAGGTCGAGTCAACATAACCAAACATTTCAGGTGGGCGCGGCTGAAGCCGGTTATGATATGATATGATATTGCAATTATAACGCGCCTATACACAAGTGTTTCAAGGAGCGATGCGGCAAGGAGGGGGGAACAAAAGGAAGACAGAGACAGCGATCCTACTCGGCCAAGTGTCATTCAGATCACGCAAGTGCAGGGGAAGGGGCAGAGGAAAAGTGCAGAGGGGGTGGGAACAGTGCAGCACATGGGGTAATAGAATAAATAAAACAATAAGAGCGGTAGGGCCAGCTGGTGGCAAGTGCCATGCTGACTGGTGCAGACATCAGGTGTCAAGTGCTGGGGGGGACTGTAGGGATAGAGAAAACAGTTCCCAAGTGCGGGGTTGCCAGGGAGGCAGTGCAGGTGTGTAACTGGCAGGGGAGGGCACTTGGGCCCGAGATCAGAGGGTGGCCAGGTAACCAGTACAGTTTCAGCCAGGTATTCAGCAGGGGAGAGGAAGAGAGAAAGCAGAAGCAAAGAGGGAGGTTTTGAGGTGCTTCCGAAAACCGGAGATGGTTCTCCTCAAGTTTCAGGGAAGCAGGGAGGCTGTTCCAGAGGGAGGCCCCAGCCCAAGAAAGAGATCTGCCACCAACTTGTTGCTTGGAGAAGCGACTGACCCTGAGGGAGTTGGAGGCGGATGAGCGAAGAGCTCGAGAAGGAAGATATCTAGGAAGAGAGAGTTGAAGGTATTGAGACCCCAGGCCCCAGAAGGCCTTGTGGGCAATGCAGAGGGTTCTGAACTTAATCCACAGAGCCACTGGGAGCCAGTGCAGAGATTTCTGTCCTGGAGAGATGTGATCCCTGGGCTTGAAGCCAAGGACAAGTCTTGCAGTCCTGTTATGGATGAGTTGCAGAGGGCGGAGAGTAGTAGCAGGCAGATTAAGAGGCTGTTGCAATAGTCCAGCCTAGAGAGAACCAGAGCTCTGGAGACAGTGAGCTTCTGGGGGAGGAGAGGAAAGGAAGAATACCTCTGAGGAGGTGCAGCTGGTAGTGTGACTTCTTAGAGAAATCAGAGATGTGAGGAGAGGAGAGTGTTGATTCGAAGATGACCCTGAGGTTTTTAGCCTCGCGGTGGGAGCAGGAAGAGGGCCAAGAGAGGCCGGCCAGAGAGTGACAGGAAAGGCGGGAGTGGGTGTGCCGATGAGGAGAATCTCAGTCTTACTGGCATTAAGTCGGAGATCACTGGCGGCACACCACTCCTGGATAGCAGACAGTCAGAGATGAGAGACAAAGAAGAGGTGGCTGAAGGTAGCCTGAAAATGAGCTGAGTGTCATCCGCATAGCACTGAAAGTTGGGGAAGAGAGCGGCAATGCGTTGGGCAAGAAGTGCCAGGTATTGGTTAAACAGCCAGGGAGAGAGGTTAGACCCCTTGGGGATACCACAGGTAGAGACAGAGATAGAGGAGAGGAAGGACCCATGTTGGACCTGGAAGGGTCGATCAGAGAGGACAGAAGTCAGCCACGCCAGGCCCTGACCGATGATACCCAGGTTATCACGAAGACGATTGAGCAGGAAGGCATGGTTGACCATGTCAAAGGCAGAAGAGAGATCAAGTAAGATGAGGACACAGGGGGTGTTGGAATCAAGGTTGGAGAGTAGGTCTTCACGGATGTTCAGGAGAGCAGTTTCCGTGCTTCCGGCAGCTCTGAAGCCAGACTGATGGTCATGAAGACAACCAACAGATTCAGTGTGAAGATTAAGCTGGGAGATGGCGAGCTTTTCCAGGGGTTTGCCCAGGAACGGAGTGATGGTGATTAGGCGATAGTTAGCCAGGCAGGACGGGTCAGCAGAGGGTTTCTTAAGAAGAGGGTGCACAAGGGAGTGCTTCAGGGGGGATGAGAAGACTCCAGTGGCGAAGGAGTGGTTGCAGAAGTCGGCCAGAGCAAGAGCCAGGGTGTCAAAGCGGTCCTTGATGTTTTTGGAGGAACAGAGTGAAGCTGTAAAAGCGGTCCTAGATGGTTTTGGAGGAACAGAGTGAAGCTGTTTTGACAAGACTTTCATGGATCGGACTTGTCTAGAAACCTTGTCTGGGGAGAACAGGGGAAAGGCAGAGAAGGAGGCAGAAGAGGTGGCTGAAAAAGGGCCAGAGGAAGAGCAGGCAGTACAGGCAGGATGGGGAAAGGAAGAGAGAGAGGACAGGATGTCCTGAGTTTTAGAGTTGAAATCAGAAGCCAGAGCTGTGCAGAGAGTCTGGGAAGGGACAGGAGAGGTACAGACTGCAGCAGGATTGGCCAGTTCCTTGCATATTTTAAAAGAGTTCAGCCGAGTTGTTAGATGCCACAGAAACGCGGGCTTGGGTGTGAGCTCTTTTTTTTGGTGCGGACAGAGAGCCGGTATTGCCTTTGAAGCAGGCGGAAGGCCCGTTTGTCAGAGGATGTACCAGAACCAGAAGCACGCCATTTCTGCTCAGCCACCCTGCACTTGCGTTTGCGGGTGACAATGTCCGAGTCGTACCAGGAATTGCACTTGGCTTTGGGCTTCAAGCAGATCCTCATGACAGGAGCAAAAACATCGAGAGTATCAGATATAACAGAGTGCAGCATGGACAGGGCTGTCAGGGTGTGAGTCAGCCAAAGGTGGACGGGGGGAGAGAAAGAGGTCAGCTCAATGGTGTTGCACCACTGGTGCATAGCTCTCAACCATTTGTGTCGCGAAGGCGGTTGAGAACACCCGATTTTATTTTTGGCGGCTGAGAGGCCCATTGAAACGGATGGCCGTGCAGGAGGTTTGGCGGGTGAGTCAGCTATTTACAAGGCGGGTGACACCCGCCAAAAGCGTGTGAGTTGAGAGCTATGCTGGTGTCACCAGCTATGGAACCAGTTTATTTACCACCAAGCCCCTAACCTGTCCATATGCTTCAATGTGCTCTCAGCCACCAAAAACAGAAATGTCTGTTTCCACCCTCGCCCCCTGAGGACACAAAAGGTTTAGACGCATGAATTCTGGTACAGATAACCAATATTCCAAGCGACCCCTGCATAGAGAACCCAATGGCGCAGTCCTTGGCAACACTGCATAGGTGGTCAAGTAAAAACACCATAATAAATGCATACAAAATAACATAAAAAGGTGTTCAAGTAGTGTGTTTATTTCTTTCCCCTTATTCATAAGACCCATTTGGGCAAGGAGTACAGTGTGATCCTGAGCAAATCATTCTCTGTCACCGCACCTATCCTTAAAAAAAGAGAATAACCTAAAAGTGACGGTACTGCACCATAGAGAAAAATAGTGACCGTCTATATATTGCATATCAAACCATTATTTGTCTTTTGAAATAATCAGGACCATTTCCCTTTCCCTCCCGTCTCCAGCAAGAGAATTTATTGGCCACTGGCTGATTTCTACGTAAATGTGGATGCAATCTGAACAGAAACCCAATGCAATCTGAACAGAAACCCAAACCACACACCCGTTATTCCCGTACAACTGGATTTCCTGTGGCGCAAAGAACCGCCAATCCGCCACATGCTGGCAGCGGCCCCTTTAAGCGTAGCCTGAGAAGAACTCCGGGAAGAGGAGGCGGCGAGAGGGAAGCGCACGCCCAGAGCGTCCCCTCAATCAGGGGCAGCGAGAGGAAGAATGGGAAGGAAGGTGGCCCTCCTAGTTCCCGCATCGCAATGCACGCCGGGATGGGACCCTTGCGGCTGGTAGGGGAGAGGCAGCGGGCGGGGCCTAGTCTCTGAGGCCCAGCCCCATCCACTGTCATCCCATCCCCCTCTGCAAGCCCGAAGCAAGAGAAGGGAGAGGGCTGGAGAAGAAGGCAGCCCAGCAACAATAGAAGCTGGGGGAAAAGGGGGAGCACGCAGGGGCAGAGGGGGGACACGCAGCCGAGACCCGTTACAGCAGCCAGGGGTGGGAATCAGGAAAAGGCTGCGGAGGCATTGGGATCTGTCCAACAAAGGGGTGGCAGGGAGTAAGGGGGTGTGAGAACAGGCAGGGGAGAAAGGGCAACAGCGCAGAGAGGACGCTATAGAGAGGTAGGGGCATAGGGGTGGGGAAACAAGGAACTGGTGGGGAGTAGTGAGATGGATAAAGGGGAAAGGGCAGCCGAAACGTTGGAAATCGGGCAGCAGAGCTGCGAGAGCAAGGGAAGGGGTTGGTAAAACAGGCAAGAGAGCGAGACAGGGGAGTAGGCACAAGAGAGCAGGCAGCAGAGAGCTTGGGGTGTAATATCATGCAGCTCATGGCGCAGGTAGCGGAGCTAATGGGAGAGGCAACCCAGACTTAGTGTGGTGGGCAGCAGAGGACTGGGGAGGCAGAGGACAAATACAGCTGCTGCTGCTGTCATCAGTACCAACATTGCCACTATCCTCGCAGTAACCTGCGGCAGAGAGCTGGGTCAGCAGGCAGCAACAGAACAGCTGGGGGAGAAGGCAGCACGGTCCAGGGGTCTATAAAGAGGTCCTGTGGCAGCAGTGTCAACATCCCCCTTTGTACAGTAATCTTCAGCCGGGATAGAAGAGAGAGTCGAGGAGTCGGCACAGGGCTGGAGCTGCAGGTGAGCTAACACAGCTGCTGATCCCAGCATAGCCCGAGGAGGAACGCCACAACTAACCAACCCATCGAGCTCAACAGGCTGGGCCAGCTCACCAAACATCCCTTCCAGTAGTATTCACGGATTTTCAGTTCCTTTTTTGAATTTTTTTTTTTTGCCTGACCCGTTTGGGATTTTTTGTGCGGGTAAACTGCATTGTTTTGGGATAAACATGGATTGACCCCAGTGCATATGGATTTGAGAAGGGCGTTGGATGAATAATGTCAAGGACTCTCTTGACGGAGGAGTCGGTTTTGTGGACTGTATTCCATTCCCACGAGAAATTTGGAACGTATTTGACTGTTGGTACATTTAGAAGATGATGGCTGGCCACAGCTTAGAAACTGCTTCCTGGAGCTCTGCGTGTCTAAATGTGAAATTCTGACTATAATTACACCAGGTTGTTGAGACCTGAACATCTCCCAGAACCACCATGGTGGACCCAGTGGGATTTGCAGAGGCGTGGAAAGCCCAGTTCCCAGATTCGGAGCCCCCGAAAATGGAACTGAAGTCCCTGGGGGACATTGAGCTCGAGCTAGACCTCTGTAAGGCATCTATCAGGAAGTTGGAAATGGAGGTGAACAAGGAGCGATTCCGCATGATCTACTTGCAGACGCTGTTGGCCAAGGAGAAGAAGAGCTATGACCGGCAGCGGTGGGGGTTCAAACGGAATTCACAACCTATGGACGCGGTTCCAGACATCGCCAATTCAGACCTCCATTACCTTTCCCAAGCTGGGGATCAAAGTGGGTCTGAGAAAAGCAAGCACTACCATGGAGAGGAGAAACCGAAGCCTAGATTAGCGTCTTTGAGAAAGTTGTCCACTCAGAGCGAAGGGTCAGATATGTCTATCCTGGACAGCCCGCACCATGGGGATGGAGAGCATGATCGAAACAAGTATTATAACGACGAGAAAAAAAAGCGGGTCTCCGAGGACTTGGACAATAAGTCTGATGTGGACAGGTCCCCTTCGAAGCCCAGACCAGCTGTGCGCAGGTTGTTAAGTTCGTCTGATAAAGATGGGTCATTTGACTCCCCAGACAAAGAGAAGGGTCCAGGTAGTGTGGCAGCCCTGAGGTCTAACTTTGAGCGGTTTAAAAGGACCAACTCCCATTCTTCGACTGACTCCAAAATCTCCCCAGAGAAGCCCTTTTACGTGAACATGGAGTTCCATCATGAGAAGGGGCTGGTAAAGGTAAATGACCGTGATGTTTCTGATAAGATCAGCAACCTTGGCACGCAAGCCATGCAGCTAGAGCGCAAGAAAACACTCCATTCTCTTCCTGGTAGCATCTCGCCAGGGGAGTCACAGAAGCCAGTCTACCGAGGCAGGTCCTCGGAGAGCAGTTGTGGGTATGATGGAGAGTATGAAGATGCAGAACTTAACCCCAAGTTTATAAAGGACAACTTGATCAATGCAAATGGAGGGAGCCGACCGCCATGGCAGCCAGTCGAGTATCAGCCATACCAAAGTGTCTTTGTTGGCGGAATGATGGGGGAGATGGATGGGAAAGGGCCTGTCATGCGCCCTCAGAATGCTTCTGACCCAGACAGACATCTTACTTGGCCCAGGAGATCCTATTCCCCACGTAGCTTTGAGGACATTGGAGGGGGATACACTCCAGACTGCAGCTCTAATGAGAACTTGACATCCAGCGAAGATGACTTCTCATCTGGGCAGTCAAGCCATATCTCCCCAAGTCCTACCACGTACCGCATATATCGGGAGAAGAGCCGTTCTCCCTCCCAGAACTCTCAACAATCCGTGGACAGCAGCAGCCCTCCCACCCCACAGTCCCAAAAACGCCACAAGCAGCAGGTGGTGGTTTCGGAGGCCACCATCGTGGGGGTGCGTAAGACTGGGCAAATCTGGCCAAATGATGCAGATACACCTTCCTCTGGAAGAGTGCCACCCGATGGCTGTTTACATGGAGATACAGGTAAGCACACATGTATGTTTTAGATATTTACTCAAGATTTCTCTTTTGTGGGGTATTTTGTTGTAAGTAGCTCTTGTCATACGAGCGTGGAATTCTAAACATAGATTTCCACGCTCGTAATTCTAATGTTCTAATATTGTTTACCTTTGGTTGTGGCTGGATACTGGACTGTTGGAAGAGCAGGGAGCTGTGGCACGGCTGGCTACAGGTTGATCAATAAAGGTATCGCTTCACTCCCAGTGTGTCTCCTCTGTTATTACATATTTCTTGAAGGGAATGGTGTATTGAAGGCAAAATCATGGATGTCATTAAATAAGTGCAAAATGTACAAAACCTTTGGACATTGCTAATATTAAGGGGTCATTCATCATAAGAACTGACGAGGTCATTTAACGAAAAGAAAAACATTATTCTATTCCGCCAATCCTACATCACCAACCATAAGAATGACCCTTTGATGTTAGTTTTGATGCCCTGGGTGCCATTCCACATATGCAACCATTATGAGACTCCACACTGGTTATCTCTCCCAGAGAGAACGTGATAACTTGGGTCTCCTCCTCCAAGTACATATATCAAGAATTGTCCATTATGTTTTAAACCACACATCAGACACTTGCTCTCCTACAGACTAGTCCCGGATGACCTTTTACCTGTTGCAGTTATTAATAGTGAAATATATTTATTGGTACACCCTTCGGTGCAGCATGCCACAATGTTGCTCCTAGGCCACAGGTTTCTGTCCCATTCTGAAAACACTTGTGGTCGATCAACCTGCCAATTATATCAGAGCAGGTACCTTCCTGCCACGATTCTGTGGCAGTAATTTCCTTAAACATGAGAAATGTGAGAAAATAGTCTCATAGAGAAGATCCTTTTGCCTGCAGAGAAATCGGGGACTTGGATCTATTCTGCAGAGCAATCCGAGAAATTTCTTCACCCACAGAAAAATATAGGATTCCCATTTAACATGCCTAACTTAAGTAATGTGTGTGTATATGCCTGAGAAAGCTCAGAAAATATACGTGAAACGTGTGTCTGGCTAATGGGTATTACCCAAATTGACCTTTTACTATTCACCTTTTGTCCTAACTGACCTAATTATAGTGGTCCTAATAGACCTTGTGCACAATTGACCTTTTCTATTATTTTAGTTATTTGATATATGTATTGGGTTGGTTTTGGATTATGAATAATATAAGGGGATTGGGTGGGGGGTTGCAGGGTTTTTTGGATTGGGTGGGAGTTGCGGGTCCCCCCCCCACATATATGTCCTAATTGACCTTTTAAATTGGGTCAATTCTCCCGAGGTCAAATGTGAAAAGGTCAATTAGTATACATCTGGCTAATGTGCTAAAACCACCTGCTGAAATGTACACTGGTACGTTAAAGCCTGTGTTCCTTTATTTGGACCCCTCAAGAAATAATCACAATTGGCTGCCAAAAGATTGACACCGCCACAGTATGAGCAACACCTTTCAACGGGGAAACAAGAATGACTAAACCCTTCACAAGCCGATCTCTTCCTCCTCTTAGAGGGAATAAGTGAATCGCATGTGTCCATCTGTAGATAAACGCGACCTGCAGAGAAAACGGACCACTCACATTATTGCATGTAACACTGAAAACAAGGATGTTCTGGCCATGCTTGTTGCCGTCTGCTCCAGAGGCGAGGGATCTGCCCTTGCTCTGGTTGTTGATGACGCATTATGCCAGTCACTATTTCGACAGAGACGTCAAGTCTATGCCTGATGTCTCTGCTGGAGTGTGTGCCTTCTTTCTGTGGATTGTAAGGGCCATACACCCACAATGTCTTAGGAGTTAACCACTTGTGATTTCTCTGTGGGAGAAATGAAATGCATGCCCATGATAACTCTTGGCAAGGCCCCCGACTTCTCTGCAGGAGTGGAGTTTGTCTCCATAAAATTTGAGACGTGGGTCTCACCTTTTGGCAATTCGGAACAGAAGGCGCCCATCATTGATATGAAATGATTGGTTATTTATAACGTGCTTAATACCCAGAGGTTTCTAAGCGCGGACCCGGGATCGAAGCTGTGTTTCTCTGTGAAGTCTTACTTCCAGGGTGAGAACGTTGCCCCTGAGCTATCCTCCTGAGACAAAGATCATTTACAGAGACACCCAAGACCTTGTTTCAGACTCCATCGTGTCCCATTCAGTTCTTCACTCCCGAGATCATGGATAGCTAACATACACTCTGATCAAGACTGATCTGGAGCCTATACCCTGAAACCGGGAGCAGGGTTTTTCCAGATGGATGCTAAAAAAATCAGAGCACTTGTGTCTTATAGCCTGCTGCGCACTGTGGCTCTGTTCATTCCTATGCACCATTAGTCACACCTGAGTCTATGATCAACCCCATTTCTCTGGATTTGCCTTCTCGGCCTCATCTCTCTGGTTTGACCCTCCCATCCTTCCCTCTATGGCTTGGCCTGCGCAGACTTGGCCCTTACATCCACTCTTCTGCGACATGCCCAAGCCTCACAGCTTTGGCTCATCCCTCCCAGTCTTGCCACTTTGGCATGGCTTTAAAGCCTCACCCCGGCGTTATGGGGACCCAACCCCACCTCTATGGTTTGGTCTTCAGCCTCTGGGGTTGGCCCGTCTGGTTTCCCATCAATGTATTGGGCATTTGCTTTATGGCTTGTGCTTTCCCCTACCTTGGTACTTTCAGGCTCCCTACTGTGGCTTGGGTCTTGCATATTCCCTGCTATGGCATGGGCCACCCCTCTGACTGTGGCATGGGCCTGCCAGGCTGCCCTCTGAGATTTGAGCCTCCCCACTGTGGTTTTCACCTTCCAAGGTTTCCCTCTGTGGATTAGGTCTCCCTCTCTAAAGCAAGGCTGTGCCTACCCCTTCTATATGGCAGAATAGCCAGAATCCTACTTTGAATGTGACAATCCGATTCTCATCTTGAAAAAAAACCACTTCCCCCATCCACGCCACTGCACCAATCTATCTGCTGCGGACACCAGCTAGGGGAGTGGGCAACCAGGACCCAATGTCATCCAAGCCACATCGATTTATGGGACGGAGCACGACAGTATTTTTTTTCTTTTTCTGACCGGTTAGAGACACCTTCACCTCTCTGGTAACAAATAATGTGTGCTAATAACATTCCAGAAATGGACTGGAGTGCACCAGCTATTTCGTTTTGCTCCTTGTATGTGTTGTGTGCCTCTGTCAGGCAAGGGTAGATTGTTGGCAAGCAGCATTTGAGGGACTATAGTTAACCATGATGGTGGATACATGAAGACTACTTTTCACCCATAAACCAAACACTGTGAAGCTTTTCACTAGAATCACAAGGTCATAGCTATTGGCTTTCTCCCATCGTTTGGTATGTTGTTGAACAAAATCCACGTTTCTCAGGCAAATAAGAGAGAAAAGCAACGCTCTCTTAACTAATACATGGTGTGATCTCTGGTCTTAAGAGTCTGTAACTTGAGTGAATGTATACTTGGTTTAAAATGAGACATTTTTCCATAGCCATTTCTTTTTCTCCGAGATAAAAGGTGTTTTTTTTTTAACTCTGGTGTAATCACTTACTGTCAATTACATCGCCTCATAGTTGGGCGCACATGCTATGTTCCGAAATTGGATTTCTTGAGTACTAAATATCACATCACCAAAAGCACCCCAACGTTTGTGTTTGTTTGCCCTTCAAATGGCAGATGTCTAACAGCTGAAGTGCATCAGCTGAGGGGGAGACAGGCATGCGCTGTTCTTTTGATTAAACACGGACTACTTTGTTGGGCAAGCTTTCGTTAATGCTTTTGTGCGGAAGCCTTGCTGGCTGCTGTAGTTGGCATGGAGATCATTGGCACTCTAAGGACGGTGTCTGTCTAGCGAAGGACATTGTAGGGCGGCAGAATCCTTTTTGTGGCGGGGTGATCGGGGGCGATGAAAGGGTGGATCCCTGGGGTGCGCACGCACACTCTCATTTATATGCTCGGGGGACGAGGTATTGAGGTGCCAGTTTGCAGACCTGGCCTCTGTCTGGGATCAGGGGTGGGCTTGTTGTTTGGGGTGCGCATGAGTTGTGTTATGGTCCCTCTGGGTGGATAGAAGGGGGCTGTAGATTTCTCGGGTGGGATAAGAGTTTTAATGGCTCCAGTGGAACAGGAGAGGTATCTTCGTGCAACTTGCTTGGGAAACATGGTCCTAGTGTAGGTGAAAGAGAAGTAGTGGTGATGTGATGATTTTCTTCTGCAGGTGGTTCTCTTCCCCCAAAGGACCCACAGAGTGGGTACGAGCGTTGTTCCAGCTCTAGTTGATTGACATTAGTGGGGCGGTGTCTCCTGTGTATTGGTTGCAGGGTTCGAAATATTTAGCTGCCTGGCTAGCATGGCATTAACAGCTACCAGGGGCTACTTTTGGTGCCGTGCAAACATTCCAATGTGACATGAGGGAGCTGATACCCAGGAGCTGGTTTTTGCTCCCACTCGTGAAATCTTAACTTCGATCCTGTGGTTAGCATGTGCTATGGCCCCCCGCGGTTGAAAAGGGTGGTGTTTTGACTTATGTGTGATGTGTTGTGATCAGATGGGGTTCTATGGTCTAATGGGGCTATTCTCACTTCTGTGGTGTACGGAAAGGTGGTTCTGATCTGTGTTGGGTGGTGGATTGGTGTTGTCCGGCAGTGTGGCTGGTGCTGGCTGTGGCACGTCAGAGAAGTGCACTGGGAATCCCTGTGGCTCACTCTTTTCCGCTGACCGCACGGAATCGGCGCTCTCAGTTGCGGTCGCGTTTGTGAACGTCAACAATACGAGATTAGGTGCGGCCTGTGCACACAAACACACCTTGGGAATTGTTTACTTTCGAAAGGCGTGCTTGGCAGGTGCAAGCTCCCATTCTTATGGAGCGCTGGAGTTCCCACTGAGGTCTGGGGCGGCGAATAAAGAGGCAAAGCCTACAATTGGGTAGATACATCCTCCTTGTAAACTTTGCTCATGTTTTTACAGCGAACAATTGATTCTGACTCCCCCTCTCCCCAGCACGTCATTGTGGTGCTGGGCTGGCACGAGCCCCTGACGCGTTCGCCTTTAAAATAAAGGTTTGATTAATTCATCCAGTTTTCTTTCCAAATAGAGGGGGTTATGAAGCCCCTTCGCCCACATCGGTTTGGGGACTCATTAATGCTAGCTCAGTGGTGTTGGCCGCACTGTGCTGAGTTCTCCTGGGCTGATATTGTTTACATTTTAGGCCTTGCAGAATTCGGGCATCATACATGGCGACTGACCAACGAGATGGAGAGGCTATGGCAGAGACTGCGGGACGACAGAAAATAGGGGTGTGTGGGTGTGTGTTTGTTTGTGTGTGGTACCTTTCAGAAGCGGAAGTGGGTGCATCGACTCTGATACTAGGAGCCACTGTGCACACATGGATGCACCCATTCTAATAATGGGACTCTGCCCAGCATTGCAAAGTCATGGCGAGCTGTGCCCGCTACAGGGACATTGCACTGCGCGACATGGGGTGCACTGTATCGAAGTGCAACTGCATAGAACTAGGCATGAACTGTCAGTGCTACTGCACAGGCACCGGCGTGCACTGTCGCATGGGCTTGTGCCTATTCACAGGCATTGGTGAGTGCCTGACAATGGGGAGGGCATTGTGTCTGATGATGGAGATCGGGGGTAGACTGGGGACCAAAAGTGGCCCCAAAAATGTTTTTCAAAGTGATCCCATTGTACACTATGCGAGAAGCCCAGTCCCTTGTTTGGTTTTGGGGTTCTTGCACAAAAAGAGTGGGGAACAAGAAACTTTAGCTTTAGAACAGATTCTTTGCTTTTAAGGAATGTGGGGTATGAGGAAAGATGGATTGATGGAAGGAATGTGGTAGGAAGCAAAGGGAAAGGGAAAGAGGAACTGAAAAGCAGGATACTCGAACAAAAAAAGGCCCTTTTCTAGAGGCACACCGGGAAATCTCCAGTTTCCTGTATGCCAACACACCACGGATGGAGATGTGCCACATAGGAAACATACATTGCAGTAGTGAGAACGTAGGAAGCACTACAGGTGGCACCGTGTCCCTGCCATCGGCCTTCGCATTTTATAATGCGGGACACTCGAAGTTCACCAAAAGGTGGGCTGCTTCCTTTCGGCCACCGCGGCCTCCAGGTTGCCATCAGATGTAGTGCTGGAAATGGAACAAATTACTGGGGAACACATGGCCGAGGGCATGGCCCCAGGCCAAGTCACGCACTACAGTATCTCGTCATGGGCCAAAGCCTGGGGATTTGCATGAAAGCAAAGAGCATTTTGGGACCATAAAAATCCCCACCATTTTAATTTCAAAACATGTCTGTAATAGTGATTCAGCAAGAAACTAATTTCTAAACCAGTGATGTACGTTGTGCTCTGCTCTTTTTTTTCTGTCACCATACTGTTCCTAATAATGTCCGTAGATTGCAAGACATAAATAACAATTTGGACAGCTAGCGCCAAGATACCTCCGGGTGAATGTTGCGCTTTACAAATGACATTAACATAACATAACCGCTTCATTTGGACTGTGAGGCTTTGTCCGTTTCTGCATTCTTGTCGCGTGCTGAGATCTAGAAGTGTGGGCTGCTTGTGCTTGATACTGTCCTTGGGAACAGAGCTGGGGCTTTCGTGGGCTAGCCTTCCAGCAAGACACACGTGGCCGAGCTCCACTCCATCTTGTTCCTGCCCAATTCCTGCGCTGATCTGATGTTCTTACCGCGCCAAATCGACTTTGATGAAGCCTTTTTTTTTGCGAAGCAAAATGGTAGCGGCTGCAGAGCAGAACTTCTCTGTGGGGACAAAGTGCATCACGACCAGACTTCCATAATCTCCATGTCTACTTCCCGTGCACGGCGGCTGTGTGGGAAGCCCCCCCCCCCGATTTACTGGGATCCTGCATCCAGTTGTGTTATTCAGTACTCGCCAAACTCTCCAGCATATAGTGGCATTCATTTACAGATTTTGCCGGAGAAAAAAAGAAATATTATGGTCAAAATCTGCAAATATTGCATCATTTATACGTAATGAAATCAGTAACAGGTCGAACTCCTCCCTAACCTAGACATGCTTTGTTGATCTTCCCGCTGTGCTTCCTGATTGAAAGTAATCGATTGATAGCTTACAACGTTGGTTCCTTGATTTATGGGACTTGTGGCGCTTTCTTACTGTGGCCATGTGGGTGTCCAATATGGAATGGTACTGAGATTCGTAAGCAGGCGTTCTGGAGGGTCAGACAGAGGGGGTTGTGGAGGGGGGGGGACTGCAACACAGCCCAGCAGTTGACATTGATGCACGCTTTAGTCTAATAACATGAGACCGCAGGTGGGCAAGATTCCAGTCGAGGCGCCCTTTTAGCCTCATTTCTGAAATGTTGCAGCACATTGTTTTGAGTTTTTAACGTACCCAAAATATGCTGGCTGGTGTGAGTTGCACAGTTTCTCTCCCGTGCGTTTGGCGTGAGTGATGTTCAATCCTTTATTTATATACAGGAGGAACATTGCAGTGCTGCTACCGAATGTAGAAGCCCCGGGGTTGATACTCGGTGTATAGTGTAAGCCAAGCCTTCTCCTTCTTTGTGTTGATGCTGAGTGCGGTCCCTCTACTGCCTGCTAGTACAACGCCACACAATACACAACGATGCTTTCTCGGCACAACTACAGTGCGTTTTGCCAAATGTTCATGTGACCTCTTTAATGTCACATGGGAGGGTAGCACCAGGTCTTCTCCTGCAGTTGAAGCAACGTTGTTCTTGGACATCTCTGGGTGCCTTCTACCATCACACGCTGAAGCTTTTCTGCACCGTTTCTAGACATTGCAGGTTTTCCCTGGAGGAGTGGCGTCGCTGGATCCTACTTGTTTCGCCGCATTACTGTGTCTATGCAGTGTAAGAGTAAGTAGGAGTCCTTTTCGAGCAGGTCTGTGTTGCACTCCTTACACTGTGTCCTTGTTTAATTGAACACCAATTCACCAAAGCGTCTAGTGGTGTTGATGAGCACGTACACGTATGATGTTTGTGCTGCCTGGAGGGACCCTTCTCGCTGGTTCTCGATATTGATGCTTAGTGGAGAAAGTCCCCCTGTATCTGACGTTAATGCAGACCGCAACCCCCTTCCAACTCCCCTTCCCCCTGTCTGGTGTTGGCGATGAGCGCGGAAGCCCTTATGTGTCTGGTGTTGCTGATGCGTTTAGCAGCCCTTCTGTGTCTTCTGCTAGTGCTGAGTGCAGAAGCCTACAATGCCTGGTGATTATACTGCACGCAAATGCCCATCTGCGTCTGGTGTTGGTGATGCGCGTTTAAACCACTTTGTGCCTTGTGTTGCTGATGCGTGTAGCAGCCCCGCTGTGTCTGTTGCTAGTGCTGAGTGCAGAAGCCCACTATGCCTGGTGATTATACTCCGCGCAGAAGCCCATCTGCGCCAAGTGTTGGTGATGAGCGCTGAAGCCCCGATGTGTCTGGTGTAGCAGCCCTTCTGTGTCTTCTGCTAGTGCTGAGTCAGAAGCCCACAATGCCTGGTGATTATACTCCACGCAAATGCCCATCTGCGTCTGCTGTTGGTGATGCACTTTGAAGCCTCTTTGCACCCGTTGTTGCTGATGAGCGTTGATGCCTCTTTGCACCTCTTGTTGGTGATGAGCATTGAAGCCTCTTTGCACCTGGTGTTGGTGATGCTCGTAGTTGCCCCGCTGTGTCTGTTGCTAGTGCAGAAGCCCAATATGCCTGGTGATTATACTCCGCGCAGAAGCCCATCCGCGCAAAGTGTTGGTGATGAGCGCTGAAGCCCCTATGTGTCTGGTGTTGCTGATGCAAGTAGAAGCCCATCCGTGTCTTCTGCTAGTGCTGAGTGCAGAAGCCCAATATGCCTGGTGATTATACTCCGCGCAGAAGCCCATCCGCGCCAAGTGTTGGTGATGAGCGCTGAAGCCCCTATGTGTCTGGTGTTGCTGATGCAAGTAGAAGCCCATCCGTGTCTTCTGCTAGTGCTGAGTGCAGAAGCCCACTATGCCTGGTGATTATACTCCGCGCAGAAGCCCATCTGGGTCAAGTGTTGGTGATGAGCGCTGAAGCCCCTATGTGTCTGGTGTTGCTGATGCAAGTAGAAGCCCATCCGTGTCTTCTGCTAGTGCTGAGTGCAGAAGCCCACTATGCCTGGTGATTATACTCCGCGCAGAAGCCCATCCGCGCCAAGTGTTGGTGATGAGCGATGAAGCCCCTATGTGTCTGGTGTTGCTGATGCAAGTAGAAGCCCATCCGTGTCTTCTGCTAGTGCTGAGTGCAGGCTGCTGTGCCTTTTAGAAGGACCCACGTGGGTATGAACACGTGGGTCTGATGGTATTTAAGGTAAAGGGAAATAATAATAAAGTTCTTCTGGCAAGTGAATGTGGCCCTGTGTCGTCTATGGCTTCACCTTATGCGAGTGCAGAAGCCCACTATGCCTGGTGATTATACTCCGTGCAGAAGCCCATCTGCGCCTTGTGTTGGTGATGAGCGCTGAAGCCCCTATGTGTCTGGTGTTGCTGATGCAAGTGGAAGCCCATCTGTGTCTGTTGCTGGTGCCGAGTGCAGAAATCCATATGAACCCGGTCTGTCTTAATTGTGCAGCCCTTTTATATCTGGTGTAAAAATGCTGAGCACAGAAACCTCTTGGTGTTTCTTTCCTTGGTTATGGCGTTAGTAAGGTTGAGCGCAGAAGCCCTGCTGCGTCATGTGTTGGTGCTGAGCTCAGAAAGTTCCCTCTCTGGTGCTGTTTGTGCTTCCAGTTCCCTTCCGTTGGCTTTCCTTCCCACTACTGTTTAGTTTTCCAATCCCACGTGCTCTCTACCTAACCGCAGGTTGAACAAGCCTTGCCGGAAAGGCAGGCTGTCTGGTCTTACGCCTGCTGTGGGGGAGGGATCTCTTGCACAACAGGGGCCGGGGTGCGTGTAGGAGAGAGGGATGGACTTTCTGTGGCAAGCTTGGGCACTCTGAACTGTGGGTCGGGCTTCGCTCATTTCTTGCCATCCACCTTGAACCGGCAGTCGCACCTGCACCCTTGACTGAAGGGGTTTTCAGTTAATTTGTTTAGTTGGTTACTTCCTCTTCCCTGCGTCACTGCAAGCACCTGATGGTGGAACAAGGTGCAACTCCTGCTGCATTCCATGGGAGGGGCTTGATCAAGCTTGGTACTCCACACAGGTCATTTTCCGGACCTGCTTCCTTTTGATGAGTTTTTTTTCCTCGGACTAGGTATTTGTTCATTAAGTAGGCAAGGAGGACTCTGTCGGCTGCCCTTCACTCAACTATTGGTAGACATTCTCGAGCAATTCAGGCCACCTCACCGGCAAAGGGGGCTGACTGCGCCAGATATTTAACACATTCTATAAATGATTGTTCACGCAGTGGCACATTTGTAAGACAGTACACCGCTTCAATTCACACACATTAGAAATCTTAGAAAAAGCCATGTTCATCGGTGAAAACATGGACTCTGTGGACGATGCAGTTCAAAGTGTCCGTTAGGATTAAGGTTAATGGCAGGTTCGCTGCTGTCCAATCCCTCACTGGTACCCGAAAATGTCCATATGTGACGGCAGGATCCGACTAGGGTCCATAGACAGTTGAGCACAACCATCTTTGTGGTCCAACTTGGATTCACTGGTATTACTTGTTGGGTGTTGCTGCAGCTAAACCTGGTGCTGAAACTATTGATCCTCAATAGAAAGAATATTCTAGTTCTCTTCCAATTTTACGTTATGTTAACTCTTAATTTTGAGTAAATATAATTTCCATGCTTTCTTACAGTATTCAAGGTGGTCCTAAACACTCATTCACGTTTGATCTACAAAGCTATACTGTCGGAAGACACAACATTAAAAGGGCCCCTTCAAACAGCCCGATCAATTCATCTAAGCACATGCAGGGACTACAACACTATTTATCAGCTAATATAACCATACAATGCAATAATGCTATTGACCGAAAAGTCCTCCTTTTAAAGATCACCGCAAGCAAATATCTAACTACAAGCCTGAAGATTGCTCATGGTTGACCACTGCCGTAACCATCCAACATTCCCCTAAAAAAAGAAAAGAAAATGGAGCTATAATGCCTTTAGTACTTATTTTGTAAAGTTTGTCTTGGAATTGCTGTGGTTTTAGAGATTGGTTTTGCGATTCGTCTAGCTCGTTTAATAAGAAATATGCAGGCATCGTCCTGCTCCAAGAGGTCTGGCTCATGGATAAACCATTATTAAACGGGTGCATGACTTTTCTGATAACTGCTAAAAAGGAATGAAGGGTCGCCCTTATGGTGGTCTATTGGCAGCGATCAAAAGCAACATCAGCATTACAATCTCTCAATGGCTATTCTCCACCTCTAATATACAAATTCTTGAAATAACCTGGGACAAATCGCTATTTCCTAATTTGAATATCTATTGGAATCCTGACAAGATCAGTGAAAAGCTTTTATTTAAACAAACAACTCTTTCTAACTGGTTCCCGAGCCATCCCTCGGGCATTATGATTGTCACCAGTGATTTGCATTGTATATGCTTCCCTGTTGAAGATACTGATGACAATGGACATTTTCCATATACATTTCAATCCTGCGCAAGGGGAAAACATTGGCTACATTTGAAGAACTGGGGTCTGCACCTAGTAAACGGGAACGTGAGTGGTGATATACCCCCTCACACTACATGGTCCAATAAGAAATCAAGTTCGACCATTGACGACTACTTTGTAGCTTTCATCTGTTTGTAAAAATTGCTCTTCTTTACAAATCATTATGAATACGCACAGTGACTATGCTGCCCTTCTACTAACTTGGGGCAATCAATAAGATAATTAACAACGGAGCAAGTGTCATGGCACCGGTGGTGGTCAATGGAGGCCTGAGTAGACTTGTTGGAACCACTGTACGATTAAAAGGTTTAACAACAATTTAATAATTCACAGCGACATTGCCTACCTTTTTAAAAATCTGCAATCTGGATGAGTATTGTAGTATACTCTTACGAACAGGGCAAGGGACAACTCAATATAATGATGAATGGATGCTGCTTTGTCTTTCCACCAAGAACCTCCCATTATTTTGGACAGTAATAATGAGGAGAACCCTCAAATAATAGACCAGTGCAATCCAATCATTGCAAAAATACGGATGGAGCACTTTACTAAACTCTACGGCCCTTTGACTAAAAATGACACCACACCTAATTATCTCAAAAAAACAACATTTCGTTTATCCTTTGAAAGGGAATTCATCCGAGAAATCATCTGTAAAAGAAAATCTAGTCGAGCAGTAGGCCCGGGTGGCCTCTCAAATCTTACCCGAAAATGAAATCTTGAAAACTGGCCAAAGATTCTACAAAATCTCTTTGAAACAATTGTAAATAATCGGTCCACTCAGTCTTCGTGGAAAAAAATAATATCTTGTGCTAGTCTTAAAAAGGGCGCTGGGCTCTCTCCAGGAAACTACTATCCAGTAGCGTTATCGGACATCACCAGTAAACCTTGTTCTGCTCTGATCCTTTGTGAACTAGAACAATGATCCCTTCACTCGAGTCACTTTGATGTTTTTTAATCACGATTCAGAAAATCTCTGGGGAAAATGCTTAAGGATGCCGTTATTTGCACACTCCAGAAGAGAGTCAAAAGTTTGCACCCAATTTTCCTGGCTTTTATTGATCCAACCAGTCCGTGTGTCAAAATATTAACTCTCTCTGCTTTTAAACATCTATTGTAGGCAATTTAGACAAATGGGGCCGTCTCTCCTCCTTACTTAGCATTTAGATGTTTTACCACTCTGACACGACGGTGCAAGTTAGACTTACACTGATGGGGGAAATGTCGAGGCCGATCCCCACTTATAGGGGCTTACTGCAGGGATGTGTTTTTGCTGCAGCCCTTTTTAAACTATTAATTTACGATTTCAAGGAACCGTTTCTGGTTACATGATCTTTTCCCCCCGAACTTTGGCTCAAAGAAACTTAAGTACTTAGCATATGCAGACAACCTGGTCCTTTGTTGAAGGCCTATGGGTTTCGGATCCTAATCTCGCGACACCCTGTTGGCTTACCTACAAAAAACATGCTTGAAATAAACACTGCTAAATCCAAAATATTGACTCTCTCTGTCTGTAAGAGACACAATTCCTGGACATTCCTTTGGACATTGGATAAAGGGAAAATGAAAGTCCTAAAATCTTACATCTATCTTGGGTAACCGATTGACACAAGAATGTCTACTGCTAGAACCTATAGAAGATTAAAAGTTAAGAGGGCCACATTAGCCATGAAAGCAAAGAAGGACCGTGCAAGTTATGGACGCTTCATGGTCCTAGTTTTACAAGCAGATGGTGGTCCCATGCATTGCATATGG
The DNA here is from genome assembly GCF_040938575.1 of Ambystoma mexicanum. Classification (NCBI taxonomy): domain Eukaryota; kingdom Metazoa; phylum Chordata; class Amphibia; order Caudata; family Ambystomatidae; genus Ambystoma; species Ambystoma mexicanum. Next base: position 1,560,465,412 of record NC_090932.1, read on the forward strand.
ATCTGAGTTCGTATATCTTTGAATGCTACTGACATGGACCACTCTGGAAGGAAACGTCTGGAGACTTGTTCTGGACTATCCTAAGGGTTTACCTGCATGTGTTCTCTGCCACAAACTGGGTCTATCATCAATTCTTAATTTGAGGATCTTGCTGATGTTGCTCATGGGAAAAGACTTTTAGATTTGAAAATATATTTTCCTTTAGTTCTAATCTTCTATTGGAGCTGCAACTGCCTTTTGGAGGATATACATGCTCGTTTTCTAGACATTAACAAAAAAGTATAACTTCACGATTGGTGTAAAACAAGGGATTCTATCTCCAAATACACCGACCTTAAATGTATAAATCGTGTAGAAAAACCTTTCAATTCTCTCCCAACTTATCTGCAAAACATTCCGAATTCATACTGGGGAGATCAATACTTGAAAGCGTGTTTCAACCTATTCCCCACCTTCGAAATTCTAGCAGCGAGGAATTTGATTCCTAGCACAGAAAGATCTTGTCGACTTTGTAAAGCTGCCTATTTGGAATCTCTTGACCATCTATTATTTGACTGCGACATTTTTTAGCCCAATTAAGAGTGAACATTTTTACTTCCTTTATACACAATGATGCATTTTTAAAATGCAAAGATTTCTTTTGTTCCGAATTTTAAATGGTAATGACATTTAATTTTAGCCAAAGTTCATTTTGCAAAAATGCTCTTCCCCGTTTAATTGTTTTATGCTTGATGTTGTGTACTAATAACAATGATCATTACTGGTTGTGTAAGGTTTGCTAAAAACCTGGACACATGATAATAATAAAAACCAAAGAAAACATATGTGAGGTTTTCTTAGTCTGTTCCTTGTGGGTCCCATAGTCTTCTGTGAAGAACAAATGCTACATATCAAGATCTTGGGGAAACGCAGCAGAGTTTAGAATTAAAGCAAGAAAGGATGTGGATGGCGAACTTGCTTCTGGGGTCCTTTTGGATCCTGTTAGCCTCTGAATGATGGAACTTTGGCTCCTGATGATTTGGGGCTTCATTGTGCTCAGGATCCTTTGGTGTCAGCATGAGTCCATTGAAGAGTCCTGGTGGCGGAACCACCAAGGAGCCATTCTAGTGATGCTGGGGTATGGTGCAGATCCCCAGGTCCAATGTGTATAATGGTCCGAGTAATATACATTCTAAGGGGTGTGGGCACCATGGGCAACCTGGAACTGGGTAATGAAGAAGGCTTGAATTGCTGGGGAGGAGAGCTCACCAAGTTCTTGTGTCCTGCAGGTTCAACTCTAACTCTGGATTATAAATGTATGGTATGGACTCTGTCAGATGTGGGTTTCAGGGGGCATCTCCGTTTCTCACTGGTCAAAGGGGAGAATGCAGCAATTGAGACTTTATCCGGATCCTGCAGAGAGCAGTGGAGTGGCACTGATTGTTATTTTCATTCTGGTGATAGGAAGTCTAAAGGTAGTAGGCAGAGCTTTATTTTGCAAGTCTGCACCTGGTCTTAATGTTGGCTTCTTCCTCCACATGAAACATGAACATCAGAAGCAGAAGTGATATTGATGAGGATGTGTGGCACTGGCGAGTGTTCCCAGTCCCTATCACAGGGTTGCAACCAGCCCTGCAGATAAGTGTTGCACAAGTCACATTAATTCCCTAAAAACAGGCACACACTTCAACAAATAATATGAATCCGTGGACATGGCATGTCTCCTGCTTCTACCCACAGCACTCTATAGACATGTTCATATCAGCTGTTGGCGCTTGAGTATTACTGCTGCCTGATTATGTGGAACATCACATTAAAATGCATCTTTCAATTTGCTTTAATTACTAGCTGCTATGAAGAATGATCCACATAGTATCTGTATTGCAGTTTAAATGTGCATACTCCTCTAAAAAAACACCCACATTGGGTATGCTAATTCCCTATTAACCACCTACGTTTTTTTTCCCTCCTAACTTCAACAAATAAAATACCCAAACTTCAAAATCTTATCTGGCGCTCTGGTTGCACCCACTAACATTTTTTGGCAGCCTCTCGGTGGTTGGGTTCACTTTATTGAAACTTAGCAGGCCTTTTAAGGGTAGAAGGACTGTGGATGTGGTTTTACTGCTACTTGTAGAATGCACAATCTTACCAGTCACATGTGATCCAGGCTCACTCGGTCTCTGGAAATCGCATCCAGAGACCGAGTGAGCCAACTGTGACTACATATGGTTCTTGCCATGCCGCACAGATACTCCGAGTAATGCTCGCCTGCATGACCTCGCCAACGGATCATAAAAGAGCCTTCAAAATGCTGTAGGCAAAGTGTATGTAGACTCTGTAGCAGCCTACATGCATGTTATTTTGGTTGCTTAGCTAGCAGTTAAAATCCACTGAAGCACCCTTTCTTGTCACTCACTGACTATCCTCCACACTACTTCATTTGACTCTGCAAAGTCACTCTGCTATAGCGACTTTATACCATCTCTCCACTCACACCGTTGCAAACTCTCCATGAGCTCCAGGCAGGTGCTCCCTCCACGCCCTCCATTAAATAGTTCCCTTTCTTTCACCCTCTAGCCCAATTGCTGCCTACTTCACCTCCAAAATACACAAATACGAGACACCTTGTTTGCCCTCCTCTTTTCCCTTTTCTCTACCACCTATTACCAGAAATCTTTTTGCTATCTCGTTTCTCGCCTAATTGCCTCATTGAATCCTCAATATCCTCCTATCAGTAACCAATCTTGTGCTCCTATTGGCCCCTTTGCACCACATAAAAGGAAAGAACGTTTCCTACATCGCTTCCGCCCAACTCTTTGCCCTTTTTAAACTCTTTCCATACAGGCGTCTTTCCTACCTGCTACAAAATAGCCACAGTTATCCCTCTAATCAAGAAACTATCTGCGGACCCAAGTCATACATCTTTTTACAGACCTCTCTCTCCCTTCAAAGTCCTCTAGCGAGTGTCTGCTGCATCGTCCATTACCTTGAGGATCACTTACACTCTCTGTTTCAATCATGTCCTGTAAAAGGGATGTAACCAAAGTTTTAAAAAAACAGTGAGGTACACTGGCTATTTATTTGGAGAAGGTTTGGTATTTGAGCCATTTGCATTATGGGGGGTTGTAAGGCAGTGTTGGTGTTTGCTTTGTGGTGCTATACTGTCGGATCCCAACATCTATGTCTTGCCTTGTTGTGTGGTGGACACTAGCCCGTGTCTTGACTTCTGGTGAGATGGTATAAGGGATATATACCATGTATTGATTGAATTGTGGTATGGTGATCTATGGGAAGGGCAACCTATCTTTTCTAACCCTAACCAATATCACCTCTGTTCTCATTCTACCTGATCTCTTGACAGCCTTTGACACTGTGGATCATCCCTCCATCCTTCAAATCCTCTTCTACCTTGGCTTTGAGGACACCACACTTGACTGTGTGGGCATCAACCTTGCAAGCTGCTCCTTATCCATCTCTTGGAACTCTCACACCTCCTCCCACGCACCACTCTTCTTATGGGAGTCCTCCCATTGAGTCGTGCTCTCCCCACTCCTCCTCATGCTATATACCACCTTCCTGGGAAAACTCATCTCATTATTTGGCTTCCACCTTCACCTCTTTGCAGAAAACGCCCAGGTAATCTCCTTTCCCTACTTCACCTCGGACATCTCTAAACACATCACTAACTGCCTCACAGCCATCCGTCAGTGGAATGCATTATGATTCCCGATGCTTAACTATTCCAAAATAGAAGCTATCTTTCCCGCCCTCAAATGTTAACCCCACTCTCTTTAGCTCCTGACATCCTCATGTCTTCATCCATGGCTCACAACCTTTGTCAACGACCTTGGCCCCAGCCGTTTATTAAGTAGACCACCATGGCCGTTAGAAAATCCTCCACCCACCTCAACTCCACTTGCCAAAACGTTGTAATATTTACTCTAGTGCTAAGCAAACATTATTAGTCATGAGCCTATTCCTTGCCCCTCCCCCACTGCTCTTTCTCTCCCTGCAGCAAAGTCCTCAACATCACTGCACACACTCTTCACAACCTCTCATGACCTCCCAACTACTCCTCTACATATCTTCACCACTCTGGAGACTTTCCATGCAGAATCGCTCCCTTTTTCAATTCCTTCTACTAGTCTACACATCTTTTCGCCCCTTCACCTTGCGACTGCCTCTTTGTACTATCCCTCTAGAACTCTAAAATCCACCTCGATGTTCTACTTTTGCCCTTCTTCCCCCGCACTACCTTCTGCTTGTGCCCCTTTTCCTTTACTTGACCACCTCCACTGAAAGGCCCGTTCCACTGACCTCAAAAGCAGCTTGTCTGTGGTACGGTTCAAAAACAAACCTGCACTGCACTTGCCAGCCAGTAAAGCAGCAGGCTTTTCCCAACCCTTCCTGCCCTCCTCCAACTGATCCCAGACTATTCATACCTGATAGTCCCACACTTATGTACCATGCACAACTATGTTTAGTGCCACAAGCCAAGGTAATGGGTCCACATTGTTGATGTGGTTACCTTATCTTTGCTCCTGGTCTATATCCCGTTGCGCTACACTCCACACCAACCAGTATAACCAGATATGTACATGGGCTGCTTCTGTTACTTGTATTGTTTCTACATTTGTCATTTCTTTTCGTTGTAGTTCTTGAATAACCTGGTGCCATTTCGAACAGAAATGACAAACGTGGAAATCGGTACAGATGATGGAGGCAGTCCATGAGAAGGGTGCTATTACAAAAGACTGTGTGGATCTGTTTGAGAGTTAAATGGTTGGTACAGGGGTAGCATAATGGGACATAGATACCTCCTTGGTGTCTGAATGTAGATCTCTATCTTTGATCTGGTATGCATATTTAGTGGACATATAATGGTGTGTTTCCAGGCCAGTTTTGTCAATTTGTAAGTTGGGTTTTCGTATTGCTTGGATCTGCTCTTGCTGTTGAGAGTAATGTGTTGTTGTACCACTTGGCATACAGTTTGTTGACTATTGCACTAAAAAGCTTGTGTACTGCACCCCTCACCACTGTAGTGGTCTTACTTTGAGTTTAGATGTTGCTGCTGTGGTGTGACCTTTATTTGAATAAGCCAGTGTGCCTAATGTCGGCGTTGACTTAGTCTCTTTTAGTAGGAACATTTATTGTGCCTATTGCCAACATTGATTTGTGCATGCTGTTTTCATCCTTGTTCGGAGAAGTGGCTTCTGCCTTCGTTGAGTGCGTCTGTGCTTCTGTCCAGGTTGGATGCCGCTGGCCAACTATTTTTAAAAGTGCTTAGTGTGGAATTCGCTTGTTTAGTAGAGACATTCCCTGTCCTTGATTTTAGTATTGTACTGAGCTATTATTGTTCCTTTGTAGCAATGTTTATTGGATAATTGCATTGTGCGTTGTGCTTGGGTTTGGTACAGCAATCCCCTGTTCTTATTGGCAGCTTAGAAGGCAAATGTCAACCTACTTGGCTCATTTTTATTTTTTTTTGACTGAAGAAGGGCCCTATGCTTTTGTGCCGGGGTTGGTCTGAGAAACATTTTTCAAGGGGATACGTTTAGAGTGTAAGTGACTACACGTGGGATGAGTGGTGAATAGCTTTTTTCTTGGTGCTTCCGGTTTCAATAGTCAATGCACGTATGCCTTTTGCCACAATGGATAAGGCCTGTTTTAAACACACTAATAACTTAGAAATAGATAAGTAAACGAATACCGTGGTAGGTAAGGTGCACCTTTAATGGGCGTGGATACAACTGAAAGATCAATACATTATTTTTACAAACTTTTTGTGGGAAGAGCTCAAAGCAGCACCCTTCATAGCACGCTCTCTTTACTGCCTTTGATCGCTCATTGTAATTGTATTTTCAGAAGTACATTGTATTTGGACATTCCTACTGCTCCTGTGTTCGGAGCACCTTGAAAATCTCTCTGGAAATGTTGTATGCCTGGTACTTTATGCCGATTTAGGAGTGGTGATGCTGATGTTCAGTGAAGTGTCTGCAGCTGGTGGCGGGTTGATGGGTTCTTGTGGTTTGGTATTGTCTGTTGCTTCGTGTTGATTTGTTGTATGGATAGATTTCTGTTGTGGTCTGTCATTCTGGATAAGGGTGCCCATTGCTTGGGTTCATTGTTGAATGGAGAAGCCCATGTTGATTGGTATTAATAAAGTGAGTGCTAAGATTCGCGTTTGGGTTTAATGGGGGGGTTCATTTTTGAGTTGTGTTAATATTGTATTTTATACTGTGTCAAATCACCACAATTGTAGTCTTAGAACACCTGGGTGTGTCTATGAAGCGGCGTACGGTGACCCCGCCAGGGGGAATTCAGATCTTAGTCTGTTGGAAGAAAGAAAATGAGCGAGGGGAACATGAGGATGGGAAAGCGGGAAATGGATTCTACAAACACAGCGAGGGACGCATTCAGTCGTGGAACAATGCATTGGGATAGCATGGATGCTTCTCGGTCCTGTTAAATGGGCCATGGTTCTGCAAAAGGGAGGCTGTAGATGTATCCTGACGCGTTGTGATAATTGAGTTGTGTTTCCACAGCAGATTTGGAGAATTGTAAGCTAGTACACTATGTAATGTTTGATACACAGGGTCTCTAGAGTGCGCTTTGGCAATCCTGTAAGTTTGGTGGCTGTGGCATCTTTATACTTTATACCAGGGGTGCACAACTGATTTTGACAGAGGGCTGAAAGTACCTTACATGAGGGGTATAGTGGGCCGAAAAGTGTATGTGGGCGGGGCGGTAGGCTTTTTAAACCCCCAATTTGTACACACATGGAAAAAGAATGTTTTTGAGGGGTAACGATTTTTATTTGCATTTCAAACTTACATTTTGTACTACACATTTTCCATTGTTATAATTTATTTCTATTTAGTTATTGTATCTCGCTTGTTTAATTAACTTATATACATTTTATTGACCCTAGATTGGACATGCCGTCATTTTGGACTGCTACAGTTTGCTATTTGGGTTGCCCAAGACGAGTATGGCCTTCGTTGAGTCAGGTTTTCTCAAAAAGCCAAAGATGAACATCTCCTAACTGTGCCTGTTTTAGCTTTATTATTGGGTTCACTCTTGGAGTGCAACACTATGCCCCATGGCCCCCTCACCCCCAACCAAACACTATGCCCCATGTCCCTCACTCCCAACCAAACACTATGCCCCATGGCCCCCTTACACCCAACCAAACACAATGGTCTATGGCCCCCTCACCCCCAACCAAACACTATGCCTCATGGCCCCCTGACCCCCAACCAAACACTATGCCCCATGTCCCTCACCCCCAATCAAACACAATGCCCCATGGCCCCCTCACCCCCAACCAAACACTATGCCCCATGGCCCCCTCACCCCCAACCAAATACTGTGCCCCATGTCCCTCACCCCCAACCAAACACTATACCCCATGGCCCCCTTACACCCAACCAAACATTATGCCCCATGTTCCTCACCCCCAACCAAACACAATGCCCCATGGCCCCCTCACCCCCAACCAAACACTATGCCCCATGTCCCTCACCCCCAACCAAACACAATGCTCTATGGTCCCCTCACCCCCAACCAAACACTATGCCCCATGGCCCCCTCACCCCCAACCAAACACTATGCCCCATGGCCCCCTTACACCCAATCAAACATTATGCCCCATGGCCCCTTAACCCCCAACCAAACACTATGCCCCATGGCCCCCTCACACCCAACCAAACCGCCCACCCCCCAACTCAGCACACACAAACCAGCACCAATACAGACCCGAACCCCCACCCCCAACTCAGCACACACACAAACATGCACCCATAAAGACCCGAACCCCCCACCCCCCAACTCAGCACACACACTCAAGCATGCACCCATACAGACCCGAACCCCCCACCCCCCAACTCAGCACACACACAAACATGCACCCATAAAGACCCGAACCCCCACCCCCCAACTCAGCACACTCTCAAGCATGCACCCATACAGACCCGAACCCCCCACCCCCAACTCAGCACACACACAAACATGCACCCATACAGACCCGAACCCCCCAGCCCCCCAACTCCAAACCCCCCACCCCCCAACTCAGCACACACACTCTCAAGCATGCACCCATACAGACCCAAACCCCTACCCACCAACTCGGCACACAAAATACATTCAAATCAAAACATTCATACACATCCGACACCCCCCCCACCCCCGCATCTCAACATACACACAAAAAACATTCAAATCCAAACATTCATACAGATCCGACACCCTCCCAACCCCCGCATCTCAACATACACACAAAAAACATTAAAATCCCAACATTCATACACATCCGACAACCCCCCACGCCGCATCTCAACATACACACAAAAACATTCAAATCCAAACATTCATACACATCCGACACCCCTCCAACCCCTGTGCATCTCAACATATACACAAAACATTAAAATCCCAACATTCATACACATCCGACACACATCCGACACCCCCCCACCGCCGCATCTCAACATACATACAAAATACATTCAAATCCAAACATTCATACACATCCGACACCCCCCCACCCCCGCATCTCAACATACACACAAAATACATTCAAATCCAAACATTCATACACATCTGACACCCCCCACCTCAACATACACACAAAATACATTCAAATCCAAACATTCATACACATCCGACACACATCCGACACCCCCCACCCCCGCATCTCAACATACACACAAAATACATTCAAATCCAAACATTCATACACATCTGACACCTCCTCCACCCCCGCATCTCAACATACATACAAAATACATTCAAATCCAAACATTCATACACATCCGACACACACCCCCACCCCCGCATCTCAACATACACACAAAATACATTCAAATCCAAACATTCATACACATCCGACACACCCCCCCACCCCCCCCATCGCAACATACACACACAAACATAAAGCAAAACCGACCCGACACACAAACACAAACAGACCACTTACTGGAGACGTGCTGGAAGGCAGGCAGGTAAGCGGCAGGTAAACTGGAACGCTGGAATCGTACTATGGCTGGCGTGGTCCAAGACTGAAATGCCTTCTGGCATCAAGCCTTATGGACCATGCCAGCCGTAGTGCTGGCCCTCCATTGGTGCAGCACACACGCACTACGTGGCTCCTAGGAGCAACGTGGTGCGTGTGTGTGCTGAGCCAATGAGGGCCAGTGTTTTGTCCGGCCCGGAAGACAACAAAGACTTTTCTAATGGAGGGCGGCCGCTCTATTAGGAAAGTCTTTGTTGTCTTCCGGGCCGGACAAAAGAGCATGGCGGGCCGCAACTGGCCCGCGGGCCGTATGTTGTGCACCCATGCTTTATATCCTCGTCAAACTCCAGAATGTTAATTCTGTGACGGCCAAGTAAAGGTGAATGTTGTTGCTGATGGAAGGTAAGGTAAGGGAATGGAGTGGTCAAATAAAAATAGGCCGGGCACCTTGATGTCAAAAAGGATATCATTGGGAGCAAGGAGGGAATCTGGACCCAAGCCAACACACCTGAAAACCAGTGCTCCAAAAGATCAGCACTGCCTTCAGCCAGCCAGCCAAAATGAAGCGAAAGAGCGTGAAACAGAAGTGACTATGCCCAAAAACAGACTTCTGGGCAAGAGAAATGGTAACCAGTGCAGCTTGCATACTTGAAAATCCTTTTGACATCGTTTGGGAGGGTTTGTAGCTTGTTCCCCGTGTCATGCTAACAACAAACATTTTATACTGCACCAAGTCAACACCACAGTAGTTTCTCTCCAAACCAGCTAGGCTGTGCTCAAGGACTTGTTAAGTCACAGTGTTGAAGGACTTGAAAACCTGGCTTTTGCACAGTTCTATTTTTGCCTTCCACAGCGCCAGGTTGCCTTTGTGAGGCTGGTCCTAGTGAAACTATTACCAAGAAAGCACAAGAGGGCACAGCCCTTCAACTTACTCATGTATGCCCTGACTAACCACAAAAGACTGGAAAGCTGATGGGAAATATGGGCACTTTTAAAATTAGGGTAGGTTTTCAACCATGGTTACTCTAGGAACGAAACCTCTGGGCTGGGCTTCCTGGAGGCTCCCAAGGCCAACCAGGACATTTATGGGAATTGTTACAGCGGCTTGTGAGTCGGAAGTCTCATAGGCTGGGGCTGGACACTTATCAGAGTTCATTTTCATAATGCAACCATGGAATATCCTTTTCAGTCTAGGCTACAGTTACCTTATCCTGTTAATAGAGGGTAACATGTGAGTTTTAGGTCAACACGGGTGTAAGTTCCGGTTACCAGCTTACACCTCTGTCTACCTTCAGTTCATGTAATTTTATTTTTATTTGGGTGTTCACAGGAGCGCTACCTGCTGCCTTATGGCTGCTTCATGGAGCTTGAATCTTAAAAATTCAAGCAAAACGACATAATGAAACAGCACCCGACCTAACCAATACATAGCATAAACTAGGTTATTGCTGTTGTAGCCTGCAACTTGCCACCATTGATGAGTGGATATTCACCTGTTATCTAGGGTCATTGAATGGACAGGCTGCTGTTTGTGGGAAATTGTTTAGTGCCTAGCTTCCTGTAGTGAGGACCCATTTTTGAGTGTTGCTGTTAGAGGGTGGGGCAATTGAGTGTATCTGTCCATTTTTGTTTATGGTTTATTCTTACATGCATTCTCTTAGTTTTTGTGAGCGTCTTAGTTGAGTGATTAGGTTACTGTTATTTGCAGTCTCGGTTCATAGGTTATTTTTGTTTTTGAGCTTGAATGAAAGTGTTGCTGACTGGAACTCTGTGTTGAGTTGATAGATAATGGGGGTTCTAAGTGGAAAAAGCTGCACAATTACTGTAATATTGTACATCCAGCAAAACATTTACTATGTTATGTTAGTGCTGTTTTATAAAGGGCAACCAACACCTATAGGTGTCTTTGCGCTTTAGAGGGCAGAGGAAAGGTCACAGAGCATCATTTGGCTAGAACAAAGGGGGATATAAAATAGGCCATCTAAGTTGTCATTGTTTAAGTCCTATTGAAAATAGAGGTTTTACAATGTTTCCACAAGGTCAAAAGGTAAGATTCTTTATGAAGTGACGATGGGAGGATATTCCAAATTCTGGCCACCCGGATCCCCAAAAGAGCACTCCTTCCCACCACCCCATCAAACACACCTCCCTCCCCCCCGGGCTCCCGCCTTACTTTCTGATATCAGGGTATAGTAAGTTATCTGTCCTGATTAGATCGAGAGGATGTGTACTGACTTAGTTTGGAGGCAAGCGGGTTGGAATTGGATGTTAAAGACTTTTAAAGACCAGGCCCATGCTCTTAAATATAACCCGATTTCTCATAGTAAGCCAGTTCAGTGAGCACAGTGCTGGAGTGATGCGTTTGCATCATATTCAGTGTTTCAACAGGGTTCTGGGTGCTGTTATTGATCTAGAGAGGAGAGGAAACGAAGGAATTCATCACAAGGACCTGGTGAGAAAAGGATAGAAAGTGGAGCATCTGATTTTCTTTCTTAAATAGAAATAAATAAAATTTTGTAACGGCCGCTATTTGCCTGTTCAGTGTCAATTTATTGTCCTTGTTAATGCCCAAATTCTTGACTTCAGATTGTGGCTCTGGATGCTGCCTGAAAATATGTTTACAAAGTGTTGTCCAGGTGTTGGGTTTCTCGTTCACTATGAGGATTTCAGTTTTTAACAAGATTTATTTTTTCAAAATGTGAATCCATTGAGGGTTGAATAGATATTAGACAGTCTCTGATCTTGGCAGACAAATTGTGATCTCCCTCTTTGAAGTAAACCAGAATCTGGGTATCATCTAACTAATTACAGAAGTCGACACCTGATTGTTGTAAGATCTCGATTAGTGATCAGAGATGTAAGTTAAAGGATAGGCGACCAGGTCGAACCCTGTGGGATCCCACATTCCAGTGGGAGGGGCTGGGAATAGAAAGGGCCTAGGTTTATTTGTTGGGACGGGTCTGTCAAGGAAAACTAAATCCAGTTGTGAACATTGCCTGAATACCCAGATTTATAGAGCATATCAAATAGAATTGAATACTCCACCGGGTTCAAATACCGCCGACAGGTGGATCAAAATGATTTCATTGCCATTTTGATCTGTTTCCACTATTCTGTACGAGGATCCAGTACACTAATATACCAAAGGCTCATCCAGATCCCTTAATGACTTAATGCAGGATTGTTGAAGACTCTTGTGGTGTGCGAAGCAGTGTGTCTGGTGTGAGTCGTGAGGCCAGACTGCCCCGGATCTACGCTTCGTTCTACCTTGAACTGTGTTCTTTGCAGTCTTCTTTCGACTTCTACAGAAAAATCAGAAAGCACTTCCTACATAAACACCGCACAGGATAGTAAACCTAGGTCACGCCAGATCGCTGGCATTGGGGCGCACTTTGGCAAACCCAGTACTGATTTCCATAGAAATCCTTCTAGTTGGCCCAAAACTCTGGTGGCAGAGTTAGATTTGCAGCCATGCCTTAGGTTATGGCTGGGACAACTTTGGATCTGTAGAACTGCAGAGCGGGGATCCATGAAAATTTCCCAAATCGTTTGTCCACGGCGCGGGTTTGTGCAGTTAAGTTTCGTATTTTGCCCCATAGCAAGTTTTGAAGAGTTATCTTTTAAGGTGTTGTCCATCTGGGTTCCCAGGTATTTATATTCACTGACCAGGTCGATTTTCGTCTTTTCAAGAAACCAAGAACTGGTTGTCTGATGTGCCTTCACTGATTTTGAAAGGATCAGAATTTTTGTTTTTATTGATTTTTTAGGTTGTTACTGTCCATGTAGGCCGCCAAGTTTGTTAGTTGCCTCTGTAGGCCAATGGCAGTCTGGTCCATGAGGTCGTCAGCATACCATAGTCTAGACACTGCCGAAGACCCCACTTTCGGCGGGAATGACTGCACTTTTTTTTCCGACTCTTGAAAGTCGCCAATGAAGGCTATAAACCGGGCTGGGGCCAGTGGACAGCCCTGTTTAACCCCTCGGCCTGTGTTTATCTGCTCTGATAAGATTCCCTGGCGATTGAGGCGCACACGGAGAGATGTTGCCGTGTGAAGGGCCATTATCAGCTCAAGCACTGGGCCAGGGCAATTTCCCAAGGTTAACTTTGCCCATAGTTTGCTCCGATCCACCATGTCAAACGCTTGGGATAAGTCCACCAGTGACATGTAGACTTTTGGCGCTCCTCTCTTTACTTTGGCCTGCTTCGCAGGGTGTCTGGTGTCAGGCAGCAGGTCAGTGGCCAGCCCCCCGGTCCAAGTTACCCTTCACCTCCTGACCACAGCCTCACCCAAGTTATCCATCATGGCGCCCCTTTCCCTGATTGAAGATGACATCAGCCGGTGCCTTCGAAGCAATAAAACATCGCTTGACCAGATGGAAAACAAAGGCACTCAAGAACCAAAGGAAGCGAGAGATATCAAAATCAGAAAAACAGGAAAAAGTGCCCCTGCGCCATTGATTGAGGCTCCCCCCTCTAGCGAGTACAGCCAAATCTCTACCATTCCTGATGTTTCAAAGCTCCCACCCCTCCCGCAGGAGATCTCTCTGCCTTTAAACTCACCCCTTCCAGCGGCCGCCGTTGGCCCTGAGGTCCTTGAGAGGGCGTCTATGAGTGCAAACGAGTCTCAAACAGCTTCTTCGGCGTCGCGGGAGAAAGAAGCAGCAATGTCAGTTGACTTCGTAGAGGGTCTGTCAAGGCGCCCCACGGAGGGGGGCAGATTCTCGAGTCCAGTAAGTTCGCCATCGCGCAAAGCACCGGGCCGCTCTACCGTTTCGACGAGTGAGCTTTAGTCTGAGACCGTCGGAGGGTGGTCCCAGTCGGCTCTCGAACGGCCAGAGGCGTCGCGCCCGACTCGACCCATTGTGACCGCCATGCATTCCCAGCCATCTCCAGCGTCCCTGCGCTTCCACGCAGTAATTCGGAAGCCTACTCTTTGCAACCTACCAACTGAACCTACGGCCTCGCCCCTGGAAGGAAAGGTGGTCACTGTCCAAATCCATCATAGTGATCAGGAATTCACAAAGCCCCAAGCAGGGCGCAAGGAAAACCAGGCAAACAAACCACAGTCAATACCAACGATGAACACTGCCAACGACTCATGGGACACAGAACATGAGGAGCAAACTCTTTCTCCTAACGATTCAGTATTTGAAGTTTCTCACAAATCTTCCCCCCTCCCGCAAGAGGGAGTTTAAAGACTCAACTGAGTTACTAGAACACAATGCGAGTGAAGATGCAGCAAAACCAGGTAAACACTGGTGGTTGCCTAGCGGCACACAAACTTCAAACTCTGCTATCCTGGTGGAACCCCACTTCAACGTGGACGACTCTCAGTTGGTGGGTAAGGGCGCCGATTCCAGTGCCCTCGAAAACCAAGCCGAACCTCCAAGGAAAGTGAGCAGAAAACAGGCCACAAATCCAAAAAACATGCCAGAAAAACGCATTAAAAAAAACAGCGGAAAGTGCCAGCAAAACTGCAGGGCGGACTTAAACATACAGCAGCCCCATCCACTTCTTCCTCTTTAAAAGAGTACTTCATAACCCAACATAAAAGAAAACTGGACCTGGATCTCGAGTTGTCCGACGCGGAACTGCTGGAAGCTACCAGAGACTCACCCCATAGGTCAAAAACACGCAAAAACCGACTCGACAATACAGGGCGCTAACTCAAGCCTGTACATAAAACGAGGAACATCTACAGACCGGAGTGCGCAGTCTGAAAGCGCTACCCCGCATGCCGTCCACAAGTTCAAAGAAACAGCCAGTGGGCAAAATGGAACGGTTCCAGTAGTCCGAAACATCGACCTAGCGAAAGAAAACCTTGGCTCAGATCCTGTGCCTGTTTAAGCACTTATTCAAACTTCAGCTTCCCCGCCTAGAGACAGGAACAGAATGGAGCCCAGAAATCGTCAGCCATTGGATCCACATGCGTGGTCACAGCCACACATCCTGGGAAACTTGTGAAGACTTTCGGGAGATTCACTAACGCTTTCTATAGGCGAATCCACATCAGTGGATAGAAAATGCACCGAACAAACATCACAGCCTCTCCCTGATAGAGGCTTGAAAACTCCAATACATTCTAGGCGACTTAGTGAGATTCCACCTACGACAGATAGCGAAACTCCTTTAAAAAAGAAAGCCGACGTGCTATCAATCATCTTGGCTTTTTCGATCGCTCTCAATCCATTCGTAAAATTATACGAATCAATTCACGAGGCCCTCACAGACAATACAGCAATGCTAAGTTCTATGAAAGACAAACTGTCCTACATCGAAGGCTACCTAACAGCTGTAGAGTGAAACGCTAGTTTTGCAGAATTAACCTTGGGGGAAAAAAATAGACATATTGAGCGAAGAACTGCAAAAAAACAAACTCCCTCTGGGTCAGATCACCAAAGCGACTCACTCAATAGCAACCCAGACAACGGAGGTCGAAAAGCACAAGGATCTGGCCCCAATTTTTGCAAAAACCCAGACCAAGCTGTTGACGAATCCTTCACAAGTGGCCCTGGGGGACCAGGAGGCACGAAACAGACAAAGGAGAGAAACCCCTCCATTCCCGTTTTAACTACAAAAGATGCAACAGAGGCCAAGAGGGCTTCCACGCCTCCTATAAAGTTGACATGTCACAGAATTCACGGGCAAGCAATAGGGAAAAAATGGACAAAACCCAAATGCAAGTAAGCCCCGCCGTAGTGCTGATGACCAACACAGACCAAGACATTGTTTCGGCCATACTAGACATCTCGCAGCACCTAGACATAGGAGAAGCGACGCCCAGCCATCCTCCAACTTTACAGCCTAAATCCAAGGCTCAATCAGATCCTGCAAAAGCCCAACTTTTGCCATTGCAACAAGAGGCTAAAAAGCGCCCCGTTGAAGTACCGGTAGCTCGTTCGCAAAGGCCACGTTCAAACACTCCGACTACCGCCCTGGAAGCGTTAAAAGATCTAAAGAAAACCGATAATCGTCGAGTAGACCGTGGTCCTGACCTGAGACCCGGCTCATATCGGCGACATGACGGTCCCCGAAGGCACTTACCCAAGAAGTCCTGGAACCCCGACGAGGCAGAAGCCAAGAAAAACGTCAAACTGGCAGACTGCTCGCTTTTTTAACTGGAACAAACTTCAGCATAAGATACCTACTTAGTCCTGAACTGTAGAACGGTTCTGAGACTATTGGGAAAAAAATCGGAAAACTCCGTCACTTAACATCTGAGGATTTTGTACTCATCGAGCCGTACCACAGGGAACACAGAGCGAAAGCGTATCTCCATATAAGAAACAAGGCGCACAGTGAAATCACCCCCAAAGTCACGAGGGATCTCCACCGAATAGGCCTAAAAATCTACCAACTGAAGAAATCCAAACCGGAGACGGGGGCGGGGAATAGTCCATCCAGAGAGCCCCTGAGATCTCGTCGGGATCACCGCTCCCCTGCGGGTGACGTTAGAAGGAATGACGTAAGACCAAGATGGGTAGACGAAGACTCAAAACTTCACGGCGATTGTTCACAAAATAAGAACCAACTGAACCATGCAGTACCCAGTCCTCCACAAAGATATGCAGAGATTAGCCAGGGTCACCATTGAGAAGACACTAACGCGTCCCAGTGGAGGAGAGAGTCGAAAGAAACATCTCCCTCCAAACCGTGGAAGTGGCTTAAGGAGACTTTCTGAAGAACCCAACGGCAATAGCAGCGACTGTCGTTTTCCACGGACCCAGCCCATAGAAAGTGCCCTTAAAATGGCTTCCTGGAACACCAGAGGATATCGCCACCTAACCAGGCAAAGGGCTCATTTGATCTGATCTGCTTGCAGGAAACTTGGTTGCTGGACAAACCATCTTTAGATGATTACAAAATAGAAGTCTCGCCAGCCAACGAAAAGATCCGCAGGGGGTCGTCCCTCAGAGGGTCTTTTGATGGCTGTATGCGTGGGCTCCGGGAAAGCCCCCAAAGGAAAAATCACTGAGGGATACGGCCTGCTGGCCTCCTTAACCGCATGGCTTCACTACGACCGTGGCCAAAATACTTGGGTAAACTCCGACCTGGCCATAATCAATCTATATTGGAATCCGGAGAAAACAACTACGAAAGACTTCTGCAATAAAATAGCAAACATCATAGACGAAATCACCATTGATTTGAATGTCCCGAACATCATAATAAGTGGGGACCTGAATGTAAAATGTCAACCAGGAGCCACAAAGGACCCAGCTCACACATCCCAACACCTCATCGATGAAGGAGGTCGGGCTTGGACCGACCTAATGAAATCTAGAAATGTGTTCAACGCGGCAACTCTACAGGACAGAGGATCCCAAATTCCAACATGGGAAAGGTCGGGATCTTGGGCCACCTTGGATTACATCTTTATTACAGAAGGCATGATCCCTTATTTTGTGGACTGCACCGTCATAAAAACAATCACAAGCGACCACAACCTATTGCAGTTGACTTTGGATGGAGCGCTATCGAAAAGACCTCAGTATCTACCTGAATTAGTGTCTAACAAACAACAAAATCGTCTTCGACTCACCTCTGAAAACATTAGATCATTCCACGACAATCTAAGCAAGAAATACGGCCGCAACACCTTGAAAGCAGCGAGACCGGAGTACTTGTCTCTGTTAGCCCTACACAAAGTGTGCTTCACTGGCAAGTCTCAAAACCATCTGGCCCACACCCACAAGGTCGACAACACGCTGGTGGAAAAGCACCAAGAGGTAAGAAAGCGGCAGCAAAAACCGGGACCATCGTGGCCTGGAATCTATACCATAAGGCCGCCAGGTCCTACCGGCTCTGGCTGAAGGGACATCGGCAAATGATGCACCAGAATGACGCCGAAGCCATGTTACGTACCTGGGCTTCCAGAAACATCAGAGATTTCTGGACGCTCATCAAGATGGTAAATGGACGGATTGCGCAGCCGATTGCAAATGCAGTGTCAGAGCAAAATTGGATCACACACTTCTCGGACCTCTATCGTCTACCTCCAACTACAGATTTACCGTTCACCCTCTCCAGCCAGGAACGGTGGGTTAACTTGGCAAATGGAAAAGACATCGTCAAAATAATCTCTAACCTCAAATCATCCAGGGCTCCGGGTCCAGATGGGCTGACCAATCTAGACCTGAAGGAGCACCCCAACGAGTGGGCCCAAGCAATCCGTGAACTCTTTAAACAATGCCAAGCTGAAAACGAATTCCAGAAACCTGGTCGGAAGCAGTCCTAATCCCGATCTATAAAAACGGGGATAGAGGTTCCCCGGCGAACTACAAACCAATAGTGTTATTAGACACTATTGGCAAGATCTTTGCGTCTCTTTTACTGTTCCACTTCAAAAAATGGGCCAGCATCTCGCCACTAAACGACATGTTCCAAACTGGTTTTCAAAAGGGCACCGGTACATCAATTTAATCTTCTTATCCTGAATATCATCAAGGCCAAAGTAAAGAGAGGAGCGCCAAAGGTCTACATGGCACTGGTGCACTTATCCCAAGCGTTTGACATGGTAGATCGGAGCAAACTATGGGCAAAGTTAACCTTGGGAAATTGCCCTGGCCCAGTGCTTGAGCCGATAATGGCCCTTCACACGGCAACATCTCTCTGTGTGCGCCTCAATCGCCAGGGAATCTTATCAGAGCAGATAAACACAGACCGAGGGGTTAAACAGGGCTGTCCACTGGCCCCAGCCCTGTTTATAGCCTTCATTGGTGACTTTCAAGAGTCGGAAAAAAAAAGTGAGATCATTCCCGCCGAAAGTGGGGTCTTCGGCGGTGTCTAGACTATGGTATGCTGACGACCTTGTCCTCATGGACCAGACTGCCATTGGCCTACAGAGGCAACTAACAAACTTGGCGGCCTAAATGGACAGTAACAGCCTAATAAAATCAATAAAAACAAAAATTCTGATCCTTTCAAAATCAGTGAAGGCACGCCAGACAACCAGTTCTTGGTTTCTTGAAAAGACGAAAATCGACCTGGTCAGCGACTATAAATACCTGGGAACCCAGATGGACAACACCTTAAAAGATAACTCTTCAAAACTCGCTATGGGGCAAAATACGAAACTTAACTACACAAACCCGTGCCGTGGACAAAAGATTTGGGAAATGTTCATGGATCCCCGCTCTGCAGTTCTACAGAACCAAAGTTGTCCCGGCCATAACCTACGGCATGGCTGCAAATCTAACTCTGCCACCAGAGTTTTGGGCCCAACTAGAAGGATTTCTATGGAAATCAGCACTGGGTTTGCCGAAGTGCGCCCCAATGCCAGCGATCTGGCGTGACCTAGGTTTACTATCACTTGCGGGAGTGGTGGCACAAAGCGCCACTCAGTTGTATAGGAAAATATTGTTGCCAAACTCACTCCCAATCTTCCAGGTGGTGGCCGCTGAAATTACCAAAGGAACCTGTAAACCACTAATGGATTGGGTCGCCAAAATCCAACTTAAGCTGGAAGAAGTAGCCTGCAATGAGGAAACCCTGATTTCTAACCCAGGACGTGTAAAGTGTAAGCTTGAATACCAGGATTGGATCGATACAAATGAAAAAGTGTCAGCGTACAAATCCTTAAAACATCTCCCCCCAACACATAACCAGTTGAAGGTCCCTCTCAAATACTGTGAGAAATTTCCAGGAAAAGATCTTAGAAAGACACTGATGCGCGCCCGCCTAAATCTCCTGCCGACCAGGGAAATCCTGAACATTAGATCCATGTCTCTGGTGCCTGATTGTCGTCTGTGTGGAATTCAAGACGAAGTCGAAACCGTTCGCCATCTACTCATGACCTGCCCAGCGCTTTCACTCGAAAGGCAAGCCTATTTGACACCACTTACTTCCCAAGGCCCGACTTTAGACGAATCCATCTGTTGGTCCCGTCTGATAGCCGGTGACTCCTTAAGATGGTCCAGAATGGCGGCAACATTTTTAACAGTGGCCCTACAAAAAGCAAACTCAACAGGTGCCAGTTTACCCTACGCTGTCGGCTCTCCTGGTCCTCCTTTCTCCCTCCCCCCCCCCTCGCCTCAACCTGACCAGATCTTTGACGCTCTACACATCTGAAAGTGGTGTCGAAATATGGCTTGCTAGCATTCTACAAAACGCAAAAACACAGCTTTGTAAAAACCAAAAAGTTTATAAACAAATTTAAAAAATAAATAAAAAAAGAAGACTCTTAGATGGCAGGTGCCTATTACGAGTTGCTGGTTGCTAATCAAATAGAAGTGAAGAAAGAATTATGGGACCATGTGACAATGAGAGATGTGATCATCAAATTTAAATGATTCCAAGTCCTTGCAAAGGAAGAAAAAATGGTTGGGGAGCTTTCTCATTACTTAGTTAAATGTCCTAATTATAAGTGGAGAAAACAATTTCGACTTAATTTTCTGTACACGAGAGATCCTTGTCATCAGATCTAGATGTATAGGAAAGAGCATTTAAAAATAGAATCTGTATACGATATTAGAGTAGAATGTTCCCCCTGTTTAGTGATCTAAGGGAGCAAGATTTCCAGAGGTTTGCCTTCTGCTCATGGAAAACGAACAAAGTATTCTGGAACCGTATGCCGAGCGCTAACTAAATATCCCTAAGTCTAGTGACCTGTAGATCTGTCAGGGAGGTGCTGGAACTTTCAAAACTCTTTGATTTTCTGTTTAATGTTAATATGATGATTTTTAAGTATGTTGAACCTTTACTAGAGTGTAGTCTTATCAAACAAAATAGACTAATGTGGTGTTTGATTTTTCTTTTATACTATATTTTTGATGTATTGATTTGTATGAATTGTTTTGTGTTATAAACATGCATGGTTTCATTTTAACCTTTGCACTATATCAAGAACAAAAAATAAAGGTGGTCGTTTTTGAGTGCACAGGTTACTGTTTGGCATTATTATTATTATTATTATTATTATTATTATTGCTGAGTAGATCTGTTTCTAATCAGGCCCATTGTTCAGTGGATAACTTACTGATTGTAGGTCATTCCTTAGTGGATATGTTTCAGTTTTGGGTGGACCGTCATTGTTCAATTAATAATTTTGCTGTGCTAGGGATCGTTGTTGAGTACATAAATATATTTTTAGCGTTCGTTATTACGTGTGTAGGTTACTGTTCGCGTCACTGTTTGGTGGCAATGTTACTCTTTGGCATTCAATGAGAAGTATATTTTTCTATTAAGGTGGAGGGTTCTGTATTTTGGGGGTTATTGTTCAATTGCTAGGATCACTTTGTTATCGTTGTTGAATGGGTAAGTATCAGTTTGGCGTTTTTTGGCAGAATGTGTTGATTTATTAGCTGTAGTTATTATCTTGCCCATGGTTGTTTGCATGGGCTATAGTTGCTGATTTGCTCATGGGAAATTTCATGGTCACTATTGAGTGGCAAAGCCCCTCTGCCTACTGATTTGGCCTTTGAGTTGAACATTCCCAGTCACTGGGTCAGTGTTAAATAGGAGTGCCATTGGTCAAACTCGGCAACACAAGGAATACCTTGCTCGTAGGATCCTCATTGAAGATTGTGTTGACTTCTGTCAGCAGGGAGTGGCAAAACGCCAGGGTGTGGCTGAGTGCATCAGTACAATATTTGGTGTCTGTGAGCCAAAGGTAGCGGAGCCCTCTCTCTCAGGCTTTGGCACTTGGAGTTACTGAGAACCCTGCGTTGTTTGCCAAGCTATTGGTGCTGTGTGCTCTGTTTGGGAAGCAACTTCTAAGACAAGTTTTCCGTGAGTACATTTTATTTTGGTAGGTGACTGTAAAAAACATATAATCAAAGTTAAAAAAAAAGATCCAATGAAGTACACTAGTTATTTAATTGGGGGAGGTGCAGTGTCTGAGCCTTTTGCGGACTCGGGAGGTGTGTAGGGAAAATGCAGTGTTGCTTACCTGGGGGAGCTTTCCCGTAGGAGACCAGACATATCCTCTGTTTTGCCTTGCTGTGTGATGGACGCTAGCCCCCATCATGGCTTGTGGTGACATGGGTCTGATGGATTGTGGCATCGTGGTCTTGGAGAGTGGCAGCCTATCTTTTGCATACTGATAAGGGCATTTGAGATCATTAGCCTTTCTATCCTAAGGAGTAGGATGTTGGTGTGGGGCACAGATGACTTGGATCTCTTTGCTTGTGGTGTGGTGGCATAAAGCTCAAGTAGCGTGGGGCTTGCTTTGTGGTGTAGAAAGGAAAAAACTGCTTTATTGTCTGATGTGAGAGTATATGGGGGAACTACCTTCACACAACTGGATAGTCCAATGCGGGAGTGAATAGGGGCTTACCTTGCTGTAGCAAAAGGCTTTGACGCACCCAACAGTAAACAAATCCACTCCCCCCAAGTACACTGCCAGGAAGCCAAGGTACCTTAAATGGGATGTGGCAGCCAAAGAACAGTTTAATGGAGTGACCGTAGCTCTAGATGTGAGTGGTGTTGAGGTAAGCGGTAGCGGTGGCACAGTGCATGGTGGCCACATGGTTAATTGCACACAGTCTTGTTACAGTGGTCTCCCTGCAGGTCGGAGAATGTAGAATACAGGCCCTTTGCAAGTTCGTTTTCATGTTTTCAATTCTTGCTGCTCTGTGATGGAGTCAGGAATTGCTTAATAGGAACACCACTGTCACACACAATCCCTGTAGATCGTGGCTGTGCTGCAAAAGTAATCCTGCTGCTTTCCACCTGCGACCCCTCGAAGTGGTCTGTCCAAATCTTTTTGTCCACTTCTCCCCAGGGTTAAGTTGCACGCTGCTAGGAGTGGCCACAGTGAGCAGCACCAATAACGTTCAAGTTTATTGGAGTTGGTAATCCCCACTTCTTTGGGTTATTCTGGAACAGGTGTTTTGCGGTTGATAGGCGGCAGAAGAAGCCTGCCACAGTACACAATGTTCGGTTTTATTGGTTAAAACGCTACCAGTGCTTTTGAAGAGGAGCGCCTGAATAGTCTAATACTTCATGGTTTGCCACAGCACCCTCTGATCTAATTTCTCTGCAGCGGGAACTCGTGCATGTGCACCACAGTCAGTTGTGCACCCATTAGAGAATATGAATGGACGCCCCACAGTCAAATACGTGTGCAATATTTCTGATATATTGCCTGATGGTCGGCCACTACCCCAACCAAACAAAATCCAACCTCACAATAATGTGTCTCCCCGGAGACGTAATGTACTGCATTGTCCCTGCGCCAGGTGATATTCTCGAAATGTATCTGCCAGAAACATACAATCTCTTCACAATGACTGCTATTATATGCTGTTGTGCTACCATCGTATGTCCGAGGACTTCCTATGCATTTACAAGTATTCCTATAATGTTCCAGGGGGCTTCTTATGTGATGCTCATTGTGCCATCCTGCAACTAGCTGCTGTTCAGGATTAAAGAGGCGGTGAGGGCTGCACGTTGTCCGCTAATACCCCATCACAATGCACGGACCGGATAATTTAATCCAACCAATTGTGTTGTGGCAATATGCCAGAGTACTGCCATCTCGACATTGGCCTTCCTCAGCAGCCAGTCTTAATACTATTAAGAACTAAAGGCGTGACTATTCTATTCAGCTTGCACCCACATGATCACGCCTAAAGCCCTATTGCTTCACTTGCATTGGCTTATTCTCCTGCCTCCCCTGCTCTGCCTTCACATTTCGGCTACCTCTGCTACCCTTGAACCTTACCTGTTCCCTTCAGACTATGTTCACCATTTGCAGCGCTGCATTGCTTCGAAGCCATGCATACATGGCATTCAGTGAGCGTGGTACCTCCTATCCCTGCAACCTCACCGTGAAATGCCATTCATGCAGGATGCAAAGATCATGGGGCTCCATCATTTGCCCCGTCATGTGTGGACGTAATCAGCTGATGATAAAGCAAATGTAATACGTGTTTATATCTTGCCATGCAAGCCTTTTACACTATACAATCAGAATAAATATAATTAAAACGAAAATACAAATTCTAAAAAATTCATTATTTTCAAAAACAAAAGAAATATGACGGTTCAATTTAAGCAAATCATGTCTATACAAAACTATAGTAAAAACGAGGGTGTTTCAAAAACCTTTCCCATACGTGGTACGCCACAGCAGTAATTACCAAGGACTCTGCTCCAAAGATAGCGGACCAGAATTGATCAGAGCCAGGACTCGAAATAATGTTCACACGCTCTGCTATATTCTTCGGCCAATGACGGGCATTCTGTCAAAATATTTCTATCAGTCTCGATGTAATGCCTCCAAAGGCGGCAGAGTCTAGCTGCACATGGAATGCCATGGGAGGAAGGATGACTTGTGGGCAATGCGTTTGACTTGGAAGCAAGACAACGCAGCGCAACACAGGTTCGAATCCCGATCCCACGCTTAGAAACCACTCTCTGGTATTAGGTGGGTTATAAAAGTAGAATTATAAAAATGCCCTTACAACCCCCAGTCTACTCCAGCATAGGGAGAATATTAAAGCGCAGATATTAAATGAAGCGGTTCTGAGAGAGACTGTGTAGCTTGACTAGATCTGCGCAGTGATTTTGAAAAGGAATCATGTCTTGCATATTCCGTGTAGCTCTTCTTTTCAGGCAAAATGCAAATAGATTGTGAGTGATCCCACCCAAGCGCCTTCACTGGAGGAGTGGCAGCAGGTAATCCTAGTAGGGAGCACATTATCTTTCCCTCAACTTTCTCATGCTAACTTGTATAGCACAAAGGCAATACCTCTAGGCCATTTAAGATCCTGAGTATAATGCATTTACGACACACTTAACATCCCTTCAATAGAATATCCCCACTGCTTATGAATGGCACACTAATTGCCTGCATTTTCCAAATAGACTTAGGCGGTGAAGTCTCTATGTAAAAAGCTAAAGAGGGGGAATTCCTCACTGGCAAGCCCTAGTACTTATAGGTGTTCGTGCATGCTGCCCATATGCCAAGAATATAATCGTTTACCTGTCGCTCTCCTTCCAACTACCATGACTTTAGTTTTGCTGACGTTAAACTTGTCAGTTGTCGCGTACAAGCATAAGGCGTCCAGTGAATAATGTAAGCCAATGGGCGTTTGATCGAGCAAAACTGATTTGTCGGCATACGAGAGCCAGATAATGCTCTCACTGCTGAATTTAGGAGGAAAATTACGGGCGATCTGTAATGCCTCGTCCATATCGGCAACATAAAGATTGAAGAGGAGGAGTGCTAACACGCAGTCTTGTTTTAGGCTGACGTTGGTACTAAATGATTTGGATGTATTGCCCTCCTGCGTCAATGTGTCACCAAGGTGTCGGAGTAGAGCAGTTTGATAAAATACAGCAACAATGGATCAATCCCCCAGTGCTCCAGCTTGTATCAAAATCAAAATCTGGATACAGTGAAACGCTGCTTTGTAGTCTTATGTAGCAAAGATATAAACAGGTATTCATACAACGATGGGCGTCTGACATAAGTAGCTGCAGCATCCAAATGCCATGAGAAGTACTAGAGCCTTTTCTAAAGCCAGTCTGCTGGCGTTTAAGCAAGTTTGTGGTCTCCACCCACTTAGTACGTTGTTTCAGTAATAAGACGGCAAAGATCTTCCTGCTGGAGTCCCGCATCGCCAGCACACGAAAGTTATTTGGGTCTCTACGCGACCCCTTTTTATGCACCAGAATCGGTATCGATTCTTGACAACTCTTGGGCATCTCGCCGGTTTTAACAGCAAAATCAAACGGCTCATAGAAGAGGCAAGCCCAAGGGTAAGGGTTTCTTTTAATGACCGCATTAGCGAGCCCGTCCAGACTGGATGCCCTCGAAGCCTTAATCCTTAGGATAATCATGGAGATATCTTCTATATGTAAACTTGCAAATTAGCGTCTTGCTTCTATAATAGACCTATTTGACTTTGTATGCAACAAAGTGTCATTGCAGTACATATTTTCAACATGAATACCCCACGCTGCTTCCGATACGCCACAGACCTCATTGGCCGAGTCGCCAGCCATAAATGATGTGCGAAAAAGATCCCAAAATGTTCTTGAATAATGCGTTTTTAAAAGCACCTGTATTCTTTTCCAATTGGAAGAATAGAGATTAAATTTGTAACTGCACACCCAGTTTTTGTATCGAGTGTGCAAAATAAAATAATTCATAGTGTCCCTGTTGGTACGCTTCTTGTCCCGTTGCAGGAGTGCTTTATCATTGCATGTTATTACACTGTCTTTCTTCCTGCATGCTGTACTCTGAAGCCTCCACCCATTTGCAAGTGCACACTACAAATAAAAAACTAAATATGCCAGCAAGTGCTATGATATATGTCGGTACTCTCAACCCATGCCGGGTATCGCCATTGGAGTGAACCTTGCAGCCCCAGTACTCCTCTTGCAGGCCAAAGGAGTATTGCCATTGCTCACTATGTCCAAAGATACACTTCAAAAGCAGTTTTTCTTTTCTCCTTCTAACTAGACAACCATTTCTTCCTACTGGTAATATGTTTTACATGGATCGCCCCGCTTGTAGGATAGTGTTTATTTTCCCAGTCAGTTATAGGCAAATAATTTGCCATTGGGATTGACAGCAGAGGGATCATTTGCGATTGCAGTGCAGTATATCCTAGGTCTACTGCCTCCCTGTGGTGCCGTCATAGGTACATGTGCACTCTGGCTGATTAATTATCATTAGCGGGGGTGCCAGCCAATCAGGTGCTTTCATTCGCCTCGCGTGTCCCATTCATTTAGCCCCCCCGGGTTACCGCTTTGGTAACCCGGGGTACTAATGGTGTTAAGCACCCATTCCCGTTCTCATTAAAATCCCTTGCTTCGCTCTGGCTTTTAACTTGTGCGGCAGGGCCGTTAACAATCGCTCCAGCCCCTGAAATGGGTGATTAACGCCACATTCTGTCATTCAGCCTACCATTCTAATTCACTCACCTATTCACTCCATCTTTATCGTTTGTCACTTCAATTTACCTCCATCATTCTCATTCACCCCCTCATTCGCCCCATTTATGCAGCCATTCATCACATCATTCTTGTTCACTCCACTGTTCACCCCTTTGTCATTCATCTCATGGGCATTCACCCTATCGTAGTCATTCATGCAGCTTTCTATCACACCGTTCTCGTTCACCTTTTCATTCACCCCTTTATTCCCATTCACCCTATCATCAAACATGCAGCCGTTCATCGCATCGTACATGTATAGCCCATTTTTCTTGTTCACCCGATCCTCAATCAAACAGCTGTTCACCCCTTCATTCCCCTGCATGCAGCCATTCATCACATCATTCTTGTTCACCGCACCATTCCCATCCAACCCCTCTTTTTACAGGCCCCCCTCGTCCACTTGCAGCCCCCTTTACCGCTGTAAATGTTGCCCATTAACTGTACATGTTAATTCCCTGCTTTATGCCGGTATTGTAAGGACACCCTGCACCCCACCTTGTAATTATTTAGTGCACAGTGATCCATTCCTTCCCGGAGCTAGATCCGCGCTCAATAGTCAAAATAAAATTAAAATCGGAAGTGGAAACCCCAGGTCATGAACGTCTACTATGCAGTATAGATTCCTCGCGTGCTGCTGGAAAGCGTTGCTTTTACACATTTTAAAGGTCAAGGACACTCGGTGTCCACGAGGGTAGTTGGCAACTGAGACAAGGGGAAGCCTGTCAGTAAGGAATCAATATCTAGATTAATTTTCCACTTTGCCGTTTTTTTCCAACAAGGTAGCAAAATATGCCGTGTGCTCTAAAACCTACCGGCATTCCTCAACAGTTTCCATTGCTTTCGATTTATGGGTGGAGTTTTGTGAAGGCGTCGCATGCCTTTTCTATAACCCTACTGTGTGCGCTCGGCAACCTGTCTACTGTGGTTACACCAAACCTTTTAAGTACGGCTTTGTTGCTGCCGGATTCAGTTGATTGGACTACATGACTTCTAAACGTACGGTTTGATTTGCATGTTTATTCATGCTTTGCACTGAGTGCGGAGCAGGCCGTTTCAGGCGTCCGAGTACCGTACAATAGCCAGTCCGCTTTTATATACCTAGAAATAACACTGCACTTGTGCATGGTTCCCGGCGTAGACACAGGTGCATAGTGCTTAACAAATCGTCCACCATGTCCAGTGTAAACGTTGATCAGCACTGACCGTCAGAAACCTCCGTTGAAAAAAGCACGATCAGCAGACCTCGTTTGGCAACAAAAATGCAGATGGATATTAATAGAGCTGAAGTGTGACCGATTTTAGCTTTGTCATAAAGAGGGAAGCGAAATAGTAAGAGTGCATGAACCCCAAAAGTACAAAGAAAACGGCACAGGCTTGTGATGTAAGAAGTGGGCTTGCTAGTGAGAGTTGGGAAGGACACAACCGAGCAGGGAGCGACTCGGGTGGGTAAGTCTTCAGCTCAAAAGCAAAAAAAGGTGCTGTTTCACACAGAACACTTGGAAGCAAACTACGCCCCCTAAGGAGAATACTGAACAACAATGTAGCCGGTCGGATAGCACAACGAGCTGAGCGCCCCTCACTGACATATGTGTGCAGACTGCTGATACAGGTTCGAATCCCAGCAGGGCCAACTCAACCTTTCATCCTTGCGAACTGTTCTCTCAGCACTCGGATGCCTGGTGTTTGTAGCGCTATATAATACTAGATAGTATGAATGTGAGGGAATCTGAAGGAGGTGCCCGTGACCCTCCTTTGATGAATACAGTATAGGTGTCAGCGACTCAGATGGGTGAGCCGTCACTCAAAAGAAAAAAGGTGCTGTGTCTCACATTGACCATAAGACTTAGAGCCAGGCTACACCTCCTAAGGAGAACACCAGACTCTGAAGGAGGTGGCCATGGCCTTCTCTGCTGAATACAGGTAGCGTCGTCCGTCTCCTCTGCTTCTAACAAAAAGAAAATGGTCATGGTAGATGTAACCTCAGAATTCTCTACCAACCTGCGGGGGCAGTGGGCAGCAAACTCATGGATTTCAGTGTAAGGGAAAAACAATCACAATCTTCCCTGTGGCTTTGGTCACCGCAAGAAAATATTCAGGTACTTTTGCTTTTGGGCTTTACCCCTTCCAAAATTGTAGCTATTCTGGGGTAACGCCTCCTCCTCAACTCTCCTTCGGCCTCCCTTGACAAACGCATCCCATCCTTTGACCTCTGCAGATGACATCCAGAGCTTTTTCTGCTTTTTGTCCTCCACCCTTGCTACCTCTAAATGCATCATCAGCGGCCTTACAGACCTCCTCCATTGAATGACTCTACCTGTTAAACTTCTCCAAGACTGAAGATCTCCTTCCTGGCACACGATCCCATCTTCGTCCCTCCTCACGCGTTCGCCGAAGACTGGCAACCTCTTCGTTGACCGCAACCTAAGACTCCAAGAGTTTATTTACGGCAACTGACACAGCTGCCAGGAATAACCTTCACATTGTTATTCATTTTGTTACTCCGCTTTTATACTGTGCCAGTCAGCTTTGTAGTGATCTTAAAGTGGAGAGCCTTCACTGTCGTGTGGCACACTGTTCACCTGCAAGGAGTCTCTAGCCCAAAGAATTGGAAGGGGGCGGGTGGTAAAGAGGTAGATTTTCGACAATGATGAGAGATTTCTAATGTCTAGAGGAGGGATGAAAGAAAGACATGGGGCCTCGTTGCAGGTCCAGAGGTAACTCTGCGGTGCTACCGGCGGGTTGCTGCCGTACCTGCAATTATTTACCGGTGCCTGACCTCCCGGTGCCACCGCCTCTTATGCGTCCGGTGGCCGGGAAGTCAGGCGCCGGTATATTTGTAAATCCCCATCCCCATTCCCATAGAGTCCTATGGGACTTTAGGGGAGTGGGGACACGAGAGCACACCAGTGAGTGCTCCCGTGTAGAGTCTGCCTACCATGGCCGCTGTGCCCGGCAGGGTCAGACCTGTCGGGCACAGGTGCCACGGCAGGCAGACCCGGAAACCAGGGTGCCAGTGAGCTTACCGGCACCCTTGTTTCCGGACCTGCAAACTTATGATAGTTTGAATGTGTGGCGTAGGTGCAGAAAGATCAGCACATACAGTTGATTGGGAGAAGGGCTCACTCATAATGCTCCTAAAAGCAAGTGCATGACCAAGCTAGCACTTTAAAGAAATGTATACATGTGTCTGTGAATGGTTGCATGAAGGGCTTGAGTAGTACTCCAACGGACCTTTGAACTTTGGAGGCTTGTCTGTGCTTTAGATGTTGTTATAATCAACCAAACAGACTAAAACATCTGGGATTGTCAAGCAAGATATCCAAGGTGACAGAGTCCAGAGTTGACTGTGTGTTAGGTGAATGCGGTGGACACAAGGACTGAGCAATAGGGAGTGCAGACTGTCAAGTGGGCCATACCTCCATGGCCACATGCTCCTCACCAGTTGTGATAAGAGTGGAATGATGGAATGTACTATTTATTTATGCATTTGTAAAGCACACCCAACCCATGGGCATCAAGGCGCTAGTTACAAGTTAAACAACAATTTCCAGTACAAAGTCAAACAGACGGGGGTCGCCACTCAGTCCCTCGAGGGGCCCTGGGAGAATTGACTGTGAGAGGAATAACATAGTAGTGAGGTTATGAAATCATGCATTTATTGAGCGTGGACCTTGTTTCGGGAAGCAGCGGAGTGCTTTACAAGTCCTAGGGGGAAGGACACTGTGAGGGAAGTAGTGCTACAAGGAAAGCGGGGGGGGCTAATAAGAGGAGAGGGGGAGGCCGGACAATTTGGCCTGCAGGGATCTATATGCAACCAGTTGAGGAAAGTGGGTGAGCAGATTACCCAGTCTCAAATTAGATAGGGAGTGGAGGGCATGCAGACCTAGGTGTTGGGAGGAACAAGTCCTTGATGAAGAGAGTCTTGAGCTCGTTCCTGAAATGTAGAAACGTGGGTGTGAGTCTGGTGTTGATGAGAAAGAGGTTCCAGAAACTAGAGGCATAGACCGAGAAGGCCTGTGTTCTGGTTCGTTCCTACCTGCAGCATTGGAGTTCAAGTTTGCACATGTCCTTGTTTCTGGTGCATCATATACCTCTGGCGATGCTGAGTTTGTCAGTGAGGTAGCTCGGGGACTTCAGGGCGACAGATTTGTAGATAATGCAGCAGGATCTGAAGACGAGAAGTGCTTGCAGCAGGAGCCAGTGCTGTTTGGTGATGGTCAGGGTGATGTTGAATTTGCAGAGTCCTTTTGAGTCATGCTGCAGAATGTAACACACATCTCAGGGCTGCCAGGTTAGTCTGTGGAAGACCTTCCAGAAAGACATTGCCACTATCCACATGGGGAGAGACCATGGCTTGGATAGGAGATCTGAAGTTGTTTTCTGGGTTGAAGGGCTTGATTTCGACAGGAGAAAGTTGGTGCCAAGTTTGTGTCTTCCTTGCTATGTGCTGCTTGAAGGAAAGGTGTCTGTCAATGTCAATCCCAAGGGACTTGGCACAGCTGGACAGCTGAAGTGTGAAGCCCTCAAGATTCATAGCAAAGTGCCATGTCTGGATACCAGGGTGTACAGTGATGTTGGTCATCAGTGGGATTTCAGTCTTGGGGGCGGGGGGGGGGTGGGGGTTGAGCTTCAAGTAATGACTGGACAGCCAGTACTGGATCAATGTGAGGCAGCCATTGAGCCTCGAGTCCTTTTAGCCTGCTTTTGAACTGTGTCAAATGACCACCATAGTAATTTCAAAGTGCTGAATCCCTGTCGAAGATGTATTGTGCCCCTGCCAGTGGTCAGCAAACCTTGGTCTACTGGGAAGAATAGCATCAGCAAGGGTGAAGTAAAAAGGATGGTAGGTGGGGGAAAGGAGATTGCAGACACTGCCCCAGGCAGAGCATTAGTATGGATATGCGTTTGCTCGTTATATATGACTATCTTCTTGGAAGAGGCGACACAGAACGGTATGTGTTTGAGCTAATATAAGCACTGTGATTCCAAGGCAGTTTTGGAGTATTGTTATATAGAGATCGAGCAGTGCTTGGTGCGTACATGTTAACATTTCTGGCAAAGAGATACTTTGAGACAAAGCACACTGATCTTAACAGACACACATCCACACATGCCCCCACTTTCACCATCACTCAGCCAAACCTCTGATCTCTACTATTGTACTGAGCAAATTGTACTACTGTTTGTGCCTACTCATTGGCCTCCCTCTCTACTCTTTTGCTCTCCTGAACAAAATTCTCAACTTCAAGACAGGCAGCCTCTACAACCTGCCTAGGTTCTCTCCCACCTCTACTCGGTGACACCATTCTGGCTGGTTCCTCAATGCAGAATCGCTCTCTTTACGTTCCTACCCCTCGTCTACAAATCTATCTGTGATATTGATTCCCCCCCCCCCCCTTACTGATTAGGAAAGTCTTTTTTTGACTTGCTGGACTGGGATTGGTGGGCTCTATTGGTGGACTGCATTTACTACGTGGCTCTTACGAGTCACGTAGTGCATGTACTCCATCAGTAGAAGGCCAGCATTGTGGCTGGCGTGGCTTGTTGCCGGAAGGCACTTCAGCCTTGCCACGCCATCTGAAGCACGTTGAACAGGCACCTGTTTTTAATGCTGCTTTGCTCGCGCTGGAAGGACAGGGTGTCCACTGCCTAGCTTGCACCGGTAGGCCTTAGTCTGTGCCGCTTTCCTGCCTGCCGGCCTTCAACAAGCAGGACTAACTGCACGGGCATCCCACGACCCGCCCTCCTGCCAGCAACAACCACATGTTGTCCACCCTCGTCCAGCTCAATGGCATCCCCGGCACTGGTGCAGGGGAGTATCCATCCGTCATTGCAAGAATGGGTTCGGGGCGAGGCACGAAAAGGGTCCTGGTACTCGCCCCCCCCCCCCACCTTCGACCCCCTCATGCAGTGTGTGCGATCCCATACATACGGCCTCATTTGCGCCCTCTCCACCACCCACATCAACTTGTTTTGGTAAGATTAGTAGCAAGTGGCATTTTAACACCTACACTTGCATATGGACTGCACCAACAGAAGTAACCTCACAGAAGAGGACGTTTCAAGGAGCATCATCCGTTTGTAGTACTTGGAGGTACAATGGAAGGGACTATAGAATAGGTTGCCATAAGTAAGCCAAGTGGCAAATAACTTTGTGGTGCAAACTACCTAAATTGTACTATTATATATATGCAGCAACTCTATAGTCATTAGGATTTTTTTTAAAATTTTTATAATGGCATGATATGTTAACATAAGCTATGAAATGAATCACTTACAGAGCTGCTGGTAAGGCACAGTGCGATTAAATGCTTAGCCCAGGATCGCACACTTTTTGTTTGGTAGTGAAACTGTGATGCAGACAATTTTAATTTGTTGATGCCAATGCTATTTAGCTCACCGTCTTTGTGAAAAGGCTCTTGCACTGATGCAGCCCACTGGTCACTCTGTGGTTTGGGTGCGTGCAGGGCATAGTGTTTGGTTGGGGGTGGTGGCCATGGGGCATATATGGGGGTGGGGGCCATAAGGCATAGTGTTTGGTTGAGCGGAGGGGCCATGGGGCATAGTTTGGTTGTGGTTAGTGGCCATGGGGCATAGTGTTTGGTTGAGGGGTGGAGGCCATCCAGCAAAGTTTTTGGTTGGGGGAGTGGGGACATGGGGCATAGTGTCACACTGAAGAGTGAACCCAATCATAAAGCTAAATCAGACACTGTTACGAGATGTACCTCCTTTGCCTTTTGTGGAAACATGACTCAATGAAAGTCATACTCCCAAGAGTATGGCCAACTGAACAGCAGAGTATAGCAGTCCAAAATAACGAGTTTGTGCCTTGCAAATCTAAAGTGACATAATGCATGAAATGCTTGAGCGCAGTGTTTTCTTTTCTCCTGAATGATTTGTCTACTTTGTCCACGTTTGCCAATTTATCCTTATGAATGAAATTAATGATATTCACTTTTTGGCCCACTATAGGCAGCATGTAGGGTGCATTCGGCCCTCTGACAAAATGAGTTGTGCACCCCTGCCCTAACCCTATCCTAACCATAAACCAGGCAATCACAAGCCCACTAAACGCTCCTTAACCCTACAAATTACCCTAGGCATTTTCACCACGACTTTTTCACGGTCTATATTTTTGTTGGCTACATTTTACTGGACACTGAAAAGATGAGCAACACTTGGATGGAGGTCAGAAGTAGAGCGAGAACGGAAGAGTAGGTGAAAGGAAATCTTCAGGAGGTGGTGACAATGATCATTGAGGAGGGTGCTAGGAGTGCTTGTAAGGCGTTGTTCTTGACGTTCAGTCAAAGGAGAGAGAGAGAGAAAATCCCAAGGGAAGGAAATTCCATAAGGAGGTCAGAGGAGAGGATACACACACACACACACACACACACACACACACACAGACAGAGACGTGGGGAGAGGTTGTAGAGGAGGTAAACACCATGGGCCTCATTAGGACCCTGGCGCTAAGTGTTTAACGGTGCCGTAAAAGGCTGCGGCGCCGTTAAACACTTGGCGCCTTACTATGAGGTCCCTTTGCGGGACCCGACCTGAACGGCTGTTCTAGACCAGCTGTTAAAGTAGGGACCCGCAAAGGCACCTTGGTGCTACTTAGCGCCTTCCCCATTCCCATGGAGCCTTATGGGGCGAAAATGGGAATGGGAATGGGGAAGGGCCATGGTTCAATGGGGAATTACCGCCCGCCAACCTTGGAATGGGGTGGTAATTCCCCATTGAACCATGGCAGACCCGTTACAACACCGGCACCAACCATGGTGCTAATAGCGCCATGGTTTAGCGCTGGTGTTGTAATGAGGGCCCATGTCTGCAAAGGGTAAGCCCACAAAGAGCGGAGGTATGAACCCTAGGAAAAACCTCCGGGAGTGACAGGAGGGAGGCAGTCTATAGTGAAGAGGCAATCCTAGACACAAGTGTTGGTGGCAGCCATTTAAAAAAAAAAGTAAAGCATGGTCGGGCTACTTAGGGGTAATCCTGACATTAGGAGATGGTAAGGACGTGAAGGTCCAGCTGCTAGGGAGATCCGGTTGCCAGCCTTGTGGTGGAAGCTTTAGGGGTTTGCTAGATATTACTCGGCCAGTACCTGCATTTGCTCTCCCACTGGTCTATCTTGGTGCCTGTGAACCCAGGGACCTGAGAATAAGAGGGTCTTCCTGGAGTAAAGGTCGAGAAGCAACCAAAGTTCTTCAGACCAAGGCTCAAGAAAGCAGTGCGAGGTGTACTTAAAACTCAGGATTGTAAGTGATTGCAAGTTGACTATATGCCCAGGAAGCGGACTGGATTGCGATATTAAGTGCTCTGCTTGAGGGGAAGCCATTCGGTTGTTTTTTAAGATTTGCCTTTACTTGTTTTGTGCGATTCTTTTAAATAATTCGAATGAACCTTTTGTTTTTTGGAGCTCTGCCTGGTGTTCCTACTCGACATTGTGAAACCTAATCAGGGACTGCCTATGTTCTCTATATTTATTTCCCATGTGTGTCGTTTCTGGTAGAAATGATATGGACATCCCTAATGTCCAATGAATACAAATGCAATACGTGGATGAGACACAACTTTATATTAAACTTCGCAGCAAGAGAGCCGCAGTTTACTGCAAAGCTTGGGCACAACACTGATGGATGATCGTGAGTTGAGCAATCTAGGTAATGCTAAATCCAGGCACACATCTATTGCCCTCATTTTCTCCAGACCACCACGTGGGGACGCGCCGCAGTAACTAGGCAAGGCAGCAGGCGAGACACAAGCTAATTGGGCCACTCTCAGAAATGGGGACAGGGTTCCTCATGACTGTAAATCTCTTTAAGCCCTTCGTAGACCGTCTAGCGCTCGCCACCGAAGATATTGCCACCATGCGTGCATGTCCTCCCAAGTACTGTGCAAATAACAATACCTATATTTGATGCCATGCTTCTGTGAACCCACTCGGTCCGATTCTCTCCTGGCATCCAATGAAAACCTGCACGTGGACTGAGAAGGGGGCAAACTGGTTGGGGTTCTGAAAGGACAAAAGGGGCACAGAGGATGATGATCTGGCAAGGTGGATCCATGGCAAAGATATGTGCCCACTGATGTGATAGAAATATAGCCAGTTCGTGTGTGACGAGTAAGGGAATGGACCGGGCCAGGAAGTGAAGTGGTCATATTGGAATTGTCAGGGTCTGTACCGATGGGGCAGGGAGGAGGGGTGTGGGGGCTTCATATTGTATGTGTGTCTAGTCTATGGAAGCTATGCAGGCAGTCATTGAGCAGCTGAAAAAGTGTCTTTGGAATATATGAGGGTTCATTTTAAGTCATACAAAGGTATTGTAAGAGCTCTGCCAAGGTCCACTGAGGGTTATGCTCTGTGTTATTAGGAAGATATACTAGGAATCCATTGTAGGCTGTTTGAAAGACTATTGGCTACTTGTTTCGAGTATGTGGGCGAAGGTGCAGTGCTAAGCATGGCTTGCATGGGAGCAGCTCATGAACATTATGCCAAGCTAGTTCAAGAAGAGTTGTTGCAAGATTCCCAAGCTGCTTCCGCAGAAACCCTCGTGCTGGCAACAATTACGGTCTGTTTGACGCAAACTCTTTATTTTGAGCTGTGGTTTTATAATGCGTGGTTGCAGCAGATGCCTCAATCATTGATGACTGAACTGTCGGAGAGACTGTATTCTCCGACCAGTTGGAGCTTCTCTTAAGTGCTAATGTTTGATAATTTGCATTGCAATAGCATATGCACATAGCACATATGCATTTCACATGATGTTCAGTCTGCTTCCTGCAAAGGATATTGACTCACAAATGAAACCTTGTTATTATTTTTGGAACACTGACTAGTCATTGGATCATGAAATGTGCTTAAGTGCACAAAAAACGTTCACCCTGGTGAAAATGTGCCTTTTTTTTACATCATGCATTACTACAAGCTGAATCTGTGATGAGTATAAGCATATGACTATCACTCTTCGGTGGTATGTCTTAAAAATAGAACAACCCGTAAGGCAGTTTAACGAAATCCTAAAGTTTTCCCATATCATGTGTGAAATGATCAGCCACACAAGCTCTACGACTCACTGCATGTTACTTTTTAAAACATGATTATTGTGATATGGTTTTACATGAAACCCGTAAACCACATTTACAAAATATACAACAATATTGCAAGGCTCTCTTTTAAGGCCATCTAAAAGTCTGGGGTACTTGATTGCCTAACGGCGAACACGAAGCGGCAGATGCTGTTCCAGCTGGGTCGACCCTGCAATGGAGGCGAAGACCGTGCCTTTGGTAAGCACTGCTGCCTCGTGTATAGACGAAACTGGACATTTGTTCCACGTAAAAATAGCGCCAGCATTTGCAACAGCCCTGTCTGCGCTGATAACACACCCGGCCCGACTCTGCCTGCCTTGTATACGATGATTGCGGAATGTATTGCTCCAATTACAGGGAGCCGGCAGGCGACGCGGGCCCCCTTGCAAGGCCCTCTTTAAGGGCTTCTACCCCTGTCGGGCCATGGTAGGCATACAATGCCATACTGTTTGCCCAGACCATTCCTTTACCCATCTGCTTATACTCTCCTACATGACGACCAACACTGCAGTATCCCCTCACAAGTTATACCTATCAATGCTTCTGTGCCTCTCATTGTAACCAGCTTTCCTGCTAATTTGCAAGATCGTGTACCACGATTTTACTTACACCCTCTAGGGCAGTGGTCTTCAAACATTTTTGGCCGGGGCCCCCCTGAGCAAAATTTGGGCAGTGCGGGACCCCCCCCAAAAATGCCAAAAGAACAGTACATATTGCGCGCCGTCACCTGCTCCCATCACAGTCGCTGGGCTCCCTCATCTCACTCCTACCCAGTCCCTCGTCTCTCCCCACCCCATCACACACCCTGGGCTCTCCCCACTCTGCTCCCACCACTATCCGATGGTTCTCACCCATTGTGCTCCCACCATAGTCCCTGCCCCCCCCCCCCCAATCCCCAACACAGTCTGAGGGCCAGTGGCGGCCAGTGATTTTTTTTTAAGTGGAGGGGCATAACTATTTCCCCCAAAAATGCCATAGCAACCGAGCATAGTGAGGAAGCCCGAACCAATAAAGAGGGATTCGGGGGGTGGGGGGTTCGCCCTGTGAATTCTTTTTTAAATAATGGGTTAAAATGTTGCATTGTAGAACATAATTTTAACAAAATGGGTAAATAGCCTAATAGTTTGCAATTGGTGCTGGGGGGCCCAGGGGGCAGGCATGGCATTTTTTTTACTGGACATCTATGATAGATGTCCAGTAAAAAGATACCATCCCTGTCCCCCACTGGGCCTAACACAATCAACATGATTATGTGTGTATGCAAGTTGCTGCTCATTCATACAGCAATCACTCTATCATTCACATGAGCATCCATTACCATACACTCGCTCATAACATAAACATATACGCATCTATACACGTTTAAATAAAAACAATGAACATAAATGTACCTTCTGCATTGGCCTGCGTGTGGGTGCTGAAACGCCCTGCTCCAGGCTGCTCTGTCCGTATGTGCGAGGAGGCGCAGGAGCTCCCCCTTGGACATACAGACATGCAGTGCCCCAGCCAGCATTTCCAATGAGCTATGCAATGCTGGCGAAGCAAAACGCCCCAGCACTTGCATGGCTCAGTGAGCATGTGCGGCTGGGGAACTAAACTGAACTGTCAAAGGGAAACAGTGTTTCCCTTTGACAGTTCAGCCAGCCCAGGAGCACTCCATCAGCTGGAAAAAGCAGCTGAGGGAGTGCTCACTGTTTCACTGGGCTGGCTCCTTAGTTCCTCCATGTGGGTGCCCCCTTGCCATTATGAATGAGCCGCCAGGCTCGGAATGGCCTATAGGACAATGCCTGTACCAAAAATGTAAAATGCTAGTGTGGGCCAGTCACGATGGGGCCACCATTTTGGCCAATGTGGACCAGTTTGATGAGTTACTTAACTATGCAGTTAGTAATTTTGACCATTGTTGCTGATTATATCACAATTTACTTACATTTTAATACAAAGCACCCCCTTGGGTACTATTGAAACAGTGGGCCTCATTACAACCCTGGCGGTAGCTGTGCCGGTAAAACCGGCACGGCTGCCACCGGAGTTGCATCCTGGTCCGGCACCTGTGAATGGGTAATTACCGGGTCATGCCGAGTTAGGCAGTTCTGATAATTGTCCTTTCGCGGGTGCCGGTACCGGTAGATCCCCATTCCCATTTGAGCCCAATAGGGCTCAAATGGGAATGGGGAGCTCGGATGCATGCCGGTGCATCCGATAAACTGTACTTGCGGGTGCCGCACGGCCTGCCAGGTCAGACCTGGCAGGCCGAGCTGTGCTCCCGGGTGCCGTACGGCCTGCCAGGTCAGACCTGGCGGGCTTTCAGACACCCGCAAGTACAACTCGTACTATGGCGGTACGATAGCAATGGTGCCGGTAGCTTGCCGGCACCGTTCGTTACTGTACCGCTATAGTTGTAATGAGGCCCAGTCTGTGACTAAAGGAATGAATATCCATTTACAACTGCGGGACACTTTTTAATTGTTGCCTGGGACAGTTTCATGCTTCAGCCCGACCATGTCAGCAACCCCTGCCCATTTCTTCCAATCTAAAAAAAAAAATGTTTTTTTATTATTTTTTTTTACATTTCATGCAGAGCTCTTGGGGCCGCCCAGGGATGCACCCGCAGACCCCTGGGGTCGCCGCACCCCACAGTTTGAATACCGCTGCTCTAGGGCCACCATGTGTCTCCATGTGCCCTGTGCCCCCAACCATTTTGAATATGTCCACGCATAAATGCCCACAAGCCCCTCCTGGGTCCCTTGTGGCCACCAATTGTATTCGGTACATAGCCGTAGCCATACCAGCCCCATTCCTGCCCCTGCCATTTGCATGCAACCTCCAGTGGCTTTCCTCCACTCCAAAGCCTACTCAGTTATGCTACATGTGATGGCAGAATGTCTCCCCATGTGCCCTACGCTGCCTTATTCACCTGCCGCCGCTGGATCTCCACACTACCCTCTAGCAACCCCCCCCCCTTGCCCTGCATGCCGTCCTTCTCTTCCAAGACCAATGCTGACGACTGTACTACCAGTCATGCCCCACCTACGATGACATGCCCCTATCTACGGATTTCAAGGACATTGGGCCTCACTACAACCTTGCCGGTATCCTGGTTTGAGAGCCGCCAAGATACCAGCAAAGGCTGTCACCGTTTCCGGCACCTGGTCCGACGGTATTGCAGCTGGATTACAGATGCCGGCGGAGCGGTGTAAATCCCCCTTCCTCCGTTCCACCCGAAGAACCTCCATCCTCCCTGCTTGTCTGGTCAGGCTCAGACAGTGGTAGCTTGGAGGCAATTGGTAGCCACTGAGTCCCTGCTGCTGCTGCTTCTTCTCCTCCTCGTTTAATTGCTTCGCTCCACACCACAGTTTCCGCATCGGCCCACTTCCTAAGATCATGCCACCAGACATCTAATTTCGGTCTATTAATTGCTTTCCAGCTCATGGCTATTCTGCGCTTAGCTAGTATATAAGCCAGATCTTTGAGTTTACTGACATGTTTCTGGGCACACGGCCTGGAGATCCCCCCCCCCCCCCCCCACCATGCACACCCACAGTGAGTTTATGTCCAGACTTATCTCTTTCCGGGCAAGAGGTGGGCTACTTCTTCCCAGAATCTCCTAATTTCAGGGCATTCCCAGAACATATGTGCCAGTCCCGCATTCACCTCCCCACATTTAGGACATGCCTGTGTACCCGCATCCCTAAACCCGGCTATCTTCTTAGGAATCATATACACTCTATGGGTGACATATAATT
Source organism: Ambystoma mexicanum (assembly GCF_040938575.1). Taxonomy (NCBI): domain Eukaryota; kingdom Metazoa; phylum Chordata; class Amphibia; order Caudata; family Ambystomatidae; genus Ambystoma; species Ambystoma mexicanum. The sequence goes on from NC_090932.1 coordinate 1,560,506,135, forward strand.
GCATCTGTTGCAGTCTAAAGTTTCTGGACACTTTTCTTTTTTTGTGGTAGCCTTGTACCCTCACCCGTAGCCTGTCACTCATTGATTCCCCGGCTTCTTCCTCCCAATCACGCCTCAGTTGGATCACCTCTTTCCCCACCTTTGACATTGGCAGGTCATATATTCGTGAGACCTCATGACCTCCGTCTGACATGTCTTCGAATGTTTCTATGGCCGTGTCAGGCTGTCTAGTTAGCATTGTCTCCGACCATGTATCTTTTATCTTCCGCACCATCCTGGTATATGTAATGTATTGTCCCCGGTGTAAACTAGTATCCTCCACCAATGTGTCAAACTCCACCATCTTCCCGTCTTGCCACACATCCCCTAAGGTTGCTATACCAACCGACTCCCAATGCCTTCTGACAGATTTCGTCATTTGTTCATCCACCCCATTCAGTGCCAATAGCGGCATCTTTGGGGAACACGGTAATGGGTTCCCCATGACTCGGCAGGCCCTCTGCCACATTTTCCAGCCCAAATCTAGCAAACTCGTCCCTTCACCTTGCTGCGATTTTGTCAACCAAATCCATTCATTCAGAAAGAATGGAGCACACTCAGCCTTCAACAATATGGACTCCGGCGTGGAGTCCTCCGATAACCATCTCACCACATATTGTAGCTGGCTAGCTAGATAGTAAATTTCAGAATTAGGTAATCTAATGCCCCTTGCTCGTATGTGTTCTGCAATTTCCATAAAGCTATTCTATTCCTGGATTGTGCCATATAAACCCCCTACATACACTCTGAATGTTATCAAAGAATCGATTGGGTATCATGTATGGTATGTTTACAAAAAAGTGCAGTAGCCTAGGCAGTATCACCATCTTCAATAGTGCCACCCTCCCCATCATGGTCAAAGGGAGCGTAACATGCTATTTTCAATATTGGCCACCGCCCTCTCTGTATTTTGTTTGTGTTCGGCCTCAGCACTGTGGTGACCATCTATCCCCAAGTATCTAAAAGGCTTGGTCTCCCATTTTATTTGTAACACTGGCAGTTTGTGTCGTGGTATCCCTCTATATCTACCAAGGGGAAATATGCACAATTTTTTAGGGTTCACTGTAATGCTGGACAGCATTGCATATCGTTCCATAACTTCCAAAATATATTTATTGTAGGTTCTCCTCAGGGTATCTCAGGTACAACAACATATCATCCGCATACATTGATATCAAATGTCGCCCTCCTTTTGTATCAATCCCACCTCTCCATATGCCTGCCTCAAGTATATCGCCAGAGGTTCAAGTGCTAGGATATAAAGCATCGGGGACCACGGGCATCCCTGTCTAGTACCCCTACTGAATTGCCATTGTTCTGAGATGGTCGATCCTGTCTTGACCCGAGCTAATGGTTTACTATACAACAGTTGGACCCACTTCAAGTATGTGGGTCCGACCCCATATTCCTTCAGGACTGCCATCAACCAAGGCCATTTGACCGAGTCGAAGGCTTTCACTGCATCCAATGATATTCTTGAAGCCTCCAGGGTGTCCCTTCCGTATGTTCTATAACATGATAAAGCCTTCTAAGATTGTCAGATATACTTCTGCGTGGAACATATCCAGTCTGGTCAGGGTGTATGAGCCTACTGATAACCAATCTGAGCCTATTTGCTAGCGCCGCCGTAAGTATCTTACTGTCTTGATTAAGCATGGACAGTGGTCTATATGACCCACAATCTGTGGTCAGTTTGTTAGGCTTAAGGAGCAGGATGATAGTGGCCTCCCTGAGAGACTCCGGTAGCATGCCTTTATCCAAAGCGTTATTTAACATTGCTAACTTTGGGGGAATCCAACTCAGCCTTATATGTTTTGTAGAACTCGCTAGGGAGTCCATCCGCCCCCAGAGCTTTATTGGTGGGAAGGTGCTTGATCACTTCTTCTAATTCTGCTAACATAATCGGGGCTTCTAAATGTTCTTTCTCTGCTGCCTTTAGTTTGGGAAGATGTAACGCTCACCTGATTCCCACGGAGGCGCTGGTCCCGGCTGAACTGTTCTAGTCTCTTCAATTGAGAAGCGTAGAGCTCGGATGACTCTCTGGACTGGGCTTCCTCTTATTGACCGTCTGGCTTGCAGGGTAAGGTTTCTGCAGGCGGAAGAAAAAAAGGGTTAATGACAGTTTGGCTGGACTTCCTCCTCACTAATCGCCAACTCTCCGAAAGTCCAATGTCCTGGTGAGCTCTCACCTTAGGTGTATAAATGCTGGGCTCTCCATCCTGCGACTTATGCAGGGGTGCGTGGGTTCCAGTTACGTCACTGGAGATCCTCAAAGTCTTTTGTGGCCTTAGAGGTGGCACAGGTGCTGAGATGCCAAAAGGTGATGCCGCCGTTACTGCACGAGCGGATGCCAGTAGGTATGAAGAGTTTATAGTCTTGAAGAGATGGGCACCTTTAATGAAGTCTTTGCATTGTCTTTTTCAGGTGCCTGGATGCTGAGGGCGTGGTCACTGAGAGCGCGACACGTGCGGTTGTACGTAGGTATGGGAATTTCAATGACACCTCAATAATGTCCCTTGTTTTCTGTTTTCAGGTCTTGAGATGTTGCGGGCGTTGTTCGTCCGTTGCCGTTGCACGTGCGAAGTACGTGAGTATAATGATCTGTGACCTTATTATAGCACCTCTAACAATGTTATTTTCTTATTTGCAGGTGTCGGGACCTTGCGGGCGTTTTCCCAGTCGCGGATGCACGTGGGGAAACACGTAAGTGTTAGGCTTTCTTGCAGTCTTTAATGGCACTTAAATAATGTCTTTTCTTGTTTTCAGGTGCCGGGTTGATGCGGTTGAAGAGATCGTAATACGCGCACAAAAGCAGGTAAGAAAAGTAAATGCGGCCGCCTTCACCCGATTCCTACTTAACAATGTTCTTTGTCTTTACAGGTGCCGTTAGGCTGCTGAAGAGAAGGCCGCGAAGAATCTGTGAAAGCACAGATGGATCAGGTAAGCGAGCGCGGCTGCGAACGTGTTGCAACTTGCTAACCTTATGTTTCTTTTGCTTGCAGGTTCTGCCGGTGTCTGGATTCCTGGATGGTAAGTATAGTTCTCACGTCTTTCCTCCACAGGTTGCTGAGCTGGAGATGTCACTGGAATGCTGGAGCTGACTTGATGAGCGTCCTGCTGCAGATGCAGAATAAAGCGAAGCACGTTTTCCCAATCGGGTGTGGTTTAAATAGTGTTGGAGTGATTGGGTGTCTTCTTCCTCAGCCTCGCCCCAGTAAAAAGAGTTCCTGTGTTCCAGAGCTAAGTAGTGGCACCAGCGCCACCCAGGTAAGAAAGTACTCCCAGTTCAGGGAATAGTTCCTCCCAGCAGAAGGCTGGGGACTTCATCCTGCCAGCATTTGCAAACGTGAGTATGCAGCATGGTCTGCTACAGGTAGGTCCACCCAAGCACCTTTGCAAGAATTATGAGCCCCTGGCGCCGGGACTGAGGTTCAAAATGAGCCTGGCGCCAGAGGTCCAAGAGGACATGGTCCAAAGGTTCCCAATAGGGGTTTGCTGGAATCGGGGACGAGGGTCGTGAGCCTGCTTCCGGGGATGCTGGGCTTGACTTGGCTTCTCGGGAGCAGTGCTCATGACAGAAGATTGATCTCGGGCAAAGTTTCTATCATATAGATCTCCTCTCCCCCGGTTACGTCCATATACAAACGCTGGTAGTATTTTAAAAAACATTTGTTCACATCTTCCTGGGTATCTAGTATCTGTCCATCGCTCCCCTCCACCGCTCTAATTGCCTGTCTGGGTGTCTCGCTCTTATATAACCAGGCTAAAGGTCTTCCTGGCTTGTCGCCCTCCGCATGCTGCCTTTTTGCTTATTTTTTATAGTTCAGGTTGCATAATCTTTCCCAGTGATTCCTGCATTCTTGTTGTAGTTGCCGTATGATCCCATCCTCTTCTGGGGTACACCCACCCTCCCGAATTATTGCCTCCAATCTTATTTCTGCCTCATGTAACTCTTGTGTTATGCCACCTTGTAGGCCTTTAGACTTAGATATTGCTGCCCCCTCACTACCACCTTAAATCCCTCTCATAATGTGCCAGCCAAATCCACTCTGCCGGTATTGTGCTCAAAATATTCTCCTATTTCCTTTCTCAGGTACTCCCTGTACACCATATCTTTCAGAGCTTTGGCCCTCAGTCTCCACGTTGGGATTCTCGCTCTGGGGCCGATTGCTGCCATGTTAAAAGCAACGCTGCGTCATCTGACAAGACCACCACTTTGTATTCTGACTTCACTAGTTATCCCATCATCTCTGGCGCTTCAAATACATAATCCAACCGCATATGCAGGTTTTGTGGGACAGAGTGGTGAGCTATTCTGTGGGTGGTGTATTCTCCATACGTCCACCAATCGATAATCACTCAATAGGGTCCTTAAAGCCTTAGCTACAGGGGTGGGCTTCTCAACCTGATCATCTGGTCTGTCGAGCTTGGGATCCAGCGTGCAGTTAAAGTCCCCTCCCCATATGACCGCCCCTCCGATATATGAGCTGATCCTACCGTATAGATTTTTAAAATAGCTAGCGGCATCTTGGTTCGGGGCATACGTGTTGATAATGCTCAGCACCCTTATTTCCAGAATGGCAAATTTGTAATGAGAACCACTGTTTCCCTTTGACAGTTCGGTTCCCCAGCCACACATGCTCAATGAGCCATGCAAGGCTCGGGGTGCTTTGCTTTACCAGCCTTGCATAGCTCATTGGAAATGCTGGCTGGGAACTGAATGTCTATATGTGCGTGGAGGAGCTCCTGCGCCGCCTCGCACATAGACAGGACAGGCTGAAACCGGGTGTTTCAGCATGCACACTCTGGCCCCAGGAAACACAAAGCTTTTGCTTCCCAATTCCTGTTCATGATGCATTGTGGGGCGGAAACCTCAGGACCGGGGCAGAAAGTATGTTTATGTGAATTTTTTGTTTTATTTATGTGTATGAATGCGTGTGTGTGTGTACAACAAAGGCATTTTTAAAATGCCTTTGTTGCACAACCCACCGCCAAAATCAGCTCTCCTGTGGCGCTATGGAGCTTGGTCCTAAGTAAATGTTCTATTTTTTTTAAAGAAATGACCACAAAAATAACCTATTATAGTTGTCCAATATAAAAGATCATGCTTTCCACCTGGGTCCCCCAGCACCTTCCATACACACCAAATCGCTCATTGTGTGCGTGTGTTAGGCGCTGTGAGGTCCAGGGGACAGGGATGATCTCTTTTTACTGGGTATCTATCATAGATGTCCAGTAAAAAAGACCATGCCTGCCTCCTATGCCCGCCAGCGCCACTTGAAAACTGTTTGGCTTTTTACCCAATGTTTTTTAACCCATTATTTTAAAGAAATTCCCTGGGGGAGAACCCCCGAACCTTCTTTGATTGGCTTGGGGCTCCCTCGCTACACTTGGTTGCTGTGGCATACCTGGGAGAAATAATTATCCCCCTCCACTTAAAAAATTCACCCGCCGCCACTGGCCCTGCGACTGTGCTGGGAGCGGGATGAGGCGAGCCCAGGAACTGTGGAGAGAGCAGGATGGGGGGAGCCATGGCATAGTGTTGGGAGCAGAGTAGGGAGAGCCCAGGGACATTGGTGGGAGCAGGATGGGGAGAGCCCAGGGGACTGGGTTAGGAATGGGATGAGGGAGCCCAGAGACTGTGATGGGAGCAGGTGGGAGATCGTGGGAATTATACTGGGAGTAGGATGCGGTGATCGTGCATGATAGTTTATAGCCATTTGGATTTACGGTCCATTTCGCATTTTTGGGGGTGCCGGGCTGTTCACATTTTGCTAAGGGCGGGCCTGGCCAAAAAAGTTTGAAGACCACTGTGTTAGTTGCCTTTTGTCGCCATAAAGAGGGGAGGGTAGAGGTGGGGATAGAGGAGGAGAAGGTAGAAGATTAGATGAGGACAGTAAGTAATAGAGGGAAGAAGGAAGCATATGGAAACGTGAAACAGGGAAACGGTTTCTGCCATGGTAGTTCTTGCTTGTTTCTACCAGGCGCACGGAGATGCTTTATGCAGCAAATCAATTATTTCCAATAGTTGTTTCTGGCGCATTAATAAAAATCCCTTCAACCCCAAACGTGAAGCCCAGTGCTGATGATCAGCCCTCACCCCCACCTCTGTTAGCGTTTTCACGAGCTCCCCGTGCTGCAGATCCTCCGCCCTGACTAGTTCTCTCCCCTCGGTGTGAAACATTCCTTGGCACCTCTGGAGAAATGTGTCACTGCTTGCCTTCCCTGAACGAGTCAGCTCTCCGGGTGCACAGACAGGGACGCTGCTGTTAGAAGAAGGTGGGAGGAGGGTGGCTAGGACTGTGCCAGAAACCCACACGATTGCCCGCTTCCGTAATATTGATGCGGGCATGCACACACCACGCCTGCATCTGTACTGCCGGGCGGCTTAGTGCTGGCACCCATCCATGCACACAGGAGCGTGAGGGCAGAGCGGTTATCCACCAAGGTCGCGTGCTTGAGAGGCCAGACACTTATCCACACGAATCTCTTTTTATAAAGCTGCAAATATGCCTCATGTGATGCCATCCGGGCCATGTTTAGTTACAGTCTCCCCGATATACAAGGTACACACCTTTTTAATACTTGAACAGCAATGTTAGGAGAAGACCTATTCACTTGGCAAGTTGGCAAATACTGATTTGTCGTGCACTTTCTTAAACCGCGAAAGAGAAATTAAATGAAATTTGCCTATTGCAGTTAGGGCCGGCCGAAGGGCAGTGCCGCCCGGGCGACTGTCTGGGGAACCATTAGCCCCCTGCCACGCCAGATCTGGGGAGTCTTTCAAAGGCTCACCTGAGTTGGCACGGCAGGCGACCTATTGAACAGAAATGCGCCAGTTCTCCTGCTGAAGCCAGCAGGAGAGCTTGGTGCATTTGATCACAATAGGGCACTGCTGTCAAACCATCATGGGGCAGTTTTGCAGCAGCACTCTACTCTATTTAACATGTACCCCCCATTTCCCCCGGAGGTGCACTGGGGAAAGGGGGTCGGGGCGCAACTGACTTTTCCCGTGTACTGTCAGTGCTAAGGGGTATCGGCTGAAAATGCAGACAAAAAAAAAAGCTGAATGCGCATTTACTGCGCATTCGGCTGTTTGCAGATACTGACTCCCATTACACTGAACAAGGGTAGCAGGGGGGTTGCGCAGGTGTTCCCTGCTCCCCTTGTTCGGTGTAATAGGCTCGGGAGTTGCGGGTGTGTCCCCCTCTTACATTACATAGATAGCGGGTGCCAATAGAGTTTTAAAAAAAGAACCCTGGGGCACCAGTTCCGCCCCACGTTAGTTGAAGGGAACTGATGCCTCAGGGATAGAGGGGAGTTGGCGGCACACAAGTCTGCTGCCGCAAGGTAAGTAGGGTTACAAGGGGAAGCGGATATGGAGATGCGGTTAAAAGTGTTCTACGTTATCACTGCGCATAGCTGTTTTTGTAATCAGAATTTTTTTAAAATATATTTTCTGCAGCACAGTGATCACATAGATTCGTGCTAAGGCCAGCCCTGATTTCACTATAGGATATGTTCACTTCTTGTGACGTCCCTTCCCATTGTGTACATCAGAACACTCCTCCGCCCCACTTTTTTTAGGACTTGAGCCCTTGTAACACGATCTCTTGGCATATATATGAAGGAGCACTGCTTAAATGTGTGCGAACATACCAAATGATTGTGTGCACTACTCCAACACAAATGAGAATGGATTGTTTATGTATTATGTGCTTATACACAAGTGTTTCAAAGCGCAACCATGCATGGGAGGGGGAAGCATAAAGAACACAAGACAAACTATCTAACTAGGCATGGTACATTCGGAATTATGCAGGTGAACAGAAATGGGAAGTGCATGGGGGGGGCCAATAGGGACCAAGTTTGCCCAGTCCCGTCAGAGCACGGGTGAAGTGCAGAGAGATGCCACTCTCATGGGTCGTAACCGAAGTGCAGTAGTGCTGTGGCAAGTTCAGGAGACTGGCGAGGAAGCTTGGGACCTGTGAGGCTCTGAAGGTGCACCAGGCAGCCAGTCGGCGAAACTGAAGCAGAAGTAGAGGCGAGAGAGCAGAAAGAGGTGGTTAGCAGGCGAGGGGGAGAGAGAAGGAGGCGAAGAGGAACGTCTTGAGGAATTTCCATAACTTAAGGAGGTCCAGCTCAAGGCTGAGAGAGGCAGGGAGGCTGTTCTAGAGGGAGGGACCTGCACTGGATAAAGAGCTCCACCCAAGTCGCTGCTTGGAGAAGCGGCTCACCCGCAGAGAGTTGGCGGAAGACGAGCGGAGGAAGTAGGAAGGTGTGTATTTAGGAAGAAAGCGTTGCAGATAGAGTGGGCCAAGGTCCCAGAAAGCCTTTTGGACAATGCAAAGGGTCTTGAACTTAATCCTTGCAGCCACAGGTGCCAGTGAGTGGATTTCAGCACCGGAGAGATGCGGTCCCTGGGCTTGAGGCCAAGGATAAGTCTTGCGGTTCTGTTCTGGTTGAGTTGAAGAGGATGGAGGGTAGAAGAGGGCAGGTTTAGAAAGGGGCGGTTGTAGTAGTCCACCCTAGAGAGGACCAGGGCTCTGGAGAAGGTGAGCCTCTTGGAGGATGGTGAGAAAACATAAAACACCTCTGAGAAGGTGCAGTTGGTAGTGGGACTTTTTAGAGATGTCCGTGATGTGAGACGAGAAGGATAGAGTGGAGTCAAAGATGACCCCCAGATTTTATTGCCCTGTTGGTAGGTGGAGGCGCAGGGCCAAGAGAGGGCGGCCAGAGAGAAAGAGGGAAGTCGGGAGCAGGGGTCCCGATGAGGACAATCTGTCTTACTGGCATTGAGGCAGAGGTTGTTTGTAGCACACCACGACTGAATTGCAGACAGTCGGGTATGAGTGAGGAAGAGGCAGAGGCCGAAGGTAACCTGAAGTAGAGCGCTGCATGTCATCCGCGTAATACTGAAAGTTGTAGGTGAAGGTGGCTATCATATGGGACAAGGGCGCCATGTAGCCATTGAAAAACCAGGGGGATAGGTTAGATCCCTGGGGGACACTGCAAATAGAGAGAGTGAATGGCGAGAGGAAGGACCCCAATTCCACCTGGGATGGGCAGAGGGAGAGAAAGTGGGTTAGCCACACCAGGGCCGGATGAGTGATGTCCAGGGTATCACAGAGACGTGCGATTAGAGTGTTGTGGTTCACTGTATCGAAGGCAGAGAAGAGGTCAAGTAGAATGAGGACAGAGGGAGAGTTGGAATCAAGGTTTGAGAGCAGATCTTCACGTGTGTTCAGAAGAGCAGTTTCCGTTCCTCTGGATGCTCTAAAGCCAGACTGGTGGTCATGAAGTAACCAACAGATTCGGTGTGGAGGGTAAGCTGAGAAATAGCCAACTTCTCAAGGAGTTTGCCCAGGAAATGAGTGATAGAGATCAGGCGATAGTTTGCCTGAAAGGAAGGTTCAGCAGAAGGTTTTTTGAGGAGAGGGGGCACAAGGGAGTGCTTAAGAGCAGTGGGGAAAACTTCAGTTGCGAGGGAGAGGTTGCAGAGGTCGGGCAAGGCTGGAGCGAGAGAGTCTTGTTGTCCTTGATAGTTTTGGCGAAACATGGGTCCACCTGTTTGGAGTAGGCTTTCATAGACCAGACTGGTCTAGTGACCTCCTCAGGTGTGACGGGCGAGGGAAGAGAGAAGAAGGGGAGGGGTGGGGGAGGCCAAGGGTGGTACAAGAGTTGTTGGTGTATGAGGTGGTGAGGAAGAGATGGGGAGGATAGGATGTCCTGTGTTTTTGAGGTGAAGTGTGCAGCCAGGGCCGAGCAAAGGGTATACATGGCATCTTTGCCAATGAAAACCATGCAGTAAAAAGCACTTGTAGCAATTATTAGCACATAGAAGTCATTACTGACTGCCTCTCAGCAAATCAAAATGCTTGGCATGGGGAGGCCAACTTGGAAGCGGACAGTCTTAGCAGACTGGGAGCGGACAATTACGAATGGCAATTGAACGACCAGTTGCTGTAGGTGGTCTTCAACACATGGGGCCACCCTCAGGTGGATCGATTTGCCTCCTGGAAGAACAGGAAGTGCCATCAGTTTGCATTTTGGCAGGGCCCCGGCTCCCTGGGCATCACATTGCAGATTCGGTGGGAAGGCATGACAGCCTATGCCTTTCTTCCCACACCCCTGGTCCACAGGGTAATCCGCAAAAGGAAGCTTGTCACCTCAGCATCATTCCGATGGTTCCATGGTGGCCGGCGAGACCGTGGTTGTCCGAACTGCTCGGCCTCACGGACAGACCACCGATTCACCTTTTGCTGGGTCCAGCCCATCTCTTGTCCCAGCAGGGGGGCAGGGTCCTCCACCCCGCACCTCAGAAGTTAGCCCTTGCAGCGTGGTTCCTGAGCAGGTCACCCTCCGACACTTGAGCCTCTCCCAGGCTAACTTGGAGATCATTCAGGGCGCCAGGAGAAAGACTACCAGGAGCCAATACAGTAGTAAATGGACTAGGTTCTGTCATTGGGCAGACTCTAAGCAGATCGACCCCCCCCCCCCTTCCTCCTTATGTGCACACTGGATGACATGCTCGCCTTCTCAGCACACCTTGCGCACTCAGGCATACAGGTGGATACCTGTCGCACCTATCTGGCAGCCATAGGGGCTTACAGAAATTCGGAGGAGGAAGTCTTCTCTTCTTCCAACCCAATAGTCGAGTAACATCTGGCGGGCTTGTCCAGGCTCTACCCGCCCATCAAGGTGCAACACCCTGTGTGGCACCTCAATGTGGTGTTGGGCGCCTTGGCGCACAAGCCCTTTGAGCCAATGGTCTCCGTGGACATCAGGCTGGTCACCATTAAGACAGCTTTGTTGACGGGCCTCGCATCCGCTCGCAGAGTCAGCGAGATCGAGGCTGTGGTGGCTTCAGAGCCCTATACCACTTTCCATAGGGATAAGGTGGTCCTGCTGACTCACCCAGCGTTCCTACCTAAGGTATCATGCGCTTTCCATCTTAACGAGGAAATAGTCTTGCTTATGTGTTTTGCTGACCCCAAGGATGCGGCTCAGAGAGTCTTGCACTGTCTGTACGTCAGGCGTGCTCTGAAATGTTATCTGTACAGGTTCAATGGCTTCCGCAAGTTGGACGCATTTGTCACCTTCGCGGGCTCCATACCCGGGTATCGGGCATCCAAGGATTTTAATGCACGGTGGATGGTTGCAGCCATCAAAGAGGCCTACGATGGGCAGCACAAGCCACTGCCAGCTAACATGCACACTCATGCTGTCAGAGCCAAGGCCACGGCCATCGCCTTCCAGCAGCAGGTGCCGTGGCAGGTCATAAGCAGGGTGGCCACCTGGGACACCCCTTCGGCTTTCTACAAGCATTACTGTTTGGATGCCGGCTCTAATTCAGACACGACCTACGGACAGGCGGTTCTAAGAAACCTGTTTGCTTAAGGAGGGTCCACTCTCCACCTTGGCGCTCCATTCTGTTGTAATTGCCCATGCCGTATGGAGGAAAGGGGACAGGATGTTTAGTCCCCTCCATACGTCCCACCATCCTCCCCCTTAATAATACTGGTGTCATTAGGCAATGTTCAATATTGTCGATGCATCATTCGGGACTGAGGTGTGCCATTGGTGGGCGGAGTCATGGTAGCGCATGCTCCCAGGGCCACGCCCCCACGCGACTCTAAATTTAAAGGGGAGGAAGGTTTTTTCTAAGGGTTCCGTCTCCCGTCCCCGGGAAGGGACACCCATGCAGTATGGAGGAAAGGTGACCAAAGACTAACAGTACGTTAGTCATTACGGTGAGTAACTTATAATTTATTTTGTATTTGTAATGTAATTTCACTTATACAAGGGTTAGCGGGACTCCGTTCAGGAAAAGAGACACATCTCCCGCTGTAGGCCTGCAAAAGCAAGCTTATCCCTTCTGCACCTAAGATTACCCTGCTGCCCTCTATTAGTAAGATCATCTTGTTAAATCTCCATGATCATTCAAATCAAAGAAGGCTTTATAAACCTCCAAGCAGCTTGGTTCAAGGTCTTGCACAAATTGGAGCTACAGAGCAAAAGCCACCCTCGTTTGAGAGTGCCCATAGCTTCGCCCATTTTTCATGTCTATACAACCTAGCCATTGTAAGTGGAAAAGTGTGTCTTCTATTATTTTTGTGCGTTGCTTAAACACACACCTAAGCAGCGAGAAAGCTTCAAAGCCGTATTTGGTTTGTGTAGGCATTAGATAGGCATTTGCCAGGCACTGCCAGGCACTGCTATTATATGCCCTAGCACTCACACCATTTTGCAACTGCCGTCATCAACGACCATTTGCTACCATTATGGCAGTGCCTGGCAAATACCTCGAGCCCCTCCTGTATCCATACAATACATCTACATGTGTTTAGTTACATGTTTTCCATTCATGTGTTTACGTACTTGAAGCCTCCTTCTGTTGCTCTTTTCCTCCTCTGTCTTCCATCTCCTTTTTGCTCATTTTATTTTTTCTCTAGCAGTATATGGTCTGGTGATCCCGGCCTGGGGACACTACACCCTAAAGCTCGGACAAGGATTAGCACTTTGAGACCACAACATTGGTGATTCAGCTCATAATAAAAGCTGAATAATTATTTGTTTCTAAGTCAAAATACCTGTAACTATGTTATCTGGTTCTATCAAGCTCCCAGCAAGGTCCATGATTTCACAAAGGATGAGCACCCGTTCGGAGTGCTGGTGCACACCGTGAGCTGTGACAGGGGGAGCACCGCCCCTTTAGAATGGTTGGCTTTAGTTTGTTGCTAATGTTCCACACACTCGCACATGCACATATTCTCAGTACTGAATGTTATGATAAACGCAGGTTTTTCACAGGAGTATTATTAAATAGCTGCCTAGTGTTGAAAGAGAGAGTTGACATTCTAGAAGACTCCAAATATTATAGTGAACAAATGAAGGGGACACGTTCTAATCCAGCTGTTCACGTTATGTACAGCAAGGAAGGAAGTGAATACATGGATATCTACTTAATAGTATGCTCACGATCAACACTTGATTATAAATTCCAAAATGGACATATAAATGTTATTAAAATACATACGTCTCGTGGAGTCAATTGCACCTCCGTGTAGTAGTCTGTCAGTCTCATCTGACCATCCAAGCTACCTACTGTCAGGTGCCAAGTAGTTCTCGGCAGCCAGTTACTTCAGTCCCTAATATGAGAAGCAGTCCGTAAAAAGGCAGGGGGGTCGTGGGAGGGAGTCAAGGCGATGGAGATGTATGCACATAAGCTTTGTGGCGTCAGAGGATAAAGTACATTAACAGCATTGTGACATGCACGCACAAGCGGTTCATCACTCGTATTCTGATGATTCAAAGCTGTTCTGGTAGAAGTGTTTAGCAACTGTTAAAATGTCACAGCAGATCAGTCATTCTGGTAATGTATTTGCACATTTCGCTTGTTGTTTTCACGACCTACTAAAACAGATGGGCTTGTTTATGCCTGGAGGATCCTGCACCCTAAGACAGAGAGAGTGCACTTTTTTCCCTCTGGCACAGATGCTTCTCCATGATTGACTACACACAGGTTTACAGGGACTTGGTATCTAGAGTTAGCCCGCTGAAATTGGCAACATATGCGTTTCCGATCACAAGCCAGTAAGGATGGATGTTAACTTAGTAGAGCTACTGGAAACTGCATATCGCAGCATGCAGGTTGTATGGGTCGTATTTGAGGGAAGAATTGCGGCTCAATACACTATTGGAATTGTGAGGGATGCCCTAAATGAATTAATTAAAGGGAGACTAATCCAAGAAACGGAACAATATGAATATGAAAAGGAAGAGGATGTGGAAAGATCTCTCAAATTCTTGGATATGACGTTTCCTTCTGTAGGAAGGAGGAAGACCTTCAGAAGGTAACCAGGACTAAATTGGAACTAAAAGAAGAATGACCAAGACAACTGAATTCTTCCCAAGTACAATAAAACAAAGCTACTGGGGGCATGGGGAAAGGGTGAATAGGCTTCTGGCCTAGAGACCGGGGGAATTTGAGGCTTCACAGGTAGTGGTATAAGTGGGAGGCAATACTGACACAATTATTGTAGACAAGGGGCCTCGTTCCGAGGTCGGCGGTGACCTGCCAGTGCCACCGGTATGTTGCCACCAACCCGGAAACAGCTAATCCGCTGCCTGACTTCCCGGTGCCCCTGGGACATTACAAGTCCTGGAGGCATGGGAAGTCTGGCGGTGGATTTGGTAACTCCCCGTTCCCGCGGAGCCCCATTGGACTCCATGGGAGTGGGAAAACGGAAGCACCGGCACACTTGTTTCCGGACCGCCACACTACGAGTCTGCCTGCAGGGGCTGCTGCCGGGCTCAACGGCCCCTACAGGTAGACTTGTAGTGTGGCGGAAACAAAGGTGCTGGTAAGCTTACCGGCACCCTGTTTTCCGGACCACCGCACTTGGAATGAGGCCCAAAAGAGTGTAAAAGCCTGTGGACTGTTCTGAGAACATATGTAGTTTGATTGCATGCTCTAATCTGCAGAGATTTGTGATTTTCTAAAATTGTCATTGTTTCCTTCACTGATGGTGAAATATGCATAGGCACGATAGATGTCAAACCCAATCGTGGTGTCTGAAATAAGCTGACCAGAATGCCGACACCTACAGATTAGTTTTTGGTAGCATATACTGAAAATGAAGGGTAAACTTGTGCCAAAACTTTGACTTCTACAACAAAGTACTCGCAGAAGGAATGAAACTGCCTTCTGGGGAAGGGCCATTACCACTTGGACTCCAAAGGGAGAAAATACAAAAGTGCAGCAAATCGTGGGGCTATTTTGCTCATCAGCTGATTTTGATATTGACGAAAATCATTGCAAACAAGCCTATCGATATGATGACCATGCCCCTGCACCACTCCCGGGCAGGTTTCATTAAAGCTATAAATGGAGCTTTGTCAGAACTACGGAACATTAAAGAACCTCAGACCTTGGTGGTGGTTCTCGGCTTAAACATAGCGGTGTCAGCCCCCATTGGCCCCCCACCCCTTTTGTTGTGGGGGGGCAAAACCTATCTTGCAACCTAACCTACTAACTGACAAAAGACCGACACTGGTTTTACATTTGAAAACAACAGGTCACAATTTATTGGAGCATACAACACAGGGGGCAGTACCAGCCCAAAAGCATCATGGTTCACAACCATACTCTCAAAGTGGCCCAAAGTTCTACTGCTGAATGTTCTCAGTGTCCCCTTGCTGCCCATGGCTTCCGCAAGGCACCGGACATATGCTCCAGCTTTGTACTGCACAGAGTACTTACTCCTCGGGCCACTGAATCTTGAAGGTGAGGAATCTCAAGTGTCCCTAAGGAACTCAGTGCCCTTCGTCCGATTTTGGCTCGAGTGCGGCCATCGGGAAACCTGCCTGCAGTTCAAGCCGCGGCATACTCTCCTCCCTGGCTAGGACTGCCCCGAACTCCGCCTGTGACAGAAATGGAACAAATAATACATAATACAGGAATCGTGAACAAGCAGCATTCTACCACTTACACCTTGAAATCCACTGAAAATAAGAAAAAACATTATACATCCTTTTTATAACCACATCTAATACAATTATGCGAACTGATAAAACCTTATTTCCCTGCTTACACCTCGAAATCCGCTGAAAGTCAGTAAACATTAAACATCCTTTCTATAACCCCACCTGCTAAAGTTACACCGCTGATAAGAAAAATATTATTATGTAGCCACTTACACCTCGAAACTGCTGCCAACAGAAACAGTTTGTCATACCTTTACATTGCTACTAGCCTCCCCTGTTTCTGTTATTTACTCCTCTCGGTCTATAGAGATAAATCCAATGCATCTAAAGAATCCCCGCCCTGCCCCCCTCCCCCACCCCCGGAGGTAGGGACAACTACCTGGTCAAGAAGGGTGATGGAGGGTGGGAATTCAGGCTGGGGAGGCACTGGAAAGAGACTGGGCTCCAGTCCCTCCCCAACTTATAAACAGTCCCCAAGGGCGCGCCGGAAACTCGTGCCCTGGGGACTGGCTCCCCTCCTCCTGCAGGAGGGGTGGAGAGACCCTGTATAGGGGTGGGTTGGCCAGAGGGGCATCCCGCTATGTGGAATGTCCCTCTAGCGCCCCCTACGGCGGCTTGGGCAACCCCTGAAAGTATTCAACACAGTGAGCTGGATCCTTTTATATGAGGCTTGCCGGCAATGTTAATTGATTCTGCCGCAACTTTATACACCAACTCGATGGTGCACGTCCAGGCATAAATTCATTTTTAAAAATTGATTAGCAGAGTTTGCTAATTACATTTTTCTTGATTAGCAAACAAACCCATTTGATTATCATTTTGTACTAATGTTTTTAATGCCACCAGAAGATACTTGTACCCAATATATAAAATGAGCAACAATACAGCAGTTCTGTATACTGCTGAAGTAAGACAAATGGTGCATGTCACCGCAAACCGACTTTAGTTTGGCACACTGCTGCCACCCAGCCATGCACAGTGAAACCTATTTGACATTTACTGCAAACAAAGTAAAGTTTAAATAAAAGTTTCCAACATCCCCTGCAAATGGTACTGGCCCTTCTTAAAATCTACTCGACTAAGAGTGGGCGAAAATACTTTACGAGCCCTGGAAGAGTGTCTGTAAAAAGGTTAGCTGCATGAATGGACACAAATAGATATGATAAAAAGGCTCTTGAAAGAGTTTGGCCAGCTCTCTCTACTGCAGGTGCAAATATATAATGCAATCATAATCTTAGAGCAAAGTGAGCTCTGGATGCCAACTACAGTGTACAGTTTTGCAGTAGGTCTGTAGATGTAAGTAAATATCAAGTTCGCTTTGTGTATTCATTATGTAAAAGACTAAGCAGAGTGGATGGCATAGCGGGCAGAGAACTGGGCAAACTAGGCAGAATATTGTAGTTTGCGGCCATCTGACTTTCAGGGGAGAGGGTATAAAACAAGATGGTAAGATAGAATGTCAATGAGTATGGGATCAGCTCATGGGTTGAGCACCAGTTGCAAACTGTATGTAACCAGTAACCCACAGGATTAGGTTTTCCATCAAAGCATTTGGCCGCATGGTCCTGTACATTTTCAAAGGTGTCCACTCGTCAATATGATGCATCTTCCCCAACAAAAGGAAATCTAGTTTGGCACGGAGATTTAGATACACTTCACTGTAAAGCATGGAGACAATGCACTGTTTTACAATAGCAATACTGTAATTATGCATTATGTAACCTGTTACATTTTTAGAAAAGGAATTGAAAGCCTTTTAAAAAATAAAAATAAAAACACATACTGGTCTTTGGCAGACATGATACCGTTAGCTTAATAACCGCATTATCCTGATTATTTCTGGTTTGCAATTATTTGAAAAATAAAATGTGTGTAGCACGCCCACACAGGCCTTTTGGTACATGTGTGAAGGGGGCGATTACTGCTGCACTCTCTTTCCATTAGCCCCTTTGAACTTGCAGTGGAGAGAGCACTCAAGGCAAGAGAGGAATGCAGGGTGAGCTGTGCTTTCATTGAACAGGGTAACTTAAATAGCTATCTTTGCTACACAAGTGCCAATTTAATGAATTGAATTACAGAATTGCATAGCACATTGCTCCGTGACACTGCTTATTTTATGCCTTGCACGTTGTAACTAATCAAAAGCCGTCCGAAGAATTCTTGCCCCAGATGGGCATTAGATGGGGATGCCTGAAGTTGCTGATGATATGTTAATATTCAACCTGTGATGTCAGTGAATAGAGCCTTCGTAATCAGAACTCTGTACAACCGAGTATCGAGATTCAAACTAATAGTAGGTAAGAGGATAACTGATTGAAGGTGGTGTAAAGATGGCATTAAATACTTGGGGGTTGGGGCCTCTTCAGACTTATAGTAAGTAGCAGACAACAGTTATGAGAAATATGAAATCCGATTTGACATGTTGGTCATCAGTCTTGAACGCAATTAACGGGAGGCACGGTTCATAATCCTAAATTGTGTGTGCTTTCATGTTTCTCTCTATATTTTCCAGTGCATCCCACCCAAGATTAATATAAAGAAATGCCTGCCAGGTGGGGGTTGGGGACACTCTTGGAGCATATTGAAAAGGCCTGAAATGGAGGGTTGCTTTGACTTTACTGACCTGTGCACCTTTACTAATGCACACGTTTTGTGAAGGGCTGAGTAACAGGGGTCACATACACAAATGAATGTAGAAAAACACCCTTTAGTGTACCCCTCGACAGGTCTGTTTTGTTGTTGTCACAGCACATAGTGTTATCAAAGCCACAAAAGGTCCACATTGATCTTGCTAGGCCCACTCACTGCTTGGCACTACTCCCTGCCTAAATGGAAAAAATGTTGTATGGCGTATGTAGTCGTGGATTAAAAAATTCACCTTTGAATTCAAGAGTAAGCCACAGGAATCGAACAAGGCCAAACACACTATGGAAACTTTGGTAGGAAGTAACAGCACTCCAATTGTGGGACAACCTGCCTTGCGTAGAACATTAGAGTCGATTCACATCAGTGCATTTACAATCCATTGGTTACTCCGGCAAACGATGAAGGACTCAGACCCTCAAGAAACTAGTGTGGGAATGGGCATTAAGAAGGGACGATGGGGAAACCGATTCAAACAACGAGCGTAGGGTGATCTGTACTTGCTCAGTCGATCAGCTCCTGCTATACATTCCGTAGAGAATATTCCTTCATACGTTCTGGACCCTTATAAACAACTTGACTAGGCCCCAGCTTATAATGCCAAATACTGGACCTGCAACAACAAACAAGGGGCCATCTCGCCACCGCACCCATCCATCTTTCTTAGTCAGAACATTTTGGGTGAATTTAGCTGAAAGATTTGGCCTTATTCTAGGCTTGAAAGTTCCCCTTGCTATGCCGTCAATCGTTTTTCACTTGAATGTGCAAATATTCTCCTTGGGCTTCAGTGCTCAGGAATTTATGCCGAGGGCACTAATAGTGGCGAAGAGACTGATTCTAAAAATATGGCAAATAAGAATAGGCTGGATTTTGAGAATTGCATTTCATGGAAGAGTCTCCTGACCTCCCAGAAGGAGGTGGTGGCCAATGCAGTAGATGCTTTACATACATAAAAATAAGGGAACATTTGTCGACTTTTAATTTACTCTGCAACCTTTTACCTAGTATTAGAACTCGTTGTTTGTGATATTTGATCTACTCAGCCTACTACCACTCCCTTTCTATCTCCCTTTCCCCCCCAATTGTTGATTTGTTTGTAGTGTACTTCATCCCTTATTAAATGCACACAGTGCAGGCTTGCAAATTAATTTCCTCTTTGAGAATGAATTTGGACGTGTCGTCCAGATGAACTGTTGCACAAACTTACGGTGTCAGACTAAGTCATGTTAGGAGCTTTTATACTGCACCAGTCACCACCATGATATCCTAACAGCTCTGAGGCTTGTCCGGTGCACTGTGTGTAGCGCTCTTTTTATACATTCCTAAATACATTTTCTTGTTCCAAAATAAATGGTTTTTTAAAAGTATTTGTGGCCAAGGGGAGTGAGCAGTAAAGTTGGCTTGAATCTTTGGCACACATCAGTAACACCATTTAGATTTTACCGGTTTTCCGTTGATACATTTGTGGTTAGTTTGCTTTCAGCTGATGTTTTGCTAATGCTGTGAAAACTTTCTAAGCATGTTATAACCACCTTTTATGTCTATGCCCAGTTCTCCAGAGTTCTCCAGATAAGAATTACAAGTGTGAGTATTTTACTCCCTAGTCTTTAAATTTGGGAGTACAATTACCTTTTAGGGAGTAAAAATGTCAGTCCAATTCCCAATGAGAGTCTTTTATAAGCAAGTGAAAATATGTTTTAACTGGAAAACAGAAATGTTTTTGTAATCATTAAAAGATGGATGTTTACTTCTTCTGATCAGGCAGTAATAATAATAGTTTATTCGTCAACATGTATGGTATCTCATGGCTTCAGTGACTCATGTAGTTGTGGCCTGCTTGTCTTGCATGTATGCTTCATGCATAGTTGTGGTTGCTGCTGTATGCATGCATGGCAGTCAAAGCATTTGTGTATGCCTACAAGATTCGACACCTATGGGGCCCTCATACCCTCATTCACTCAGGTACTCATCCTGGCTGCTGGCTCCAATTTCTGCAGTGACCATGCTATCTATGTTATGTTATGTTATGTTACTTTGCAGTGATATAACGCCTTATGTACCATTGGTATGGTCTGAAGGCGCTGGTAGGTTGAACGCCCTTGGGAACCGAAGTTCAAGTCAGTAGAGAGAGCCAAAGGTGCGTTTGAGCACCGGATATGTTTGCAGCTGGTGTGGCATTCGTGTAATAGCTGCTTCTTAACGGTAGGTGTGGTGGTTGAGAGGTCAAGAGTATGTGTTCGTTCTGGCAGGATTTATCCAGACCGATTGTGGCTGCGTTAGGCCTAAGGAGAACACCTGGCTGGGGGGGGGGGAGGTGTAAACCCCCAGCAGTGTTTAGTTAGAGTGATGGGGAGTATGAGGCAGATGTTGGTATGAGAACAGCTATACCGAATGGTCTCATAATATCGCTGTGTTCTATTTGAGTGGTGGTGTAAAGAAGAGAGTAAGCGTGGAGATGTGAATATGGTGGTTTACTGTAGGTGTTTGAGATCGCGCCCACTCCAATATTTCCATGAACTTCATACGTTCTATGTAGTACGACTGTTGCGTGCATTACGACCGTTTCAAGCACTCAGACCGTTCCTTTCAATGCTCTCAGACGTTCCATGCCCTCCAAACCGTTCCATGTATGTCACGCCATTCCGTGCACTCCCATCTGTTCCCTGCACTCCCATCCGTTCCATGCACTTCAAACAACTTTGCAATGGGGATGATATTAGGCAACCAAATTTAAGTTTGCACAGTGAGGATATTCAACTAAGGCGTTCTAATGGGCACACTTCTAGGGTAAACCAAGGGCACGTTATCGGGCACATTTCTAAATTCAACCAGGGCATGCTATTAGGCACCCTTCTAAAGTCATCCAGGGCATGTTAATAGGTACACTTCTAATTTCAACTTTGCACAGAGGGGATATTAGGCGCAATTCTAAGTTCAACCAAGGTACGCTAATAGGCACACTTCTAGATTCAACTTTGCACAGAGAGGATGTTGGGCACACTTCAAATTCAACGAGGGCACGCTCATAGGCACACTTCTAAATTCAGCTTTACACAGAGAGGAAATTAGACAGTTATAGATTCAGCCAGGGCACGCTATTAGGCAGGCTTCTAGATTCAACCAGGGCACGCTATTAGGCACCCTTCTAAAGTCAACCAGGGCATGTTCATAGGCACACTTCTAAATTCAACTTTGCACAGAGAGGATATTAGGCACACTTCTAAGGTCAACCGGGGCACGCTAATAGGCACACTTCTAGATTCAACTTTGCACAGAGAGGATGTTAGGCACACTTCAAATTCAACGAGGGCACGCTATTAGGCACACTTCTAAATTCAACTTGACACAGAGAGGAAATTAGACGTAGTTCTAAATTCAACCAGGGCACGCTATTAGGCACACTTCTAAATTCAACTTGACACAGAGAGGAAATTAGACGTAGTTCTAAATTCAACCAGGGCACGCTGTTAGGCACACTTCAAATTCAACGAGGGCACGCTCATAGGCACACTTCTAAATTCAGCTTTACACAGAGAGGAAATGAGACAGTTCTAAATTCAACCAGGGCACGCTATTAGGCACACTTCTAAATTCAACTTTACACCGAGAGGAAATCAGGGCACGCTATTCGGCACACTTCTAAATTCAACTTTACACAGAGAGGAAATTAGACGTAGTTCTAAATTCAACCAGGGCACGCTATTAGGCACACTTCTAAATTCAACTTGACACAGAGAGGAAATGAGACAGTTCTAAATTCAACCAGGGCACGCTATTAGGCACACTTCTAAATTCAACTTTACACCGAGAGGAAATCAGGGCACGCTATTCGGCACACTTCTAAATTCAACTTTACACAGAGAGGAAATTAGACGTAGTTCTAAATTCAACCAGGGCACGCTATTAGGCACACTTCTAGATTCAACTTTGCACAGAGAGGATGTTAGGCACACTTCTAAATTCAACGAGGGCATGCTTGTAGGCATACTTCTAAATTCAGCTTTACACAGAGAGGAAATTAGACAGTTCTAGATTCAACCAGGGCACGCTATTAGGCACATTTCGAAATTCAACTTCAGACACAGAGGAAATTAGGCACAGTTCTAAATTCAACCAGGGTATGTTATTAGGCACACCTCCTATATGCAGTTAAACTACAGATGGAAGAGACAACGGTTTAGCTTTCGGCGGATGCATGACGTGAAGTAATTACTTCGGTCCCAGCCCTTGCCACACTTACTTATTGATGGCTTCTTGCTCCTCCTGCGGATACCTGCAGATACGACCTGGAGCCGTCCTTTGCCTCGGGTCCTTAGAGGGCTGCCATGGGAGTGCTAGTAATGGAGGGGAGTCTTCCTTCTCAGCCAATCGGGTCGCGGGCCGGGCTCGGGAGGCGGGATTAGCACTGACTAGGAAGCGGGGAGCGAGTGGATGCGGGCGAACGGGGCTAGGGATGTTTTTAACTAATTTTGGGAGGAAGTGGGGCCGCTGCACAGAGCAAAACTCACCTGGGCACACTGGAGACAAAAGGGCTTGCATTTGGAAGCGCCGGACTAAGGCAAAACACTAGGGGCTGGTGGGCCAATCGGATCAGGATGCGGGATTAGCACTGACCAGGAAGCGGGGAGCGAGAGGATGCGGGCGGACGGGGCTAGGGATGTTTTTAACTAATTTTGGGGGGGAAGTGGGGTCGCAGAGCAGGGCACGACTCACCTGGGCACACTGGAGACAAGATGCCGCTCACCATTTCCTCCCAGGGTGCAGGTTGGAGGGGTTCCACGACGCCACCACCAGTGGCTGCTGCTGTCTCCCTTTGGTGGATGGAGATCAGACTCCTCACCCTGGCCTTTAGGTCGTTCCACCGTTTCTTAATTTCTTCTGCCTCCCGTTGCATGTTCCCCCCCGACCACCATTGTATCTCTAATTTCACCCCATACGGCTTTCGTCCTCTGCTGGCTGGTTTTCCAGTGTTGTGACCCCTGTAGCTCCTCCGAGTGGGCCACCACCTGCTCTGCGAGTACAGTCAGTTCGTTCTCTGTGAACTTGGGCTTTGTTAGCCTCATATCTGGGAACCTGCTCTTCCCCTTTCCTCCTGACATGTTTTTGGTGTTTGGATGGCATTCCTGTGTCGTGATATCCAACGGATTGTAATTTCCAAAATGGCCACCAGGTTGCTTCCTTTTATAGCTGTGACTTTTTTCTGCTGGCGGAATACTCATCGTTGGAATTACCATTACCGTCAATGCTGTGTGTGAGCACCCGCCATGTTGCAATACGGCAGTAATTCTGCTGTGCGGCACCGCACAATTACGGCCAATTCCTGGGCAAACTCGTATGAGGCCCTTACTGTTTTACCTAGTGTTTCTACCATCGACTGAGATTATGAAGTGGGCAGGATGTTTTCCAGATTTGGAGGGAATTAAGGATTAGCAATTTACTAAAACTGATCTAGAGAAGGGCAGGGTGCTGTACCTTACATAAGACTTTGGGGGAGTGGCAAAAGTGGGGACCCATCTGGTTTATAAAATGGAGTATGTCTATTTGAACTAAAGAGTTCACCGGTGGATTACGGAAAGATCAGAAACCATG
This sequence comes from Ambystoma mexicanum, assembly GCF_040938575.1. Taxonomy (NCBI): domain Eukaryota; kingdom Metazoa; phylum Chordata; class Amphibia; order Caudata; family Ambystomatidae; genus Ambystoma; species Ambystoma mexicanum. The sequence goes on from NC_090932.1 coordinate 1,560,529,895, forward strand.
AACATGCTCAGATTTGGTATTGCTTCAGCAGGGGATGGGGTTGGTCTCAGGAGTTTAGACAGAGGTGCTGGGTGAGTTAAAAGGATTGTCAGGCAGAGTTGAGGTGATAGGTTTTTAAGGCCACTCATGAGTCAACTACAGTTGGGTAGCAATTTCTATCCACATAGCCATCATCCGTGATATCCTTTTTCAGTTTTGGGGACCTCTTTCATTATTTTAAGAGATGAGACTGAAGGCGTAGACAAGAGGTACAAAAGGTCTTGAAAGAAGGGGCATTCCACACAAGGTCGAGGAGGTGAGGAGCAAGGTGACAAGGATGCCATTCATAATCTGTTGATGAAGGAAGAGGTTATTCTGTACAAGATAGTCAGTGACAAATATTAAAGTGGTTTGATTAGGGCAGGTTGACTGGCTCTTTTGAGAAAGGTAGACCTGCCAAGTAGGATGAGGGCAGCTGCTCTGTTCGTGTTCTTAAGTATTATTTTAACATGAGAGATTTTGAATTGAGGGGAATCTGCCCCCTTCGGGCGAATAAGCAATCAATAATGTATCCCTTGAGTGTCTGAGGGCAGGATCCTGCCCCAGAATCTTATTTCTTTGAAGTGGGGCTTGCCCAAGAATGGTACATGTAAGTGTGAAGGCAATTAGAGTTGGAGGCACAGGGTTAGGCTATGGAGTGTGAGAGGCAAGAGTCGTATGTGGGGAGATGGTCGTGCAGGATGTTAATCGTTTGTCCAGGTTTAAGCAAATACTCTTGCAAAGAGTACAGTTTTTTCCAGTTGACCCAAATGAGTGGGCTCCCTCAGCAGGTATTCGAGCAAGTGAGTGCTTGATGCCTGATGGGTGTCCCCTTTGGTGGAGGGGAAGAGGATAGGTATTGGGGGATTGGCCCTTGTCAAAAAATGGCCAAGCAGTACTGAAGGTAGCCCGCTCACAGCCTCCTGTGACCATTGCTGGGTCTCTGTGGTTCAAATGTCTTCTCTAGGACTACATTCCCATGTGATGGAAATGCTGGGTACTGATGTAACAACACTACACTGAACCAGCTCTGCAGGGTTAGCAGTGCTTGAAATGGAAATGCTATTCCAGAATGCTTGCTTACTGTCGAGAAGTGCTTGTACTCTCCAATTAAGTGTTCGCTTCCCGATGAGAAGTGGTGCTACTATGGGTCTCATTACAAGTACGGCAGTGCAGGTAAAAACTGTGGTTATGTAGTGGTAATTCCAGTACAGTCACATTACTGCCGCATTATCGCACCACCATGCTACAAGTTTGGCGGTCCGGTGGAGGATTTACCTCTAGCAAATAGCTGGAGGTAAATTTTCCTCCACCTAACCGGAAAACATTGATAGAATTATCGCCAGCAGTGATTCTGCCAAAATCCACATGGATCCTAAGGACTCTGAAAATGGGGACGAACACTGCCTTATCTGGGTTTCTCTGCAATTCGGCAAATTTACGGCCGAATTGCCACCAAACTCGTTTTACACTTAAAAGAGAAGTATAGGTACTCGGGACCGGGAAGTACCTGCCCATTTTAAAGCACAGAGGATTCGTATGGGCCTTCTGAAGGCTGCATGCCTCAGGGCTGTGTTATGCGGTCTTCAGGTGGAAAGGAAATGCATTGGGGATTAATCTTGGTGTAACAAGGGTGTTAATCGTACCTCTCTCTGCTCGATTAGGCGTTAACCAGGCACATTACTCACCGCCTAGTGTAATGCATATTGGGAAACCTTATTACGTGTTAGTAAGTGACATCTTATCCTTCTCCGGGTAAGATGTCATGCCTCATTTCTGTTGCGTAATTTTTCATTTTCATTTAACTATATCGACTGGATGCCCCAGACGGAAGTCCTTAACGCCCAGTTTCACGGGTGCTTGCCAAACGATTGCAATGTCTGTGCTCATGCGTAAACAATTGGGGAACCTTCTGAGCTGTGATCTCCAGCAGTAACCGGCTATTAAAAGAAAAAAAAGAAACGAATTTGAAATAAAGTACAGAAACAGATTAAAATGCACGAGCAGCTGTGAAGCGCTAGTGTGCTGTTCCACGGACCAGTGCACAATGTAACTTTTGCCAACAAAGGTTAAGGCTGTGCAGCGCTGCCGAGCCGCATAGGACTGGCAAAAATAGTCACTGGGGGCCGAGCGAAGACATGAGGGCTGTATCCAAGTGCGATGACCAGAGATGTGCTGAATTGGCCGCGCATATTGCACGATAATGAACGACACGTTGGGGTACTGGTTCTCGTTACACGAGGGGAGTGATGTTTTTCTCTGCTGGACCCACGCACACTCTGCACAAACCCCAGTCGCTGGCAATTCTCTGTGCAAGATCAATCCAAACCTGGTAGGTGTTGTGAAGACGTGTGCTCTGGACAGCGCAGCCTTCTACTATGCTAGGCACTCTGTCCGACCGCGCTGTCTCCCTCGCGTTCTCTGAGATTCCCATCTCGGCTCTGCTCTTCGCACCTTCGTCCTAGTGCGGTGCCTTGAGACAATTCAGCTTGTACAGCGCTTAGCAGTTCACCTGTTTTATGTACTTCTGGTTTTTGCAGGGAGGGGAATTGAGCTGCTGCCTTTTCTCCCTGGCAGGTCAGACGGGCAGTTCCCTGCCCTCTCCTGAGAGGTTGGGCACAGGGGCGCGGAGTACGGAGAACGCGGGTGCTCCGGGCCCCGTGCCCCACCAAGGAAAGGCCCAGCACCCATCTAGAAAACCAGAAGTTGTGCCCCTGGCTGGGCCCCACCAATATGAGGGTGCCTCTTCTTGCTCACCCTTGACCTCTTGGTGATATAACCATTAGATGATCACCACGGTCAACCAAACGGAGAATTTTCTTGCATCCCAGTTAGTGTCCCATGGTGGGCAACGCCTTGGTTAAGGCCCCCAATGCAATTCATGGGGGTCAAAAGAACACCTCTGTAAATCAATATATGTCCAAACCAATCCAGCGAAAACGCACACAAACCTATCCATGGACAGCACATATCTGGAACGCAACTGGTGAAAAACTACACCGCTTGCCCAGACCTCCTAGGAGAGAACGCCACACTCTCACTCCATCTGTAAAGCTGTGCTATTGTGACATGAAGATGTGACACGATGCGTGGTATATGGAAGGAATCGGGTCGGAATAAGACCGAGCTGTGCTCTGGCAAAATATGTCTTGCCGGAGTGCTGTTTAGTGTTGACCCGAGACCCAGACCTCCCCCAAGTTGAGAAAGTTCTCTGCCCATGACTGCCGCAATGAGAATTCACGCACAACTTTGTGCATGAGTTCCCAATGAGTGGAGAAAGCAGAAATTTGTGACCCTCCAAACTGCATCTGAAAGCTGTTCTTTGCTCACCAGGACAGCGCAAACTCGAGCAAAGAAACGGCCCAAAGGCATGTCTTGTGCTTTCCCCACATTATTTATTTATTTTTATTTTTTTATTTTTATTTACTTAGTTTAATAATAAACTTTTTGTAAAACTATTTCTTAATCATTTCCCTATTCTATTGAGGAAGCTCAAGGATTACAGTTCTCATATCCGGCCTACAATCTTATACATCGAGCATGTCGATGAAGTTTATCACCGAACAAGTTAGAAATACGGAGCTCCCACTCAGTATTCTAAACCACCAATCCTCCATATTTCCATTTGTTGGTGCATATTTGCTCAGATGTATCGATCTAATTGAATTCAGTTTAGTGCAGCCAATCACCAAATGTTTTATGGTTTCGGTTTCCTTTAGACAAAATCTGCACCAGCTGTCACAGATCATTGGGGCTTTCCGTCTTAGTAAAACTTCTTTTGTACGTAGCGCATTCATTCGCAGATGAAGAAAGCGGTCACGGTGATGTCTTGAAGGAAACTGAGTAAGATATCTCGGCATCTTATTTATCTTGTTGATGGTAGGTCCCAATTTAGGCGCCGATGCCATTTTCTCCAGACGCTCGATGTTTTGTACCCAAGCCCATTCTTTTAGTTTTTTCTTTGCGAGTTGAGGCCATTTTACCAGCATTTCCTTACTTATATTGGCTGCTCTCATGATGTCATAAATTCTTGTGGCCCAGATGTTTAGGATCGTCTTTGAAGGGCACACGTCGTCGGTTGCTAAGATTTCATAGGCGGGTTCTTTCTCTGTTATTGTCATCTTTCTCAGTAGAGCTATTGATTTCCAAATAACTGTTGTGTGTAAAGCATCCAAGGCAAGTACATGCCTTATTATTGATGTTGAGAAGCATTTCGGTAGCTTTAAGACACGTCGCCAGAAATATCCTTCCAGTTTTGCCCAGAGATTGTAATCAAGGTTCCAACCGGCTTCGGATCCATAGGTGACACATGGAATTACTTTTTGCAAGTAGAATAGCCGAATTGGGGTCAGGGAAAATTTACCGAAAAGGTTATGAATTCTGGTTCCTTGGATGGCCAAGGTATTCATACGACATAGTAGATGTCTTGACCAGCTCTTCTCACATATCGAGGAGGATATCATTATACCTAGGTATCTGAATTCATTTACTTCCTCAAGACTCGAATTTCCAATTTGCCACTTGAAACATTTTTTCTTTGTTCCTTTCAGCGTTCCAATTTTCATAATTTTTGTTTTTGACGTATTTATCTTCAGATGGTTTATGTTCATGTATTGGTATAATTTATGTAGTAAACGTTGTAGGCCGATCGGCGTGGTGTCTATTAAGATTATGTCGTCTGCGTATATTAAGCAGTTTAGGTGGAATCCATTCAGTTTCGGTGGAAAGCAACGCACCTCTTTCAATGCTGATGGAATATCCGCGATGAATAGTTTAAACAAGCATGCTGCAATAGGGCATCCCTGTTTTACACCTCTCTGGGTCTTCATTTTATCCGATAGAGTCCCTGCTTCATTTAGCCTTATCTGAATGGTCGTAGCTGTATGCAATGCAATGATGGGGAACAAAATCTCCTCTGGACAATTCCAGTTGATTAATTTAGCCCACAAGGTTTCCCGATCTATGCAGTCAAAGGCTTGATGAAGATCAATGAATGCTATAAATAACTGTGTTTTTTTTTCCAAAGCATTCAACTTGAGTAGGTTTAACAGGGTCAGGTTGTTTTCAGTTCCAACGCCTTTCGTAAAGCCCGTTTGTCTGGGATCAGTAATTCCTCTCGTGTTAGCCCACTTCGTTAGTTTTTTTTGCAGGAAGTTCGCAAACACTTTGCTGATGGTGTCCAGTAAGGCGATAGGGCGATAGTTTGCCGGGACAGCTCGATCGCCTTTCTTAAATATAGGGACTATAATTGCAGATGTCCACGATGCCGGTATCTCTCTAAGCTTTTTGATATTAACAAATAGAATTTCGATCAATTTTGCCCATTCCGATTTGTGTTGTTTGAGCATAACGTTAGAAATGCCGTCTGGCCCAGCGGCTCGCGAGTTGTTCAGTTTTTCAATGGCAGATAATATGTCATCCCTGGTTTCGGTGCAGTCCCAGTTTACAGATCTTAGGTTTCTTTGTTTGATATCTGTTTCATTATCTCCTGAGAAAACCTTAAGAAAATGTTTATTCCACTCCGCCTCCGTGACCACGTTTGCCATTTTGGTCGATTGGTCGGCTATACAGTTGTTTAGAGTGTGCCAGATGTCTCTGCATTTGTGTGATCTTATCATGGTCAGCATGAGTTCGCCTCTTTCTTGGTCGCGTTGGAATTTAAATGCCTTAGACCAATTACGGTATGTTTGAGACCTTTTTTTTATTAGGATGGCGCTGTTAATACCACCTTGCGCTTTCAGCTTGCGTATATTACTCTTTAAACGCTTTTTTTCTTCGTTGACTCTTGAGCTCCATTCATGGATATGTTTTTTCTCAGAATTTTTCTTCCACAAGGTCGGTAAACTTTTCAGCGGTAAGAGTGATACATAATCCACGTTACACAGAGACAGACGGTCTGCTTCATCCAGTTTCGCCGTTAGACTGGTTATCTGAGTAGTAGATAATCGTAGCCTGTTTTTTCCGTTATTTACTTCCAGAGCTTGAGTCGCTGTTGACTTATTTGTTCCTGAATGTATCCTCAGATGTAATACTAACGGGTCATGGTCACTGATTTTTGTGGGGGTTACATTCAATTCATGAAGTAAGTTCCAGGCATGTTTTGAGACCCATATATAGTCCAGAACCTTTGCAGTGTCCAAGTTCTGCCACGTAATTTTAGGGGGCCTGTCGCCATCAATTTGACCGTTGACCATATCACAATCATACGCCTCCATGATATTATCCCAGATGATCCTTCTCTCCTGATTTGAGGGGTTATTGGCACGGTCATTGGATATTCGCACACCCTTCTCAGAAAACCAGGACAAGTTCATGTCACCACATATTAATAATATGATATTGTTCTTCTTGTGCATGTGCTTGTCCAACATATTTGTTACCGTGCCTATAAATCGTTTGGTGGTGATCATCGCCGGATTCCAGTATACATTTAATACGAGGAGTTGTTGTGGGTTGTTCTCATCGTGACTTTTTTGTTGCATCAGCGTACATTGCACAAACAGATTTGGGTTTTCACTTCTTAGCACCTTCCAATCACATCCGATTTTCATCATGGTTATCAGGCCAGAGAAAGGGCGTCCATGAGAATTTTTTCCTGCAGAATTCAGCATAGTGACATAGCCTTCTTTCACAGGAGGACATCTTAACCATGTTTCTTGTAGACAAATTATGAGATTATCGTTCAGCTCAATCGGAAAACTTTCATAGAGATGACGGAAGCCTCTTGTGTTCCAGGAGATCAGGGAAGTCAATTTCATCTCTTTGTCGGAGACTAGCTAGTTTGAGCCTGCCCCGTATTTGTTGCTTTTCCCAGAGTGGAGCAAAGGCGGTTCAGGTCTTAGTTGTTTTCTTAGTTCACTCCTCCGGTGATCTTGAGAGGGCACTTTATGTCCGAAGCTGTTTATCTGATTCTTTAAATTAACTGGTCTATGACTTACCAAGTCAGACGATACTTCTCTTGTCTCAAAGCCAAACTGCAGAATTTCATCCTTTGCTGCCAGAATTGTATTACGTACTGCTTTGGAAGATATGTGAAGATATACTTTGTCAGTGTATTTCTCAGACACATATTCGATAATAGCAATGTCATTGGACGTCACAGTTCTCAGAGCCGGTACCGAGTGTAAGAGGCGCATAACGTTCCTTCTGTTCAAGTTCACATCTGGATCATCTTTGTGGATGTTCGTGATTGCAATTAGTGGGTTTCTATCAACCGTTGATTCGTGGATTCTAGGCCTGGTCTTCACCGCCTGGTGTAATCTTTGTCCGGCTGTACATTTGGGATTTAGACTTCTCATGTTAATAGGGCTGCCACCTGAGCCTTGTGTTAAGGAGCCCACGTCTGACGACAAATCTCTGGGCATTTTTTGGTTTTTACAGTCCGATTTGGCCCGATGTACGGGGGCCTTCGAGAGAGATTTGGATTTTAGTATCCAAGGGTTTCCCACCCTTTTTCCCTTGGATGTATAGGATTCATTTTGGTCAGAATTGAGGGACTCATTTATTTCCAAGCTGCTCGTCGACATAATTGAGGCGTTTGGGTTGTTTGTCTCGCGGTCATCTTCTATTGAATACGTTGATAGGTTGCAAAGGTCAATAGACGAGGTTTGGGCGGGGCTTCCAACTTCTTCCGTTTCCACTCTCTGGCGTTTTTTGGGGTTTCCCTTTTCAGCTGTAGGTTCGCCGACATCTTTACTCCTACTTGCGGTCTCTTTAGACGGCATTGGTGCATTACTTTTTTGAGTTCTTAAAAAGAAATTCGGTTTGGCCGGGGACGTCAAATTGCGTATAAATTTTCTAGATTTGTTAGTTTGATTGCGAGGTTCACAATGTTTTGTCTTTTCTTTCCGTTTCTTCGAGGTGTTATCAGTGGCCAGCAGCTTTTTAGGTTTCTCAGCGTTTTCTTTCTCCAATGTTGGATTTTTTCCTATTCCTTTAAAAATTTTTGCTGCTCCAAAGAAAATCCCGAAAGATGAGCATGGTCGGGTTTGAGTGGCACATTTAATAGATTCTTGGGACTTGGGTTCACACTCATCTAGTCCTGGCTTAAGGTTAGAAGACATAGAAGGTGGCTCCACAGGCCCTACTATTATTGCCACGTCGTTGGACACGGCTGGCTCTTTCGGCATTAATTCCATTGAGTCGGAATGAGGTGTTCCAGTGGTTTCTTTTGCTTTAGGAGTCGGTATTATAGGCTCCATTGAACGCATCGATCTCATTAATGTGATTGATTGCTTTAGGCAGGCAGCAATTGATGTTATCAAGTCATTCTTTTCCTGATTTCCTTTTGCCATACCTTCATTTACTTGCTTTTGGATCTCTGACAGCGCTGTTTTTTCAGATTCAAGGTTGTCTTGCAACTGTGCAATTTGTTGTTCTTGTTTGACTAATTTTTCAACGATGTGGGACAGTAGCCCTCCATTTGATTGCAGCGCCTCATGTAAATTTTCATATAATTTGGTGAAAGGTAATAAAGCAACCGATGATGCGGCTAACACATTATTATGAATTTGAAGAGCGGCGGCAGCCGACAGATTTGATTTGTAGGCTGCGGCCGCATCACCGTCTGTGTTACCATCAAACGGGATCATTGGGTCCTTTTGCTTCTTAGGCCCCATTTCTCCAAGTCCGGTCCTTTTGTTACTCGTAGGTTTGAAGTTTAACGGGGTTCTCGGGGTGGAACAGGTAGATGCAATCTTCGTCAATGAGTTTTGGTTGTTACTGGAGACGCGGACCCCCCCTAGATTCTCTAGCCGTGAGAGACTGTTTTTCTGATGGCTTGAGACTTCATCAGCATTTCTCTGCACCTCTCTTGATACGTGATGGAACATTTGCGGAGGGGAGACCATTGCGGCGTTATAGGGGTCGACTGGGCGAGGCTTTCTAATGTAGATGTCAAGGGGCTCCATTCCAGTTCTTGAGGGGCCTATAGACAAGCGTTCTTTCATTGTATCAAAGTCAGCTTTCAGGCGTTCCGCGAGTCTAGCTTCACGTCCTGCTAGATCTAACACCTGAGTTGGATTTATGCTGCTTGCAGGGGAGTATGCAAATGTGTTTTGCAACTCGGCAGTAGCACATCTCTCTTTCCGAATTGCTTTGGCTTTACTCAGATTAATCGCAATTTCAGCGCTTGATCTTGGAAATGCTTTCGGATCTTTGTTCGAAAGTGGATCTGATCTCACTTCCATATCGTCAGAGGGTTCGAGGCTCGATTCTACCTCCAGTGTTTGATGGTTACAAGGGTTAGCAAGGTTCGTTAGTTCGAATGTTTCAGCATTAGTAGAGACCAACACCATTTCTTTCTCGTGTTCAATGAGTTCAAGGTCCGTCACATCGCACTCATGCAGCGGTCTTCCCCTTATTCCTTCGTTCGCATGGTGAGAGTCATTCGTGACAGGGACGGAGGCATTTCTCTTCAATTTGGTATGATCGTTGTTTATAATGGATGCACAGACTTCGTCAATCGAAGTTTCCTCCTGGCCGACCACAGGGACAGAAGGTACTGCCACGGACAAGTCAGTCGCTGACTGTGTATATGACACAAACAACTGAGGGGTTTCACCCACTTCCAGATCTGATGGTGACACTATGGGATCGCTCGATAGTTCAGGTGCCAGGTCAGGAATTAAAGACTGACGCCGTGATGTTACGGCGCAGGGATTACAGGAGGGACTGTGGATGCATCCAGGCATCAAGAGTTCAAGTGACGAGTGTGGGCTTGATGAACTTATGGAGAGGGCAAAGCCTGAACCTGGGCTGAGGAGTGCTTTGCCCACCATACAAGGCCCACTCGACCTCTGCTGCTCCCAGTCATGACTCCCCAAGGAGCCATCTGACAAACCCTCCTTAGGCACACAATCTCTCTGAAAGGAGGACACAGTCAATGGATTCAATTCCCGAGACACCGCCACATCCGTTGGCACGGGCTCAGCTGGGTAGGCGGACAGGGAGCCCTCCGCTCTAAGAGAGTCCAACTTGCCATTAGATTGTAATGTTTGTCTGGACATGGCACGAGTCAGGGGCCCCAACTCAGCCATGGCGGCAGGTATCTTACCTTCTCACCGGCGGGGCTTCACCTCGGCGGCGTACGGCGGCGTACGGCCGCGGACTGCCGCAGACTGAACTCAGCCCGAACTCCGCGCGCGCTCCGGGCGAGTTTTTAAAGGGAGTTGGGCTTCTTTTTCTTAAAGAAGAAGTGGTCCAAAACACAGAATCTCCGAAAACGCTGGGTGTAGCAGCAGCTCCTCACAGCAACCAACAGGACCAGCGACTGCCGCAGACTGAACTCAGCCCGAACTCCGCGCGCGCTCCGCGCTCCGGGCGAGTTTTTAAAGGGAGTTGGGCTTCTTTTTCTTAAAGAAGAAGTGGTCCAAAACACAGAATCTCTGAAAACGCTGGGTGTAGCAGCAGCTCCTCACAGCAACCAACAGGACCAGCGACTGCCGCAGACTGAACTCAGCCCGAACTCCGCGCGCGCTCCGCGCTCCGGGCGAGTTTTTAAAGGGAGTTGGGCTTCTTTTTCTTAAAGAAGAAGTGGTCCAAAACACAGAATCTCCGAAAACGCTGGGTGTAGCAGCAGCTCCTCACAGCAACCAACAGGACCAGCGACTGTCGCAGACTGAACTCAGCCCGAACTCCACCACATTATGCGGTTATGAAGACTATTCTGGCACATGAAATGAGAACCTTACACAGTGTCCATTGCGTGCTCGGAAGGGGTGCATGTTTCAAATACTATTAAAGACATGTTTGATAAATTGGTGGTCATTCTTATGTTCCCAAGATTCACTTTGTTTTTATGCAAAGCAGCCAGCATCCTATATTCAGGGCACAAACATCTGACACCCAGCTCCACCCCTCAGTCCCGCCCACACCACTACCAATCCCTTGTCCCAGCGAACCTCCTCCCCACATGCGAAAAGGGAGTGAGTGTGAGGGGAGAGGAAGTTCCTCCAGTAAATTGTGGCCATTTCCAGCACTATATAATATTTTGCTGCACAAAAGTTATAAATGCATCTATTGCACATTCGGACCTCCCAGTGACCTGGTCTCATTGATTCCATAGTCATTGGTGGCAGAAAAAGACCACAGGGCCTAGTTATTAGGAGCATTTCCCCACAAAAGTTAGCAACGCGACCTTGTGTTACTGGCTGTCTTTACTCTCTCACTTTTACTCCTATTCTTTCTCATGCCTTTATTCAATTTTTTCGGATTAGGCCCATGTGATTCTTGGGAATGGATTTCCATATATTTGTCACTTTTTCTAATGTGTGCTAGGGGTATGCATGTGTCACTTAAGTTTTCAATTCTACTTTTTTTATTCAGGAGATCCCTGATAAATTTATAGAAAGCTTCAGTGCTTTACTAGTTAAGCAAACGTCGCTTTTCTACATTTCGTGCTTCCCAGGTGCGCTATGTTTTTGACTTCCACGTGACAGATAACAGATCTGGCATCATCAAGACTTTGCATCTGTTCCTATAGTCTGGACTCCGTTGATTTTCTGCGTGGGTGAGGTTCTGTCGCCGATCTGTCTGAAAGTTGCCTCAATTAGATTCACCATTGCCACCGACCACCTAGTGGATTCCGCTGATATGAATCTGTTCCACAGCTCATTCTCTTGGAACATCCATGGATTCTCCATCAACGGTAGTAGGTGAATTGTTCTGTTATGTTTGTTGTTTTGACAGTCAAGTATTAAATGCTTCAGAGTTTCTTTCACTTCCGTTTTTTTGCATAGTCGACATTTGAAGTTGTCGGAGGCGGCTCTGATGGTTTTTATTTCCTGAGTCGGAAGTAGGTTTAGTCTTGCTTTCATGAGCAGCTTTCTTTTTCTTTTGTCGGGAAATTTTTTACAGTACTTAATTGTGGATTTTGCTTTGTTGAAAGTCGGAGGGAGATGAGGAAGGGAGTTTGTTATTCGTTGCGAGATCGAGAGTTCGTATCCAATCCGTCGTTACGATTTTTTTGCTTGATTCTGTCAGGGTTTTCTTTGAGCTGTTTGACTGAGCACGCTATTTCCTGCAGTTTCTCTCTCCTTTTATTCGTCCATTTTTCCAGGGCTGCGCATTTTGCGTTGTCCATCTTGTCTTTGATAATGTTGAAGGCTGGCAGGGACTCTTCTAAGATAGATTTCCTAAAGAAATTCATGGGGGCTAGGTCAACCATGGATTCGAGAGATACTAGGCCTAGCTCCCTTTTGATTGCCGCCATTGAAGTTGATTTGGGAACTCCCATCACTGCTTTCCAACTTAGGCCTTCTAATCTGGTCCAAATTTTTGCTGGCATGGAGAGTGAGACTTCCATTCCGTAGATCAGTGCAGGGGCCATTTTACCCTTGTAAAAGTTTATGGCAGGTGTCGGGGAGAACTTGCCAAACTTTATCGATGAGACGCATTTGTCTTTTTGCTTTGTCCCATAGGGTCTTTTGCATCGTCAAGGATGTATTTGAACTGTCCAGGTCAACTCCCAAATATCTGATGGATTTTACTGATTCGATTTTGATGTTTTCCAAGAACCATGCTGGTTTCTTCTTTATTTTTTTTTGTAATTTTTTGTTGTTTTTTTTTTTGTTTTTGTTCGGCGCTTTCTCGATCGTCAAAACTTTGTTTTTGTTGATGACGAGGCAGTTCTGGGCGATGTAATTGGCCAAGTTGTTCAGTTTTCGCTGTAGACCAATTATGGTCTGGTCTATTTAAGATGATCTCATCTGCGTACAGAAGTCTCGGTATGGTTGAATTGCCTATTTTAGGTGGGAAGCACCTGATTTCAGTTTCGGAGTATTGGAAGTCACCTAGGAAAGAGATGAAAAGGGCTGGTGCCAGGGGGCAGCCTCGTTTTACCCCGGGGGTTACCTTAATCTCTTCAGATAGAGTTCCTTGTTGGCTGAGGTTTACTCTTACGGTGTTTTTCTGAGTGAAGTGCTTTAATCGGATCCAAAACTGGTTGAGGGCAGTTCCAAGCCTGTAATTTGGCCCACAGAGTGTTGTGGTCAATTTTGTCGAAAGCCTTGGATAGGTCAATAAAGGCTAGGTGGATCTTTGGAGCCCCTTCCTTTACCTTGGCCTTGAGGATATTAATAATCATGATGCTGAGCGAGGTGGATCCGTTTCTTTGAAAACCCGTTTGAAGGTTGTCTTTCGATGGGCCATTTTTTTCCCACACTTTGAAATGATCCAAGAGAAGGGAAGCATAAATCTTGCCGATGACGTCCATTAAGGCGATAGGCCTGTAATTGGCCGGATCTTCGCGGCAACCCTTTTTGTAAATTGGCACGATTACTGCTTTCAGCCATGACTCTGGAATTTGCTTTTTGTTCTCGCATTCGGCAAAGATTTTGCTAATCACCGCGGACCATTGGTCGGGAAATTGCTTCAGTGTTACGTTTGTCAGGCCATCGGGGCCGGGTGCTCTGGAAGACTTTAATTTCTTGATTTTTGCTTCTATGTCTTCTTGATTAGTTAAATTTACCCAGCTTAAGTTCGTGTTTGTTTGTTTTGGCGGTGATGGTTTTTTGGCCTCTTTGAATTCCGACGTTATGTAGGATATCCATTTCTTCTCATCAACTGCATTACACAGTTGAGAGGTTTGTGAATGTGCCGACTTTTTTTATCAGTGACCAGAATTCACTTGATTTTTTCGATGCAAGTCTTTTCATCATATCCTCTGCGTCATGTTGGTATTGGAGTGCCTTATGTTGTCTTAACCAATTGCGGTACCTTTTCATCTCCCGCTGCCAAATCTCCCAGTCCTCTATGCTGTTCGATTTTTTTTTTTTTATTTTATTTATTTATTTATTTTTGCTCTTCTTTTCAGACGGCGACTCATTTTTCTTAGTTTGACCACTTCTTCGTTAAAGGCGTGGGATGGCTGGGCTATTTTATGGTATTTTTTTCCCCCAAGGTTTTTTGTATGGCAATAGGAGCGGTGTGTAGTCCGGTCTTTCTCTTATGTTTTTCTGCTTGTTTCTTCTCCTATGCGAACCTGATTTCCAGAATGTCGTTTTCCGTTAGCCTTAGTCGAGAACTCTGGCTGCTAACTTCTGTTTCTAAAGGGTATATCGTTTTGCTGTTCTCGATCCCGGCCAAGAGCATGTGATGAGATTGTGGTCGCTATTGTTGGTTCTTTCAACTCGGAACCTTGTTATGAATTCAATTAGACCCGACAAAATACAGGTGTGGTCTAGTGTAGCGCTCGACGATCCGCGCTCCCAGGTTGGGATATTTATTTGGTTTGGGAACAGGGTGTCAATTTTTTGAATATCTCTTACTGCAATTAGCTCCTGCCAAGCTTTCCCTCTGTTCCTGGTGGAGTCTGATATTGTAGAGTGTTTATCAGTAGGGGGATTTGACTTTTGGAGGTTGCTGCAGTTTGCGTTAAGGTCTCCGCAGATTATGATTTCAATGTCTTTGAAGTCATCATAGAGCTGGTCAATCATGTTGCCCATGTTTGAGCAAAACGTTTCGGTTGACATACGCTGTGGATTCCAGTAACAGTTGATGATGGCTAACTTTTTTGCGAGACCTCCGCCGTGTTTGATGTCCTGTCGGGACCAAGTGGTCAAAGACACCAGCATTTCATATGCTTCCTTCCACTTCCTTGGTTCTTCCAGGCCCAAACCTATTTTGAATGCCGTCAATAGGCCCGCTGATGGTCTTCCCAACAGACCTTTCACTGCTGGCGAGATTTGTACTGTGAAGCCGCCGAGTGTTGGTTTAGCCATCAACCATGTCTCTTGTAAGCATATTATGTCAAAACTGCCAAGGTTCACGTCGCTCAGCTGAGTAAGGTGTGTGTGGCCTCGGGTGTTCCACGATCCCAGGCAGAAAACTTCTTTTGTGGGCCATTCCTCTTCAACGTTTGAGACGTGGCAGTCTGAGTGGGCTGGCCCGGGTCATTGCTATTTTTTGCTGTTCATGTTCCACGTTGATCTCAGCCAATTCCAGGGGCCTTGTGGTTTGCCCAATTCAAATGGTTTTTTTGTACGTTTACTCTCGTCTGGCTTTACTGATGAGTCCTCTGGTGAGCGGTAATGGTGCTCGTCCTTTCTCAAGCTTTTGTCTTGAAGCTGGACAGGATGGTTGAAGATTGTTTCCTGACCTTTTGTGAGGGCCAGATGTTTTTCGTCTTTATTTCTTCCCTGTTTCTTTATTTCTGTCAAATAGAAGCCCGTGTCTTTTAGTTCTTGAAAAGCGTGGTGATTGACTTCCGCTTTCTGATTCTATATGTATAAAAGCTTTGGCTCTTTTGTTGCTGTGGTATGGTTCTACTAGTTTGATATCTTCTGATTTCAAGTGCCTTAACGTTTCAGATCTGTTCATTATCTGAAGTATCGTCGGGCGGTTGAGAGGAACGTGGTCCTTCCTTGAGTATAGTTGTTCTAATTTAAGTAGACTAGACCATGTGTTTCCTGGATGGCTGTCTTCCCCTGTTTCCACCGGTTTTCTTGTTTTCCTTTGTGTTTGAGTGTCCAGGTGATTCTTTGTGTTTGTGCCCCTGCTGCTCTTGTCGTTTAATTGGGATTGAGTGACTCGTGTGATAGTCTTAGTAACTCGTCGTGTTGGTGGAGTTATGCCTTTCATTTGGCTAGGTTATATGCCTTGTTTTTTCTTGTGATCCCCAGTTTTGGTTTTTCTCTCCTTTTTTATCTGAGGATTTTAATTCCGTTAAGAGGAAGCCCATCTGTTTGATTTCTTTGAAAGCTAGGTAGTCGATGTTTTCAATGGCTTCAGCTTTAACGTGTAAGTATGCTTTGGCTAAATTTCCACTGTGGTAAGGTTCAACACGCTTTAAGTCTTCTGTTCCGATCTTCCTTAGGGATTTAGTTTTTCTCATTAGTTGAATTACGGTCGAACGGTTTAGGATGAGATAATCTTTTTGTCTTTCTTGTTGTTCAAGTTTAAAGAGACGGGTCGCTCCCTTTATATTTTGATGATGGACATCGGTCCTACTTCTCCATCTAGTCTTTGATTTTTTTTGTTCCTTATGTGCGTCTTGTTTTTTTCCCCTAGGCGTCTTAGCATGATACTGTTCTTGACGTCCTCCTCTGTTTGTTTCGAGGTGGGGGTTCTCTTTTAGTTTTTTGGTGAGGTCATCCCTCTTGGGCGTCACTTTGGTTGTTCTCTGTGGGGTAAAATCATCTTCTGTATTGATTGAAACATTCCTATGTTGAGATTAGTTCATTAGGACTTTGTCTAACATAAAATCTTCTGTGGTTCGTGGGGATCTTATAATGATTATTTCTTCTGTTTGGGTCTCGGTCGGAAGTACTATCGGTTCTTTGGGTGTTGATACCGAGTGTACCGTTTTAGCCCTTGTTTTTTCCAAGTCAATGTTTTTGTTCTGAACTGCTTTGGTTTGGCTTTGTTCCGACGCTAAATTCGGGAAAGATATAGTCGTTTTATCTAACAGCTGTTCGTGAACCAACTGGGTCGTTGATGGCCTGTCCCGTGGAATGTGTTGGACATTGGAAAGCCTTTCCAAGTTGGCGATTTTTTTTTTTTTTTTTTTCCAATTCTTCGGTTCTTGTATTTCGCGTTTGTGTTTGTCTCTTTTTCTGATTTTCAATCGCCGTTAGATAACTCAACGTGAGCAATTTTCGTAATCATGTTTGTCAAGATTGCCGTATTGTCTCGAATATCTTCTTTTATTGCCTTGTACAATTTGCAGAAGGGTGCTAGTACTACTGACATTGCTGACATGATTGTGATCATGTCCGGCTTAACGTTCGGGGTGGCTTTCTGCATTCCTGCTGCTATGTCGCTGAGGCGGCGGTTTTTTGGCATAGAATAAGTATTGTCAAACCTTTTTTTGTGGAATCAAAGGATCTTGCTTTGGGTGTTCAGTTGAAGCACTTTGATCGTGGTCTGCTGTTTTTAGGCTTTTGGAGAGTCTTTGTTTAGGTAATTCCAGGCCATGTTGGCGCGCCTCGCCTTCCGTAGTCGTTGCTGGCGGCGTCTTTAGTAAACCTATCACCTAATGTGGTTTGGTCCATGCATATCTTCGCTCTTTCACTCCTGTTGAAGGGTTTAGGTCATGATCGTTTTTAGAGCTTTGCGGTGGGGTGATCGTGTTCGTTGCTTGTTCTTTCTCTGGGAGGTTTTCGAGTAGTGGCTGTGCTGTTGTTTGTGGTCGAGTTAAATCTAAGTTGTAGTTTGTTTTTTCCAGAGTTGCCTGAGGAGCGGTGGTTTTTCTGGCTGATTCACTTTTTTGGGTCCAAATTGAGTCAGTAGTTTTCTGCTTGCTGCCTGGGGGCAGATCGTGTGCTATTTCCAGCATCTCCGCATCGGAGACTTCAAGCTCTGAGGTTTGTTTCCTTTTGTATTGTTGTGTGAAGAAGGCCTTTAAGGGGCATGAAAGAAGGGGGTTTGGTAGGGTGTTGTTAAGCTTTCTCCTTCTTTTGATGACTTTGACAAGTTCGTACTCCTTTGTGACCTGTTTTGATTAGTTTGCAAGCTTTCCCAACTAGTTTTTTTGCAGTGTTTGTTTTATGTCTTTTTTTGGTTTCGTTTTCTTATTGTTTTTTTTCTTTGAAACTTTTAGTGTTGATTTTGGCTGTCCTTCCTCAAAGTTGTTTGCAGAGTTTTCCGAATCGTTGGCTGACTCTGGGTCGGAAATTTCTTCTATCGTCGGGCTTGTGACCACGCAGTTATTGGGTGTGTTAGAGACCTGCTCTTTAGCACTCGTCGTTGGATTAGTCTGCGTGGTGGTCGAAGGCTTCTGCTGCTGTGCAGGCGGTATGGAGGAGTCTTTGTCTTTTTCCGGCCGGTGCATCAGTGTCTTTGTTGTTGGGCCCGTTCGAGGCTGGTCGATGTTGTGGAGTTTCAGGACTGGGTTAACGGTTTTTTCCCTCATTTTGCCGGCCGCTGTGGCCTCCAAGGGCCTCTGTGGACTTGGGATCTTTGCCCCTCCTTCATCTCTTGCATGTTTTGCCGGAGGGGGGGGCGCAGTGGGGTGGGCTATTCCCCCACTGCCTCGCGTGGGGAGTGACACCTGTTCTCTGGGTTCTTTCGTGGACTACGGACTATTTTCACCATTTTGCGAGAGTAGTCCTTTGGTGGGTTCACTTTTCCCCGCTCCGCCTACGGCGTTCTGATCTGCCTCGGACAGAGGCCATCCTCCGACAGCTTCTGCGCCGAGGTCGCTCGCCAAGGAGGCGGGTTGAGAATTGCTCGTGGCTGCGGGCGGGGGAAAGGGAGGCTCTTCTGTCAGTTCGAAAAACTCTGTGGGCCTCCGCTCCTGGATTACGCCCGCGATGGTTCCACGTGGTCGTTCCGGCTCAGACCCGACCGCACAGGAGTCGTCAGACATCGCGACTGGTGTGGCTGGCGCCGGGCGAAAGACCTCGCTGGTATCGGTGAGGTAACGTGCACTGTTTCTTATTTCTCTTATCTTCATAGTCTCAATGGGCTTGTGAACTTGGTTCGCCGTTGTTGTTGACATAGGGTGAATAGTTTTGGACTTTGTTGGGATTATCCCATCTTGGATGGTCGGCGTAGTAGGCATGTTTTGAGACTCCTCGCACCACTTCACAGAGTCATTGTTCATTATGCTAGATTGTGCGGGGTGTACGGAAGCCGTACTAGGTTTTCTAGCGGATTTCATCCTGGGGCGCACTTCGGGTTTCATTTGGGTTCTGCTACACGTCTGCAGCGGACTGCTGCAGACTGCTCCACGAACTCGGCTCCCGAACTCCGCTCACCGCTCCGCAGTAGGATTGGGCTGATAAAGGCTACTTCCGCAAAAAGAGACAGATGGGCTGCAAGACTGTTGCAGACTGCTCCACGAACTCAGCTCCCGAACTCTGCTTTTTCTTTGAGGAGTGTTTGTGCTATAATCTGTTTTTGTGTTTGGATCACTGTCAGAGTTTGGTCCATGTTTGTGTGCCATTCCTGGTCATTGATGCTTGAGCTTGTTTTTGAGTATCTATCTGTGTATCCATGTTTTCATGGCCTAAAATTATTATCTTTTCCTCAATGATCTAGGGGTTATTCATAAACCACATAATAATTATATATCTACTACTACTTCTCATATCATGGGCAGAGGGGCACACCGAGGTGTGGAATACCTCTATGTGGGCTCTACTCCACTGCAGCGTTGATCAGCCTAAAATAGCCCAAAGCATTGGTTGGTCTTTGGAGAACAGACTAATGACCTTTTGGAAATCTGATATGTGAAGGTACACAAATTGAACGGGCCAAGCATTGTGGTGTACCATCATCACACCTGGTGCCTCTCCTTGCATAATATACTCCCCTTCAAGTTTCTGCTCCTCGTCTTTAAATCTTTCCTTGACTTTGCCCACACTAGCGGGCTTAATCCATTTTCTCTACTCTGGCACGCCACTTTGTAGCCCTTGACAACCTTTGTCCCGCATCCACCATGCGATGCCTCTCACTTCTACTCCTTTACTTTGATGATGCCACACAACTGGAATGTTCCTATACCCAACATGAAAGTATTCCATGAAAGTAGTCCATTCGGGAGAGATATTGAAGACTAGGCTGACATTCCACCGGCTAGACAAAGAAGGTGCAGCTCGCACCCTCCTTCCAACTCTAATACCCTTTCTGCCATGCCATAACCTAATGTAAATACTATTTATTTAACTGCTTGCTTTATTTTTTGTTTGTTTTATTCGTAAACAATGTATTCAATCTTTAACAATACTATACAATTTAAATACAATATAAAAAGTCAAAAAAAGAGAAGATAAATCCTAAAGGAAAAAGCAATAAATGAAAGAGGAGAAGAATTAATCACAAAGAGCAATTGGTCAACTAATAATCAATAAAAATAAAAAACAGTGACACTCGACTAAGCATCCAATGCAGGAATTAATGAACAAAAGAATAACACGACTGCATTTACAGTTGAAGTTGTTCCCCCTGAAAGACAGTATTTCCACATATAATCTATTGAAAGGATAGCATGTTCATAAACAATTTGTCGTGTGAAACACTTTCCTTTAACGGCTACAGTGCTACACAGTTTAGCAACATATGCTTTGCAGTTTCTCTTTCTGTCTCAACTTTACAATATCTACAAGAGTCAGTCTTCCGTGACCTGTCTGCATCTAAGCAGTGTTTCCCTCATGCAAAGCAAATTTAAATGAAAGCGCAAAAAAGTAGACAGAGCTGTTTTTTAAAGTAGATTGACAGGTAAGCAGCCAAAGTACCTTGTTCTCCAGCATGGGGTCTGGCATGGATTCACATGCTCATTAATATTCCCCGTCGTCAGGCCGGGAATCCTCGGTATAGAAAGAAAAATCGGTATCAGTTTCGTTTCTGATCTGTCTTTCTTAGTAGTAACCAATCACTGGTATCTGGGTCATACTCCCCTGCCCCCACCCACTCCCCAGCCAATGACTGCCCTCTCCCTAAGCCCCGCCTCTGGCAGCCATCCTCAGATTTTTACCGCATGTTCAAGTGTTGGGAGTCCTCGTGCTGTAGCTCTCGAGCTTTTGCTGCGTTTTCGCGCTTTTTCAGGAGATTTTTCTCATTTTTCGGTTAAATAGAGCCTCAAGCTCCACCCGTTTTGGAGTTTTCTACGCCCCTCAAGGGTGAAGATTTCGTCGAGTTACACTTTTGGAGGATTCCAGAAGTTCCGAGGCCTACCCCGGACATGGCCCAGGAGAAAGGAATCTCGACGCCTGGGAAGCTGTTCAGGACCTGCCCTTGATTGCCAGCTTCAGAATGTGTTCAAGGAGGACGAGCATTTGTTATGCCTCTGTCTCCATGAGGACAAGACGCACGTGGAGATGGACTGTGCGTTTTGTGGGAACATGTCGGAGCGGACCATGAAGGATCGCCACCTCCGTCTCGCCATCTGGCTGGAAGTTAAGAGCCCGTCAGTCGAGAAGAAGAAGAAGTCGGAGCTGTCTTTCTAAGTCCTGTGAGGGCGCCCCGGCGACGGGGGCCCAACAAAAGGCCAAGCACTGCGAGTCTGCGGGCACCGGGAGTGCCGAACGGTCAGGCTCCTTGGCTGCCAGGCAGGGCGCATCCTCCCCGGCACCATCAACCACGAGCCAATGCTCTGGCTCGGGTAAGAGGAAGTCCGAGAACCCAGCGAAGCTTCTGGAGAGGCCCTGGTCGATCTCGGAAGATTCCAGCAGAGGGGGAGCGAGGCTCAGACCCTCCCCCCAAGGTGAAGGCCCCAGGTGTTCAGACGGTGACGATGGCCTTAATTCACGCTGCTAAGACCTCAATTGAGGATGTCGCAGCGGCCCTGGCTCAGCCTGTTGATGCTACGCCAGTGGAGGCAACCTCAGGATCCAGAGTCTCCCTGCCACCGCACAGGGAGTCGTCTTTCAGGCCCATCGAGAAGACACCCATGAAGTCCCCGTTGGAAAAGAAGGGGGAGGGGCAGGTGGCCATCGTGGATACGGACACGACCGCTGAAGAAGAGCTCATCGAAGTCGTGGAGGAGGCCCAGCCCATCGGGAGGGATCCCGACGAGAGCGACGACGAGAGCGACGGTGTCACCGATGAGGTTCCTCAAGAGCCCTCGCGCCGGTCGTTTTCCGTGCCGCAGGACACTTCGGCGGCCATTTTGTCAGCGATACAGTCCTTATGCTCGGAGATAAGGAAAAGGTTGCCCCTCCCCCTGAGCCAGACCTGACGAGGGAACCGGAGCCGGGACGTTCGGAAAGTCCGCCACCTCTCCCACCTCTGCGGCCCGCTCTGCCTTCCCCCCGGTCAACTACCCACGGGGATGATACAGGCACGGACACAGCTACGACAGGTACAGATGACGACGGAGGTGACAACGGGACGTGTCCCCCGACGCCCCCTGCTTGGGCGTCCCCACCCGACGAGATTGGATCCTTCCATGCCATGATTTCCAGGGCATCTGAGCTCTTCCAGCTCTGCCCCGAAGAGAAGAAAAAGTAAGGGTTCCTTTACCAATGGCGCGAGGCTAAAAGGAAGACGGTCCTCGCCGTACCACTTCTGGATGACATCTGGGATGAGGGGCTCTCCCTCCTCAAGAACCCTCCCACGGCGCCTGCAAAGAGGGACCGGTATGAGAAGAAGTACCGGGTCGCCGACGCTGCCCCCTTGTGCCTTCGGGCGCAACTTACCCCGGATTCGGTCGTCTCGGCGGTGGCAAAGAAGAAAGCTGGCGGGCCATCGGCCTCGACATCAACTTCCCCGCCGGACGGCGAGGACAGGAAGCTGGACACGATGGGACAACGGGTCATCTCATCCGCAGCGACGACTATCAAGGCGGACAACGCCCTGGCTATCATAGCCCGCCACGACAGGGAGTTGTGGTTCAAAATTGCCCCTCTATTGGACTTCCTTCCGGACACCAAAAGGGCTGAGGACCTTGAAATCTTACAGGAAGGTCAGATTGCTTCGGACCACGCCATCACAGTGGCAACGGACATCACCGACACCGGTTTCCATCGGTTGCGCAACGGCGTTTGCCTGAGACGACGAGGATGGCTCAAGGTGACGGATTTCCACCAGGACATACAAACCAAAGTTTTGGACATGCCCTTCGACGGGACCAACCTGTTTGGGAAGGCGGTTGATGAGTCCCTTCAGGCTATCAAGACAAACACGGAGACTGCCCGGGCACTGGGAGTGCTCCAACAACGACGGCCGTACTTTCGGAGCGCCCGAGGCAGACAAGGTGCCTCCAAGGGATCCGGCAGTGGCTCCTCGACGTACCACCTAGCGGCAAGATCTTCGTCTCAGGAGGCCTACAGGGGACGCGGCAAGTCAGGTGGTGTCCGTCGTCGTCGACAGGGAGGTCAAGGAGGCAAAGCGGCCTCCAAACAAGATTGAACCGACCGTGGGGTCGGGGCCCCTGCCGAAGCACCCCGGTGGGAGGCCAGCTGATGAGGTTTGTCAGTGTGTGGGAGTCCATCTCCACCGACCATTGGGTGCTGGACGCCCTGGCCCAGGGGCACGCCCTTGCGTTCCACCCGTGGCCAGGAAGGAAAATCACGTCCCTCAACTACTTTTGGAAGTAAGGGCGATGCTCAAGAAAGGTGCCATCGAGCTCGTCCCAAAGAGGCTTCGGGGCTCTGGAGTTTACTCAAGGTACTTCCTCGTAAAGAAGAAGACAGGAGGATGGCGTCCCATCCTGGACCTGCGATGACTGAACAAGTACATCAAGGCACAGAAGTTCCGGATGGTCACTCTCCAGCACGTGCTGGGACAGCTGGAGGAGGGCGATTTCCTGTCGTCATTGGACTTGGAGGATGCATACTTCCACATCCCCATTCTAAAAAGACACAAAGTTCCTTAGGTTCGTGGTCCAAGGGCGGCACTACCAGTTCAAGGCCCTCCCGTTCGGATTGAAGTCGGCACCCAGGGTGTTCACCAAGTGCCTCGCACCAGTGGCGGCGCGGCTGCGCCTGCAGGGGATCCACGTCTACCCCTACCTGGACGACTGGCTCATCCGGGCAACGGAGCTCGCTGTGGAGCACACTGCTGAGACCGTCCAGCTGCTCACAGACCTGGGGTTCTCCAACAACTTTCCAAAATCCCACCTGGTCCCGTTGCAAGTCGCCCTGTTTCTGGGAGCCAAGCTCGACACAGTGGCGCGGCTGGCCTTGCCGTCGGAGGAAAGGACCAGGACCATCCTGGGCAAGGTGCAGCGTCTGTCCTCCTGCATTTATCTGGTGCGCCTTTGCAGACTTCGGATGCGCCCCTTACAAGAGTTCCTCGACGCCCGCTGGGTCCAGTCGACGGACAGCTTCGAGGACAGGATCCCACTCAACGAGACGTTCCGTCTGGCGATCAGGTGGTGGGGTACCCGCTCTCATCTGTCGGTGGGCAGGGACTTTCAGACCCCAGCTCACCAGGTGACGGTGACGACGGAGATCTTCACGCGAGAGGCCTTTGGCTCCCAGAGGAGAAGTCACTCCACATCAACATCTTGGAGCTCCGCGCAGTGTTCTGGGCCCTCAGGTCTTTTCTTCCGTCCCTCAAGGGCAAGGTGGTGAGGATCTTCACTGACAACACCACCACGATGTTCTACATCCGGAAGCAGGGCGGAACCAGATCCCCTGCCCTATCCAAGGAAGCCCAGGATCTGTGGCATTGGGCCGTCGCCCAAGGGATGTTTCTGGTGCCTTTTCATCTGGCAGGAATAAAAAACACCATCGCCGACTCACTCAGCAGAGAGCTGCGCTCGTGCCACGAGTGGGAACTACGCCAGGATCAAGTGGATCGACTCTTCCGACGATGGGGCGAACCCCAGATCGATCTCTTCGCAACGGCGACAAACTCCAAGTGCCGGAGGTTCGCCAGCAGGTTTCCCCCAGCCGAGGAGCATGGGCGATGCTTTCTCGTTCCCCTGGGACGGCCTATTTCTTTATGCGTTCCCTCCCTTGCCGTTGCTGCTCCGGCTCATCAACCAGCTCAAGAGGTCCCGGTGCAGGATGGTCCTCGTCGCACCGGTGTGGCCGAGACCGATCCGGTTCCTGGACCTTCTGGACTTGTCAGCGTCCACACCACTCAAGCTGCCGTCGGACGCGGATCTTCTCTCCAGAGAAGGAGGCGCCATTCTTCATCACAACCCAGAGTCGCTGAACTTGCTGGCCTGGCTCCTGCAGCACTAGAGTTCGGAGGGTACGACATCCTAGCCGACTGCAGAGAGGTTCTTGCAAAGGCCAGGGGGTCCTCAACTCTCAAGTGCTACAGACATAAATGGAAGAGGTTCTCTGTCTGGTGCCGTGCACAGAAGATTAACCCTCTGCGGATTACGGCCCCTCAAGTATTGCCATACCTACTGTCATTGGCCAAGGCTGGACTAGCTCACGCTTCCATCAAGATACATCTGGTCGCCATCTCACGATACACTAGAACTACAGGACGGGCGTCCTTGTGGTCTCATCGGCTGGTGAAGGAATTTATGAAGGGATTTTTCCGATCATTCCCGCCGGTGAAGGCCCCTGCCCTGGCGTGGGAGCTCAACGTGGTGCTGACCAGGCTCATGGGGGCCCCATTTGAGCCTATGCATTCGGCACCGTTGAAGTTTCTGTCGTGGAAGACAGCATTTCTCGTGGCCATCACCTCCGCACGACGAGTGGGAGAGATCCAGGCCCTATCTTGCAAGCCACCATACTTGACTTTTCACGACACGAGGGTGGTGCTGAGGACGCACCCCTCCTTCATGCCCAAGGTGCCGTCGGACTTCCACCTCAACGAACCCTTGGTGTTGCCAGTTTTCTTCCCGTCGCCTTCGTCGCCGGCTGAGATGACTCTGCACTTGCTGGATGTAGCTAGAGCGCTGAAGGTGTACGTGGACCGCACAAAGAGTTTTCGGAAGACATCACAGCTGTTTGTAAACTTTGGACCTGTGAATCAATGGAACGCTCTTTCAAAGGCTTCCATTTCCAGATAGCTCTCTGGCTGCATCATGCACTGTCACCGGTTGGCAAACCGACCGCTGCCTGGCCGTCCGAGAGCCAACTCGACCAGAGCGATCGTTGCTACCACGGCGTTCCTATCTGGTGTGCCCCTGCTCGACACTGCAGGGCTGCGACGTGGAGGCCGACGCACACCTTCACGAGATTCTACTGCGTCGATCGGGACTCCAGGGAGGAGTCCAGGGTCGGCCAAGCAGTGCTGCGCTACCTGTTCGCTTAAGGTGAGCCTGGTGAGGAGGTAAGAGATGCTTAATGTTTAGTTTTTGTATTGCTTAATGTTGAGTCTGTTGCCACCTCCCGTGGTTGTGTATACTGATATGTAATCTTATATTCATGAGCATGTGAATCCATGCCAGACCCCATGCTGGAGAAGGAACAAGTTACTTACCTGTAACTGTTGTTCTCCACCATGGGTCTGGCATGGATTCACATGCGAACCCTCCCGCCTACCCCTCTGCGGCTCTTCACTTGGTCATACTGCCACTTTACATGCTACCAAATCTGAGGATGGCTGCCAGAGGCGGGGCTTAGGGAGAGGGCAGTCATTATTGGCTGGGGGCAGTATGACCCAGAGACCAGTGATTGGTTACTACTAAGAAAGACAGATCAGAAACAAAACTGATACTGATTTTTTTTTTTCTATACCGAGGATTCCCGGCCTGACGACGGGGAATATTCATGAGCATGTGAATCTGTGCCAGACCCATGCTGGAGAACAACAGTTACAGGTAAGTAACTTGTTCCTTTTTTGTGGTCATCTGTTAGCTGGGCTAGTGAAGAATATGCTTGGAATTCTGTCACTGTGTTCGCCCAGTCTGCTACAAAAAGTGCTTTTCTGACCCTGCTTGAATTGCCTACAAGGTCCTGAACAGTACACCCAGTCTCTGACGGCATAGTGGTGCAATCACCCTGATTTCCGTCAGAACTAGTAAACCTCCAATTTGACATGTTTTCCCAAGGTCAGTCATCAGGGAATGTGCTGGTGAATCTAACATCTTCATGCACAGTGACCGATATTGCCAAAGGGCTCTGGCTTTCAATGAGATTGTACCCAATTCATAACAAATAATGGAGTGGGGTGTAGTGGGCTGTAGGGACAGAACCCTTCTCGAGATCGTTGCTTCCAGCTGAGGCAAAAAGTAAATCACTGCCAGATCATATATCTCAAAACCATATAATAGCTTTGGGACAGCTTTGCCCTCAAAGAATCTACGGCATGGGCGGAGCGAGAACATGCCAAACTTAGAGTCCACCCTCTGTAGTTGGTTTGTCAATGTAACAGCCTTCATGTGTAGCCAGGTATGGATGGATGTAATCGATGTTTTAGAATTAATCCTAAAACCCAGATAGATAAAGGATTCAATCCTATCCACTTCCACAGATTGTACGTGCCACCTGAAAGGTGTTTGTTTCCGGGCACTTGAGAATTGCATTACCTTTGCATTTGCAGGATTTATAGTCCAAGAGCTGGCATTCATAAAAGTGGTAAAGGCATTTAAAAGGTGATGGAGACCAATCAGGGTATTATAAAAAAAATCAGGAAATCATCTGCATATCCTGTCCAAATCGGCCTGAGACTAGAGATCTTCGGGGTTGCAAAAGCTGCGGTCTGTAGTGTTTTGTCTATATCGGCCATGTACAGGTTGTAAAGACATGGGGCGAGGACACACCCTTTGGCGCATACCTCTGTAAGGTTTTATTGGAAGCGATAATGCTCCCTGATTATTTAAGCTGACTTGGATATGGGAGTGTGAACGAAGAGCAATTATTAATCTCAGTAGACCCTCTGGAATGCCCCATTTTTGTACTTTTCGAAGGAGACCTGTCTACACCGTCAAATGCTGTTGCAGTATCAATTGATGCCCTAAACACGTTATTTCCCTTAGTTGTAGCATGAGATTGGATGCATTTTAACACTCCTTTTATGCGGGTACCCATCCCCTTTCTGAAGCCTCTTTACCACTTGGAAATTGGTTATGGGCCCAGGACTCAAGCTGTTCTAACAGGATACAGGATAACATTTTAGAATCTACATCTAAAATGGCTATTGGTCGATAATTTCCTGGTTGGGCACTGTCCCAACATTTATATGTTGGGATAATATGCACTCTATCGCATGTATCAGGGTATTGGTTGAGTCTAATAATGTCTGAGAACAACATGGATAAAAGTTCCTTCCCATTTTCCCATTTATGGATCTGACATAAATAACACATTTGAAAGCCTGTTTGGGCCTCGGACACGCAAATTACTACCATTTCCAATTAGAGTTTGTATTTTAGTAGGGGACAGATCAAGATAAAAGGATGTGTCATTAGAAAGGACCAGGTCCTTCTTTATACGCCCTCCCAGTGACAGCAATATCAATAATGTGTCAAAATGTTTAATCCATGCGTCCTCAGAAACAGTATTGACCAACCTACCAGCTTCAAGCTTTCCAAAAGTGTTAATCAAAGACCAAAACGCTCTTGTGTCACTCTGCTTGCTTAATTCCTATTATCTAGCATATTTTCATGTACTCACCTAATCCCTCCCCATCAACAGGTCATTAATTCCCAAATATGCTCCACCACTTGTAAAGGAGCACTAAACATTGTCTGCGTCTGCCTCCTGTATTGCTTGCTATGTATATCATTTCTGATCAAAATGACACCCCAACTCTGAAAATCATATAAATACAAATACTCACATTTTCTCTGTAAAGGTACCCAGAATTGGGACTGCTTCTGCTGCCTGGTTTTTGTATGGGAGATTTGGTCGAAGTGCTGTTCAAACCTCAGAAAATAGGCTATACATTCTCAGAATTGCACTGATATATCCACTGAATAAGAGTCATTCGTCTTTTATAGCACGCTTAATACCGGAGACCAGTCTCTAAGCGTGGGACACGTGTTGCCCCTGAGCTGTCCTCCCAGCCTAGGCTACCAAGTGCTTCATGCCATTCTGGGGTAACTGGTAACAAAACCTTTAATGGTGCCGAGTACAAATTGACAATCGGTCCTTGTTGCCTTTAAGCGTACATCAGCCGTGAGTGACACTTGGAGGAAAGCTTGGCCAGATGGGAATTTACTGTTGCCACATTCCCTTTTCGTTCAAGCTGTTTAACCAACAACATTGGCACCTGTGGTGGGTCTGGCAGTGTAACCCCTGCTGATGATTATTTTGCTTGAGCATTCGGTGCTCTGTGCTTGGTGCTTAACCTTTGGACACGTTTACTGCAAGAGTCCATAGGGGCGAACATTCTGGGAAGTGATAACTTGTAGATGGCTTATGTCATTCTCCCCTTCGGAGAATGCTAATGTATGCCCATGTTGGTGCATGACCTCATAGTTGAGAATGTTACTGAGCAGGAAATTGGACTGTGTCTGCTAGGAAGAACCAGAGCGTTACGCTTGCGTGAAACTTATCAAATGTTTAAAACATGGAAGTAAGAGAAGATTTTTAAATATTTCGTGTAGAGAAAACCTAGAGTGCCCTCGGTGGCAAATCAAAATATTTTATTTGCTTGCAATGATATTTTAGTATTTCTTATGATTCTGTTCGTCAAGTCACAAATAGTTCAGAACTCTGCACCTCTGTTATGAAGTGCAGCACCTCAGCACTTCAGGGTTTGAGTTTTTTTTTTTAAATCTGCTTATTCAGTTTTGTTGTGCATAAACAACCTAGTTTTTACCTCCAGTGCTCAAAGCCTGAGGGACATCCAGTCAGTAGCTGTGACGAAATGGCTATACTCTATAGGATTACAGGGGTAAGTAGTGGTTTCTAAGCTCCTACCCAGCTCCACACTACTACTAAACCAGCAACAATCTCAATCATAAAGGTACACCATGACTTGCACACCTCCTTCTCCCCTTTATGGGTTGTGGGCAGGCTATATTTTTCAAGAGCCATGTGAGCCCGCAAGGAAGCATCCAAATAAAAATAGTGCTGTGTTACCAAAATAAATGCAATGGCCAAACCAGGTTGTAAAAAACAAAAAAGTATTTCTACAAAAAATACAAACACACTATTAAAACGCCAACAACCCACCTCTGTAAATAAATATACAGGCTATGCAGACTTTAGGATAAAAGGGGCACTCTGGGTATGAAGAATGGGTGGGCGTATTGGCGCGTGGTCTTAATTGTCACAAGAGCCTTCAAAACCAGGCCAGATGGACAGAACCACTGTGGTATACCTGTTTTTAAATTTCCTTCTGGGGGCTTAACTGCATCAAGCCGGACTTTTGGGTGTGCTTTTCGCAGGGTCGAGTCTGGGTTGAGATGATAGAGTCGGTTCAACGGGAGGCAAACACTGCATTTCAGTAAGCAGTAATTGGTTTGAGATTTGAAGGAATCTTAGAAACAGGTGATCTCGATGGGCTCTTGACGCATTGGTTCAACTATAGCAGTGAGCTGGTTCAACTGGATCCAACAAGGCGGTGCAGTTTGACAGCAAAGATTTAGATCTAAATGTAATATGGAACAGATGGGCAAGATAGTTGGAGACTCGAAGCGGATATATCAAACGGTATAAAAAGCATAGCCTGTCAAAGGCAGCTCCGTGTTAGTCACTGCCCCACTTTAGTGGCAGAGTTTCCTTTGGGGAATTTGTCCTGTTCCTCTGGGAATGTGTCGAGCCTTCCTACCAGAGAACAAAAGGAGCTCCAGGGCTGAACCCAGCAACCTGTTGTGGGCGAACTTCCGCCCCAGACCGCAATACTCTACAGTAGCACATGGAGCATTCCAAGTGCCAGATGTAATTACCAATAAACTATCTCAGACCCAAATAATCGGGCAGACTCCAAGAATATAGCAAAAAACTGTTTTATTATCAGCTCCAATAAAGTAGGGAAACCTGGTGAACAAACAGATTGCAGCTCACTCGCTGTCATTTACGTTTCAATTACAAAAAGGCTTTATACCTCGATGTATGTCAGCTAGGAAGTCATCCTATGTGGAAAACAATAACAACCTATCGAAAGGAGGGTTTGGGTAAGGGATCATATATACCTATACGTTGTTTAGGTGTTAGTAACATAATTGGCTGCCCTTATCTGGTAGGCATGCCTTGAACTACCTCTAAATACGTATAATACAGAATAATAGCAGAATAACTCAGTGGATTGACTTCTGCAACAGTGTATGGTAAACTGCTGCATAGGCTCTCTTGATTGGTTGGCATTCTCCCCTAACCTTGGACATTAGGCTTGTTGGCAGCATGTAAGCAAAACCAAACCCAGGTGCAGCATACAACGTCAGACCACTGCCCACTTTGCCAATTAGCCTACCATCTCTCATCAGGCCCTAAACCAAAGCCTATTCTCGGTAGTTGATCTTGCCTACTGTTCTCTTCCTTGGCACCTTTAAGGGAGTTTAAGTACATCGCTACCTTCAGTTGGAGCTTAATGAATAGATCTTGTTTTCGAATCTTGCACCACATGCGAGGAGACCACGATTTTGTACATCTCAACCTTTTTAGTGTTATTTAATTCAATTATGCTGGGTGCTATTACTCCTCTTGGCCTCTGGAGACTTGGTTGCTCTGTCTTGCATATGCTTTCTGCATCTTTGATTGTTCAATACTAGACAACTGCGAAAGATCACTCCTTTACTTAATCTAAGAGAAATATGTTGTGTGTATGTAGCTTATCCTATTTGACTCCCCTTGTGCCTTGTTACCTTTTAATGTGGCATCCTTGATCCCAAGCCAAACAGATATTCTTTGTTCCTCGTACAAAGCTGTTTTCCAGCACCTGTGAGCTCTACATCTCTGGTCTCTCTTTTCAAGGCTTCTTGCTTATTATTTATACAGAGTAGACGTTCATCTTTTCATCATGGCTGCTTTACTCACGTTATGTTTTCTCCTGCAGCAAGCTTCTATGTCTCATCTTCCTTACGTTTCTGCGTATCTACATTTACTGATTTTCTTCTTATCTTCTTAGTCCTATCCCTACATGTTGAATTGTCTCTGTTTCAATAAGTGTCACTATTACCCAACTCCTTGGCACTGATTTATTTAATGGCAGATTGATGAAAGGCTAAGACAACCATGATGAGGTTTGAAACCTCTGACTGGCCACTTGCACAGACACATCAAATGTGGGAGCTTGGGACATTGAGATAGTTGTTTGTAAATCCTGTGTTTTTCGTTTGGACCATCAAAATTTTCAGAGAACAGGAATTCACCTAATTTACACTCTCACTAATCTTCTCACCGAAGTGTGAACAGGCCAGTAACCTGGCCTTGTCAAGGGGGATGGGATCCCCTCTTTACCGGGGGTAGGAGGCCTACCAGGATCTAAACCAAAGACAGTCCTACCCCTGAGGAGGGTGGTGGCAGTGGAGTGGGCCCCAATCCTTGCCCCCTCTTGTGCCACCATATTTCTATGCAGACCCTTGTTCTCTCTAGCCTTGCCTCTAAGGTCTGATACTTATCAACATCTGTATCAATTTCAGAGCTCTGTGAGAAACCAGAAGGTGCCTCAGGGACTAATCCCTGAGGATCGGTCATCCAGGTGGCCAGGACATGGCCATCGCTTTTGGATCCAGTTCCTGGGGGTGGACCAGTGCGGGAGGATCACCTGGGTAAGGGGTCTTCGGGAGTGGGAATGGGACACAGGATGGCAAGACGCGGTATCCCTCTCCCTTTAACATCTTTACCCCATCCGACCAGGTAGGATACTTAGGGACTTGACCCCGACCCCCTTTCCCTGTACAAACACTTTCAAACGGATAGCCCCCTCTGGGAGAAAGAGAGTAGACTTACTCCCGAGCATTACACAGGACATGTCCCAATAATATGGTCAGGCAATTACTGGCAGTCCCTCACACCTGACTTCCATTAAACTTCCTCACATGGATAAAAGGTGGCGCACAAGAGCACACTGAAAGAGGGAAGAAAGATGGCAAACCAGGAAGGGGACGCAAGGAGGGAAATACCCATGACCTTTCCATTGAGAAACAGTTGCTTTCCGGAACAGATTCGAAAGTGTAAGGCCACGAAACCAGACTGAAGAATCCTGTATTGTGTGGCAGAGCTACCAGGTGCCCTCCTGCATGGCTGACCAAGTTGGGGAGGAACAGCAGCCGCTGTGGTACCGTCCTTGGCTCCAAGATCAAAGCAGCACCAATGAGATCGGTACAGCCGGTGAGTTGGAGAGGCCGATAAAAGACTGGTCTGTGTTGAAGTCAAGGTTGCAGGCGGCAACATTGTATAAAGAGAGCAAGAACGAAGATTGGTAACGCATGTGATAAGAGACGCGAGGAAAGCTTAACTGCTGGCGGATGTTTGAACATCTACGGAGAAAGATACAATACCAGTGATGGTAGTCCAACACCACGAGGGTGCTCAATCGAAGGTTTCTGTAAGGTATCCAGCCAAGAAGTGGCAGAAACGAAAGTGGAAGATTTGTAAGTAGTGTGTGAAGTGAATTGAAGTGGTCCTGCGACGGTTTAAGCAAAACCCATTTGCACATTCGAAAGTCTTTGAATCTTGATATAAAGACGAACACGTAGAAAATTAGAATACATGGTCAAAGCCGGATCGAGGGAGACCAATTGTGAACATTGTGCTAAAGGGGTACAAGCCTGATTGAGGGAGATCCATGGTGTGAGCCATATCGAGGAGACCAATTGGGAACATTGTGGTAAAAAGAGTCAGAGCCTGAAGGAGGGCGATCCATGATGAACACTCTAAGCGAGAACTTGTGAATGTGAAAATCCTGATAAGAAAGGAACTTTGGTGCTTGTTTGTTACGACAGGCCCTCTATAGTAAGAGACTGTCATTGGGGGGAAAAAGACTTTGGCGGACGGCCCTGTTACTATGCCTTGAACTGTACCCTCGTGGCAGAGAGAGTGTGTGCGAAGCCCGAACGTTCCACCTTACCCCGTGCTGAAAACATGGGGAAGGGAAGCCAATTGCTTTAACAATCCTGACATAATATTTCTTCAACACTTTTCTTTTTGAAGACCCTATTGTCCTACACCATTTGTATTTAGAGGGATTGACACTTTTATTTTGACAAAGACTTGACTAGGACTGTTAATATTGATGGTCGTAGCTTGCTCCCATCCTTAGATAGGCATTCAACCAAACCATTGAAGTTAAATAAATACCTTTTGAACTGTGATCACTTGTGTCTGTCTTCACTGTTTGATACCATGCCTTCCTTACAGCTCCCACATTAGAAGTAAATAAAAACAATCAAACAGAAGAGAGATCTGAAACGCCACATGACCGCTGCAGGGATGGGTTGCGGAGAGAGAGCCCTCAATGAGAAAAGAAACGAACGCTGCCACACAAACACCAGAGATTGTCTG
This sequence comes from Ambystoma mexicanum, assembly GCF_040938575.1. NCBI lineage: Eukaryota > Metazoa > Chordata > Amphibia > Caudata > Ambystomatidae > Ambystoma > Ambystoma mexicanum. The sequence continues at coordinate 1,560,563,599 of NC_090932.1, forward strand.
CGCAAGGCGGCTAAGAGCGAGAAAAGCTGCTTCCATACGCAGCCATGCAGAGGACCTTGTGGAGCTGCCGAACCATGCACGCAAGCCCACACAACAACCCAGGGACCCCCTAAACCATCAGAGACCGGCATCAGAGAAAGACCCACCCTCCCCTAATTGACCTATCAAGGATCTTGGGATCCCTGATATGAATGTTGTCACTGACTTTCCTAGCCGCCATCTCAAGTATGTGACGAGCCCGCGCTGAAGAAGTGGGCAGGACGCACACGCCCTGGGTAGAGAAATTAGGGTTTTTGAGTAGTGTGGATGTGGGAGCAGTAGTGTAGCGGAAGGGGAAACATCACACATCAAAGGGTGGAGGCAAGACCTAGGAGGAGTGAGGATTTCTAAGGGATAGAAAATTGGTTGGAGGAGTGCCAAAACAGGAAGGGTAGGGCGCGGGATGGGCGAGCGTGTTATCTAGACCCTCAAACAAACCACTTATTTCCAAGGCACTCTCCCAACTCCCATTAGAACAGTAACCTTTGGGTAGTGTAGGGAGAGTTAGGAAGTCCCAGAGGGATAAGACGTTCAGCCTTTAGGTCTTCCTCACTAGCTGAAGGTTGAACTATGAAGTAGGGGTCAATGTCTGTATATACTAACCCGGAGTCCGGGACAACTGCGTTAGGGTCGAGGCCCTATACAAGATGAGAGGGACGGCCATAGGTCCCACAACATCTTCAATAAAATCTATTGACTGCCTCAGATACTGTGGCTTTCCTGCCCTGCCTTGACACGGACACTTGACACGTACACAACCTTTAATGGCCCGCAAGCCACTGCTAAGGCCGTTTAAGGCTGTGTCCGCCCGACAGGCAGGGCATGAAAGCATTCGCACCGTGGGGTTCGTCCGGGGTGCGAATGGCTCTTATATTTTCCATCGGGAGATTCCTGCTGCTTGCGCAGCCGATCGCCCGATGTAAAATACAAATCTTTTTTAAATGGCTGTCGCCATATGGAAAAGACAGTCCCTTTTCCATGTTTAGGGCGGCAGGCCAGACGGAGGAGCTTTGGGGTGAGGGGAGGGGCTACAGAGAGAGGATCCCTGCCTCCCTGCAATGGAGGGGTTGGGGGTTGAAAAGAAAAACGCCACCCACGGAAGGGCCTCTGATTGTGTAATCTCGCCCGCTGTTCCAGACTCCTGGTTGGCTGAGTGCCCTTCTCTTTGTGTGAATGGGAGGGATTCTTGAGGCATCTGTGACAAAAGGAACACAAAGGATGCAGAGTTAAAACACAGACCGGTAACCGGGAGACCACCCAGCCCACCCAGTCTTATTTCCTGCCAACCCCAAACAGTAAGTATGAATGAAATCGCCAAGCGTCCTGGCTCGTAACACTGAGTTCAGTGTCCTGCTGGTTTTCCAGGTGTTTAACTTTTATTCATCATCTATCATGAAACACCACATGAGAGCATCAGCTGGTGGTAGTCCTGGAGCCACTATGGACAACACCTTGCTCTCTGCCGCGTTCGATTTAGTTATCAGCCTTTGCCTACTCTGGTTGTGTAGCAGGGCTCCTTTCAAATACAGATTCCACTTGGAGGAATGAACTCTTTACTACAGGATTAGGCAAGCACATCTTAAATAGACCCTTCGATTTTCCATATGAATTTATGACTACTGTGTGTGCTTCTACCATGAAGCTTTAAGAGCACAAATCTCAATTTTTGACCATGATCGAGACATTTATAGCCACCCTTACCTTTCTCTTAACTTTCTTTGCAGGTTTTCACAGCTACAAGTCCTCCACATTGACATATCAGGTTGTTTTATTCTAAGTTCTTTTTGAATCTGGCCTTTGATAGTGCCACATCAGCAGATAACATGAGTCGCATGACAAGTTATTTGGTTAATTTGTTTATTATTTTTGTTTTCAACAAATAGGGAGGACATGTAGGCTTATTCTTTAACATAGACGCATAGCGAACAGAGACCATGATTGTAAATAAGCCTATTCTCTTGTAGTATTCACAGAATTGGCCCTGATGATGGACTTCTAGTTCGAATTGCATTAGCTACTGTGACGAATCGTGGGATTCAGTCACTTCTCCCCAAGGGTGCGTGTCCTGACGAAGTTTGGGAGGTGAGCCCTCTACGCAATATCCTCCCTAAGGGGTAGAGGCATGCGAGACCTACCCTCCCCCCTTTGGGGACAAGGACTCCCGGTTCGATGAACTCCCGAAGTCACTCACAACCCATCATGTACAGCTACAACACAAAGTTGGCCAGACAAACAAACCACTGTGTGTTATTGTGATATAGGAACCTTGTTGCTTAGTGAGGAAAAGTACTTTTATACTACTGAGAAAAAGAGTGCCCGAGTGATACACAGCACTCGTGCAACAGAGAAAACTGACTTATGAGGCGCTGCTGGGGAAGTTACAGCCATACATCATAGAAACAGGAGTCGTCGTCCTATCTGAATATGAAGCCCGGGAGTTTCAAGTCGGCTGTGTTGCAAGAGCTGAGAAAGACCAGGACTGCGTGTCAGCCTGGGTCAAAACTGGCTTGTCAAGGAGAAGCAAGGGAATCTGGAAGTAGGACACCCTGGGGGAAGGGAACCCAAAACAATATATCAAACCATGTGTGGTGGCATGACCGAGAGTCGATGGTCTGGTCATTTCAGTTCAGCAACAATGCCGAGACCACAGAGCCTCACACTTCATGGAGGCGATACAGAACGAGAGAAGAAAAAGCGAGGAAAACTAGTGCCAAACTGATGATCTGAGCAGAGTTTCCTGTCCTGCAGACGGGTCCGGGGATGCTGACCCTAGTGGAAAGAGGTAACTGGGGAAGCAGGAGACCCAGGTGGGATAACGAACTTAACGAGTGCATGTATCTTGCTCGTCCCAGTAAGACTGAAGAGTGGAATTTATGTGAGAATGGTTACTGGAACAGTCATACTCGTCCCAGTAAGAGTGAAGAAGAGAAACCAAGCCAACATCATTACTGGAACAGTCAAACTCGTCTCAGAAAACCTAAAGAGGTTGAAACAAGGGAAAAGCCCCACTGGGATTTTCCTACCAGACCCAATGAGATCAAAGAAGTACAAGACAGTAAGAATACTTTTGAGAGTGCTTCTAACTAGCCGAGCCAGGGGGAAAGGGTCAACTTTGTGCCAAGGAGAGGGAGCTATAGAGACCCTCTCAGAAGGGGAAAGCAAGGTGTCATGGACAGTAGACCAGCTGAAGAACCCATTTCTGAACTGTATGAACTGGTGAAAGTAGTATTTCTTTTTTATATAGTGACAGGAACAGAATAGGTTAGATTTGGACAGAGGACGGATTTTCCTTTTGGACTCGCCGACGAATGACAAGCTCCCTGGTTGGTTTATATTAGTCGGGGAAGCCCCATAATTTAGGGAGAGTTAGGAGTTTATTTAATTGTGTTTGCGTTTTCAGTTGATTAAAAATATTGCTGCCCAGAATGGGAACCAATTCCTTTTATTCCTATTTCCGAAAGTGTAAGATTCAGAATGGTGCTAGTTGTTTCCCATTAACAGGTCCACGTTGATTGCAGTGTTCTGAGAATCTTTGCAGGCCTTGGTCCTCCCTCGGTGCCGAGTAGGTTTGTGTCCCAGTGAGCTGCATACGACAGACTTCAAACCGCAAATGAGGCTGTCGGTGTAGGCCCAGGATATTGCACCAGACTCTGAAAAGCGGGCACGTTAAGATGCTGCGCCAGAGATTGTGAACTCTCGATCTACAAACCCAGGTTGCTGCTTGGTTCCCCTTTGTTTCGTGCCTGCTGCAGGGCGCATTCTGTCACCTAGACTTGTCTTAGATTTTCTGTTGTGGTTTTGTTCTGATTGTTTACATGTTGCTGTATATTTATTTCCCTTTTGCCAATATTGTATGCAGTGCTCCAGATAAGATTTTGAGGTGGGAGTATTTTACTCCCCATTTTTAAACTTTGAGAGTAAATGTGAATTCAAGAGAGTAAAAATGACTTTTCTCCTTTGCAAGAGTAAAAAGTATGCAACATCCTGCTGACATGTGCAAAAACTGTATGGAAATCATTACCGTACGGCAGCTTTCTGCATTGTGACAGAATACACCTTTCATTATTTCTCTAAGGTCTGGCCATTTGATCTCTCCTGTATATATTTAATTGTTGAAAAAACAAAAACCTAGCCAATTACATAGTAAAGCAAACATGAATTGCATTGTGTGTTTCGAGGTTCGATAGCAGAATTGTCTTTTGATGTTTAATAAAAATCTTCCTTTCCTGGAGCTATTACTACCTAATGCTATGACAATCTTATGATACCACAGTGCAGGGAGGTAAGGACTCCATGCTAAATTCTATATCTAATCGCATGGTCAAATGGTTATTTATATAGCGCTTTTGTCAAAGCACTGTACATAGAACATATTTATCACAGTTATCACCAAACCGAAGTCGGTACTCCTTTAGGGACCTCGAAAGGCTGAGTTGGCCTTGCTTGGATTCGAACCTGCAACCTACAGATCAGGTACAGATTGCAGCAACAAGTGCTCAACCGGCTGAGCTATCTTATTGGCTAACATCCTTCAGAGGTCAGTTAACTGAGTATCGACTGAGGTATAATAATCACAGTGCCTAGATGTTGGACGAACCATGTATGAAGTGCTACATAAAGTTAAATACCTATCTGGTTTATAACAGGGACAGGTTTTGCTGAGTTTCTATTTCAATTACAAATGTAGCTTTCATTTGTTTGTTTTTGAACAGCGCTTGCACTTCCTGGAGAGTCAGGTTTTAGATGTTTTAATTGTAGTCTTGAAGATTTGAGAGGCTAGAACAGCTGTGATTGGTGTAATGGCAATCACTCACTCTTGCGCAAAGACTCTGCTGCCGCTGACCATTTACAGTAATGTGTACCCCATTGACTGCAAGGTTGAATGGATGTAAACTAGACCATGCATAGTCATCATTTTACACACTGTTTTTATAATTGGAGTGTACATTAAAAGTGTAAAAATGATCTGCCTCTGCATGATAATGCACACAACACAGGAACTCTGAACAATACAATTGTGAAATACTGGTTTGCTTACACTTGAAAAGAACCATCATTTGGTAATTCTCAATTGCAACTTAGTTTTCCATCTTATTAATTATACAATCCTAAAATGCTACGAAAATAAATATGCACAGTGCTGTTTGCTCCATGAGCAGTAACACAACAGACGCTGAATGGAAATAAACTATTCCTTTAATCACAATGTGCAGTTTCTTTTTGTGAAAGGCTTCAGAGAAATACATTCTGTTTCAGAGGCTTTTATCCTTGGCATGGCTTGCAATAACATCCATGTATATAAAAATCAAAAGAAGTGTTCTGGTTTCTCTCAAGTAACCTGACCTTTGCACTTATCTGTGCTCTGAACTTGTGTGTAAATGTACACAGGAAAATAATAAAGCTGTCGTATTTCCAAGATTTTCATGCTTAAAAAGGCCTGGTTTGCACCTTATCTGGAGGCCTGATTGTATGGTATTGCCAGGCCTCCCGAGTGGGTGCTTGTGTGAACTTAAAAAAAGGATATAAAAAACGGTGCTACAGTCTAGGAGTCCTAAAAGGGCAAAAAAGTGTATTTCCGGTGGGGTTTGCAGTTGTTACCTTTTTAAGTGGTTCATCTCTGGTTCAAATACAGTTATTGTGCTGGTAGTGCAGTCTTGCTCCAGACCTGCCTTCTGCGTCTCGTACTCCAGGGCACAGCTCCAGCATAGCCTGTGCTGTACTGATTTCAACATTGTAATTGGTTATTTAGAACGCACCGTTCCGGGCATCGAACCTGTGTTGGTCCGTAGTCTTGCTTCCAAGGCGAGAGCGTTGACCCTGAGCTATCCTCCATCATCCTCTGCTCTTTTGGTCCCTGTTCTAAACTGGCTTCTTGCTCCAGACTGATGTTTGAGGTCCCTGCCTTTGTGAATTCTGCTGCATGGTCCTTTTCAAAAGGATGGCCTTCCCATTCAGAATCTGGGGACGGGTTTATTCGACTCCCAGAATTATGGTACCCTTCACTTGTGGAATCTGGATGCCCTTTACTTGGTGGTGGACTGGCCATTGGGGATACAAGGATTTCCCCAGGTGGGCTGCTGGATATAGGGGCTGAATTAAGCTGTACCATTGGTAAAGGGGTTGGTAAATTAGGAGCATCCCAACAATTCATCTGCATATCATTGTATTATTGTTATAGCACAAACATAGCTTGCGAGCAGTGGAGCTTTGTTCATGTTACAGAGCCAAAAATTAGTAGTGAGAATTGAACAAGTTATGAAGTAAATATTCACATTAATTATCACAGTACAATGTACGTATGGGGGGTTTGCACAAGACCGCATGATTCTAGGATACACTAAGGTGTTGATGAAAGAGCCAAGTCTTCAGTTATTTCCTAAACCGAAGGAGTCTGGGAGCAGTCCGGATTTCCACTGGGATGGAAGTGCACAGGGATTGGGGCATGACATGTGAAGGACTGTTTCCACGTTTTCTCCTTGCTAGTCACTCTAGTTTCCAGTCTGGTGATGGCCTTACTGTGAGATAAGTGTGCCACCAGAAGTGTTTAGTTTGGTTGTCCGTTATTCCATTGTACCAGCAGTGGTTTCCTTGTAGGTGACCCTATCCGGGATTGGGGGGGGTCAGTGTAATTTGCGCAAGATGGGGTGATGTGATGTCAAATTTCTTAAAAGCCAGTGATGTCGTGGCTTGGTGGGCAGCTTTCAGTAGGGGGGAGGGGCATTTAAGCAGCTGGACCCTTATAATGAGGTTGTTACCTCAGTCCAAATGCTAGATCCCTAGTACCTTTACCACCGTTCAGAAGTCCTAGGGCATGAGGAGTGGATTGACCTTTGAGTGTAGGGAGATCTGCAATCAGGCCACTTGAGCCTTTTTCGTTGTGTTGTTGGAAGGATAGATTGCAATCCCCAATGAAGCCCAGAGACTTTTATGAGTGGGTGAGGTGAGGGTTGAACCTGTTCAACTGCATTTCATCCAGCCACCTTAGAATAGGTTCCGCCAAGTTGTTCGAATTCGGTCTTGATGGGTTAAGCTTTAAATAGTCACTTCTCATACACATTTGAATAGTTGCAAGGCATGAGCGAAGGCGGGCGATGTCTTGTGGGCCCTTGACCTTTAGGTACAATTCTGTATCATCTGCTTACTTGGTATATCACGATGTTGGGATCATCTGGAAGTGAGCCAAGCAGTTCCTTATAGAGGGTAAAGATTATGGAGGGGCGGACAATGCAACCCTGATGGCCTCGACGAGTGAGTGGGCATTGCTTAGACTTGAGGGAGCCCACTTGGACAGCCTGGTGCCTGTCAGATAGATAGGATGAGAACAATTTCAGGATGGTGCCAGAGAAGCCCATCCTATGTATAAGGATGGTGAATAGTGTTTGATGGTCAACTGGCGAATTAAGTCAGGAGGACTAGCAGGCACAAGTCCCCTTTATTGATGATGTAATGGATGGGGGATCTGCCTTTGGGGCGAAACCCAGATTGGTAATCCCAGAGCAGAATTGCTTACAAATACATTCTCTATTACTTTGCTGATAAAAGGTAGACTCATGATGGGCCGGTAGTTTGCTCGTTCTTTTGGGTCGAGAGTATTTTTTTCAGGGACTGAAAGTCATGTTTTTCTACACCGGTGAGCATACCCTCTAAGGGATGTGTTGACTATCTTAAGACCAATAACGGCAGGACCAATACGTTTTTTAAAGATGCTGTTGGTGTAGGGATGTGAGCCATCACGAAAGGTTCTCGGTCTAGAGGGGAGACCAGTCAGTCCAGGGTTGAACGGGCCCTGGCGTGATATAGGGAGTATGGGGGGGCAGAGAATTTCAGGTCCTCAATGTGGAGCCTGGTGGTATTGATCTTGTTGATGAAGAAAGTATTAGTAGCCTCAAATCTCTCCTCTGGGTTCTTGTACCTCTGGGTCTGTTGTGGGTTTTGAGCAGTGTTTTACTGCTGCAAAAAGGCCTTTGCTCCTGTTACAGGCTGACCTTGTGGTGGTGGTGAAATAAATAGGCTTGGCTTCCTACCCTGGTCTACCATTTGTGGGCCTTGCTGCAGCATTTCTCAAGAGCTCTAATGGACTGTTTGTTAATTGAGAGTATACAGGAGGGACAGTTTGGTTCTGGCGCAACTCCTTTTTCTTGGAGTGCAAATAACTGCCAACTCTTTTGAGGCTACTGGATAGTTTTAGAACTAGGACACCTATCTAGTGTTTATCCTGAGCCTGGCAGGCTGTCGGAATGTGATAAAGAAAATCAGATGGTTGCATGGTCTGTCCAGTCAAGTGGAATGGGGTCCTCGCTTCTTAGGGGAAGAGAATACGTTGAGGTCTATGGTATACCCCCAAATGTGTGTGGGTGCTAGCATACGCTGGGTTATGTCCAGCGGTTTCTGCCAGTGACGGGTATGAGTCTGGTGTTTTTGGTTGCTTGGGCCATGGGATTATTGAAATCTCCAAGGAAGAGGTTTGTTGTGTGAGAGGCTGAAGCTATAGAAAGAAAGTTCATAATCTCATCTACGAAGGTAGCATACCTCTGAGGTGGTCGGTAGAAGTGGAAAGTATCAGTCCCTGTGTGATGGAGGGAATTGACAAGTGAAAGTTTACATTGAGTCCGATTGATTACCATTTAAGGCTAGTTGACTTTGTGGATGACTGACAATCCTACCCCTGTTTCCCAGACAAATCAACATATCAGATGCTGTATCCAGGTGGGATGAGGACATCAAACGTGTGGGAGGAGGTTGGTGTGAGACAGAATTTGGTAATGAAGATGACCTAGAGTTTACTGGCAGTGATCAAGTCCGAAATGTCTACTGTATTTAGGGTGGCTGAGCGGCCAATAATACTGATTAAAGAGTGTTTATCGTGCAAGGGGGAATGGCGAGCAGTGATGAGTTGGATTTGGAGAAGGTTGGCATTGTGTGAATGAGTGTGTTTACCGAGGTGATCCCTGGAGAGTGTGGGGTTGAGCTTTGTGCGTACTTTGCTAAGGAAGTCGTGCGATGAGGTCGCTTAGGGGAAACTGCTTAAATAAAGTGTGGGGTGGCTGTAGTCACCAGTGGACAGAAGGGGAGAGGAGGGACGTCACGTGACCTGCTCTCAGCAGTTCTGTTGATGGCTGGATCAGCTTAATCAGCTGGTGGTGTCCCTTAAGTGAAACCTGAGGTGGGTGTGTTCAGCAGTGGATGGCAGCCAGAAGGTGGGCAGCGCAAGGTAGTGTGACCATATTTGATAATTCCACTCTTGTCACTTCAGAGAAGCACACGGAGGGCGTGTTCAGCAGTGGTTTGCAGGCAGAAAGTGGGAACAGCATTGTCACGTGACCTACTGCCACTGCGTCTTCTTCTGGAGACTGAATCGGCTTAACCATAGGTCAGGTGTGAACATGCCAAACAGTCAGTTACCTGTAGGAGCTGAAGGAGGGACTGGTTTTCCAGATCCATTTTTGTGTTCCAATTTATCTGCGGCTCCACTCCCAAAATCTGGAGTGAAAGGGCATCATGCAGTTTTGTAATCCAGAAACGTGGATTCTGCCAATAGCAAAAAAAAATTTAGGCACCACAAGGCAAGATTGGGACACACGTTGTAGTAAGCAACTGTTGACAGGGTTGTGTAATACATGGAACAGGATCCATATGAGGGATTGGTCGCGGAGGTACCTGGTACCCTGAAGCGAAATGGATGTGACTTGCCCACACCTCCTGGCAACACTGCACGCCAGAGATGCGCAAAGCGAACCTCAGTTTGTCTGTGTGCTTTTAATGACCCCATGTGTAGTGTATTCTTGCATAAGTCGTTTAAATAAAGATGGTTATTCATGTAACCAGAGAGTCAAGTGCATTGGTTTGCTTTGGGTTCGATCAAACCCTACCAATCTGGTGTTGATTTCCTCAGTCTACTCTGTAGCGCTTTGGCATTCAAGGCAACTGTAGGGAGTGGTGAAGCACTGAACGCGAATCTGACAGAGAAGGCCTTTGACTTGCGCTCGGATCCTTACACAGGAATCCTTCTGCAGCCAGGTGTGCGGTTTCTCTCCGGTGATCCCAGCGATCACGGCGGACAACAATCGAGAGCAGATTCAAACGCGCTCACCTTTCGCTGTCCAAGGTCCTGTGTTGCCACCGTTCCCACTGAAGCCTAGCTGACACAGGGAGACTGCAGCGCCCGTGGGGGCCCTACTCTTTTGGCACCAGGATCTGGGACAGATTAACTTTTCATCTGTCCCAGAACCAGATCCTGGGGGCCTGATCACTGAAGAGGAAGTGAATAAAGCTATTGGCATCATCAAGGTCTTTAAGATACAAGCATGGTGCCTAGGGTTTCTGATTCGTATGAACTGCAGGTATATGAATGGAATTTGTGAGATATTGTTGATAAATGTGTATTGGAATGTAAATCTCGATATTGAAGCCTCATTAAAACAGTTGGGAGGCCTCATTTTACTGTACCAGGAGTTTTCAGCAAATATGACGATAATGATTGTCAGGGATTTTAATTTGGAAATACCGAGATTTGAGACTCAGAGGTCCCGCGTGGAAGGAAATTACATGCACGGGAAAGCGGGGAAAACCCAGCAGGCTCATATTTGGGGGGTCTTTTTTGATGCATAGGGCCTCTTCTTCAATTGTAGAGATCTCTTAAAGGGGAAAGCTGATCATTGCACATGGTACCAGGGAACATCTGCTACTATTATTGACCATATATTCTGCTCTGGGTCTTTGATGAACTTGGCAATTAATTTTGGTATGCAAATTATATCTTCCAGTGATCATAAACTGTGGAAGGTGAAGCTTCAAGAGGTTTGGGGGTGGCCGGGTGATTCTTTGGGTCGACCTAATATACAGGTCAATACATCTAAAACAAGACTTGTGTGGCACAAGGATAATGTGGCCAAAATGAATGCTGAATTTCTCTCCGACTTCGATAATGCTGGCTATGGGGAAAAACATATATTATACACAAATGAAGCTTTTGGCAACTATGTGGGGAATATGATTGGACATCTTGTTAGTGTGGGTTCCAATCGAGGCCTCCGGAAAAAACACCTTTACACCTATGATCAGGTAGTTTGCTCCTTCAGGAATAATAGGGCGAGGGAGCTGCGCCTTATTGCTAAAAGTTCAATTCCATTGGCCTGTAAACTAAAAGCGAACAGAATGATCAGGAACAAATGGAAGTATAAGATCAAGGCCCATCGAGCTACTCTGTATCAAGCCGATGGCGAAAGTATCCTCTGTGCGCTGAAGGACAATTCCGCCAGAACATTCTGTACCCTTATGAATAATCAGCGGACCAGGACCATGGAGGCTCTGTCATGTACCATATTTGAGTCTAAATGGGTGGGTCCTTTTGGGGAGTTATATAAAATGGCTCTGATTAATGTGTCACCAAAGAAGGAAGTTGTCGAGGCAAAGTGGTCTCTAGAGGTACTTCAGGAGGATATTGAATAAAAAATACAGAAGGCCTCTTCATGTAGGGCTGCAGGACCTAATGGCCTTGCGAATGCCATATTTAAACAAAATAAAGGACTTCGGGCCAAAATCTTGCATATCCTTTTCAATGATATTGTTAGGACACGCACTTTCCCCCAAACTTGGCATGTCTCTTATATTGTTTCAATCTATAAGAAGGGTGATGGGTCATGTCCCAAAAATTACAGGCCTATCGCCCTTCGGGATGCCGATTCCAAGATTGTTTCGAACATAGTCCTGGATCGCATCCAGGAGTGGTGCGGAGTTAACAAGATCCTGTCTAGATTTCAGTTCGGCTTCAGGAAGGGTGTTGGTATGGACGCGGGGGGGGCTTTTACTGACTGTTATGCAGGATAAGGCTTGGGGGGGAGTGGCTCTGTCCCGATTTATATTGTGTCCATCGATTTATCGATGGCCTTTGACAAGGTAGAGAGATCTGTACTTTGGTCTAAATTGCAACATCTAGGGATGCCATTCGATTTGCTCTCACTTCTTATACACATCCACGAGGGATCTGTGCTGCAGGTTCGCTTAAACAATGAGGGCGTATTATCTTCCCAGATTGAGGCCCCAAATGGTCTCAGAAGGGGTGTGTTTTTGCACCGTCAATTTTCAATCTCTGTGTGTCGGATGTTGATAAGAAATTGGAAGGGTGTGCGTTCACTCCGCCCCAGGTGGAAGGAGTAAAAAATATGCTGGACAGCGTATGCAGATGACTTTCTGCTTTTTGACCACACGCCCATCGGTTTGCAGGGTCTCTTCAGTAAATTTAGAGAGTACACGGTTGCTAACTTTCTTACAATACATGAAAAAAAGTCAGTGATTATTCGGTTGCATCGTAGGCCCTATGTTAAACCATTTGCCTGGTTTCTGAATCTTATAAAGCTGACAGTGCGACCAAATTTAAGATCTCTCGGTTACCCTATTTTTGGAAGCTGTCAGAAGATGCACTATCATAACTATATAGAGACAAAGGTGTCTCCTCTGGTTATTCAGCTAAAAAAATAGATAGTAAATATTGTAAGTTTTCTCTTATTTCGATTGTACGTTACTATAAATTAAAGATTATCCCTCACTTAAGTTATGGTCTGGAACTATTTCCTAAATGGATGTTAGCAGAATTTCCAAAGACAGAAGCGCGTTTGCTAAGGGCAGTGATTAAATGTTTGCCAAACTGCGTTCCGGTGGAGGCCATAAGGTATGAATTGGGTCTCTCCTCATTAGTTAACACGATTGTCTGGAGAAAAATGTTGCTGTTTAGAAAATTACTAACGGCTCCTAATAACTTATATGATCTTCTGGGCTGTGGATTTCGTCATGACTCCACTAGCTCAGAATACTTGTTACAACTTAGATCTGATTTCTTAGAATATCTGAATCATCTGGGAATTTCAGTGGAGTTTCTTGTTTAATCTACAGAAAGTCAAGAAATTGTTTGAGTGGTGGGACTGGAGTGTCACTACACAAGCCGTAGCGAACACTCGACTGTATAGCCATCAGGTTTGCCAAACAAAAAAATTGGGTGAACTTGCTTCTTATCCAACTATCATCCCAGACAAGGCATCTCGCCAGATTCATATGAGGTTCAAATTCAACGCACTGCCTTCACGAGAAATCTTACAAATACGTAATGGTGAGGTGAACAATCAGTTGCCGACTTGTAGATACTGTAATATGGTGGGTGCAATCGAAAACCTAGAGCACTTAATGGTTGATTGCTCCGTGCTGAACGGTGCCCGAATTCCGTTTTTTGGGAAATTTGTTTCAAGTAATGGACCTGTTAAGTTGGATCAGCTGTGGGCTGACATGCTTCATAGTAAACGAAAGCCTCTGCAATTGGCGGTAGTTAGATTTTTAAAATGTATCTGCAATTGGAAAAATGAAACCCCATTGGAATATGGGATAGAAAATGCAGTTAGTAAAATGGTTCACTTATCTGGATTGCAACATCTATCTTGAAATAGTGTAAAAACTATATTTGGTATTTTTTGCGCATAATGGAAGCTGTAAATGTGCGTGCAATCTATGTATTTTTTCCTCTTCTAAGTGTTTTGACTTTAGATATGTACTTAGACATGTATGTATTTCCTTTTACTCTTTGGCTTTGCGATTTTGTTATTTTTAGTATTTGCTTGTTAAAACTGTATTTATGCACTGATTGATTTTAATAGTATCTGTATTTTTCATTTTTGTAAAGGTTATTTTATAACCATATACAAATAAATAAATAAATGGAACGTTTCAACTGAAAGCATTTTGAAAGGATTGGGTAGGGGCCCAAGTGTTGCTCGCTCCTTTTAGCATCCAAGTTTGGATTCTGCGCTAGGATAACGGATCCCCTTGCTCCTCCCACCAAAGCATTCTTACATAGTGACTCTAACATGGGCACCTCCATCTCGCACCTTTCCATGACGATGTCGCTTTGGGGCAGCACCAGATCTAGGAACCATCCCTTGAGAAGCTTGCCTGATCCTTGCTGTTAAGGGCATCCAGTGTTTCTGGAATGTGAAAGTGGACAGTGCCCCAGAGCTCAAGTCGAGGGTATTTTAGAGGATGTGTGTAAAACGAGAAACAAGGACCTGTCTTTTTTTTTTTTAAATGTATGAACTTACACCGACCTCGCAGGACACTTCACCACTGCACCAAATAATATGATAACAACACACAAAGGTGAAATGACACATTTCTGGACTGCATGTTCAGGCAAAACATTCTTATCGGTTCTTGGAGTTTAAAAAAAGGAACACCTTTTAACGTTTTCAAAACACTATCAGAAGAAAATATCCTTATTTGTTTTTTGTGTTTATTTTATGAAAGAAAAAGCAAATGCCATTTCGTCCTATGCAATTTGTTTGGTTATGCAAAGCCAATTTAACGAAATGTGCATATTTCACCTTGATATGCTTATTTTTGGTAACATCGCAACCCATTGCGTATGTTGAGTCCCCCCCCCTTTTTTTTTTTAAGGACTTAACTCCTGGCAATGGCTCCTTATTCAAATGGCGCAGGGAATCCTGATTTTTGCAATGAAATTACATCTTTGATTATAAAGCTTCCATTGCTTCCCGAAGCTAGGTCCGCTGTCAATTAAAACACCCCAATAATACAGCGACCTTTGTCTCCTGATTCTGAATGCGATATGCACTCTGCTTCCCTTGAATTCTGGAAAGGACAATGGCGCAGAATGCAGCAGCGACTAAGTTACAGTCCTCCTAGAAGACGAAAGAGCCCCTTCCCCATGCCTTGAAGAGGCTCCAGAACGTGAACTAGTCTCCAAAGGGGTCCTCATTACAAAGACATGAGGGTTTTATATTGTTCTGCCTTTTAAAGAGGCTGTGTGGCGGCTTATGATCTGCAGAAGTAGATGACCCCTCACATTCCAAGACCAGTGGGAGCTTTGGCACTCCCCATTCCCTTTCCATTCTTGCCTCAAGGAGGCCCTTGGTGCAGACAAGTACTGTGGCCTTCTGAGAAAATGCCAAGAATGGCATATGGATGGATGTAAGCGCAAAGCAACTGAGTGCTGTACAAAGGGGACACACCCAGGCGGTACAAATAGGGTGCAGGGCTCTAGGAGGGGCTGGAATCTCCATGGGTGCAGCAAGAAGGATTCCATTCCTTTCTTCGAAATGGGATGTGCTGTATAGAATCAGGATTCATCCACAGGCGGGTCGCCGGAGATGATTCCATGCAGGACATGGGGTGTAATCCTGGCATGAAGAGGAAGATGTCCATTGTACAATTGCAGCATAAAGAAATGCATGCAGGCTTACCCAGAGCCATTATATACCTATAGTTACAATGATTGTCATTCCCTTGCACATCGGAATAATATGAACAGCAACACTGTATAAGGAAAGCAGTCTAATCAGCCTCGGGTCGGCTGTGAGCGGGATAAGCAAATAAAACTCTTATTTGTGGATACATACAACTTGTACAGCATTATTGCCAGGTTTCTGGCTGTCTACAGAAATAAAGGTTTCATTTTCTAAGATTAAGAACACAACCATAATCTTCGTTTGGTTAAACTACTTTTGCTTGCCTATTTTACAACTGGTCAATACGGTAGCATGTGAAATGCACATCAATGCTATGAGAACACGAGAACATATTACGAGTTAACTTCTTATATCTGCATCTTATTTTCGGTCAAGGGTAGGGCCTAAACAAACTGGTACTGCAGCACGCCAACATACATTATGCATGCCCAGTCCTAAGCGCACTGCAAGCGGTTTTACCCTATTTGTGTTACTACTTTATAAGTAACTTGGCCATCATTATCCTACTTTAGCCTCAGTGTATCTTCGCAGTGTCGTGCTATACCTCCTCCACCCTCATTTTTGGGGTCCTGCTACCCAATAGCGCAGAGTGTGCTCAGTCTGAAAGTCAGTTGGCTCAGAGTTGGTCTGCTTCGGAGGCGAGGCGAGGCGTCGCAGTCGCAGCGGGTCTGGAGTGAACTGCCAGTCCCTGATCGCAAGAAGCCTCTTCTGGACTCTGTGTGGCAGCCGCGGTTGCGTGCCTGCTGGGAGACGCCTCTAGCCGTAGCGGTGATTTGCACGCGGTGAAACGTAGGACCTACATTCGCTCTTCCGCTTGATTTCCCGGCTACAGCTTCGGCGTTCCCACGGCGCTGATGAAGGGCGAGCGGCGCGGTGTCGTCCCCACTGGGACAGCATTGCATGCCTCGATTTCCGTGCCTGGGATGTAGCGCGGTGCGTCTTTTCCCTGGGAGTATAGGGCCCCGAAGCGCCTCTGTTTTGTTCCTGGATTGGAAGCACCGCCCACCCCCCCCCTTCCCTGCTGCCGAAGAGCATCATGCAGTACCTCTGTTTGTTCCTGGAAGCAGCGCTGGGCCCATTCCTCCCTTCCGCACCTTGAAAGTAGTGCAGTTTCTTTTCCTCCTAGAGCAGCACCATGCATCTCTTTCCCGTAGGAAGTGTGATGCCTCTGTTTTGATCATAGGGAGCAGTGTGTTACCTCCTTTTCCCCCAGGGTGTATGTAGTATGATGCCTCTGTTTTGATCATAGGGAGCAGTTTGGTACCCGAGTACCTCCTTTTCCCCTAGGGTGTATGTAGTATGATGCCTCTGTTTTGATCATAGGGAGCAGTTTGGTACCCGAGTACCTCCTTACCCCCTAGGGTGTATGTAGTATGATGCCTCTGTTTTGATATAGGAAGTAGTCGGGTACCCCCTTTTCCTCTAAGCTGCAGGATGATACCTTCTGGTTTTTTTCTGGAAGCAGCACATAACCGTTTTTTCAAGGAAAGTAGAAGGGTGCCCCTCTTCCTGGAGGAAACCCATATCCCGAGAGTGGGGATTGTTGCACCCCCCAGTACCCGTTCAGGGAGCAATACGTTGCATAATTTCCTGTTAGGAAAAGCCGGCGGCTCTACTCACCTGGCTCTTGCCTTCTAGGGGTACCTCTTTCCTGTCCCCAGATGTGATAAGAACCTCCTTCCCAGACCCAGTGCTCCACTACTTCCTGCAACTTAACTGATTGCATTATTGGCCCATCCTGATCTATGCTCCCTGTCCTTGGGCTGCGGACTAACTAATCTTCGAAGGACTGTAAATCGTTATGGGTTATCGACCCCACTCTGGCAGCCAGAATCAGAAAACGTGTGCAGAGAAATAGGGTACGGTTTACTGCATAATCAATCTTTGGTCTACTAAACAATCCACCCTTAGTCTGCAGCAGAAAGCACAATCCACCCCATGCCTGCAAGCACAAAACACAACGACCCACCCCATGTCCGCTGCATAGAGCGCAATCCATCCCATGCCTTCTGCAGAAAGCACAATCAATCCCCAATGCCTGCTGCATAAAGCACAATCCGCCTGTCCTGCTTTATGAGCTCCATACACCCCTGTCCTATTTTATAAAGTACCATGCACCCATCTCCTGCAGCATAAATCCCAATCCACCTCTGACCTTCTGCAGAAAGTCTAGTCCACCCCATGCCTGCTGCATAGAGCGCAATCCATCCCATGCCTTCTGCAGAAAGCACAATCAATCCCCAATGCCTGCTGCATAAAGCACAATCCACCTGTCCTGCTTTATGAGCTCCATACACCCCTGTCCTATTTTATAAAGTACCATGCACCCATCTCCTGCAGCATAAATCCCAATCCACCTCTGACCTTCTGCAGAAAGTCTAGTCCACCCCATGCCTGCTGCATAAAGCGCAATGCGCACCTGGCCTGAGCATAAAGCACAATCCACCCTGTCTGCCTCAGAAAGCACCATCCATCCTTGGCTTGCTGAAGAAAGTACATTCCACCCCTGGCCTGCTGCAGGAAGCGCCTCCCACCCCCTGGCCTGCTGCAGGAAGCGCCTCCCAATCCCTGGCCTGCTGCGGGAAGCACATCCCACCCCACCGCCTGGCCTGCTGTGGGAAGCACATCCCAGTCCACCCCCTGGCCTGCTGTGGGAAGCACAGCCCATCCCCTGGCCTGCTGCGGAAAGCACAGTCCATCCCTGACCTGCTACACAAAGACCAATCCACCCCTGGCCTGCTGTATAAAGCAAAGTCCATCCCTGGCCTGCTGCAGAAAGGCCAATCCACCCCTGTTTGCCTCAGAAAAGCACCATCCATCCCTGGCTTGCTGCAGGAAGCGCCTCCCACCCCCTGGCTTGTTGCAGGAAGCGCCTCCCACCCCCTGGCTTGTTGCAGGAAGCGCCTCCCACCCCCTGGCCTGCTGCAGGAAGCGCCTCCCACCCCCTGGCCTGCTGCAGGAAGCACCTCCCACCCCCTGGCCTGCTGCAGGAAGCACCTCCCACCCCACCCCCTGGCCTGCTGCAGGAAGCACAGTCCACCCCCTGGCCTGCTGCAGAAAGACCAATCCACCCCTGGCCTGCTGCAGAAAGACCAATCCACCCCTGGCCTGCTGCAGAAAGACCAATCCACCCCTGGCCTGCTGCAGAGAGAATGGAGACAAGGCTGTGGCAGAAGCCAGAAGGATAGAGCGAAGATGATACTATCCCTGCCTACTGTGCACTCTCAACTAGGTTGCGGTGTTACAACGCCTGTCTAATAGTGACAGAATGAGAGTAAAATTACCAACTTCTATAGTATGTAACACGTTCAGCCTTGTAAGTCTTGTACCACTCTCTTCCAATCCAAATACATCTGGAAGAGACTACAAGTAAAAGAAAAAGCGCACCAGGGAAGGTAAAAAGGATATATTCTTCCTTTTTAAACACTCGTGTGGCATCTAATTGGGTAAACAATCCTTTAATAACCCATAGATTGTCACACTGTCCCTGGATTGCTAGGGTTAAAATGACACAAATACAGTGGAGAAGGATAAGTTCCTTTTCCTAAAACACAGACAATACAGCCACCACTTCCCACCCAGGACTCGTTTTTACTAAAGGGGAGTGGGACAATATAAAACGTTTTGCTCAAGCTATCAAAAATAGGCTAATCGGCGCCTTTTTAGATGTAGCAAACACCGTCAAACGGTGTCAGTAGCCTAATTCTTGCACTTTTATTCGAGTGATGAGTGTTCATTGAACCCTAAAAATGTGGAAACTCTGCAATCAGAAAACTTGGGCTCACATCCTCCTTCTCGACTTCATTAGTCTGTGATCCTAGACAAATTACTACACCTTCACTTGCCTTATATTCTTTGATTTGCTTAAATTGAAATAACCCAGCAGTGATCCTATTAAATGAGTGCTACTAAAAAAAGCTTCAATTATACATGGTTTAATAAACGTTTGTATCGTAGGTTTATAATAATTTGGATCATTTTATTGTAGCCATCTGTAAGAGGATTCAATTCAACACTACAGCTAAGTCAACGCCTAGTCTAGAATACTGAATGAAAACCCTTATTGATATATCTTTATGTCCAGTTCATGCGTTCTGGATGACTACCCCTATATAACACCCCTCTCTTGGAATCCCCCTGACCCCACTGAGCCAAGAAGTAGTTCTGTTTTGCAAGTTAAAAGGTTTATTTGATAATTTAAACAATCGATATATATATCACACTTTATAATAATTAATAATTGAATATCACACTTAATCTGAGCAGTAATCAATAATGGATAGTCTGGCACTAGCACACTTGTGAACAGGAACAGAAGAATAAGGTGGTAGAGAATGCTTTATATAAGTTCAGATGGATGTAATGTTGAATGAAATGCAATACAGAAAATACTCAATATGATTTCAACAAAACAATGTAATCACTTTCCTCTGGCAATCCACTCCCCCCCCCTTTATGCAATGCAAGGAAATGGAAGGAAAGCACACAGTTCCCAGAAATGCAATCAAATGTAATCCCGTTCACCCCAGCAAGCTTAGACTACAGAAGTTTGAAACACAGGCCCAAAATGCTTTTATATGTGCTGGCAATGAAGTGAAAAATATGCTAAAATGCTTTTAATTCCCTCTAGAGGTTCAGGGTGAGTGGTATCTAGTTAATATTAGTCCAGGCTCACTCTAGCAATGATTCAGGGATGGTTTTTAAGAGGCAAACGAATTTTTAGCAAGGAAAGCAAAGAAGCTGGTGTTTTCACACGTGGAGAAATTTGCAAATCGCGGTAAAATTTGCGAGTGCGGTTTCCGCGATTGCGGCAAAAGTATCAGGAGTAGGAATGCGGTTCTAGGTTCGTTGAAAAGCCAAGATTCCCAGCTTTCAGAGGAAAGTTACTGCAAGTCTCTAAGACAAACGGTCACGGAGATATGAGCGATATGGTAAAGGTCGTTTTTCAGATTTGAAATTTTAAAAGTTCAAAGTGACAGCTAGCAACTAGAAATGACAGGTGACAGCTTTACAAAATGACAGGTGACAGTTAGGAGGCAGTTCTGGTTAGATTAAAATAGATTGAATTATATTATTTTAACTAAGAGATTGGTTTTGCACAGTTCTGCTAGGTACTCACAATATATTTAGAAATAGAATGGGCCTCGCCACGGATCTGGTCAGGTTTTCTTCACTCGCCACGGACGGTCTCTGCGCACAGCGTCTGGGTCAGCTCTCTAGTTCTGCGAACAGCGGTCTGGTCTGGGTCTCTGGTTCTGATCAGGTCTGTGGGTCCGGATACAGCGGTCTCCTGTTCAGCTGGTCTCTCTCTGGATACAACACTGCTCTCTGGCAAATGGCAAGAGTTCTTGCAAAGAATTCAAACAACTCGCCTGGCTGTGAATAGTGGCAATGATTTGAGGCCTGCTAAAGAGGGATTTAGCTTGTAGTTGACCTCTCTGCTACAAATTCTGAAGTAAAGTCTTGGTCTCTGAAGGTGGATAGATTGAAGTCTCTATGTTGGCTCTCTGGAGGTTGATGGAGGTCAAGTATGGATTTTCCCGGCAGAGCGTCCCGCAGCAGATGGAATAGAATGTCTCTATCTGTCCTGACTGTCTGCTTTTATGTGTTTTGAAAATGGGTGGAGAGGCTAGCTTCCTAGGCCCTACCCCTCTCCACTTGTCATTGGCCACTTCATCCTCTTCCCCTTGATTGGGGGAATGAAATGAAGTGTCATCATGATGAGGTCTGTTTATGATACAGAGAACCCACCCCTGTCAAATTACACACAATCTATATTTTGACCCAAAAGACATATTTGCACAGGTACACATTTGTTTAAAATTACATGCACCCATCACATATCACAGGAGGTATACCCTGTCCAAATCTGCTCTTCCTGGGAGCTTGCATTCAGAAATGGCAACATTTGCACTTTTTAACTGGTTTCGTAATATCGGACATTAACCCAAATTTACACACATGTGCGCAAGGAGTATGGACATTAAGTGATGAAGTGTCAGATTTTTAACATGCATACATTTTAAGTAATACCCTCTTAACTGCTAGTTTGCCCCCAGATCATGCCACCGGTTCTAAAAACCTCTTAAAATGTGGCCAGAAAAATCACAAGAATTATGGTATCATTTAAATAATTTTCACAAGTCCGTACTATGAGTTATTCATCTTTTTCTAAAACCATATTCTGGCTACAGGGGTGTGGTTTCCCCCCAGCACAAGGTTGAATTTCTGGTTTTTCCAGTTCTGCCAAGCCAGCTTGCTCTCACAGGCAGTGCTCCTCCCCTTTCCTTCCAGGAGGAAGCCACTTTTACGGCCCCCATAATAAAACATTTGCCTAAGTCAGGACAGGGCTTTGTTCAATTTCCTGCAGAGCCCAGGTAATTCAATCAGAGAAGTGTCATATCCCTTTTGGTGGGAGCAGCAAAAGGCAGCTAGGCCTGGGAACACAGCTGTTGTGCAAGTCTCATCTCCTGTCGGGGGTAGCTGGTGGGCAGAATTCAGTTCCTTAAGCCAGGCCCCAGCTAATGTCACTTTTAGTTACCCAGTTTTCTGCATTTAAATAAAACTAACCATTTTTACATATGCAGCTCAAATGCTGATTCTAAGTTTAAAACGATGACATTTAAACAATTGCAACCTATATGACACTCAAAAGTAGGTCACTCATTTCTTTTAAACATTTAGATTTTTAGTGTCTTTCAGTCCAAATTTACTTAAACTGCTGAAATCCACAGCTCAGCCAGTCTCGTTATAAACCATCAATTCACTTCAGAATATAACTTTACATTGTATCCACCCCTCAGTAAGTCTTTCTTTGGCCTGCTTTGGGTTCATTTATTCAGTTTTACACAAAAAAAAGTCTGGTGTTTTAAAACGCCGGCTTTCTGATAGTGGTGAGTACTGGTAATGCACCCATTTTCGGGATTTAAGAAAATGAATTCCCCACACTTCTAGGTTGCTTTTGGCAATCAGCATTGCCATTCCCAATGGTTTCAGACTACTGTGTGGGTAGTCCAATGGTGGTTTTAGGCAGTGCCCTTCTGTGCCCATAACATCGGCAAAAATGAGTGGCAGCCTATATTCTTCATGCACTTCCCTGTGCATTTTCTGGGAAGCTCTGGCCATCATGTTTTCCATGTCAGTACTGCACAGTTTTGAGTTAGGGCTCGGATGCATGGATAGAAACATCCCACACATCACAGGCTGAATTTGCTGCTAGTTTGCTCAAGGCACACCAATCACTTACTTGCCAACTATGTTTCTCTTCTGATAGAAAAATGAAGCAGATTGTGTATTATGTTTGGTGTGTGAGGGGCCTTGCCGGGAACACCGACTTTGGGCCTCATCACGAGTTGGGCTGTATCCCGGCTATAATACAGCCCGACTGTAATAGCTCTAGCACTGACCGGTCCGGTGGGATTGCCACCGGATCACGGGTTGGGTGTTAACGGGAAATCCCCATTCCCCAATTGGTCCACTGGATTCAATGGGGCATTTTCAGTGCTAATTATGTGGGCTAATACAGCCGGCGGTAATACATCAGAAAACAGCATTTTCACCTCCAGAGAAAGGCTGGAGGTAAAACAGCCCATTTAGCGCCCAACTCGTGATGCGGCCAGCCCTTAAATGCAGTGGTAATACTGTTACCACCGCATTTAAGGGCTGCAGCCCAACTCGTGATGAGGCCCTTTTATGTATTGGATTAACTTTTTTCACACCCTTAACTTGTGATTAGGGTGGTTTGGGTCATATTGATCTTGTGCAGGATGCATGCTTGTCACAGGGCCCACATTTCCTTAATTGTTCTCATCTCTCTCCCACCATCCAGGACACATGGGGGCCACCTACTGCTCCCACTTGGGCTGGGGAAAACTCCCCTAAAGTTTAAGAATGCTGGCCGCTGTCTTTGCCAATCTTCCCCGGAGCTATATCTCCTCTCAAAAGGGCATTGGCTAACTCAAGCGAACCCCATTTTTCAGCCTCATAAGGAAGAGCCGTTTTGCCAGCTTGTAACTGCAGCTTATAGACCTAGTGCTATATGTATTAGATGCATCAACTATCTGAGGTGCCGTACACATTATATTAAAATGATTCACTGTGTAGGTTTATCAACTTATGGTTAGGTGGAAAAAATAAGGGTTAGTTCATGAAAAATGCAATTCTGTATAGGAAAGCAGATGTTAATCAAAATGTGATGGAGGCTTTGCTTTGAATTAATCATTACCACCATCATCGCTGAGGGGAGGCTTCAATGGCATTATTTCTTAGCCCATATGTGGTATTTCAGGAGATGGCCAGTCCAGTCTGAACTGCTAGGCCACTGTATGGGTCACAGGCTATCCCAGCTATATTTCGTCCTTGTGGTCTTGCAGTTCAAGCCACAACCCTCACATTAGTCTAAAGACCAAGTCTATTTTTAACATGATGCTATAGAAGGCTGCAGAGAGCAATCCCAGTGGTTCTGAATGATTTGAATACCTTTTTGGTTATACATTGTCCCTCTAAGCGGGAGATTCAATGCTTAGATGTGGGTACCTTGCTTACTACATCTAGGGAATCAGTGAACCTTGGTGTTTAGGTCAACCAAGGCCAAAACGCGTCTGGGGCTGTTTGTGTTCCTGTGTAGAGGGGACATGGCCTAGCAGTTCTGACTGGAATCCTCCCATTGGTGGCAAGACTACAACCGGTTTGGAAATGGTTGGTCATTCTTTGTGATGACAGACCAGCTAAAATAATTATGGTATGGAAGGTTTCCGAGACCAACGCCAATGGTTATGATTAAATCAAAACCTTCCAACCATCACTTAATTTTGGTGGGAAGTAGAATGTCATTAAAAAACGAGGCCTGGACAGTGGTCACCCACTGGGCCAAGTGATTATAATTATTGTTATTTTAAAGCGTGCTTAATACCAACATGTGGTTTCGAAGCGCGGTATCGGGATTCAAACCAGTGTTGGGCTGCGTTGTCTTGCTTCCAAGACAAGCACGTTGCCCCTGAGCTAATCTTCCTTCTGTATGTGCCAGAAGTATCTCCCTACCCCTCTAGTGAAGTTAAAAGTTGGCAACCATGTCTGTAACCAACAGAATTGTTCATTATTTTTGCTCGTAGGCGATTCATAGCTGCAGGACTCTCGGTGCAAGCATGCAGAGGCAACTGAAGTTCTAAGCATACGAGTGACCGGGTGCCACCAGCCTGGAAATCCCTTCGGCTCGCTCTACTTCAGTCTTCTTTCCATATAACCATAGTGGGTCAGACTGGTTGA
Source organism: Ambystoma mexicanum (assembly GCF_040938575.1). Taxonomy (NCBI): domain Eukaryota; kingdom Metazoa; phylum Chordata; class Amphibia; order Caudata; family Ambystomatidae; genus Ambystoma; species Ambystoma mexicanum. The sequence goes on from NC_090932.1 coordinate 1,560,588,150, forward strand.
ACCTCTGATCTACCCATAACGTCCATTTTATTCTATATCCACTTTGTGGAAAAATGATTTGCGGTCACAATGGGATGGATAGTCGATAAAATTCAGTGCTTTGTTCACAGCTAAATGGGGCACCTACAGTGAGTACTCTTCATCATGTTATGATTCCTGTGCCCCCTTTACTCGCAGCCGCTCTACACCCTCCCTCTGTTTGGATGACGTAGTTCACAACAGTCTCTCCCAGGTGGGCCTGCTTCTGCAGCTACACGCTTGCTGCACTTGACAGTGCAGCCTTAGGGTGCAAGGCTTGCAGGGTGCCATTCTCCATCCCTTGACTCATAGTTCTGTCACCCAGGAAGACCTCGGACTCAGTCTGGTTTGCAGTGTCACTGGGCTTTCGTCTATCCCTGATCCTCTCTACCTGCTCCTTCCCCTAGATTGAGGTTGGACACACAAGGTGGGTCATGCACCCTCCTCCCACTTGGCTGTTGCTTATAAATGAATAAGGCTTAATGAGCTCAAACTGAACCCCAGAAAACGGGGCTAGTCCCCCTGAACATCCACACCCACGACAGTCTGTCGTCCATAAACCCTACTTTGCACCATTTGCATTAGCGTGGAGCCATTACTTCTTGGTGAACCTCATCCAGCATCTCTCGTTTTCTTTTGAAGTCCGATGTTTCTTCCCGTTTCAGCTTTTCACCACCCATTCATGCAACCTTAGAAGCCAGCCTAGAAACACTTGTGTACAGGTACGTTATAAATGATTTATCGTATCATATCTTACTTTCTACTCACTTTTCTAAACTGCCCTTCCAGCTACAGGGTTGAGTATAGGTTACAGATTACAAGTATTTCCAAAGTGCTGCTTCATACTGCTCCTTTTTCTCCTTCTCATTTCCTCTTACCATTCATTCCCCCTCTGTAGCACATTTCTCTCCCTTTTTCTTTGGAATCTTCTCTCCCTTGCTATTTATTGCTGGTCTGTCTCTTGCATACCCCTCTTATTTCTTTCTCTCTCTCGCTCCCCTTTGTCACGTCCCACTTTGTTTCTATTCCCTTTTTGTATCTTCTTTCCACCTTGTGTCATTCTTATACAACACCATTCTGATACAACACCATTTCACAGTTTGAGGGGTCAGAAAAGTGAGGCTGACAACTTTGTGAAGATTTTTCAAAAGATGCCATTTTATTAACTCAAAAGGCAGGACACTACACAAGTAATCAAAGAGAGAGATGGTTTGAAGACGAGCTTCTGATAGGGCTAGATGTCCTAGCTTTCTATAAGAGTATCCTATAGGGGGCCTCTATTGCCATGCTAGAAGAAAGATTGCTCCTCACCCAGATGGATACACAAAGGCACCTGCCTCATTCCTTCTCTGGTGTGCAGAAATCGCGTTAACTAAAAACTATTTCCATTTCAGTAAAGCATTTTACCATCAGACACACGGGACGGCAATGGGGGTAACCCTAGCACAGAGTGTTGCTAATTTGTATTTGGAAGCCATCGAAAATAAATCGAATTTATGGAGACAACCATCCTTTAAAAAAAACAAGTGCCTCAATGGCGACGATACATAGATGACGTTCGGATTGTATGGAGAGGGACCGAAGCGGAGGCAAGACAATTCTATAAGTGGATCAACGAGCAAGACAGATACCTGAAATTCACTTTCAGTACGAGCAAAAATACACTTAATTTTCTGGATATTAGCATTACAATTAATGAAACAAAGTATTGTTTGTGAGACCTTACCACAAATCAACAGATCGTAATGCATTGTTACATTACAGTAGTTGTCACCCAGGACGTGTGCACTTATCTTTGGGACAATTCCTAAAATTGGAAAGGGACAGCACACTGAGACACGATTTCAAAAGGGAAGCAGCAGACCTCAGGGAGAGGCCACAAAACAGAGGCTATCTACGAAGACTAACTGCAAAAGCCATGAAAAGGGCAAGTAACAACAATCGCAAGTCCCTTCTTGAGTATAGAGAAACACGACATTCTAAAAGTGAAGATGAGAAACTGTTGTTTGTGAATACTTATAGTAATTTGTCGATCAATCTAAAGAAAATTATGAACAAAAACTGGAAGATCATGGAAAAGGACACCTGGATCATGGAAAAGGACACCTGGCCAATCGAGAAACCAATTATAGCTTTCAAAGGAGTAAAAACCTAAAAGACCAAATCACACTTAAAAATATTAGTTTGTGGCGGAAAGACAGATGACCCTGACGGAAACATGGGCATGCCACAGTTAAATGGTCACCGTGTGGGACAGGCTTATGTTGCTCCCAGACATTTAAAAGCGCAGAGGTCGACATAGGATTGTGCAGACCATGGAAACAGACAGGTTTTACAAGTTGCAACACAGAAATTGTCATATATGGCATTTGGTGTCTGCGCAAAAAACTTTATATCGGCAAAACGGAGAGAAAGATCAGGACTAAGTTTACAGAACATAAAAGCTCTATTAAGAATAGAGTGCACACAGCACCCCTAGTGGCTCATTGCATGGAATTCAGCCACACTGCAGATCAAATAAAGTGGACAGTTATCCCAAGCGAGAACTGGTAGCGATCTGAACATTGCAAAAAGGGAATCGCGGGCTTTCGACCAACGCATGATTTTCCTGTCTGGAAGCAATGAGAGAGGCCAGAATGAACAGATTGAATGGCTGGACCATTGTTATAACATCAAAGGAAGTAGCATTTACAACACAGTATTACTGACCCCATGGTGTGACCCAGTGTCCCGTTAGAATTTTTGAATACTTGGCCTCTGACGAGATGCAAAACTACCATAACCAAAAACTACTGCGATAGAGATACACAGATCGAGAGATAACTAGACCATTGAGGAGTGTAAGCACAGTATACCGCTGTAACGCGCACATAAAGTATGAGCAGATCCTCATATGTGGAACTGTGCAGAACATACAAACACATGACAATCGGAAATGCCAGCAAGATTCGATATGCTTCATATTGAATTTTCTGCCACTCTAATGCTTTTCAAGCAAGCACAGGTCTACTGTATTCAAAAGACCTGCTGAAAGCCAGCGGGCGGTTACAGAGTGCTCCGGGGTCACAACGCTTAAGTGAACTCACTGGCTTGGCTGTGCGCGTCTGCTCTCCTCACTGCTCTCTGGTTCCTGGCTTCTTCTGGCCCGGACGTCGGGGAAACCCCTCTCGCTTGGTTTTCCACAGCCCACGCTGAGCAGAATAGGAGCGTTCCATGCTCCTAAGGTTCTCTGGTGCTTGCCTGCCACCGGAGTCCACCTTGCTGAGGGCAGGGGAGGTTACTTGGCTCCACGCTTACGTCTGCGCTACCTCTGCAACCACGATCTTCAGGGGGAAAGCTTGCATTTGTAATGCATCTTGCTGCACGATCTCTGCACCACAGGTCTCCAAAGGAAAAGAGCCTCTTAGAACTAGCATCCGTACTCCAAGCGACAGCGGTTCTGGTGTCTGTTCCTTCAGCTGCAACCCCTGAACTGTGGATTTTTTGCCCTCACTCCACTTTCTACTACTACTACTCCTCTCTATGACCTGCACCTGATAGAGCCTTCTATGCCTCTCAATCTCCCTCAGGTGTGGGTCATTACCACTAATAGACTGCAACTTGCAGTCTCGGGCCTCTGCAGCCCTCTTCTTCACCCTAGTACCTATGAGAATTGTCCATGACACTCCTTCGTGACTCTTCAAAGATCTCTGCAAATGCGACCAGATAATGTCCACACTCATCGAACTTTACTAGCTGCCTCTATAAGCATGCATCACCTTCACAGGCAGCTGCACCATAAATAAAGCTGCTACCTGGCAGACAAATTCACCATCTGCGGTGGACAGTCCATTACTAGAAGAAAGGACCTGGCCAGACAAGAGGCGCAGAAATGCAAAAATTAAAGAATCTGGAAACAAGCATTTGTGATTTTCGAGCCAAGACTCTGGAGGTGTATACCCGTCAACATCAGACGGACCCTCCTTTATGAGGAGCTCCTTTTCACGCCATGGAAGATGCACCCCGGCGAACCTCCCTCCCAACACCCTGAATCCATCCTGCCGTGTATCCCTCCTGTGGCCACAGTTTACAGTTCACTCGCCTCTTCCACTCCAACACACCCTTTCAGCAATGTAACGTGTTCCCCACTAATCCCTGATACTCTCAGTAGTGGAGGCAGCTTTTGGTGCCAAGGGGCTGGGGAGGCGCCACCGGAGGGGTAGGAGGTGAACTGGGCACCAGGGAGGATGGGGGGGGGAGCGGATTCTGCCCCCCCTCCGGCACCACCACTGGCCACACTAAATGGTATTCCGGTCATAAATGCTGTTTTTGGAAAGGGTGTCGCCATGCAAGGATGCCTGTAACTCCTTCCGATGTACAGCACTTTGTTGCTTCTGGAAAATAGTGTCTTGGTAACTGACAAACATTGGAAAGTCACTGAGTCGTCTGGGTTCAATGGAATGGGCATTTGAAGTATTCGGTGCACAGTATTAGCGTTAAGATAGCATGTCTGTTGGCGCTGCTGCGGTCTCTAGACAATGCATCTTTAATGTCCTATTTTCTTGTCGCACAACTTTGTATTCTGGGACAAGGATAGTGAAAGAGAAATCTTGCTGGGGCGCCCAAGGGCTCGACATCACCGACAGCCTGGGGCAAACAAACAGAAGCGTGGTGGTTATGTAAGAGGATTCAATTCAACACTACAGCTAAGTCAATGCCTAGTCTGGGATACTGAATGGAAACCCTTATTGATATATCTTTATGTCCAGTTCATGCGTTCTGGATGACTACCCCTATATAACACCCCTCTCTTGGAATCCCCCTGACCCCACTGAGCCAAGAAGTAGTTCTGTTTTGCAAGTTTAAAGGTTTATTTGATAATTTAAACAATATATATATATATATATATATATATATCACGCTTTATAATAAATTAATAATTGAATATCACACTGAATCTGAGCAGTAATCAATAATGGATAGTCTGGCACTAGCACACTTGTGAATAGGAACAGAAGAATAAGGTGGTAGAGAATGCTTTATATAAGTTCAGATGGATGCAATGTTGAATGAAAATGCAATACATTAAATACTCAATATGATTTCAACAAAACAATGTAATCACTTTTCTCTGGCTATCCCCTCCCCCCTTTATGCAATGCAAGGAAATGGAAGGAAAGCACACAGTTCTCAGAAATGCAATCAAATGTAATTCAGTTCACCCCAGCAAGCTTAGACTACAGAAGTTTGAAACACAGGCCCAAAATGCTTTTATATGTGCTGGCAATGAAGTGAGGAATATGCTGAAAATGGTTTTAATTCCCTTTAGGAGGTTCAGGGTGAGTGAAATATACTTGGGATGAGTTCAGGCTCACTTTAGCAAGGATCTAGGAGTAACTAGCAGGTTAAACGAATTTTTGGCAAATAAAAGCAAGAAAACTGCTGTTTTCACACGTGGAGACATTTGCAAATCGCGGTAAATTCTCGAGTGCGTTTTTCGCGTTTGCGGCAAAAGTGTATGGAATAGGAATGCGGTTCTAGGTTCGTTGAAAAGCCAAGATTCCCAGCTTTCAGAGGAAAGTTACTGCAAGTCTCTGAGACAAACGGTCACAGAGATATGAGCGATATGGTAAAGGTCGTTTTTCAGATTTGAAATTTTAAAGTTCAAAGTGACAAGTGACAGCTTGCAGCTAAAAATGACAGGTGACAGTTAGGAGGCAGTTCTACTTAGATTAAATTAGATTGAATTATATTATTTTAACTAAGAGATTGGTACTGTTAGGTACTCACAATATATTTAGAAATAGAATGGGCCTCGCCACGGATCTGGTCAGGTTTTCTTCACTCGCCACGGACGGTCTCTGCGCACAGCGTCGGGGTCAGCTCTACTCTGCTGGTCTGGTCTGGGTCTCTGGTTCTGATCTGGTCTGTGGGTCCGGATACAGCGGTCTTCGGTTCAGCTGGTCTCTCTCTGGATACAACACTGCTCTCTGGCAAATGGCAAGAGTTCTTGCAAAGAATTCAAACAGCTCGCCTGGCTGTGATAATGGCAATGATTTGAGGCCTGCTAAAGAGGGATTTAGCTTGTAGTTGACCTCTCTGCTACAAATTCTGAAGTAAAGTCTTGGTCTCTGAAGGTGGATAGATTGAAGTCTCTATGTTGGCTCTCTGGAGGTTGATGGAGGTAAAGTATGGATTTTCCCGGCAGAGCGTCCCGCAGCAGATGGAATAGAATCTCTCTATCTGTCCTGACTGTCTGCTTTTATGTGTTTTGAAAATGGGTGGAGAGGCTAGCTTCATAGGCCCTACCCCTCTCCACTTGTCATTGGCCACTTCATCCTCTTCCCCTTGATTGGGGGAATGAAATGAAGTGTCATCATGATGAGGTCTTTTTATGGTACAGAGAACCCACCCCTGTCAAATTACACACAATCTATATTTTGACCCAAAAGACATATTTGCACAGGTACACATTTGTTTAAAATTACATGCACCCATCACATATCACAGGAGGTATACCCTGTCCAAATCTGCTCTTCCTGGGAGCTTGCATTCAGAAATGGCAACATTTGCACTTTTTAACTGGTTTCGTAATATCGGACATTACCCCAAATTTATACACATGTGCGCAAGGAGTATGGACATTACTTGATGAAGTGTCAGATTTTTAACATGCATACATTTTAAGTAATACCCTCTTAACTGCTAGTTTGCCCCCAGATCATGCCACCGGTTCTAAAAACCTCTTAAAATGTGGGCAGAAAAATCACAAGAATTATGGTATCATTTAAATAATTATGACAAGTCCGTACTATGAGTTATTCATCTTTTTCTAAAACCATATTCTGGCTACGGGGGTGTGGTTTCCCCCCAGCACAAGGTTGAATTTCTGTTTTTTCCAGTTCTGCCAAGCCAGCTTGCTCTCACAGGCAGTGCTCCTCCCCTTTCCTTCCAGGAGGAAGCCACTTTTACGGCCCCCATAATAAAACATTTGCCTGAGTCAGGGCAGGGCTTTGTTCAATTTCCTGCAGAGCCCAGGTAATTCAATCAGAGAAGTGTCATATCCCTTTTGGTGGGAGCAGCAAAAGGCAGCTAGGCCTGGGAACACAGCTGTTGTGCAAGTCTCATCTCCTGTCGGGGGTAGCTGGTGGGCATAATTCAGTTCCTTAAGCCAGGCCCCAGCTAATGTCACTTTTAGTTACCCAGTTTTCTGCATTCAAATAAAACTAACCATTTTTTACATATGCAGCTAAAATGCTGATTCTAAGTTTAAAACTATGACATTTAAACAATTGCAACCTATGTGACACTCAAAGTAGGTCACTCATTTCTTTTAAACATTTAGATTTTGTGTGTCTTTCAGTCCAAATTTACTTAAACTGCTGAAATCCACAGCTTAGCCAGTCTTGTTATAAACCTTCAAGTCACTTCAGAATATAACTTTACATTGTATCCACGCCTCAGTAAGTCTTTCTTTGGCCTGCTTTGGGTTCATTTATTCAGTTTTACACAAAAAAAAAAAAGTCTGGTGTTAAAACGCCGGCTTTCTGATAGTGGTGAGTACTGGTAATGCACCCATTTTTGGGATTTAAGAAAATGAATTCCCCACAATTCTAGGTTGCTTTTGGCAATCAGCATTGCCATTCCCAATGGTTTCAGACTACTGTGTGGGTAGTCCAATGGTGGTTTTAGGCAGTGCCCTTCTGTGCCCATAACATCGGCAAAAATGAGTGGCAGCCTATTCTTCATGCACTTCCCTGTGCATTTTCTGGGAAGCTCTGGCCATCATGATGTTTTCCATGTCAGTACTGCACAGTTTTGAGGTAGGGCTCGGATGCATGGATAAAAACATCCTACAGTTATGATATGATAGGTTATTTATAACGCGCTTAATACCCAGAGGTTTCTAAGCGCTGACCCGGGGATCGAACCTCTGTTGCTCTATGTGGTCTTGTTTCCAAGGCGAGCATGTTGTCCCCGAGCTATCCTCCCGCTAGAGCAACCCAGTTTAGCGTATCCTATTTTAAAGACCACCATCAACCGGCCCGTCTGTATACTTGCGGTCAAAGTTGTAATCCACGGAAATAATACCAATACAAAGGTAGACTGTAGCCAGGCTGGGCAGGGCACCCCACCTGCTGTGCTCGTCATGGGCACGGAGCCAGCGTGGCCTGTGCGAACGGCGAGGGATCATGAGCACACTTCCTGCCTCTGCATAAGCAGTGCCAGAGAGCCAGTGTCAACAGAGAAGGGACCATTCCAAGACGCACTAATCGCTGATTTTGGAGGGTTTCAAATGTGCCACTCGAGGTATTTGTGTATGAAGCACAGTTTGGTCAAGGAATGCCTTTTAGCTCAACCATGAAAAAATTGATCAGGTGCGGATGAATTGCAGAAAGGGCTGCAGCTGAGGGCGGGCAAAGTACACGGCCAGATATTTTTGTGCAATGGAACCAGGCCTCCCGCTCTTCTGAGCAAGTAGCAGGAGGCCACAGCAACCGTTGGAAAACTCAGGATAAAAGAAAGCGAAAATGACGATATTTGAATCTTTCATGCGCATCGGGCTGTGCCAGCATCTTCTGTCTAACAGAGACCAGCACTGCTACGGTGGAAACCGAGCATCGGGTTCCTTAATGGCGGGCGGCCATTGAAAGCCTGCTTGTTGCCCTCACTTGCAGAAAGGCAGAAGATTTTGGAAACGGGTTGTTTCCCAAAGTTCTCTCTCTATTCACCAAACACCGAAAAATTCTACGCTTGTGGGGAGAGTGAAGATTTTTCCTTAAATAAAACCCTTCATGCCCACAACTCCGAGAGGAGGGGGCACTTTGAGTGTAAATGCTGCTGCTGGGAACACTTGCATTGGAGGGGTCAGGGAAAGCCCCTGCAACAAGGCTGTCCAAGCCGCGGACTCTGCCACCCTTTCCCTTCTTAGAACCCAGCCGAGGAAGGCCTGTTAAAAAGGTGACTGCGTGTGCCTCTAGGGCTTCAGCAAGTGGCTGTACCCAGGGGAGCAACGAAACGTACATTTTGCTTGGTGAGTCTAACTGGTGAAGGCAGCTGCCACTTTCTAAACTAGGCGTGGCAAACTGGAGGCTCTGCGCCCTCTTTTCAAGCACAAGGGTTGTCTGGCATGGGACCCAAGTATCAAATGTTAGCAGCCCAGCATTACACAAGGGCACACACGCAATTACACATTCATTCACTTAAACGTCCCATTCACTCACTCATTTACACGCGCACCCAGTCCCCCATACATCATACTCATTCACACATACATTAGATTCACACTCCTTGAACACATGCATACATTATGAGATAAAACACAACACGATTTACCACTGTTGCGTTCAGAAAAGGCCTCCCTCACGTCACTGCCTAACAAAAAGCAAGTGTGCACATCAGCCCCTTCCCCTCAGATGTGAAAGAACATAAAACGTTCTTTTATGTTTGCTCGCATCCGTGGGGAAAAGGGGCTAGTCACTGTGTGTATTCGATTTTTGTTAGCCAGAGAAGTGAGGGAAGCCTTTCTTGAAACCAGTAGCTTTAAAGGTTTGATGTGTTTGTGCACATACGTGTATCTGCTCCTTTTAAAGCGTACGGTTTCAGAAAAGGCTTCTTTTCCCTCTCTGCTAACAAAAAACAATTTCGCGCAGCACCATTGAGCTAATCGGGCTTCAGCCCTTCCTCTCAGCTCACATTTCGCGAGGGGGGTGAAGCCCGACTTAGCTCTATGCCATTGCACACCTGGCTGTGCCTGATCCCCTAGGTTAATGTCGGATGTTGGGTGATGGGGAAGCTCAGTCCCTCTCCCTGGGTCTACTCCACAACTACCAAAGAGATCGTGTCAACCCCTAAGTGTATAGGAAGGCTGTCTTCCTTAGGGCCTTCAGCCTAAGGAGATACGAGGAAGGGGCTGTTAAAATCCCACACCAGTGTGTACCATAAGTGAAACTCGAGGCACAGGAACAGGCTGTCCCGAAAAAACCCTGCAACAGAGTGTAGCGTGAGTGAGACTCGAGGTGGTGTTGAAAGGTACGGTGAGGGTAGGATGAGACCGGAGGAGAGGGAAACCTCTGTGTTGAAAACCCCTACCCGAGTGTACCATTAGTTCGAGACTCGAGATAAGGGAAAAGGCTGTGTTGAAAATTCTACATTGAGTGTAGAATTGACACCTGCCTAACCTGCAGGTTTAGCCCAGAGACTTTAGGCTTTTACGCTGTTCTCCGGGGAGGAGCGTGGAGTCTCTGGGATTTACAGTGGCAGATGATCGTCTGCCTCCTTATGACTGCCGAGCAGCAGCTCCATCAATCTGCCACGGGGATGCAGAATATCATACAACACCGTCATTTTCAGATCCCCCGCCACTGCTGTGCAAACTAATGACCGGGAAAGGCGAATATTTACACAACAAAGACAGCATGTTAAATGAGTGACAATTCCGACCTGGCACTTTAATTTACAGCAACCAATTGGTCATGTATGTATGTATGTATGTATGTATGTATGTATGTATGTATGTGTGGATGGGCAAAATAACAGGAAACGTACTTTACAAAATCGCACAAAGAATAGTCAAGGACTGGTTAAAACAATGAAATAAGGTAGTAGTTGATAAACGTTCTACATCAAAGCGGGCACGGTTGCTAGCTATGATCGTCCCTGGTAAGTTTGGATACCAAACTGTACTCGTCATCAGGCAGAAATCGACATGGCCTTGCTAATGTATGGGCGTGGCTTTAACATATGGTCGTGGTATTCCAGTGACGTGGCTCTCCGAGTTTTTCATTTTGGAATGTAGGCAGGTATGGTAGAATGAGACTCAAGGAGAAGGAAAAGGCTGTGCTGAAAACCCCACAACTGCGTGTAGAAGGAGTGAGACTCGAGGAGAAGGAAAATGCTATTCTGTAAACCCCACACAGTAGGGTGTAGAAGAAGTGAGACTCGAGGAGAGGGAAAAGGCTATTCTGAAAACCTCACACCTCATGTGTAGGAGTGAGACTCAAGGAGAAGGAAAAGGCTATGCTGTAAACCCCACACCTGCGTGTAGAAGAAGTGAGACTCGAGGAGAAGGAAAATGCTATTCTGAAAACCTCACACCTCATGTGTAGGAGTGAGACTCAAGGAGAAGGAAAAGGCTATGCTGTAAACCCCACACCTGCGTGTAGAAGAAGTGAGACTCGAGGAGAAGGAAAATGCTATTCTGTATACCCCACACCTGGGGTAGAAGGAGGGAGACTCGAGGAAGAGACATCTATTCTCTAAACCCCACACATGGGTGTAGAAGGAGGGAGACTCTAGAAGGAAAAGGCTATGCTGAAAACCTCACACCTCAGTGTAGGAGTGAGACTCGAGAAGGAAAAGGCTATGCTGAAAACCTCACACCTCGGTGTACGTGTAGAAGGAGCGAGACACAAGGAGAGGGAAAAGGCTATGTTGAAAATCCCACAACTGGAAGGAGTGTAGAAGGAGTGAGACTCGAGATGAAAAGGCTATTCTCTAAACCCCACACCTGGGTGTAGAAGAAGTGAGACTCGAGATGAAAAGGCTATTCTGTAAACCCCACACCTGGGTGTAGATGGTATGAGACTCAAGGAAAGGTCAATGGGTATGCCGACTACCCCACACCTGAGTGTAGAAGGTGTGAGAATTGAGGAGAGGGAAAAAAGTATGCTGAAAACCCCACACCTCAGCGTAGAAGGAGTGAGACTCTATAAAACCATGAATATCCTAGACATCGGCAATGATGGGGGTGGGACTCTAGGGGCACAGGGCAAGCTTGCAAACTCTAGATAGAAGTTAAGGAATTTGAGAAGGAAAATCCTCTACCATTTATTGGTGTTGTGAGATCTAAGCCGTGGGCATTGAGGAAGGTTGTTTATTGCAGGAACTGTCTTCAGATTTCTCTCTCACCACACCTGCTGACTGCCCCCACACTTATTAAAACCCACAGTCACAGTAGATACTGGCAATAACATAGATGTCCACAGACTAATATCAAAAGGTTGTGCACAAGTAAAGCAGAATTTGTTCATGTGGCAGGAACAGGGGGTCTTCTTGAGAGTTTGGAGTCATTAGTCCCATATTGCATTTGGCTCGGAGTCATACTTGCTGGATTCTCACTTCTCTATGGAAGCTTATGCCAAACAGCTTAAAGAAAATTGCACAGCTAGCAACTCTACTTAAGAATATCAAATAATTCCATCAAATGTCTTTCGCACCCGTGATACCCGTCTTATCACGTATTGCTTTTGTCAGTGCCAGCTGATCTACTGTGGTTCCTTTTAAAGCGATCGTACACTTAGTTCTTTATCTTACTTTGAGTTAAAGAAGGTTTGACCGCATCACCCCAAACCTCAAAAATCCTCATTGGCATAAATCTCAAAATTGCATGTCCTAGCTGCAAAGCCCTACAGTGCCATAGGCCATTATATTTGGCAGATATGCTTTCCATTTCAGTCAGTCAGAGGGCAGAGAAGCCCATCGTGGCTTTAGTTGGAAACACCTCTATTTCAGACAAAGCAGCCATCTCATGCTATCCAGGTGCTGCTCCAAAATTAGAATTGTAGCCCCATGTCATCAGACACTTACAATGAAGCCTACAACTTTCTGGGAAGCTCAAAGTCTTTTGAATGGATTGTGGCCACCACGTATTCCGTATCTTTGATATTTCCCAATATCCAGCTTGCTGCCTCCGAAAAAAATGTCAGTAGAGGGCGTGGTGCGTCGATGCCTGGTTGAGTCGATGTCCCTCTGAAGCCTCCGTCTTGACTTCGACGTCACCACAGGTATAAGTAGCGCGTGCAGCGGCAATTGCTCAGTTCTGATTTTCCGGGCTTCACTGCTTCAGTAACGTAAGGCTTAGTTCCTAGTTATAACTTTGAGTTTTCATCAAGTTTCTGCGGGAAAATTCATTGAGTTTTCGATATGGCTTCATCATCGGCACTGTCTACTCCTCGGTTTGGATTTAAAAAGTGTCCGGACTGCAATGCGAAAGTTTCCGTGACGGACTCGCACAGCATCTGCCTGTGGTGTTTAGGGTCAGACCATCCATGTTCCTAGTGTGAGGAATGCTTGTCGATGATCGCTACGGTCTTGAGAGAGCACAGAGGGAAGTTGGAGAGAGGTAAGCCTAAAAAAAATCTGTTACCCCCTCGAAACATAAATCTTCAGATGTGGCGAGACCTTCGTCTCCTCGTTTTTAAGAGGTCTCAACGATCCCGTTCCCGTTCGAGAAGTGGTTCGCATCATTCCTCGTCTTTGAGGCATGGCAGAAAGAGGCACCATAGGTTGCGGTCCACTTCTTCATCTAGTTTACCCGAACGGGTCGTTTGCCTCTCAAAATCTAGTACCGTGGCTCAGTGGGAGGATTTTAGACTCCGTATGATGAAGGTTTTCGAGAACGCGGCCTTGCCCCCCTCGACAACACCTAGAGACAATGCCCCAGTTGAAAGACCCGGGAAACACGAGAGCCGTGCTTCTTCGGACCCGGCCATTGTACTTCTTCGAGAGTGATCTCATCCCTCAAGTCGAGGGAAAGCCTCCTCAAAACATAGAAAATCATCAACGCCAAAGGAAACCTATACAGGTCTGAAGAAAGTGTCTTTGATGCCGGCAGTGCCGGTTTAGAAAGAGAAGCCGTCGACGCCTCGATTGTCGACCTCCTCGCCGACACAGTTGTCAATTCCTTCGATATTTTCGGCAAAGACATTGACAATAACGATGAAGACATTTACCACATTGTCAAGTCTATCAAAGTGATCGACACTTGTGTCGTAACCGTCGACATCGACTATTTCAACGTTTTCTTCGGCACCTGTCATGACTTCTAGAACACCTACTGCATATGAAAAGTTCTGTACACCACAGCCAAGGTCTGAATACTTTAAGGCACTATCTTCTATTTATGAAGAACCAGAGGAGTCCTCTGATGAAGAGAGACCCTTTGGGTTGCAGTATGGGACTCTACCTGCTCCAGATGAACTCATATCTGAAGAATCTTGCATGAAGAATGTACAAGATTGTCTTCATGAGGCGAGTGGTATCGATGCTTCTCCTGAAATGGATTTTGGGAAGGAAGATCCTGGGGACCATGCTGAGGTCACGTACAGACAACTCATGATTAGAGTCATGGAGTATATGAGATGGTCCAGACCCTCACCTGTTTTTCGAACAGGATGATTTAACAGACCTATTGGACAAAGGACCACAAGAGGACCCAATTGTTCCTTTCGATCAGGCTTTACAGAGCAGAGTGACTAGCAATTGGGCAACTCCCGAGGTTGTCCCGGCAGTAAATAAAAAAACTAAAAGCCAAATACAGAGCTTCTAGTTCTGACCCCTCTGTACCTATCAAAACATCCTACACCAGAAAGCCTGGTAGTGCAAGCAGCTACTTCCTCGGGTAGACAAAATGCCTATCCCACGATTCCGCAGGATAGGGATGATAAAAGATATGATGCCATGGCCAAGAAGGTTTACTCCTATGTCCTGTCCCCTTTCCTCCATACTTGTGGTACATTCTGTCCTTTGGGAAGGGACCGGAGCACTTTTTTCCAAAAAGCATCAAAAATTGAAAATGTTTTGTCCTTCTCTTTTTACGAAGGGTACCGCACGCGGCCGTCACCCCGCCCTCTTGGCCTCCGCCCCGCGCATCGCACTTCAGTCCTTTTCTCAGCGCGGTCGGGACTGGACGCACTTGCATCTTTGGGAGTTTTTTGATCCAGTTTTCCTTCTCTCCTGCTCTGCGGTCGTGTAGTCCTCAGTCTATGCGGGAGCGTCTGGGATTTGCGTCCTGTTCTTCGTGTAAACATCGATTCGCTAGCGCGGATCCCGATTCTCTCGGCTTGGAGTGTCTCGGGCCTGACCACCACTGGGATTGGTGCTTCTACTGCAATTCACTCTCCAGCGCTATCTTCTTCGGTGGAGGACGTTTTTCAGTGCGTTCCTCCGCCTCATCGGCAGCTTTTCATCCACGAAAAGAAGAGACACCCGGTAAATTCCTTACTTTTTAGGGCACACTGGCAGGGGGCCTCCTTTCCAGGGTCTTCTCGGTCCGGGAGGAGCTCTAGTAGCTCTACCACCAGGATTTCTCCTCAGGTGCCTCACAGGCCTAATAGGCGTGCCAGAGTTTTCTTTGAGGGTTCCCCTGACGGACCTGCCAAGAGAGGTTCACCTGTCGGGTGCTAAACGTAGGCCCAGGCTGAAGCTTTGGACACCGGGGTTCGCTCTGAGGCCTCCATTTCTGGAGCTTTCAGTACCAAGCCACAGCTTAAGGCCCCTCACGAGGGAGCTATACATACCGGGATGAAACCCGAGGTTCCTTTACTTGAGGCTAAGGTTTGTACTGACAAAACCGAGAGACCTGCTCCTATGGTCTTGTCTGTAAGAGTAATTCCTCAGTTTTCTCGCGCTCATCGCAGTGATAACGGTTCTGTCGAGGGGGCAAGGAGGGCGATCATGCACCGTAACTTCTCTGTTACCGCTCTGCCGAGGTTCCTCCCTTGGAGGCTAATTTTGGGGTCGCCTCTAAGATGTCAAGCAAACATCCGAGAAACCCCAGCACTGGCTCGGCCGAGGATCCTTTTGTCAAGGCTAAATTGTTACTTAAGTCCCCTGACCAGCCTGTGGAGACAATTGCCTCAGCTGTACATGTGACACAGTTCTCTTCAGGCATCGACAAAATGGCGGCCTACCCCTCATGATCCATGGTGGCCATTTTGGATGCTTCCCTTACACCTACGTTCTCGACGGCGGGTGCTGGGAATCTTAGATTTGGGGCTGAGCAGCCTGTTTCACCTTTGGTGGAATGTAAAAATCCGTTCTGCCCTTCTTATGACAGGCATGCTCGGATGCTGCTGCCACATACCGTCTCGCTTCCCCCTACTTCTGCTCTGCTGATCTACGCAGACCCGATTGGTGGTGGGCCTTCCTGGCAAGCATCCTCATTGCTTTCGTGGGGGTACGCCTCTTATGAGAGGCCTCTGCCTACCCCAGAACCTAAGCCTTCATCAGAGGATGTGTTTTTCGGGAAAATTCAGAGGCTCATGCATTCTGACCCTATGAAGGAGTACTTTAGGGGTCTTTTCAAAGAAATATACCCTGAACCTCCGGCGCCACCTTCCGCTCCAGTGGCTCCGCAGGTTGTACCACCTCTCTCTATCGGTCTGCCTCCAGCTCTTCCTCCCCTACCCCCGTTGTCTGCTGTAGAGAAGACACCGGTGGAGTGGGATAGCACTTTAAAACCTGTGCGGCCCAGCCGTCTGCCACCGATCCGTCGGCTGACCCTCAGGCAGATCAGGATAGCGTTGAGGAGCCACGCTCTGTCAGAGCATTCTATGACCGGGTTCTGGATATGATGGCCCTCCTCGACATTCCAGTATCTGAGGCCCCCACCCCGCACGAAGGGGTGCTTTCGGGCGCGTTCACTTTGTCACCACAAGAGTGCACCGGCCTGTTCCTCCAGAAAGACGTTTTGGCTGAGACCTGTAAACACCACACCGGGCTGCATATTAAGAGAATCGACACCCATTACAGGCTTCACACCTCCGAGGAGATAGCCTTGGCGTCTTGCCCGCTCCCTTCCTCAACAGTGGTAGCTGCGGCCACGCTTCAATCCAAGCCGGCCTCTGTGACCTCTACAGCTGCGGCTCAGATTCTCTCCTTGGGCAAGAAAGTCTTTGCTAACTCAGCACTACAACTTCGCCAAGCAAATACCGCGATGATCCCGGTGGCAGCTAATATGAAGCTGTGGAGGGAGTTGGCTGATTTCCAGGAGTGCATGCCGTCGGATAGGCTAGACGACTTCAAGGCCGGCTTGTCGGACGCTAGGGTGTTGGCACAGGATATCCTGGAGGCTGCGGCACACCATGTGGATACTTCAGCTCGAGGCCTGATGGTGGGAATTGACACCTCCCGCCAGGCGTGGCTCCATGCAACAAAGTTTTCGAAGGAGGTGCAAGATAAAGTTCTGGATCTTCCCTTCGACGGAAAGGAGCTGTTGCGTTTTTCTACGGATGACAAACTCACTAAGACCAAGGCGAGTACTCAAACTGCCAAATCCTTTTAAGTCCTGTCAAAGGTCCCAGCTAAGGCTCCTTATACCTAGAGGTCGGGATCTCAGTCTCGATACTTTTCTGGCTTCAAAGGGTTTCAGGACCGCCGGGCGCACAGAACTGACCCTCCGGTTGGTGGGACCCGTCAAACAACAATGTGGTCGGGTTTTCTCTTGGCCTTCAGCCTCCTCTCCAGGAGCAGGTACTCTCCCAGCCGGCAAATCTGCAAAATATTTTTTGCCGGTCGCACGAGACTCCAGTGGGAGGACGAATCTCATCTCATCTGGAGGCGTGGCAGACCATCACCGACGATCGGTGGGTTTTGTCCGTCGCTTGGGGGGCTTTTGCTTGACCCTTCCTCTACCCCACCCTTCAACCCTCCCTTCCAACAGATCGGGACATCCTCCCTCAGAGCCGAGGTTCAGAAGCTTCTAGACCTCAGGGCAGTGGAACCTGTTCCCCTCGGGGAGCAAGGGGAGAGCTTCTACTCTTGACTGTTCATGGTGCCCAAACACAACCAGGCTGGCCTGCGCACCATCCTCGACCTTTTCCAGTTCGATCTTTCTCTTCCCCAAGAGAAAGTCAAGATGATCAAACCCTGCCAAATAAAGTCCTCTCTTCGGAAGGGCGACTGGCTCAGTGTTGTGGACCTTCAGGATGCATATATGCACATCCTGATATGGGGGCTGCATCGAGTAGGTGCGGTTCTCCCTGGGAGGGGAGCATTTCCAGTTCTTGGTGCTTCCTTTTGGTCTCAGCTCGGCGCTGCGTGTCTTTATCAAGGTGATGTCAGTCAACGCAGTTTACTTTCGGCTACAGGGCATTCATGTATATCCGTATTTGGATGATTGGCTCCTACGCAGCCCTTGTCCACAGACGGCATTGATCAATCTCCAGTCTCTCCTTCAGCTCTTGTTCCACCTCGGGCTTTCTGTGAACTGGCGGCAATCTTCCGTGACGGTCTCCCAAGACAAGATCTTCCTGGGTTTCTATTGGAACACAATCGACTCCAGGGTGTATTTGATGGCGGACAGGATTGCGGATCTATGCGCCACTTGTCAGCTCTTCATCCAGTCAGAGAACATGATGCTTGGTGGTCCCAGAGACTTCTGGGCCTCATGGCTTTGTGCGTACTTGCTCTTCCTCTTGCACGTCTCAAAATGAGGCGTACTCCGCTGGCTCTTCGGAGCTCTTGGGAGCTCTTGGTCTCAGGCTTCGGACTCTGATTCCAAGATGATCCCAGTTCCTTCCTGCATGATGGCGGACCTTCTATGGTGGTCCTCGACCAGCAATCTCACAGTGGGGGCCTCTTTTCAGGAGCTCTGACCACAAGTGACGATTACCACAGACTCCTCCCTCCTAGGGTCGGGAGCAACTCTGGATCATCTCCAGGTTTTCGATCTATGGACACCGCAGGACAGGCAGTTTCATATGAATTATTTGGAACTCCTGGCTGTTTTTCTGGCACTGAAAGCGTTCCAACCAACCATCACGAATCGGGTGGTCCGCATCCGCACGGATAACTCGGTGTCCGTTTTACATCAACAAGCACGGTGGTACCAAGTCACCACCCCTTGTGGACCTTGCCATTCAGATGTGGGAATTGGCCATCCAGCACGACATTTGGCTGCTGGTGGTGCACATTCCGGGGCAACTCAATGTGACTGCAGACTCACTCAGCTGGCAGACAGCGGCCAGCTACGAGTGGGAACTGAACTTGGAAGTCTCTCCAACATCTTTCGCCTGTGGGGCACTTCAGAAGTGGACCTTTTTGCGACTGCCACAAACGGGGAAACTTCCTCTTTATGTATCTAGCAACGGTCTCGGGGCCTCTTCTCTGGGGGATGCTGTCGAGATCCCGTGGCACAACATGAAGGCACATGCCTTCCCGTCTCTTCCTCTGATTCATCGGTCACTCTGCAAGCTCAGGAATGCTTCGAATTGCACTCTCCTGTTCATAGCTCCTTGGTGGTGAGCCAGATTCTGGTTTTTGGAAATTCAGCATCTGTCGATTTTGTTCCGATCAGACTGCCTCCGATTCCCAACCTGCTTCACCAGTGCAATCAGTAGGTGTGGCACCCCTGCCCACAATCATTCAGTTTGGCGGCCTGGAGCCTGAATTCAAATCCCTAATGCAGTTTACCCTGTCTGAAGACAATATGCGCATTATCCAAGCGGCCAGGAAGCCTTCTACGAGGCCTCGGTATAGGAGCAAGTGGCTCCGGTTTTGTTACAGGTGTTTAGCTAAACAATTAGACCCCAGACATGCTACGATTGACAATGTCCTTTCGTTCATTTCTCATCTGGCTGCTTCGGGCATCCATGTCCTATCCTGTATGACTTACTTGTCTGCTATTGCTGCCTACCTATCCACTGATGCCTGTTCCTTTTCTTTGACGAATCCAGTCCTTAAAAGGCATTTGGCAGGTTTATTACATCTTTTTCCACCTGTACGTAATCCTCACCCAAAGTGGGATTTAAATGTGGTTTTGACCGCCTTATGCCAAAAGCAATTTGAGCCTATGGCCACGACGGATCTGAAGTGCCTTTCTTGGAAGGTTGCCTTTTTGATTGCAGTGACTTCGGCAAAGTGTGTAAGCGAGATTCAAGCCGTGTCAGTGGCACATCCGTTCCTTACCTTTCATAAGGATAAAGTTGTGCTCCGCACTCGTCCTTCTTTCTTTTATAAAGTGGTGACAGATTTTCATTTGAATCAGTCTATATCAGTACCTGTTTTTTTTCCCGAACCCGGCTTAAGATGCTGAGGGAGTATTAAACAATCTAGATGTCAGACGAGCTCTGAAGTTCTATCTGGACAGAACAACTGAACTCGAGGGGGCTCCTCCCAGCTCTTTGTTACGTTCGGAGACCCGAAAGGGAAACCCGCTTCAAAAGCTACTATCTCCGATGGATTGCCTCCTACATCTGAGGCCTATACCATTCAGGGCCTTCAACCTCTGAAGGGAATTCATGCCCATCTTGTACGTGGCAAAGCAGCTGCTGCTTCCTTCCAAAAGTATGTTCCCTAGTAAACAATTGCCAAAGCGGCTACGTGGGCCTCCCCATCAGCTTTTTGTAAGCATTACTACTTGGACCTGAGCTCCAGGGCTGATGCTCAATTTGGTCAGGCTGTCCTTAAAAACCTTTTCAGTAATGAGTTTCCATCCACCCGTATTCCTGTGAGGAGTGCATTGGAATATCCCGCAAGTATGGAGGAATGGGGTTGGGACGTAGGAGTATAACAAAGTTACTCACCGTAGTGACTACCTTACTCCTAGTCCATAGTCCCCTTTCCTCCATACGCCCGCCCGCCGTCCCCTCTAATAAGTATCCTCTATTATTGCTTAATTGGTCACAGACCTGGTGATAGAAAAGGCCTGAAGGGCGATGCGCGGGGCGGAGCTCAGGAGGGCGGGGTTATGGCCACGTGCAGTACCCCATGTAAAAAGAGAAGGACAGCACATTTTTTATTTTTTATGCTTTTTGGAAAAAAGTGCTCCGGTCCCGTCCCAAAGGATGGAATGTCCCACAAGTATGGAGTAAAGGGGACTATGGACTTAGGAGTAAGGTAGTCACTACGGTGAATAACTTTATTCTCACCCGGCAGTATGGCTTTAAAATCTGCCAATGCTACTACACGCTAGCTAGATTTACTCACACCCTTTGGGAGTGTACTTCTATGGTGGCTGACCATATCCCCAAAGGGGGAAGAACGAGATGGTTTTCTTAACATCGTCAAGGATGGGAAAGATGCTGTGTGCAAATCCCTCCAGACTGATCTCGACTCTGTTGACAGCATCAGAAGAGCTATGGCGGCTAGTACAGTGATCTGCAGATTTGCGTGGTTGCGGAAGTCAGAATTTGCCCCAGACGTTCAATTCAGACTTCTCAGCATGCCCTTGATGGCACACATCTATTTGGGAATAAAGCTGATGAAAGTTTGGAGAAGCTGCAAACTTTCAAGGCGCTGCAAATCCCTTGGAGCTGCAGTAAGGCAAGCTCAAAACCATCCCTCAGGTGTGCCCTGGAGGGCTAGGTCCTTTTGCTATTATTCCACATTCAGAAGGGGCAGAGGGACAGCCAGCTCAAAGAGGTCAAAGACGATTTCCCTGTGGTGGACAGGGTAGAGGTACTAAAACCGCAACCGCAGGGGCTGCCATACCATCATGCACTGCGTCGGCTGCTCCAAAACCTCTCTGGGGTCTTTGTTCACAAGACTGCAGTAGGAGGCAAGTTATCACAACATCTGACAGAATGGCAGGCTATTACTTCAGATGTTCGGGCACTGGAAACAGTTGCCCAAGGTTACTGCCTACCTTTTCTGCAAAAACCTCAGTCATCCACTGGGGAGCAACTCTTTGATGGTTCCAGATCCGCTCCTTATACAGGAGGTTTTAACCCTGATCGAGAAAGGTGCTATAGAACCAGTACCTGTAGCGGAGAGAAACAAGGGTTGGTACGCCCCTTATTTTCTAATTCCAAAGAAGGACGGAGGAGTGAGATCCATCTTGGACTTAAGAGACTTGAACAAGTTACTCGGGAAGGACAAGTTCAAGATTGTATCCTTTTCTCAGATCCTTCAGGCCCTCCAACTTCAGGATTTGATGGTATAATTGGACCTCCAGCATACTTACTTTCATGTGCCGATCCATCACAAGCACAAGCAGTACCTGAGGTTTGCTGTTGGCAACTCTCACTATCTGTTTCGGGCACTGCCATTTGGGCTAACCTCCGTGCAAGGGTTTTCACCAAGCTAATGGCGGCTGTGGAAGTGAGTTTCAGGAGAGGGTGGGGGGGGCGTTCACGTCTACCCCAACCTAGACGATTGGCTGATCAGGGCCAGTTCCCCAGAACAAGCCCTGGAGCATCTCCGCTATACTTGCCACTCCCTCCACAGGCTGGGCTTCTCCATCAACTTCAACAAGTCCCACATGGTACCATGACAAAGACTCCAATTTATCGGAGCAGTCCTGGATGCATCCCTGGGAAAAGCCTCACCACCAGAGGTGAGGGCTCAAGACATTCTGCAGATGGTGACCAAATTCCAGAATGCCCAACATCTACCGGCCTTTGATTTTCTGAGGTTGCTCGGTCTCATGGCATCCTGCATGTTTCTGGTGCCAGAGGCCCGCCTGAGAATGAGATTTCTCCCGTGGGCTATCGGGACCCAGTGGTCACAGTTCTCAGAAAGGTCGGATCTCCTAGAAATCCCAAACAGTCTCACTGGATCTTCTCTGGTGGGCCTGTCGAGAGAACATTCTGAAAGGAGAACCTTTTTGGCAACCATGACCAGAGAGATCAGTAGTGACGGACGCCTCACTCACAGGGTGGGGAGCCCATACCAACGATTTGACCATCAGCAGTCGTTGGTCTCCATCAGAGTCCAAACTACATATCAACCTTTTAGTGCTGAGGGCAATCAGACTAGCGCTGAAGGCCTTCCTGCCGCCTGTACGTGGAAACAATGTCCTGATAATGACGGACAACACAGTGGCCATGTACTACCTCAACAAGAG
This sequence comes from Ambystoma mexicanum, assembly GCF_040938575.1. NCBI lineage: Eukaryota > Metazoa > Chordata > Amphibia > Caudata > Ambystomatidae > Ambystoma > Ambystoma mexicanum. Next base: position 1,560,610,714 of record NC_090932.1, read on the forward strand.
TGGAGGTGTAGGGTCACTACCACTGTGCTGAGATGCAATGCAGCTCTGGTACTGGGCAATACAAGAAGGAATATCTCTGTCGGTAGTTCACCTTGCTGGAGAGAAGAGCACGAAGGCAGACGCTCTGAGCAGGCAGAGCACAGTCTCCCACTAGTGGGAACTAGCTCAGGAAGTCCTTCAAGAGATATTCACCCTTTGGGGAACCCCTCAAGTGGATATGTTTGCGACCAGTGCCAACCAGAAGTGCGAGCTGTACTGCTCAAGGGAATTTACACCAGGAGGTGCTCTAGGAGACGCATTTGTGGTAGACTGTGAATTTCCACTCCTGGTCGCATTTCCTCCAGTCTCCATCATTCCTCACATAATAAGGAGGTTGAGCAGGTTCAGGAAATCCATGATCCTAATTGCCCCGGATTGGGCCAGGAGGACATGGTATCCGGACCTTCTAGACATGTCCATCTGGCCTCCGATTCCTCTTCCACAAAGAGAGGACCTTCTCTTGCAAGAGGAGGGTCGGGTTCTCCCTCTGGATAACAGGACTATCAGCCTTCACGTGTGGTTTCTGAGAGGCTGAGATATAAGGATTGGGACCTCCCGGATGACGTAATGGAGGTTTTGCTTTTGGCCAGAAGGCCAGCAACCAAATCTTTATACCGCTGCTGCTGGAATAAGTTCTGCAGCTGGCGTAGAGATAAGAATGCCGACCCTTTTTCATGTAATACACCTACGGTGTTATCCTTTTTGCTACATCTGGCTAATCTGGGGCTCCAGATTGGTACCATCAATGGATATCTGGCAGCGCTTTCTATTTTCAAGTGCACTCCAGAGGAAGTCTCCTATTTTAAGATTCATCTGTTATTACAATTCCTAAAGGGATTAACTAATGTTTTCCCTCCAGCCCCCTTTCAAATCCCACTGTGGGATGTCATCTTGGTTTTAAAGTTTCTGATGGGTGCTCCTTTCGAGCCTCTACATTCATGTCCATTAAGACTTCTTACCTTAAACTGTTTTCTTAGTGGCAATAACATCAGCCCGAATGGTGAGTGTGCTACAGGCTTTATCCTGCAAGCCTCCTTGCACTGTTTTTCATAAAGACAGGGTAGTACTAAAGGTAACGCCTACTTTTCTCCCCAAGGTGGTTTGTGAGATTCATATTACTCAGAAAATAACTTTACAATCTTTTTATTCTCCACCACACCTGGGGAAAGAGGAAGAAAGACTTGCTATTCAGGTCACAAATTGGATATAGCCATCACCAAACAAGCCATCCAGATGGATTATTTTAACCATATCGGAATGTTACAGACTGGCTGATAAAAACCCTCCAGAACATCTAAGGGCTCATTCGACCACGGGGTGTTGCAACTTCGTCTGCGTTGCAAAGGGGAGTTCCGATAAAAGATAAATGTGCAGCTGCCACATGGTCGTCTGTACACACCTTTACTAAATACTATAGTCTAGACTCCTCCATGAGCCAAGATTCTCCTTTTGAAAAAGCAGTACTGCACTCTGTGCATACATGATCACTTCAAATTTTACTGCCTCCTCCAAATTACTTAAACTGCTTTGGGAGTGCATCAAAGATGAGGAATACGTGGGAGGACACAATCCATTCAAAGAACAAGGTATTTACCCATGGTAACATTCTTTCGACTGGATGCTCCTCCCACGTATTCCTTATTGCCCCTCCCAACCTACCCCGTAGTAAAACTTCTCTTGCGGTTGCAGTCTGCGCTCTCTCAGGGGTAGTAACGTCTAACTCAAGACAGTGCTTCACTCTTCAAAACGTAACTGAGCAACGGGCGCTGCTCGTGCTACTTATACGTGTAGTGGCGTCGACGTCAAGACGGAGGCCTCAGCGGTACATCGACTCAACCAGGCATCGATGCACAGCACCCTCTACTGAAAAGAAAATTCCAAAGCAGCAAGCTGGATATTGGGAAATATCAAAGATAAGGAATACGTGGGAGGAACATCCAGTTGAAAGAACGTTACGATGGCTAAGCAACTTCGTCTTCTTGCTTTCAAATATCGAATTTATGAGTAGCAGCCATTCGTCCTTCTCTGCCTCTGCCACCCCAGGTTCCAGTCACACCTCCTGTCCTGTGCCTATCTTCCACTCTTCCATTCTGGACTTTTGTAGAGGCAGATTCAGCTCCTGAACAAGGTCTCCTTGTTTGGTGTATGAAAAGTGGTCTGATACCTATGATCCTCATCGAACTACACTGGCTCCCGCTGCAAGCCCATATTGTCTTAAAATCCTGCTGCATCATGAACAAGGCTGTCGCACTGAAGGCTCCAAGCTCTCCTCCCTGAGAAATCCGTTATCTCCGGGGGGGAAAATCCACCAGAGGTAGGGACATGTGCAGGCTTGAACTCCACCGTTGTGGGGAGGAAAGAATCAAAAGCCATGCATTCTCTTTTACAGTTCAGGAAAGAGCTCGAGACCCTCCTCTTCAAGGAATGGCTCCTCTCTAACACCTAGGTAGACACACCCTCAGCACCCAGTCTCGGGTAGGGAGATCTGGTCTGCAGTGTTTCTTGGCCTGGTTGCTTGTGGATCCTTTGCTGACAAAGTGCCAACCCCCCTTTCCTCGGTTAGTAGATCACTGCTAACTGTTTCTCTGCTTTCTTCACTGTGTTCTTCCCCCATGATTGTAAAGTGTTCCGTTGCTAGGTTCATACTCAATAAATACCCTAATGATAAAAATGTGAGTCTTTTGCGTTATGAAAGGCTAATATACCAAAAGTATAGGCAAAGAAGCTGTTTTGTTGTTGCAAAATGTACAATGGATAATGTTAACCATGCGGGCACAGACCCAAGCAGTGTAGGGAAGCACTGGTGTATTGGGCCAAGGTACAATGGACATTTTTTGGGAACCTTGGCTTACATGTTACTTTAATCATTGACCTCATTTTGCCTCTTGGTCTTGCCAAAAAGGCGATAGTTGGTGTTTAAGGTTACTTCCTAGGATATTTCTTTGGGACCTTTGTGGATCTATGCAGATAGCAAAGTACATGTCACTAAGAAGGAAAGGCAACGTTTTGGGAAGGAGTCCTCAGAAGGATTTTACAATGCTGCTAAATGAATGCGCGAGTCGAGCCGCCTGGAGGCACAGCTTGGGGAATTGAGTACAACACATTCAGGCAAGTTACAAAATAGTGTTCATGCAAAGGTCAATAGATTGCATTTCAGGCACATGGTAGCAACTTGTGTTGTTAGAACTTTGCCGAATGGGCGTGGCGTCATGATTGGGCCTATGGAGAAGCTTTCGAAGCACAGCCGGAGTTGGGGGCGGGTCCAGAGAGCATCCATTCATTCTCTAGCACTTTAACCTTTGGGCCATCGGTTTTTTTGGCCGGTTTAAAAATCCTGGGGTGTCATCGTGCGACTTTTTTACAGCCCCGTTGACGCGACGCACGGCCCCTTCTCACGCTTTGGTCACCCTGCTACCGCAGGTGCGCACTTCTCCGCAGTCCTGCACTTTCCAGTGCCGTGAGGTCAAGCCAGAGGGAACACGGCCGCTCTCTGCGAATCTGCAACTGTGAAAAGGCGAGGACAGCGCGTTCTTACAAAGCTATAGCAGGCAACAGCACAGCGAGTATTTTCAGCGTGTTTTGAAGCGCTGTGAAATGTGCAATCCATTAGAGCCTTTCTTGTGTTTTAACATGTCACATTTTTCTTCAGGGTTGCGTTTCTTCTAATGTGCTACAAGGAGTGCTCTGATAAATGTGTCACAGTTCTTCTGGAATACTTGTATTGTCCTTTTTACCAAGCGATATTCCCAGCTTCAGTTAGATGTTGATTTGCATGTTTGGGTTGGCCCAGAGGGGAATGCCAGTAGGGACAGTGTGTGTCGGTTTGGTAACTTAGTGCACTGTACAACTGGTAGTTTTTGAACAAACAAACTGGTAAGTGCGTTTTTAAAATGCACCGATTTTCTCAAATTTTCCAGTGAATGCACCCCACCCCCGCTTGGTACTCAAACAATTGTTTGCTAGGTGACATAGATCGATGTCCGCCTTTGTGGGGCCCACTGTTTGGTGCTAAGGGCTCATTTTCTTTTTGGTTGCAGTCCTGCACTGTTCAGCTGGTCCTTTGTGGCCATTCTTCAATGAACATGTTGCAGAACTTCCATTGCTCTGTGCCCTTTTCGAAGGCCGATGTAGTCCAGGTATGCAAATTGTCGACTTGTTGAGCAGACCTTTCTCTCCGAAATTTGATGCCGCTTACCTTGGAATTACCCTCCCTTCCTGAATCACCAGCCCCTTTCTTTGTGCCAACCCCCATCTACACAAACTCGATCTATGCTTATAACCTGGGGTTGCCTGGGCCCACTGTCGAGCCCTAGGAGTATCTCACAACTCCTTCCTTAACACGGAAGCCGAATGGTAGTCGACCCTTCCACAATGTTTGGCACAGGTTCCTGATTCTGAGATAACAGGTAACCTCGAGGCAGCCAATGGGGGATAAGAGGGTTAGGGAGAAGTTGTGGATAGAGAAGGGGTTACTAGGAAAACCGGATAGAGGGTTAGGGCAACTTGCCTTTTGGATAGGTTGTGGGGTTTTGAGGGAAGGGATGTACAACATAAACACCTTGCTGGACCGTGACCTGTTGAGGCCCTTTGCGCATTTACACACTTGACATACTAAATCTTTTTCCCTAATGTGCCCCTTCTTATTTAGGAGCAATGAATCCTGTGAACACACATAGAGCGTGAAACCCTGCAGTAGTTTTCCAACCTATTCCTTGCACAGTATAAGCGACGAACAGTAGCACATTAAGCAGCCACATATAACATAGCATTTGACAGCCTTGACATTGAAGACACAAAACTTGCCTGCGAACCTGGCCTAACATGCAGGATGACATGACTGAAGCGTGCTTCGTGCACCTTCAGCGTCTTTTAATGACAATGGACTCCAACGTACATGAAGAAACAGAAAGCGTAAGCACAGCAACAAAAACACGTGCGCAATTAAGCGTTTATCGTTCCCTTGTGCACAATTAAGCAGTCGGCATTACTTCCATTAATGTGTTTTTTCATTCCATGCGTGTGCGTTCACATTTAATTTCCTGAAGTTGTGCATTTGCTCTCTTATCCATTCCTAACAATGCCCCCAAAATACTAGTGGTTCACTTAACTGCTGCTTTGAGGGTCCTTGCGAAACCACCCAAGGTGAAGTACAGTGGGTGTTGTCGTTGGTGCTGCCTTTATCCCGCTCATGAGCTCCAACAGGCGGAGCGAGTGAACGGAAGTGAGAAGGGAGACGGCTCTCCATGACTCCTGCCTTGTTACTGCCACACCCTTGCGTCCTTCGCCTCCAGCCTCCTCACAAATGCTGCTCCAGTCTCCTCTGGACCCTGCCCCATCCACCAAAATCACCAGCAAGCGGCACGGGCCAGGGAGGATCTTATCAAGGCCCCGTTGTGCATGCTACCAGGTGCTCCATGTACCAAACACCATGGGAGTTGTAGTTCAAAGCGGTCCGGGGTCCCAACACACCTCACCTCCAGGGTTTATTAGCCCGTGTGTTGTGACTCCGGCTGCAACGCTCACCATGCCACACACCAGCTCCCCATTTCCTCACACACACCCTTACACCACGGACCTACTTGGCTTCCCACCTTGGCCTCTCACTGTCTCATGCATCTCATCCCTTTCACAGTACACTCTCCTGCCAGGAAACTCATCAGCTGAAAACTCTTGATATCCTGGTTTACTCTCTTGCCAGGAATAGCCCCCTTTTGGCTCACTTAGATACCCTGGTGTACTCTCCTGCCAGGTATCGTTGTCCAAAAAGGTTTTAGTTTTATCCTTATCAGGCTTCTCTGCACATTCACTTTCTTAAGTATCACACAACTGTTCTTCACTAGCACAACTTTTTTGACTTCAACTGTAACATGTACCAATTTCCCCCAAACTGACATCCAATATCCGAGGGCTTGTTTAAGCTTAGGCTTTCAACCTCTTTCAATCTATCTTCACTCTTGGCAATGCTTGTCCCAGATTTCCCCCATCTGACATCTCATATGAGGAATTGTATGAATGTTGGTGCCTCTTAAACTGGGAGAATTGTACCATATTTGCTCCTGTTGTTCTTTTGGCAATGTCTCTTGGCTTAGGCAATGCTGGTCCCAGGTTTCTCCTAACTGACGACTCGTGTCAGGAGAATTGCACCACATTCACCTTTTCCATTCAGTTCGATTAGGTTGGTGTTCAAAAGGACTTTAAATATGCTTTTCAGCATATCTGCACGCCCCAGGGCCCCCTTCGCTATATGGCTGACTCACCAGCTCTTCGGCTGAGAAGTACTCGCCAGGGCCCGGTTTCCTTTTTTTGGCTGAGTCCTGCTAAGTCTTCACATCGGCTCTTCCAGCCTTTGCCGCCAAGACAAGCGCTGCTTTGTAGGATCTTGTCTCCGTACATGGCTCTGCTGCGCACCACATGCTTTCTCTCGCCCGGAGATGGTCCAGAACGCTTGCTGACTTCAGGCGAGTTTCTCTTCCCACAGTCCTTCATGGGATGTCATCTGCCACCGGCCATGCTGCCCGCTCTGCGCACTCTGCAACCTGCCTTCTCTCTCCTTCCACGTTCCTTTAGCTGCAGGTGATTGGGGAATTTGAAAGTCCAGCGCATCTGATTAGATTTGTACCTACTAGACTGCAAGGTCACATTTCCTCCACATGAACTCCTTGCTCCTTTTCCCCGTCACAGTATTTTAGGCTTTCTGTGACTGTGAGTTCAAGGAAGTTTCAATGGATTTTACATCACGGGGTTGAACAGTTGCCATAAACACCAGATGTTTCATGTTATAGTTTCACCATAACCAAAGACTGAATGTTTTTTTGTTTAAACAGAGTATTTCTCATGGTTTTATAATCGGATGGTTTTGAATAATGGCAGCAAGCCATTTGAAACCCTGGAATTAATGGATATTCTTCACAATAAAGAGAAGTATATCGCTTCTTCCCCTTACAACCATCTCCTCCCATGTGATCCACCCTCAGAATACTTCCTCCAGGGTCATGATCAGGTTGCGGCTGCCTTCCTCTGGCCCCGTGGGAAGGGAATTTAGGCTGGGGATTAGTGATGATGCTGCAGGATTCATCACATTACTTGGAATGTGTAACCTACTGGAAACGTGAAACTGGGAGTTTACTGGTAATGTAAAGCACTGAGTTTACTAGGCACGTCCAGATTTTTGGCGTGTCAAGATTACTGGGAATGTCATGCTAATTAGAATTGTCAACTGGGAGTTTACTGAAAATGCCAGGTTTAGGAGAAGAGCTGAGTGAATGGTGTAAGAAAGAGGAAGCAGGAAAAGAGCAGGACAGAGAGGGAGCATACTAATGCGACTTTATACCAAGGTGAAACGAGGTAGTGAGTAGAGGTATAACTGAAAGTACACTACATGTAACCTGATGTAATGTAGGATGTGAATGTACAGTAATCAAAAAGTAATCAATTGCAGTCCAAAGCAAATTAAAAGTAATCTCTAGTAATGGTTATTGTAAAGTAAAGCCACTTAACATTAATATAAGACAACAAAAATTAAAGCAGCAAAGTCATCTAAGGTAATCTAAAAGTAACCTAATGCATTCCAAGGCAAAGGAACAATGTTTGACTATAGTCAACAAGGGATCTAAGGTAAAACAAAGTTATTTATAAGTAATACAGGGCGATCGGAGATAATGTCGGACAATCAAGAATTGCTGGAGATAATCTAAGTTAATTTCAAATTATTCATATATATATTCCAAAATAATCTGAAGGTAAATCGAGTAGTCTAATATTCTAAAATAATCCAAGATTGCCTAAAAGTAATCTAACATAATCTATTCCAATCTCTGGTAATCTAAATTAATGTGTTCCAATTTAAAAATCAAAGGTAAACTAGAAATATTCTAAAATTAACCAAGGGTAATCTAACTATTTTATAATATTCAAAGCAACCTCTGGGGTTAGGCCCCCTCAACATTTTTATAGCTTAAAATGTAGCTTACCTCCTTCCTAACTGACCGTTCGCCCCAAGTCATTTTGGGCAGCTTCTCCTCACCTACTTCCTTCACCACCTGTGGTTTCCACCAGGGCTCAAACCTCTCCTCCTGGTTCTTTAACACTTACCGTGCTCATCTACCACTCCTCATTTCCCCCTTCTACGCCAACTTCCAGTGCTATGCAGATGACACTCGACTCTTTTTCAAACTCCCTGATGACTCTCTTGCATCTTCCATCATCCCCATCTGCCATCCAGTCATGGTGTACTTCCAACATTCTTTGCCTCAATGCCAGAAAGACTGAGAACATTCCCATTTGGACCCCTGCTCCCTCTTTTTTCCCCCTTAATCTGGCCATCCTATATGGGCTCTCCCCCTGCTCCTTCTTCTGAATCCAGAAACCTTGGACTCCTCTTCGACTCATCTCTCTCCTTCCTCCCTCACACTCGGGACATTGCCAAGAAGTCCCACTTTCAACTCTTCCTTATCAAAGGAATATTTCCTTTTCTAACTTTCCCCCAGAAGCTCAATGTTACCCGAGCCCTGGTTCTATATAGGCTTAACTACAGCCTTCTCCTGAATCGACCTACTTCCGCTTTATGACCCCTCGAGAGAATCCAGAATAGGGCAGCAATACTTATCCTTGGCCTTAAGCCCAGGGACGGCATCTCTCCTGCCCAAAAAACTCTTCACTGGCGTGGCACAGATTAAATTCAAATCCCTCTGCATCATCCACAAGGCTGTCCGGGCCCTGGGACCACGCTATCTGCAACTTTCTCTTACTAACTACTCTCACTCTAGACCTCTGTGGTCCTCTGGCATAAACTCTCAGCGTATGAATCGTTTTGCTAAATTGTAGGCCGGTAGGCGATCACTTTCTTTAGCTGGCTCCCTCTTATGGAACAACCTCCCCCTCCCTCTCCGTCTTAAGCAGGACTTCCTCAAATTCCAGAAACTCCTCAAGACTTTCCTCTTAACCTCCTCCTTCCCTTTGTACCTCCTTTGCTAATCTCAGTCGCTGTGATTAGTGGCCAGAGCCCTTATGTATCCCTCGGGGACCTGGCCTCCCATACCCAATCGCCCCAGCCTCTGTCTACCTCTCGGCACTTGCCTCTGCACCCACCAGCCTCAATCCTGTAGGCCAGCACTTACTATCCAATGTGTCACCAGGCCGCATAGCACTTAATATGCACTTCATCTGTGGCTCACCCACGAGCATGGACATTCCAGCACTTACCCTCACCCACCACTTCCCATCTTCTCACTGTACTTGCATTTTCTGACTACTCACAAGGCATAGTAGGTTTGTCTTTACCTTCCACTGCAGTCATTGTTTTTCAATCCCATGTTCCCTCCCTGTAGCGCTGTGCGTGATTTAAAACAGAATTGACTTACTGTATAAGTGCCTAATAAATGCACAATAAATAAATAAAATAAATAGCATGCTATGACAAGCTAAATTTAGATGAAAGAAGGAATGGGGGGGGGGCAGGGATGACATCTATTGCAGTTATCCAAAATATTTTTTTTTAAATTCTCCATTATAAGTGAAGCAATCAAAGAAAGGGCCAGATTGGCAACAGTACCTCAATTCTGGTGCGGAGGGGCTTGAAACAAACCCAGACTCTAATATAACAATGATTTTTAAGTGGAAACACTGCTGCTCAGATTAAGGAATAGGCAGTGAGAAGGAATGGAGGAAAGACTAAAGCGAAAGGGGGCGAGGCTATCCTCAAAATAAGGTACCCGCAAATAGATTGTGATGAATAAGGATACAAAAAGGACAAAGGGAAGCCAACAAAAAGGTGGAGGCCAGGTAAATGGACAAGGAATTGAAAATGCTGGTGAATGAGGAAGTCGATCAAACGGGAGCTCTTTTGCTCATAGTAAATCCCATGACGCAGTATGATGGCACATGACCTATCATGGCATGACAAATCATTACATGTCCTCTGTTGTGATAAGTTGTATGCAGACTTTTATTATATTTGGGTTGTGTAGTAGGCCAGAATCAGGACAATGAGACATGGTGCAAGTCTTTTATTTTGTCAGCTTCAAACAGTCTTTCCTTCACTTTGTGTAGAAAGAACAAAGAAAGATTGAATAAAGGTGCTCGCCAGAATGCTTCAAACTAATAATAATTCTGCATCCAGAATTATATTCTAACCTAACGCTGTCCCTGTTCCTCAAAGAAAGCCTCTACATTACAAAAATAATAATAGAAGGACTGGTAATGGCTTCTGACCCCCACTCCTGTCCCTACTAGGTGAAGGCTTTTTGCTCATAATTCCGGATCATACAGGATATCTCCTGGGTACTGGGAACACCACCAGGAATTCCAGTTGATGTCTCGCTCTATCTCCTCCCACTCTGGGAGTCTCTTTTCTTTCCCCCACCCACCCTTTTCAGGTTCGGTCAGTCTTTCTGCTTACTTTGGGGGTCTTCTCAGGTGCTTCCCGCTCTGGGGCTTTTCTCCTATTCCTTCCCCACTCTGGAGTATTTATTGTTAACCCATTCCCCCAGCCTCCTCCCTGGCTTTTCTTTGTCTTGGCCATCACTCAGGTTTGGTCGTGGCCTTTCCCCACTCTGGGGCTCTCCTGTTTCTTTCCCATGCTGGGATATCTATTGTCCTTCCCTAGTTGGGGCTTTCCTTGGTCACACTCGCCACTCAGGGTTATGCTAGGTCTTTCCCCATTCTGGGATGTGCTCTTTCTCTCGCCACCGATGGTCTCTTCTCAGTTTCACTCTTGGAGAGAAAGGTTTGCATTTGGGTTAATTTGCATACCTACAACACCTTGTTGTTGTGGCCCAGAACTAGAGGTGAACTTCGAGCGATGGCTACTAGCTGGCGGTGTGGAATATGTGACTTGGCTCAAATGAACATTCCTAATGTATATGTTTCTTGGTACGGAGGGCCTCAAAGATGATGAGGCTGCGTCCATTTTTCACGAGGATTCAGGCATGTAAATGTGGATGGAGAAAGCTCCAGGAGGCATGTAAAATGTCCCTTATCCCCTCTTTGTGGACATGTATACATGCATGTACCTTTGCTCTGAAGTTAGAAGAGAGCGAGGGTAAGGCTTGATGTTCTGGAGAGGTGAGACCCACCAGCAGGCAGGCTGGGATTTTGTTCGGGGTGCCATGTTTTTTTCAATCAGTGTTGAGTCAGAGGGATTGGCATGGGTTTGAGCTTGGGGGTGAAGGTTACATGTAATGTTATTACATTCCTATATTGCTGCAGTACTACCGTTATGCTATTTCAGAGCAGATACCTTGTCTGATAAATTGGTATATTGTGTCCCCTCCTGGTGAAAATGTCATGGAGCCATGCTTGGATTAGTGTGTCTTTTTTATGTTTCGAGAAGGGTATTAATGCTGTAAGAGGTTCATTTGCGTGGAGGTTATGTATACTGCACGGTGGCCAATCAGTCATTTCATTGGATGATATCCTACATGAAGCTGCACATAATTGGTCGCGATTGGAGATATGCACAACATTCTCCTTTCAGGGAACGGAAGGGTGATCCCCCTTTCTAGGCTTTACAAGCACTATTGGGAATGCTGAAACTCTCGGATGATATGGCATTGTAAAACCTCAGGCTGCCCTACCATCCTTGCCTTGTAATATTTGTAACTGTGCTATAAAATGAAACCTTAAACATAAACTGCAGCATTCCGATCCATTTTAAAGTCTGTTGTTGCTGTATGGGAAAGGCAGTGGTCTGCATGAAATTCCCCCTGTTCTGTGATCAGCAAAGAATATTAGTGCTCGGTTTCTTTATTAACACTACCTGGTTTAAGCCGTATTTTTCGTGTTAGGACTCTGTCTTGTCTGGTTGATGTCTCGGGTCGATTTTCTGGCTCTTTTTGCACTCTAGCATGATCTTTCTCTTTTTAAAAGCTTGGTTAACCACATGGGTGGAGAACGGATTTTAAAAATATCCCCAACTCCAGATGCAGAGTGTCCTGTGGCCTGATCCGAGGTCTGTCTGTGCCATGCCTCCTCTGTGTGTGCTGAGGCAAGCTTGCCACTGCTGCCAAACAAGTGCTAGGCCCAGGAGCATGCTGCGCCAAGCCATGCTCATCTCCCTGCACCCTGAAGCATTGTGTTACTGGGAGGCAGAGTGGTCTGAGGAAGCCGACTGGAGCACCAACTGTTTTGGCACTGGATTTGGAAATAAATGATTTGTAAACAAAGGTGTTATGGCACTCTGTGTGAACATATCTTGAGGTTGTGTGTGGTTCCATTCTCCAGTGTTACACTGCTTGAGTGGTTGTGGGTGTTTGCGTTTTTGCAGGCATACCGTCTATTGCTTGTGTTTGGATGTAGGCAGCGTTTGTCGAATGGTGTGTTTTCATGGAGACCATGGCAGTGTCAGTGTGTGTGAAGTAGTGATGAGGAGGGTGTAGGACATGTTCTTGTGTTCGTTGATTCGTTCCATCAACACATTTTGATTTTAAAGGTCCATCCCAAAATGGTCCTTCAATCGCTGTTAACATAAATTCGCATTACTGTATTCTTCATCGCAATTAATAAATAAATAAATGATAATTCTAGTGTGACAATCGCTTTCCTTGGTTTTCCCTCAGTGCCAGGATACTTGGCATATGGGAACGGCTATACTTTACAAACCCGTATATAGTGGTACCTGGAAGATAAACAAAGGATTCTGCCTCCTCTAATCAAGACATTCTTCTGGAGATCCTCAAAAGTGAAGTCTCCAAATCCCTGAAACTCCTTGTACCTCCAACGTTCGCCCCGCCCTCCCTCAAATGGCTGATAAATGGTTAGACGAGGAGTTAAACACATTGAAGGGAGAAATGGCAAACACTAATGGAGGAAATCCCAGTGCACTAGCGATTGGATCTCTTTTAGTGAATGACAATGGTGTCCAGTCATAATATCGAAAAAATAAAGTCGAATGACAAAAAAGTCGAATCAATAATGTCGAAAAAAAAAAAAGTCGAATTTGTTTTTTTATTATTTATATATATTTTTTTGGGTTTGGTAAGTAAAAAAAAGGGGTAAAATAAAAAAAAATAGAAAAAAGGGGGGTTGGGGGGGAACCCCCCCATTTCGAATAAAAAACGTATTAAAAAAAAATTCGACTTTTTTTTTTTCGAGATTATTTTTTCGACATTTTGACTTTCGATTTTATTGATTTCGATTTTATGTCTAGGAACCAATGACAATGGCCTGTTTCTTCATCCATATTATTCTTAGTATATGTTGACATGTAAGACAAATGTTGGTGGTGTTCTGCCCAAATCGTGCTCAACGCTTGTTTGACTGTTCGTGTTGCCCTTTTCTTGTTCTAAATAAATAAACTGAGAATGAAAACAAAAAATTTAGGCCACAGGTGAGCAAAAAAGGCACTTCCTAAAAAAATGTGCATTGGGAATGATCATCAGAACTGATATAAACATCAGCATATTTAGGGCATTTAGCTTGCTCCTGCAAGTTGATCCTCATCCTATACCATTTCACTTCTTAGTAGACAAAGTAGCATTAGCCTTCCTAGAAAAAATCCGAACAATCCAGCAAAACATAGGCACAAAATGAATTCCATCTCCCCATTGAAGGCTCGGGTAATCTCCACACTTCTCACTTTCATCACCGAGACCTCACCGAAAGACATCTCTGAAACTGTGAAGTCAGTAAGTTTCTGCCGAAACAAAAGATCTTTGTTCTACCACTCAGTTGAAGGACCTCATCCCCACCATTTGCAAATCGTACTTTGCTAAAAGAGGCCTGAGCTCCAAAAAGCTACTATCAAACCCTTACTAAACAAGCCTAGTTGGAATCAAAATGACCAAAGCAACCACTGTACCATATCAAATATTCCCTTCTTGGCCGAGACTATGTAAACAATCATTATACTTTAGCTTTCTTCTTTAAGCGAGAATGACCCCCTTGTGCACAATAACCACAACCCACAGAAGCATGGAGACATGAGAAAACACCTGCATAGTAACACTCGAACTGTATTCGTCTGGATATAATCGTCTGGGTGCAGTTGACCCCCTCCCGTGAAAGACTTCAAAATTACATGTGCTATCACAGGAATCCCTCTGGAATGGCTCTCCTTTCTGGATGATAGCTATGACCAAGTTAAACTAGTAGATTTCAATAGATTCATCTGACAAGGACATTTGCTGCGGCTTTTTTCATGCTTACAGTAAACCATTAGCCAACTTATTGAATGATCTTCGTATAACCTCCCCAGCCACATGCTGATGATGCCCAGCTCTCCCTTATCTCAAGAGTAGTCTAGCAGACAAGACTTATTTCCAGACGCTTCATTACTATTGAGAATTGGATGGCAGACCATATTCTCTATTTAAAACTTAAACATAGCTTGATATCCCACAAACGATTGACCAGGCAAGAGCCTCAAGGTCTTCAACCTGGAACACTATAACCGCCTTTTTCCTGGATTAAGTAAGCCAACCACACACCTACCCCAAATGATTGAAAACAGAGGAGCACAAATGATGTGGGTTTGAAATCACAAGACCATATCTTCACTGGCCTGGTTTCACTGTAATGGCTCCCAATCAAGTTCAGGATAAGGTTCTAAAAACCATATATCACACACTGGACTATCTTCACATTTACCCAGCAGATTCTTAACACATCTTCCGGAGGGAACACATTCAAAGTATCACATTTCAAGAAACAACGGTTTGGGAACCATTTCCCTACTACATCCTCCCCCAAAACCCTTGCACAACATCCCTAAAGAGTTATAAAACTGCACATATATTACACTACTGTCTAAAGGAAATACAAAAACTGGTCCTGAGACAAAAACACCCCAACCCCTTTGTTTTTCCCCTGATTATTGGTATCTCTCCTCCCTTCAGCCTTTACTGGCATGACTCATGAGTAAAGTCCATTTTGTCACCTTCTGCAAACAATCGGGGATCTCAAATTTACTGTAAATACTGTGGTTTGTTTTACATTTTCTTCTCTATGATGGTTACTTGGATGTGGTTTGAGCTCACACATTGTTCCCTCATTAATATGCTTTATATTCAGGGTAGGGACCCTCGCCATTTTGCTATGGTTGTTTACGGCACTACCAGTTCTCATGCCTATTTCCCAGTACTTTGAAGTCACATGGTTTGCAATAAGGTGCAGTTACAAAACAGTAACATTAAAAAAAGGAAACACATACTGAGAACTGTGTGTATTGCAGATAGTAGGTCTGATGGCCATGGAGTGGAAAACTATTTTCAAAATTACAGTTCTGCTTATAGTTTGTTGCTGGAACCTCATGGGGTTGACAAAAATATGGACAATGAGGCCCTGAGACAAGAAGAGTGAGTGCGACCCATATAAAAGAAATGTCTCTGACCATAATACTCCCTATCAAGCCGGCCCTTTGGCCCATTCACACAAACCAAATTACTTCTTGTTTCAGCAGGTCACAGAGCAGCACCCATCAATGAAATGCCACTCCCTCTCAGGATGGTCTGTATCTAAAAAGGGTGGGCTTTCCGATACATGACTGTGGAGCAGAGAAGGATCATGGGCAGGCCACTCATAACACAACAGTCTATCTGGCGAGGCCAGAATCTCACTATTACCATGGTTTACAACAGAACATCCTCTACACAATAGTCATGCATACCAGCAGCGTCTCTTTCTGACCAATACAGAAATCTGACCTCTGTCCATGGAACATGGAGATAGTTAGCCATGTGCACCAGGGTGGGAAGCTTAACAGGACAGATGCCAGACCTCATTAGAAGCACATTGGCCGCACAGACTTCAGTCTGGTCTGTGCTTGAGGGTAGATATATAAAAACCATATCTAGGTGTGTTTGAGGGTAGATATATAAACCATATCTAGGAATTGCTAGAAACTTACCACATCCTAGGCACCAGACAACGTTTCGCCCTAAGCACGGAACAGAGTCGACCATACAGGATCTCAAAAAACAATTAGACAATGCCAATGACCAAGACAACATCTCCTTCTCCTAGATCTGTCCACAGCATTCGGCCTGGTCAACCACCAACACTCTGCCACCACCTCACCTCATCAGCCCACTTCTCCTACAATGCATCAAAATGGATCGCATATTTCATTACGGATAGAAACATACAGGTCTTTGACGTAGTAGCTTGCACACACCTCACCCCTATTTCCTGTGGGGTTCCACAAGGCTCCTGTGTCTCCCTGTCCCTTTACAACATATATACCAAACCACTCTCCGACCACCTCGACTCAATAGGCATCTCATACACCAACTAATCTGATGATTCGCAGATTAACATCCCCTCTCTGGCGATCACACACAGGACTCCCTCAAAATAAAAATCATCTACGAGACCATCCAATTCTGGATGGCCACACACAGCCTCTGCCTCAATGACAAGACAGAGCTAGTTATCATTGCCCCCCGCCACCCCATCTCGCATAGCTAAGCTTCACCTGGCGTGAAAAGCATTCACCACCAACGGCCACATCATCCTTGTATCCACAGTGTTTACCTGGACTCCTCACTTAACATGTCACGCCAAGTCGATCACATTGCTTCAAAATCAGTATATGCTACAAAGCTTATCAATGCCAGTAGATGGTTTCTGTCCACAAAAAAAACGGCTCGAGGTGGCGCACATGCTCATCTGCTTCAAACTGGATTATTGCAACTCGCTGCTCAGTGGCACCTCTACCAAAAACTTGAGCAAACTTCAAACTATACAAAATAACGCACTACGAGCAGCACTAGACATTGGGAGGCGTGACCACATCACAGAAGCCAGAAAATCTGCCCATTGGCTCCTGGTAAAGGACAGAATTACTTTCAAAATTCTCGCCATCACACATCGCTGTCTTTCCAACGATGCCCCCCCTTGCCTTGCAACAAGATTCAAAAGACATGATCCAGCAAGACCCCTACGAGCAGCCTACAAACACTGCCTCTCCACCCCCACATTTAATCGCAAACGAGCAGATGGCTCCAGCTTGCTGTGACAGGCCTCCACTCTCTGAAACAAACTCCCCAAACATCTGCGAGATGAACCATCGTACAATAGCTTCAGAAGAAAGCTCAAAACACGCACACAAACGACAAAGCAAGATTGGCTATACCTAGTAACTACCAAACTGCAGCTGCCTAGGAAGACCTCTGCCGCTGGGGACCAGACAAGACAAAATCACAAGGCCCCCTCATATGGATAGATAGACAGACATACAGGTTCAACAACTAACATACAAAATAACTCCTCAAAATCATCAAAGAAATCAAAAACCCCACATCCTGCAACAAAGGCGCCATCCCGTCACAAGCACTATGTGACAACATCACCAACTACCTTCAAACAAAAATAGAAACAATTCTACAGACCATTGAAAAACGCCATGCAACAATGAACACAACCACCAAGTGACCCACCAATCACACCAAAACTCACCTGCTTCAAACCAATAGATGAAGTTTTCTGTGCACTAATAAAGGAAACCAACCTCGCTGGATCCCCTACCGACCCTTGCCACACAATACCCCGCGCCACACTTACAAACCTATCACTGAACACAGGGACGCTACGGAAATGATTCAAATCGGCGTACATCAAACTTCTGATTAAAAATTAAACGGAAAGTGCAGAAGACCCGAGCAACTACAGATATCCAACCTGCCATACCCTGCAAAAATATTGGAGAACCGCGTATACAAAAGTCTACTAAACCACATCGAAACAAACAGATTACTTGACCACTTGCAGTCGGCTTCAGACCAAGGCGAGGTACAGTCAGCACTCCTATCAATATGGGACGACTGAAAAATAAATGCAGGCACACTATCTGCCCTCATACTTCTAAACATATCAACAGCAATCGACACAATCAGACACACAACGCTAATCATTGAGGAATACAATGTAAAAAACTCTTCCTAAAATGTCTAAAATCCTTCCTCGCAAATCTAACTGAAAGAACCTACCTACCGCCCTTTACATCAATCTCCAAAAATGTCTCTTGCAGAGTGCCTCAAGGCTCCAGCCTCCCCATATCCTTTTCAACCTTTACATGCCGTCCCTGATAAAAATTATTTGGAACCACGGACTGACCCTACAAGTACGCAGACCATATAAAATTGATCATCAAGATAGCCACAACTCAGACACAAGCGAAACCCTCAACAAGTGCCTCATAGACATATACAGATGGATGCCAACTAACAATCTCAAATTAAATTCGGCCAAAATGGAAATAATGATCTTGCCCCCAGAGGACACCACAACAAACTCCCAGCTGAACTGGCCACCTGGCATGAGAACGCAACCACATGTGGTAAAGACCTTGGCAATACTAAAAACTGCAGCAGGGATACTCCTGAGACCACATCCCACCAGCGCTTGGAAGCCCAACCTGGCTCCCAGTAAGAAAGCGAATCAAGTTCAAAGCCCTCTGCATTGCCCACAAATCACTACACGGACAAGGATCCGAATTCCTCCAGGCCAAAATCAACTGCTACCATCTAGGGAGAGACCTATGATCCAGCAATGACCATCAAATCGAAAGGAAACAATGCGAAAAAAGGAAATTCGGAGGAACAGCATTCTCATGCCTAAATGCCAATCTATGGAACACAATGCCAAAGTCAATCAGGACAATAGAAGACCATCTCACCTGCAGAAAATGACTGAAAATGTGGCAGTTCAACTCCCAATGACTAGCACAAAGCGACACTCCCAAAGGCACAACATGGACCGAAACGCTAAACGCCAACTAATCAACTCCTTGCTGCCTACTCCTCTCCAGCATACCTCACACGATCCTCTGGATCAGACTAGTTTCCACTGAAACACACGACCCATCCATGCACCACAAAAGTAACTGCCTTAAACAAATACCCAATCACTGGACGCTGCCCATCCGGACACAATAGCCCCAGTCCACACAACTCAAACACACAACACACCTAGACACCTGACCCGGACCAGATGCCAGTTCCTCCTGGTTCTACAAGCACCAACCGAAAATCATAATTTCTATCCTACTCCCTCTCTTGGTGATTAAAGACTGGGAACATTTGGAGGAGTTTCAGAGGCTGAGATTTACATCTGCAGAAGGGTCAGATCAAGATCCACACAAGTCTGATCCTTTTCTAGCTGTGCACATCTGAAAGGGGGTCAGATTGATGCTGATGCCAGGAGGTGGGTCAGACTGCTATGCACATCTGCTGGAAGGTAAGTGATTTTTGAGCACACCGGGAACGCCAGAACTAGGGGACACGGATGGAGAATGGTCGGAATGATGTGCCCATCTGGAAAAGGGAGAGAGCATGACATGGAATTCTGGACATTCAGAGCAAGCTCTCCCAGTTGTCCAAAGTGCAAATGTGGGCAAACCCATGGTATATCATTTTGGATGCATCAGCATCATGCAGATATATATTTCATTATCTAAGAATATCTGTGTGCTGGGGACTAGACATGCACACAACCATCCTTACCCAGAGACCCAGCTTCCCCCCCCTTGGTTCCTTCTCTTCTTAAGTTCTGTAAAGGAAGAGGAAACGTGTTCAGAAAGGTGAAGCAGAATGCAGCTTTGATCCAATGGAATGATAGTTGCCGTAGGCAGTCTCATCCTCGCATGCCCACTAAGATAAGTGTTCACTGTGTACTTAGTAATTCAAGCACACAATCTTTATATTTGACAAATATGTCTGTATTAAAAAGATCTGTGGTCATTTTTATGTTCCCAAAGTGCTCTTTGATTTCATACAAACGAGCCAGGTACCCTAATTGGTGATCTTTGTCTCCTTTCCCTTTCTCATAGGGATTTTACGAAAGAGTAAAACGGGAGTGTACCAGACTGTTTCTTTATCTTAGAATTGTAACCTTCTATTAGGAAATAAAATTATCTGATTATTTTAGGTTTGATAATGTGCTTTGCTCAGTAAGACAAGTGAAACATTCTTGTGACTAAAGTATTTACTGGAAGTAATTATTAGAAATGAACATTGTAAACTGGCTCCTTTTAAATTTGTATAATGCTAGTATAAATAATGTCTGTTTTAGATCGCTTATTTAGAATTGTATAATGCTAGTATAAATAATGTCTGTTTTAGATCGCTTATTTAGAATTGTATAATGTTAGTATAAATAACGTCTGTTTTATAGCTTATTTTGCTGAGAATACATACCACTTTGTCTATCAAGTTCATTCTTGGAAAGGGACCTGCTTGGAATAAAACCAGTGGACTGCTTCCTCTATTAGCACCAATGCAAAGTTTAATTTTGCTTGCTAGCCACTGATTGTTTAGTATTGATGATGGGCATGTGCCTCTGTTTTAGTATGCCCAAACGCTAATGATTAATACAAATATAGAAATATCAAACACAGTTGTAGACCCAAAATCCTGGTCCTGTGGTCCCCCTTACGAGTACCCTTCGCAGAGCCTATCCGTATCCCCCACACCCTCTCGACTTAGTGTGATGGCAACATTCCTGCAAGGCACAAGGAATGACAACATAGGTCTCTAAATACCAGGCCAGTCCCCATTTTTGTGGATGCCTCGGTCGCTGCTGCTGCCTTTCTACTTATGACCATAACGAAACACAGAATCGTGGATTCCAAAATATATTGGTGTTTTCGCTGGTTGTCAGCTATGGCTAGGGTGGCTCTAGTAAAAGAGCACCTGACAAAGCAACACGTGCCCACAGGGAAATCGACAGAAACTGAGAGCCACAAACATCTGAAACTGGACTAGTTTGCCATTTCCTGGTGTACTTTGAGTGAAGCTAACCTGGACAAGGCACACTCTGTCTTCTAGACAAAGGCCCAGAGCATGCAGGGCAAAGCGCGTTGCAGTCAATGGAGGGACACCTGCTGGGATTAGGAATGCCATTGTCTTGTCCAGAGAAGGACCCAGACCTAACCATGGCATTCCTTTCCATTCACCAACAAAGTTCTTCCAGCTGAACAAGGCATACCTATGTAATTTTGTATTAAAGATTAATGACTGGACAGGGCATGCCTGTTCAAAGTTCAGTGAATGACCTAGAGCAGGAATAATTCTTTCAGGTGGAGGATCCACAGTTGGATTAGACGGGTATTCCATTTGTTTTTTAAAGTATTATTTGCTAGACAACATCCTCCTTTAGTGTTGAGGGATGCTCCCAGATCTGGAAAACTGCATCTATTCAATGTTTGAAGACTAAGAAGGGCATTTTGTGATGAAGGACCCATACTGGGATAAAGTCCTCCATAACAATATCGGTGCAAGATATTCCTTCCCATTGTGCAATTAAAGATCGCCCGATAATTGGACACAAAGCAGGATAAGGCAAGTTCTCCATTGTCTGTTGAAGGACCTATTATTGTGGAAAAGCACAGTCTCCCACTGTGCAACCAAATGTCCAGTGCTGGCCAATACCTGTCCCGTCTTTAGTAATTGGTACAAGGCCTCCTAAGGGATGCCTGCACAGAATTTATTGCAGGCCTCTAGCTAGATGGCACAAGGCACCCAGTATCTGGTGAAAGACCCAACACTGGATAGAGAACGCCACCCCAGTTTCTATTGAAGTCATGAGCTGCATAAGGCACTACCTCTGTGTTTGATGAAGGACCCATAGCTGGACATGACACAAGATTACAGTGTCTTTGCAGGGACCAGATGTTGCCAATGTGGCCCTTGTCTAGAGATCATACGACCTGTTTGCACCATCCTTTAAGTGTCAGGAAGTCCTGATAACTGGTATTTATTTTTATAAGCCAACAGTCCTAAAATAGGTTGGGTATACAATGAAATTAAAAAAGGAATCGTTTCCAACCAATACTGAGTCCAACAGAAAGCAGCAGCAATAACTTGCATAGCCTTGCTTGGCCTGCACTCCACTGCACCCTACTGCAATTGCAAAGGAAGGGTCTGTTTGCTGTTATGATCTTAATTTCTGGAATTCAGGGCCAATGCGACTACAACCCCACCCCCCAGAGGAACACCACCTTCCTAAAGTGCCTGAAAACTTGGTTGTTGAGATCATCTTAGTAATAATGTACAATTTGTGACAAGGATATGAACAAGCCACCTCTAAATTTTGGGGAGAATTGATAACGACATGACACTTAGCATTCCCCTCTGGACACGAAGACTTGACTGTTACACACCTCCGGCTCCCTATTGAAAGCCAGCCTAATACAACACAACCCAGCAACGCGGTACGAGCCAGCACTATCCCTAACTCCCAAATGTTAACTGTTCACCAGCAATCACTAGCTGAGCATTCTCCACATTCACCATACTGCAACACGCCACCCTACACCATCCACAACCACGGGGCAGAAGTGATACGGAGTACTGGGCTGAGGCCATAACAGAGGCGGAGAGTGGGGCGTTCTCGCAACGTCCATCTGAGTAAACCCAAATATTTAGAAGACTAGTTCACAGAAACCGGGAGCAACTGCCTTTTCACCCCACTAACCCTTGCCGCCCCATTTCTTGCAGGACACTGGGCCAACACGCCATCAAACCTGGCATAAGCTGCACTTTGCAAGACCCAGTTACTTTATGTTGCATTACTGTGTATGAATTCACTATGGAAACAAGCCAATGGACATGTGCACGCTGGTGGAATCCGACGGGCATGTGCCCATCTGAAGAACCTGGAAGGTGGTGCTTGTCTGGAGTGTCAGACATACTGTGCACATCTGGCAGTTTTAGGGAGAGCTATGCATCTTTGGGACTGCCAGAGGTTTTTCTTCCCATCTGGGAGGGTGAGAATTGGAACATCCGAAGGATAAGCAAGAGACACTGCTGTCCTGCTTAATCTTTATCCTGCCCTGCTTACCCCCCGCCCCCTCACTGCCTCGTGAACCTACTTATTGCCCCTCGCGCCCTGCCCTTCTCAACCGTCCCCTTTGCCCGTCTCAAACTCCCTAACCCTGCAAGTCACCTCTGCTCGCATCCTGTCCATTGTTTATCACCTAGATTAGGGTGCAGCCTCACCCCTTTCTCTCATCCCCCCACCCACCTCTTCTTCCCTCGCCCATCTCTTCCCACCCAGTCTGTGACCTCTTCTTTACCTCTGCCCTGATCTTCTTTCTTCTTCTCCATCCCCTTTCATACTGGCCCTCACTTCTCACTTGGTCTGTGCCCCTGCCACATCTTCGATCTCTGTTCACACCCGTCACTCAGCCTAGCCCTTCCCTCTCGAGCAACCTGTGGGGTCTTTCAATGCTCCCCGCAGGCCTTACTCTCGACCTTCCCCACTCATCTGCCCATCTCTTTTTACCATGCCCCCCTCGTATCACCTAGACTATGTCTGCCTTACTCCCCCGCCACTTGATCCCTCTCTCCGCTGTCCTTTCACCTCCCACTGTCTCTCCCTGCTTACCCTGTCTCTCGCTTTTTACCTGACGGGTAGCTTCATCTTTCCTCCCATGGCCTGTCCTTCCATGTTTTCACATGCTTACGGACGGAATTCTCAGGGACTAAATTTAAGATCGCTCAGTGTATGAATGCAGTCTGCACTCCACTTAGTGGCTTTGCCCTGATACCTTGTACTGGGCCAAGGCTTTATAAACGAAGACCGTTGGTTTGCAACACAAGCATTCTTGAAAAGCCGCCCCTTGGATCTGGTTACTTGTTTCATCTGTGCAGCTCTACCTTGGTCCCACGTGCAGTGTGTTATGCCTCCTCCTGATCTCCAGCTGGCTGGTTGAGGGACACGCTCAGTTGGTTGGCTCTCTGCTTGGAGGGATGTTGATTTGCTTGTACTCCGCGTGGGCAGCCGGCTTCCTGCTGGACCCTCCAGTAGTCGGGGTCAGGGACGCTTCTTGGTGTAGAATCAGTCTGCTGCACTGAAAGGTGTGTATGCTAGCTCTTTTGGTCCTCCAGAAGGCGTTCAGCCGGTGAGCTTGCACTTATTCAGGTAGTGTTGTAGCACAGCTGCTCGTTCTCGTTCTGTATTCCGGAAACCGGTTTTCCCACCCCCATCCACTTGAGTGACCGATATCAAGAGAAGCAACAGGTAAAGGGAATACAGGTGGGGGATCCCTTGTAAAAAAAAAATAGAATTATGAATGAATGCAAACATTAGGAATGCTGCCTATTTACTGGCAGCATAAATGAGCCGCCTGTTTGGGGATTCTTGTGAAGTGTAGCCTTTGTACTCGATTTCCAGGTGGATTTTAGTTAGTCTATTAGGGTACCATTTCTGTTGGGAGTAGTCCTTCTGTGGCTTCTCCGGGAGGGGTACAGGATTGAAGTGTGGTACTTCTCAGTGAGGTGTCCGTCAACATGCGTTCTAGTGAGCATCTGGGTCTGCGGGTGCTATGTAACCAATGTGCTGTGCCAATAGGCGCTGCTGAGTGAGTGTGATGGATCACCAGGTTCTACATGGCCAATGCCCTGGGTCTTCAGGTGATGACATTCGCCTTCTAGATCACATGTAGATTTGTTCACCTTGCTTAACCCAGATCGTAATGTGTTTTTCTTTTCTTCCCCCCAGATGCTTCCTTTGGAACGCCACCCAGCTATTCCTACGATGTGGAGCGTTTAGAAGATCCACGCCGTCACCATGACATGATGCCATACATTGACGACTCGCCATCGTCCTCCCCACACCTCAGCATCAAGAGCCGTGGCAGTAGAGACAGCCGAGACACACTTTCTTCTGGGTCCTTGGAGTCTTCAAAATCTGTGAGTTGCAGCTGTCAGTTTGGGTGGCTATGGGGTATGAAAGAGGAAAGCGGGTCAATTCCTTTTAGGCAGTATCCTCTCAAGCACTCAAAGGGGTGGACAGGATGCCTCTCAATAATTGGTGCTTCACACACACACACATCTAGTTTCTATAGCACTCTTTCAGAGCAATATAAAGTCTTACCAAGTGTGCTCCTAGGAGGCCCCTTCTATGCTGATTTATGCAATCATAATGGAGATGCATTGCTTCCTTTGGGAGAAAAAAGAGTGAGCTGAAGGTTGGCGGTGGGGTGTTAGAAAAGAGATTGGATGTAATGTTTGGAAGAAGCGCAACACAGTGCTTTATTGTATTGGCTTCAGTACACATAGTCAACACCGTTTCTGGAGGTGGATTCGGGACTTGTGGTGCTCTTCATCCTGTGAGTGATGCCAGGGCTCAGGATGAGTGGCTGAGATCTGTAGATAATCGTAGGACCATGGCTCGAGTCATTCCACCCTGTGGGTGAACGCAGAGTGGTTGACGGTTGCAGGCCTGATGGTCGGTGAACTGCCTCTGAAGGATTGAGCTTCCAAGCGCGTGTTTTAGGGGCCATTTTGTCTCCGTGCTACACAGAGAATGACCTTTCTTTGGCAGAAGCCTCCCTCTGGAATGGCCTTCCTGCCCCTCTCTGTCCTGAGCCAGATCACCTTAAATTCGGGAAGCTTCTCAAGACCTTCCTTTTCTCCCCCTTCCCCCTCTTACCTCCCCCTGCCTTGCTAGCCCACCTGCCTCTGTCTGGTGGTCTGTCTGGTGGCCTGTTCCCCTCATGATCCTTACTGGGGCAGATGCTCCTCCCTCGACCAGTATCCCTTTTCCCCTTACCAGCCCTTCCCTCGGGTACCCTTCTCCGACTAGCCTACTGAGCCTAGTCCACCTCCCCTCCGTCGCAGTAACTGACGCCTACACTTACCTTTAGCACTTTCCCAGCCCCTTGGCCCCCTGCACTTCTCTCTCCTCCCCTCTCCCTGCACTTCCTGTTTACCTCATTTGCACGATCCAATAGTCACAAGGTCTAGTAGGACCCTTACTGTTATTTTTTGTACTCTCCTACCCTTGTCTTGTGGTGCCTGGAAACACTTGTTGATGCACAGGTGCCATACAAATGCTCAATAAATAAATCAAAATAAAATCCATCATCGTACAATGCTTGAATCTCGCTTGCCATATTGGCCAGCAAGATGACCACTTTCATTCACATTGTAGGGTTAAGAAGGAGAATTCTGGCACATGTACCCCAAGGAAGGATTAGTTAAGCCTCTGCATTCCCTCTTGGGCTTCCATTTCGCTCACCAGCGTGGATAAAGCATTCAAGTGGCCACACGTTTTGAACTAAAGTCTATTATTTTGCCTAAACTCTATTTGTGTGTATATTAAACATAAGAGAGTCGTTCTAATCATTGCTGCTCCACAATGAAACCAGAGCTGCACTGTGCAATTCTGTTTAGGTGGAGATGTGTAGAAGTAACTAAATTGGTTAATGTGGTCTCTGATGATCTTGGTCCGAATCATGGCCTCGCCAGTTTATCTGTGTGTTATGCGCAGCAACTCATTTTACCTTTGACGTCTGTTCCCTTCTCTTTCAAGTCCTTGGGAATGGGCTAAATGCTGGTCTAGAACTATAGTAAAGCACATGAATAGTGCAAGAGTTGATATGGGTTATAGCCAGAGCTGCTTACACCAAGAACAGATGTAGCTTTTGTTTATAAACATTAATTCTGATACTTGTGAATCTGCTTGGAATCGCATGCTGTGCATATAGTCCGACATCTAGTTGTAATCGCGCAGTATTGCATAATTGTTTCCAAGATCAAAAAGGGACATCGACACGGGCATGCCTGTGACACTATCCCGATTGTGACGTGTAGTGTACTGAGGATCCCTCCTGCGTCGAGGTCCACCAGATTGCTTTTTCCCGCCATACTGGTCGGTAGCTTTCTTGCAAAGCTTGCGTTGACGAGATTTATTGCTAAATAATATCACATCTTCACGCATCCTTTCAACAATGTCATCAACATCTGTTTCCTGTTTGCCGCCTGCGGCTCTTCTATTGAATTATCGATGGCTGGAGATGGCCTTCACTGTCAGGCTTTGGCCTTTACAGTAGGGAGAGCGGGGCCCGTATTCTCGAAATGTTCTCTTTAGAGAATGCCTTTTCTTAATTTCTCCTCTTTTATTTCCCTTGTCTGGCTGCTCTTCTTCCACTTAACGATGGAAAGGACTCCATTTAAATATTGCCCTTCCTGTAACAGCAATGCTACAGGAGACCACCCATTAGCGACAGCGGCACACATTCTCACACGACCAAGGCTAAACACACAACCCCTTGGCCTTCTTCGATGATACCGTTGAAGAGGCCTCTAGCACCCATAGACCCGTTGAAGGTTCCGGCGGGGCCTGGTGAACCTAATGGTTATCGGCGTGCTGTGCTGTTGAATGTGGCGCATGATACTAAGTCTCCTCCCCTAATGTTTCAGTGCCTGTTTACGACGTGTCGAAAGACACGTCGAAATGCGCTTCTTTTAAGCCAAACACATCCTAAATTAAGGGAGAAGCACACTAAGGCCTTTTCGCATGGTTCTGGTCTGGTCCATTACAATAGTCCTTAAAGGTGCCCAAAGGCCCTTTTCAGAAAGAGTTTGTTACGAAGCAGCTCCCAGCCTTCTTAGGTTGACATGCTAGGTTTATTACAGCTTCTCAGGACACCTTCACAAGCAGTTACATAGTCCTTAAGTAAGTTACATTAATAGGACAGAAACACTGGCAGCCCATCACCCAGGCTTCAGGCTGACTACCTGCCCAACATAGAATCTTCCCTCAGGCATTCCGACACTCAAGCCACAAACACTCCACATGACATCGCAACATTCCTTCTGCATTCCCACTACCAAGCTAAGCCAGACACAACACATCTCCTCCCCTTACATTGGCACATTGCACAGAGCAACAATACATAACGCATACACAACACACCTCCCCTCTTCCGACAACAACACAGACATTACACAACACACCTCCCATACACATCAAAATCATTCACACTGACTCGCATCATCAGGGCAAGCACACATGTGCTCTGACACTCAAACACTCGCCTCACACCCGATGCGCTGGCCAGGCACACCAGGACCAACAACTACTCCAACGGGGCATCGCATACTTTCCCTTCGCTGGGTAGACCGCTACCTGAATGTCCCGCCACAGTACAACACAGCACACACTCAACTTCTGTGTGCCGTACTATTCCTCAATGGACGTTACGCTGCGTCCTGAATACGCAGCCTCACGCCTTTGGGTTCCTTACTCAGAAATCCCCATCATTTCTCACCCTTGACGTGATACAGCCGCATTGTTTAAACCTCCCGATTCTTCCAACTCCTGAAAGTTCGGCTTGTTTAAACCTCGCAAGCAACGATTCCTGCATCTCCTGAATATTCGGCTCATTCGCCAACTGCTTCCATACTGACTGCACCATTCCCTTGCCAGACACAGGGTAGTGAAGATCTCTGCTCACCCAACGGTCACTGTCTCTGGCATCTACTGACTCTGCTTTATGCGCCATGATCGCTTTACCAGTACGTAGGACACATCCCTTCACCCTAGCTTCATTTACTTTCATTTTCTTCATCATGGGGAGCTTTCCCTTGGTTTGCCTTGCCCCTTGTTTTACCTGCTGGGACATATGATTACACCTAATGGGACAGCTCTGCTCTTCCTTTATGGGCAACCTCCCACTTTACATTGAAAGCAACTACTTTCCACTTCACTTAACCGAGACAGCATCACTTTTCTCCCTATGGGCCAGCTCCTTTCTACATCCTATGCAGCATGACTTCTCAATTTCATTACTGGGACACAGCTTCCTTTCATCTTCTGACGAGCTCCCTCTCCAGCCCCGGGACTCAGCTCTCCCTCCAGATCATGAGCTGCTGGTCCCTCATGCTACGGGGTCTACAGGGTCTTTTTCCTCCCCCTTTGGCGCCCTGGGTGATGGGTCTTACTCGTATTGGGGGCAATGTTGTCCTTCTCTTTCCTGCACCCCCCGCAGCAGGTTTCTTCAGCTTCCTACTTTTTCTTGCGTTCTTTAAGGCCGACTTGTCGCCAATGTTACGAAGCAGCTCCCAGCCTTCTTGGGTTGACATGCTAGGTTTATTACAGCTTCTCAGGACACCTTCACAAGCAGTTACATAGTCCTTAAGTAAGTTACATTAATAGGACAGAAACACTGGCAGCCCATCACCCAGGCTGACTACCTGCCCAAAATAGAACCTTTCCTCAGGCATTCCGACATTCCGACACAAAAACACTCCACATGACATTGCAACATTCCTTCTGCATTCCCACTACGAAGCTAAGCCAGACACAACACAGTTGGCTTTCCGACTTCCATAAACCCCAATTACCATCTCCTGGACTTGGGAAAGGTTGGAAGAGTGTATGGACGAAGTCTCTGAATGTATACTTTTTTTTCGTCAAAATTTGATGAGATTGATCAAAAAAGATCTAATTCCTTTGAGGGGCCCCTAGGCCCTGCAAGTCTCCTAGGCTCTAGTCCCCCGTGGTCATTCCTGCCTCTTCTGAACACGAACTACCTGAACCCTCTGAAGAAATCTTTCCCGACGATCAGTATGATCAAGATGAAGATTTGTTCTATTTATTTAATGTGTAGCTGCACCAAAACCAAGGGCATCAAGGTGCTAGTTGCAAGACAGGTTAGAAAGTTGCAGGCAGTAATATGTTAGCGGACAGATAGTCATGGTGGAGGAGGCCCTCTAGGTGAAGAGCCAAGTTTTTAGGAGTTTGCGTAATGTCCAGTAGGATTGTTCAGATCTCAAGGTGAGAGGTAGGATATTTCATAGTGCACCACAATGATGGGTCCCAAGACCCTGTTTCCCAGGACCCAGACGAATGGCTTAATACAGATGACCTGGGTGACTAGCCTACTACCCCTGCTCATGAAGCAGAACCTGGCAATATTTTCTTGGACGTCACTCATGTTACCCAGCCCAGGGAGCCTTCCCCTATTAACAAACGGCTGCTCTTCAATAATAATCTTAGGAATTTGTTCCTCAGGAGACAGTGCCTGACTCCAACTTTGTGGAGGACATCCTCAAACAAAAGGTTCCGGTCAGCCGGCTAGTCCCCTTCTCAACTCCATTAAGCATATTGCTCCCACTTTACTTACGCCCTCCCTTATCCCGACAGTGAATCCACACGTGGAGCAGATGTTTCAGCCAGTGCACTCTGATCCCCTCTATATTTGGGGACACTCCATTTCCAGACTCCTGGTAGTCACCACAACAAGAAAGCGTGCAGGCGTTCCCCTGTCTTCATCTGAGGCTCCTCCCGATAAAGACTGTAAGAAACTCTCCGCCTTGGGCAAGATAATTATTTCTTCAGGGGCCTAAAGTACCCGCATTGCCAATAATACCGTTCTGCTCACTAGCTTTAGTAATGTCCAGTGGGGTCTGGTACAGAACGAAAACTTCAAAATGTTCCTGTATCAGCTAAATCACAACTACTTGCAATTGTGCTGGAGGGTCGCCAAGTCCCGCAAAATATTCTCAAGAACACGCTTGGCGCTGCAGAGACGGCTTGCAGAGTGTTAGCAGAGGGGACTCTTTTAAAACGCCATGCTTGGCTGAAGAACTCGGGGTTTAAACCTGAGACACAAGCCTCAGGTCACAATCCACGAACAAACACATCAACCTATTGGAGCTACTAGCAGTACTCGAAGCCCTGAAAGCCTTTCAGACACAACTGCAAGGGCAGACCGTTCTAGTCTTTACAGACAGCACCATGACCACATTTTACTTCAACAGGGAGGTGCTCATTCTTCAGGGCTGTCCAATCTGTTAGAGTATTTAGAAATGTGCACTCAAACACATGTTCCTCCTGCCACAGCACGTTCCAGGGGAACACAATCTTCTTGCAGACGTGCTAAGCAGAGATGTTCAGTTACCCATTAGAACATGAGTGGCGCTTGCACGAACACATTTTGCACGTCTTTGCAAAATGGGGAATCCAGCCAGCGACCTCTTCTCAACACTGGAGAATGCACTATGCCCAGAATGCGTCTCCAGGTATCCTCAAAAACAACTCCTCTCCTCAACAGGATAATTCACAAGATGCACCAGGAACAAGTTAAACTAATCCTGATAGCACCAACGTAGGCCCGTCAGCCGTAGTTCTCCCATCTCATGAGATTGTCGCTGTGCCCTGCGGTGAAACTGCCTTGTCCCTACAACATGCTGTCCGAAGATCAAGGGACAACACTGCACCCTTGCCCTCACTGAGCAGCATGGCTCCTGCGGTCATAGATTTTGGGCATCTTCAACTGGC
This sequence comes from Ambystoma mexicanum, assembly GCF_040938575.1. NCBI lineage: Eukaryota > Metazoa > Chordata > Amphibia > Caudata > Ambystomatidae > Ambystoma > Ambystoma mexicanum. The sequence goes on from NC_090932.1 coordinate 1,560,641,758, forward strand.
TCCAAAGGTGTATGGACATTTTTAGAGAGTCACAGAAACCAAATAACAAGCACTGCTATTCCAGTAAGTGGAAACACTTTTGTCATTTGGTGTGATACTGTAACATCCACCCAATTGATTGTTCACCCACACACACAGTCATTTATCTAACTCGCCTCTTAGATGCAGGACTAGTTTTTAACTCGTTGAAGGTCCACCTTGCTGCCCTCTCTGATTACACCACCTCTCAAAGCATGGTGGAAGGACCCAGTAATCAAAGATTTCATGGAAGGGGTGAAAAGACTTCTCCAACCTATTTCTAATCCAAATGCTGCATGGGACTTGAATTCTGTCCTTTCTAAGCTTATGCACCCTCCTTTTGAGCCAATGCACAAAGCTAGTGTTAAGGCGCTCACCTATAAGACGGCTTATATTAGGAGAGTTAGCGAACTACATGCTCTTAGTTCAAGATACATTTGTTACTATTTATAAGAATGAAGTGGTTTGGTTTTGCACCCAAATTCATTTTGAGGTTCCACTAACTCGGCTGAGACAAGCCTCCATACACTCGATGAGAGCAGTGATGTATTACCTTAAGACAAAACCACTACGAAAGACGGGTCAATTCTTTGTCTCCAATGCCACTAGTAGAGAAGGGGAACTGTCTCCAAGTTGGCTATCTCCAAATGGATTGTTAAATGTATCCAAATGTGTTGCTCTCTGTCTAACAGAGAGTTACCGTTTACGCCTAGAGCACATTCCTCTTGAGGCACAGGTGCTACTATAGCTTTCATTGCAAATGTTTCTCTTGATTATATTTGTAAAGCAACTGCCTGGAGTTCTGTTCACACCTTCACTCAACATTACTGCTTAGATACACACTCTCAGACCGATTCTCAGGAGGGTCCGGCAGTGTTGGGACATCTCTCCGCTGCTGTTCCTTCTCGCATCCCATCACCATCTTCTGGTACTGCTCTCTAGTCTATTCACAGCATGTGGTTCTAAGCAGATTCACAAGCATCAGAAGACCTGCATCACTCACTGTGATAGTATTTCTGGTGCTTCTCTTCTTAGATTCATATGCGCCCACCCTTCTTCCCTTCGTGGAGTTGAAGGAACATAGACATCTTACACCTGTTCCTCTGTGCTCGCTCAGGTATTCTCTTCAGGCTCCCTAAAAGCAGAACAAAAACAGTCTAGGGGGGAGGAGTGGCTCGACGCATAAGGGATCTTGGGTACACTACACATCATAATAGGGATGGTGTTACAGACATGCCCAGGTCGACCTCCGTATTTGATCTTCGAAAAATAATATGCAATACTCTGCGATTAACGCTAGATGTCGGACTATATGCATAGCATATAAGCAGATACAAGCACCAGAAATATGATTACGGGGAGTAATGTATGTGTTATATTCACTGTGTGAAACAGCTTTATGCTGAATGCACTAGATAATTCAGAAACAAATGGGCTTGTAACATTGTGTAAAAAGTTAATTAGCACAGGTGCTTAACTCTTCCAACAGCCTGTGCCTCACTTGCATATTCAGTCACACGTCTCTATGACTTCCTGCTTTCAGCTTGCTGGAAATCTTGCCTTTTCCCTTATAAATGCGATCGCTTTACTTTCAGTGATAATAATCTGTGAGCGCTTGTAAACTTGCAACAAGAGACAGATTGGGGTTGAGGTTGATAAGGTTGGGAAATGAGTAGCTGTTCCGGTCGGACTGGGATATTAAATCGTCCTGGGCATCATTAAAAAACTGGGCACTACCCAAGGGGGTGAGGGTGGTCGAATGTATTGTAACGAGTGCTTTTTAAAGCATATTTGGTTGGTTACATTGACTAAAACTAGACCAGTAACTCATGAAACACGTCCACTTTGGTGAAAAAAGGGCCCATTATGGCCAAAAATCTTCCCCACACTAGAATGTTGGCCTTTGCTATGGGGTATTGCGCTGTATTCCAGTCTGAACCTGTTAAGGAGGGAGCGCAAGTTAGCTATTGCAAGCAGATCGGCACCACGGCTCTGTGTGCAGGTAAGCCTTCAGGTGTTTATGTGCTGTGACTCACCTGTAACAGCATTTTTCAAGTGACTGTATCCTCCCCAGAGCCATAAAAAAGATTATTCCCAAACGATGGGCCTCACACTCGGGACACCTTTATGTGTATATTTAAAAATACTTTTCAAAAGATTATTTTTAATTTAAAAAATATCTAAAGTCGGTTTGACTTGTACCAAACCAGAATAAAATGAATAGGCTCCTAAGCAGTAACTCGAACTAGAGTACTGTTAACAAGTAGACAAATATAAAAAAAAAAATACTGAGTGACAATTGCACTAACTGGGGAGAAAGGTCCCTAGCGCTGAGCTCTATGCAGTGCTGTTTTCAATAAGGGTGGAAGTACTCGCATATCTCCGTTAAAGGAATCTTCTTCAGTTCTCTGCATTTGCTGCCTTACCCATGACCGAATGAGTTATTGTACAACACAGAAGGGCTTTATTGGGCTTTTCTTGGCTTCATGCAGGACAACGTCTATAAATAGCAGTTCTTGCATTTCCTCTTTGTTGGCTTTTTCTCTATGATCTCCTCACCCCCCACCCTTGTGTGGTAAAGTTTTGGTCAGACCCACCATGCCCAATTTTTCTTTCACGTAATAACCCAAGCCAGTCTTATTTTTATGCTATGTGTCCCAGGTTAATCTTGCAAAGTCAAACATGTGCAACAAGAAAAATGGACTGAGAAGGGCATGCCAACGAGCACTTATTTGTCCATGTTTCCTGTGTCGTCTGATATCAGTAGTGCTTGGTCGCTCTAAAACCCGCTCTAGGGAAATCCCACTACTTGTTTTTGTGCGGGGACCGAGTCGGGGTCATGCATACATGCCATGTGTTTAGAGATTGTGGGCAAGGGTGATTGGCATGGGGTGATAATGATGTGTTATTTATATATTTTACATAGAACATATATACATCCAATATAGCCCAACCGCAGTTGGTACTCTTTTATCGACCTCGGAAGGGTGAATGGCTGGGTTGGCCTTGCTGGGATTCAAACTTGTGATCTGCGGATCACGCAAACATCGCAGCACCAAGGGTTCAACCAATGGAGCTATTTTACCGGCTCTTATCGAGTAGTTGTGACATGATGCTTTGGAGAAATGTGGTGCTGATTAGGCTAGGCGGTTAAAAGGTTAGGGGGTGGTTAGTATTGGCTTTGGGCGAGGGCATGCCACAGGGCGCTACCACGGGTCCTTGCCATCAAATAACTGTAAGTAAGAAGTAAGAGATTTGCCAAATGGAATCATTTGGTACGTTTTTACATTGTGAATGGGAATTAACATAACATTTAACAACTCGAGCACAAATGGCATCTGCGCTATGATACTACCGACAAGCAGTAGTATCGGGCCAGTCTCTCAGCCTATTTGGCGGCTATTCTTATAGCCAAAAAACGTTACTTTGCAGAAAGGATTGGGACTGCCCTTAACCAACTTAAACCCTATTTTCGGTAATTAATTCTCTGTCATCTTCTACCAAATGCACGACCGCTATTAGACCTACTCAGGAGTTATGTGACTCCTTATCTGACTCTTTTTATCACTAAAGTCGAAACTATCTGTGCTAATATTGCAGGGAGTCTCGTTCCTGGGACTCGCACTGCTCCATCTGGATCTACCCACCTCTCTGGATATGGACCACCCCAGGCCCTCCTGGTCACATTTCCCGATATTCTCGGAAGACATGGGGCCTCATTATGAGGTCAGCGGCAAGGGGTTATCGGCGCCGGTAAGGATGCCGGTGCCGTTAACCCCTTACCGCCCTATTACGAGGTTCCCTTGTGGGACCCGCTCAGAACGTCTGGTCCGACCAGACGTCCTTTGCGGGTCCCGCTAGGGGACTAGGGAGCTAATAACGGGCCCGTTACTAACGGGCCCGTTATTAGCTCCCTCCCCATTCCCATTGAGTCCTATGGGGGCTCGAATGGGGATAGCTTCCCTGAATGGGGAAATACCGGGTCCTCCAAGGTTGGAATGACCCGGTAAGTCCCCATTCAGGGAACCCGGACCGGGACCCGAATTTGGAGGCAGCAATGGTGCTAATATCACCATGGCGGCCTCCAAACTCGGAATAAGGCCCATGGTCTCCAAAGCTCTGCTAGGGATTAAGTCCTGCTCTCCCTCGGTCCGCTCCCTCCTGCAGTGATGAAACGGCTTTCTGAAAATCTTCTAGGCAAAATCACCTCAGCTGTAAATCTTTCCTGCCAGTCGGGTTTCATTCCTCCCGAGCTTAAGGCTGCCCTTGTTATACCTCTTTTGAAGAAGCCATCACTTGATCCCTCTCTTTCGTCTAACTTTCGTCCCATCTTTCTCCTACCCTGTCTCATGAAACTGTTAGTCACTCGTGTCCCCTCTACTGTCTTCCTTTGTTGAGTCATCTAAAATGCTGGACCCAGCCCAGTCCGGTTTTCATCCGCGTAGGGGGACGGAAAGTGTTCTGGTCTCCGTACAGGACGATATGGCCCAGCTGGTTGACCGTGGTGGAATCGGCGCCCTTTTTCTTTTAGATCTGTCAGCGGCATTCGACACCGTGGATCATACAACCCTGCTCGCTCGCCTGGATCTGATCGGTGTCTCGGGTCGGGTACTGGCCTTGTTTGGCTCCTTTCTGGAAGACCGATCCCAAACTGTCTCACTTCCCCCCTTTTATGTCTAAATATTCTCACCTCTGCTGTGGTGTTCCGCAGGGCTCTGCTCTGTCCCCTATTCTGTTCAACATTTACATCTTTTTGCTGATCTGTCTCATCCGTTCCTACGGCATCGGGTGCTACTCGTATGCAGACGATACCCAGCTACTGATTCGCTTAGATATGGATCAGGCTGAGGTGTCGTGTCTGCACAAGTGCCTGACTGCCGGGGGACAGTGGATGGGGCAAAATTGGCTGAAACTGAATGGGGACAAGACTGAGGTGTTCGTCGTGGGTTCCCCCCAATCCTTCACTGTGGATTTCCTCTTTCTGGCCTTCTTCTCTATGCCCTCTCCCGGCTCCCTCCACCAAGGTAAAGAATCTTGGCGTCATCATGTCAGTCAACCTGTCTTTAGGCCCTCAGGTCTCTGTGGTATGTCAGCAGGGGCATTTTCAGTGGAAAATTCTTAGGAAAGTGTTCCACCTGATTCCTCCCCTGCTGCATCCTCCTGTAGTTGCAGCAATGGTGCTTAGCAGGTTGGATTACTGCAACTCTCTGTACCTCGCTCAACCCAAAGGACTGTTCAGTAGATTGCAGCGCCTCCAGAACCTGGCTGCCAGGCTGACAATGGCGCTCAATATGGGTCTCATATATCCTCGCTACTCCGGTCTCTTCATTGGCTTGCTGTTGCACAGCGTGTTCAATTTAAGTCGCTGTGCATCGTTCACCGGGCTCTCCTTAGCCAGGGAGGGAAGAGTATCTCTGTGCTAAATTTGAGCGGTACATCCCTAACCGTCCACTGCGCTCAGTTTCAGCAGGTCTGCTATCGGTGCCTCCCTATCGCCGTTCGCGTCTAGATGGTCAGGCTTTTTCTATTACTGCGTCACAACTATGGAACAGTCTTCCATTGACTTTGAAGTCACTGTCCAATCACCTAGTCTTTCGGAAGGCTCTGAAGACCTATCCCGTCTAGGTATATTTTGTTCTTGGCTGGGTGGCTCCTTGCCTGTAGTCTTCCTCCTCTCAGTGCCAAGATGCCCTCTGGTGAACGCACGCTCTATAAGTAACGTTAACATAACATTAATGTAGGATAGCATAACAATCAGCAGTGTATAGTAGACTGGCCCTCACCGCGAGTAACAGAATCTGGTACAGTATTGTTTTGCCGGTACTTTTCAACATGGTAATGCTGTAGTTTGGATGTCCATGTTACAATGTGGTGTGTGGTTGGCCTTTTCAGTTACTAGTGCATGGTGTGTCCGGATGCATTGCATCTCGTTCCCATATAAAGCTAAGTGTTGCTGCAGTTGCAATATCTGCGAGGTGACGGTGGGCAGTTGGAAGAGAGGCCCTAGCCAATTCACTACAAATTGTGGACTTGGCCTCCTAACTAGGGAAGTGCTAAATGGGCGAAATGTATGCTGCAAAAAAATTGTTGAATTCTGGGCAAAATTCCCCCGCTATGCCAATTTTGCCCACGATCGAAACTGCCCATTTAGGATCTGTTTTCCCACAAGTATTGTTTCCCCCAACCCCCAGATTTTAGTTTTTCTAGGGGCTTTGAAATGCTTTGGTGAACAAAAAAAAGAAAATTTCAGAGGAACACATTTCTGAAAAGAATAGCTTATAAAGTGGTAAACCAGTAAATAAATATGCCCCGCCAACACACCGGAATTGGAGGCAAATAAGTTTTTCACACATTTAGCCCTGACAATATTGTGATATAGCACTGTTGTTTTGTATGAAAAGACATATTTTTTATTTATTTTTATTTTATTGTCATAGCCATATATTAAAACCATATAATACATACTTATGACTTTTAACATATATAAGAAAATAAAAATGAATTTTTCTTTTTTTTAACAAATACACTTAACAAAGAAGAAAGTTTAAGGATAAAACAAATTAAAATATCACTGAAGCTAACTCGAAAAATCAAAGCCATAACTCATGCCTGTGCCCCTCCATGGAAGTCTTTCAAATGTGGCAATCTGCTCCACGTCGCTACTCTCAACTCTCGCTCTGCTGTCAAACACTCCGACATCTGACGACTCCTCGAAGAACTTGATCAGGATGTCCTCAGTCTCACTCCCAGGCCTCCACTGATACGCTTCATGGGTCAGATGACCGCAAAGGTGGGTGGCAGTACAGGGGACAGAGAGCGTCAGGTGGGAGAGTGGTTAGTCCATGAGAGAGGAGTCGTGAGAGGGTTAGAGAGGGGGCTGTCTGAAGAGTTAAGAACATTCAGGGTGTGCCCGGCAGAGTGTGTCGGGACGGAAGGTAAAATAGAAAGAGAGTCTCAGAGAGGTTAGAAGCATCCAGGTGGATGTTGAGGTCTCTGAGGATGAAAAGTTGAGCGGTAGAGGCAAGGTAAGACTGAGCTTCTCCTCATCGGCACCCCCACTCCCTCTTTTCCCATCTCTCTCTGGCCAGCCTCTCTTGGCCCTCTTCCTGCTCCCCACCTGCAAGGCTAAAAACCTCTGGGTCATCTTCGACTCCACACACTCCTTCTCTCCTCACATCTCTGACGTCTCTAAGAAGTCGCACTACCAGCTGCACCTCCTCAGAGGTATTCTTGCTTTCCTCATCTTCCCACAGAAGCTCACTGTCTCCAGAGCCCTGGTTCTCTCTAGGCTGGACTACTGCAACAGCCGCCTTCTGAATCTTCCTGCCTCTACTCTTGGCCCTCTGCAACTAATCCAGAACAGGACTGCAAGACGCCTCAAGCCCAGGAATCATATCTCTTCAGCCCTGCAATCTCTCCACTGGCTGCAAGGATCAAGTTTGAGACTCTGCATTGTCCACAAGGCTTTCTGCTGGGGCTGGGGACCACACTAAATCCAACTCTCGCTTCGTAAGCACTTTCCTTCTCGAGCCCTCTGCTCATCCAACTCTGAGGGTCAGGCGCTTCTCCAGGCAGAGAGTGAGGGGTAGATCTCTCACCTCGGCTGGTGCCTCCCCCTGGAACAGCCTTGCTGCCTCTCTCAAACTTGAGCAGGACTACCTCAGGTTCCATAAGCAACTCCAGACCTTCCTTTTCGCTTATGGTTTCTCTCTCTCTCTCTCTCTCTCTCCCCCCTGCTGATGTTCTTGTCTGCTGGACTCACTGGTTACCTGGCCTCCCTCTCAACCTTATGGAGACCATGCTCCTTCATGACCAGTAGCCCCATGCACTGCCTTCAGTCCTACCGCACACTAGGGACTGACTTCAGTCCTACTGCACACTAGGGACTGTATCTGCAACCCTAAAGTCCCCTGCCTCCTTGCACTTACTTAGGGCTGGCCACCCCGGCAGCACTTACTTGTGCTCAGCTTATTGCACTCTCCCCTTCCCTCCCCCTGGCACTTCTCCTCTCCCTTCCACTTGCAACATCTGAATGACACAAGGCCTAGTAAGATCGTTTGTTTGTGTTCCCCTTTGTCTTGCCCTTCCTTGTCCTGTTGCTCCTAATAAACACTTGTGTACAGGTGCGTTACATGTGACTTATCCTATAATAACTGGGCAAAAACCCCATACTATTCTGACTCGCCTCTGCAGACTGCTTCCAATTACACATTCATTCCCATTCTGCTAGTTTCAATTTTCACTTTCTTCTCCTTGGCCTTCTCTCTCTCTTTCTTACTCGCTCTCTTTTTTTAAAAATATATCATGTAACTATTGTACAAAGTGCCTGTAGCCAAGGCTCAATTGGCTGCCTGGGGAATCCGCTCACTACCGTAAGAGTTCTGGGAGTCATAGAAGTCCTAGACTGCATGGCTTAGTTTGCTGCGCGGCAGGCTAAGATCCCTGGCGTACCGCACCCTATGTTACTCTGGTGCTGTGCCCAGTGCGGCTTTCAAGCACTCTTTCTGGCAGGGCAACTCCCTTTGGGCAAATAACCGCTTTTTCAGACGTTCGTCAGGCAATTGGGCGGGGCTAGAATTCCAGGTCCTTTGGCCCAAACATCTACCACAGAGTCTCCAGCATGCAGGCACAAGTCCAAAAGCACCCTAAATCGGCGGGTGTGGAGGCAGCTCCATTATTCTTGCTTCAAAATGCTCCTGAATCCATGGAGGAGGTTCTTCACTGAAAGGTTGTTGAGCTGCACAGAAGAAAAGACGTACAAAGTGGAATGAGCATTCCTCCGAGGACCCACGAAGCGTGGTGCACCGTCCCCTAGCCTGTAAAGGACAGCGTCGCTAGAGTTAGGCGAAAAGGAATGGGATAACACGAAGGCAAGGCAGTGTGAGGAGTGGGCAGAATGCCTGGCACTCCTTAGAATGTGCAGTCCCACTATACTGCAATCGGGCATTCGTGGGATCTCTGAGCCATTGCAATGTACAGCCCTGGAACAAGGCTCTAGGATGATGCAGGGCTACTAACGGACCTCCGGGAATTTGAAGCCTGATCCTGGCTTCAGTCGACCACCCAGGAACACAGAGGCAGGCGGTTCTTTACACTGGATCCCAGAATGCTGCTAAATCCTTGCAGAAGACTCCGCCTGGAGTTCCCCCACTTCTCAAACATGCATGCATTGGCCAACCATGATGCCGTATTCTTTCACTCGTAACGTCCTATCCTTCCTAGGCCTGGGCAGGTGAGGGTAGGCAGGGCAAAACCCAGACCACACTGAAGTTCTAGTTAGTATAGCGGTTTCTAAACTGAGTTCTCACCTTGACGGAGGTGAATCAAGCGAAAAGGTGTTTCTTTCGCAGCAGACACAGCTGGGCTGGAATCTACCGTGAGGGACTGTCGAACCTTATCCTCCCTGTGAGGTTTCAGCTGGGCCTGCCCAATCTTGGCCTGCGAAGAAAGAACGTTTTAAATTGCAATTAATTCATAGTGACGCAGCCAGACTTCTTTTATTTGAACAGGCAAGCTCACATCTCCTCTGTCTTTAAAGACTTGCACTGAAAGATAGACTTCAAGACACTTTTAACGGTACATAAAGCTTTGTTACCATAAATGTCTGGCCTTTATTCGTAGCCGCTTTATGTGGTGCATTACTGGCAGACAATTACAGTGCACTTCTGTGAGTATCGGACGGGCCAGATCAGGACAGAGACGCAGAAATGCTCCCACACCTCACCTGGAGGGACTACGGAAATTCAGTGCCTCATGTCGGGACAGCAATGCCAATTAACCAATCCACTAACAATTTCACCCCTCTGCATACATCTCTCAAACTGTAACCAAACACAACCACAAGCCTACAGCACAATAATCCCCACAAACTTCACTACACTGCAACAACAAAACAAACAAACATAGACTCGCACGACGACTACCGACCGTAAAGCACCCCAAGCCCAGTCAACGGACCCACCGGGCTGAGGCTGCCAACAGCACATCACTGCTCTCTTGCACTTTTCCATCTTATTCCCACTAACTCACCCCCCTTCAACCCCCTGGCCCTTTTTCAGAGCCGCCAGGGGACCACTCCGGTGGTGATAGTGCGCGGTACAAATATCCTTTAACATTAACTTCTGCCAGTATGCTGAAAGTGCGGAAGTTCAAATACCAGCATGGAGAGGCCAATCCTTTAGCTGCTTGGCACCTAAACTACGGAATGGCCTCCCACTTCAGCTGCGGTCCATTTCGAATCACCTTGAATTCAAATGTCACCTCAAGACCTGGTTGTTTCTGAGTTAAATATTATACCAGCCTCGAGGGCAGGGTTTTTCCTGATGTAGCCGCATCTAGGAGCCTCCTTGAAGGGGAGCAGTTTGCTCTACAAATGCATTACCTACCTAACTAGCTAGAGGGCATCCTAGCCACACATAATCTTATTTTCAGTACAGAAGGGCCTGCCTGCCTTTCAAGCCGGAACCTTTCAGGCCCGTCGAAATGTTTGGAGATGGTTGATATTTTACCACTGATAAGGAGTTAGAAATCCACCCCGTTCCTATCCCTGCTCTGACCTTGAATTCCATTATCTCATAAAACTGTTATAAATAGTATCTCCTGTCAGCTTTCACTGCCAGATCTCATAACCTGAAAGTGTCACTTCCGTTTCATGCATTGAGCCTGGAAGCTCAAACGTGGTTACTTCTTTTCGCCTTTTGGCCAAGGGATGGAATGGCTGGCGGGAATACTTGTGCCACTAACATGGGGCCGTAGCATCTTCTTGGCATTTAATGGAGTTGCGAATTTTTGGTAATCTTACATTTCAGAGACTAACAATTCAATTTGAAAGCCTTCTGGCCATTTTCAGGATCACCCGGCAGTTTCCAGTGGCCATGCTTCAAGAATTTAGGGAACCGGCAGTCACATTGGGGGGAAGCAACGTTTTTTTTTTAGCTGAAGCATCCTGCTTCTGCCCCTGCATTCAGGTCTAACGTGTGCAGAGGTCTCAGAAGTTGCCCTGTCGTCCTTGATGGGCCCTTTCCAGAGAAACTATTCTCTGAAACTTTTATGGGATGAGATTGTTTCTGCTGCAAGCAGATACATTTCTGGAGAGTCCTACAGGTTGGAAGCATAGCTGACCACTGCCAAATGGTTGCCACACATACTCAAAACATTCTTAGATTAAACGCCCATAGATTTCACCATACGACATACTCCGCCCAAGTCTTTTATGCAGCTGGTCTGCGGTCATTAAATTCTCTCCCTATTTAAATGGTTTACTTCCATCTTGAATACATTTTCTGAGGTTTATGAAAAGAAATTAAACAGAATATATGCTTAAATTGTGTCCCTTTTCTCTTTTTTTTTATTCTATAGATGGTCTGTTACTAGTTATGTTATGTTACTTGGCATTTATATAGCGCCTTATGTGTCATTGGTATGACCTCAAAGCGCAGGTAGGTTGAACGCCCTCGGGAACCGCAGTTCGTCAGTAGAGCGTGAGTGTCGTATGGTGCGTGGGCGCACCGGATATGTGTCCAGCTGGTGTGGTTGTTGCATTATAGCCGCTTCTTAGCAGTAGGTGTGGTGCTTAGGAAATCAGTTGGATGTGTTCAGTCTGGAGGGTAGACACCCAGACTGAGTTCTGGCTGCGTTAGGCCTGAGGAGACGCCTAAAATAGCCGGTATGTGCTCAGCTAGCTGTGTTTTATTAGGATGATGAGGTGTTTGTGGGGTCATGTTAGTATGAGAACAGCTAGGCTGAATGTGTCATAGCATACCTGTGTTCTAGTTGAATGATGGTGTATAGGAGGGAGTAAGCGTAGTAGTGCGATATGGTGGTTATCAGTAAAGCTCCTGCGACCAAGCACAAGAGCAGGACAGGGGGCGGGGGCGTACATGGCGGCATATGTTTTTATAAAGCGACAGGATGGATAGCATAAACATGTGATACAGATAACATGGGGATACAGGTACATAGCATATACATAGCATAAATAGGAGATACAGAGATATACAGAGATATATCCACTCCATCCACTAAACTTTAGCACAGTGATATTAGTCACACTTTCTAAATTCTACTATACTACAGTGATGCTATTAGGCACACTTTCTAGATTCAACCCCAGCACAGTTACGCTATTAGGCACACTTCCTACGTTCAAACTTTGGCACAGTGACGCTATTAGGCACACTTTCTAGATTCAACTTAAGCACAGTGACGCTATTAGGCACACTTTCTAGGTTCAAACTTTGGCACAGTGATATTAGGCACACCTTTTAGATTCAACTTTAGCAAAGTGACGCTAGTTAGGCACACTTTCTAGAATAAACTTTAGCATTGATATTAGTCACACTTTCTAAGTTCAAACTTTGGCACAGTGACGCTATTATGCACACTTTCTAGGTTCAAACTTTGGCACAGTGACGCTATTAGGCACACTTTCTAAGTTCAAACGTTGCCATATTAACGCTATCAGGGTACACTCGATGTTGGGAGCAAGGTCTAGATGGAGGGGTTCAATATTGTGATGTTATTAGGCTACGAATAATCGTTTCACCTTAATATGTGAAAGTACGATGTAACGCAGTGATACTTTTAAAAAATTTTAAGTAGAAGTGGTAGGGATTTCTGGCATGAAGTAATTGCTTCAGTCCCCACTCTTACCACACTTACTTTTTGGTTGGTGGTGGATGATGGCAGACTACTGGCTACTCCTGCAGATACTATCTGGGGGTGTCCTTTGCCTCGGGGTCCTTAGCCAATGGGGCTGCCGGGCAGAGGGCTGCCCTGGAGTGATCAGTAATGTCCCCTTTGAAGGGCCAATCGGGTTGCGGGCTAGGGAGGCGGGTTAGGCAAGACCAGAAAGCGGGAGCGAGGGGGTGCGGGGGGAGTTTTTGAAGTTATTTTGGACAGAATAGGGGCTCAGAAGGAGGCTCCACTCACCTTGTGCACCATGAAGGAAAACAACTGGAGTGAGCTCTTGGTGTAAAAGTCAGGGTTTTGTTTGATAATGAATAGCACAATTGAATACATCTTACTATCCATCTGGAGATGGCATTTTTCGAAAAAAATGCGGTCTCCTTCTCTGCCTGTTGCTATGGAGACAAACAGTTGATCTGTTTTTCTAAGCGGTCTGGTCTTGTTTACGTAGTAAAGAACCGCTCTCCTCACATCTAGAGTGTGGAGTTTTACCTCAGCTGAGCTAGTTGGTTTCTGAAAGAAAGCCGGAAGCTTAATGGATTGGTTCACGTGGAATTTAGAAATGAATTTAGGGAGAACCTAGGATGTGCACGTAAAACCAATGTATCTTTGTGAATGATAAAGAAAGGATCCTGCACTGACAATGCTTGCAATTCACTAACTCTTCTTATGGAAGTAATAGCCACTAAGGCAGTTTTGTGTGTCAGGTGTTTAAAGCTTGACTTATGCATAGGCTCGAATGGGGGCCCCATGAGCTTTGCTGAAACTACATTGAGATTCCCAACCTGGTGGTGGGTTTGAAATAGGAGGGTGGAGTCTCTTTACTCCTTCCGTGAATGCTTTAATGACTGGAATCTTCAACCATGATACCTTGCTTTGAGAGGTGGTATAAGCCGATAAAGCCACCAGGTGGACCTTTATAGAGTTGAACACTATCCCAGAGTCTAACAAGTGGCGCATATAGTTGAGAATGTGAGAAGGACTACATTCTATGGGGTTTATTTGTTTGGACTGGCACCAAATTACATATCTCTTCCACTTGTCGAAATAATAGTGTCTAGTGTCAGGTTACCTTACTTCTTTGAGGATATCCATACACCGCTGTGGTAGATAGAGGTGTCGGAACTCTGACTTCAGGAGCCATGCTGCCAAGTTCATTGAGTGTGGCTGAGGGTGTACCGCTGTTCCTCCGTGTTAGGTTAACAGGTTGGTTAGGTACAGGAGTTGGATGGGATCGCACATAGATGCGGATATCATTGTTCTCTCGCCCACATAGGAGCAACTGGGACTAGCGTCGTCGGTTCTCTGTGTATCTTGTTCACCGCCCTGCTCATTAACGGTCTCGAGGGGGATGGGGGGGATACGCGTAAGCAAATTTCCCTGACCAGTTCATCCATAGGGCGTTGCCCTTGGAGTTTGGCTGGGGGAACCTGGAGGCGAAACCTGGGCATTGCTTGTTTGCTTTTGTAGCAAACAAGTCTATTGTGGGATAACCCCATTGAGAGAAGATGTGGTTTAGTGACGCTTGAGTGTAGTTGCCACTTGTGTTCCTCTGGTAGGGGATCTCTGCTCAGAGTCCTCTGGAACGTGTTGAGATGATAGGGATATCCCCCGTTTGAGTGCCTACCTCCATATTCTTTGTGCCAACTTGGATAGATTTGGAGTGTGTGTGACCCCCGATTGTTGATGTAGAACATGGCAGTTGTGCTTTCTGTTAGAATTAGAACCAACTAGTTTCTCAGTTGCATCTCATATTTTAAATAATGATACTATGTATTTGATTAAAATATCATTTTTGTGATATTCTAAATTGATGAATTCTAATGGATTCTTTCCTCCCACAACGGATTCATCATCTATTATATTCTATCTCCTGCCCCAGCTGACTTCGGAAACCTTTTCGACACCAGGGGGCGCAGCGAAGTTCCATGTCGGCACCGCTTATCTCATCTATGTGCCCTGTGCTGGATGTGATGTCGGGGCCAGTATATATTAAGCTGCTGCGCCCCTTGACTCCTGTTTTATTTTTTCATGCACTATGTATGCTTTGGGAATGCCGCTTGTGTAATTTTGACTGTTATGCCTACTGAAGGCATTGGGCTTCAAGCTCTGCCTGGATTTCTGGAGACAAATGTCAGTCTCTGACTCCCACAGGATTTATTTATACTGTCTGGGGGAAGAGTACGATCCGCTGGATTGCGGGCCATGCCAATCCATGCACCCAAACGCCTTAAGGGAACGTGCCACTAACCTCTTTAACTTTTGTCACAGCAGTGACAAAAGGACTCCATCGAAGTTGCTGGGTGCGGAGCAGAGAAGAGCGCAACACTGATCCCCTACCCGGGAGGACAAGAATAACGCAATAAGAGATGACACTTTCCGAGCAGCACCTCCCTTCTTGGTCAAAAAATGGGTAGTCGTCATTCCAGAGACTCCTCTGAGGATTCGACCGCACAGGTGCCATTTTCAACCCAATCCTCCACCCTTGAAGAATGAGAACTTAAGACTAAGAGCCTTGATAGATGTGCCAAGGTCCAGGTGCCAATGGCTTCTGCCTCAACACTGGCAGCATCTCCGGGGCTCACCACGCTTGAAGGAGCCGGTAGGGGACCCCACGCAAGACCACAACTACACACCTCCTGGCTCCAAAGGTCTCTTCCCAAGACCGGTGCTGTGATGCTCTGCATTCTGTCATCAAGCTCCCGATGCCAGCACCTTCACATCAGCGACATCGGCATCGAAACACCTCTGGAGTATTTTCCACTTCCTATGGGCAAGTTCATGTCAAAGATGACCGAAGTCTTTGAGACCTCCTGGCTGGTGTTCAGGGGCTGCACGCCACAAACAACCAGGCTGACTCTGGCTTGTCAGTTCAAGAGTGTTTATTGGAAAGTAGTTGGTGTAAGAGATTTTCGGGTAGTTCTCAGGCCTAACTGCTTTCTTGGGTAATGTGTCGTGAACACCATCCCTCTCTAGCTTGTCTACCGCAGTCTTTCTCCCATCCCTATGCTAGGTATTGGTAAAAGGGATGTTAGTACTACCGCCTGCTGTCTGTTGCTCTTCCTGGGGCAAATGGTGTTTTCCCTGCGTCAATGGCGGTCTAACTTCCTAGGGGCATTCTTGCTATCCCTCTCCTCACCCGCTTAGTTCTCTAGGGAAGTTAGGGATGGTGCCTCCCACCACCCGTTCCACTGACTCTCACTCATGCACAATCTCACCTGACCTTCTACTATGCGGGGTCCCAAGATATTTTCCTCCCGCCGTCTGCTGTCCCACGACTCCCACAATGTCTTCCTTCCTTGATGTTACCATTCTCTGTTCCTCTAACTACCTCTCTACCATGAATACCTCTGCTGCTATCTCCTTCCTTCTCCGTTACTACTCCTGCTACTGTCACTTGCACGCTCTACCTTCCATTACTACCAATTACCACTGCTTACTACCACTCTACTCCTCCCACAAATGCCACTACGTCTGCCACCACCATCCCTACTCCCAACTACTACTACTGTGTACTCCACCGCTCTTCCACACACTCCTTACTCTCACACACAAACACTCAACTCGCCCCCCCTCACCTGCCCCTTCAATAGCATTCACACTCCTTTCACTCTCGCCTCCTCTGATGTCTCGGATGTCCTCCTTCATCTCCTGTCCTCACCCAACTACCGCACAGCAAACCATTTGCACACCATTACTTAAATACCCCACCCCTTCCAGGGTCGGCCCACTTAGCCTACCAATCCATTGCCTTACTTCCAGGGGTGTGGCTGGGGAGGCTTACAAGGGCCTGTAAGCCCTGCCCCCTTTCTCCATGCAGTGTTACTGCATTTCAGTCGTGGAGCATGTAGTGGCTAACGGGGGTCCGTTCTATTAAATAATGTGATCCCTGGTGGTTTAGTGTGTTTTTCTACCATTAGGCCTTTGTGGAGGCATTAATTTCCCTGGTGGGTTAGTGGTGTTGGGTGAGTTGAGTCAAGGCTCTGGTTGTAGATGTCTGAGCCAGTTCTCGTTGCTGCACCAGTTCTCGTTGCTGCACCAGTGTTGTAGCGTTTTCTGCATCCCCTGGTTGTTCTTCGTGCTGGGTTGCTGTGCGTGGGCCCGGCATCTCTTCTACAGCATTGGAGCGGCCGGTGAGGAGTTGCAGGGAGCGGTACTGCCTGGAATCATTCGGGCACCAGAAGGTGTTTGGCTGGGCTCCCTCCCAAACCCTTGACAGGGCAGAGACTGCTCCCCTATCACACTGGACATCATGCTGGTGCAGATTCCAAGGTAGCCTCCTATTTCTTTCCAGAAGATGCCAAGGTGGTGGAAACACTAGGTTTGTTAGTGACAATCAGGCCTAAGTTCCAGTTCAAGCTGCCTGCCATCTTGGACGAAGGTCCTCAGAGGCAGACCTAATGTCTCTTTTACCCAGCAGTAGAAGCCCCAGTCCAGCAAGCCTGGCTAAAGCCACTGCTATGGACTGGGACCTGGCCTGGCACCATCTGATACAGCTTTTCTTTCCACCTATGCCTCCCCGGAAAGCATGGTGGTTCAAGATGCAACAGCCAGCATGAAAATATCCCTGTTCTCCTCTTTGTTCCCTAACAGGGAGAGTAAGCCTTTGGTCACTTTG
This sequence comes from Ambystoma mexicanum, assembly GCF_040938575.1. NCBI lineage: Eukaryota > Metazoa > Chordata > Amphibia > Caudata > Ambystomatidae > Ambystoma > Ambystoma mexicanum. The sequence continues at coordinate 1,560,659,081 of NC_090932.1, forward strand.
GGACACAAAGTTTGTCCTCAGACAGCTTTGTCTTGATGCAGTTAACACATCTTGCTCCTTGGCCAAATTTGGTAGAGGATGACAGAGAGACGGTGCTCCAAATTTTCAAGTCGGGCCTTGACTATGCCTACTGTGTTGCACATGCTATGGCCATAGGTAGATTCATAGGTAGATTCTTCAGAAGGTACTCCTGGATGGAGGACCTCATGGTTCGCGCCGGGCATTCAAGTAATGTTTTTAGACATGCTATTTGATGGGCACAGTCTCTTTCGAGCCAAGGCTGCTGGAACTCTCCAGATGTTTCAGTCTTCAAAATCCAGAGGGAAGTCTCTTGAGTTGGCTGTTGAGCAGCCATCGGCTCTCGCACCAAAAGGAAGAGGGTTTCGACCCTTATGCCCACCGGGGCAGGGGCCTACATGCAAACATCCATGCCATTACCCCCAAAACCATCTAGGGAAGAAGCAGAGGAGCTCAAAGGCTGCTTAAGCAGTGCCCTCTGCAACCACTGTGGAAAAGACTTTAATTGACGTACCCGTGTGAGGGGGAGGGTCCCCCAGTTAAGTGACGAATTGTATTGTACTACGTCTGACGCTTGGGCCTTGCAGATTGTACGCAGCGTTATCTCCAGTTTGTTCAACGCCCTCCAGACCATTCTCTGACCAGCCACTCTTTGCCTTTGGAAGACCTCGTGTTGGGAAGGTCAGACGGCTTCTGATGAAGGGTGCCATAGAGCTTGTGCACCGTTCAGAACGAGGCAGTGGTTGGAATTCTCTTTAGTTTCTGGTTCAGAAGGAAGATCAGTGCTTGTGCCCCATTCTGAATCTAAGGCTTTTGAACTTGTGCCTGCCAAAGACAAGTTCAAAATGGTCAATTTGGTCCAGATTTTTCAGGCTCTCGACATGCAGGACTGGTTTGTGTCCCTGGACCTTCAGGCTGCCTACTTCCATGTGCCAAGCCATTTCATGCACAGCCAGTATCTGAGGTTTATGGTGGGATCCTCCAACTAGAAATTCGAAGTTCTGCCGTTTGGCCTTTCCTTGGCACTCAGGGTCTTCACTAAACTGCTGGCCGTGAATGGGGTTCACCTCAGTAGGGAAAGCATACATGCCTTCCTCGACCTTGATGAATGGCTCATCCGAGCTCGCTCCCCAAACCAGTTGTTGGCACAACTGTACTGCACATGCAGTCTGTTGCACATTTTGATCTCCTCTCTGACATTCATGAAGTCACATGTTTTGCCATCTCATTCCCTCCGATTTATCCTGGACACTCGCTTTGGCATGGCCTTCCCTCTCAAAGGCCAAGTGGCAAACAACTTAGCTCATGTCTTCCAAAGGTTCATGTCTTCATGTCTTCAGGTCTCAGAAGATCCTCCTTACTTCTGCCTTTCTACACCTACTGCGTCTCTTGCCTTCCTTAATTCTTGTAGTGCCAGAGACCTGACTGAGCATGAGGTTGCTTCAGTGGCGGCTCCATTGTCCTTGGTGTCAGCTCCAGAGCAACCTGTCAGACATTTTATGATTGTTGGACTGTGTGTGACTGGGTCTCGTGTGGTGCTCCCTAAAATACAACATTCTGAGAGTGTCCCAGCAACATTGCCACTGACTGACAGTAGTCACTGATACCTCCTTGAATGGTTGGGGCACACCCCGTTTATACGTTATGGTGAGCAGACGATGGTCTTTAACAGAAACCTGAGCGCCTCAATTTGCTGGAGCTGCAAGAGATCAGATCAGGCTGGCCCTGGTTGTCCTTTGCCCCTTAATAAGGGGCAACTGCACGCTGGTCCTCACGGACACCCCAGTGGCCATTCATTACCTCAACAAACAAGATGGTGCGGTGTCCTTGCATCTGTGCAGAGAAGCAATGCGACTCTGCTTCTGGCCTCAGAAGAACAGCGTCTCTGACAGTGGCCTGTCTACCTCGGACAGAGAACGTCATAGCACAGGCCTTGGGCAGGCAGATGTCTGCCACCCATTAATGGGAGCTCTACATGGAAGTTCTGGAGGAGATCTTCTCCTTGTGTGGGGACTCCTGAGGTGCATTTCCTCACCTCCAGTGTCAACAGGAAGTGTGACTTGTTCTGCTCCAGGGAATTTCCTCGGCAGGGTGCTCTGAGGGACTCACTAATGGTCGAGTGAGACTTTGGTCTCCTCTGTGCATTCCCACCGATCTGTGTCACACCGCTAGTTTTCAGAAGGTTGTGCCTCTTTTAGTCCATGTTGAGTTTGATCGCTCCAGACTGGGCCCGGAGGACATTTTACCCAGAACTTCGGACCATGTGCACCTGTCCCCCTCTGGCCCCTCCCATTGAGAGTGGACCTGCTCTCCGAGTCAGGACGACGGGTCCTCTACTAGAACCTCAACAGCTTGAACCTTCTTTCATCATGACCCACCCCTTTATGCAATCTTGGCAGGGGATTGTGCATCTAGTATCCCCGAAGGCAAGTTTGTTTTTGCGGAGTGGGTCTTGAACTTGGTGTTTACTTTCTTGATGGCTGTTCCATTTGAGCCCTTGTTAAGATTGCTTACCCTTAACAGGCCTCACTATTCTATATATATATATATATATATATATATATATGACAAACTCGAATCAAGATAAAGACACGAGTTTTAATGATGGTAAAAAAAAAGGCAAAAAAACAAAGCACACACAGCAAACAAAGCAGGACGCCAAGGATGGGTCCTGAACGACGTGTTTCGTGCTTCCCTGAGCGCTTGGTCACGTTAGGGAACCAGAGTGAAAAACACAATACATATTGCACAGTAGTCCCTCTTCCATTTTGCCTGTTTCCACAAGTCAACCACTATGCTGTAAAAACCAGGGCAGCCATGTTAGACTGGAGTAAAGTCTAAAACATAACAATGCTATGAACAATTAGATATGGCAGTATAATAATTGCACAGTAAAGTAATTCAAGAAACATGTTTAAAGTGTCACAAAATAAGAGGTAAGCATAATACTGAAATATAAGTCCCATGATAAAAAAATAAAAGATTGATATAGATGCATACACAAAAATATTTTTTTCTTGTAAATGAAATCATCACTTTCCGAAACATGCAGTCAATAGTTATAACATAAAGTGCAAATGCAATATTATGTAAACATATTAACATAGCAGTAGTATAAAGTCGAAGAAGACAATATATAGAATAACAATATAGATATGAAGCCAATAGTGGCTTGTTAAAAATAAATGCATCACTATCAGAAAAATGCGACCATGGAATAAAAACATGTTTCTATAAATGGGCCATAAAGTGCAAGTGCAATAGCAAAGGATCTGATGAGTGGGACAGCCCACAGTTACAGCATAAAGTGCAAGTGCATTTCCATGTAAACATACCGACTTAGCAGCAATAAACAAGAGACCAAACTTGTTTTGGTACTCATAAAGTGCAAGTGCAAGGGTTTTACTATAAGATTCCAAGTTAAAATAGATATGGCTGCAAGCTAGGGTTGGAATAAAGACACTACATGCCCTAAAGTCTTGAAAAAGTAGTTGTTTTTTTGTTGATCATGTGCCCACATGGTAAAAAGCAAATATATGAAAACAAGAAATCTACACAGTGCTCAACCTTATAGAATAACAAGTAAGGAAAGAAGGCAAAAGTTGGAGAAAAAAGAGAGCAATATCCGTAGAAAAAATAGATTTAGAGTAAACCTATATCAAAATCATAATAGTAACGGTCCCTTAATGTATCAGAATGGCAAGACAGCCGTAAAACCAAAAAGAAAATGAGTCTGGTGCAATAACACAGACAGGCGTTTCCAGGCCAGAGCAATATGTCTTATTAGTACCTAAGAGAAGCAATATTAGGTAACAAGAAAAACTGGAGCGAAAGGAACAGAGTATCAGATGCCCATAAAAGTATGCAACTCCTCATCCACGTTGTGACCGTTGGGATATTTAGTATCAAAGTCTAAAATTAACCTGGTTTCCAATTGTCTACGTTTCAGGGTTCGGTCACCACCTCTCAAGTTGGTCGGGACATGGGCAACAGCAAAAAACGTAAGAAGGTGTACATCACTATGATGTTCCTGCCTGAAATGTTTGGCCATGGGGTACGTAGGGTCAGAATTCTTAATGACTCTTAGGTGCTGCAGAATTCTGAGCTTCAATATGCATGTAGTGGACCCTACATGCCATTTTTTTGGCAGGGACACGCGAGGACATACACTACAAAAGGGGTATCACATTTGATAAAATGTTTTTATCCTAAATTCAGTGCCTGTAATAGGATGTATAAAGGATTTGCAGGCAGTAGCGTGTGTACAGGCCTTACATTTTTGGCACTTGGTAAACCCTTTTGGAAAACTTGGTAGCCAATTAGTCATAGTAGAGTTTTTTTGGACAGGTGATAAATAACTGGAAACCAGTCTGTCCTTCAGCGAAGGTGCTTGTTTGTAGGTCAGTATAGGGCACTTTGGCAGTATTGGACCAAGATCTTTGTCAAGCATGGGAATACGCCAATGTCTCATAATCTTCCGGACATCATAAGAAGCATTATTAAATGTGACAGTGAGGCGGGGATCATCATGGTCCTTGTTCTTCTTATTGGTCGGACCATGCAATAACTTTTCCCTCGAAAGTGCACGTGCTTTAACAAAGGCCATTTCTATAATCTTCTTTCGATAACCCTGTTGTAAAAAACCAACGGCAGCCAGATTGCAACACCGGTCAAATTCAAGGATATCTATACAGTTGCGCCGAAAGCAAATAAATTTGCCACAGGGAATGCTATTCTTACAAGAGGGCGGATGACAACTTGTGGCATGCAGAGGGAGGCCTGTGTTGGTGTTTTTTTTGTACAGGGATGTGTGAATGCCAAAGTTATCAAGCCTCACATTGACATCCAAATATACAATTTCAGTGGAGCTATGACATTCAGTGAATTTCAGATTCATAGTATTGTTAATGCTGTCCACAAAAGATGCCCATTCACTTTAATTTCCTTTCCAAGTTAAAAAAACATAGTCAATGTAACGCCACCAACCAATAATTTGTGTAGGGAAACTAGATGAAAGTAAATCAGACAAAAAAGTAGCCTCCCACCACCCCATGGTCAAATTAGCATATGATGGGGCAAAGGTACTGCCCATAGCAGTACCTCTAACCTGATGATAAAAGAAACCCTCAAAAATATTTGCAAGCTGCCAACCCAGTGGTGTGATTAATGGAGGTATACAAAGAAACGACATCAAGAGTAGCCAACATTAGACCCTCCTCCCAAGGTATATCAGTAATGTGACTCAAAAAGTCCTTAGTGACTAACACTGAAACGAACGGGAACAGAGTCTCATCAATGAACTGGGCCATATGTTCAAGAAGGGAACCACATAAGGCGACAATCGGCCTGCCTGGCGGATGAGTCAAAGACTTATGTGTCTTAGGCAGAAAGTATATAGTAGGGATGGTATGGCTGTCGGGAACAAGAAATTTGGCTAACTCATCCTCAATCAGGCCTTTATCCGCCCATTTGCTACATAGAAAAGTCAGCTCCGACTGTATTTCTCCAAAGGGATTTTTTTTGCAGCCTGTAATAACAACACCGGTCCCGTAGTTGGCGATTAACTTCGGCCACATAACATTCCCTATCCTGAAATATTTATAAATTGGCACTGTAAAGGGGTACCAGGCCTCCATATTGGTCTTCAAGAGGGCCGTTGAGTAAGGTTCTTTCATCATGACCCACCCCTTTATGCAATCTTTGCAGGGGATTGTGCATCTAGTATCCCCCACGCAAGTTTGTTTTTGCGGCACAACTTTAACAATAGCTACCATTTCGACAAACTGAATGAGTATGGTTCTACGCGATCACCTTCACCTTTCGCTATTGCAAACATTTGGAAGTTACTTCTTTCTGCCCCCTTTTCTCTTCACCCAGGGCACAGCAGTTCCAGTGTCAATGAACAGTTAATTACCAGCTCAACATTTCAGTCTCTAAGGAGCGAAGCACTGTAGGATGAATGCCTCCTCATAAGCTAAAACTGAAAGTAGGTGCTGTAGTTATGCAACTACACAATCTTATGCCATCATTGGGGTTCTGCAATTGAACAAGGTTGACAATTAGGCATCTACAAATACACATCATGGAGACCCATGTGATCAATGGGATTCAGATACTGTCCTTATGCCACACATACCTCTCATTCCATCTGAAACGTTTATCCTTTTCACTGACGATTAATATGTCACAGGGACCTACACCCCTTTCCTGTAAGCGATTGTGCTAATTCTGACATTTTAAGAAGGGGGACAGAAGTGACCCTATGAATTACCAACTAATATTGACCTTTAAGAAATGCTAGAACAGTGTAGGTTATGCCGGAAACAGATAGTTCTTAAAATTATTACTAGACCAGCAGGTCTAGTTACTTCATTTACCTAACATCAAATGTATCCGGGTTTTCTACTTGCACTCCCCTAATATCTTATTAGGGATCGGTTTACTTTGAACATGTATATTAAAGAAGAATTTCAATACATGGGCTTAATTTCAATTGAGATTTATACCTTGGAAGGATAACCTTCCGTCAGAAAATTATGTATATGCTTAGTATAGGTTTTGATAATATGTGTTGCTCAGGAAGTCAAGTGCAATGCTCTTATTCGAACAATATGTACTGAAAGAAAGTTATCATTGGAAATGAACATGTCCAGGTGCGCTTGGGAGTCTCATCACTCAACAGATATGTAATAGCAGCCCAGCTAAGCTCAATCTTTGACTGGAAGGGGGAGAACAAGAAAAAATGGGTGGAGCTAGAACAGGATGCCATCCCGGCCATCCAGGGCTCGGGAAGACCAGGTCAAACTTCCTAACACTACAAAAGCTTCTCTTGCATACTGTGATATGGACGGTGCATGTTGGAGATACTAGTAGGGGTGGAACCCCAAATGGGTATTCAGATGAGGAGGGTGGTTACCCAATAGGGAGCAGAAAGCTAAGGTGGTTACCAAACTCCTGATGACTTCCAAATTGACGTTGGCCACCTCTTGGAAATTGTCAGGAGGCCTGATTATAGCGCAATTGTGGGTGGGGGTCTGCACCCTGCTGCCCATCGATTAAAAATAACTGACATACTTAATAACAAATATCAAGCCTTCTATGAGGCCTGGCTCCCTATAATCCACTTTTAGTGCCCTGCGAGCATCAGACTCTCAGACCGCAGAGACTTCGACACGTTCATTTACTGTGATGTAGAATGTTGCCATTACTGGTCATCATTTCTTTAGTTGTCTAAATTGTTGAGTTACTGATATTTTGTGTTGACAGCTTCGACCTTTGTGATAATTTACAGGAATCATTAAAGTTCGGAAAAGAACAAAAAATAAATTAATATGTTCAATTTTAACAAGAGCCGGGTTTCAATGTTAGTATAATTCCCTTTGTTTTTTTAATAGCGGCTTTTGCAACAACAACCAACACAGCCCCTACTTTAGAATTTGCCGTCATTGTAGTGAATGCATGGAATGACGATAGGATTCGCTTTTAAATATCTTCAAAACGATGGTATTGCAACACTAAGGCGCTGTGTCTGTTGTGCAATTTGTTGGAGAGGAAAGGTGGCTGCAGTACTGGTCGCTTCTTTCTGGTGGGGAGGAGAGCATGATCACAGGGCACAGGCCACCACCGACCAGTAGAGCCCTCAGTTATGTGAGCTTAACATAAGGAGAATAGGGTGCATGGTGCACCCCCACTCTCCCTAAGGAACGGGGAGAGGGCACGTTGGTGTTCACGTCCTAGAGGACTCTTCTAGACTTGGAGCGTTTCTAGAGGAAATTGGTAAAGCTGCAGGGGCAAAGGGGGCGAAAGTTCTGAGACCAGGCCCCAAGGCACCACCACTGTGATTCTCTCAAGGACTATATTGGTGGTCTGACGTACACTCGTGTGTGTCCCAAGTGACCTAGCTTACGAGCGCCGTGGTGTCTCTCTCTCGATTCAGGGTCTTGTGCAATGTGGACTTGTCGAGAAAATGCCCGAAGTGCGCTGTTGGCACGAGTGCCTCCTGGTGCTATTTTCGCCCGCAGATGGAGGGCCTCCTCCTCTTGTCCTGTGTGGCTGTGGACGTCAGTTACTGGCGGAGGAACACGATCACCCAGATTCGCCCGAGGGCGGGGGAGGAGGGGGTGGGTCTTGTTCACGGTGGCCGCAGGTTGTTCCTGGCTGGCACGCAGCGCGTTCTTGTGGGCTGACCAGCAGTCCCTGCCCTTTTCTGACATGTCACGCTCCGGCGAAGCACTTGCTGCCCTGTTCCTGGTTTAGCCGCACAAGTGGTTTGCAGGAAGGGCGAGCCCTGTAACAACATCATGGTGGGTGTGCAGCCAAGATGCGCAGTCGTCTTTCCGTGTTCCACACCTGCTGGCTGCACACACTGGCGCTGCTGTACACAGGCCGTGCCTGGGTGGGGCGGCTGCACATGACTCGCCACGTGCCAGGGAGCGGGGCTGCTTCTGGAGGTTCTTCCACGATACCCTAGCTGCAGCCGGGTACCCAGACGGCCGTCCACTGGAAACTAGACGTGGGTCCTCCAAAGAGCACTGCTTTCTGCGCCCTCGATGCAGAGAGAGGAGGCTGGGGGCGTCCTGTTGTAGGGCGAATGATGTGCTTTCGGGGCTGCTGATGCGGGGACATGGGATGTGCACAAGGCCTTTCGTGGGGCTATTAAAGGGCGTGTCTGCCTCGGGGAGAGTGGAGTGCACACAAGGGTCTACCAGTTTCCGGGAAAGTGGTGCACATATAAAGTGGTAGATGATCTCGAGTCAGTAGTGTGCAAATAAGGGAGTGCCCCTCTGAGCGCCCTTACTGTGCATATAAGGAGTAGCCCATTTACGGGCCAGTCAAGTGCACATTAGTGGAAGGCTGTCCCAGGTCTAGGGATGAACATCTCAAGGGCGGCATGCCCCAGGACTAGTGGCACACACATGGGGGTAGAGGACGGGTGGACAGTGTAGGGCCGGTGGTGGGCGTACACGTATCGTCCTATCTCAGGCCAGTGGCGTGCATATAGAGGTCCACCTGCCTTGGGGCCAGTGGCACATCCCAGGCCAGGAATAGTGATGGACATTACATACCGAGGGCAGCCTGCCCCAGGAATGGAGGCGGGCATATTGAAGGCATCCTATCCCAGGGCAGGTTTATTGGATAATAGGGAGTAGCCTGTATTGGGCCCCTTTGTGTGCATTTAAGGGTGGGGGGTCTATCTCGGGGCTAGTGATGGGCATACCGAGGGCAGCCTGCCCCAGGAATAGAGGCGGGCATATTGAAGGCATCCTATCCCAGGGCAGGTTTAGTGCATAATTGGGAGTAGCCTGTATTGGGCCCCTTGGTGTGCATTTAAGGGTGGGGGGGAATATATCTCGGGGCTAGTGATGGGCATACCGAGGGCAGCCTGCCCCAGGAATAGAGGCGGGCATATTGAAGGCATCCTATCCCAGGGCAGGTTTAGTGCATAATAGGGAGTAGCCTGTATTGGGCCTCTTGGTGTGCATTTAAGGGTGGGGGGGGTCTATCTCGGGGCTAGTGATGGGCATACCGAGGGCAGCCTGCCCCAGGAATGGAGGCGGGCATATTGAAGGCATCATATCCCAGGGCAGGTTTAGTGCATAATAGGGAGTAGCCTGTATTGGGCCCCTTGGTGTGCATTTAAGGGTGGGTGGGGGGGTCGATCTCGGGGCTAGTGATGGGCATACCGAAGGCAGCCTGCCCCAGGAATGGACGCGGGCATATTGAAGGCATCCTATCCCAGGGCAGGTTTAGTGCATAATAGGGGGTAGCCTGTATTGGGCCCCTTGGTGTGCATTTAAGGGTGGGGGGGGTCGATCTCGGGGCTAGTGATGGGCATACCGAGGGCAGCCTGCCCTAGGAATAGAGGCGGGCATATGGAAGGCATCCTATCCCAGGGCAGGTTTAGTGCATAATAGGGAGTAGCCTGTATTGGGCCCCTTGGTGTGCATTTAAGGGTGGGGGGGATCTATCTCGGGGCTAGTGATGGGCATACCGAGGGCAGCCTGCCCCAGGAATGGAGGCGGGCATATTGAAGGTATCCTATCCCAGGGCAGGTTTCGTGCATAATAGGGAGTAGCCTGTATTGGGCCCCTTGGTGTGCATTTAAGGGTGGGGGGGGGGTCTATCTCGGGGCTAGTGATGGGCATACCGAGGGCAGCCAGTCACCAGTTAAGCTGTTGCAGATAAGGGGCAGTGTGCCTGAAGTCAGTGACGGACATATAGGGAGCTTTGGGGGGGTTGTTCTTTGCTTAGTAGAGCAGTCTGGACTGTTGCTCCCAGGGCCCCCATCACATCTGTGGTACTGCCGATCTGCATCTTCTGATGCTACAGTCAGCTCCCCCCGCCCCCCAGCTGCCCTTCCCGCCTCCCGCACCCCCCTTCATTCACAGACCATTCTCCAGTGTCGACGCCCCCCACCCCCTTCGTCTGCATACATTTGTGAGGTGGTCCTTGGTGGTGGCGGCGCCATCTGCTCTGTAATGCATACGTTACTCCCCCATGCTCTCACTTTCTCCCTCTTATTATTGTTCACCCCCCCCCCCCAGTTCTCCCTTTCTCCTGGGCCTAGTGATTCATGCATCCGCCAATCTCTTACACATAGTCCCTCCCGCCGAACAGCTACCAGCTAATCCGGGCGGGAGGATTGTATTTAGTTTAGTCATTTTATTTCTGTTCTGTGTGCCTCTTCCTACCCCCTTCCTCTGTTCCCTATAGATGTTTTCTTCCTCATCGAAGTCCTTCTGGTGCCATGGTTTCATCCTTTCTGCTCCCCCCCATCTATCCTTCGAGGTGTCTGCAGTGCCCCCATTCTGTTAGTGTCTTTTCCTCTCGACGTCCTTTTCTTGTCTGCCCCGTGCCTCCTTCTTTCCCACTTTTCCTGTAATAGCTCGTTTGTTGGTTTTCCTTCGAGGCCCCACCCCCTCCTGATTGTCCTGCACGCCTCCAGTCCCCTCCCCGGCCTCTCCCCATTTTAAAGCTCTGCTTGAATGCACAAGCTCTCCGCTCCGAGGTTATAAATATCCCCTCTCTGCCTTTCTGCACGGAGTGGCTTTGGCATGCCCTGTTTTGCATTCAGACGGGAGGACATCAGGCCTTGCCTCATCCTCGGAGCAGCAGCGCCAAAAGTTTAGTTAAGATTTCTTAAAAGCCCAAGCAAGGACAGGAGGCCAGACGGTGCGCGCGGAGGCAGGCAATGCTCCCTCATGGGCTAAACTCTGATGGACTTTCAGGTGGCAGGCGCTTTCTGATGGGGTTTCAGAAAGAAAGGGCACGTCGTCTGTAGGCTTCTAGTGGAAAGAGTTGTCCTGGCTGTTGTAATTATATGATATAAGTGGGACAGCACCTTGCTGATGGGAAGTGGAATGATATGATGGTAGGGGGCAGCAGCTTGCTGATGGGACATGGAAGTGGAATGATATGATGGAAGTGGGGCAGCACCTTGCTGATGGGAAGTGGAATCATATGATGGAAGGGGGCAGCACCTTGCTGATGGGATGTGTGAAGTGGAATGATATGATGGAAGTGGGCAGCACCTTGCTGATGGGATGTGGAATGATATGATGGAAGGGGGCAGCACCCTGCTGATGGGACATGGAAGTGGAATGATATGATGGAAGTGGGGCAGCACCCTGCTGATGGGATGTGGAATGATATGATGGAAGGGGGCAGCACCCTGCTGATGGGACATGGAAGTGGAATGATATGATGGAAGGGGGCAGCACCCTGCTGATGGGACATGGAAGTGGAATGATATGATGGAAGGGGGCAGCACCCTGCTGATGGGATGTGGAATGATATGATGGAAGGGGGCAGCACCTTGCTGATGGGATGTGGATGTGGAATGATTTGATGGAAGTGGGGCAGCACCTTGCTGATGGGAAGTGGAATGATATGATGGTAGGGGGCAGCAGCTTGCTGATGGGACATGGAAGTGGGATGATATGATGGAAGTGGGGCAGCACCTTGCTGATGGGAAGTGGAATGATATGATGGAAGTGGGGCAGCACCTTGCTGATGGGATGTGTGAAGTGGAATGATATGATGGAAGTGGGCAGCACCTTGCTGATGGGATGTGGAATGATATGATGGAAGGGGGCAGCACCTTGCTGATGGGACATGGAAGTGGAATGATATGATGGAAGTGGGGCAGCACCTTGCTGATGGGATGTGGAATGATATGATGGAAGTGGGGCAGCAGCTTGCTGATGGGAAGTGGAATGATATGATGGAAGGGGGCAGCACCTTGCTGATGGGACATGGAAGTGGAATGATATGATGGAAGGGGGCAGCACCTTGCTGATGGGAAGTGGAATGATATGATGGAAGGGGGCAGCACCTTGCTGATGGGACATGGAAGTGGAATGATATGATGGAAGGGGGCAGCACCTTGCTGATGGGAAGTGGAATGATATGATGGAAGGGGGCAGCACCTTGCTGATGGCACATGGAAGTGGAATGATATGATGGAAGTGGGGCAGCACCTTGCTGATGGGAAGTGGAATGATATGATGGAAGGGGGCAGCACCTTGCTGATGGGACATGGAAGTGGAATGATATGATGGAAGGGGGCAGCAGCTTGCTGATGGGACATGGAAGTGGAATGATATGATGGAAGTGGGGCAGCAGCTTCTGATGGGAAGTGGAATGATATGATGGAAGGGGGCAGCACCCTGCTGATGGGATGTGCGAAGTGGAATGATATGATGGAAGTGGGGCAGCACCTTGCTGATGGGAAGTGGAATGATATGATGGAAGGGGGCAGCACCTTGCTGATGGGACATGGAAGTGGAATGATATGATGGAAGGGGGCAGCACCCTGCTCATGGGAAGTGGAATGATATGATGGAAGGGGGCAGCAGCTTGCTGATGGGACATGGAAGTGGAATGATATGATGGAATGGGGCAGCACCTTGCTGATGGGACGTGGAATGATATGATGGAAGGGGGCAGCACCTTGCTGATGGGACGTGGATGTGGAATGATATGATGGAACGGGGCAGCACCTTGCTGATGGGATGTGGATGTGGAATGATATGATGGAAGGGGGCAGCACCTTGCTGATGGGACATGGAAGTGGAATGATATGATGGAAGGGGGCAGCAGCTTGCTGATGGGACATGGAAGTGGAATGATATGATGGAAGGGGGAAGCACCCTGCTGATGGGAAGTGGAATGATATGATGGAAGTGGGGCAGCACCTTGCTGATGGGAAGTGGAATTATATGATGGAAGGGGGCAGCAGCTTGCTGATGGGACATGGAAGTGGAATGATATGATGGAATGGGGCAGCACCTTGCTGATGGGATGTGGATGTGGAATGATATGATGGAAGGGGGCAGCACCTTGCTGATGGGATGTGGATGTGGAATGATATGATGGAAGGGGGCAGCACCTTGCTGATGGGACATGGAAGTGGAATGATATGATGGAAGGGGGCAGCACCTTGCTGATGGGACGTGGATGTGGAATGATATGATGGAACGGGGCTTGCTGATGGGATGTGGATGTGGAATTATATGATGGAAGGGGGCAGCACCTTGCTGATGGGACATGGAAGTGGAATGATATGATGGAAGTGGGGCAGCACCTTGCTGATGGGAAGTGGAATGATATGATGGAAGGGGGCAGCACCTTGCTGATGGGATGTGTGAAGTGGAATGATATGATGGAAGTGGGGCAGAACCTTGCTGATGGGAAGTGGAATGATATGATGGAAGGGGGCAGCAGCTTGCTGATGGGACATGGAAGTGGAATGATATGATGGAAGGGGGCAGCACCTTGCTGATGGGAAGTGGAATGATATGATGGAAGGGGGCAGCACCTTGCTGATGGGATGTGTGAAGTGGAATGATATGATGGAAGTGGGGCAGAACCTTGCTGATGCGATGTGTAATGATATGATGGAAGGGGGCAGCACCTTGCTGATGGGACATGGAAGTGGAATGATATGATGGAAGGGGGCAGCACCTTGCTGATGGGATGTGGATGTGGAATGATATGATGGAAGTGGGGCAGCACCTTGCTGATGGGAAGTGGAATGATATGATGGTAGGGGGCAGCAGCTTGCTGATGGGAAGTGGAATGATATGATGGAAGGGGGCAGCAGCTTGCTGATGGGACATGGAAGTGGAATGATATGATGGAATGGGGCAGCACCTTGCTGATGGGATGTGGATGTGGAATGATATGATGGAAGGGGGCAGCACCTTGCTGATGGGACATGGAAGTGGAATGATATGATGGAAGGGGGCAGCACCTTGCTGATGGGACGTGGATGTGGAATGATATGATGGAATGGGGCAGCACCTTGCTGATGGGATGTGGATGTGGAATGATATGATGGAAGGGGGCAGCACCTTGCTGATGGGAAGTGGAATGATATGATGGAAGGGGGCAGCACCTTGCTGATGGGAAGTGGAATGATATGATGGAAGGGGGCAGCAGCTTGCTGATGGGACATGGAAGTGGAATGATATGATGGAATGGGGCAGCACCTTGCTGATGGGATGTGGATGTGGAATGATATGATGGAAGGGGGCAGCACCTTGCTGATGGGATGTGGATGTGGAATGATATGATGGAAGGGGGCAGCACCTTGCTGATGGGACATGGAAGTGGAATGATATGATGGAAGGGGGCAGCACCTTGCTGATGGGACGTGGATGTGGAATGATATGATGGAACGGGGCAGCACCTTGCTGATGGGATGTGGATGTGGAATGATATGATGGAAGGGGGCAGCACCTTGCTGATGAAACATGGAAGTGGAATGATATGATGGAAGGGGGCAGCACCTTGCTGATGGGATGTGGATGTGGAATGATATGATGGAAGGGGGCAGCACCTTGCTGATGGGATGTGGAATGATATGATGGAAGGGGGCAGCACCTTGCTGATGGGAAGTGGAATGATATGATGGAAGGGGGCAGCAGCTTGCTGATGGGATGTGGATGTGGAATGATATGATGGAAGGGGGCAGCACCTTGCTGATGGGATGTGGAATGATATGATGGAAGTGGGGCAGCACCTTGCTGATGGGAAGTGGAATGATATGATGGAAGTGGGGCAGCACCTTGCTGATGGGAAGTGGAATGATATGATGGAAGGGGGCAGCACCTTGCTGATGGGATGTGGATGTGGAATGATATGATGGAAGTGGGGCAGCACCTTGCTGATGGGAAGTGGAATGATATGATGGAAGTGGGGCAGCACCTTGCTGATGGGAAGTGGAATGATATGATGGTAGGGGGCAGCACCTTGCTGATGGGACATGGACATGGAAGTGGAATGATATGATGGAAGGGGGCAGCACCTTGCTGATGGGAAGTGGAATGATATGATGGAAGGGGGCAGTACCTTGCTGATGGGAAGTGGAATGATATGATGGAAGGGGGCAGCACCTTGCTGATGGGAAGTGGAATGATATGATGGAAGGGGGCAGCACCTTGCTGATGGGAAGTGGAATGATATGATGGAAGTGGGGCAGCACCCTGCTGATGGGATGTGCGAAGTGGAATGATATGATGGAAGGGGGCAGCACCTTGCTGATGGGAAGTGGAATGATATGATGGAAGGGGGCAGCACCTTGCTGATGGGAAGTGGAATGATATGATGGAAGGGGGCAGCAGCTTGCTGATGGGACATGGAAGTGGAATGATATGATGGAACGGGGCAGCACCTTGCTGATGGGATGTGGATGTGGAATGATATGATGGAAGGGGGCAGCACCTTGCTGATGGGATGTGGATGTGGAATGATATGATGGAAGGGGGCAGCACCTTGCTGATGGGAAGTGGAATGATATGATGGAAGGGGGCAGCAGCTTGCTGATGGGACATGGAAGTGGAATGATATGATGGAAGGGGGCAGCACCTTGCTGATGGGACGTGGATGTGGAATGATATGATGGAAGGGGGCAGCACCTTGCTGATGGGACATGGAAGTGGAATGATATGATGGAAGGGGGCAGCACCTTGCTGATGGGACATGGAAGTGGAATGATATGATGGAAGTGGGGCAGCACCTTGCTGATGGGATGTGGAATGATATGATGGAAGTGGGGCAGCAGCTTTGCTGATGGAAAGTGGAATGATATGATGGAAGTGGGGCAGCAGCTTGCTGATGGAAAGTGGAATGATATGATGGAAGTGGGGCAGCACCTTGCTGATGGGATGTGCGAAGTGGAATGATATGATGGAAGTGGGGCAGCAGCTTGCTGATGGGAAGTGGAATGATATGATGGAAGTGGGGCAGCAGCTTGCTGAATGGATGTGTGGAATGATATGATGGAAGTGGGGCAGCACCTTGCTGATGGGATATGTGAAGTGGAATGATATGATGGAAGTGGGGCAGTAGCTTGCTGACGGGATGTGTAAAGTGGAATGATATGATGGAAGTGGGCAGCACCTTGCTGATGGGAAGTGGAATGATATGATGGAAGGGGGCAGCACCTTGCTGATGGGAAGTGGAATGATATGATGGAAGGGGGCAGCAGCTTGCTGATGGGACATGGAAGTGGAATGATATGATGGAATGGGGCAGCACCTTGCTGATGGGACATGGAAGTGGAATGATATGATGGAAGGGGGCAGCACCTTGCTGATGGGATGTGGATGTGGAATGATATGATGGAAGGCGGCAGCACCTTGCTGATGGGAAGTGGAATGATATGATGGAAGGGGGCAGCAGCTTGCTGATGGGACATGGAAGTGGAATGATATGATGGAAGGGGGCAGCACCTTGCTGATGGGACGTGGATGTGGAATGATATGATGGAAGGGGGCAGCACCTTGCCGATGGGACATGGAAGTGGAATGATATGATGGAAGGGGGCAGCACCTTGCTGATGGGACATGGAAGTGGAATGATATGATGGAAGTGGGGCAGCACCTTGCTGATGGGATGTGGAATGATATGATGGAAGTGGGGCAGCAGCTTGCTGATGGAAAGTGGAATGATATGATGGAAGGGGGCAGCAGCTTGCTGATGGGACATGGAAGTGGAATGATATGATGGAAGGGGGCAGCACCTTGCTGATGGGACGTGGATGTGGAATGATATGATGGAAGGGGGCAGCACCTTGCTGATGGGACACGGAAGTGGAATGATATGATGGAAGGGGGCAGCACCTTGCTGATGGGACATGGAAGTGGAATGATATGATGGAAGTGGGGCAGCACCTTGCTGATGGGATGTGGAATGATATGATGGAAGTGGGGCAGCAGCTTGCTGATGGAAAGTGGAATGATATGATGGAAGTGGGGCAGCAGCTTGCTGATGGAAAGTGGAATGATATGATGGAAGTGGGGCAGCACCTTGCTGATGGGATGTGCGAAGTGGAATGATATGATGGAAGTGGGGCAGCAGCTTGCTGATGGGAAGTGGAATGATATGATGGAAGTGGGGCAGCAGCTTGCTGAATGGATGTGTGGAATGATATGATGGAAGTGGGGCAGCACCTTGCTGATGGGATGTGTGAAGTGGAATGATATGATGGAAGGGGGCAGCACCTTGCTGATGGGACATGGAAGTGGAATGATATGATGGAAGTGGGGCAGCACCTTGCTGATGGGATGTGGAATGATATGATGGAAGTGGGGCAGCAGCTTGCTGATGGAAAGTGGAATGATATGATGGAAGTGGGGCAGCACCTTGCTGATGGGAAGTGGAATGATATGATGGAAGGGGGCAGCACCTTGCTGATGGGATGTGTGAAGTGGAATGATATGATGGAAGGGGGCAGCACCTTGCTGATGGGACGTGGAAGTGGAACAATATGATGGAAGGGGGCAGCACCTTGCTGATGGGATGTGGATGTGGAATTATATGATGGAAGTGGGGCGGCACCTTGCTGATGAGGATGAAATGTGGAAGTAGCTTGATGGGCTTTCAGTTCGTGATGTTCCTCTGATGGGTGTTGGTCTGGGCAAGCCTCTTCTGATTGGTATCAAGGCAGGGGTATCCTCTTATGGGGTTTACATAAAGTCATCCAGTGGGCGTTGAGACCCTTTAAAGGTGTAGAGACTGTGATTGTTGTATTTTCATGTTCCTTGGATCAGCGAGCTCCAGAATGCAGGTAGGTTCACAATGTAACCAACTTTATCTGTGAACAAAAGTAACAATCATAACAAACGTGATGGACTGGTCTCGTGTCACATCAGTAGCTTCTGCTACCGTTCCACAGCCTCTGGCCCCCCTCCTCAATTGACTCTCAATCCAGAGCCACTCACACGTCACATGGCGCAAGTCCAGGAGGCAGCCAGTGAGGATGGTCAGAGAGAAAAGTGAAGGGATGTGAAGTGAATGAACGACGAGAGAATGGGAACCTAAGAGAGCACAAACAGGAAGAGGGGAACCGTTCAAGGGACTAGAACAGAAGAGGACTCACACAGAAAGACAGAAAAAACACACCTTGTTCCCTTTACGCACAGACCATATACCATTGGCTCAAACAACTGTCTTGCATGCCAACAACAGTGTGCACTCAGTAACTCAAAAAAGGCTTAATCTTGGGACGCAAGGTTTCTACATAAATTCCTCCCTAACAATCACTCTCTGAGTACTTGGGTTCCTTCTGTGAAACACCCCTTGGTAACCTAATCTTGATTTCGCTTCCTGACACAACTACTGTCTCCCACTCCATTCAGGCTATCTTGGAGAAGCTTAACCCTGTAACTCTGCTCTTGAATCCATCCTGCACTTTGTTATGATCATTCTTTACTGAAGATCCCATCCCCCATCCATACAGGACATATAGGTTAGTGTTAGGTTTGTGCCTTCTCAAAACTTCAAAAGGTCACTCTTTGGTGTTAGAAGACCGCACCCACTGCAGCTCTCCTAATCCCGAGGCCTCCTTGATGGCTAAGCCTGCCCTGAAACCTTTCTCCCCTGAACACAGAAGCCCTACCGCTACACAATTGACTGGTGCTTCCGACCTGCACTCCTCAACACATTGTTTTTTTTGCATCTTCCTCTCTCTCTATCTCACTAACAGTCCCCACCCATCTTTTTACAAAGCCATTTGCCGTGAGGTCAGCATTTTTGTCAGAAGGTCGCTTTACAAGACCACTTACCTTATCTTCAAGTGAGGGGCTTCCCTGTATTGGAAAAATGTTTCAATGACAGCCCTGACCCACTGTCCCCCAGTACTCAAAGCAACGCGAATGGCATCGATTTAAGGTGCGGTTGAATCACTCAACACAAATGTTCATGATCCAACAGAAATGCATGCATCTCTCTGGAAATCATCCAAGGACCATTGTTTGTGACTATCATTGGAGGAAAGCCCTCCCAGCAGAACACAGGAGCACGGTAAACCCCATTTAACTGTCTTCTCTACTTTGAAATCCGTGTTCACCCACCAATACCACTTAAACATACAGCGTTTAGTTAAACTCCTCCCAAGGTGTCCTTTGTGGGCTGCTTCTATGATTTGGGGACATACTCCTTTGGGGGGGGGTATTACATTTCCCCCATCTAAACAAAATGTCCCCACCTACCCATAATTCTGGGTTTATTTGGTGGAATCGATCACTAACCACCCCAGGCTGCGTGGACTAACCGGTAGTTATTCATTTTTTTATCTTCTTGTAGTTAAAGTTGTTCTTCATAGTCCTTCTCCCATGTATGTTTGTCAGGTGTGGTCCTAACTGCTTCTTGGGCCACAGCTAACCATGCATTTTCCTCGGGAATCTTGTGACTAGGATGATTAAGGGGAAGTTGTGGCAGTCTGTTTCTTGGGCCTGGATTGTAGCTCACTTGAAATGTAATCTTTTGAAGCGCTAAAGCTCACCTATTAAATGTAGGGGAATTCAAAATCCCTTTCCCTGACCAGGCATTTATCAGAGGTTTGTGATCTGTGCGAATAATAAACAGGCGGATGTTGGCCCTGGGGCTATGTTAATAGCATCAGTGGTAAGATATGTTGACTCCAGTGGTTGTACATTCTCATGGTGGGTGCCCGTGCAATTTGTTCCTAATGCTTGTGAATACCTTCTCATGTGTGTCTGTACATTTGTGCAATTTGTTCCTAATGCTTGTGAATGCCTTCTCATGTGTGTCTGTACATTCAAATGTGACTTTCTTCTGGAGTAATTCCCTTAGAGGAGCACATTTGGAGGTAAAATTCAACACACATTTATGATAGAATCTCACCAACCTCGGGAATGCTCTCAGACTATCTTCATTTTGTGGAGGTGGCACATTGTTCATGGCAGTTGGGTTTGGGCTGGATGCCTTCACTTCTAATTACATACCCCCAGCATGTTATTTCTGGTATCCTGAACAGGTACTTCTCTTGTTTTAGCACAAGTTTTGCATCTTTCAAGGTTTTTAGCACTTGTCTGAGACCAGTATCGTGTTGAGCTTCACAGCATGCAAATACAAGTATATCATCCTGGAAGAACCCGACATTGGGATTTCTTTGAAATAATGTTTTCATTACTCTTTGAAATACTCCAGTCGCTGATGCAATGCCAAACGGAATGCATTTAAAGTGATGAACACCAAAAGGCATTGTAAACGTGAGGTGTTTGGACTCTTGAACACCAAAAGGCATTGTAAACGTGAGGTGTTTGGACTCTTCGTTAAGTCCAAGTTGGTAGGTTTTTAGAGGGCGCCAACAATTTTTTCACATTCAACTTATCAGAGGGTTATTTCCTGGACCCTAGGCAGACCGTGGCGATCAACCCATACTTTCTTGTTTAGAGATCGGAGATCAACACCCATGAAAAATGTTTCAATCTGCCATTTGGACAGCGACAACGGGAGAAAACCATTCAGCTGCCTCGATTTCTTCTATAACCCCGCTCTTACACAACCTATTCAGTTCCTCTTTGACTTGGTCTCCCAATTTGAGTGGTATAGATCTGACCATATGGGCTATTGGTGCTTGACCCCTGCTTTAATATGATTTTGTGTGTGATCCTAGTTTGGTGCTAAATACTTCAAGATATTTGTCAAAGCTCTCACAACATAGTTCCATTTCTGGCTCTGCAGCATTTGGGCTGGGGATCCCCCTTTTATCGTCACATGCAGTTTACCATATTGGTTCCTTCCCTTAAATTCGATTTCTACTACATTTATCCCTAGAATCTCAATAGGTGCAACCTCCATAGGCTTTTGGGGTGTATATCTGGACCTGCTAAATTCTGGAGGTCCCACCACAACTTGATAAATGTTTTGGCCCCTTCACTGTGTACTTAGACCCCGGATCTGCCATGATCTGCACTTCTTGCCATCAATGAGGACATCAATCCAAAGGACATCTCAATTTTCCTTATCCAAACTGATTACTTTCCTCCTGATGTTTCTTGTCCTGTGATCTATGTACTTGGCATTGAATTTATTTGTTCTGTGAGCTTGAGACCTGGTGCTTTGAAGTATACTGACTGACTTCACTTCTGCTATTCCCCTCCAAAACTTGTGCATATTCTGCACATTTTTATGCTATGGCTATAACTTTGTCTAAGGTGAGAGATCCTTCACAGTATCAGCCTTTCCTGAATCTTCTTGTTGTTTGTGCACCTCACGGTTTGATCTCTGATTAAGCTGTCCAAGCTCCGAATTTGCAACACTTGGCAAGACCTCATAGAGAGGCTACATACATGCTGCCTTTTTTGCCCATTGCTTGGTTGCAGGAGAAAAGTAAGCATCTCTTCAAGACTATTTTTACATGGACCAAATTGTGCTTGAGGCCACATAAGAGCTCAACATCTCCATCGCCTGCTCCAGTGGATACTAGGGAGATATTCTCAAATACCCTTCGGCCTTCCACACCCAGAAAGTTCTCTAGTGTTAAGTATTTCAATCAGGCGATGTACCCTGGTCTGAGCCTGGTATGCAGCGCACAACCAAGATGCTTATTTTTATTATATATATATATATATATATTCAATATTTTGAGTGATCAACCACTCATATCACACCCCTTTTCCAATACCCTGGTTCACGATGGACCAGGAATCAGGCCGGTTGGTATAGCTAATATTTATGTATTTGTTTAAAATTCAAATCAAATGTATATTTTTTAATAGGGAGCAGCAATCACCGATGTGGTGACAATAACAGATGAGAAGGTATGTAATGCACTTAAATTCACACAAATAGAAAACACCAGAGAAAACACGTTTGGCTTGGTTGGAAAGATGGCACTTAAGTTAGGATTTCCCCCTGCAATATTCCTCAACCCACAAATAAACACTTCTAAAAAGATATAAGGAAGCAGCAGGTAATCAGGAATAAGGAATAGGAAACAGAATTCGAATCCAATCTCCCACCCCAAACAAGATAGAAGAACAAGTTACTTCTTACCTTGTAACGTTCTTTCGACGGGATGTTCCTCCGACGTATTCCTCATCTTAGATATCTCCTTCCAGCTCTGCTGGCCTCGGAAAATGTTTTCTCTCTAGAGGGCGCTGCGCGTCGACGTCCTCCGAGTCGATGTCCCTCGACAGCCGCCGTATCGACGTCAACGTCATCCTGCCTATAAAGGCCGCGCGCAGTGTCCGTTGCTCAGTTCCGTTTTGTAGCCCACAATAATACTTTCTGGACTAAACTAATCACCCTGAAGGAGCGTAAGCTGCAACAACAAGGGAAGTAGAACTGCGGGGATGGATGGGAGGGTCGATGAGGAATACGTCGGAGGAACATCCCGTCGAAAGAACGTTACAAGGTAAGAAGTAACTTGTTCTTCGAAGGGATTGTGTCCTCCGACGTATTCCTCATCTTAGATAGGCTCCCATAGCAGTATTCTATTATCGGAGGAGGGAGTACTGACTTCACGCTGTCTTCTATTGATGAATAGAATGCAGTACAGCCCTTCCAAACCTAGTCTCTTGACTGGAGGAGGAATCCAAATTGTAAAAACGTGTAAAGGTATGGACAGACGACCATGTAGCGGCCGCACAGATGTCTTTAACCGGCACGCCTCTTTTGAGGGCCGATGAAGCTGCAATACCTCTGGTCGAATGAGCCCTAAGGTTTTGATGGGGCTCTTTCCCTGCCAGTTTATAACATTCCAGAATGGCTAGAATGATCCATCTGGAAATGGTCTGCTTAGTTATTGGTAACCCCAGCTTGTGACCTGCGTAACCTACAAACAGCTGGTCTGCCTGTCTTATCCTGGCTAGTCTACTGATGTAAAAACTTAAAGCCCTACTAGGGTCTAGCCTGTGTAACCTCTCTTCCTCTTTCCCCGGGTGAGGAGGAGGATAGAAAGATGGTAGGGTAATCTTCTGAGTGATATGGAATTCAGAAACCACCTTTGGGAGGAAATTAGGCTTCACTTGCAGGACAACTTTGTCTTTGTGAAATATTGTGTGAGGTGGTTTACAAGAAAGAGCTTGTAATTCGCTCACCCTTCTAGCAGATGTAAGTGCTATTAATAAAACAGTTTTAAGGGTAAGGAATCTAAACGAACAAGAATGGAGGGGTTCGAAAGGTGTGCCCATCAGGAAAGTTAGTACTAAGTTTAAATCCCATAGGGGAACTTGGAATGGTCTTGGGGGATAAACATTGGTTAACCCCTTTAGAAACTGTATTACCAAGGGTAATTTGAAATAGGATGGTTCTTCCGCAGTACGCTTAAAGATGGATAGCGCTGCGAGATAGCCCTTAATGGTGCCAACTGGAAGGCCTGAATTTGCCAAATATAGTAGGAAGGACAAAACCATTGGTGTACCACATGAAAAAGGGTTGATATTCTGTTCTCTACACCAGCTGCAAAATCTGTTCCAACGGCAGCGGTATAAAGACTTTGTTGCTGGCCTCCTTGCCGAAAGCAACACCTCCATAACATCATCAGGGAGGTCCCAATCCTTGTACCTCAGCCTTTCAGAAGCCAAGCGTGAAGGTTGAGGGTTTTGATGTCTGGATGGAGAACCTGACCTCCCTTCTGTGAGAGTAGGTTCTCTCTGAGTGGAAGTCGAATTGGAGGGCAGATGGACAAGTCTAGAAGGTCCGGGTACCACGTTCTCCTGGCCCAATCCGGGGCAATTAGGATCATGGTTCGCCAGAATCTTCTCAACCTCCTGATCATTTGAGGAATGACCGGGACCGGTGGGAACGCGTACAGAAGCGGAAACTCCCAGTCCACTATGAACGCGTCTCCCATAGCTCCTCTCGGGGGAAATTCCCTTGAGCAGAACAGGTCGCATTTCCTGTTTAGGCTGGTGGCAAACAGATCTACCTGAGGGGTTCCCCAAAGGGCGAAGATCTCTTGAAGGACTTCCTGAGCTAGCTCCCACTCGTGGGAGACTGTGTTCTGCCTGCTCAGAGCGTCCGCTGTCAAGTTCTTCTCTCCGGCTAGGTGAACTGCCGATAGAGAGATTCCTTCTCGGATTGCCCAAAACCAGAGCTGCATCGCCTCTCTGCACAGGGGTAGTGATCCTACGCCTCCTCTTTTGTTGAGGTAATGCATGGCCACCGTGTTGTCCGTCATTATCAGGACTTTCTTCCCTTGTACAGCTGGCAGGAACGCCTTCAGCGCAAGTCTGATGGCTCTCAGCTCTAACAGGTTGATATGTAGTCTGGACGCCGATGGAGACCAACGACCGCTGATGGTCAAGTCGTTGGCGTGGGCTCCCCACCCCGTGAGTGAGGCATCCGTGACTACTGTTATCTCCGGCCAGGGTTGCCAAAACTGTTCTCCTTTCAGAATGTTCTCCTGACAGGCCCACCACTGAAGGTCTCGAGCCACCCTGCCAGGAACCTGAAGAAGATCTGTCATTCTCCCTGAGAATTGTGACCACTGAGTCCTCAGTGCCCACTGGAGGGATCTCATTCTCAGGCGAGCCTCTGGCACTAGGAAAATGCAGGATGCCATGAGGCCTAGCAACCTCAAAAAGTCGAAGGCTGGGAGACGTTGGGCATGTTGGAACTTGGTAACCATCTGTAGAATATCTTGAGCCCTCACCTCTGGTGGCGAGGCTTTTCCCAGGGAAGTGTCCAGGATCGCTCCTATGAACTGGAGTCTCTGCGATGGTATCATTTGTGACTTCTTCGTCCAGGTAGGGGTAGACGTGAATCCCTTCCCTCCTTAGACTTGCAGCCACTACCGACATTAACTTGGTGAAGACCCTCGGGCGGAGGTCAGCCCAAATGGCAGCACTCGAAATTGATAGTGAGAGTTGCCAATTGCGAGCCTCAGGTATTTCCTGTGTTTGAGATGGATAGGCACATGGAAATAAGCATCCTGAACGTCCAGAGATACCAACCAGTCCTGGAACTGAAGGGCCTGGAGCATCTGAGAAAGAGTGACCATCTTGAATTTGTCTTTTCTGAGGAATTTGTTCAATTCTCGCAAGTCCAAGATGGGTCTCAGTCCTCCGTCTTTCTTTGGAATGAGAAAGTAAGGGGAGTACCAGCCCTTGTTCCTCTCCGCTACAGGTACCGGTTCTATGGCACCTTTCTCTAGCAGGTCCAAAATTTCCTGCAAGAGGAGCGGATCTGGAGATTTCTGAGAGCTGATCCCCGGTGGATGACTCTGAGGTATACGTAGGAAAGGCAGGCAGTAACCTTGGGCCACTGTTTCCAATGCCCAAGCATCTGACGTGATAGCCTGCCATACCGCCATATGTTGAGTCAACCTGCCTCCTACAGGTGTCCTGTGAGGGAAGTCCTCAGAGTGGTTTTGGGGCGGCTGATGCAGATGCCGATGGTAAAGAGGCACCTGCTGTTGCTGCGGCTTTTGAATATCTACCCCATCCACCTCGGGTAGTTCTTCTATGTCCCCTTTGAGCCGGTCGTCCTCTACCTCTTCCGAATGCGGAGTAGAAGCGAAAGGACTTGCCCCTCGCAGAGGTTCCTGTGGGACGAAAGGGAGTCTGACGGATTGCAGCTCCTAGGGATTTTGCTGCTGCTTTTGAAGTTTGCAGTTTCTCTAAACTGTCATCCGCCTTTTTCCCGAACAAAGAAGAGCCATCGAATGGCATGTTCAAGAGCCTGGCTTGCACATCTGGGGCAAAACCAGACTTTTTCAACCAAGCGAACCGCCTGGTTGATGTACTTGCCGCCATTGCTCTGCTGATACTGTCAGCCGAATCAATGCCCGTCTGGAGGGATTCGCACATATCGTCTTTACCGTCCTGTATAATATTCAGGAACGCATCCCTTCCTTCTCCCTCCGGGATGCAGTCAGCCGCTGTAGAAGCACACTCCCAAAGTGTATGGCTGAACCTAGCAAGGGTGCAAGTAGCATTAACAGATTTTAACGCCATGCTACATGCTGAAAAGACTTTCTTTGCCATAGCATCATATTTTTTATCGTCCCTGTCCTGTGGGATGGTAGGATAAGCCGTTTTGACATCGGTAGAGGATGCTGCCTGTACCACCAGACTTTCTGGGGATGGGTGTTTAGACAAAAACTCCGGGTCTGTAGAAGATACCCTGTACTTTGTAGACAGTTTTTTATTTACTGCTGGTACTACATCTGGGGTATCCCAGTTTGTCATGATCTTCCTCTGAAGAGCTTTATGAAAAGGCACCACAGGATCCTCCTGTGGGCCTTTGTCAAGAATATCCGTGAGGTCATCTTGTTGGAAAGATTCTGAAGGTGCAGACCACCCCATGAACTCTGTGATCCTGGCCATTAAGGCTCTATAGGGGGTTTCAGCATGCTCCCCCGGGTCTGGCCTAGCAAACTCCACCTCAGGGGAAGTGTCTAACCCACTTGCCTCATGTAAGGAATCATGAAGATCTTTTAACCTGCGTTCTTCAGAGGAAATTTCCTCTCTAATTGGGGTTACAGGTTCCTGCAACTCAAATGTGTCTTCCTGTTCAGACAATTCACCCTCTTCCAAAATTGAGGACATAGTTCTCAATTGTTTTGAACTCATAAAGGGAGTAAATCCCATTTCCATGGCAGAGGGAGCCGAACTTGTCATTATCGGCCTCGAAAACGTCGATGTCGTCGACGCCGAAGTCGAAGGCTTCGAGCGTGGCGTCGAAAACAAAGGCGGAGGCCTCGAAGACCTCGACAGAATTGGAATTCTACTCGACAATCTCGAAGCCATCGACGTCGAGGACCTGGGGATAGTCACTGGGTGTGTCGTAACCGTGACTTTTCTTGGCGTTGATGCCGGTGTCGAAGCTGGCGTCGAGTCGACAGACCCGTGTGTCGAAGGTCCCTTCGACAACGGCGTCGAAGACCTCGACGTCGACGGAACCCTCGTCGACGGAACCTTCGAGGAAGGTTTGGAGGTCATAGTCCTACTCGAGGGTTCGAGACGCGCTCGAGAGGTTTCCTTTGCCGGGTACTGCGACTCGCAGCGTTTTTGACCTTCGGGTCTTTCGACCAGAGCATCGCTCTCGGCAGTCTTCGAGGGGGTCGAGGCCGCTTTCTCGAAGACGCTCATCATATTTTTGCGGAATTCCTCCCATTCAGCCCGAGAACTATGTTTCGTGGGGAAAGGGATTCTTTTTGGCGAAACAGAGGAAGAGGAAGACGGAGAGGGGGATCTTCGACGTCTCCTCTTCGAGTGCTTCGATCTCGAGGAGTGATGAGACCCACTCCGAGACCTGGAGCGCGAATGGTGACGAGGAGACGAGTGTCTCGACTTCGTCGACGAAGAAGAAGCTTTAAAAGTCTTACCTTTCTCCAGCTTCCACCTACGCTCCTTCAGGGCCTTAGCTGTCATGGACATACAGTCCTCGCATTCCGAACAATGGTGTTCAGCTCCCACACACCACAGACAAACTCTGTGAGGGTCAGTCAGCGACATCTTTTTCCCACAATCTCTGCATTTTTTGAAGCCGGATCGAGGAGTTGTCGGTTCCGACGAGGAAGCCATCAAGTACGGATCGAATAACTCGGAGTAAATAGGATTAATCTGACAAGAACTGAGCAACGGTATTCCGAGGCACCGAGTAAGCGCGGAAAAACGGAACTGAACAACGGACGCTGCGCGCGGCCTTTATAGGCAGGATGACGTCGACGTCGATACGGCGGCTGTCGAAGGACATCGACTCGGAGGACGTCGACGCGCAGCGCCCTCTAGAGAGAAAAAATTTTCCGAGGCCAGCAGAGCTGGAAGGAGATATCTAAAATGAGGAATACGTCGGAGGACACAATCCCTTCGAAAAACTGATTTGAAACCCTACTGTTTAAAATGACATTTCAAAAATGGCTGAATAAAATGCTGTAAATGTGCAAAAATCCCTAAATCAGTACAAATCTCTGAGGGCCACATTGGAAAGATACTAGCAGCCATGAGCAATAGTTTGAGCAAAAGTAAACAATTCAAATTATAATGGAAGGTTGAAAATAATTTAGAATAAAAATAACACGTGTAAAACTTTACAAAAATGTTGATTCCTGCCTAAAATCAACCAAACGGTTTTCAATAAAAACGGGTGAGTGCGGTTTTTGGGTTGGGGTGTAGCTATGGGTCTTAGGTACATTCTGGAATTGAAATGAAGTCTCCAGCTATTAAACTGAGGGAGATATGCAATGTAGAATGAGAGGCATTTTTAGAAAAATCGGTTAGTGAAAACGGAAAAGAAATTCAGTGTATGGTTCAATTTTTATCAATTTGTGATTGAATGAGGTTGATTGATGTGAGTTGTAAATGATTGTTTGACTGTTGAGGAACAATGGTTGTGTATGGGCTTTTTATAGCCTGGTGTACCATGCTCGCCTGCAATATTTATGTAATTTAATGTGTGTAATAATTGATGATTAATTCATTGTGGAAAATGATGCATCTCAGTAAATACATTTTGATATTTTGAAAAATTAAAAAACTTCCTGTGGACAATATTTCAGTATACCTTGGTACATTAATACCCCGGTCCAGAGTGAGGGGTTTCCCTGCGCCTTTCAGTGTGTACACAGTTTGTGCGTCATATTTCAATCCAAACCCCAAGTCTGTGGGGACCTGGTTTTGCCTTTCTACTACATGTTGGTAATTTTAACCATGAAAGAATTGGCCTAAAATTCCTGCACTTTTGTACGCAGATGTGCATTTACTCCTGGGATGTGTGTACAAAATGTTATATTCGCAACATCAGTACTTTCCCCGTAATCCGTCATTTTTGACAACTTCTGTTCCTTATGCAGTAATGAGTTCTACCAAGTTGTCAAAGAAAGAGCATAACATTAGATTTAGAACTACCATCTTTTCATATTTTTCCTCATTCTTGCTGCAAAGTTAAATGTCTTTAAAAGTTCAGTTACAAAATAACGTTTAAAACCAAATGTCACTTGATCAGTTTTTTTTTCTTTTCCCCCAACTGCGAGCAGCTGTCAATTCCTTTGAAGCAGGATGAGGGGCCTCTTTTGATTGAAGATTTTATTGCCCCTCACACTTGACAGGTGAGAGTCGGTCTCCTATTGTCCCAGCCTGGAGCAAAGGCGAATATCTGATGAGCTGGGGAAGTCCCTTTGTCCTGGTGCATTCAAAGTCCTCCAAGCTAGCAATTAGCGCTTTCCTGTTCCAGAAGTTTGAGGTGTCACCCTTTCTTAGGGCTAGCAACTGGCAGAGCAAGTTTTTATATATAGTTTGCCAACTTAGCCTGAGTTTTAGCTTTTATTTTCTCATTTTAGTTCTTGACTTTTTAAGTGCCATGGGTATTTCCCCCCCAGTGCCAAGGCCTTTTTTGGTGATTTTGGTATGTGGCCATTCAATGCCTTGTAACTTTTTTTCTACATGAGATATCTCGGCCAAATTCGGCGCCATTTTCCCCCACATGTAGGCGGTCGTAGTGCCACCCAGGAATCCTATGTTGCTGTAGGGGGGGTGAGAGAAAATAACCAAAAAGGGTGAAAACGGTACCTCACATGTGTGGGTACGCCTACCGGGGGCACAAAAGGAAAAGGGTAACCCACTGGTAACCCCAAGCCTTTCGGGACAGCACATTTTGTTCATGTGGGTTCCTCTGAGGCATAATGAATGATCATGGGCATTGCAGGGCCTTTTTAACCACAGTGGTTCATGAAAAATTGATGGATTTAGTGCCAAGCAGCACTTTTAAGGTTGAAAAGGTGTCATTTTAAAGAGGCATTTTGGGTTTTCAACAAAGTAATGCAACCTTTTTCACTTCACTCCGTGGTAAATGTTGCAGAGCACACTGGCACATTCCTGCAGCGAGTACTCTGTTCCACCCCACCTGAAAGGTGTGGGGCAGGGTGGTGCAGCCACTTTCTGGTTGTTGCAAAAACGCGGTTTAGAGATCTTTGCGCGCCCAGGAGTCAGCACAGCCATTTTGCTGTTTCTTGCACCAGTGCAGCAAAGTGATGTAGCATAGCACAGCTGAGTGGGTCAAAATATCCCACAGTAGCAGTGCTTGGCTGTGCTCTGGGTCAAACTCTTTGCCACCAATGGCAATACTCCATGCTACTGTTGGTTCACTGGGAGTTTGTTGGGAAATAGGTGGTGCTTCTACAGTGGATTCCATAACTTGTCAAAACAGCAAACTAAAACACTAGGCTAAAATCCTGAATTAGGGCAGGAGCCTTCACAGTCAGGTTTGACATAACAGATTAACATACATTTAAATAATGAGTCCAATAATTCCTCACAGCCATGGAAACTGTGCAGTGCAGTAGGTTCCTACTCATTGTTTGCAGACCGATTCTGAGCTGAGAGAAACAGCCAGACCTTTTCAGCTGCTTGTGATGCTCCAGGACACTCAGGGTCTTCTGCAGTGTTGTTGGTAAGATGCCTGCTTCCTGGTGTTATGTTATATATTTCTGAGGCTTGTGGAATCTGCTTAGATCACATGCTGTGCATAGGCCGACATCTAGCGGTAGCTGCAGAGTATTACAGTTGTTGTTTTCCAAACTCGAAAATGGACGTCGAAATAGGGCGTGCCAGTAATACTATCCCTAGTGTGACGTCCCCTGTCCCCTCATGCCTGTAGGTCCCTCAGATTGTTTTTTTTCCGCCAGACTAGCCGGACGCATGCTGCAGAGTTCCTTCGACATTAAGCCATTTTATAGTTCAATTACCGTTAATACTTATCCTTTCCCCCTTCAACTGTACGCCGAAGACCGACGCCGGTCAAGATCGGAGAAATCAACCGCCGAGGACTGCCACAACGGACTCTGGGCCTTGGAAGGCCTCTGGTCTCGGCCCTATACAGTAGGGAGATTGGGGGGGGTGGTCATATAGGCTCTCTATTCCCCCTTTGATATATATATCCGCCCTGCTGCCATATTGTTCCATATGGAGAGTACTTCCATTCAAATTCTGCCCTAAATGCAATAGGAAGTTTCCCTGGGTGGATAAACACCTTACGTGCAATCTGTGTCTCCCATGAGACCACCCCGAGGCTACCTGTTGAGCCTGCAAGCTCTTCAAGCCGAAGACCCTTAAGGACCGCTCAGCTAAGCGCTGGGCCCACTACGCGAGGCAACTAGAGGCCATGGACGTAGAAGGGACATTTAACGATGGCAGCAACACCGCCGAATCGGACGGCGAGGGCAAAGGGGTGACTTCGGACACCCGCGAGCAGGCCCCCGACACCGAAGGACTGGCCGTCAGCCACGTTGTGGGGACTACACCCGGCGGCAAAAGCGCTACACATTCTAACACCACTAAATACATCAGCCCTAGCCGTGACTCGACACGCGCGTCGAGCGAGCGGCAACGGACGACACCACGAGAAAGGCCCAATGAATCTTTGTCTTCTGGGCGTTCCCGTTCGCCTCATGGCAAGGCCCAAACATCTTTGGTTTGAAAAGGTGTTGCCCGATCAACAGTCCCCGAGGCCTGGGTGTCGGATGACGATACCACCCGGCACCCTCTAGAGGCTAGACGCGATGCGTCTGACCGTACACCCGAGATTCAACATCCTTCTTCGAATCCCGCCTCTGAAATTCGACGCGATGCGTCGGACCACTCAGAGGTCCCTAAAAAGTCTGGTAAACACTCCTCTAGCCATGAGGGAGGGGATAAACAACAGAAAGACATCTTCAGATCCCCATGTTCATAGGGAGAAGCATAAGGCCCCAAAGGCAACAGGGAAGTCCAAAGTTTCGGAACCTACGACAAAAACAAAACTCATTCCTCCCACTTCTGAGGATATGGGCACTGATGAGGAACCAGAACCAGTAATTATTCGTAGCTCTAAAGAGTGGAGCTCAGCAGACATTGATGGGGTCATGACAAGGTTAACTTTCATGGCTAACCTTTATGAAAAGGACCCTAACTACTTTCGTAGTTACTCTAACACCCCTCCCACCTCTGCCCCTTCTGGGTCCAAGATAACACCTGTGTCCCCTCAAACCCCTACTAAGAGACTCCACTCAGACGCCCCTTTCCAGGGCTTGGTCACAGACCCCTTCGTGGTGGAGCCTGTCCACTCTGATTCATATTGTGACGAAACATAGCCTCAATATGTTGATGACCAGGTGGATGACCCTTGTTATGGGGATGGCAAAGACCAGGAGAAGGATGATGAAGCTTACAACATTGACTCCCCGGTTCCTAATGACCACCCGGTGCATGACTCGCCTGTAGACAACCAACCCCTCCTTAATGAGGTGCTGGCTAAGGCGGCTGCCCACTTTAGTATTGACACACAGGATGTTCAGGAAGACAGGGATTTTGCTGAGGAAATCCTAGGGGATAAGAAAGCTATAACTCAGGCTATCACGTTGCTAAAGTCCACCCAGCGCAGAAATGATCCCTCGCTGCAAACCCCAAATCTCACTCGAGCGGTTAATCCGCGGGTCCAGAAATGTTTCTGTGCCGCATCCTCGATCCTCTGTACATTAGGGGTCAATTACAACCTGATTCCCTGGTTGTGACAACCACCAGGAAGAGGGCAGGCACCCCGCTTGCTTCCTCGGAAGCACCTCCTGATAAGGAGAGCAAACGTCTCTATGACCTGGGAAGGAAAGTTGCCTCCACCGCGGCCTATCAGGCAAGAATTGCCAACAGTGCCACCCTTTTGGCGAGCTACAATTGCCATCAGTGGGAGGAAGTGTCCGCCTTGGTTTCTGCCGCAGCCGACCCCTTAAAGAACCAGTTGGCTCGGGTGGCAGCAGAAGGGAGATTTGTGTCAGTCTGCATGTTAAAGACTAACTTTGATGCAGCGGATAATGCTGGGAGGTTAATCGCCGAGGGCACTGTTATCAAGCGTCACGCTTGGCTTAGACAGTCAGGTTTCAAACCTGAAACCCAAGCAACCCTAATAGATCTGCCTGTGGAACTGAATGTACTATTCGGCAAGGCAGTTGAGGAAGCTTTGAAAACAGCAATGGATGAGTATGAGACCCTGAAATTTCTTGGCCAACATGCCAACAAACCCTCTGGACAGAGAGGTCACAACAATTTTCGCCGCTTTCGGGGCAAAAATTCCCCAAGGGGTTCCAATTATTACCAAAACCAGGGAACTTCATGGAGTAAGAACCAATCCTCACAGGGCTACCCCAGAGGGCAACACAGGGGTCGCGCTAGGGTTAGAGGCAGCCCCGCCACAGGTGGTATGCCACCCAACAAGCAGTGGCGTTCCGCTTCAGGTCCCCTCCCATGCATCCCCAGTAGGGGGGCGCATTTCCACCTTCACCCACGCATGGGCGGGGATCACTTTGGACAGATGGGTGCTGTCCACAGTGTCCAGAGGATACTGGATAGAGTTATTAGGGCGCCCCCAAAGACCATCCTCTGCGACAAAGAATACACTCGCTGGAACATCAAAAGATCCTCCTCGAGGAGATCACCGTTCTGCTAGCAAAGGACACCATAGAAGTCGTCCCGATCAACCAGGTAAACAGGGGTATTTATTCAACCTACTTCCTTGTGCCAAAAATAGATCCGACAATGCGCCCAGTATTAGATTTGCGCCCTGCAAACAAGTATGTCAAGCCACCAAAATTCCGCATGACTACACTATGAGAGGTAATCCCTCTACTAAAAAAGGGGTATTACATGGCAACATTGGATATGAAAGATGCCTATTTTCATATTTCAATGTTCCCAGCGCACAGAAGATTCTTGCGTTTCAAGATAGACAACCAGCACTACCAATTCAAGGTGCTGGCCTTCGGAATAGCCTTGGCTCCAAGGGTATTCACCAAGGTACTGGCGGTGGTGGCGGCGCACCTACGCAGGGAGGCAATCCCAGTGTACCCTTACCTGGACGACTGGCTCATTACAGGGGAGTCCCCCCTAATTTGCAGACTAAACATCCACAGAACCATCAACCTTCTCTTCCAATTGGGCTTCTCAATCAACGAGAAAAAGTCAAGCCTGGTGCCAAGCACCTCAAAACTATTCCTAAATACCCAAGACGGGTTTGCCTTCCCAATATAGAGGAAATAATTCAAAATGTGTTGCTGCAAATTCCTAAATATCAGGCGAGTCGCCAAATAAGGGGGCGCAAAGCTATGCGTTTGCTAGGCATGTTGGCGTCTTACATTTACCTGGTTTCCCACGCATGCCTGCGCATGCGACCCATGCAGGAATTGTTGGCGAAACAGTGGTCTCAGGCAAGTGGTCAGTGGGACGATCTAGTGTTCATTTCCCCAACACTAGTACAGAGTTTTCGCTGGTGGACAAGAGAGAATCTTACGAAGGGGAAACCCTTCTACGATCCAGAGATAGAGACCGTTGTCACAACAGACGCCTCCCTGTCAGGGTGGGGAGCTCACTACCTTCACCACACAGCTCAGGGTCTCTGGTCTCACACGGTGGCTCAGAACCACATCAATCTGCTAGAACATCTGGCAGTCTTCAGAGCGCCTCGGGCGTTCCAACCTCTCCTAGCCAACCAGTCAGTGCAGATCCTAACAGACAGCACGACTGCAACGTTTTACTTAAACAAACTGGGGGGCACTCGTTCTCAAAATCTGTCCAAGCTTGCCCAGAAAATTTGGACATGGTCACACAAATGGAAGATTTACCTGTCATCCCAACATGTTCCGGGGGAACTCAACTCGCTAGTAGACGCTCTGAGCAGAGATCCCCTCCCAGAGGAACACGAGTGGCGACTACACAAAGAGGTCCTAGAATACCTCTTCTCTCAGTGGGGTTTCCCCACTATAGACCTATTCGCCACAAGCGAAAACAGGCAATACCCAAACTTCGCATCCAGGTTCCCCCAGCCAGGCTCCAAGGGGAATGCCCTATGGATGTATTGGTCAGGGATATTTGCCTATGCTTTTCCACCAACCCCTCTGATGAGGAAAGTGGTGAACAAGATCCACAGAGAACCGATGACGCTCATCCTAGTTGCACCTATGTGGGCGAGACAACCATGGTATTCACACCTGTGCAAACTGGCGGTATGCGACCCCCATCAAACTCCTGTGCTGGTACAACTTACTCTGCCAGCATGAGGGGCTAACAGTGCATCCTCAGCCCAACTCGAACTTGGCAGCATGGCTCCTTAAGTCATAGAGTTCAGACATCTCAATCTACCACAGAGATATATGGATATCTTGAAAGAGTCAAGAAAACCTATGATAAATGGAAACGATTCATAATTTGGTGCCAGAATAAGCAAATCAACCCCGTCGATTCTACTCCTTCAAAAATTCTAACCTATGTGCTCCACTTACTGGATGCAGGGTTAGTGTTTAACTCGCTAAAAGTGCACTTGGCGGCTTTGTCAGCCTACACCACTTCACATAACAAGGTCTCATGGTGGAAGGTACCAGTCATCAAAGCTTTTATGGAAGGGGTAAAGAGTCCACCCTCCAATTTCTAACCCACAGCTAGTTTGGGACCTTAATGTCGTACTCGCGAAGCTCATGGGACCTCCCTTTGTGCCTATGCACAAGTCTAGTCTCAAACACCTGACTTATAAAACTGCCTTCTTAGTAGCCATCACTTCCATAAGAAGGGTAAGTGAAATCCAAGCTCTGTCAGTGCAGGATCCTTTCTTTACTATACATAAGGACAAACTGGTTTTACGCCCTCACCCTAGGTTCTCACCTAAGTTCATTTCCAAATTCCATGTTAACCAGTCTATTGAGCTACCGGCTTTCTTCCAAGAACCCAAAAGCTCTGCTGAGGTAAAACTCCACACATTAGATGTGAGGAGGGCGGTCCTTTACTATGTAGACAAAACCAGACCGCTAAGAAAAACAGATCAACTGTTTCTCCATAGCGCCAGGCAGAGAAGGAGATCGTATCTCTAAAAATGCCATCTCTAGTTGTATAATCAGATGTATCCAGCTGTGCTATTCTCTTTCAGATAAAACACTGCCTTTTACGCCCAGGGCCCACTCCACAAGAGGTACTGGAGCCACTCTGGCTTTCGTTGCAAATGTCCCCTTAGACAGTATTTGCAAAGCAGCTACATGGAGCTCTATACATATATTCACTCAGCACTACTGCATTGACACTCATTCCAAGACAGATACACAAGTGGAACATTTATTCGCTCATGAACCTTCTCACATCCCACCTCCTTCTTGCACTGCTTACCAATCTATGCACTGCATGTGATCTAAGCAGATTCCACAAGCCTCAGATGGGATACATTACTCACTGTAATCGTATTTCTGATGCTTGTATCTGCTTAGATTCACATGCGACCCACCCTTCCTCCCCTCGGAGAGAAGGCGCATTGATGCTTATGAGCTTTTCTGATACGTATCTGCTTGGATGCAACTATACTCGCGCTACCTCATGTCAGAAAAATACAATCTGAGGGACCTACACGCGTGAGTGATCATGGGTAGAGGGGATGTCACATTTTCGAGTTTTGAAAACAACAACTGTAATACTCTGCAGCTACCACTATATGTCGGCCTATGCACAGCATGTGAATCTAAGCAGATACAAGCATCAGAAATACGATTTCGGTGAGTAATGTATCCCATATATATCTCTTTTCAAAATGTTTTCGTTATCATTGCATTCGCCATTTTATTTTCCCTAAAATCACTGCATACCGTGAGTCAAGTCTCAATACAAAAGGGTCCAGTAGGAGTGACCTTTTAGCCAGACACCGTTTTCTCTGGTGTCCTTCCTGCTCACCTCTCGCAACCGCAGACTACAATTCAAAGGTCACAGACGTGATTGCGGGATGAGCACAGGGACGCACACTGATGCAAGTTCCACCTGGCTGCAGAGCAGCTGCAACACAATCCCCACGCATCTTTGTTACAGAGCCATGCTTCGTCAGGCCAGCATTATTGGTACAAGAGTGATTTACAAGACCACTTACCTTACCTTAGAATGAGGGGCTATCCTGTATTGGAAAAACTATTCCATGACGGCCTTGACCCTCTGTCCCCTAATACTCGCAGCAATGCGAATGGCATTGATCAAGTTGCGGTTGAATCACTCAACCGAAATGTTTCACCTAGTGTGGGAAGTGAACCCATGATCCAACAGAAATATCTGCATCTCTCTAGAAAACCTCAGAGGCCATTGTCTGTGATAATCTTGATAGGAATCCCTTATCACCAGAGCACAGACTTTGAAAACGTTATTATGCTTCTGGAGCCAATATCTCTGAAAACACACACTCTGGCCATTTGGAGAGGAAGTCCACCACTTTTTCCGGGTAATCATCCCCTGTCTCCCTGAAATTGAATAGCCTCAACTAACCTAAATGAGGCCTATCCTAGGGTAACTTTGGTGCCACAGGTGGAGTCATTTGGAGAGTTTTTGTCACCAAGACCGCGTCAATTTCCATACGCTCTAAACACTCAGCAGTCCTTCTCTCTAATAACGTATCCTTCTCAGGCCACCAAGCGTCCAAGATGAGCCTCCTGCCCTACTCTTGCAACTTTCTTATGCATATCATCAGGAACAACCCCTAAGGACATAACCTTCATGAACAGCAAGCTCATACTTCATTCTCTTGTATGGCTGGAATTGTTCCACAACTCCTTCACAAGGCCAATCATGCAGTACATATTCTTTCAGTCTTACATAGGTGTCACTTTGCTGGCAGCACAAATCCAAATCATCCTTTTTGACACACTTGGAGACCTGGAAAATCTCCTCCACAATACTTCTGTCAAGTACGCACTCCTCTGTTAACACAGCACTTCTGGAGAAAACATCTGCAACATTTTCTTTCCTCCCATAACATGTTGAACCGTGAAGTCAAGTCCTTGAAGCACAGTGAACCACTTAACAATTCTGCCCAAAACCCCATCTGTGCCCTTGTGGCAGGTCAGAAGGATGAGGCAGGGCACGGTTCACCATTTTAAGCAGTGTTTATTCAAAATAAAGAAGAAAAGGTCTTGCTTTCCCTAAGAGTTGCCCTACCTAACAAAACTAAACCTAGGGTGCTCATCAGTGTTCAAGTCCAAAACAAGTGTCTTTTCTCAGTCTGAATACTGACCAGACCACTAATACTAAAGAACTAAACACCAGGAGAATAACTCCTTTCTCCTGGGACGGAAAGGTGGCTTTCCAATGAAAATGTTTTTTTTTTTCAATATTGAATCTTCAATAGTGCTTGGCTATTTCCTTCACCAGCTAGTTTAGTTCTCTTCTAGGACTTCTCAACATCCTGGTCCTTAATACGCCTTGTTTTCTTGACTTCTCTCCTGAGGGGTATTGACCCCTATCTTCTCCTGTATCTTGTTCTTATCCATTAACCAAGTCTCTCCCTTTCTCCCTCTCTCCATCTTTCTCCCTCCCTCTCTCCCTTTCTCTTTCTTTCTTTCTCTTTTTCTTTGTCTCTTTCTCTCTCTCTTATTATTGATTCCACCTTTGAGATCACTTCTTATGCTTCTTTGTTTCCTCCCTGAGATCTGTGTATTGTACCCAGAGGTCAGATTCACTCTTCTTTAAGGCTTTCAATACTACTGGGATGAGTAGGAGTCGTCCTGTAGGTATTCTTACTCTTCTTAGGATTCTCTGTAATACTGGGGCGAGTAGGAAGAGTCCCATAGTTATTTTCACTCTTCTTATGATTCTTGCTACTACTGGGACAAGTAGAAAGAGTCGCAAAGGTTTTCTCACTCTTCTTATCTTGCCAATTAGGGTCTAGCCAGTTGGTATAGTTGCACCTCTCCCAGAGTCTCCCGTTACCTTCATGGATTCAGGTTTGCATCACCAGGTTGGCATCCCTCTTTCACTTGATGCAGGATGGCTCTCGTGATTCTGTTGGTTCTGCTTCCCAGTCCGTCTCTGCATACTTTGTGGGTTCTTATCCTCTTGGCCACCACACGCCAGGGCAACTTCACTTCCCTGCTTCAGTTCCTTCTCGGTTACCGCTCTGGATACTGTGAGAAACCTGAAGGTATTCTCACTCCTACTACCCTTGGATCCTCTATGCAGTGGCTAAAGAAAGGCCATCACTTTTGGATCCTGACCCTGGGATGGACAAACGAGGGAGGATCACCTGGGGGGAGGGTCCTTGGCTATTCAGTGTGGTCTGCCTTTAGGCGAGACATGGTATCCCCCATATCCTAATGACAACCAACCTACCATCTCATGACCTTTTAATGGTTATTGTAAGTCAACTCCTATTCTTTCCCCTCTTAGGACACATGACAGTACTGAGACGAGGAAGAGACTGCTGAGAGTAATGAATACCATTTACAATCACCACTTAGGTACTGCAACGAAGAAGATACCTGCAAAGAGTGAAGGTCAGGCATGTCCAGTTAATCATAGTCCGGCATAATGGAATACACCTGCAGCCCATTGCAGGACCACACGTGTATAAAAGTAGAAGCCATGAGAGGGATGGTGCATGTGTGTGTGAGCTTGCATGCAAAATGCTGATGTGTGGGCACACATGTATGGATGACTGTGTATGTTAGTTGTGGTGTCACACATGGATGTCGGTTCCAGCTGCATGTGTCTGCACCGTGTGCATGTGCATGTGTGTGTATTTGTCAAGGGTGCAACAGTGATGCAACATGGATGCCTGGGACACTGATGTGTAGAAGACTGATTGCCAGATGTCACATGGGTGCAAATCTCATTACTGCGACAGTCGTAGGAGGTGTACACATGCATGTGAGTGTGGTGGCGTGTGTGCGTGTCTAGTGCAATCCTTGTGTTTATTGTGATGTCAGGCTCACCTTTGGCTGTTCATGCTGTTGTATGTGTATGGATGGTGCTGGCTGTTGCAATATGGCTGTGGAATAGCTCATGTGTGTGAGTTTAAATGACATGTGTGTCGGGGATTGTGATGCCATGTCTGAAGTTTGACAATGACACTCGTGTGCAACTGTCATGTGTGTATGAGTCCATTGTACAGTGCACTGATGCCTGTCTCCTATCTCTCCCTGTCTGCAGCGTCAACTGATGAAGAGGGCGGAGAGGGTGCTGTGGGGCACAGCGGCAGGGATCGCACCGCCAGCCGGAGACGCAAGGGCCGGCTCACCTCCCAGGTTGTCATCTCGTCGGGGAGTGAGGAGTCCGGTGCCGCGTCCCAGGTCGCAGCTGCCGAGGGGAGCTCCAAGAGGCAGAGGTCGGAGTTGGACTCCTCGGCAGCAGAAGGGGCAGCTGAGACCCCACAGGGTCTGACGGAGGAATATGGCATGGAGTCATCCAGGTTGGTGGGGGGTTTGGTGGAGGAGGAGGCCGTGCAAGGGACAGAGACCGGGTCTGGAGGTGGGGATTCCACTGGTGCTAGTGGTGCAGTGCAGGGGCAGGGACAGGAGGCAGCACAGGCCGCCACGGAGGTGCCTGTGTGCAATCCTGTCCCTGATCCTGTCATTGCATCATCTTGCACCAGCAGGGATGCCTACGTCCAGACCCGTTCACAGGGAGGGGATTGGCTTACACCAACTGGCCTTCCTCTCCCTGCGGATGTGGCTATCCGGCACCGGGTTGAGCCTGTCATGGGTGGGGTGGCGTTGCGTCAACGTGCCATGCGAGCTGACCTGCAGTCTTTTCATGAGGAGACTGCACGTCTTCTCGCATGGCTCGTTGACCGCGTTGACCCACTGGGCCAGCTCAACAGGGCCGGATTCCTCCGTTTTCTGGACCTTGTTCCGACCACCCCTCCACTGAACCCCCTATGCCCCAGTCGTCCTCCATGCCATCTTCCCACCCATGTATCACCTGGGTACGCTGTGGAGCTGCCTCTGACCCTGCGGCCAGGCTGGTGGAGGACACATCCCTGCCACAGTCGGGAGTCGTACGTCCACCAGGGGTGGCCACATCAACAACTGCACCCCAGCCGGAGGAGGATGTGCAGGCAGCAAGAGCCAGGGCACAGGCAGCGGCACAGCAGCAGCAGCAACAAGATGGGAGCCATGATGGCTCGGGGCCCTCATCATCGGAGGGGCAGGCATCGGCCGGAGGGCAGGAGGACCCTGGATGGGAAGTGTCTTCCGTGTGGCAGCGGT
Organism: Ambystoma mexicanum; assembly: GCF_040938575.1. Classification (NCBI taxonomy): domain Eukaryota; kingdom Metazoa; phylum Chordata; class Amphibia; order Caudata; family Ambystomatidae; genus Ambystoma; species Ambystoma mexicanum. The sequence continues at coordinate 1,560,700,317 of NC_090932.1, forward strand.
TGGGCCATGCTATAGATGCGGAGCGGCAGCGGGCGGAAAAGGCAGGGCTCACGATGGTCAGGGCGGAAAACTCCATGCGGAGGACCCTGAGGCGGGCCAAGTGCCTCGAGGCCATTCGCAGGGACCTGGAGATCCGGATGTCATCGTCCCTGCAAACCCTCGGGGCCATGGAAGAGGACCGCCTCCAGGACATTGAGCAGGAGTTCGATGATGCCCTGGCCCGGGACATCAACCAGTTTTTTCTTTATTTTGGACCGCTTGAACACTGAACCACATTTTTGTATATAGTTTTTTATTAGGTAGTAGTATTTTGTAGGTTTCATTTATTGAGTTGGGATAATGGACCCTGGATTCTTCGATTGTACATAGTTCTACATTGGATCATCGTTTTTTATATTTTTTTTGTGTTCACCATATAGCAATGGTTTTTACTTTGTTTTAAACCTTGCATTTTATTATTTGGACTGTGACTTTGGACACCATTCCTATTTGGATTTCTTTGGCTTATTATTTCTTGTTTTTCATTATTTACCGGACATGGACCATTTCTTTTGTTAGTCCCATTGTTGTGTGTTTGATTTGATTTACGTTCATGTTATCTACAATATATGTTTTTTAATACTTCCATTTGTGGTATTATCTCATTGGTTTCATGCATGTCATGATTTGTGTTTTGAGATTCACTTGCACCCATTGTGTGTGTGTGTGTGACGGACAGGTGTTCATTTACATACTTGCCATTGGGGTTGTATCATGTAATTGCCTTTTCGATGTGGGTGGATGCAATACCTGGTTGGGTCTTTGTGCTGGGTAGGCTGGCCATAAGGGCCATGATTTCGGATTGTCATGACCTGGGGGCAAGGGGACATGAGCGGGGGCCTGCTGGCAGGTGCCCCACACTGCTGGGGGGGCTGCTGGGGGACATGAGTGGGGGCCTGCTGGCAGGTGCCCCGCACTGCTGGGGGGTGGGGGTGCAGGGGGACATGAGTGGGGGCCTGCTGGCAGGTGCCCCTCACTTCTGGGGGGTGGGGATGCAGGGGGACATGAGTGGGGGCCTGCTGGCAGGTGCCCCGCACTGCTGTGGTGTGGGGATGCAGGGGGACATGAGTTGGTGATCAATAGTGCAAGGTGACATATGGCTTTGCTGGGGGGCATGCCCATGGTGGATGGGCTGCCTGCGGGACATGACCAGGGGTGCAGGGTAGTCCCTTGTGGTGTGGGCTGCCTGCAGGGGCCGTGGAGGGTGTAGAGGGAACACCTGGGAGGACCCACACTGCCAAATCACGTGTAGGACTCCCCGGCACCCCCGTAATACACGTACCCTGCATCAATCACGGGTGAAACTTCCCGCGAACCCCAGTTATACACGTACCCTGGTGAAATCGCGTGTGAAACTTCACGCGCACCCCAGGAATACACGTACCCCGCTCCGACAGGGCCCTTTCGCGTGTGAAACTTCACGCACACCCCAGGAATACACGTACCCTGCTCCAACAGGGCCCTTTCGCGTGTGAAACTTCACGTGAATCACAGGAATACACGTACCCCGCTCCAACAGGGCCCTTTCGCATGTGAAACTTCATGCGCACCCCAGGAATACACGTACCCCGCTCCGACAGGGCCCTTTCGCGTGTGAAACTTCACGCACACCCCAGGAATACACGTACCCTGCTCCAACAGGGCCCTTTCGCGTGTGAAACTTCACGTGAATCACAGGAATACACGTACCCCGCTCCAACAGGGCCCTTTCGCATGTGAAACTTCATGCGCACCCCAGGAATACACGTACCCCGCTCCAACAGGGCACTTTCGCGTGTAAAACTTCACGCGAACCCCAGGAATATTGGGCCTGTCCGAGCGAGCGGGGTACGTGTATTACTGGGGTTCGCGGGAAGTTTCACCCGCGATTTCTGCAGGGTACGTGTATTACGGGGTTCGCAGGAAGTTCTACACGCGAAAGGGCAATGCCCGTGCACAATACGTCACAGACGCGCTTACGCGCTAAGGACCTTTGGTCCAATGAAATCACGTACTCGTGCTGAAGCGCTTACGCGCTAAGGGCCTTTCCTCGAAACACACGCTGACGTGCAATTTTTTCACGTGCCAAATCACTCTGTATCAAGCTGGCCACGCGAAAACACATGGAAGACTACGCTCCTGCCCAAAAGGCCGAATCACTGCCCCCCAGAGCCTCGAGCAGCCTCCCACCTGCCATCTGCTGCTGCCTGACTGCCTGCTGGCCACGTGCCCTACTATTTGGTGCCTGCACATCAGCCATCTGCAGGGGGTCCAGTTGCTGTGTCCACCCCTGCTGGAACTGAAGACTCCCGACTGGGATACCATCGCTCCACAGCCCAGCCCCAGGACCCAGTTGCCCACCCACGCCTGCCTCTGGGGTTGCCATGTGGGGCACACCACCATCTGGCAGCACTGGCAACCCCCAGCCAGAGAGGCAGAGGGGCACCAGCTTCACTGCCACCGAAGTTGGTGTCCTGGTGGAGCTTGTCCTGGGGCATTATGATGACCTCTTCGGATCATCAGGCGCCAACAAGGAAGGACGGGACAGGATCTGGGACGACTTTGTGGTTGCCATCAACGCGGAGGGGGTGGCAACCCCCAACATCAAGCAAGTGAGGAAGCGCTGGGAGGACTTGAGGTCCAGGACCCTCATGAAAGCCCGGCACCTCGTGGAGGGGGGCCGGGGCACCGGGGCACCATGAGTACCATCCAGCTGAGGGTCCTGGAATGCGTATGCCAAGCGCTCCACGCCCAGATCCTTGAGAGGCAGACCCGTCTGGAGTTGAGCGGTAAGTGGAAGCATTGCCGTGTGAGACAGGGCATGCTGCAGTGTGCTGGTTGTCTGATACTTGCCTGTATGTATGACATAGGCCATGTACGTATGTGTGTGTGCAGGGACATCATGGTCATGCATGTGGGACCAGTAATGTGTGAACCACATGGTTGGTGCATGTGTTGAAATGCAACATGGGGAGCTCTATGCGGAATGGACACATGAAAGCATGCCAGTCTCTGTTCCTGGACATGGGTGGGGGTGAGGGATGGGTGCTGATGCCATGTACATGTATGGTGTCCATGTCTGTGTGTCTGACCTGCATGTCTGTGACTTGTAAATGCCTTGGATGCATGACACATGTCTGTGACAATGTTTGGATTCACTGATGCAGCCTAGTCATCCTTGTATCCACTGTGTCTGGGGTGTACGAGTCCAGATGGATGAAACTACGGTGAGGTGGGTGCATGTGATAGGCATGACCCATGATGCATGTGAGTTTCAAACAAACATTGTATGTTTCAAGAGTCCCTTGGACATGTATGCTAATGTCCATGGCATGCACCATGCCTGTTACTGCATGTGTTTTGCCTGCACTGACCCATGTGTTGTGGAGGGACATGATGGAAGTGATGTTTGACAGTGCTACTCATCTGCTCTTGCTTCCTGTCTAGGGGACCATTGTACAGTACCCTGATGCTTGTGTTCTATGTCTCCCTCTACAGAGCGCCAAGTGAAGAAGAGGACGGAGATGGCGCTGTGGAGCAAAGCGGCGGGGATGCCCCTACGGCTGCAGCGGAAGGGGTGGGTGAGCCCCCACAGGGGCTTGCAACGGCGGAAGACGGTGTGGAGCCATCCAGGTTGGTGGTTTCCACAGAGGAGGAGGAGGCCGCTACTGAGCCGCACATGGGGCCTGGTGGGGGCATCCCTGCTGGTGCAAGTGCTGCAGTCCAGGGGCAAGAGGCAGCACAGGTCGCCGTGGAGGGGCCTGTGCATGTCACTGTCCCTGAGACTGTGACAGCACCACCATGCACCAGCAGGGATGCCCCATTCCAGGCCCGTCCGCAGGTAGGGGGGGATGTCCATGTCATCTGACACTCCTTTACCTGCGGACGAGGGGACCCCTGGCCGTATGGAGAAGGTCCTGATTGGTGTCTCGTTTCGCACGGGTGTCATTCGTGATGAGGTGCGTGCTTTCCGGGGGGAGCACGCAAGTCATCACGAAGAGCACCGTGCCAACGTGGCCCAGTTGGGAGCGACCATGGTCGGGGGTTTCCTACATGTGTCGAGCACTCTGGCGAACCTCTCCTCCTCTGTGGAGGCTATGCGCCAGTCGTTCTCCATGCCGTCTTCCGGCCCAGATGCCACCAGGGCCCCCTGTGGACCTGCCCCGACCAACGCAGCCAGCTCGGTGGGGATCCCATCCCTGCCACAGTCGGGAGTCGGAGGTCCAGCAGGGGTGGACACACCAGCAACTGGACCCCAGCAGATGGAGGATGTGACGGCGTCATCGGGCAGGGCACGTGCACGACGGCGTCGGTGGATTCCATCAGCCTGGATGCTGTTGTGCTGGCAGAGGCAGTTGTGTCGGAGGCAGCGGCAGGCTCGACGTGGGAGGCATCATGGCTCGGGGCCATCAACATCAGAGGGGCAGGCATCGGCCGGAGGGCAGGAGAACCCTGGAATGGGAGTGTCTTCCGTGTGGGAGCGGTTGGGCCAGCAGATGGGTGCGGAGCGGCGGTGGCGGGCGGAGGAGGAACGGCTCACAATGGTCAGGGCGGAGAGGCGGGCCGAGTGCCTCGAGGGTATTCACAGGGAGTTGGAGCTGGACACTGCATTATACCTGCGAGACCTCGGGGTCAGTGAACATGCCCGCCTCCAAGCCATTGAACAGGAGTTCGATGATGCCCTGGCCCATGACATCAACCAGTGAGCCGTCGGACTAGCCCGCCGCCTTTGTATATAGTTATTTAGGTTTAGGTTTCATTTCTTTATTATTATGATTTGGAGTCCACGGACTTTGCTCCACTTTTTGTATATAGTTGTATTTTAGATAGGGTTTTTGTTAGGTTTCATTTGCTTTTGGGATAATGGACCCTTCAGACTTTCTTTTTCAATTTTCAGGACATGTATATACTTTCTTTTAGTCATATTCACATGGAGTAATGTTTTTTATGCTTTTCATCTTTGGATTTCGTTCTATGGACTTTGGGGATGCACCACTTATATTTTTTAATTTTTTGGATTTCTTTTCTTGCTTGGATTTGACTTTCTTTTTCTTATTTCAAAAATTATTTCTTCTTTTGCATGTGTGCTTTTCATTTTGACATTTGTTGTACTTTTTAATACATTTATTTATTCTACATTATTGGTGTGGTGTACAGTGATGGTTTGGTGCATGTCTCCATGAGCATTGGCACAGTCATGTGTTGCAACTGTGTGGCTCTGTAGGACATTTGCTGATGGGCATGCTGGTTCTTTTCAGACTATCATGGAATGGGTGATTTACTAGGGGGTGGGTGCAGTGGATCGTTTGGTGTTTGCACTTGGGGGTGGAGGGTTGGGATTTGGGTTGGCATTAGGGCCATGGGTCTGTATAGTCATGGCGTGGTGTTTGGGGGACATGTGTGGGGGGCCTGCTGGCAGGTGCCCCTGACTGCTGGGGGTGGGAGTGCAGGGGGACATGAGTGGGACATGTGTGGGGGCCTGCTGGCAGGTGCCCCTCACTGCTGGGGGTGGAGGTGCAGGGGGACATGAGTGGGTGCCTGCTGGCAGGTGCCCCTGACTGGTGGGGGTGCAGGGGGACATGAGTGGGACATGAGTGGGGGCCTGCTGGCAGGGGCCCCGCACTGCTGGGGGGGTGGGGGTGCAGGGGGACATGAGTTGGTGACCAGTAGTGCAAGGTGACATGTGGCTTTGCTGGGGGGCATGCCCATGGTGGATGGGCTGCCTGCGGGACATGACCAGGGGTGCAGGGTAGTCTCCTGTGGTGTGGGCTGCCTGCAGGGGCCGTGGAGGGTGTAGAGGGAACACCTGGGAGGACCCACACTGCCAATTCACGTGTAGGACTCCCCGGCACCCCGTAATACACATACCCAGGCCAATCGCGTGTGAAACTTCCCGCGCACCCCTGAAATACACGCACCCAGCCCATTCGCATATGAGACTTCCCGCGCACCCCTGAAATACACGTACCCAGCCCGTTCGCTTGTGAAACTTCCCGCACACCCCTGAAATACACGTACCCAGCCCATTCGCCAGTGACACTTCCCGTACACCCCTGAAATACACGTACCCAGCCCGTTCGCGTGTGAAACTTCCCGCACACCCCTGAAATACACGTACCCAGCCCATTCGCCAGTGACACTTCCCGCGCACCCCTGAAATACACGTACCCAGGCCAATCGCGTGTGAAACTTCCCGCGCACCCCTGAAATACACATAACCAGGCCAATCGCGTGTGAAACTTCCCGCGCACCCCTGAAATACACATACCCAGCCCATTCGCGTGTGAAACTTCCCGCGCACCCCTGAAATACACATACCCAGCCCATTCGCGTGTGAAACTTCCCGCGCACCCCTGAAATACACATACCCAGGCCAATCGCGTGTGAAACTTCCCGCGCACCCCTGAAATACACGTAACCAGGCCAATCGCGTGTGAAAATTCCTGCGCACCCCTGAAATACACATACCCAGCCCATTCGCGTGTGAAACTTCACGCGAACCCCAGGAATACACGTACAACACTCGCACAGGGCCTATCGCGTGTGATGCTTCCCGCGCACCCTTGAAATACATGTACCCAGCCCATTCGCGTGTGTAACTTCCCGCGAACCCCAGTTATACACATACCCCGCTCGCACAGGCCCTTTTGCGTGTGGAAGTTACCGCGAAACCCGTAATACACGTTCCCCGCTTGGCGTTTGCTGTTTGACAGTCCGGTAAACTGGTTTTGGGTTGGCGCAGACCTTTGCGCTGGATTGGGGATTTTGATGCCTTTTCCTTGCGCAAGGGTATTCTTGGGGGCGTAACTGGCGCTGCTGCAGGGTCGCTGCGCCACGACTGGCTTTGGAGGCTAAAATCCATGAATACGCTGTGCGCTGAAATGGATTTTATCGCACGCGGCTGGCGCAGTCTATCGCACGGGAACACTGTGCGCCAGCCGCCTGCGCAACTTTTGTGCAAATTTCCATGAATTACCCTGTGAATGTTTAACAGTGGTCTTCCACAATATGCGGTCTGCTCAATAAGAGACACGCAACCACTTCTTCATACGTTTAAGGGCTTAACAATGTCTTTCGGTAGCATTAACTTTCACTCAAGTAAAAATTACATTTCCATTCACACGCATGCGCTACTTTCTATTGTTCCCTTGTTAACAAATGCAACAAACCTAAGCTCACTCCAGCTTCTTCACGAGTGAAGATTGAGGCTGGATACTGTTGCTTGAAGTGCTCATGCAGGGAATCGGAACGCCAGGTTTGATTCACCTGCTTCTGCAGTCCTTGTTCTGTGAGTTGCTCGACACGTGTGTTGCACAGCAGCTACAGCAATCTGGATCACAAGGGGAAAGACAGCTTCTCTGCACGTCTTCTGCTGTGAAGCCTCTGTAATTCAAAGCCAGGCACCCATTACAGGAATTTGTAGAGTAGCTGCATGGGCTACTCCTCGTGTTCTCTGTTAGTATCGCTCTTGCAATCCTTCCTGCAGGAGGGATATCGCTTTTGGCCTGGAGGTCCTGTGCATTGCTTTAGCTTGAGCCCAGGCCGCGGCACATGCTGCCATTGCTCCAACACCAACCCCTTTGTCTATACAGTCAAGTTCAGTTGCAAAGAAGGGAGAGAAGGATGCAGGAGTAAGCATAAGCAGAAATTATCTTCGTGGTGTTTCAGTTGCGAAGCTGCGAGCATGAGTCTTGGGTCCACTACATATGTCCAACAGTGCGGATTCCCTAATCCCACCTGTTCAACGCTGTAAGCAGGATTCTCTAGACCCTTAGTTCTGTGCCTTTGTGAGGATGCTCTGGTCTCCGTCCTCTGAAGCAATGGACAATATTGTTGGATTTCCCAAGTTGATGAAGCTGTGAGGGTTCTCGGACCATCCAATTTGGGTATTCTCTGATCCCCTAGTTCTGTGTAACTCCAGGGAATTTTCTGCCTGCACCCCCACATTTTTCAATTTTTGTGCAGTTGTGAGGAGTCTCATGTCCCAGAGTTCTATGCAGCCGTGAGCAGGGTTCTCTAGTCATGCAATCCTCTTCATCTGTGCAGATTCTTTGCTACCCTAGTTCTCTGAAGCTCTTTGAAGGGTTCGCTGGCCACTCATTTCTGCGGCTCTCAAGATTGCAGTACAGCTCTGTGATGAATCTTCAGGTATGCCAGCTGCCAGATCTATAAAGCAGTGAGATTTATTTTTGTATTTGTTTATTTAGAGTTTTGTAATACAATTTCGATTCTTTAATGCAATGTTTGCAAGTTAACTCTTGATATATAAGTATTTTAGTAACCTAATGTTGGAATCAAAATAGTTGGTAATTTAACAAAAAATTATGTAGTGCAGGTATAATAGCTTTCCCTTGTCTGGCACTAGATAATTAAGTGATGAGAGTTTACCCATAACCGCTTTGTAAATCCGAGCCAGTGCATATTTTGCCATGCGTGTGATGCTACAATACTTACATTTCAAGAGTTAATTTGCAAATATTGCATTAAACAAATATGTAAAGGTTGTATTTCACGAATTGGAACATTCATGGTTAGAACAGAGGCTGTGAATATACTCATTAGCAGCATATTTATTGCACAGATAGTGCGAAACTCGTGTTAGCGAGACTATTCATTTTGAGAAAACAAACACCAGTTATGTTTCTCATAAAAATAGTTACCTTATTGTAATCAAAGGATCTAACTTTGATCTTTAAGTTTGACGAACATATTGTATTTGTAAACAATTACTTAGACATTTGTATAATTTATTGTTATAGTATTAATTACAGCATCATTTTGTATCCCCATTAATTGGAGAATTGATAATTACAATTTTAAAAATCAAGGCGATACAATAATAGGATTAACTGTTTCTGTATAAGCTCAAGTGTCAGTGCACCCAATACTCTCGAATTTATAGTTTATAATTTAGTAATTGTCACTACAGGTGTGATATTCTTGAGTAAAGGTTGCAGCTTGGACACTCCATTTTATATATATATATAGCTTGTGGAATCTACTTAGATCACATGCTGTGCATAGGCCGACATCTAGCGGAAGCTGCAGAGTATTAGTTTGTTTTTCTAAACTCAAAACTGGGTGTCGACACAGGGCGTGTCAGTAATACTATCTCTAGTGTGACGTCCACTGTACCCATGATCCCTCACGCGTCCAGGACCCTCAGATTGTTTTTTTCTGCCATACTGGTCTGAAGCATCCCGCGGAGTTCCCTGGCCTTACCCATAATTTTGCAAAATATCGTTATTTCACCATTTTCTCCACCCCAACGTCAAGTCACCGACCTTCGACACTCGACGCCGTCGGAGAAGAAAAAGAACCGTCGAGAGCTGCACAACGGAATTGGGCCTCAGAAGGCCTCTGGCCTCGGCCCGGGCCTTGGAAGGCCTCTGGCCTCGGCACTGCAAGTAGGGATAGTGGGGGGTGGTACATACTCTACACTCTAAATATATATTGGCTTTTTCTTATATATTCCTACACACACTAGCCCACTACCACAGGGTGCGTATGGAGGGGTACCCCTTTCCAATTCTGCCCCAAGTGCAACCGCAAGTACCCTTGGGTTGACAGACACACCACGTGTAACCTATGCTTGCCGAGGGACCACCCCGAGGCCAACTGCAGAGTGCGTAGTCGGTTTAAACTGAAAACCCTTAAGGACCGTTCGACCAAACGTTGGGCTCACCACGCCAGGCAACAAGAGGCCATGGCAGTGCAGGGCGCCTTCAGCGATGGCAGCGACACCATGCTTTCGGACGGCGAGTGCAACGTGGCGTCGCGAGACTGCCAAGCGCAAGTCCCCGACCTCGGAAGGTTGTCCGGCAGGGCAGCAATGGGGAAAACTCCCAGCGACAAGAGCGCTACCCACTCCACTTCCACCAAACACACGAATTCCCACCGAGACTCGACACGCACATTGAGTTCTCGGAAAGAGGCACACAGAGAACGGTCCACCGAATTGGTGTCCTCTGGGCGTTCTCGATCTAGATCGCCACATGACTCCAGGCAGCCATCCACTCTTGCCAACAGTGCCTCGCTCCCTAAGGTAACGGAGGTTCGATCGTCGGAAGACGAAGCCAACCTCTATCCCCAGGCTGCACTCCAGGAGTCGGCGTCGGCAGACCGCGTAACGGCTGTTCCCGAGTCCCGACCTCCATACTCTAGAGATAGGGACACTACCCCCGAACCTCGACGCCAGACGTCGAAAAGCTCTGAAGGAGCAAAAACACCAGGGAAACACTCTTCCACCCACGGGGAGGGGGAAAAACAACAAAAGAAGCATTCTTTACCTTCTTCTACACCACAGAAGCAGTCAGACAGGTCACAGTCTTCTACTCCACAGAAACAGACAAGTCTCAGTCTTCTGTCATTTTAACCAAGACCCCTGCACAAAGCCATAGGTCCAATCAGGATAAAACAGGGAAACTCTCCCAGGAAAGAGTAATTCCCAGCTCTAAGGAATGGTCTAGTGACGACATAGACAGAGTTATGTCTAGGATGTCATCCTTGGCAGACTTCTATGCCAAGAATCCTGAGCACTTACTCTCATATACCCCTGACGGGGCTACACCCTCAGGCTCTAGTGACCCGATACCCCCAAGTAAGAAGTCCCGGGTTGAAGCACCAACACGGTCTTCGGACCCCTTCTGTATACAGCCCTACTCTCAATATAATGAGGATCCACCTTTTATTGAGGATTCAGATTTGGGCACGTTGGGAGACCAGACTGGGAAGGGCTACTATGGGGATGACGAGGACCAAGAGGAGGAAGAGGAAGACCCAGAAACCTACAGGGTAGATTCCCCAGTAGACAAAGACCCCCCGGTTACCGACTCCCCTGTCGACAACCAACCTCTCCTGAATGAAGTTTTGTCCAGGGCGGCAGAACACTTCCACATTGACACCCAGGGAGCACAGGAAGAGAGGGACTTTGCCGAGGAATTAGTTGGAGAAAGGAGAACTGTTGCTCAGGCCATCCCTATCCTCAAATCTATACAAAGAAGAATAGACCCTTCCCTTGTAAATCCTAACCTCACCAGGGCGGTAAACCCCAGGATCGAAAAACTATTCAGGGCAGCCCAATCAGACCCATTGTACATAAGGGGGCATCTGAAACCGGACTCCCTAGTAGTTACAAACACCCGAAAGAGGGCGGGTACGCCCCTATCATCTGAAGCTCCTCCCGACAAGGAGAGCAAGAAGATTTATGGTTTGGGTAGGAAAGTAGCCTTCACTTCCGCCTACCAGGCAAGGATTGCCAACTCCACCACCCTACTGGTGAGTTTCAATTGCCACCAGTGGGAAGAAGTCGCGGCACTCATCGACTCCGCCCCAGAACCCTTAAAAAGCCAGTTGGCACGGGTTGCGTCGGAGGGAAGAGCCGTGTCCGGTTGCATCTTAAAGGCAACCTTTGATGCCACGGATAACGCTGGCAGATTGATAGAGAGTACTGTTATTAAAAGACATGCTTGGTTACGGAATCTGGGTTCAAACCCGAGACCCAAGCATCGTTAATAGACAAACCGGTGGAGCCGGATCTGTTGTTTGGCAAGGCGGTAGAGGACGCGCTAAAAAATTCCAAGGATGAGTACGAGAATCTCAAATCCCTGGGCCAATTAACCAACAAACCCCCGAATCAAAGAGCGAATGGCAATTTTCATCGGCCACGCAGCCAAAATTCCAAGATAGGCTCCAACTATTCCCAGGGGCAGGGTACACCATGGAACAACAACAACCAGCAGTCTACCCAGGGTTATGGCAGAGGTAACAAAAAGAGGACGTGGTAAGGGTAGAGGCTGCCCCAGTAGAGGCGGTGGCACGCCTCCCCCAAACAGTGACGTTCCATTCAGGGTCCCTTCTCATGCATCCCCAGTAGGGGGACACATTTCCAACTTCACCCAAGCTTGGGAAGGGATCACATCAGACAGATGGGTGCTGTCCACAGTGTCCGCAGGATACTGCATAGAACTGTTAGAGCGTCCCCGAAATCACCCTCCATGACAAAAAGTACACTCATTAGACCACCAGAAGATCCTCCTCGGAGAGATCGCCAATCTTCTAGCAAAGGACGCGATAGAACTCATCCCATGACACCAGGTAAACAAGGGTATTTATTCAACTTACTTCCTTGTGGCAAAAAAGATTTGACAATGTGCCCAGTATTGGACTTAGGCCTGCAAACAAGTATGTCAAGCCCCAAAAATTTCGCATGACTACTCTCCAAAAGGTAATCCCCCTCCTAAAAAAGGGGGGACTACATGGCAACATTGGACATGAAAGATGCCTATTTTCATATTTCCATGTTCCCAGCGCACAGAAGATACTTGCGCTTCAAGGTGGACAGTCAGCACTACCAGTTCAAAGTACTGCCCCTCGGGATAGCCTCGGCTCCAAGGGTATTCACCAAGGTACTGGCGGTGGCGGCAGCACACCTACGCAGGGAGGCAATCCCAGTGTACCCTTATCTGGACGACTGGCTCATCACGTGGAGACCCCAGTAATTCCCAGAACAAACAATCAAAGAACGATCAACCGCCTCTTCGAATTAGGTTTCTCCATAAATGAGAAAAAGTCAAGTCTGGTGCCAAGCACCTCCAAACAGTTGCTAGGAGCTGTCCTAAACACACAAGAGGGGTTGGCCTTTCCATCAGAGGAAAGAATTCGGAATGTACTGCTGCAAATTCTGCAATATCAGGCCGGTCGCCAAATAACGGTACGCAAAGCAATGCGTTTGCTGGGCATGATGGCGTCATGTATTTACCTGGTCCCCCACGCGCGCCTGCACATGCGTCCCATGCAAGAATGGTTGGCGAAACAGTGGTCTCAGGCAAGTGGTCAGTGGGACGATCTAGTGGTCATTTCGCCAACACTTGTACAAAGCCTTCACTGGTGGACAAGAGAAAATCTGTCCAATGGAAAACCCTTTTTTACGATCCCGAGATACAGGCGATAGTCACAACGGACGCATGCCTGTCAGGGTGGGGAGCACACCATCTCCACCATACAGCTCAGGGTCTCTGGTCTCACTCAGTGGCCAACAATCATATCAACCTGCTAGAGCATCTGGCAGTATTCAGAGTGCTTCAAGCGTTCGAGCCCTACATGTTGAATCTGTCAGTGCAGATCCGGACGGACAGCACTACAGCCATGTTTTACCTGAACAAGCAAGGAGGGACTCGTTCGCCAAATCTGTCCAAGCTTGCCCAGAAAATTTGGATCTGGGCACTCAGACGGAACATCTTCCTGTCATCTCAACATGTTCCAGGGGATCTCAATTCTCTGGCGGACGCTTTGAGCAGAGATCCCCTCCCAGAGGAACACGAATGGTGTCTACACAGAGAAATCGTAGAAGATATCTTCTCTCAGTGGGGTTTCCCCACTATAGACCTATTCGCCACAAGCGAAAACAGACAGTGCCCAGGATTCGCATCCAGGTTCCCCCCAACCAGGCTCCCAGGGGACGCCCTATGGATGAACTGGTCAGGGATGTTTGCCTACACTTTCCCCCAACACCCCTCATCAGGAAGGTGGTCAACAAGATGAACAGAGAATCGATGACGCTCGTCCTAGTTGCTCCCATGTGGGCGAGACAACCGTGGTTCCCACACTTACGCAGACTAGCGGTGTGCGAACCCATCAAACTCCCGGGCTGGTACAACCTACTGTCCCAGCACCAGGGTCAGAAAGTGCATCCTCAACCCAACTCAATGAACCTGGCAGCATGGCTCCTTAGGTCATAGAGTTTGGACATCTCAAATTGCCACAGAGATGTATGGAGAATCTAGGAAGCCAAACACGAGGCACTGCTACTTTGACAAATGGAAAAGATTTGTTATCTGGTGCCAGAATAAGCAAATCAACCCAGTTGATTGCACTCCTTCCACAATTGTCACATACATGCTCCACCTGCTGGACGCAGGGTTGGTTTTTAACTCACTAAAGGTACACCTGGCAGCTCTGTCAGTATACACCACCTCCCATAACAAGGTGTTGTGGTGGAATGTACCAGTGGTTAAAGCCTTCATGGAAGTAGTAAAGAGACTTCACCCTCCAATTTCAAACCCACCACCAGGATGGGACCTTAACGTGGTGCTAGCTAAACTCATGGGCCCCCCATTCGAGCCCATGCATAAAAGCAGTCTCAAACACCTAACTTATAAGACGGCCTTCTTAGTAGCAATTACATCTATAAGAAGGGTCAGTGAAATTCAGGCTATGTCAGTGCAGGATCCTTTCTTTATGGTTCATAAAGATAAACTGGTTTTACGTACACACCCTAGGTTCTCACCTAAGTTTATTTCTAAATTCCACGTGAACCAGTCCATCCAGCTTCCAGCTTTCTTCCAAGACCCACAAAGCTCGGCTGAGGTGAAACTACACACCTTAGACGTGCGTAGGGCGGTCCTATACTATGTAAACAAAACCAGACCGCTAAGGAAAACAGACCAACTGTTTGTCTCCGTAGCTACAGGCAAAGAGGGAGATCGCGTCTCTAAAGGTGCCATCTCTAAGTGGATTGTTAACTGTATCCAGGTGTGTTACTCCCTTTCTGAAAAAACATTGCCTTTCATGCCAAGAGCCCACTCTACAAGAGACATTGGGGCCACTCTGGCTTTCATTGCAAATGTACCCCTTGACACCATTTGCAAGGCAGCTACTTGGAGCTCTATTCACACTTTTACTCAGCACTACTGCATTGACACCCATTCCAAGACAGATACTCAAGTGGGACAAGCGGTTCCAAGACATTTATTTGCTCATGACCCTTCTCACATCCCACCTCCTTCTTCTAACACTGCTCGCTACTCTATGCACAGCATGTGATCTAAGCAGATTCCACAAGCCTCAGAAGGGATACATTACTCACCGTAATCGTATTTCTGATGCTTGTATCTGCTTAGATTCACATGGGACCCACCCTTCCTCCCCTCTGAGAGAAGGCGCATGGATGCTTGTAGTCTTATCTATCTATCTGCTTGGATTATCTGTACTCTCGCTACTCCTCATGCTACCTCATGGCAGAAAAAATACAATCTGAGGGTCCTGGACGCGTGAGGGATCATGGGTACAGTGGATGTCACACGAGGGATAGTATTACTGACACGCCCTGTGTCGACGCCCATTTTCGAGTTTCGAAAAACAAACTGTAATACTCTGCAGCTTCCACTAGATGTCGGCCAATGCACAGCATGTGAATCTAAGCAGATACAAGCATCGGAAATACGATTACGGTGAGTGATGTATCATATATATTTGCACAAATCAAAGCTATACCTGTGGTGTACATTAGCATATATTTGTCCCAAATAGACCGGCCCTCTTAGGCCAATGAAGTCGTTAGTCCCTAGTCATTGCCAGGCAAAGTCTTCTTGTAAAGGCAGTGTTTTTAACGTTTACCTTAACTTCATTCGGCACGTTTGCAATTTTGAACATCGGACATATTCCTGAGTCCCGCCTGAAGAATTCTCATAACCACCAGTTTAGTTCATCTTTTAGGAAGGGGCGGGTCATCTAGTTTTGAGCAATTGTGATGAGGATTCTCTGGTCATTCAATACTAGTTACCTATGATGGGTATTCTCAGTTCCCTGGTTCTGGTGGACTGTGAGAAGGTCTCAGATGTTGTATTCATTGAAGATGTCACATTTCTTTGGTAGGTCTAAGGTATAGAGTGTTACAATAGTTGAGAGAAACCATCTGGTTCGTTGCACATAATTGGAATGAAGGAGTTCGAACACCTTCCTGGGCATGTTGCCTCTGAACTTCATTCTCCAAATGGCATGGGTTGATCTGTGGTTGGAAAGAAGACTCTGAATCCTACATGATGCAACGTTTTTCAGTTTTGATCTTCTGGGGTCAGGATGTCGCCCATAAAATGTGGCCCTTTGAAGGTGAATATGCTTCTACCTACTTTGCGCATCGCCAGATCATTTCTGTTAGCTTTCCATAATACACTAACAAGTGTCTCTGGAACGCACATTTTGGCAATCGCATTGTCCCTACTTTAGACTTGGGTGCGTGCTACATAAGGAAAATGGTCGACTGTGTGAGTGGAGGTCCTAGCCTGCCCCCAGTTCTGTGTTTTAGTGGAAGCCTGAGATACCGTTTCTAATCCCAGGCACACCATGTTGTCTTAAGTCACTAACAAGGACCTCAGCCTCATCACAACCACTGTGCTTGCATTCTGCCTCACCCGCTTTGCATTCTGTCCCATTACAAACGACACCAAACCCACTTGCGCGCTACTACCACCTCACCACATCACCCGAGCACACTCGCCCCACGCCACTCTGTCCGCCCTTATTACCACACAACAATCTCACCACTCGCACACAGTCATGTCTCACCTGCTGCCCTGTCCCACTATAGCCAGTAGACTCAACAGGCTTTAAGCCTGGACTCTACCCTTAGATCTCAAGTGTCTTCCCACACCTACTGCATCCAGGAATCTACAATTAGGCTCCCGCCCCTACCACAGATACTCCTCACACATCAAACCCACTACTGTACATAAGTCTACACCTTCTCACTCAAGTATACCATCCATTAGGCCTACACAGTCTACCTCAGATTCAGCCTCTACACCCATCTCCACAGAAATCAAAACTAATCTTACACCGCTTATCAAATGTGATCTCCTCAACGTTCGTTCCCTCCCAGCACATGCCCTAGAAATACACGATCTCCTAACCAATCTCAACCTCAACATACTAGCTGTCACAGAAGCCTGGCTACATGAGGCATCCGGCCCAGCCGTTGCCCTTTCTCTCCCACTAGGATACACCATCCTCAGACAAGACAGACCAGTTTGCCTAGGAGGTGGCGTATCCCTCATCTCCAAAGACACCCTCCCTCTCAGACCTATTAGTCACCCACCGGCTAGCAACTCTGACATTCTGTCTGCTAAGCTTACGCTATCCCCTAACAGTACCATCAACATCCATGTCCTTTACCGCCCCCCAGGTCTCCCTTCAGACTTTCAGGGACACCTTATACATTTACTCAGTGGCAACTTAAAAAGCTCCAATAAAACACTACTACTTGGAGGCCTAAACCTAGGATTTAATGACACCAAAGACAAAGTTGCTGCGTCCCTCGCCAAAGAACTCATTGACCTAGGCTCCATACAAAAAGTCTCAAGCCCTACTCACTCCAAAGACCGCACTCTGGATTGGTTTGCAGACCATAATTGCCTCGCCATCACCTCCAATACAGCCATGCCATGGACTGACCACAATTGTATTGAATTCTACCTTCCCATCACTGCCAACTCAAAAACCTCCACCCCTGCCGCCGCAGCTAAAGCAAGAAGTTCTAAGAAACTCACCCAGGAGAACATCTGCCCACACTTGAATAACCCAGCACTGGCCCCACCCTTCTCCAGTGACCTCAACACCCTAGCAAACATTTACAAAGACACTCTTACCAAAGCCATTAACGCTATAGCCCCACTTGAAAGTAAAAAAGAAAAAAAGTCACTGCACACCAACTCTTGGTTCACAGAAGAACTGCAGGGCCTCCGCTCCCATGAAAGGGAAGCACTAAAAAACTGGCAATCTAACCCTAGCGTCAGTACTAAAAATTGCTTCGATATAATCTCCAGCCAATACAAAGCCGCCATCACCAAAGCCAACTCCTTTAATGCCCCCATCTCAAATGCCAACTCTCAATCTAAGGAAATCTTCGCCATCTTCAATGAGCTAATTTCACCTCCTAACTCCCCAGACGAGATCATCGAAGATGAAGCATGGTGTGCCAGTATTCAGTCGGCCATGCTAAACAAAATTGATCTCCTGCAAAATAAAATCCAGGACCACTGTAAAACCTTACCTCACCACCCTGTCCCCAAACAAACAGTCTCCAACCCCTCTGCCACCAACCTCCCCAAACCGCTCTTCTCCTTCAGCGACATCACTGAAACAGAAGTTAGCAACCTCCTTAAAAACCTAAAACTGTCCAAGTGCAAAGAGGACATACGTCCACCTAAGCTCATCAAGGAATGCGCCAACATTCTCGCACCGCTCCCGACATCCTTCATCAATGCCTCCTTCAGATCAGGCATTATCCCAGCAAGCCTAAACGAGGCATGGGTTCGCCCCTTTCTGAAGAAGCCCACTCTAGACCCACTACGGCCCAACAACTACTCACCCATAACCACTGTGCCCTTCCTCCTTAAGATCTTGGATAAAGCTGCCCATAGCCAGATCCAACACTTACTTGAAGCTCACTCCATCCTCGGAACCAGACAATCTGGCTTCCGCAAAGGACATGGCACGGAAACGGCTCTGGTGGATTTAAAAAAATCAGATCACCCAAATCATGGACAAAGGAAAACCAGCTCTGTTGCTACTCCTTGACCTTTCAGCTGCTTTCGATTTAGTGGACCACAAGACACTCAACTCGCACCTTACCCATTCGGCTAATTTCTCTAAAGAAGCAGCTCTCTGGGTCACCTCCTTCTTGGAAGGCAGGGCAATGAAAGTATTTTCTAACATAGCCAACGCAACCCCCACAACCATCCACTGCAGAGTCCCACAGGGCTCCTGCACAGCACCCACACTGTACAACTTGTTCTTGAAGCCCCTCTTCGACAAGCTCGACGCACTTGGTATCGCGTATACTAATTACACTGGCGATACCCAGGTACTTCTCCCACTCACCGGAATCTATAACAAAGATTCTGAAGCACTTCACCTAATATAATCCACCATCCAGGCCTGGATGGCAATTAATGGCCTCTGCCTCAATAGGGAGAAGACGGAAATCCTCATATTGGGTATAAAAAATACACTAGCCAAACTCGACAGGCATTACCCTAACTTCACTATCGACAACACGATTATCCCTGTCTCCACATCTGTGAAGACTCTAGGGGTATACATAGACTCCACACTACCCATGACCAGACAGGTCAGCGCCATCTCCTCCACCTCAGCACACACTACAAAGCGAATAAACGCCATAAAACCTTACTTATCTAAGCCCAACTGTCTATCAATAGCAGAGCCACCATTGGTGCCAAACTAGACTATTGAAATGCCCTTCTAGTAGGTACATCTGAAAAAAACCTCCATTGACTCCAAATCACACAGAATAATGCGCTTCGAGCATCCTTAAGCATCCCCAAAAAGGAACATATCTCCCAGGCCTGACAGGCAGCTCACTGGCTCCCGGTCAAAGAGCACATCACTTTTAAAATCCTTAACGTCACCTACAAATGCTTCACCCTCACAGCTCCATCCTATCTATCAGAGACTATAGAGAAGTTTACATTCATCAGGACCCAATACACTAACCAACTTCACAACCCACGCATGAACAGGTCTAAAGCTGGTGGGCTAGGCTTTCCTTAAATTGCAACCGGATTCTGGAACGCACTATCCACTGATATCAGAACAGAAAACTCACTCCTTGCTTTCCGTAAAAAACTCAAAACTTCCCTCTTCGTCTAAACCCTTTGATTGCCTTGCTCTCTCATATGCCTGTAATGTATACTGTTTTCTGTTTTTCTCAAATGTTCTGTAACTAAGAAATCTGTCTGTGACAAGTGCCACGATGCCACGCTATCTCATGTGTGTACTGTAATACGTTTGTGCTGCTTCTCAAATTTTCTGTAACCAAGACATCTGTCTGTAACAAGCGCCACGAGGCCTCCGGGCTGTTGCGCGCTCTACAAATTCGAATAAATAAAGACCCCTGTCATGAGATCCTACTGACATGGACTTTAGAGGGGAGGAAAGTAACCCTGAGCCTTTGCGGCTTAAGCATCTAAACCTGGGCTTCTGTTTGGTTTTAAAATATTCTTGAGCTTCTGCCATCAGAGGTTAGAAAGCCCTAACCCTTACTCCTGTTGCTGTGCTCGCTCTCGGTTCAGTGTACTGTGTGTTCTCTCTGGGATCTTGTTCCTACAGTGTCTATCCCTAAGTTGAGGAGCCGTACTGCAATGTTAGCCAAGAGTCCCTCGGATCCTCCTAAGGATTCAACCAGAGTGGTCCTTCCAAGTAGCCTATCCTCCAAAAACCTGTCCTTTTAACTATTGTTTCTTATTTATTTCTTTGGAGTTGGTCTTGTGAAGTATCCTTATCAGTCTGTTTTCTTTCTTTTCAGAGTGAACCAGACCTAGAGAAAGGCCTTGAGATGAGGAAATGGGTTTTGTCTGCAATTTTGTCCAGCGAGGAGACATACTTGAGCCATCTTGAAGCATTGCTGCTGGTAAGGACTGATGAATATGCTGGGCAGTGGCTACTGCAGTTAGCTGATGGCTGCTTCTGGGCGAGGGCCACTGCTGATGCTGGCTGAAATTCACCATTCTAGCTTCTGGGCAAGGGTCACTGCTGCCTGGTGAGGGCTGCTGCAGTTGGGCTGGGGCTGTTGCAGTTGGCTGGAGAGTGCTTGTACTGGGGGAAGGCTACTTCTGCTGGGAACACATGTTTCCTCTATGAGGGGGTCATACGTTGGCAATAGCAGTTTCGGTTGGCCATGGTCAGAGTGAGGGTGACTAGATACAAGTATCAGATTAAGGGTACGATTGTTTGGGACATTGGTCGTGCTTGGTGCAATATGAGTACATGTGAGCTCTGTCTGGAGCATATGAACACTTAAGGGTGCTAAGGACTTGGTTAGCTGTGATCCTTTTTAATAATAGTCTGTCCATGTTTGCTCATATGTGATTTCTCCAACAAATCTTATCAGCCTATGAAGCCACTGAAAGCGGCCGCAACCACGTCCCAGCCAGTGCTGACCAGCCAGCAGATTGAGACCATCTTCTTCAAAGTGCCTGAGCTCTATGAGATCCACAAGGACTTCTATGACCGTCTTTTCCCGAGGGTACAACAGTGGAGTCACCAGCAACGGGTGGGCGACCTTTTTCAAAAGTTGGTGAGTGACTAGCTCCATTTGGCTGCTTGTTGATATATGGAGGAGGGATTACATTACTGTGATTTCCAAGATTGATGTCTATGCAACTTGTGCTAAGATAATGTGATCTGAGATAATGCGATCTCAATGTGTCCTTTTTAGTCACACCTACCTGCTCTCCTGTTGCTGTCTTTCCTCTGTTATTATGCTCACTCTGCAGCATTTCCAGTCTTTGCTACTCCTCCATGCCTTCACCTATCAACCTGTGATTATGTCCTTAAACTTTGTGTTTGAACTCCAGTAGCTATCTAGTTCCCTAGCACTATGCTAATTCTCTGTCCTATTTTCTTCCTCCATCCTTGGTGTAACTTTGGTTCTTAAATTATTATTATTATTTTTTTTTATTAAAATGCTTTGTTTGAATTAACACACTTTTCATTTATATTTACATACATTTTTACAAAATATTCAGACAGTTCTATTCTTATTATTCATCTAAAATTATTTAGTAATCTCGCTCCAGAATTTAATCACAGTAAATATAAGACGTTGATTCTTGCCTTTGAGCAGTTCTGCCCATCTTTCCTCAGTTGTCAGCTGTTTTTCAGCGATTTCTCTATAAAAGTCTTTTTGCTTTCAAAGCTGGACAAACCATAATCACATGAAATAGAGTTTCTATTCTCGTTTGATCTTTGCAAAATCGACACGCCGCGGATTTGGTGGCTGTTTTATCTATCAAAGCATGGTATTCTCTGGTGGGCAATATGTTAAAACGAAAGCGCAATAACAGATCACGGGTATTACAACACGGAAACTGTGCCAGATATGATGGTAGTTCATTGAGTGCTCTAACTTCAGTTTCCACATTAATATGACGCTTGTGGACCATTTCAAGAGAGCTGATGTTTGAAATGTTTCCTTTTTTTCCCTTAGGATTTCTAATGCTGGTATTTTTTCCTCAGAAAATATTTTTCTTAACAAATCCATTTGTTTCCAAAGTATTATGGATTGTACCGATTGTAAAGCTAGTTCAAATCTTATTCTATTGATGTGAAATGTTTTAGGTAATGCAAGTGTTTTCCTCCAAAATAATGCTTCGTAATATGTCTATCTCATTAGTTGTTGATTAATGAGTGTCTCGCTCCCATATGTCAAGATTAGAATTACTTTTTGTTTATAGAGCAGAACTGTGGCTTTTGCTGAATATGTCCCATATTTTAAGTGGAAGAAGCGCCCTTGTTTTGCCAAAGATCTCGCCTTCTCTTCAATATGTTCTTTCCATTCTGCTTCATTCGCTGATGGATTAATTAGAGCTCCTAGATATTTAATTGTTTTAGCGCAATTATCACTTTATTTTCTAGTTGAATCTTCATATTATGTTGAATCTTAGTTTTTTGAGTGGTGAGTTTCATTATTCTGGTTTTATTGATGTTAATTTGTAGATTATTCTCTATCATGTAAATTTGAGCTTTGTTCACGGATTGTTGAAGTCCTTTCAACATTTTATCTAGAATAATAATGTCATCCGCATAACTTAGTGTTTGAATGGTTTCCCTATTGAGTTTTGGTGGATTTGCCATGTTGTTTTGAATTTTCTCTCCAAAGTCATAAGTAAAGAGATTATAGAGGCACGCGGCTAATGGACAACCTTGTTTTAGCCCATTCCCAGTTGGTATAGATTCTGTCACTCTTCCATCTTTCATGAGCCAGATACATATGGAGGTGTTAGAATATAGTTGTTTTATTGGATTCAAAATGTTCAAGGGGCATCCCCAGGCTCTTAACTTAGACCATAGTAGTTGTCTATTGACTAAATCAAAAGCAGTCCTTAGGTCTATAAATATAGCATATACTTGATGTGATTTTGCTATTGCTTCGTATTGCAGCATATTCAGCAACAAAAGGTTGACATTGGTGCCTATGCGATTAACAAAGCCTGTTTGTCTTTTAGCTTTTTTGTCATGATCTATTGCCCATTGATTCAATTTATTTTGGAGGTAACCCGCAAATAATTTTCCTAAAGGATCTAATAAGGCTATCGGCCTATGATTAGCCAGATCTTTTCTATCTCCTGCCTTGTAAATAGGAATCAGAACTGCTGTTGTCCATGTTAGGGGAATCTCTTTCGTCTTTTCAATTAATCTTAAAAGGAAAAGAGAGAATTTAGCCCAATCTTCTGGCGCCGCTTTTAAATTACTGTTTGCTAAGCCATCTGGGCCTGGCGCTCTCGAAGAATTTAGTGACTTGATGGTACTGATGACATCTTCTAGGTCCCAATTAAGGTCCCAAGGATCGTCGTCTTTCTCTATATCCTTTGTGTCTGATTGTACAGTGTTTTTATATAATGTTGAATAATGATTCACCCATCTGTCTGCATCAACTTCTTGAATCATATTCTTTGATGTAGATGTGACATTTAGCAAAGACCATAATTGGGCGTGTATTTTTCTGATTCAATGCTTTCAAAATCGCTTCTGCATCGTTCTGTTTTATAGAGGTTTTGATAGATTTTATTGCGTTGGAATAATTGTTTTTATTTTTTTTATTTCAATATCAAAATTTAGTTCCCTGTTTTTTCTCAATTTTCGCAAGCGCTTGTAATGTTGTTTTTTTTTTTGTTTGGATTTCCACGTTAAAATAATGTGCATGGGTTTGTTTTTGTTTCTGCTTTGATCCCGCATGTTGATATTTTTCTAAGATCCAACCATAATTCAATTTTTATTTATCTTCAATTGGCGTATCTTCAAAATTTGAGACTATTTCCGATATTTGGTGTTTTATTCGGAGTCTATTCAGCCCATTTGTGAGATCAAGTTCAGGCAGCATTAGTCGTTGGTCGTTTATTGCATTGCTAGCCCATTCAATCTGTATCAGATGGTGGTCACTATCTGGCTGTATCGAATTTCCAGTCAAAGTTGTTAAATTTCGGATCCCTTCTGATATAAAAATATAGTCGATAGTTGAATTGGACGTTTCTCGTGACCATGTTGGTAACGGCTTACCTTTGCTATTAGTAGGTTGTTCACTTAGAAAGATGTTTCTCAAATTAAAGTCTCCTGCTATAATAAATTCAGTTCCACTGTTCGAGATGGCCAAGTTGTCAATTTCATCGCATATTGAATCTATGAATCTTGTCTCTGACATTGCATTTGGTTTCCAATAGACGTTAAAGATAGATATCAGATTAGCAGCCGTGGACACGTATGTTTCATTATTATTATCTGGTCGAATTCTGATAGTTAGGTATTGTGCTCACGGGTGTATGTTCTTACTTGCTATTATTGTCCAAGTTGGCAGTAATTTTGTTAGTATCAACATTCCTGTTGCTGGTCTTCCCTGTTGTGCTGATATAGCGGGGTTCATTAGGATACTATACCCATTGCATATTACCTCTTCGGTCAACCACGTTTCCTGCAAGCAAATGATATCCAGGTTGTCCAAAAATGTTGACTGTTTTTCTAGGAGATGTTTGTTTCCTCTTGTATTCCACAAGCCTAGAGCTGTTCTACACTTTTGAGAATTATTACCTCTTCGTTGTTATAGGTAAGTTTTCCTTCCACTTTGCTCGGCCTTCAAGTTTGGTTTTGTTTGTGTTGTCTCATAATAGTCACGCCATAAAATTTGTGTGTATTTCTATGGTCTTGCGCCTGGAACTTTGTTCTTGAGTCATTGACATTTTGCGCAGAACTTATCACTTTACTCTGTTCAGGATTATTGTTAAATATATGTTGCCTAAACAATGCCAGATTTTTTCCTTTTTTTCAGCCATCGACCGTGAAACAAAGATTTCTTCTATTTCGAACCCTAATGTTTCAAAGTGATGTTTGGTTGCCAAGACTCTTTGCATTGTGTCTTGTTTGTAAAAGTCAATATGTGCCTCTTCCGTACATCATTTTTTCAGAAACAATACAAGTTCTAGATCATCTGATTTCATTTTAGTCAATTGAGCAATTGCTTTGAACACTCGCAAAATGTTAGATCTGTTCATTATTACCGGGTCTTCTGTGTTTACTGTCTTCGGAAATAGGGCTATTCTATAGGCACAAGAAACCTTCAACGAGTTTTGGAAGATTGGTCTAACTAGTCTGGGACTTGATTGAACAATAGGGTTTTTGTTGTTAGTACATTCCACTTGCGTGTCTGCTGATGTCCAAGATTCATCATTGGATACTGTTGAATATTCAAAGGAAAAGTTAGTTGAAGCATCTTCTTTGTCATATTTGCTCTGAGATTGATCTATAACTGTATTTTGACATTCATCAACGATGATCAAAGTCGCATCTTGTGAGTTTAGTGACATTGAGTTACAGTCACTAAAATCATCGGTGGTTGATCTATCATTGGAATGGGATTTGCCGGTTCACAAGGCATTTCTTGGTTTATTACCTCCAATAGTGCATCCAGTGGTTCAGGCAATACTTGCATATCCACATTGGTGGCATCTTTTTGTATTATCGCCGTTTTTGTTCTTTGAGTAGTTAGTTGTATACACTTTTTTTGGATAGTAGGTTCCGTATTGTTGTTCTTTGACTCGTCTGGTAACAACATCTTCTGTACTGCCTTCCTTTTTCTAAGGAATGCACAAGAGCCATTGTGTGGGTTTTTTGTTGCTTTCTTGTTCTTTGGTTTGCTTGATATGTCTTGACCCACTATTCCCCGTTTGGAAAGATCAAATAAGTCAAACGGAGTACAAGAAGGTGGTTCAGCATTCACCTCCAGTATGGGTATTGTCAAATTACTTGGTATAACCTGAAGTGATTGAGTTTCATATTGTGTCGTTTGATCTGATTTATCCTCTATTTTATTTGAACATTCAGTTTGAGTATGATTTGTTACATATTGCTTTTGTTCCATCGTCTGCGATTGTTTTTTTGCTTTGTCATCAATTTGTTTTTTGGTAATTGTTGAAACAGTTTCCCAAAGATTCTGCTTGTCTACCCGGTCCACTCTTGCTAGTTCCGCTAGTCGCGTTTGCCACATTCTAGATGTTTCTGCTTCATATTTAAGTCGGTCTTGAATAGTGTTTACAAAAGTTTCTGAATAAGTTTGCTTAGTCATTATCATCGCTAGCAGCGTCGCTTGATCTTTTATAGAATCGACCATATACTCCTGGATCTTTAGAAACGGAATCATTGCGGTAGATAATACCGCCACCAGTGTGTTTTGTAAATCCTGCATTGTCGTTGGCATTCTTTGTTGGGTTTCCGGAGATTGACTTTGATGTTCAGTTGTTACACTTGAGGAAAAAGAATCCAATTCTTCTGTTTTAAGTTTAGGTGACAATTTATTCGAATGCATTGTATTTTTTTCTCCATGGAAACCTGTTCTTGGTTGTCCAATTGGCGTGGATGTCTCAATATTTCTTAATGGATTTGACGTAAAAGCTCCACTGAAGACTTTGTTTCTTTTTTCCTGAGAATCCATAATGGCGTCTATCTCAGTGATATCGAGAGATAGACGAGCGATGCGGACTGCTATGGGTTTGGTGTGGTCAATGACTCTTGCCGCTGTTGGTAGACATGTTGATTGCCACAGTAATTTTGCTGCTTTAGCTAGATCTTGTAAAGATGGCGTAAAGCAACTGTCATCTTCTATTGATTGCCCTGAAATTCTAGCTATAGATTGTACTGAGTGTAAAGTACCATCAGAGGGAAGAATGTGCATCGGAACCGCGTTGACTTCCGTGTTATTAATTATCTCTTTTCTGTGGATTCAATAAGCAGCTGTTATGGAGAAGAGAAGCGTCTCTTCCATCTGGAATCAGGTCAATCGATTTTGGAGTATTATGTTGACCATTCTTATTCCATTCTGTTGAATGGTTTGTTGTCAAAATATCATGTTTCGGAGAGTGACATTTCTGAGGTGGAAGTATTGTGGAATCAACATTTTTAGATAAATTTTCTACTTTTGGTGTCTCTCTGCATCCTTCAGTTCTTAAAGGTTCTTCACTATGATCATCTATTAGAATGATTTCCCCAGGTGGCGTGTACAAAATAGGGGTTTTAGTTATTTGGGCTAAAGATTCCTCTAGCTTCCCTTGCAGCCTAGTTCTAGGTTTAGACGGTTCCATAGATGGAATTGGGATGTGATACAGCAGGCAAGTCTTTGCTATAAATATGTTACGAAAATCAACTTAAACCTCGATGATTCAAGCACTTACCCGCCAAAACCAGCCGCAAACAGCAGACAACAGCGCGCCCTTTACTCCTCGCGGGCTTCAACCATATTTGAGGGAATCATTGTGCTCCTTACTCTCAAAAGCCATCCAACCTGCATGTTTTCAAGTCATCCAAAAAACTTTAATCATAAAAACAGTGAGCTGCAATACTGCTAAAAGAAACTGATACCACATGCCAACACTATGTGCATTCAAGCAACTCACTCCTTCCTTTACACAGACAAGGTCATGGGTAACTTGCACTAGCCAAGAAGACTACCTTGGAGCATTCTTAAGCCCACCTACAGGATTGTTTGTCGCACTGTGTCATGGAAGGATACCACACTTGATCTCTGTCCGAGAAGCTGTCAGAGCAAATTAGCTGACTTGTTTGATTAAAGCACCAGCTGCAACATATCTGCCCAACTGATGGTCACATTCTACTTACAACAAAGCCACCCTAACCTTTTGTACAGATTAATAAAGCAAGGAACTATTTTGATGCTTAAAAAAATTACAGCAGTCCTTTCAACAGAATGTTGAATAATGGCTGTTATATATAATATGTATATATTATATTATAATATTGTAATATGCAAAGGGATATTTAAAAAAGTCTGGTATACATGCTTTTTTATGCTTTGACTTGGCACTCTACACATCCCTAAGGCGGTAACGAAGTAATAGTTATAATATTCACATCTTATGGTTAACACATATGATGTGAATATTATAACTATTACTTCGTTACCACCTGTACTTAATATATTCACACCAATCAAGGATGGCTACTTTTCCAAGCAGCCTCACATGTATTGTGGCGGCACATGACACTCACACATCCAACATTACACTTTATTAAAACGGTTTCTTATATGGTCCAGAGATATAACCTCTGTCTCTTTGGCACAGTTCTTTCCTTTACCTTAAATATTGTCAGCACTTGGGTCACATGAATCTATTTTCCCCACTGCCTAAATTCTGTCTCTTTCAGAAAATGATTGGATCTTGGCTCTAACTTCTAAGATTCAATGGTCCTCCTTTCAGTCTCATCAATTATAGTGAGCAACTTTAGCTCGTCCTTTCAGTATCTGTATCAGCTGTAACTCTGCACCATTTCTTTTCAAGTTCTAGTCTGCAGGGTTACTCCTAATGACTTGCCCACTTGCTTTCACTGGGTTTTACTTCCAATGTCTTCCCACTATCGAGTGTCCTATTCCTCTGCTCTCCCTCTACATTGTTGGGCATCTCCGAACCATCTCCAGACTTTGTTTCGCTCTGTACCATCTGTCGCCAGGTTGATACACTTAAGCACATCTCCAAATTAGCAAATCATCTGCCGGCTTTCCTTGGTTCCGGTTTCTTACATTCCTGCAATGCCTCTGACCATTGACCACTCTCTGCATCATTGTGTTTTTCTGCCATCTTGGCATGGTGCTTGTCTCATCCTCACAGCTGCTTAATGCATTTTGCATCCGGCATCTACTACCTCCCCACTTTTTTGACTTGCCATCTTTCCTTGTGTCACCTGCACAGCAGCTCCATCATGACCTGTCCTCTCACTGGTTCATCTGCCATTCTGCCAAAATTATAGTGCAAGCATGTGCTTTTGCCGAAATGGTCTACAGATATCCTCGTCCCCAGCTCTGCAGTGGCACAGGGCATGTTCAAAGGTCACATGTGCATTCTTGACAGCCGTGGAATACAAGGTTCCTGCAGGCAGAGGTGGCTTTGTAATCATCTGCACCTCTGTTTCCAAATCTAATAATTGTATGCCTATCTGAGTGTGGTGACACGTACAGCTTTAAACATAATCCTGTCCTGATTGTGGCATGGTGACTTCATAAGAGCACACCATTATACAGCCACAGCAATCATATATCAGTATCACACTAGTGTCGGCTCTGTGCACAGGGACCCATATATGGCAGGACTGATGGTTATTGGTGTCTTGTTGGACTGTCTCCACAAGAGCCATTTAGAACAATGACCAGGATGTTTCCTCTTTGATCCCCAGAGGAAGGCCAGCACCTTCTTTCTATGGCACAGACTTCCCCCAGGACATCTCCTGGGCACCAGTAATTCAAAGACAGCACTGACATACCAAAGCCACTCTTAAACCAGGGTGCTGAAAACTGGAGTACCATTGAAGTCAGAAAGTATGGAAAGGAGTAAAGTTAGAGTAGCTAGGTTGGACAGTTGGGCTGAGAGAAGGGTTGCACTATCTTGATTTCTGCCAGGGCCTGCTACCACTTCCGGTCCCGCACCTCCCTTTGCTGCGGGCAAGGCACTTTGTGTGTAATGTTGGAAGGCAAAGGGCTCTTGTTACAACAGCCTGGATTGGATCCCTTACAGCAGGCCTGGTTTGGACCAATCCATGAGACGTTTTACCTCGATAAGGAAGAGGCACCTCCTGTTTCTCTGATTCATCTTTGGACTCTTACAAGGACAGGAAGGATTCACTGGACCTCTTTAGAGAGTACAGCCTGCTCCAAAGCCCTCTGCCATAGAGGTAAAGGCGGAAGGCATTCAAGGCAGAGGGGGGTAAACTGCTGTGGGCCAAGGTCGTTCTGCTTGCTCACTGGACCCTGCTGGTTTCGACCAAGCTCCCTGGTGTGGGAGTACAGAACTAAGGACTCGCCTTGTTTCTCGACCCCGTTTCTCGACCCTGCATTGGGCCTCCCGTTGAATTGCTTCTGAGCTACACCGATTTAGACATTGCCTGCCTGTCCCATGCTTCTTCATGCTATGTGTCATTGCTGCCTGGACTGCAACACGTGTTGGACCCAGTCAACCAGCTTGCCAACCCAACGCTTAGTCACCACCTAATGAAGCTCATTTAAGCCTGGCTCCCTGCTTTTGAGCCCCCAAAGACAAGACACCAAAGGTACTGTGAAGAGGCCCTGCCCTGGTCCACTTTTTGTCACCATCGTGATGTTTAAGCTCCCCAGCGCTACCTTTTTTCTACAAAGACATATCTTGAGCTATTGACATTCAATTCAGGTTACTTGCTGAACAGCCCTGCACATCAAACCAGAGTGCCCTTTCACCCAAAGTTCTGCGTTCTGTTTCTTTCACAGGGATGGGTTTTTAGTGTGTATAGGTAGTTTTTTGTACTTTATTGTTTGATTAACGTATCTTTATGTTTATAAAACCTTGATTGGATATTTTTATTTTGGTAACCATTGTGCTACGGATGTTTGGGTTTCTACTGTTACCAGCTCACACCACTGCTGACGATAGTCTGCCCTCGGCCTGCGCTACCAAAAAGCTGAAGGGGTATACTTTTTTCAGACTGTGCCTTTTTCACCTTTGAGTGGGATTGCTGCTGGTTTAGTAGTAGTGTGAGGCTGAGTAGGTAAATTACCCACTACTCATCCCTGTACTCCTGCATAGCAGCAGTCCTTTCGTCGCAGAAGAAATAGTCAATGATGAGGTTGGAACAGTAGTCGTAATATTGTTAAAGTTGCTTGTTTTTATCAAATTGGAAATTGGGATTTGGGGGTTCGTAAAACAATTTAAAAAATTCATATTTTCTATTAGCCCCCAAGTTTTTTTTTTAAATCTCTTCAAAACAAATAGGCAGTGTAGATCTACTCCTAATTTCTTACACAAGGTTTATCTTGCCTGCAGACTCGAGTCATCGTTTGTTTTGTCATCTTATGATTTGTTTATATCTTTTTACTTTTGGGCTGACAGCGCTTCCTCATGATTTTTAAACCTGTATTTTTAAAATGTTCATACAACAACCGTTAAATCCTGGAACCTCCTCTTTATCTTCTCTTACCAACTTTGCCCTCTCCTACTTTTATCTTTTTTTTCAAAATGTTTTGTACATAAACAATATATATATTTCTGAGGCTTGTGGAATCTGCTTAGATCACATGCTATGTATAGGCTGACATCTAGTGGAAGCTGCAGAATATTGCAGTTGTTGTTTTTGAAACTCGAAAGGGACGACGTCAACAGGGCGTGCCAGTAATAGTATCCCTAGTGTTATGTCTACTGTACCCATGGTGCTTCACGCGTCGAGGTCCCTCAGATTGTTTATTCCCGCCATAATAGTCTGTCACATATTGCGAAGTTCCTTCTGGCTATCGCCTTTGCTTAGAAAAATTAATTCTAGTATATTCTTTCTGTCCTTTGTTAGCTGTTCTCCCTCTCCCGCAAGATCTTCGGCGATGGCATCGAGGGCGAACTACTATCGACTACACCAACTAGTCTCGACAAACCTTTCATACGGCCTCGGAAGGCTTCAAAAGGCCTCGCCCCTCACAGTTCGGAGAGTGGGGGTGGTTCATTCATTAGTCTCGCTAAGAGAATGTATATTCACTTCTCCTCCCACTTATTTTGCCAGTCTGCCTTCCCCATACACAATGGAGAATACACCTTTTAAGTTTTTCCCATCCTGTAATCGTAATTCCCTTTGAAAGACTTGCACCGGGTGTGCAATCTGTCTCCCAAGGGATCATGCCGAGGGACAGTGCACGTCATGCAAACTGTTAAAGCCCAAAGCCCAAAACTTAAGGACAACAAAATGCTGGGCCCACTACGCCATGCAGGCCGAGGCCGCCATGGACGTTGAGGGAGCCCCCAGCGACTGCAGAATTGACGTCTACAGTGACGCTGAGGGCGATCGTGATCCGTCAAATACCTGCGTGCAAGCCCCCGACCCCAACAGGCAGGCCGGCAGTTCTGCTACGGAGACGATACCCGGTGGCACTAGCACGACCAAAGCACACCACACAAAACACACCTCCCACGGCCGAAAGTCGACCTCACAGCAGACCGGAAAGCCACACACAGCATCCTGTCCTCTGTGCCATCATGCTCGCCTCACGACAGGCCCCCGAACTGACAGGCAAGTCAGTTTCTGACACTGTGTCTAAAGTCTGGAAGTCCTCACACGCCAACGACCGGGCGTCGAAAGACACATCGACGGCCCCCTTGCATGCCAAAAAACAGTTGAAAAATACACCGAGCTTGAAGATGAGTGAGCGCATTAAGAAACACGTCCCAGACACGCTATTGAAGAGTCGGACGTAGAAGAACCATAAGTCTTCTAAAATACAGGGAGAGGGCTCTAGTTTGGGGACTATGACCCAGTGGGAGGGCACCATTTCGGGGGCTATGCGCCATAAAAAAACATGCACCAGAACCAACACCCACCCCACCTGCCTCTGTTCCCCCAGTTATCCCAAGTTAATCACAATGGACAGCAGAAACTGATAGTCATGAGATGGATGTCTTTCCTAGCTAATTTCTTTGATGACTACCCCTAAGTCTTAGTAAACCTTCAGGTTGCCCCACACAGCAGGCCAGCTACTACTCAAAGCAGGGCAGCAGTTACCCAGCCCCCCACCAAGAGAGCCCGCACAGACCCCAAACAAGCTTCCACCTCACAGCAGGATTTAGGGCAGCTTGCTTATTGTGACACTATGCAAGACTTCCAGGACACTGGAACTTACACTGTCCCGGAAGACCAAGGGGACATGGGTGATGTCGACCAATTTTATGATGAGGATGTCTACGCCATACAGTCGACAGATCACTCAGACCCACTGGTGGCAGACTAACCAGTGGATAATCAAATGCAGTATAATGACCTGCTCCTAAAAGCGGCAGAACATTTTAAAATCGATACACAAGAGACACAGGGCTCCAAGGGTATTCACCAAGGTACTGGCGGTAGTGGCAGCGCATCTATGCAAAGAATCAATCCCAGTGTACCCTTATCTGGACGACTTGCTGATAACAGGGGAATCCCCACAAATTTGCAAGAAAAATACCCAGCGAACAATCAATCTCCTGTTCCAATTGGTATTCTCAATCAACGAGAAAAAAGCAATTCTGGTTCCAAGCAAGAAAAAACAGTTCTTGGGAGCTGTCATGAAGACGGAAGAGAGTCTAGTCTTTCTGTCAAATGAAAGAGTGCAAAACATACTGCTGCAAATACCTCAGTATCTAACTGGTCGATAAAACCATAGGCAAAGCAATGCGTTTGCTCGGGATGATGGCATCATGCATTTACCTGGTTCCACATGCACGGCTGCGCGTGCGCCCAATGCAAGAGTGGTTAGCGAAACAATGGTCTCAGGCAAGCGGTCAGTAGGACGATCTAGTGGTTATTTGGCTAACCCTAGTTCAAGCTGTGGACAAAGGAAAATCTGTGGAAGGGAAACCCCTTCCATGACATGGCGGTGCAAGCGGTTGTCACAACAGACTCATCACTCACCGGTTCGGGGGCCCCATTACCTTCATCTCACAGCGCATGGCCTGTGGGCTCAGATCACAGCCCAAAATCACATAGACCTGTTAGAGCTGCTAGCAGTGCTCAAAGCCCTGCAAGCTTACCAAGTGCACCTGTCGGATCAGACAGTACATGTCCTCACGGACAGCACCACTGCCATGTTTTACATAAACAAGCAGGGGGGCAAACAGTCCTAACCCAAAGAATTTGGAAGTGGGCACTCAAGCGGGGCATGTTCCCAACGTTGCAACATGTTCCAGGGGAACTCAATTCTCTGGCAGACTCATTAAGCAGAGATCCTCTACCCGGAGAGCACAAGTGGCAGCTCGACAGAAACATCTTAAACAATATCTTCTCCCTATGGTGTTACCCCCCCCCCCCCCCCCCTTTAGACTTGTTCGCCACAAGCCAAAACATGCAATGCCCAGACTTTGCATCCAGGTTTCACCAACACAGGTCCAAGAGGAACGCCCTGTGGATGAACTGGTCAGCGAAATTTGCTTTTCCCCAAACACCGCTACTGAGCAGGTTAGTGAACAAGATGCACCAGGAACAATTTGCTCCTATGTGGGCGAGACAACCTTGGTTTCCACATCTGCTCAAACTGGTGATGTGCGATTGTTAGGCAAGGTTCGTATGCAGTACGCTCTGGGACCACTACACAAAACTAGGACTACAGGTGTAAGCAAAACCAACCTTTGGTATACATCTATACCACACAGTTGTTGGTAGCGAGCTGAGCAGCCAGGCTTATCTCAAGAGGGAATGTGAGCTTGTAAGGGTGTTACACAGAGGTCTATAATTACAAGTATTCAGATAGACACTTATATTCAAGGTTTCTTAGTAAAACACTTATTAATTTATTACACAGTCAGTTAGAAAACATTCACTAAAATGAGGCAATCAATATCACACAGAAATATACTACAGTACTTTACACTATCCGGTTCTGAGACATTTAAGCTACTTTGAAGTAGGAGCACAATGGCATTTAGAGCATTTGAAGTAGGAGCAAAAACGCATACGTTAATAAAACGAAAAATAGAGTTACTCTTAAACAGTGCAAATAGTTGGAGTTCACCAGAGGAGTTGCTTCAATGCAATAGGTAGGCCAAAGTCAATGGGCTAGAGTCTTGTATAGGAAGAACGGTTCTGGTAGTTTAAACGGAAAAGTCTTTGCCACGGTTCTCGGAAGTAGTTCATAGAAGTAAGGTTTGTATGTCGGGTCACAAGCTGACTAGGCCTGCAAGTTGCCAAAGTTTTACGCACTTTCGCAGTGAGAAGTAAATTCTCTCGTTCGGGTTTTCACAGTACCTTGTATTGACGAAAAAGATGCAGCTGAAGACTTCTGTTCCTGCAGATCTCGCTGTTCCTGAGTCTCAGTCGTGGGGACAAGAGGGAGGACGTCAGGGGACTCCTGCACTGCCAGCTTTGTGACCAATCCCCATGCAAACTGGCAAATCTTCGATTCCGGTAGCTGTCTTAAAGCACACAAACTGGTGTCCTCCTCCCTGGCTATTTGGTTTCCTGCAGCACTCAGAGGAAAATACAACCAGCTCTGAGAATGGTGTCCAGTTGGCTTACGAGTTGATTGGTTCCACCAACTCAAAGGGAGAAGTCGTCCTTGAAGGGCTTCTCTGTCGAGATGAACTTGGCGATTCGGACCTGCAGCAGGGCTTCACCGGGCAAACCAACGGTCCAGGAGTTGCAGCAGCCGTCCTCTTCCAGCTAGTCTTCGGTTCTTTCATTCCAGTGGTCGACCCTGCCTTCCAAGCCAAGAGACTCGCCTTTTAAAAAGTTTTCCCCCATTAATTCCAGCCTAGCTGCCCCTCACCCAGCAGGGTGGCTGTCCTTGTCAGACAGTCAGCCAGCCAATCACGCCAGAGTGCATTTGGGTCTCCTAGGAGACTAAGCACAGGGAGTTTCGGGCACCTCCCTCACTTCCTGCCCACCCCAGACACTCGGGTGCCAGAGGCGATCTTCAGTCCTCAAACCCGCCAAAGGCTTAGAAACAAAGGGACCAAACCTAGTTTGGCGCACAGAGACAAACTCTAGAAAGACCTTTCCAAAAAGAAATGGTGAAAAAAGACTGGGACCTGTTTAAACAAAGGGGGCTCAGACGCCATCTTGAAGAACATGGCTCCTGTGATTTTTAGCTACCGGTGTTCGCGGTCGGGAAAATCATGGTAGTTTGTTGTAAAACCACTGCCACCACACATTTAGATAGGAAAGGGTAGCATTTGACTGCTACATAGTTTCTAGACATAGGGGATACTAGGTAACCCCTCCAGCACTCTATTAGAAGATAGTGTGTGCTGGGTCTAGGAATTTAAAAGGACTAGTAAAGCCAATTTAACTTTACATTCTCTGGGAAACAATAGTTTATCCCA
The DNA here is from genome assembly GCF_040938575.1 of Ambystoma mexicanum. Lineage (NCBI taxonomy): Eukaryota > Metazoa > Chordata > Amphibia > Caudata > Ambystomatidae > Ambystoma > Ambystoma mexicanum. The sequence continues at coordinate 1,560,735,986 of NC_090932.1, forward strand.
GAGAAGGTGTTTAAACCTTGGGACAGCCTAAAAGGCTTCCCTGTGCCACTGCACTGAGGGTGCTGTGTGACACACATGAACAGATGATGCCTATGGAGTTGTCTAAAACTCCATAACCAAAAGAAATAAACACAGAAAACAGAATTAAAAAGTTAAAGTCCCAAAGTTTAGCAAAAGAGCTGGAGGGCTCTAAAGTAGCGGGAATTGGCACATTTATGAGAATTCTCCCAACAGCGATCCAATCAAACCTGCATGCCCCTACAACATGCTCACACAGCACAGGGGGGACAACGTTCCACCCACACTCTTAGTCTGTGAACTTGGCAGCTTGGCTCTTGTAGACCATTTAAAATTACCTCAAAGTTGTATGGAATCCTAAAGGAGGCACGCAAACCAGACACTGTTACTTTAACAAATGGTAAAGATTTGTATTATGGTGCCAGTCAAAAAATGTAAACCCAATTGAATGTACTCCATCACACATTGTTCATTACATGCTCCACTTACTAGACTCTGGGCTAGTGTTTAACTCCATCAAGGTTCACGTAACAGCTCTATCCACGGATACCACTTCTCAAAGCAAGGTGTCCTGGTGGAAAGTCCCTGGCCCTCATTACAACCCAGGCGTTAAGGGGTTAACGGCGCCGTAAAAGGTGGCGGCGCCGTTAACCCCTTAATGCCTGATTACGAGGACCCTTTGCGGGTTGGAGACTTTAACGCCTGCTTCTTGCAGGCGTTAAAAACCAACCCGCAAAGGGACCTTGGTGCTAAGTACGGTGCCGCAATTTGCGGCACCGTACTTAGCGCCTTCCCCATTTCCATTGAGCCCTATGGGGCAACAATGGGAATGGGGAAGGGCCATGGCGGCATGGGGAATTACCGCCCCGCTAACCTCGGAATGGGGCGGTAATTCCCCATTCTGCCATGGCGGAGTCGGTAAGTAACCGGCATGGACCATGGTGCTATTAGCTATTAGCACCATGGTCCAACGCCAGGGTCGTAATGAGGGCCCCTGTCATTAAGGCATTCATGGAAGGAGTAAAAAGACTTTACTCTCCCATTTCAAAACCCGACTCCAGGGTGGGACCCTAAATGTGGTACTTGTAAAGCTCATGGGACCCCTCTTTGAGTCTATGCAGAAGACTGCTTTTCTAGTGGCTATCACCTCCATAAGAAGAGTCCGTGAACTACAAGCTTTGTCAGTGCAAGACCCTTTCTTTGTTATCCACAAAGATAAGTTGGTACTAACAACACACGCTAGGTTCTCACCTAAGTTCAAATCTAAGTTCCATGTCAACTAGTCCATTAAACTACCAGCTTTCTTTCAAAACCCTTCAAGCACAGCTGAGAAGAAACTCCATACACTAGACGTAAGGAGGGCGGTCCTTTACTGTCTCCATGGCACCTGGCAGAGAAGGCGATCACATTAAAAAAAACACCATCTCCAGATGGATAGTGATATCATACAACTCTGCAACTCTCTATCAAACAAGACTCTGCCTTTCACACACAGAGCTCACTCTGGCAGGGGTACAGGAGCGACTCTGGCATTTATTGCAAACATCCCGGTGGATGCCATTTGCAAAGCCGCAACATGGAGCTCTGTATATACTTTCACTCAGCACTATTGCATTGACACACATTCTAAAGCAGATTCACAGGTGGGACAAGTGGTGCTAAAACATCTATTTGCTGCTGTACCTTCTCACAACCCACCACCTTCTCCAGACACTGCTTGCTAATCAATGCATAGCATGTGATCTAATTAGATCCACAAGCCTCAGAAGGGATACATTACTCGCTGTAATTGTATTGCTGATGCATGTATCTGCTTAGATTCACATACGCCCACCCTTCCTCCCATGTGGAGTAGAAGGTGCATAGATGTTTTTCTGGCTTACCTACTCTTACCTGCTTTATTACATCTGTACTCCCTCTAAACTTCATGCTACCGCATGTCAGAGACAAAAAGAAGACAAAACAATCTGCGGGACCTCGACGCATGAAGGACCATGGGTACAGTGGACGTCACACTAGGGATAGCATTACTGGCACGCCCTGTCAACGTCCCTTTTCGCATTTCGAAAACAAAAAATGTAATACTCCACGGCACCACTAGATGTTGGCCTTGCATAGCATGTGAATATAAGTAGATACAAGCATCAGAAATATGGGGAGTAATGTGTGTATATATATTTCTGTTGCTTGTCTAATCTGCTTAGATCACATGCTATGCATAGGCCAACATCTAGTAGAAGCTGCAGAGTATTAGTTGTTTTTCGAAACTCGAAATAAAATGGGCGTCGAAATAGCGTGTGCCAGTAATACTATCCCTATTATGACGCCCCCTGTACCCATGATCCCTCACGCGTGTAGGTCCCATAAATTCACCAGTTACGGTAAGCTAAGAAACCATAACTCGCGCCACCGCTGTGCACTGCTAAGACTAACACCCAGGACATGATTGATGGCATCACATATCTGGATCACTTGTTTTTGTTTACTGACATGATTAGGCTAGTTTTTTGTTTTTACTGACATTCTCCAAAATATAAAAATGTGCTATATATCTACACATTAACCTTTTTAGATGGTCTTAAAGTACTTTTTTTTGGAGTTTAATCTGAGCTCATAGTGCACATACATGGGGCAATAAGGACGACTCAAACACACAATTTGTGTACACAATGATTAACTCTGATGTTATTGTCATTTTTTGGTGCTGTCGTTTCTTTCTTCCTCCTTTTTAGTTTCCCTGTATGTGCCTCTAATTTGTATGCATTGTGCATTTTTATATGCATTTCATCTACTAACACAAGTGTGTGGTAAGTTTTCAATTGTTACCCATTTATTCCATGTTTAAAATTTCTCAAAACTCTCATAAAGTAGCATTTATTATTTTACTATCGGAAATAACCATATTAAATGTCTGACATCATCGCAGACTTTCCGGGCAGTGTCACGTGACCACGTGTACGCGCGTGGCATGATAACGTGTTTGTGAACGCGTTTGTACTTCGCGATCTGGTCTGTGTTTCGCAGACAGTTGGAACAGCATTTTCTGCTGATCTTAGAACTTCAAAGCTCAAAATGTACCCTTGCACAGCTCCTACACCTATTCTTACTCATTATCCATTAACAATCTAGCACAGAGCACATACTTAGAAGAATATTAGCAAAACTGCTATTCATCTTGAAAATGGCATCCGCTAGAGCCAACACCACCACCAGCTGGAGGACCTACACAACAAAAAATCACAGTACTTCAAAAGACAAGAGGACCAAGAAGATGAGGTTCAGGAAGTGCATAACTCTAGCCCCCAGAAAGAATAATAGGTCTGGCCGTTTTTTACCACTGTTGGGAATGTACCAAAGGCTAAAACTACAAAAGTGATATGCACTGAGTGCAGTCGCAGACTACCTGGACAGTACTCCTACGGGAACATTTCCATGCACCGCCACACCAAATTCAACCATTGCAATGCTCTCAGAAAGGTTGTTCCTTTCTTAGGAAGTAGTATGCTGTCTTCCTCCACCTCATCTTCCTCAACCAATACTGTAACCACATAGCCTACTTCTGTGGGACACAAAATCCCATCAGCAACCTTGCAAGCGATAACAGACTGTTGATCCATATCTTTCGAAAACACTACTCTGTATATACTGCAACACATCACTCTGCATGGGGGAGCAATTTCGAAGTGCTTTTGAAGCTGTAATCAAGGAGCTTGAGAAACGCTGCCCCCTACCTTACATGTAACACACGCGCAACATCTTGCCCTGTTCACCTGCCCCTCCATATTTGTGGTTGGTGCCTCTTCCCTCATTTCCCTCCCCACCTTACTTTCTGGCCTCTCCTGCAAAAAAAATCAAAAAACACCAAAACAAGGTTACTTTAAGAACCACCTTTCACAGTTCAAATATAGAACTAACAAAAATTATCTTATGGACTTTACATTTCTCAGTAAAAAAGTTAGATTGAATAAGATTCTCCAGCATTTCCTTTAGCAATTTGTGTTATGCTAATGGTAATAATAAGGCAATTAGCCCCAAGACTGCAGGCCATTACCTCATGCGGTAATGGCCCCCAATCGAGGGGTTTATGGCCATTAGTACCCCCGGGCCGTTAGACGGGGGTAGTAATGGTGTTTTATTTTCAGCTGCGAGACGCGTTGCGCTTCGCAAGGAAAAAAAAAAAAGTAAAACAAATGGCCGCCACAGACAAGAAAACATAGTCTGTTTTCTCTGTACATGTAGTAAACCAAGAAAATGGCCGGCATGGAACGGGAGAAGGGACTACACGTAGTCCCTTCTCCCTTTCCATGTCGGCTATTATAAGTAATGGGGAAAAAGGTAAATGGTAAATAAAGAAAATGGCCGCCATGAAACAGGGAGAAGGGACTATGTGTAGTCCCTTCTCCCTTTCATTGGTGGACCAAGCGCGTTTGTGGGGGAGTTGAAAGAATGAAGCGTACCGGCGTGAGTTCGCTGCCGCGGCATGAGCTGGAATACCACACAGTAAGGCTCGGAAAAGGACCAATCCGTGAATAGAACACACAATATTTACAGTGTATGCTAAAGAAAAATATACAAGGACAGAAACAATTTTCTGTTCCAAATACTTTTATATAGCATGCAATAAGGACCATAAACGATGGACCTTTATAACTATCCACAGTCTACACAGTCCCCTTTCCAGGCCATGGATCATTAAAAGACCCGGATGACACGTACACACCATCGCACAGGGTAGCCCTTCTACCCTTTTTAATTTGATATTTGCAACACTCCCTCAATGCCACGTTTCAAACAGTCACACATCCATCCACCAATCAATTCCAAAAACTGTACATATATCCCTATGACCATATTACGCTTCCACACACCAACTGCCACTTAACAATCTTCTACAAATCTTTTGCATCTGCATTTCCTTTACTATACAAAAGAGATTGTACACAGTGCTCCTATAAATGCACATATGCATTGTGCAGTGAGAGAAGTGCATAAATAGAAGGAGCAGTACGGATCGGCAAGTGCTCATGAGAACCCAGGAGGGAAATGCCAAGGTGGGACGCCACTAGCTAACTACTGGAGCAGAGGAGTCCCAAGGGTGAGATGCATCTGAACTGTAACATCCCTTTTACCAACATTTTTTCTGTCAATGTCATGGCCATTCTCCAAATCTATGGGGCATGGGCTTCGGCCATACCACATTCCCCAATACCAAATAAGAGCACACATTTGCGTTTGCCTAGGGCCAGGCCCACTACCCAGACACCAAATGTATAACACTGCTTTTTCTACTTACATTCAAGACATATTTCCAAAAACATGCATTCAGGTCCTTGCTAATGCTCATTGCCCAAGTTTGTTGTAATCTAGTCCACCACTTCAGGCTGTAACCGCAAGCAGAATATTTTGTTCCCTATTCAAACCTACCGCTTCGGCCATGCCGCATGCCCCAATAAGCAAACTACAGTACACATTTCTCCTTGCTGACGGCCAGGCCCATTGGCCCGACAGGAATGTTATCTCTGTGTTGTGTACTTACATTTTCAAAACAATCAAACACAGGACATATTTGCAAAACCATGCTTTGTAGTTTTTGCTGACCCACGTGCATATTTGCTGCAATCCCATCTAGCACTTCAACAACCTGTACCCACGAGCAGAATTATTTTCCCATTCAAACCTATTGCAGTTTCGAAAAACGTTACCAACCTGGTGGCCATGCCCACTTTAACCCCATTGCTGGTCCCTCATGATCATGGCCAGTAGCAGACCATACCTCAGTCACCAATTGTGACACTTTTCAAAAAAATAAAACATGCACTCATTTGCAAAACCATGCTTTAAGGTACTCCTTATACGAGTTAGCTGCAAATCTGCCATGTTTTATTTTTTTGTTAAGTGTCAAAATATACATACATAGATTAGTCATATAACTTAGCTCCCACTTGACAAAATCCGTTCAGACTGTGCCCAGAAATTCAAGTTTGGGTCTATAATCTTTCTGAAAACCTTTGTCCACATTCATCAAACGGTAACAAACTTATATGCTATCTAAAAATGTTCAGTACCGCCCTCTAATTTTGCCCCGTCTTGACAAAATTCCACCAAACTTTGCAAAAACATTCATATCTAGGTCTAAAATCTTATTTGCAAACCTCTGTGCAGATAGGTCAAATGGCACAACATTTATAAGCCTTTAAAATATTTTGGGACCACCCCCTCTAGTTTTGTTCCCTCTTCACAAAACAGCACCAAACTTTACAGAACCATTCAGAGTTGGGTCTAGAAAATAATTCCAATATGTCATGCCGTTTCATTGAGTGGCGGCAAAGTTATTAGCCATCCAAAAACTGCTTTTCACCAACCCTGCTATTCAGAAATAGGCATATATGTCCCGAACATCTCAGATGTTTGCGAACATCCCAGGACTGACGTGGACAGCCAGACTGTTCATGGACATCAGAGTTGAAAAAACACCCGTTATTTGGGCTTCTTATGGCCATATCCCATTCCATCCCATCCTCATCACCCCAGATATTATTTCATTAGTTTGTGAAGTGTAATGTTGTATTTTTTCATATGTTTTTACAGCGATGTTTGCGGACAGTGGCCGCTGTTCACGAATCCAACATGGCGGGCGTTTCCCAAAAATATGACGCACCTCACACTTTTCACCATCCAATCAGCGGGCGTGTCCGATGTCCGCGGACTTCACGCCGCACTCCTGGCCAATTGGAGGCCCGTCCGTGGACTGAATAGGGAAGTGAGTCCGCGGACATCGGATACGCCCGCTGATTGGATGGAGAAGAGTGGGAGGTGCGGTGAGATGGTTGTTTTTTTTTTAAAAAACGACTGGGTGGATTTACACTACATTTACAAAAGCACGCTTTCAGGACCAAGGAGCTGCTCCTGTCGCAAATATGGTGAAAATCCGTCCAGCGGTTTGGGCTGTAGGCGTGAGCAGATTTTTTATCCCATTGCGTCTATAGGAATTACCACCCATTTTCGATCCCCCCCCTGTATCTTTGCCCCCCCACACACCTCCCTTGCACGAATCCTCACCAAATTTAGCAGAATCAATCTGACGGGGCCATATGCTATTTTTTGAAAAGTTTTGTGAGGATTCGTCCGGGGTGGGCGGTGGGGGGGGTCTCACTATACTTGGGATAGCCCAAGCACATCTCGAGGCCCCTTAGGCATCCAGACTATACATTTACAATTTCATTATTTTCATCTTTCCACTCACTCTCTCCCTCAGTTAAAGCTCCCTTCCTTTCTTCCTATCATCCTTTTTATACATTGACCATCGCTAAGCCCCCATTTTCATTTTCCTCCAGCAGAAAAAAGTCTGGTGATCCCTCGGTGGGGAGATAATACACCCTCAAACCTCGGACAAGAATAGGCAATTTGAGACTACTACGGTGGTAATTTGGTGCAGTATAAAAGCTCAATAATTAATCCAGCCAACAGAGAAGCAGGGTGTCAAGTAATGTGATGATGGAGTGAACGATAAGATGGGGACTGATTTTATAGATGTCCTATGTCCGTGGCAGTGCTGTATTTTCACTAACATGCAACTTATTTTTGTTCAGTGCTTTGGAGTAAAGTACTCTATAAATGCCAAATAAATACAAATAAAAAACATGTATATATGACTCTTAAAAGGAGACTCCATTTTGATGTATAGTATTTTGCATACATTGTCCTGCAGTCTTCCGAATATTTGTACACGCTATTCATTATATATGGGCCCCAACTTTCTACCAATCTGTGTATGCGACCCAATTCAATGAATTGGCAAAGATTGATATTTTTACTTGCTTGTCATTTAGAGACAGGAAATCTTAGAATTTGTATCGTCCCATAGTAGTCCTTCACTTAATCAATTATTTCAGGTATGGTTTTGAAATTGAAAATGCAATTGCCATTTTTTCATCAGTAGCCAATATACCCATCATGAATCGTGGAACAGAATGTGCAACCGTTTCCATGCTTTAGAGAAACCTGCTCTAATAAAGTGTATGTTTAAGGGAAATAGTCGCTGTACAAATACAAGTCTCGAGTCCGTAAGGTGGCCTAATCTAGCCCTCTAGACGGGTAGAGGGTCATCGACCCTTACGTTTGCGAAGGATAATTATGCCAAGCACTAATGACCCTCTACTGACATCTATAAGGCTATTAGCACTTGATGGTAGTAGCAACAACACATGATTTGGAGCTTTGGTGATGAAGTAAAACTTTGAGTGAGAGAAGTAAATGGACAACTGAATTAGTGAATTAAATGTGGTTTTATTTTGTAGTATTTACATAACATGGGTGTCTTCATAAGTTTAGCATTTTATTTTCAACTTGGTTGAACTGAAACAGGTTTAACATGAGCATGCATTAGGTGTTATGTGAAGGTAAATGTTTCTCTGTACGAAAGTAAAAGCATTTTGCTTTCTCTTTCCTGTGTTAAATATCCTGCTGCAGCAAAGAAAAGTCCTCCCGGATATGAAGTGTCATAACTGGAAATTGCATTGTTGTTTCCCAGTCTGCTTGTGAAAAACGAGTGCAGTCACTGGTAGTTATTGACTGCACCCTAAACAGTCTGATTGTCTATGAGGAGGGCAATAACGGCCTCTTCCATGTGCTAATGGAGAATGACTTCTCACTTCATCAGGCACTCGGTCTAGATCCGCGTGTTACTACTTAGTGTCTAAGCTTGGCGCGAAAATACTCCATACTCCTCCAAAGCTTGCAAAAGTGTTTTGGTAGCATTTGCTTTCCCGTGCTTCTCCTCCACGTGCCTGGCCGTGCTGAGGTCCTGGCCATTCTTTGCTCGAGTCTCGCCCCATTCTTCTCGCTGTTCCTTTACGTTGAGATGCCATGGTTTTTTTCGGTGGTTTGCAATTAAAGGGTGCTCCAGGAAGGGGCAGGAAGTTGACGTTTGAGCTGCATAGCGGGGAGATCCCCATTGGACACCCCCACCTCCTTAGGTCATTATCATAACACAATGAAATGAATAAATGAATACACAGACAACTGTATTAAAGTTCTTTGGAAAAACACAAGGACACAGTTTATTTTGGAGCAAGACAACTTGGGACGGTCCCAGCCACATTACAAACAGTCAGATACGGGCGAACCATGTCACCACTTTAGCCACTGGCCAAACTGACAAAACTGCTGGTTATTCCAGCTACACTGGCACAGCCAGCAGGAATCAGGGGCACTGACCAGGATGATTGTTGGCCTAAAGCCCTAAGGAAGGGAGTCAGTGCCCGTCGAGGGATCGGCTCGAGCCCGGCCAATCCCGAGCCGCTGCAGCGTGAAGTACCTCATTGGCTAGGACCACCCCGATACTCCGCCTGTAACAAGAAACGAAAATATTAGGAACAACTCAAACAACACACTAACTTATTTTATCAATACTTCTACTATGGCACTCTACTAATTCTATTGATGATGCGAAAGCGTCACCCTACTCCTACCACCCGTCTGCGCGTATTACTCCAGTTTTAAAACTTACCAATCTTCAACCTGTTTAACCTCAGCATTATATTCTCAGGCGTGGGTGGGTGGGTGTCAATTCACACTGAGCGGGAGCTGCTGGGCAAAGAGACTGATGGCCAGCAGCTCCCGCCCTGATAAGTGTCCGCAGGGGGACCTGACCGGAAGCCAGGTCCCCCTGGGAACGCCTCTTCCCCTTCAGAGGAGGAGAGGAAGAGGAGAGAGGCCTGACCAGCGACCGGAAGGGGGTGGCCAAAAGGGACAGCCCGCTATGTAGGCTGTCCCTCTAGCGCCCCCTGCGGGGGCCGGTCAGCCTCTTAGCGGGGAGATCCCCATTGGACACCCCCACCTCCTTAAGTCATTATCATAACACAATGAAATGAATAAATGAATACACAGACAACTGTATTAAAGTTCTTTGGAAAAACACAAGGTCACAGTTTATTTTGGAGCAAGACAACTTGGGACGGTCCCAGCCACATTACAAACAGTCAGATACGGGCGAACCATGTCACCACTTTAGCCACTGGCCAAACTGACAAAACTGCTGGTTATTCCAGCTACACTGGCACAGCCAGCAGGAATCGGGGGCACTGACCAGGATGATTGTTGGCCTAAAGCCCTAAGGAAGGGAGTCAGTGCCCGTCGAGGGATCGGCTCGAGCCCGGCCAATCCCAAGCCGCTCCAGCTGCAGCGTGAAGTACCTCATTGGCTAGGACCGCCCCGATACTCCGCCACGCTTTGATGGTGGCTGACGCTGCCATCAATGCCCCCAAACCCTAGGACCTTGCTTCTCCTTCAAATTTACTAGACAATTACAGCTTACGATACTCACCATTGAATTCATCTGCAACCTGCCCTCTTTAGCTCGCCCAATAAAGCCGTTAGGAAAACATTGTTGCCTTTATCAGATAGGTGGACCCCATCCGCTTCAAAATGGGAGGGCAAGGAGCTCAAACAGCAGTGCCCTACGTACCCCAGGCCCTCTGCCTTGGTGAATTTCGCAACACTTCTGTTGAGGCGCTTTCTGGATTTCTCCATGCCGGCTACAGAAATGGCGTCTCTCCATACTTGCCTTTGCACGACTTCTGACCAGAATATTTCTGTGCCTGGCAACTCGTGCGCCATTATACGCAAAGTAACCTGTATTTGTGCGAGCAAGCGTCCGCGACCCAACTTGGCCAGATCGTTGCCCCCCAAATGAATCAATAACCACCTTGGTGCCCGCCGCCACTGGAGTTGCCAGTGAATTGCCGGCAGCAAGGAATGCCACCTCATGCCAGGAGTGCCCAGCCACACACACTCGGTACCCTTGAAACCCAGGTTGTGGCCGATCGTCCATTGCCTGGCCCTTTTTTCAGCGCGTGTCACAAATGAGTGGCCGATCAGCCATACTGCATCATCTAAGGGGGAAAAAACATACCATACCATAAATTCTTTGATCCACCCGGATCCAACACCCACACTACTCCGCCCCGCCCTTGAGTGCCCTCTGTATCTAGTATTATTCAGGGGATGCATTATGCTGGGGGCGGACATACAATCGATAACGGCCCGACTCCCACCTCCCCACCTTCATGATTGCCTGTGGAGACATGCCCTGCTGAAAGGCAGTGGTAGCTGCGCCTATCCTGAAACTATGGGTGGACCATCCCTCCCCCTGAATTCCCAAGGCCTTCACGGCCATTGTCAGCACCTTGCGAAATTGAAATACAGAGAGGGGGGAAGTGTCGGCGTGGGTTAGCAGGGAGCCAGCGCTTGTAGCTCTTATTTGTATAAACCTCTTGAAAAGGTGCACAGGGCAGCAATCCGCCAGGGGGGCCCCATGTAGGCATATGTGAAAACCTTTTCCCTGCTGATCCGTCTTGCTTTTCCTCAACCATATACTGACCCCTTCACCTGAGTCTTTGTGGAACAGGGATACATCACCCAAAGCAATGGCCCTCCCAGATGTGTCTTTCTTGGATGCAGAAACTAGCTCACTAATCCTAAAGGCCCCAAAAAAAGCCCATGCGAACGCCAACCTGAATAGCGCAGTTTCGTATTCACTAAAGCATATGCTAGGTAATGTGGCCAACAGCCTCACCAATAACCCAAAGTCAATTGGTTTGCGCACATCCTCAGACCTTGGCTCCGAACGGGCCCAGCCTTTCAATGCCGAGCGCACCAAAAACCCCTTTGTGGGATCACCTCTCTCCTCCAATTTGGAGTGGAAGGCAACCGCCGCCAGATGCGACGCCGCCCAACTCTTTGACATTCCTTCTGAGTGTGCCCAAACCACAAAAGTGTGTACCTGTTCCTCCGCGGTCTGTTTTTCGCACTGTAGATAAGAAATCACGCTCTTGAACTTACCATAACCTTGCTGGTATCTGCATCTTACTCCGGGCGTGAGTGAGCGCTCACTCAACTCTGCGAGTGCCCTGTCCACACCACCAACTGCCACCATTCCTTTTTGAACTGTGCTCCCTCCAGCTTGCCCTCCGGGTGGGCATTCCGGAACTTGGACCACTGAAAGCGAGAAAGAGCGTCAGCAGCAACATTTGCAGTGCCCGGCACATGTCGAGCCCTAAATTCAATGTTATGATATAAACACACTTCCACTAGTTTTCTGAGCAAGCTCAACATTGCTGGGCAAGAAGCAGACTGTAAGTTAATGGCTTGTACTACCGCATTGTTGTCGGACCAAAAACGTACCCTCTTGTTGGCCAGAATCGTAGGCCATAACAACAATGCGACAACAATGGGGAACATCTCTAGGACCCTTATGTTTTTTGTTCTGTCAATTCACACTGGGCGGGAGCTGCTGGGCAAAGAGACTGATGGCCAGCAGCTCCCGCCCTTATAAGTGTCTGCAGGGGGACCTGACCGGAAGCCAGGTCCCCCTGGGAACGCCTCTTCCCCTTCAGAGGAGGAGAGGAAGAGGAGAGAGGCCTGACCAGCGACCGGAAGGGGGGGCCAGAAGGGACAGCCCGCTATGTAGGCTGTCCCTCTAGCGCCCCCTGCGGGGGCCGGTCAGCCTCTGAACGCCTTTAGGGTTGCAGGGGCTGGGGAGAGTGATTCCCATGTCAGCTGTCCACACTCCTCCCCACGCTATCCACCTTTCAGTGGCATCGGTCTTTCGAGAACTATCCAAGGTTTGTTTTACACCACACAAGCGACTTTTGGTGGGGCCCTTGCGGCTCAGTGTTGCGTGAAAGCTAAAGAGGGGCTGTTCAGTGCCGGTCTTCAGTAGCAGAGAGCTGGTGCTTAGCGTGCTCCAGGGGCCGGGAGAAAGCGGCAAGTGTCGGGTCCCATCAGTCAGCAGATGGCATGCAGAGTTCAGGGACAGGGGTCACGGGGTCTGGCCAAGCTGCTGCCTGCTTCATGTCTGGCCTCCTAGGAGCCAGGAATGGTGAATGGATGACAGTATGTAGAGTGTTGCTGTTACTTTCGCTCGCAGGCCCTGTCCTCATGTGCGCTGCCCAGCCACGCTGTGGGCCCCGCCCCTATGTAGATAATGCAGTCGGCCTGGGGACTGCAGACAGCTCACACACCACGTCAGCTACAGGGAGGCCTAGCTGGAAGGAACACTGCACAGGCGAATGCTGTAGGAGCATCGTAGCTGTGCTAAGAGCTATAACAGTGGGGATGTAATGTCATGGAGTGTCCAGCCAAAGGATCTAAAACAAAAGGATCTTTTGTCGACACCAAAAAAAGGTTTGAATGTTTTTTTTATTATATTTTTTTAGTTTGGTATGCATAAAAAAATGTTAAAAAGAAAACGGGGGGGTTGGGGGGGAACCCCCCCCGCCTATATATATATATATCTATCTGTAAGAAAATGGGGAGGGGGCGTTGTTAGTGCGATAGTAGGTGAGGCCTGTATGAAACCGGTGATATATTATAAGTCATGTATAAGGCACCTGTACACAATTGTTTCTAGGCGTGACAAGGCAAGGGAGGGAAGATAGAGTGAGGACAAGACACTCTTTCTAGACCTTGTGTCATTCAGATCGTGCGAGAATGAGAAGTGCAAGGGGAAAGGGGAGTGGAAAGGGTAAAGGGGAGGGGAAAACAGAGCAGAAGTGCTCTGAGTAAGTGGGGCCAGGGCAGCGCGGCTCTGGGTAGTTCAAGTAGAACAAGGGACTGTAGGGTTACAGTTACAGTCCCTAAGTGCATGGTACGCCCGATGGCAGTGCAAGGGTGACTGATCAAGAAAGAGCCTGGTACCCAGTGAGACTCAAGAGGGTAGCCAAGCAATCAGTCGGTACAGCATGGGAGGGGGAGAGAAATCGGAGAAGAGGAAAGTTTTGAGCTGCTTTCGGTACTTCAGGTGGTCCGGCTTAAGTTTGAGAGGGGCAGAGAGGCCATTCCAGAGGGAGGCACCTGCAGAGGAGAGAGATCTACCCCCACTCTCTTCCTGGAGAAGCGTCTAACACTTAGAGAGTTGGAGGTAGCTGAGCAGAAGGGCTCGAGAAGGAAGGTATTTTCGAAGAGCGCATTGGATGTAGTGCGGTTCCTGGCCCCAGAAAGCTTTGTGGACAATGCAATGGGTCTTGAACTTGATCCTTGCAGCCACTGGGATCCAGTGGAGAGATTTCAGGGCTGGTGAGATGCAGCCTAGGCCTGAGGCCAAGCATAAGTCTTGCAGTCATGTTCTGGATTAGTTGCAGAGGGTGGAGAGTAGAGAAAGGCAGATTGAGAAAGAGGCTGTTGCAGTGGTCCAGCCTAGAGAGAACCAGGGCTCTGGAGTCTGTGAGCTTCTGGGGGAAGGTGAGAAAGGGAAGAGTCCCTTTGAGGAGGTGCAGCTGGTAGTGAGACTTCTTTAAGGCAGAGATCATTGGATGAGCACCAATCCTGACAGCGGAAAGACAGTTAGGAATGAACAAGGGAGGAGACGAGGCTGATGGGAGCCTGAAGGAAAGCTGAGTGTCATCTGTATAACACTGAAAGTTAGAGGAGAAGGTGGAGATCAGGGGGGCCAAAGGAGCTAAGTAGAGGTTGAAAAACCAGGGTGAGAGGATAGAACCCTGGGGAACTCCACGGGTAGAGAGAGAGGTGGCGGAGAGAAAGGGATCATGTTGCACCTGGGAGGGGCGATCCAAGAGGAAGGATGTCAGCCACTCCATGGCCTGATCCATGATGCCCAGGTTCTCATGGAGTCGATTGATCAGGATGACGTGGTTGACCGTGTTGAAAGCAGAGGAACGATCAAGGAGGATGAGGATAGAAGGAATGCTGCAATCAAGGTTAGAGAGCAGATCTTCATGGGTGTTCAGGAGAGCAGTTTCCGTGCCTCTTGCAGCTCTGAAGCCAGACTGATAGTCATGGAGACAACCAACAGATTCCGTGTGGTGACTAAGCTAGGACATGGATAGCTTTTCGAAGAGTTTACCCAGGAAAGGGGTAATGGAGTTTGGGCAATAGTTTGCCGGGCAGGTAGGATTGGCAGGTGGCTTCTTGAGGAGGGGATGCACAAGGGAGTGCTCAAGGAGAGAGGGGAAAGTTCCAGTGGTGAAAGAGTGATTACAGAAAACGGCCAAGACTGGAGCAAGGGTGTCAATACGGTCCATGGTCCTTGATGGTTCTGGAGGAGCAGGGGAGCACTTGTTTGGATGATACTTTCATAGATCGGACTCGTCTAGAGCCCTAGTCCGGTGTTGTCAGAGAGAAAGAGGAGAAAGGAGGATATGGAGAGATGGCCAAAGGGGGGGCAGATAGAGGGAGAGGAGATGGGAGAGTTTTAGCAGAGAAGTGAGAGGCCAGGGCCGTAGAGAGGGCATGGGAGGCAACAGGAGAGATGGAGACTGCAACAGAGTTCCTTGCACATTTTAAAGAGTTTGGCCGTGTTGTTAGAGGCCGCAGAGATGCAGGCTTGAATGTGTGCTCTCCTCTTGGACAGGACAGAGAGTCTGTATTTCCTTTGGAGCAAGCGGCAGGCCAGTTTGTCAGAGGATGCCCCCAAAGCTCTTCACGTCCTCTCAGCCACCCTGAATATGCGTTTCTGGATGGCGATGTCAGACTCATACCAAGAGTTGCACTTAGAGGTAGGCTTCAGTTGGATTCTCATGACAGGGGCAAGGATATCCAGGATGTTGGAAATAGAAAGATGCAGATTAGAAAGGGCTGTGTCAGGGTGTGAGTCAGCCGCAGGAGTAGGAGGAGCAGAGAAAGTGGAGGCAACAGCATCCACGGACGCATGCTTCATGGACCGAGTGACCGTGAAGATAGGTGGCTCTGCTGGGTGGGGGGGCCTTTGCCTGAGGGATAGAGAGTTTCAGATGAGAGGAGAGTAGAAAATGGTCAGTCCAAGAGAGAGGAGTGGTGAGCAGGTTAGAGAGGGGGGGGTGTCTGAGTTGATGAGAACATACAAAGTATGTCTGGCAGTTTGTGTCGGGCCAAACAGCAGAATGCAAAGAGAGAGAGTGTTGCAGCGGTTGCAGAAAAGCCCAGAGGAGGAATTAGAAGCATCCAGGTGGATTTTGAGATCTCGGAGAAGTCGAGACGTATAGGCAAGGAGAGAAGAGGAGAGGTCGGCCCATTCAGAGAGGAATAGGGTGACGTGGCCAGGTGGCCTGTAGATGGTGGCCACAGTTAGAAAGAGGCCAGGAGAGATAGAGAGCCTGCAGACCAGGCATTCAAAGGAGGAGGGAGTAGGCCTGCATAGGGATGACCGAGGCCTCCCTGCAGTCTACCGCTGGCCCTTACAGACAGCTTCCATATCACTATCAAACCTGGTGACTGTCGAATCCTCTTTCCCTCTCGCTCACTCTCCATCCCACCCTTTCTCTCAAATCGATCCATTGTCCCCAGTGTGCATTAGGCATCTGGGGATGGGGGTTCTGTGGACGCTCCTTTTTACCAAGAGTGCTAAGGGTTATGGGAAGCATGTCCTTTTGGTTCAGAGAATGGGCTGTCTGGGATAGGAGATCTGACTTTCCTTAGTGGGAGTATAAAGCAGCTATCGGTTCAAGCATATGTATACAATCAGTAAAACAGCCTTAGTTCAGACCCTTATCACTCATATGAATAATGTAATGCCTGTACTTGATGGTAGACTCTTGACACTATAATAGTGAGAGGTAATGGATTTGGGGGTGGGGGGATTCCGAAGCAGACTGGTAAAAGATGCACTTATCATTTGACACTCTATAGGCTATTCAAGAGCCCTACAACATTCATATATTAAACACATTCCTTACACATGTATCCACTCTCAATTAGGGGTGTCACGGTATTAGATTTATGGCGGTATAATAACCTTCTTGCCAAATGACGGTATATCCTAGTTATCGCGGTATAGCAGGTGGAGTTAACTAATCTTACAAATATTTTCTTAAAAGGTCATAAATTGTCAGATTTATCATCACAAACCAAACCTGGCACCCAGGACCAGAATTGGAGCTGCTGCGACTGGCAAAGCAAACGTAATAGCTTTTCTTAAGTGGTCATTTAGGCTTTTAGCTCCCCCACTGGCTACTGGTGAAGACGAACATGTTGCCATCTTGATCATTTGCAAACCAAAGATCATTGGAGGCTGATGGTAGTATGCGCTTGTGCGCATACACGTTCTCTCTCTCTTTACGTTACAGCCTTTAGTTCACTTGCGGGCCAAAAGGTGTTCAGTAATCACGGACATGTTACTCTTTGGTATGGCAGCAGGGAATACTTGCAGAGATGAGTGAATTCCGCGGTGTGACATTATATGTAAATTCAATGATAGAACCAGGGAAATCCCCCATTGTCATATGTTTATAAAAAATCCATTATAAATATATAAACCCCAAAGCCGCCAACCCAAAGTAAATCCATTTCCTTCTTGGCACTGTATTTATTCTTCCTATTGCTAACATATTGATTTTGTGTCAGGCACGTGTGGTTAATGGAATGGCATTAAAACTGCTCCAACTGAAACTACTAGTACCAAAAAAAATACATTTTTTTTAAAGAATTGCCTTTTTACATCTGAAGTTCTTTAACTTACCGTTAAGTCAATGCTTTTTAGTTAACTTACGAATACGCAGGCAGGATTTTCCAGCTGTAGCAAGGTAGCATTTAGAAACTTGTCTCTGCACATAATTAGCTGATCCTCCATGAATCTAAGGCGGCTGCAGAAGTTGGTCTTTCATGGTGCTCACTCGTTGATCGCCTTGAATGAAAGAGTGACTAGTGGAAGTGTTAAAATGCACATTTTGAGCAATGAGCTTGCTGCTCAGTCGCAGGTCATCGTTTTGAAAATTGGCCTCTACTTGCATTTCTTTGGAACCACATGGCATGGGCATCATGACCCCTTGCTGCGGTAAAGTTTGTTTTGACAACTCTTTATCCCATTAAAGGGAGAACAGTCACTCATGTGCGGTCTGAAAGCCCATGTCATTGTGTTTTTTTTTTGTCAAAATGTCATGACCAACACAGACGCACCGAAAGTTTGCATAGTGATCTAATCACTATAGCTTGTTTACCATTTGCCTGGTGTATTATGAAGGTCTGATTTTGGAGTCACCACTGACCATGTAATCCTAAAGGGACAGCGTTCAGTGGGCGCTGTTGATTTCTTTCTTGATTCTTGCAATACATGTTCATTTACCTTCTTAAAGATAGTGGCAAAAAAATATATATATTTGAAAATGACAAAGTTAAAATACATATCGGCACACAAATGGCCTAGACCACCACATCACCACAGCCCAATCCCCAGGTCTGAGTGCATTAGGACCCTTGTGATGCGAGTTCAGAGGGAGGAATGCTTTCATGGGTGGTGTCACAAATTGAGAATAGACCTAAGAAATATTTCACCCCCATTGCTCTGGATACTTCAAATTGAATGAGAATCTGTCCTGCCTGCTTGAGTCCAGCGCCATATGCAGAAGGCAGGTAGGTGAAGGATTAAGCAAAGCAATAACTCTAGTGCCAATGTGCAAATCTACACAGAGGACAGTGGGGGGGGGGCAGTTTATTTTTTGGAACACTGTTTGAATAGTACCCAAGGGGGAGATTTTTGATAAAATGTGATGCAAATTGTACTTTTAAAAGAATATTTATTCAGGAACATTGGTCAGAACTATTAGCCGCATAGTGAAGTGACTCCTCAAACTGGCCCACTTTGGCTAAAAAAAGTGCCCCACTTTGACCCAAACAACTGGCCCACACAAGCATTTTGCGTTTTTGGTTCGGCCATGGGCCTATTGCCCTAAAGGCCAGTCCATGCTAAAGTTGTTTGTGCACATGCATCAGAAGGGCATCCAGTTCATTCCCCCTTTGAATTCTGGGATGTGTAGTTCACCATCTTTCAGATTGGTGGGAAAACTACAAATCCCAGAATTCTAAGCTAAAACAGAACTGGATGGCTATCCGATCCATCACCATGAGAAATGTAAGTTCCTTGAATCTAAACCTTGGGGAGAGTAATTTAATATGCATGACTTCACTGGCTGTCCTTTTTTTTTTGTTTTTTTTTTTTTCAATTTGCACAGCCAGAGCAAGAGCTGTTCCATTGTGTGTTTGCTCAGTGCAGTAGGACCTTAACTTACTGAACTAACGGCACATGATGCTGGGCCAGGCTGAATGGATATATTTCTGCTCCTGCTGGCTGAGTGGTTGCTAAGCAAAGTGCTCCTGGCTCCACTGTTTTGCAAGTCTCTGAACGTTTTATTACATTTGTTTACATACGAACAAAAGGAAAAATTAAATACTCACTTTCAGTTCAGGCCCTAAGCTCACCCTCGGGATGTCCCTGTGGTCTTGCTAATTGCAAATTGAAAATCAGGACAATCACCATAGAAGATCTGACCTGTAGCGCGGAGCAGCATGACTATGTGAAATAGTTCACAAATCTATGCTGCCTTTCAAATGAATAATGCCTGAAACAAAATAACTTTGTTCTAGTTTGCCCATGAAATCCAGGTCTGGCGGAGTCTATGAACTGGAGTCTCCGGTATGATTATAGAGCCAGTCAGTTAGCTCATCGTTACCAGCTTTGCATGGGGAACACAAAGGTTCAGGCACTGGGCAGCTTTCAACACAATTTGCACAAAGTCGGCTGTTCTTTGAGTTGACTCTACTGATCACAGAGAAAGAGCGGTCACAGCAGCAAAGCTGCATTTACTAATGTGGCCTCACTTTTCCTATGCTCTTGTCTGCCACACAAAGCCCCCTGGGCAGACAGTGCATCCAACAGTGCAAGACCGAGACTGCGCAGCACTTGCTTACTGCAGCCTCTACAAATCGGATTGAAAAGCACACTTAATGGTATAAACGCTATACCGGTATAAACAACGTGACGGTTATTATTGTTCAAGTAAGTTGTTCACGGTATCTTTAACGGTATACTGTTGTACCGTTACATCCCTACGCTGAATGGGTGTTAAAGGAAAACAACAATAGATCTAATAGCAATCTGCTTATTCAACAAGAATCGACATGGCCTATAGAGTGTGAAATGTACATGAGTGTATGATGGAAAAGTGATGAGAATGGTGGAATACATGTGTGGATGCAGAATCAGTTACCAAGTAGGAAATATGGTGTATCAACAAACATTGTTAAACTGTGTATAAGAAAATAAATATATTTTGTGATATTAGTAACATTGCAGTCATTTGCAGGAGAGAGTCTCCAATCTCACTTGCTGAGGTCCATTGCATTATTGTTTCTCTGTGATTTACCTGGAGGACCTGCAGCATTACAGGTACCCTTACGTTTAAATCTGTATAAGCAAAACCCGGTGGCTGAAAGGGAGCATATTTTTATGCAGCTAAATAATATAGCCTTACTCGATGGAGAATGTAAATATATTTAAATTTTTTGGCGATCATTACTAGAAGCTATTAGATATTCCGGCATTGTTCAAAAGTGGAAAAACAGAAAAAATTCCGGATGGGACGGATGAGTAAAAAAAAAGAAGAAATTAACCCGTACCCAATTATATGGTACCTTTATGCTACAATATTTAAAAGGAGGGATAATACCTGAAGGCCTCCAGGTAAAAGTAATTCCAATACTGTTTATTAAGAACCCAAGATTTCAAAAAAAATTCAGTGGGTTTTGCAACAAGTGCTTGAGGAATTTGATAATTCTGATAATTGAAACTGCTGAGGAAGAAGCTAAGGCACAGAACGAAGAACTAGAACGCCTAGAAAAAGCGTTCTCAGAAAATGAATCCATTAAAGATGCAAAACTGCAATTAGAAAATTTGGAAGAGGAAATACATTTTTTTAGACAGCTCAAATTAGATCGCAAATTAATACATTTTAAAAAAGATCTTAACTATAAGGAAGAACAAATATACCCTTACTTTCTTGTAGGCTTCTACACCGAGACAACCACAGGTTCATATAATCGAAGACCAAACGGTTATGTCAGTTTGTCAAATACATCTGGATCATCTGGTGACTCGGACAAATCGAGTGGAGTACAAGCAGGCACCAGTACAGGGGTCAACAGCCCGTTTTTTTGCAGCTAAGGGGGGGCCAAAGAGGGAGACCGAAAAAAAGACAGCAGTTCGGACCGGGTGTCTGAACACGACAATGGTATCAGAACCAATGGTGTCGGACAGAATCCGATCTTTAATTTATCATCATTTGTCTCGACTACCATCGAGCAAGATCTATTGTCAAAAGGTCTCTTTTGTACCGATATTGAAAGTGGATCCTTTTATGTGCGAAATCGAACTGCACCGATTTTTATGAAAGATACGACTCAAACACTACTTGGAATTTTTTTTACCGAGTGTACAAACATGGAACAGCAAGAGTTGCCAAGACCAAGAGGAAGTAAAACATATTCTGGCTTAAAAACCAAGTCACATTTTATACCACCAATACATGTTTGCCTTCCAGAAATTATGGCATTTGAAAATATTTTGGAAAAAATAAATCCATGATGCTATCAAAAAGAAAAACTACCAGCAAGATAATTTGAAGAAAGAAGAACTGGAAGCGCTGAAGAAACTATGTGGGACTCCCCACCTCACAATCAAACCCGCCGACAAAGGGGGTGGTATCGTGTTAATAGTCACTGATAAATATGAGGAAGAATGTTTGAGACTCTTAGGAGGTGAAAGAGCATATAAAAAATTAGAACAAGATCCCACCAAAGCCCTGCAGGAGGAAATATTCAATCTGATGAAACATGCTGTACAGGAAGAGTGGATAAGTAAAGAGGAACATACAGTCTTGTGAAAGATCCACCCAAGGAAGGGTGCATTGTATATACTCCCGAAAGTGCATAAAAATCCAGAACATCCACCAGGGAGACCTATAGTCTCGGCGATTGACTCTTAATAGGAACCACTGTCTATATACACTGAATATGTTCTCAAACCATTTGTGGAATGTATGCCTGCATACATTAAAGACACAACAGATATGATTCACATCAGTAACAATATCACCATAGAACCCGGTGATATTTTGGTCACCATGGATGTAGAATCACTGTACACGTCTATTCCACAGATGCAAATTCTAGAGGTATTGAGAACTATATTAGAGAAACGTGAAACACCATTTGAGCCCCCAACAGCGTTTATAATAGTGTGCATGTGTAGCGATGTGCGAAAACTTCTTCCTCTTCAAGAAAAACCTGCATAAATAACGGAGAGGTGTCAGTATGGGCGCCACGTTCGCACCGGACGTGGCGAACCTATATATGTCAAACTTGAAGAATTAATACATCTTGGGACCCAACAGCACCTTAAAACAACACGTTTTTGGTCAAAATCTGGTGTCATGGAAACGCTTTATCGATGACGTGTTCTTCATCTGGAGAGGGCCAGCGCGTTCACTTTTAACTCTTTTTGAATGGGTGAATGTATGTGATACACACATAAGATTCACCATGGATTGGAACATGAACCAGGTGTGTTTCCTGGATTTAGTGATTCTGAAAAAGGATGAACATCTTGAAACTACATTATATAGAAAAACAACGGACTTGCTCTTGCTTTTTTCAAGTTTCCATCTGGCAGGACTCAAACAAAATTTACCCTACGGGCAGTTCCTTCGCATCAGAAGGAACTGCACCAATAAGGCAGAGTTTGTGAACCACTCATCCAAACTACAGGATAGATTGATAGATGGGGTTACCCTAATAAACTGGTGAAGCAACATTATAAGCGCACCCTAAACACGCTTTGGGAAATCTTCCTGGCCACGAAAGAGAAGACAAAAAACGGCAGATTGGTCTGTGTATCCACTTTTTCACCAATCAGTAACACACTCAAAAAAAGTGTAAATAAAAACTGGCACTTAGACAAGCTGGCAGTCTAGCTAACAGGCCTATGTTTGCCTTCAAACGTAACATGAAATTACGACAAAAATTGTTTCACACGTACACAGAATCGGAAGTGAACCACACGTTGAGGAATCAATGGGGTTTAACACCCATCACAGGCCACTATAAATGTGGCCATTGTGCTGCATGTCCTTATATGGGAACAAGGAAAACATTTGAATATGGGAACAGCAAAAAATGGGTACTGAAAGGGCACACAAACTGCCTGAGCAAGAATGCCATCTATGTAATATCATGTCTGTGTAACCTACTATATGTGGGGAAAACCACGAGAGAGTTGCGCCAAAGAATCTCGGAACACCGCTCGTGTATCAGAAGCAAAGTACGAGACAAACCGGTAGTGGAACACTTTGAAAAAATGGGACACAATGACAAAGAAATTAAATGGTTTGTTCTACAGACCATTATAACGCCAACCCGAGGAGGAGACATGTCGACAATGCTACACAGGATAGAACAAAGATGGATCCATTCCCTAGATAGCGTGAAAAACGGCCTCAGTATTTCCATTGAATGGAAGAAACTAGTCACTGGATAACTTCAGGCCACACTATATCACGTGGGGACACCAACCCTTTTACCACAGGAGACACAAATTGGTGTGTCCACCATTTATTGGTGTGATTTGGCTCTAAGTGTAAGCCAGACCTTCTATATGGCATCCTGTCTCTGAGCCATGATAGACTGTTGGTCCATATGTGAGGTCAGTACCATACTGACCCATAGATGATCCATACACCCACACTGAGGGGTAATTTTCTCTGGACGCTCCGATTGAATTTTTGCCTTTTTGACGTTTGCTTGGGCATCTCCAGTTTTGGGTGTGCCAGCAACACATGCTTTTAAAAAGGGCGTGCCATGTTCCAACACGGGCAAACAAAATGCGCGATAGGCGGGTGGGTAGTAAGTTCAGTGATTTTTCTCTACACAGCTTCCGTCATAACTGCTCAGGGTGCAGGTATAAGAAGCAATACATGCAAAAAACACGTGACATCTGGTGGAAGTGTGGCGATCTCGCATCATTGAAAAATTAGGAGGCACTACTGGAGTACTAACACGCGATAAGACAGTGAGTTGTTCATTTGATTTTACGATTGCTAAATGCAGAGATTTATGAAGTAAAGCATGTAGCAAATTAGGGGGAACTACGACTCCTGCACTCAGTCCTACCTTGATGTCCGTGTATATGCAGTATTGAGCCACGCCCATTATTTCATGGGCGTGTAGTTTCTCTGCCCTCACCCTGGACGGATGCATGCAAGGCACGGACCCGATGTTGTGAACTGTAAGTACTGCAGGCATCACAGATTGTTGCATTGTGTATGCAAATTAAAAAGAATTTGGACAAACATGAGACAAGCGAGCGAGCGAATGTTGTGTTGTGTTGTGCTGGCAACGTGTTTGTTTCGCATTTTTGAAACACAGTATTTGCTGCGGCTTAGACCAAGGGGGAATAGCGCAGTGTTTGAATGATTAGACACAGAGGGATAACGCATATTTAGTGACCCTCCTAGTAGGTGCCCACAATTTGGACATATGTACGTTTACACATGCCCACTAATGGGGACTTCTTTTGAATTTATTACAGGCATTCCATCATAAACAAAACTGCATTTGATGCGCATTTTAACTTTTTAAGCAAAGATCAACAGACGATACTGACCTCCGTGAAAACCTCCAGAATTATAAACAAAGAATGGGGTGAGTAGGAGACTTGTGTAGAACTTTTCAACATATCCTTTGGAATCTGATAGGATAGCAGAAGAAAGGAGTTCTCATCTAATACACCACCTTGTCTCTCTTGCAGACAAGGGGTGGCAGTGAATAGCCCACAGGCTCTGGACTATGAGCAGGGACTGATTTGTGGCACATTTTGACCCTATGGGTCACACCTGACCATGCGTTCAGGTAAGGAAATAGCTTGACGTATCAAATAACTTACATTGTGAAACAACAAAATATGGGGCTCATTCTGTGCCTCATCTTCATTTTTCAGGCCACTCTAAATTAACCTTCAGGAGGGCTGAGGATTAACTCCAGTGCTGACACTACTCCCAATATTGCGGTTTGGCGGTGAGTGCCAGCGAGTATATGCATTAATGCACATATACACGCAAGTGAAATGCGTGAAATTAGAGATTGGAGTCGTCATATGATGCAATATTTGTTTGTCTTTAGATACATGCTAGATGACATCTCCCACCAGACGATACATTGAGGCAGGTTTTATCAACAACCTACCCATAACCTGAAGAAGGTCGCCCAACATTGTGGCTCAATTAATAGCCTCTAATTGACGACCGAAAACATATGTCGATTTTTGTTGAATAAGCAGATTGCTATTCAATCTATTGTTGTTTTCCACCCATTGAGAGTGGATGCATGTGTAAGGAATTTGTTTAATATATGAATGTCGTAGGGCTCTTAAATAGCCCATAGAGTGTAAAATGTACATGAGTGTATGATGGAGAAGTGATGAGAATGGTGGAACACATGTGTGGATGCAGAATCAGTTACCAAGTAGGAAATATGGTGTATGAACAAACATTGTTAAACTGTGTATAAGGAAATATATTTTGTGATATTAGTAGCATTGTAGTCATTTGCAGAAGAGTCTCCAATCTCACTTGCTGAGGTCCATTGCATTAGTATTTGCTTTTGGAGCAGACAGCAGGCCAATTTGTCAGAGGATGCGCCAGAGGCCCTCCACTTCCTCTCAACCACCCTGCCCTTGCGTTTTAGGGCGGCAAGGTCAGAGTCATACCAAGAGTTACACTTGAAGGTAGGCTTCAGGCGGAGTTTCATGACCAGGGCATAGATGGCAAAGGTGTTGGAGATAGAAATATATAGGTTAAAGACGGCTGTGTCAGAGTGGGAGTCAGCCGCAGGAGTAGGAGGAGCAGAGAAAGTTGAAGCAAAGGCGGCCACAGACACTCGCTTCATGGGCCGACCGAATGACCGAGCAGGAAGGTGGCAGTGGTGCTCTGATTACTCACTTGTAATCTTCATTACTCCTAGTCCTACTCTTCCTTGTCACAGTACTTACTTCATGAGGCCCCTGCCTCCGACACAGGACCTTCTTCTATTTCTTTAAATTCCTATAACTCCTCCCCCACATCCATGTCACTCAGTTTCATATTACCAAGCCAGAGCATGGAACCTTCCCCGCAGGGAGGGTGAGGAGGGTCGTCAGTACTGTGACGAGGAAGGGTAGGACTAGGAGTAATGAAGATTACCAGTAAGTAATCAGAGCATTACCTCCACGTCCACTCTTCCTCGTCCCAGTACTTACTTCATGAGGTATACCAAAGCAGCAACGGGGAAAAGGTCCCAATGAGACACAGAGCTAAAGACAGTGCAGCAAACATACCCACAATAACTCTTAATTCATATCCCCACAGATAAAACTACAACCACGAAGGAACCAACCCCCCGAGTGGGAGAAACTCAACCCATAGCGGTTGATGAAAATCCCTAGAGCAGCCAAGGCGGCAGCCATACAAATCTCTTGCAGAGAAAACCCTCCTTGCATCAGCCCAGGAAGCCGCCAAACCCCTGGCGGACCGCCCCTGATCGTGCGCAGGCACAGGCAAGCCAAAAGCCACATAGGCCTTGGAGATCACAACCCGGAGCCATCGGAAAATAGATACCACAGATGTGTTATGCCCAGCCCCAGACGGACCACAAGCAATCAGAAGACTATCAGATTGGTGAAAAAAAGCAAACCTAGCCAAATGCTCCAACACGTCCCACCGGACATAATGTTAAACCAAGCCACGCCACCTCCTCATGCATTCTCGGATCATGAAAGAAGTCAGGGAGAACCAGATCCTGAGAGGTGTGAAAACCGAGATACAACTTAAGGGAGGAACTTCGGACCACACCTCAGCAGCACCGAGTCTGGCAGCACCCTCAGGAAAGGAGGGTGACATAAGAGAGCCCCAATCTCCCTAAGCCTACGGGCAGAAGCGAGGGCAATAAGAAAAGCAGATTTCAGTGCAAGATGTTTGATATCAATCTTGGAAAAGGGCTCAAAAGGAGGCCCTTGAAGGAACCGTAATACAAGAGGGAGATCCCAAGGGGGAAGCCCTTTATCAGCACAAGGACGGGAAGAAGAAAAAGCCTGGGAGCAACTTCCCCACCAACACCTCCCCATCCGAGTGACCATCCGAGTCCCCCAAAATCAATTTCATGGAGGCCCACTGAGAGTGAAGCCTGGGGAAAAAAAAAACTGCCAGGCCCCTGTCAAAAGCCCTTCTGGAGGAATCGAAGGATAGCAGAGGCCAGAACGCAGGGGAGGGATCACAGACCGCCCATACCAGTCTCGGAAATGGCCCCAATGCCTGCCGAACACCTTCAGAGTGGAGGGTCTAAGAGCATCCATTATGTACTCAACTACAGGATCTGAGAACCCCTGAGATATCAACCTAGACCGAGCAATAGCCACACTGCCCATTGCATCCAGTGGAATTCCAACCGCAGATCCTCTTGAAGGGGACACGGCCACCTCGGAACCAGCCAAGGTTCCTAGGACCGAAGCTCCAACAGAAAAGGGAGCCAACTCCGGCGGGACCAGAACTGAGCTAACAACAACACAGTCACCCTGGACACTCTGATGCGCCAAACCACCCGGGGCAGAAGGGAAATAGGCGGAAAGGCATAAAGGAAAACCCCAAGGCCACTGTACAGAGAGGGCGTCCATCCCCCAATCCCCCCGGCCTGAAACCGAGAGCAGAAGAGGAGAACTTATGCTGAGGCCGGGGATGCAAAAAGGTCTAGAACCGGGGACCCTAATCTGACACAGGTCACCGCAAAGACCTGGGCCAACAGGACCAGTTCCGCCGTGGAGTGAAAACCGGCATCTGAGAAGATCCGCTTGAACATTGTCCACCCTTCTGATACGTGAGGCCACCCGAGACACCAGATGAGACCTTTCCCAGGTGCCTATCAGTGCTGCCAGAGCATTCAAGGAGCAGCCGGAACCCCTTTTGCAGTTGACATATGCCAAGGCCGTCGTATTATCCGATCTGCCGACCGTCCAGCAACTCCTTGTAGTACACCAGAGCTTGGACAATGGCACAACTCTTGCCAATCGGATGATTGCCGGCTCTCCCCAGATCCCACAACCCTTGAGCTGAGAGGACCCCCAATGTAGACCCTTTCTGCCGGCGTCGGTAGTAAGAGAGGCCACAGGAGGATGGACCATGCACACCTCAGCATGTAGACCTGAAACACCCCGCCACCACAGCAGGGAGACTTGCAGCGCTGGGGACACTGAAAACACAACCACGAAAGCCGAGACGTCGGAAGCCAGTGGAAGAGAGTATAAGACACCAGGGGACGTAACTGAAGACAGGCTCAAGGAACCGGAAAACACGCAAGACGCCACGTGCCCCGTAACTTCAGCAACAGGCGAGCCGAGACACACTGCCTTCTGAGAACCCAGCCCAAACCAGCCAGCAAGTGCCCCCCCCCTGCACAACATCCAGAGTACGCTCTCCCCAGACGTCCGGATAAGCAGTGCAGTGTCTTGAGACCCATAAGCAGTTGACACATCCTAGAAGGCATAGTGACCAGGAACAGCCACAAGTAGAAAACTTGACCCTGAACAGGGAGAGGAATGGGCAAGACGGTAACCCACAACAATTGTTCGGAGAGAACTGATCCCATGGCCAACTACTTGGACCGTGAGCTGGGTACCAAAGTCCTAACCATGCAAACCTGGACAGAAGGAGACAGGAACTGCAACTGATACCCCCCTCCAGAAGGAGCCCATTACCCAGGAAGCCGAACCCCACCGGTCCCATACACCTCCGAGAAGATAGAGACGAGGAGCCAGGGAAAACCGCCAGTCACTGCACTTGCACCAGAGGAAAATCACAGGACGTTGAAGCATGCCTGCGCCACAATATAACAGCATGCTTGTCAGCCCACAAAAAGATCCCACTTATCAAAAGGAAGATACAGGACAGCCCAGAAGTCCAGCAGACCATAGCCCCCTCCCCCAGCCGACAGAGGAGCCACCAGGCTGGCGTCAAAAGGGCAGAGTACTGTCACAAAGCGGGGCAAAGCAATCCATCCCGGATAGCAGACATGAAAGGCAACCCCCCACCTGGGGTATTCCTACACTGGAAAAACCCACTCAAGTGACATCCCCCTCCACCGACACCAGGGGCTCTGAGAACCCTTCTAAGCACAGACATGTGCCACCATGTGCCATATCACTTCCCACAAGTCTGAGAGGAGGCGTGAAAGCAACACGTCGGCACCGGAGGACCTAGGCCCTAAAAGAAGAGACACTGGGAACCCTCTGAATGTCCATTACTTCCATGATGCATTTTC
Organism: Ambystoma mexicanum; assembly: GCF_040938575.1. Classification (NCBI taxonomy): domain Eukaryota; kingdom Metazoa; phylum Chordata; class Amphibia; order Caudata; family Ambystomatidae; genus Ambystoma; species Ambystoma mexicanum. Next base: position 1,560,765,107 of record NC_090932.1, read on the forward strand.
TATAATTCCATGCCGGACAAGGGAAAAGAAAATCATCTCCTTTGACCTTCCCTCGTGCAGTTCAGAGGAAGAGGACAGGACAAGGAGTCTGCGTCCATAGCTAGCACAGACCCAAACACACCACTTACTCGCCACATTGCTGAGAGGTGGCTTGAGCCCTGTATCCAGTAGCTGGTAGCCCCAAGCTCTAAATCGTTCCAATGCGTTGGTCTGGGAAGGATGAAGGGCCGAGTCCGCACCGCAGAGACTCAAATCCGAAGTGTAGACTATGCCAGGCCGGTACCCTTCCGGCCGCTTGCAGACGCGTCCAAATCTGCGCCGTTTTCAGAGGCTGCACGCAAAGAATGCAGCTAACATCCGGTGCATCCTGGGCTGTGTGTGTCTGAGGAGCGGGTGGTATGTGACATGCCTGTGACAGAACAGAGCCCCCGCACTTTCAAATACACTCTGCCACAGTCACCCCACTAAAAGAAGCAGAGAGGCCTCACAACAAAAGGGAAGACTTAGCCCATACTGCCAAGTGCTTGCCATCATTTCCAACAAAGATGTGTACACAAAGCACGAGGAAACAGCATGTTGAAGGAGTCAAGATGGCCATACCAGCAGGAGAGGGGAAAAATATCAAGCACAAGTCCTCCCCTCTCCTTACCTTCCCCCAGAGAATGCAGCGAACATCCGGTGCATCCTGTGCTGTGTGTGTCTGAGGAGCGGGTGGTATGTGACATGCCTGCGACAGAACAGAGCCCCCGCACTTTCAAAGACTCTCTGCCACTGTCACCCCACGACAAGAAGCAGAGAGGCCACACAACAAAAGGGAAGGCTAGCCCATACTGCCAAGTGCTTGCCATCATTTCCAATAAAGATGTGTACACGGAGCACGAGAAAAAGGCCTATCGAATCCAGATGGCCAAAACAGGAGGAGAGGGGGAAAAAACATCAAGCCCAGTCCTCCCCTCTCCTTACCTTCCCCGGGCCATGCAGGACCCTGGACACAATGCTCACGCTGCGGTCCGGAGCCCAGCAAAGAACCGAGCGAGCAATCCCGCTCAACTGTGACCCCAAGCCCCGCAGGTGGCCCAGGAGCAGCGCCGCACCTGAGGGAGCCGAGGGCCCCGCCACACAGCCCCCCCCCCAGGGGGCCAGCAATCGGTGCTCCCCAGTGCCCCGCACCGGGAAGAAAAAGTCCAACCTGCCGGAGGCAGGAAAAATGAAACCGAGTGACATGGATGTGGGGGAGGAGTTATAGGAATTTAAAGAAATAGAAGAAGGTCCTGTGTCGGAGGCAGGGGCCTCATGAGGTAAGTACTGGGACGAGGAAGAGTGGACGTGGAGGTAATGGGGAGGGATTTGCCTGGGGGACAAGAAGTTTCGGGTTGGAGGAGAGAGGAGTGGTGCGAGGGTTAGAGAGGGTGGTTGTCCGATGAGATGAGAATATCCAAGGTGTGTTTGGCAGAGTGTGTCGGACCAGGGTGTACAATGGAAAGGGAGAGAGAGTCGCAAAGGTTGTGGAAGTGCCCAGAGGTGGGATTAGAAGCATCCAAATTGTTTCAGATGGGTTTATCCCACAATTTTGAGAAATAAAAAAGGTTGAATGCATGTTTACTGTGCATTCGACCTGAAATTAAAAAATTGAAGCCCATAATACCTAACAGTGGGAGCGGGGGCTGCGGGGGTGTCCCTCGCATACATTAAATGGCCAAGGGGTGGACAAAATCCACAAAACTCAAATTACAAAATGCAAAAAAGTGAAATTCACAATTTTGAAATTCGAGTTTTTAGGATTTGGTTTTAACCCTTTCATACATCATTATTTTATTCCAGGTCTCCCCCACCCCCCCGCCTTCTAACTGTTTGAAATTTAAAAAACTCCCAGCCTGTCTTTGCAAATCTTGAGTTTAATCTTGGGTGCATGGACATTTCAGTAAAACTATTTCAGAGCACCAGTCTTTGGAAGAGCCTCACAAATATCCATTGATCTGCGATTAAGGATTTGAATGTACAAATGAGAACATTGCCCCAGACCTATCCCCTAAATACCATTCAGGTCTTTGGCCAGGTTTGGCCCTGGCTCGTGAGCCCATCGTTGAGGCAGGCAGAAACCAAAACCACATATGCCAACACTGTCTCTCATTCATTCAATGGTACTTGCTGTTGGCTTTCTGATTGCTGTCTCCTGAAGTCAGAATCTGAGAGCGATCACTCTTGTATTCTGGCAAAAATAAATATTCTTTCAATGGGGAGAACATGTTAACCTGTCACACACTTCACATTGAGTTTATTGGTGCGGGAGAACACGTTTACCTGTCGCGGCACACCCTTGTTATTGCCTTGATGATGTTGAAGTGTACAATAATCCGTTATGGATGCATTTCAAGCTGGGTTGTCAAAAGATTTTAAACTGCCATAGTCAAATGTGAGTTGGGTTGATGAGGTCGGCGCAGTGATTGTGTGAGGGGGCCACCTGTTCATGACTTGATCTCAGTCTTTTCCCTTTTTTTCTTTCTGGATTCTTTACATGCAGGCCAGCCAGTTAGGTGTTTACCGTGCCTTTGTTGACAACTACGAGGTAGCCATGGAAACAGCGGAGAAGTGCTGTCAAGCAAATGGTCAGTTTGCTGAAATCTCTGAGGTAAATTCAGAATACTTTCTCAGTGCAGATTTGAAAGGCATGTGCAGCACATACAACATATGCGTACAACAGGCTTACCCAACATGAAAGCCAGTCTCATTCACGTCTTGAGTGTAACATGGGGTATCTGATAGACCTGCAGGTGCTGAGATGTTGCTCTGCTGTATCCAGAGAACCAGATACGTTGAAGTTTCTATGCCTATGTCTCATATTAGATGTTCAGATGTTTTTAGTCTACTTAGTCCCATATCTGATGATTGTACAGATGTCGGCATGTTTCTCTGAATCCAATAGTTTAATATGATGGTCTTCAATGTGTTCAGATTTTTCCATGCCTATGATGGCCCTTGTTGTCCTGAATGCAGATGCAGGAGAAAATTGCAGGAAAAGGCTTTCCACTTTTTTTTCGCTTTCATCTGCTGATTTTCGTGGGGTTGAGGGAGATTGTGTGTGTGTCCATGTGTGTTTGTGTATTTTCACAACGGCCATAGGGCACACCACTGCAAACCCGCAGACTGGACAATCATGACAAATCAACCCAATAACTGGTAAAACCTGCGTGAAACCAATTTGTAGGTTCTATTTGACATCACAAATGTTTTCTCACAGGGCTGGGATATGGAGGGTGCAGGATCGATTTCTCTGGGAGCACAAGAATATGAAATGGTAATTTGCCTATGTTTTCTGCCCACTGTGCAGCTTTTAACACTAGAGGGAAAATATGAATTGTCCATGGGCATGCACAGCCCCTCGGGAAAGAGCCCTTAAGAACTGCAGAAAATCCATGATCTGCCTGTGTTTCAGGCAGATTACAAGGAGAAAACCTCCAGGAAGATTCTCCAAGTTAAGGCGATTGAAGCAGCATGTCTTGCGTAAGATGGTCCTGAATGTGTTGAGATTCATTACTGCTTCTCGTTTCATAAATTTGTTGGTTGTCACAGATGGCACCCACAAATCACTCCTGAGACTCGGAAGGTCCAGGGTTTAAAAATATATATATATATATTTGTGGGCCCTAGGGCTGTTCATATATCTTTCTCGTCTCCCTTGGGATGTCCTCTCTAACCCAGGCATCCATAATCGCAGGTCAGTGCTATCGATCTGTAAACCCTACTGTCTTTTTCTGTGTTAGACTACAGATGACTCCCTAAGATGTTGGCTCTCTAACTCGCTCAGGAACTTCCTATTTGCCTTGCACTTACTCAGTTGGATTCAGGCTTCTTTACTCACGCCCATACGCCTTCCTTCTTCTATTCTTACTGTCTCCCTCCTCCCACCAACTCTTTCATTATGATGTTTCACTCCTCGTTCTTGCCTCCACCCTTTGATGTTACCTCTCCCCCACTACTACTCTTTTTCACCCAATAATCTGCCTTCCAACCACTACTCTGCCCTCCAACCACTGCTCCTACTCAAACACTCTCCTTTCAACCTGTAGTGAGACGCTTCACAAACACTCCTTAACCTAGCCCACCTAACCACTCTCGCCTCATAAACACACAACCTCACTCGCAGACCCTTTCACTTACTGAAGCAACACTTCACCTTCTCCAATAAATACCTCCACACTCCGCCTCTCCTTCACTCCTCCTGCTGGTCTCTTGGTGGTCTACCTCCACTGCTGACGTCACACGAATAGCCCACAACTTCCTGTTTATGGTCTCAAACTTTATACTTCCCCTCCTGGTGAGCTTTGCTTTGCCAACTTGCTTCCCTCTTTTCCTTCCCAGAGCATGTATGTGCAGAAAGAAGCTTGAAAATGGGACCAAGCCTCGCCCCTTTTCCATGTGTAACCCCTGCCGTTTGACCATGGCAGGTCTGCCCCTTCAGTGTCCCAGTCCATGCTGGAGTTCCCATGGCGGTCTGTCTCCCCGATGAGTAATGTCTCAGCTGGGGGTCTGGATCCTCCCTCGTTGTGTTGGATTGAACATATGTTTTTGGCAGCGTACCCACCTGGGGTTACTTGGAACGTACTTGCGTGGGTCCAGCACCGCCAACATCTCTTTCTCAGGCTCTGCCGCACCTACGGGACTCTGGATGTACCGTGTGTGGGAGGGTTGCTTCCCTTCATCAGTGTCTTCGTCTCTGTTTTGAGGCAGACATGGGTGTTAGTTGCGGTTTGGCTCGCTGCTGCTCATCTGCCTCACTGGATCTACAAAAGATGGAGACTGGCAAGTATCTTTATCAAGAATCATGGCAGGCGGTAAGGGCCTGCATAGTTACATTCTGGCACATGGGGGTTTTGGGCACAGGACATGGGTCCCTCTGTTGCATCCCCTACCCCCCTTTTTACAATGCCATGGTACTGGGATGGTCACATAGTGCTTCAGGTGATGAACAGCTTCAGGGCATCCTGTGTAATGTGTGCTAATGCCAGTGGTGTAGAGTGATTTATTTGCCCCATATCTTCTCATGGTCCTGAGGTCTTGAGATGGTTCTCTGTAGTCAGGTTGTGCAGCAGCTGGCCATTGAAGTGTTGGAATGTAATTTGTGCCTCACATGCTTTACATTGATTTGTCCTGGAGGTGTTGGGATATATCTTTGCATCACTTGTGGTACACCAGTAGGACTTGGAACGGTTCATGTGTCTGTGTTTGGTGTTTCCGGACGCAATGTCTTCAGTTTTCGAGGTGTTGAGATGTGGTGATTTTGTTGATCTGATGGCCCTGGAGGTGTTGTTTCTGTGACCCATGCCTTGCATCTGATGGGGTTAATCCTTTTAGAGTTGCCTCTTTGTGTCTTTTTTCTAGATTCTGATGATCCTGGATGTGCTGTTAGTTTTGTGCTTGTTGACCCACACACAATGATACTGGAGATGTTGAAATGGTTCAGAGCCTCATTTCTATGTTGCGCATGTTTTGGTCTTGGAGTTGTAGCAGGACAGTGTTTCCCTATATCTATGGGCGTACATCTGTTGATCCTGGGGGTGTTGCGATGTGTTTCTGTGTCTTACATCTGATGGCCCTGCGTCTGACCTGTTAGTGTTAGAAAATGCTGAGCTATGTCTTTCAGTTGGCGTTCTGAATGTATTAAAATATGACCCAATATGGGGTGACATGGTCTCTAAACCTTTTTTCTTCTTTTTCAGAATCTAAAGGCTAGAAACTTAAGGGATTCGAAAGAACAGATGACAAAGAACTCTTTGGAGAGTGAGTGTTACATAAAATTATTTTTTATTTTCAGGAGTGGTGTGATTGGGTGTGTTGTTTTGAGAGGTGAAATCTGCAAGTTTGTTTTGCTTGCTCTTTGGGGGAGTGGAGGGCATTAGCGATTGGGTGATAGTACCTTCTCATTGGTGGTGGTAGACGGTAAGTGGCACTTTCTGCCAGTCTATTTGTCTCGGTTGAGTGAAAGCTGCTTTGTACTCAAGGTTTGTAGTTAGGCGACGGTGTTCAGTAAACATTGTAACTTTGGTTCTACATGATTTTACCAAATTAAGTTACAGAGAATAATTTTACAAATAAACCTTTATAACGATAAAAGATCGGATTTCTTATTTTAATGGGGCTTCCCCCAAACCCCTTTTTTCCCTATGCTTTTAAACCCATCCCAACTCCCTCCCCACCCATTTTAACCTATTAACCTATATATTTATTTAAGATTTGATATTTCTTTTATTATTATTGTTTCATTGTTAGTCATTCTCTGTTTTTATTCGTTAAAATCACTGGATACCCTAACTTCATTTGGATGCAGCACCACTCTAGTCACATTGTCTTGGATTGGTAGAACTACTCCTGCAGGCGTTCTCTGCAGGCGTTCTCTCATGGGTGTCTGATCATGCTCCTCAGTTTGTATGATTTGAGTGGTATTGCCATTTATTCGTTTGCTTCCTTGGGTGATAGTTTACTTGCCGCTAGTGTTTTGTTTGGAAAGGTGGTCCTTCCAGCTTTCAGCCTTCCTTGGTTGCGTGGCAGTTCACGTGATATTAGTCTCCTCTAGTATGTTGGTGGTGCTGCACTTCCTGTGTTGAATCTATCATGACTGGGCAGCAGCGGCCCTATGGTTTGTGTTGGGTGGCAGGCAGTTCACCTGCCATAAATCTCATGCTTGAGTGATAGTGCAGCACTTTTTGTGGTTGGTCTGTCTAGGCTGGGTAGCAGTGCGCCTACTGTTGGTCTGTCTTGGTTGGGTTGCAATTCACTTGCTTTTAAACTATTGTGTTTGGGCTGTAGTGTATATTGCAGTAGTCTGTATGAATTGAGTGACTTTGCCAACTTATCTCTGTTTTGATTGTGTTGCAGTGCTATCGTCGGTCTGTCTTCATGGGATAACACTGCCCCCTGGCCTCTCTGTCCTGGTTGGGTGGGATTTCCTCTGCTGTTAGCATGCTTTTGTTGGTTGATAATGTCCTCAGCAGTCAGTCGATCTTGGTTGAGTGCATCTACAGTCTGCCTGCCCTGGTTTGGTTTCATGGCTCCTCTTGTCCGTGTTGGTTAGTTGATAGTGCCTCCTTAAGTCAGTCTGTCATGAATGGGCAACAATCCACCCGCTGTCTGTCTCTCTTGATTAGGTGGGAATACCTCCTGATGTCAGTGGACCTCATTATGAGTGTGCTGGTCCAGTAACTTCTGTCCTCCCCATTCAGTCCTATGGGATTTGAATGGGGAGTAAAGTTTTCCGGCGCCTGGCTTCACGGATCACCAGGGCTTTAATGGGCCGGAGATTCACTAAAGCCAGGCACCGAAAAAAAACAACTCTGGCGGCAGCCTGCTATTTCTACCGGCACGGCTACCGCCAGAGTTGTAATTAGGGTGAGTCTTAGTTTGGTGGGTCAACCTCCTGAATTCAGTCTCTCTGGGTTAATAAAAGGGCCTTGCTGTCTGCCCTTTCCTGTAGGCTGTGCTTTCTCATGTGTGAAGTTGAACACGATGAACCAACTTCTCTAAAGTACTTTTACAAATGAGGGGTACCATATAATTGGTTACCATAATCAATGCTTTCTCAAGAGTATGGAATGAGAGACCAGTGAGTCCCAACTGCTGAATTGTGTGCCTTGGCAGTCTGTTCTTTTCCAAAGACATTATAGGGTTGATACTAATGGGTGAAGGGCTATTGCAGAACTTTCCATGGTTTGAATTGGGTTAATGGACTGGGTTTGCAGTGGAGTGGCCCTTATGCCTCCTCGCTATGCTGTGTGTTACCTTTTTGTGTGTGTATCTGTGTGCATGCTTTTCTGTCTCACTCCTGTGTTTTTGTCTCCTCAGCTCTGCTGTACAAACCTGTGGATCGAGTAACACGCAGCACCCTTGTTCTTCACGTAAGACAATGTTAACTGTATGAACTACTCTTCCTATAGAGATCCAAAGGCAGGTCTGTAGCTGCTGCACATCTGGATATTGAAACCCCAAAAATAAGTAAAGTAGGTGTTTCTCTGAGACAGTTAAAGAAAAGGCAGAGAGATGTAATGGTGTCCCTAGTTTATAGTGAAATAAAGATAATGGGTAGAGAAGTCAACACATTTACAATGTAAGCAGAAGCTAAATATATGCTTACTGCACAGGCCGTTTCCGCAAGGAAAGAATAAAGGCATTTAAAGCGGAATGCTAATATCAGATAATTCTATAATTATAAATAAGCCAGGAAGAGACTAGAGGATCAACGGATAATACCAGAGAATAATGAGCAACCGAGATCATGCCACATGAAAACATTTAGATCCAGAATGGACTCAAGCTACCTCCAGCTTCCTCACTCCACTCAGTGTCTAGGAAATTGTGTGTTAACATTATACCTTTTGCTCTCCTGCCTACAGTGTCCCATCTCTGGGGTGTGGTCTGCAGGTTTGCTTGGATATGCTTCTCTCCTGTCTTTAACCCTGATCCCTAGGGTCCCTTTGTGTGCTTTACGCTGTTGCCCCCAGCTTCATTGTCCAGAGACCAGCTCTGTTGCCTCATGGGAACTCCTGTTGCCTCTCTTTACTCGATTTCTGTGGGATGGTGGTCTTTGTGTCACCTTGCATTTATGTGTTGCTTGTTTTTAGATTCTAGCCGCACAACTTCGACACATAGACCCCAACTATCCCCTCCAAACCTATCAATCCGAATTCAGACCCAGATGCAGCACGGAGAGAGCAACCAATACAGGTGGTCGACGATGCCCTCATCATCCTTGACAACGGCGACCCCTGCCTCCTGGTTCTACTCTACCTCTCGCCTGCTTTCGATCAGCAACCTGGTCCTATGCTGGTTCAAGTCCTACATCTCTAGCGGCAAGCAGTTTGTTCAGATGGACTCTTCTAGATCGCCAATGCTACCCATCATCTGTGGGAGTCCTGCAGGGTTCCACCCTGTTCCCAAGTGATCTTCATTCTAGACATGGAGCCGCTAGGAGCACTCCTAGCTGCACACAACATCCACATCCGCCAATATGCTGACGACACACAGCTATACCTCAAGATCGACTCCATCAAGGACATCCATAGGCTCAAAACCTGCCTCTCGCTGATCCAGTCTTGGATGTCCAGTGCATACTTGAGCTCAACCCCTCCAAGACCGAATTCCTACTCCTCACCAACAACACCGTACACCCAGACATACAGATCTGGCCATCAACCATGAACTCTGAGGGCTTCACACCCAAGCCTACCTCCTGCGCCAAGTCCCACGGGTTCCACATCGACAAACACCTGTCCTTCAAGACACACATAGCTTAGAAAACTCAGACAGCTTGGTATCAGCTCTCCCTCCTGTGAAATGTCAAGCCCTTCCTCCCTCCGGACAGCTTTAGATCTACCATTCAAGAACTGGTCCTATCCCACCTGGATGGGGGCAATGCACTCCTCGAAGGCCTCCCGTCATCCTCCCTTGTGCCCCTGAGAAGTGTCCTACAAGTGTCTGCACGCCTCATCAAGGGTCTACGCAGATACAACCACATCACCCCGGCCCACATCGACCTTCACTGGCACCCACTGAATGCACGCATCGCCTTCAAGTCTTGCTGCGTCATCTATAAGGCAGTCTGCATCTCCAGTGGACAGCACACCACCAGAAGCCAGGACACGTGTAGACTTGAAATCCACCACTACGAAAAGGAAAAGACCAGAAAACAAGCCTTCTTTGCCTACGCCCCAAGACTATGGAACCTCCTCCCCGTCAGCATCAGACTCGCCCCCAAGCTCCTAAAATTCTGAAAAGAACTCGAGACCTATCTCTTCAAGGAGTCTCTCCTCAACACCTAGGCCATCACGTTGCCCCTCGCACCTGTGTATCCTACCCCCGCTGTATATCTGTTCTGTTTCCACTGAAAAGTGCTCTGTTATGCATCTGTAATCTCTTTAAAGCGCTCTGTTGCTTCTCGAAGCTAGGCCCGCTCTCAACAAATACCATAATAATAATATCCCTTTGTGATGATTTGCAGGGTCAACAAGGGGAGCCTTGTTCAGTAAGCCCATATATAGGGATGATCTGCAGGGCTACCTTCACCCTCAGCTCTCTTCTCACCGGGGCCCATTCCCTGAGGAGCATATACAGGGCTCATTGAATCTCCTCTCTTCATAATCCACACCTAGCAGGTGGATCTACAGGTTTCCCTATGATTCCCCACTTTCTTCAATTTGTCTCTGGTATTAATCGACCCGCTTTGATTCGCTCCCTCCTCGTCAACAACCACAATCATTAATGGATGTTTGAAAGGCCCCATCACCCCCTTTTTTCTGTCTGAATGAGTAAAGTACTGTTTGGCTCTCAGCAAATCAGACGTTCCTGGTTCACAAGCTATGTCCCCACATGCACAGACCATTATTGAAGTAGCCTCTTTCTCGGAAGGACATCCTATTAGCCAGGTTGTCCTCTCTCCTCTTCATCCCTAAGAGGCCCTGCTTGATCTCGGTTTTTCTTGTTTACATTCTCTGTCCGCATGATGCTGTCGTTGTGAGTTTCGGTTGCCTCCCTTTTGATTCTCCCTTAAGTGTCTCTCCCAAGTTACACTCTGAATCTGTTACTGTGTAGCTTGATAGCGCTGTTGGAGTTTGCATTGCTGAAGTAGCTGTAATCCTGTTTTTGTATTTTATTGTGTCCTTTTGGTTGTCTTTGCATACTCAGGATTTGCTAAAACACACTCCAGGAAACCACCCGGACTACCCTCTGCTTCAGGACGCCCTGCGCATCTCCCAAAATTTCCTCTCCAGCATCAACGAGGAGATCACTCCTCGCAGGCAGTCCATGACGGTTAAGAAAGGAGAGGTTAGTGCTCCTGTGCGGGTGGAAACAGGGTGTGGGGGAGGGGGCTCAGGGAATTGAGACAATAAGTAGAGGCCCTTGCATGAAGTGTCCCTGTGGCAATGTAACATGGGTAAAAGGAACATCTTCTGGTCTTGTGGCTAGTAATCCACAACCTTTCCTAAAATAGTGCCTGAATTTACCTTTTAATTAACTTTCTGATGCTTGCTGGCTTCTGTGTATGACCAATTGGGCAGTATGTTAATAAATACAGCTTGCCTAGATAGTAACTGTATGTTTGCCACTAGGTATTCTATTTTGTCCTTCTGGGCAATTGTATGGTCCCCGGACTGGTTCTTCATTCTGAACCAAATAGGTTAGGTCACTGCAGTTCTATTAAACTACAATCACTCAAATTACACACAGTCTTTCACTCAGTCTGTGTCTCTTTCTTTCTGAAATAAATCATAATTTATTGTGATTAAAAAGTGTCAATCATGATGAAACGAGAGGAGCACCTGCTCTGGAACAAGGTAAATACTGTTGCTAGGCAGATGAGAGCCTACAGTTTTGAAATCAGAAAAGCCAAGCAGGCCTGCTACACCCCTGCATCGCCAGTGCAACCAGCCCCTGGAAAGAACTCCACAAGATTATCACTGAGTTCAAGACCCTGAGTCGCAAGTACTGTGCGACACCCTTTCTGACCACTACTTCAGCATAGCCATTGAAAGGAACCTCCCCATCAATGCGATCACCCACCTGCTGCTGACCCCTCCCTGCGCCCCCGACACACAGCCTCTTCAGCTCCTTCTCTGCAATCTCCCAACCTGTGTTCTTAAGGTTTGTCCTTAATAGCCTCCCCTAAGGATCCCGGGGAAACCCTTGCCCCCCACCTCCAGCCCGCCTCAAATACATTTTCTCTGCCACCTGTGCTGGCACCCTCACCAGATCTATAATCAACCACTCACTAACAGCTAGGATCTTCCCTGCAGTATACAAAACCCATTGTTTAAACTGCTAGAAAAAAAAGCCCTCTCTTGGCCCCCTCCTCCCCTACAATTACCGCCCTATTTCTAATAATTGCTTCATAGCCAAACTACTAGATTGCATACCCTATTCCCAGCTCAGTTTCTTCACTGAATCCCTCAGCTTATTGACCCTTCCCAGTCTGGCATCAGACCCCACCCTAGAGATGATATGATAAGTCATTGATAAGGCGCCTTCACACAAGTGTTTCTAGGCGCGTCAAGAGAGGGAAGACAGAGGGAGGACAAGACAAAAGATCTTACTAGGCCTTGTCATTCAGATCGTGCAAGTGTGAGAACGAGAAGCACAAGGGGTGCAAAGGACAGGGCAGCATTGTTTTAAGTGCAAACAGGGCAGGTGGCTCTGGGTAGGTGCAAGGAGGCAAGGGACTAGAGGTTACAGTTACAACCATAAGGGTGTAGTAGACCCTGAGGCAGTGCAGGGGAGACTGATCAGGAAAAAGCCTGGTACCCAGTGAGACTCTGTGGATAGTCAAGCAACCAGTCGGTGCCGCAGACAGGTGGGTCAGCGAGGGAGGGAGGGAGGGAGAAAGAGAAAGCAGAGGAGAAAGGGAAAGTTTTGAGCTGCTACTGGAACTTCGGGTGTTCCGCCTCAAGTTTGAGAGGGGCAGGGGGGCATCGCAGCGGGAGGCACCTGCGGAGGAGAGAGATCTAGCCCCACTCTCTGCCTGGAGAAGTTTCAGACCTGTAAGGAACTCATGGTGGCAACAGTAAAGACTGACACAAGTGATAACAGTTCAAAGGTGTTTGTTAAACTGTATGGGAAGGTTGGAAAAACGTTTAAGATGGGAGCAAGCAACGACCATCAAATAATAATAAGGCAGTCCTAGTGGCGTCTGGTAAAAAAAAAAAAAAGGCCTATACTAAGAAAAACCTATTGCCAATCCGTATGGTAAATAAAAAAAGAATGGGATGATGTTCCCAAAAAAGAAAAGTGTTCACAAATAAGTCAGTATGTGGTATCCACGGTCTCCCTTCCCCACGTTTTGAGCACAGGATAAGGTGGGATTTCGGAGCACAGCACATGCTCAAGCTTTCCCAGCAAGAGACAACAGTTCCGCTCTCAGCTTTGAGGGCCTTCAGTGCTTAAGTCCCTTTTCTACAAAAAGTCTCTTGCCTCTGAGGACCTGATGTGCTCCAAAAATAATAAACAAATGGTTATTTGCCACATGTATGTTGGGGAATGGCCTTCACCCCTGTATCCCCCCTCTTCCGGGCTCAGAGCCACAAAAGGCTCTTAGCAATATCAGCACCTTCGGTAGTTACGGTTTCTTATCGGCTCTCCCACTGTCTCAATGGCTATGTAACGCTCACCTGGTATCCACGGGGACGTCACTCAGCCTGTTCTGACCTCTTACGACCTCAAACACTTTCCTGAAGGCTATTCGACTGGAGACTGGGCATTGTTTTCTTGGATAGTGTGCTCTCCGTCCTGCTTTCAGCGCAGGGGCGCGTTGATTGATGCGGGCTCGTTGCTGCCTAGTTACTTCATTGGCAAGAGTCCGACAGGTAAGTATAATGAGTCTTTTGAACAGTTCTCTAACTCGTTCCTTTCCTTCCTTAGATGATGGCCGGCGTCCGGGGATGGCGGTGTGCTGCTGAGATGAGTAGCGCTGAAGGTGAGTGAGAGCGCGATGCACCCGTGTCGTATTTGTATTGAACTGAGTTCTTTTCCTGTGTCTTTTAGGTGCCGCGACGTTTTCAGCGTGGATGCCGGTTATGAAGAACAAATGTGGTGAGTAAGCGCGGTATGCGGCGCCTTTAGATGTTTCCACGCTAACCTGGAGTGTCTTTTCCCTCTTGCAGATGGATGAGAAGTTCCGGAGACAGAGTTCCCCCATAGCGGCTGGGATTCAGGTAAGCATTTGAAGCTCGTACAGTATTTAATAATAAGCGAAGATTTGCAGAATGCTTACTAATGCCTTTTTTTCTGTTCTTTTCCCTTTTCCTTAGGAAGCGGCGTGCCGGGATGGGAATGACACTGCCAAAGATGCCCGCAGAACAGAAGGAGCGATGAATGATGGGCAGAAGCGCCGCAAGATAAGGCTGTTCCTAACGGTGTTCTTGTTCTTGCAGGAGCTGAGCGCAGAAGAAAGATGCAGGCCTACTGGAGACCGATCCAAACACGGTGAGTGTCACGCTGCAGGTGCAGAAAACACAAAGCATGTTTCTAAGCCTGGGCGTGGCTTAAATAGTCTCTGGGTATCCCAGGTGTCTCTGGGCTGAACCACACCCGAAAGACTAGACTGCAAATGCAGTTCTGGGAACTGAAATATGTGGGGGCATCCATCTTGTCCCCATCAATGCACTACAAGTCCAATCCCCAATGTTATCCTATGGGAGTGAGTGAGTCTGGTGCCACAAGTGCCAAGTCTGACTCCAAGTGGGTCTTTGGAGGGATGGAGAGGCCCTTGAGGGCCATGTAGGTGATTGTGGCCTGGCTCCAGCCTGACATCTTGGAGGGCTGGGGAAATGAGTGCAGGAATCATGACAGGCTGTGATGAACCGCTTGGCTTTTCTTGTCTCTGGAGTCAAGGACGGTACCACAGTGGCAAACGTCTCTCCCCGGCTTGGTTATCAGCGAAGGAGGCCCCTGTGTTGCGTTGACATCTACTGCAACACACGCCGGCTATTGTTCGCAGTCTTGCGATTCCTTCCATGGAGGTTGTTCAGACCTGTGTTGGAAAGGGCAAGGTTGAACTGCCATGCTGGGTTAGCTCTCTCGTTTTGCGGTCTGCCTTGCTCCTATTGTGCTCTCATGCTCCACCTTTTATTCCTGTGGGGAAGGGTAAGGGCTGTCGGGTGTGTGTGATTCTGGTCAATTGCCTGACTTTGCCGGACCCTTGTGTTGGGACATGTTGGGTAACGGCTTTGGTGTTTGTCCGTCGTCTTTCGTTGTGTGCGAAAGTGTTCATGTCGGAAAAGGGGGGGGAGGGGATAGAGTGTTTAAGTGTCTTACTTATAGGATGGGGAAAAGGTCTTGTAAGAAGGGGGATACCGTGTCTCACCCGTCGGCTTCCCACTTCCACACCCGAGGACCCCACATTCAGGTGGTCCTCCCCCACTGGTCCAGCCCCAGGAACTGGATCTAATAGCAATGACTGTGTCCTGGCCACCTGGAAGACATATCCCCGGGGACTAGCCAATGAGACACCTTCAGGTTTCTCACAGACCCTTAAAGAGTTGGAGGTAGCTGAGCGAAGGGCACGAAAAGGAAGGTATTTAGGAAAAGATCGTTGGATGTAGTGCGGGCCCTAACCCCAGAAAGCCTTGTGTACAATGCACAGGGTCTTGAACTTGATCCTTGCAGCCACCAGGAGCCAGTGGAGAGATTTCAGGGCTGGAGAGATACGATCCCTGGGCTTGAGGCCAAGGATAGATCTTGCAGTCCTGTTATCGATTAGTTGCAGAGGGTGGAGAGAAGCAGAAGGAAGATTGTGAAAGAGGCTGTGGCAGTAGTCCAGCCTAGAGAGAACCAGAGCTCTAGAAACATTGAGCTTCTGGGGGAAGGTGAAGAAGGGCAGAGTAGCCTTAAGGAGGTGAAGCTGGTGATGGGAGTTCTTAACGATGTCTGAGATGTGAGGAGAGAGAGTGGAGTCGAAGATGACACCAAGGTTTTTTGCCTCACTGGAAGGCGAGGGTACAGGGCCCAAGGAGGGCGGCCAGAGTGAGTGAGAGAGGGAAAGCGGGAGCAGGGGCCCCAATGAGAAGGATCTCCATCTTACTGGCTTTAAGGCAGAGATTGTTGGAGGTGCACCAATCATGAATCGCAGATAGACAGTCAGGAATGAGCAAGAGCAGCTGAGTGTAGTCTGAAGGAGAGCGGAGTGTTATCCCCATAACACTGAAAGTTTGAGGAGAAGGTAGAGCTCAGGTGTGCCAAAGGGGCCAATTAGAGGTTGAAAAACCAGGGTGAGTGGATAGAGCCCGGGCGAACGGCACAGGTGGAGAGAGGGGTGGCAGAGATAAAGGAATCAAGTTGTACCTGTGAGGGCCGGACCAATAGGAAGGAGGTCAACCACTCCAATGCCTGATCAGTGATGCCCAGGTTCTCAGAGTCGATTGATCAGGATGGCGTGGTTGACTGTGTCAAAGGCAGATGAAAGATCAAGGAGGATGAGGACAGAAGGAATGCTGGCATCAAGGTTAGAGAGCAGATCTTCACGGGTGTTCAGGAGAGCAGTTTCCGTGCCTCTGGCAGCTCTGAAGCCAGACTGATGGTCATGGAGAAGACCAACAGATTCAGTGCGGAGTGTAAGCTGGGAGATGGCCAGCTTTTCCAGGAGTTTGCCAGGAAAGGGGTGATGGAGATTGGGCGATAGTTAGCCGGACAGGTAGGATTCGCAGATGGCTTCTTGAGGAGGGGGCGCACAAGGGATTGCTTGAGGAGAGAGGGGAAAGTTCCAGTGGTGAAGGAGTGATTATAGAAATCGGCCAAGGCTGGATCGAGGGTGTCAATATGTTAATGGTTCTGGCGGAGCAGGGGAACACCTGTTTGGACAAAACTTTCATACATCGGACAGGTGTTGTCAGAGAGAAGGAGGAGGGGAGAGAGGTTGGCCAAAGGGGGGGCCGAGAGAGGAAGAGGAGATAGACGACAGGATGTCCTGAGTTTTTGAGGTGAAGTGAGAGGCCAGAGCCATACAGAGGGCCTGGGAGGGAACAGGAAAGATGGAGACTGCAGCAGGATTGGCCAGTACCTTACAGATTTTAAAGAGTTTAGCCGTGTTAGTGGCCGCAGCGACGTAGGCTTGAATGTGGGTTCTCTTCTTGGAAAGGACAACAAGTCTGTATTGCCTTTGGAGCAGGCTGCAGGCCAGTTTGACAGAGAATGAGGCCGAAGCCCTCCACTTCCTCTTAGTCACCCTGCACTTGCGTTTCTGGGCAGTGAGGTCTGAGTCATATCAAGAGTTGAACTTGGAGGTAGGCCTCAGCTGGATTCTCATGACGGGGCAAGGATGTCCAGAGTGTTGGAGCTAGATGGATGAAGATTATAGAGGGCTGTGTCAGAGTGTGAGTCAGCCACAGGAGTAGGAGGAGAAGAGAAAGTAGAGGCAAAGGCATCCACTGACACACGCTTCATGGACGGAATGACCACAAAGGTAGGCAGCAGTGTTGGGGTGGGCTTTACCTGAGGGATAGAGGGTTTCAGGCGAGAGGAAAGTAGAAAGTGGTCAGTTCAAGAGAGAGGAGTGTTAGAGGGTTGGAGAGTGGGATGTCTGAGATGAGAACATCAAATTATGTCCGGCAGAGTGCGTCGGACTAGAGGACAGAATTGAAAAAGAGAGCGTGTCGCAGAGCTTGCAGAAAAGCCCAGAGGAGGGATTAGAAGCATCCGGGTGGATATTGAAGTCTCTGAGGAGGAGAGGTTGAGAGGTAGAGGTAGAGGAGAGGAGAGGTCAGCCCACTCTCTCTGAGAGGAAGAGGGCAACCTGGCCAGGTGGCCTATGGGTGGGGAAGAGGGAGAGGGAGAGGGGGACACACGCGCGGTGTCAGTTCTGGGCTCGAAGAGGATATTGTAGCCGTTGGGGCGGGGGGGGAGAATGTCAAAATGTGTGGAGAAGCTGGCCGTGAACTGTGTCTCGGTGAGGGCGGGGACATCCACGTCAAGATCTTCGAGGAGGAGGTGACAGATGTCGGAGGAGTATTTGACAGCAGAGCAAGAATTGAGAGTAGCGACGTGGAGCAGGTTTCGACATTTGAAAGACTTCCGGGGTGGGCTACAGGCTTGAGGTGCACCCAGGGGAAGTGGAAGAGTGGCCAGAGCGTGGGCAGAGGTGAAAGCGAAGGGTGGCAGAGTTGCCAGAGAGGTGCTAGTAGGAATAAAAGGAGAAGGAAGGAAGTTGATAAGACTTGGTAGACCCCTGTCAAACAGGAGCAGATTGGGCTGAGGGCCCTGGACCAAGACAGTACCATTCAGATGGACATTAATGATGACCTTGGAGGAAGAGATAGGAGAGAGAGCAAAAACCCTAGGAAGGGTCCAAATGTCTGGTGATGGAATGACAAAAAGGATGTTGGTGAGAGTCTTTCTGGAGGGAAGCACTGATGTAGGTCTGAGCGATAGGGAGGCCTGGGTTGGAGACCAGGATGTCCCTCTTGAACTTCTTCCTTCCAGACTTGGTGAGAGGGATAGGATAGGAGATAGAGTAGCAGTTAGAGAGGATGGGAGAAACGAAAAGCATCATAGAGGGTGCGAGGAGAGGAGGAGGAGGACGTGAGAGAGAAAGAAAAGATGCAGAGCCCCCGCTGCAATGAAGAAAGCACAGGGTGGGGATGGTGGCCACACTAGAGGTCGCAACAAGGGAGCAGACGGTGGCACACAATAGTGCAACAGCAACCACAACAGTGCAACATAAATCTCAGTAGAGGGGACCTAGATGTGGGAGAGAGCCTAAAGGGGAACAGATTCTCAGAGCAATAGTAACAAAGTTGAAGAGCGGGAGACGCACATAAAACTAAGGTACGACTAACTGCTAAGGAGGGCGAAAGCCTAATGTCACGCAAAGACAGAACGAGATGTCAGCAGATGTCCATGGAACTGAATCCTCCCTTGCCTCAATCTGGGACGATCTGAAAAGAATAGAGTCTGAGGGCTGCACTGCACTCACCCCCGATGGCCTCTCGGCAACCTTCGACACGATCAACTATTCCATACTAACCAACAGACCCTTTGATCTAGGCATCAGAAGCTCTGTCCTTCTACATCATTTCTCCTCTGCCCCTCCCTAGTCACCCACAAAGCTTTCCTCTCCTCTTTAACCTCTACTATTCTCCATGCTCATCCCTTCCCAAAATCTCACCTGTTACAACTACGCTGATGAGACTCGGATCATCCTCAAGCTTTCCAATTCCCACGTCTTCACCTCACCAAGATCTTGCATCTTGCCTTTCTGACATTGACCGCTGGATGACGAACAACCACCTCCTCCTCATCCCTGGAAAAAACAAAATCCTAATCTGTGGCAAAACACCTCTTTCCCCAACCTACCCCTTGGCCGCCTTCCTTGAAACCCGCTCCCATTGCAAAACCTAGGATGCTCCTTTAGCTCAGGCATGACCTTCTCCCGCCACATCAATGCAGTCTCCAGATCATGCACCTTTAACCTCTGCATTCTCAAGTGGAAATGTCCATATCTCTCCGACCCCCATAAAGTCTCTGCAGCCATGGCCATCGTACTCTTGTGCCTACTCTACTCTTTTATCTCGGTGCACCTGCATATCAACTCGGAAAGCTGCAACGGATTCAAAACTCTGCATCAAGGCTTCTTGCACTCTCCCCCATAGAACACATCGACCCCACACTTGGGTTACTTCATTGGCTGCCCATTAGCGAGGGGTGTCTTTCAAGGCCATGTGCATTATTCACTGTGCCATCCACATGAAAGGCTCTGAATTTCTCCACAAAAAGCTCACATGCATCCGTGCCACCCGAATACTCAGATCCGGTTCTTCACACCTCCTGGTAGTCCCCCCACCCCCCTTTCATGTTCTCCAGACTAGGAGGTGCCTGCTTCTCTGTCCTTGCAACCACCTTCTGGAACTCCCTCCCCCCTCGCACTCCGTCTGATAGAGGATCACCTGGACCTTTAGGAAAGCCCTCAAAACCTGGCTGTTCCCTCCCTCATCCCGATTCCCCCCCCCTTTACTCCCCATGCACACTAGCTCCATCAGTCAGACCTCCCGCACACTACCTCCAACCGGTCCCTCTTTCAGCTAATTGACTCGTCTCTCATTTATCTTCTGAGCTCGGCCACCTCAATCCCCCCCTTGAGCCCCACCAACCCTGTACGGAGGACTCAAGAAGGTATTCCAGTAATTTGCACATAAGAATCTTGCAAATGGGCCGGATATTGCACTCATATGGGCTCGGAGGGTGGGCAATGCATCACACTTAACGCACCTTAGGTCAAACATTTGGATCAACTTTGAGGAGGACAGTTGGGTACATCTGACTCTGCTTTCATAGTCAGCACTGTATGTAACTCTACAGGACATGAGGGTGGGCATTTCTGCTGCAAGTGAACATGAAAGGTGGGACTTTTTTGCACTTGAAGGAATTGAGGATGGCAATGTATCACTCTAAGATCCACCCAGAAGGTGAGTATTCATTAATTTATTGCACTCCGATCGTATGTGAGACTTAGAACTGCTCTTTGTACATAGATGGAATCCAAGGGGTAGACATTGTTTGTACAGCTAACCTATTTTTCCTCTCGCACACCGCACCTTCGTAACTTAGCGGAAGGCACAGGCTCACGCCCTCAAACCCTGCACTCGCATATAACACAAACACTATTGCACAACACCTCTGCCCTAAGAATGAAGCCACCTTTCACAAAATAAATTCGAACTGTAGCTACTCCCATAATTTCCTATCCACTTAAACACCATCCCCTCCTGTTTAGTTCAAAGGATACCACCTTTCTGCCCAACCACATGACATTCAGACATGGGTGACTAGCAGGGTCTTGGCCACTGTGAGTTGTCAGAAATGAAAGTCAGACACCAAATTGCCATGCTTTTGGTTAAAGACGTTTATTAACATGAAATGGGTTGGGAAAATGCCACTCTGACCCTACACTAAGAGTGATTTCCCTACCTAAAACCAAAAACTAAGGATCTGTCTGTGTCACCATGTCAAAATCAAAACTGTCCTTGTGTCCAAACGTTCGATCCTGACCCTAACACTACAAATCAAACTATAAGGTAAAAAGGGAAAAGTCTTTCGCCTGGTGATTGCAAAAAGAGTCCATAAAGGAAAAATTGGACAACTCCAACACGAGTTCTCCAAGGTGAAAGAACCTTGGTTCCAGAGTGTGATTCCCTTCCCCTGGATTCTTCAACACTATGCCAACTATTCTTGGTCTAACAGTTCTTTGTGTCTTTCTTGGCCCACATCAATCCTGTTGGTTACAAAGCCACTTAGCCTTGTAGTTCCTTCTTTCAAAAGTTCCTTCTTCTGTTTAACAAACACAGTCCTTTCTTGAGACTTCCTGTAGATTTGCAACTGCCTCGTATACTCCCCTGCCAGGACTTCTTATACACTTGTAACTGCCTGGTTTACTTGCTTTTTAGGACTTCTTATATTCGTATGTAACATTTCCACTTTTGTTTCCACAATTGCACATATCATCTTTGGTTTTGTATATCTGGCTGTTTAAACATTCGCCCCAAGTTACCCACATATTTGCATTCCATACACTCCTATATGGCTGGGGTTAGTATTTGCAATATGCCTTCTTGGTTTGCAAGCAATCTTCTTAATGTCTCTATGGCTTTAAAGTTTACACATTGGTTTTGATGCAGTTGGCAAAACGCCCCAGGGGCCACCACATTGCTTGTGTTGACTCACCTGCTGTGTGTGTTGTCTTCGGTCCGATTCGTGCCTACGCGGCAAAGTGTTGCCGCCTGCTTTCCACTCTGGACTGCTTCCACGTCATTCTGGTTCCTATCGCAGCTCTTCTTTAGCACACCTTGCTTCAGGTTCCGGTAGGTGAAACGCTGCTTTTTCCGGTTGCCGAACACCCAGGAATCGTCCCTCAGTTTCTGGCATGTCTGCGGTACGTCCTGCTCTCACAACGTTTCTCCACCTCCTTGCTGGCGAGCCCACGGGTGTGTGATTTCAGCGTCCACACGTCTCGTGGAGACAACTTCTCCCAGACAGCAGCTGTCTAGAGTTGTTTTTCCCCAGCTTTAAATGTTGCGTTCACAGGTGCATTCTGAAAACTAGTACGCTCATTGACCTTGAGGCTCCTTCTGCTCTGCATCATTCCCTTCTTCCTCCTTGTACTTGGGTATTTGTGGGAAATTGAATCCATTGATGTTAACTGATGCAGATTACTTGGGAAATCACTTTCAATGGTTCCATTAGTCAAGCCAGTTCTATACGGAGGGGAATTAGTACTGGCTATGGTATTCTTGGAGTTTTCACTTTTTAGACCAGGGATGGACTTTTGGCCAAAAGTGTTTTGGGAAAAGGTTTCTCCATTTTCCCTAAAGGGGGGTACAGATGCATGGCAGTAGGCCATTAGGGTATTGAGTATCAAGGGGTTTTCTTCATGGGCAAATGGGGGATACCATGTCTCATCCAATGAAGCCATGACATCTCCCCGAAGGCTGGCTCCTCCCATGTGATCCTCTCTCATATAACCCCCCATCAGGGTCAGGATCAGTTAGCGGCTGCTGTCCCCTGGCCACATGCATGGAAGTTACCGCTGGGGAAGCCGTGATGACTGCATTGGATTCATCAGACCACCCTCTCTGATCTTTATTGGCCGAAATGTATACAAGCATAATGGCACCTCCCAATTCTCCCATATTATGGACTCTAGTCTCTCAGAGGGCATTCAATCAACAGCGCGTTGGGACCATAATTATGATGAAAGGCGCTATAAAAATGACAAAATGAATGAATCAATAATATGAAAAACAAAACTACGACTACCAAAATGCAAATAGACACTCAGCCCAGGACACACCACTCATACCTGACCAACATGGCATGAGGGAACATGCATCTCTGCTTCATAACCAGGAGGCAGTAGTGGGAAAGAAGCTGAGTAGTGGTCTGTGTTTACCTTTAAGCCAACGCCAATTTGCATTTTAGGAAAAGCTAAACTGAGTCCCAGAATGCAAACCGCTTTTGAATAAACAGCTGCCATGGCTTGATGAGGTGTCAGACATGTTTTGCAACCACTTCTCAATGCTTTAAGCTTTGTTGGAATGTAGTCCCCTCTCTGTACATTTATCTATCTATGTAACAAATTTCATATGAGAGTTGCATCATTTTTGGCCTTCAGGCCACATCAACTTTCAAGCCTGCTACTTGTAGGTCTTCATTTCCATTGGCTAAATTAAATTTCACATTTGTGTAAGGGAGTAAGACATTTGTAAAATTGCTCTGTGATATGCTTAACAAATGCAACAACAAAGATGGGATACTCGTACGTCCCGTCCCCTTTCCTCAATACTGCATGGGCGTCCCTCGCTAGGGATGGGAACGGACCGATTTCACCAGCGCTCCTGGGTTTGGCTTCGGCAATGTAATACCACGCGCTCTTCCACTGATGCTTTCTTCTATCTTTTTGTCTTCTTTTTGTCAATCAGGTACTTGGTCCTCCAGCGCCACGCTCCTCCCTGGCGCATGAAGACTTCAGCTGGCTTCAGCAGGTGTCCAGCCTGCAAGTGGCTCTTCCCTACATTCGACCCCCTCGCTCTTTGCTTCTTTGCCTTGGCCTGACCACGGCTGGGAAGGTTGTACTGCGTGCGATGCACTGACTCCACGCGCATTAAACAGGCTAGCTCAGTGGAGGGAGCTCTTTGAAAGGTCGCCTCCAGAGGATCTGAAGGACTTCGCCAGACAGAGATCGATGCCCAAGGGAGGGCCGCTGTTTCCATCGCACTTCGTAAGGGCGACTCCCACTGCCGCTCCTGCTGCTTCCTTCGATTCCAGCTCCCCCTCCTCCCACAATACAGGCGGTTCAGCACCAGCCTCCGCAGCAGCCACCTACTCTGGTCTCCAAGCCGCAGCCCCCGGCGCCCTGTACTCCTCCACCCGCTCTAGACCAATCGGACACTCTGGTGGGCACAGACGAGGAGGAGGACCCCTGACACACCATTGTCAGCCAAGGCCTTCCACAAATGGCTTGCTGGTTTGGCATAATATTTGGGACTTCCTCAACCGGAGTTCGAGCAACCAGAGGACAGGGTTTTGGCAGAAGTCCTCAATCTACGCCCTCCGCCCTCCTGCCAGAACAGGGATCCTGATGCAGAAAGAAGTTGTTGCCTCGGCCAAGAAAGGGTGGCTCAAGCCACACTCTGCCCAGCCTGTCAATCGGCTCCTCAAAACCAAGTATAGGCAAATGGAGAGGGTTCCAATCTTGCCGTTGGCACATCCTCAACCGCACTCTTCGGTGATCGCTGCAGCGTCACTCTACTCGAAGCCACAGTCGTCCTCAGCCACTTCGTCCTCGCCGCTGCTAAGCAAGGAAAAGATCTTGGAGGTGCATGGTAAGAAGCTGTACTCGGCCTCTCTTCAACTGCATCAATCCAACACAGATGCCTTGCTGGCAGCTGTTAACGAATGGCTTTGGCGGGAAATAGCCGACTTCCTTCCAGAACATCCAGTGCAGAGCCAAGCACACTTCGGGTTGGGGCTGGCAGAGGCCAAGCTGGTGGCTCAGGGCATCATGGAGTCAACCGTGGCCCACATCGATACCTCTGGCCGGGCCATATGCATTGCCATGGACATGAGAAGGACTGCATGGCTTCGGGCTACTAAGTTTAACCCAGACGTCCAGGAGCTCATATTGCACCTTACATTCGAGGGTATGGACCTCTTTCACTCCACCACCGATGAGGAATTAGATACAGAATAGAACAGTTCACAAACTGCAAAGTCTTTATCCTAACGAAGGCAATGCTCAAGGCGTACACCCAGTCACATCAACGCTCCGACAAGGGGCGGGCATTTGACAGGTTCTGGGGCTTCCAAGAACGGAGGTCGAGCCAGCCTGACCGTTATCCGAGTCATCACCAGCGCAAACAACAAAAGTGGGGGGGGGGTGTGCAAGGGCTTTTTCCAGTCCCACTCCTGCGCAACAGCCTCAGAGGGGAACGAAGGCATGATGTGTTCCTTTGGGTCCACGTGTCTCCGGTGGGGGGGAGGCAGGCTAACCTTCCACGTGCAAGTTTGGTGCCAGAAATTTTCGGATCCCTGGATCCTCTCTGTAGTATCCACGGGGAACCGCCTACCGGTCCCTCCCTCTGTTCCCTCCTCCCCTCCACTCCCACAGATTAGGACAGCAACTCTGTTGGTGGAAATTGGGTCGCTCATCGAGAGCCAGGCAGTGGCAGAAGTCCCAGCCTCCCAGAGAGGATTGGGCTTCTATTCCAGGATTTTCACCATACAAAAGAAGAACCAGGCTGGCTGAGAATTGTGTTGGACCTCTCCACCCTCAACCTCTCCCTACCTCTTCAAAAAGTCAAGATGGTTATGCCAGCATTCATTGCAGAGAAACTAGACGGGGGAGACTGGATGTGCATCCTGGATCTGAAGGACGCTTATCTACACATCAAGTTTTGGCAGCTGCATGGCTCCTTCCTGCGCTTCAGGATCATGGGCTGCCATTCCCAATACAAGGTGCTACCCTCTGGCCTCAAATCAGCCCCAGCGTATTTACCAGGCTAATGAATGCAGTGGCAGCCCTCCTCAGGGCCCAGGGCCACCATTTCTACCCGTACCTGGACGACTGGCTCGTTGGGGCGGCATCTCCGAGGCAGTTCACCACACTTCCTGCGCCCTTATGGACCCACTCCATGACCTGGGGTTTACGATCAACCTCAAGAAGTCTCAGCTGCAACCTACGCAGAGCCTGACCTTCCTTGGGCTCATCTGGGACACGAGCTCCGAGAGAGTCTTCTCCCTTGGAGGCCAGGATCACGACCATCAAGAGAGCCACTACTCACTTCCTTACCAGAGCAGTGACCTCTTGCTGGAGTTACCAACACTTATTAGGTACCCCACACGAGACTCAAGATGAGGAGATTACAGCTGCACTTCGCAGCCTCACGGAATCAGGAGAAGGGCTTCCAAGCGGAGCCAGTCAGCATTCCTCCTTCTCTCCAGGCGGACCTCAAATGGTGGTCCAGGGACTGCAACCTGCGGACGGGCAAGCCCTTCCAGCAGCCGGCTCTGCAGGTCACCATCACTACGGACTCCTCCCTGGAAGGCTGGGGAGCCACTCGGGACAGCCATAGCGTCCATGGAGTCTGGACCCAGAAAGAGCAATCATCTTATATCAACTGGCTGGAGCTGAAAGCCATCTGGCTAGCTCTCAAAGCTTTCCTTCCGCTCATTGCGGGCAAGATAGTACTTATCCAGACCAACTCCACCAGCATGTACTATGTCAACAAGAAAGGGGGTACCAGGTTCCCTCCACTGTGCAGTCTAGCAGTCAGCATGTGGGAATGGGCCCTGGAGAACAACATCTACCTCACGGCGTCCACCTTCCGGGGGAGTCCAAATTGGAGGCGGACAGGCTCAGCAGACTAGGAGCAGACAATTACGAGTGGCAATTTAATGACCAGATGCTGCAGGAGGTCTTCTGCAAATGGCGGCATCCTCAAGTGGATCTTTTTGCCTCCTGGGACAACAGTAAATGCCAGCAGTTCGCGTCCCTGGGCGACACAACCCAGATTCAGTGGCACGACAGCGTATGCCTTCCCTCCCATCCCCCTGGTCCACAGGGTGATGCGCAAGATGGTGATCTTGTCACCTCAGCGTCATTCCGATAGCTCAGTGGTGGCCACCGAGGCTGTGGTTCTCCAAGCTTCTCAGCCTCTCAGACAGACCATCCATCCACCTTCCGATGGGCCCAGCTCATCTTCTGGCGCAGCAGGGGGGCAAGGTCATCCACCCCACCCCACAGAAGTTAGCCCTCGCAGCGTGGTCCCTGAGAAGGCCACGCTGAAGCATCTGAGCCTATCACAGGCTAACCTAGCCATCATTCAGGGTGCCAGGAGCAAGGCTACCAGGAGCCAGTACAAGAGTAAATGGACCAGGTTCTGTCATTGGGCCGACTCTAAGGAGATCAACCTCCTATCTTGCACATTAGACGATGTGCTTTCCTTCTTGGCACACCTCGCACACTCGGGGGTGAAAATAGAAACATGCCGCACCTACCTAGCAGCTATAAGTGCCTACAGGAACCCTGAGGAGTAGCTATAGATGCCTAAAGGAACTCTGAGGAGGAGCTCTTCTCCTCCTCCAACCCAGTGGTTAAACATCTGGCGGGCCTCGCCAGGCTCTACCCGCCCATAAGGAAACCACGCCCTGTGTGGGACCTCAATGTGATTTTGGGCGCCCTGGCGCATAAACATTTCGAAACAATGTCATCCGCGGACATCAGACTGGTCACCATTAAAACAGCTATATTAGTTGTCCTTTACGGCAGCTCACAGGGTCAGTGAGATCCAGGCTTTGGTGGCTTAAGATCCCTACACCACGTTCCACAGGGATAAGGTGGTCCTGAGAACACACCCAGCGTTTCTACCCGAAGTACCCTCCTCTTTCCATCTAAATGAGGAGATTGTGTTACCTACCTTCTTTGCTGATCCACAGGACGATGTTCAAAGGGTCTTGCACTGTCTGGATGTCAGACGGTCTCTCAAATTCTATCTGGACAGGACTAAGCGCTTCCGCAAGTCAGATGCTCTATTTATCACATTCGATGGGTCAAGGCCTGGGTATCGGGCATCCAAGGCCTCCATCGCAAGATGGATGGTTGCTGCCATCAAGGAGGTTTATGAGGGCAACACAAACCACTGCCAGCGAACATGCACGCCCACGTTGTCAGAGCCAAGGCCACGGTGGTCGCATTCCAGAGACAAGTACTGTGGTATGTCCTCAGCAGGGCAGCCACCTGGGCCTCCCCTTTGGCTTTCTGTAAGCACTGCTGTTTGGAGGCCGGCTCAAGGTCAGAGGCGGCTTTCGGACAGGCGGTTCGAAGACACTTGTTTTCTTAAGGAGGCTCACCTCTCCACCCTGGGGCTACACTCAGCTGTAATCGCCCATGCAATATGGAGGAAAGGGGATGGGATGTAGGAGTAATTAATAGTTACTCACTTTAGTGACTAACATATTCTTAGTCCATAGTACCCTTTCCTCCATATGTCCCACCATCCTCCCCCCTAATAAAACGGGTGTCATTAGGCAATGTCAATATTGTCGACACGTCAATGGAGAATGATGTTGGCGCCGGTGGGCGGAGTCAGGGGAGTGCATGCTTCCAGGGCCGCGCCCCTGCACAACTCTAAATTTTAAGGGAAAGAAGGTTTTTCTGGTGAAAAAGGTTCCGTCTCCCGTCCATGGCGAGGAACGCCCATGCAGTATGGAGGAAAGGGGAGTATGGACTAAGAATACGTTAGTCACTACGGTGGGTAGCTATTAATTATTTAATATTTAATAAAAGGCCAGATTTTGTAAAAGGCTAGGAGAAAAGGCAGTTGCAAGCCAGTTTAACTGATTTACCCTCTTATCTCATCTGACAAAATGAATATGATTCTGGTGAAAAATATTATTGGGCAAACTTTTATGACCTCCTAAAGGTTAGTAGGGATTAGGAAGAACCACCTTAATGCTAGATGTGCGAAAACCATCTTTTAAACTGCCTTGTACCTTCAAAATTAATTTAAATGAACTTAGTTGGGCAATAATGGCAACTTTGCATAAGAATTGCAACAAACCATTCTGTTATCGGTGTGCGCTTTATAACATGGTTAAAGAATTACTCTTACCTTTTATCCCTGTGACTTAATTTTGAAATGTTGGCTTGGTGGGTTCATATGCCTGCTGCAGAGATTTATGTGTAACATGCATCGAGGGTTCACTAGTTTTCAAAGCTTAAACAAAGCTTCTAGGAATGTTTTTAGAGCTGCTTTTAAAACAAATATTTTCATAATTTGAATGATCAATGTCATCTGTTTACTAGGCCAGGTGAGTTAATTCACATCTTGTGCAAATCTGAACAGCTTGAAGCAAGGATGTATACTAATGCACCACTAATGGTAGTGTAGATTCACTAATTAAGTGTTCTTAGTGAGGTGCATGGGAGTGAATAACAGCCTTGACACTAGATTGCGGTTTGACACAACAAAAGGAAACAGTGTCTACTGTCTGTGGGACGCGAGGAGCGCGAGTTCTCCACAGACCGTGGACACAGTTTCCTTTTGTCCAGCTTGACAGTAACTGGGTCCAATTTTGTCAGAACCAGCTCAGCTTTTCATTGCTCCATGATCAAAAAATATATGGTATTTAATATAGTGAAATGTAATTTTCAGCCTCAAATGATCATTTTCTATTTTAATAATGCAGATTGCTTTTAAAATAAATATGCGCAGCTTTGTTAAAAAAAAAGCAAAGTGTTTTTGCAAAGTGTTCTGTGGGCTACTATCAGAGAGCAGCATTTAGAAATACCTCTCGCTGCAAGATCAGTGGCTAGCCCTCTAATCACACAGAGGAGGCGGCTTTACAAAAACCTACCTTCAGCGGAAAGCGACTGCACAAAATGTTTTCTGTGGGCTGCAGGGTCACCCTAGCTGACTCGTCTTCGCATAGAAAATGGTAACTGATTTATAAACTTCCGTCTGTGTCCTGACATCACGCACAGGTCATTTTGGCGCACTCTGCAGGGGATTGACTGCGGGCTCTGCCTTTGAACTCCCCTGCAGTATTTGGTATCCTAACTTTTGCGTCGTGAACCTGAAACCCGCACATTTATTTGTTGAATTTTTTATCAAACCTTGATTAGCCACAGCAAAAGTAAGGAGTCGAGGCTACTCCGACTCAAACCATTTCCTGCCTAGTTGTGAGAAAGAGGGATTGTGGGCTGACATAATTTTATTTCATTTGAGGCCACGCAAAAGACATTGGGACCCTTCTTTCAATACAGCTATCCTATGTAAACTATGATTGCGACTATCTATAATTGTCTTCTCCAGCGAACAGTAAGCCAGTAACGCGGCTCGGTAAACATTGCTCGCCTGTTTTGAGGGAGTGACAACGGACATATGCCTTTAAGCTCCCTCACTGGATAGCACGGCTCAGCAATACTGTTTTTCGGATCCTTCTGCTTTGAGGGAGTGACTGTGGACTTAGTCTTTGAGCTCTGCCGCAGAACACTGGGAACCTGCTTTTGTATTGGGGAATAGACTGAAATTGGTAGGAAAATGTAGTTAAAGGAAAGTCCTGAAAATGTGTGTGGTCATCAAACACTAGAAACTCTGTTTATTCAAATGTCGGAGTGCCTCTGGGCAGAAGCCTGCGAGCCCAGCCGCTTGGTAGTGACTTTTCTGGGAACTGGAAACATATTTGGTGATTTTATGTAAAGGTATACCGGAAATATAGAACTATGTCCCGCATTCTGGGATTGATCTGCAAAATATAACTTAGCAACTTATTCTAACAATAAGCCTAAAACCCCAAAAAAGACGAGGCTTTTGGCGTCACTAGAGTACTTGTAGGCTACACTGCCATGCAGCATCAGTCCAGTGGAAAGCTGCATGAATTTGTTTTGATTTCCCAATTATGTACACAATTCAGTAGCGCTAGTTGGTGGGAGAGTTACTGCGGGTCAGGCGGCCTTGCGCGCACCCTGCTAACTACTGCTATTGGTGTGTCTGTAGGAACAAGGGTACGTTCAGTGTGTACCTGGTTTGGAGTATTAAAATCAAAACACTACTGGGAATATATATTCTGCAAGTACACTGGGTATCGCTTATTTGTTTGTAACAGAACTTGTAATCCTTGACCGGTTGTTTAGTATAAGTAATTTTTAGTCTAATCATCTCACCGGCCTTGACTAGAAACACGCAGCTCAACACTTTTAAAAAATCATTCAGTAACGATAAAATGGTGCCCAGGGTGACTCTGGGGGCCTCTGTTAGGGAGAATTCTCAGATATGTGCTAATTCCCTCCACCTTAGAAACCCCTAACAACTTTGCTGGATTTTGAGGACTTGATTTTTTTTAACCTGGAGGGAGTGAGACCCTTCTTCCCAATCTTGTGTATTTTAATGTGATTTTCTACACTGTTTCATTTGGTTATGTAGTCTAACAAACTCCATAGGCATCATATTTTACACATTGTGTCCCAAAGCACCTTCAGTGCA
This sequence comes from Ambystoma mexicanum, assembly GCF_040938575.1. NCBI lineage: Eukaryota > Metazoa > Chordata > Amphibia > Caudata > Ambystomatidae > Ambystoma > Ambystoma mexicanum. The sequence goes on from NC_090932.1 coordinate 1,560,795,613, forward strand.
GTGACACAGGGAATTCTTCCAGATTTCCCAAGGTTTAAATACCTTCTCTGGGATAAACTACTGTTTCCCAGAGCAGTAAATTGAAAATGACTTTACTTAGCATTGTAACTTTATAGACCAGCACACACTATCTTACAATAGAGTGCTGGAGGGGTTACCTTGTATCCCCTTTGTCTAGCTTCTTATGTAACATATTTTATGTTACCCTTTCCTCACTGGAATGGCTGGTGGCAGTGGTTTCGTTTTGAACTACCATGGTTTGCATTTACCGAGACTGTTCGCGGCTCCGGTAAACCAACAGCAGGAGCCATCTTTTTCAAAATGGCGCAGAGCCATCTTTGATTAAAAAAAAAAGGCCCTGGTCTTCTTTGTTCACCGTGTCTTTGTGGAAAGGTCCTTCTAGAGAGTTTCTCTATGCACCAAACCAGGTTTGATCTCTTTGTTCATTTCGCCTTTGGCGGGGTTTCTGAGTGAAACCCGCCTCTGACTCCGGAGTGTCTAGGGTAGGCAGGAAGGGAGGGAGGGAGGTGCCCGAAACTCCATGTGCTTAGTCTCCTAGGAGACCCAAATGCACTCTGTGGTGATTGGCTGGCTGACTGTCCGGCAATGACAGCCACCCTGCTGGGTGAGTGACAGCTAGGCTTGAATGAATGGGAGAGAACTGAATAAAAGGTCAGTATTTTGGCTTGGAAGGCAGTCGACCACTGGATGAAGGAACTGAAGAGCTTGAAGAGGATGCCTGCTGCAACTCCTGGATCGTTGGTTTGCCCAGTGAAGCCCTGCAGCAGTGCCAACTTGCCAAATTCGTATCGACAGGGAAGTCCCTGCAAAGACGACTTCTCCGTTTGAGTTGGTGGGACCAATCAACTCCAAAGTAAGCCACCTGGACATCCATCTCTGAGCTGGTTGAATTTCCTTAGAATTGCTGCAGAAAACCGAATAGCCAGGGAGAGCAACACCAGATTGTGTGTGTTGCTTTTAAGCTGGTCTAAAGCTTTTGGAAGATCCTCTGGACTCCCACGAAGCAGGATTGACCAAGCCTGAGCCCCCTCAACAGAGTGCGGGACCCCAGAAGCAAGGAAAGTCCACCTTGACAGCCAGGAACTATTGTTGCTATTTGCGGTAGCCGCAAGAAGCTGAAACGTGAAACAGCCACTAAAAGAGTTTGCCAGTTGCAAGTTTTGACAGTCCCAGAGCATTGCAGGAGTTCCCCGACGTCCTCCCTCTTGTCCCCACGACTGAGGCCCAGGTACATTGAGATCTGCAGAGCTGCACAGGAAAAGTAGTCATCAGCTGCATCTTTTCTTCTTTATCAAGGTACTGTAAAACAAGTCTAAGAGAACTTACCTCTTAATGTGGAAGTGCTTGTAACTTCTGCAACTCACAAGTCTAATCCGCTTGTGGCCCTACATTTGATTCTTCTTTTTTTTATCAAAGACTCCTAATAACTTGTGCAAAGACTTTGCCATTTACTTACCTGAAGTGCTGCATCCTATACAAAGACCTTTGCCTATTGACTTTGGCTTAGCCAATTGAATTGTATGACTCTTCTAAGAGGATCTGAAAGTATTTGTCCTGCTTAAGAATATTGGTGATCTCTTGTGTTCTAATAACCTTTGCCTTTTACCAACTTTTAAGAGTGTTCTGAATGCCAACAGTAAGGTATTAATGTCTCCAGCACCCTTGTTATTGACGTCACTTGTGGGTGTAGGTTGTGTATTTGTATTTATTAAATATTTATATAGCGCTTTACGCCAAAATATCTATAGGCCATCCTAAAATGGTTTCGTCTGATTCAGAAACTGAGTGTACAGTATTGAAGTGTATTTGTGTGTTACTAGTATATCGCCCCCTTCTAAAGAAGGCTTTAGAACTGACTGATAAATAAATGAATAATTGTTTATGCAAGAAACCTTGGGTGTAAGAGTTTATTTGAATACCTGTAACTGTGAATCTTTGTGTAATTCCACTACAGCTCACATTTCCCCTCTTGAGATAAGCCTGGCTGCTCAACACACTCCAAAAACTGTGTAGTACAAGCTTATACCAAAGGTTGGGTTGCCTATACCTGTAGTAATAGTTGCTTGTAGTGTTCCCACAGGGTACTGCATTCAAACTTTGCCCAACAGCCCCAAGTTGTAACTATTGTAACGCAAGTTGCGAATGATGTAAATGCACAATCTATACCAACCAGAACTATTCAATCAGAGGATGAATTGGTTCAATCTATATGCTTGGATTTAGGAATGTAGATTGATACACTCGTTCAACAGGATGCATTAGCTAATAGTCTGAATGTGGTTGTAACAAACTCAGGCTTGGGGGCTACAGCCAAAACCAAAGCTAGGCTGAGACATGCCCCTAATAAAACCGTGACAAAGGAAGCTGGCCAGAAAATTACCAACTTCTATCCTCAGGCTGGCTCTAGCATGGAAATTAGGTGCAATGAGCCATTAAGAGTGAGCCTTATGGAAGGGATGGGTACTTTAACTGACATAAGCATTTTGGAAGGCTCAGGGCATGTAGGTTGCATCGATCTTGATCAGACTGGCTCCAAAGAACATGGTGGGCTGGGGCATTCGCACTTGACAGAAAATATCACTCGCCTGGGAGGGGGTGATATTTCATCATTCACTAGTGAAATCAATCCAGGCTCTCCATCACAGTTGGTGGAGCTACTTGGCACAAGTAATTTGGCTCAGGGACCGGAAATCGGTGTTCCTCGAATACTCCACCATACACTTCGGGAGGCTGATGAACAAATAAAACTCTTCCATCTATCACTGCCCTTAATTCGGTGGAACTTTATGATAACATCAGAGATGAGGTCAAAGTACACACTCCTATCCTTACTGAACTGAATGTCAAGATGGATATGTTGAGCAACTGAGCATTCAAGCAGAATAGAGTCACTGTAATCAAATGTGACAAGCAGGTGGGAATGAGGGATAATGCTCATAAAGTTGTGAATTTGGTACTGGATAGTGGAATCCAAAGTAATAATTTAGAAAAGGAAACATCGTCCATATTGACAGGGTGGTACAGGAAGAGCCGATGATTAATAGTAATAACATTAATACTGCCATGGTAGGACATAATGTAGACCAACCTGAAACATCAAAACAATCAAAAAATGGAAGGAAAAAACAACTGAGGTGTAACTCTAGGACGTTCCTAAGAACTTTGCATTGGGAGGAAGTTGAAGAGGATAGTCACATTATTGTTGTGAATATGGCTCAGCAGGAGATTAAGGGTTCAATAGTAGAATGCCCTAAATGTCCCTGCAAAAACACGGCCACTCAGAGTCGGGGATCTCTGTGCATTGATCTGTCAATCCAATGTCTGAATAAGCCTCAGATTGCTTAGAGAAGGCAGGACTCGGTAGACAATGAGAGGGGCAAAACTTTACCTTTTAGAGCAAACATGGAGGGCTCTCAGACTCTACCTGTTTGAGATGTCTGTCAGAGGCAAATTGATTTTTCAAGCCTAATATTTGGCGAAGTTATTGATACCCAAATGCTGAGGGTACGACGTCCTTTCATCGCCTTCATTTTCATCCCATGGCATTTTAACGTGCATATTACAACGAATATGCTCATTGACTTTTTTAGGGGGGTGACAAAGGACAGATAAGGGTTTGGGCGGGTAGGCAATAGCCAAACATAAGTGTGCGGAGGGGGGATTGGGGGACGGAACACCCCCCCAAAAAGAAATGATGAGCATTTTCATTGGAATGTAAACGTTAATATGACGGGATGGAATTGCAGACGACGAAATGACATGGAACCATGCTGAGTGGTTCTAATGTAACAATGAGTAGTAATAAGGAATCGGCTATTGTTACAATTCAAACTAATGTTGCAGTTGGTGTGGGGCAAATAAGGGGTTTTTGACCCCAACCCCTTAAAAAACAGTTGAGAATGTTGCTCCGCATTTTAGGAACTGCGCCACAACTAAGTACTTGTGAACAGGTTGATATTTATTTATTGTATTGCCCTTTTTGGATAACACATGTTTCGACACACCAGTGTCTTTTTCAAACCAGGGCTAATAGCAAAGCTAAAAATATTCATGTAGTGAAATTCACAAAGTAAACATGTATTATAAATCATAATGCATGGTAAAATAGATATGAGAACAAGTCATAAAAAGGAATAAACATAGTGTGGTGTAGTCACAGAGAAATAGGGAGGTGTGGAGGGGGAGGAGGTTGAAGGTAAGTACAAGAAAAAGCAACAACAATATGGAAAAATATAAAAACAAAACGTTAAGTACTTCAAATCAAGTGTATAGGTCATATAAACGAGGTATCATATATCCTTTAGATAAGTGATATAAAGTAGTGCCCATGGAGGCTTTACCTATATTCTAAATCAAGATTTTCCAATTAAGTGAAACAAAAAATCACGGGATGAATCCCCCTATTGAAAGTCATGCCAAAAATCACGGATTAAAGAATGGTTACAAAGCAAATTGTTTGTCATTTACAAAGGCACATATCACTGACGTCTGCTGCGTCACGTAGTATGGGCCTGAACATGATGCTTGTAAACAAATAATATCTCATCTGGTAGGAATTGCCAAGCAGTTGGCGTCATTCGTGCTGATGTAAATGCACGATATAATTCAAACTGGGCAGAGTACCTAAATAGTAAAAAGTGCAGTCGTGCGGAAAAGTGCTGCGGTTGCACTCGCCCATCACTACTTGTAGAGCAAAATATCTCATCTTACATTATCGAAGGTCTAAATGTTACCGAAAAACGAATAGTCATTTTCGTTTTGTAAATATTAAAACAAACACTGGATATCTCATCTTACATTATTGAAGGTCTAATTGTTGCCGAAAGACTAGTGATCATTTTAGTTTTGTGAGTATTAAAACAAACGCTGGATATAATCCAAACACAGCAAAGTAGCTGGTTAATATGCAGCCGTGCGACAAGCAGCGCTACGGTTGCGCTCGTAAAACAAACGCTGGATATAATCCAAACACAGCAAAGTAGCTGCTTAATATGCAGCCGTGCGACAAACAGCGCTACGGTTGCGCTCGTACACATAGTACCAGAATATATGGCTAAAGAGCCTGTTAAGGACAAAACGAGTTAGTGCTGGAGCTTACCTCCAAGTTACACAAAATCTCCTGTCGTCTGAGTCGGTCAGAAAGCTGCATTTCCTGAGTTTACAAGGGTTGTCTTGACAACCCCAGTCCTACTACTATTTTTGTTGAGTCCTGTTCAGAGAGTCAGGCAAGAAAACGAGCGCCATGTTTTGGGCTCGTTTAGAAGTAATGTCGCCTAAGAGCAATGTTGGAATGTTTAGCAAAATCTCCATGGGTTTGCAAATTGAACGTGTTATTTAGAGTAAATAGAAATGTAATCATAAATCTACAAATACAGATACATTGCTTTGTTATACGATAAGTTGCACTTAATTAGTATCATACAAAATAATGAAAGGAGCATAGAAAAAATATATATATAATGCATAGCCAAATAGCTAGAGACAGCTGTGTGGCTAATAATAGATGAGGGTCCCTAAAATAGGTAGTGGGACAAACTAGAGACAAACCTAGTTACGCTAGTCAAATATAACTAGTCAAAAAACATCTATCAAACACAGTTAGCCTGCAAAGTGTCTAATCAATGATGAATATTACGCCAGGTCCAAATTGGTTGAACTAAAAAGTGAAAAACATCAAAATTGCTTAATATTGCATGTGCTGGTCAGACAAGGAATAATGTCGGGTATTAATACATATTACATGTCAATAAAAAAAGTAAAGAAACTTTTAGAGAAAATACGCCATCTCATGGTCTTGATTCAGGCCAAACTCAGTCACTCTGAATTTACAAATGATGCAGGCTTCCATCTGGCGAAGGAGGACTTCTCTATTTCCGCCTCTCTCGCCCAGAGAAGCCTGTCTGAGTCCAATGAACCTCATATTCATTTTATCATCCAATTGATGATTAGTTTGCCAGTGTTGTGCAAGTGGTAATGTTGAATCAAATTTACTCATGGCATAAACATGTTCACGTATTCTATACCCAAGTTCCCTTATAGTGCTGCCAATATATATGCGCACACATGTGCATATTATGGCATAAACAATGCATTTACTACAACAGTTGATGGTGCCCTTGATCGGGAAAGTTGTTCCTCTTGAATCTGAAAAAATCTGTGTTTTTGTGCGCTCGTTTGCACATGCAACATGATCCGCACTTCATGAATCCTGTTGATGGATTCAGTAACCATAGTTCTGGTATAGGTATTGGTAATTTTGGGAGTAGGGATGGACTAAGAATGTTTTTCAGGGATCTAGCTTTTTGGAAAATTAATTTGAGTTTTTCATCAATAAGGTCTTTGAGGTGGTCATCGAGTTTGAGCAAATGCCAGTTCTTGTTCAATATTTTTCTAATTTTAAAGTTGTCGTATGAAAACGTTGTGATGAAGCTTGCTTTGTTTTGTTCCTCTGTTCGTTTTCGATTTTTGGGTATTAGGGTTGCATCCCTGTTCATAGTATCGACTTTTGCATGTGCCAAATCTATACATTTCTTGTTGTAGCCTCTCTGGTGAAATCTGTGTTTCAGTAGGTCACATTCCTGAGAAAAGTCACTGGTCTTGCCACAGTTTCGCCGGGCTCTTACAAATTCACCCTTCGGAATATTCCTTATTACTGTTTTTTGATGACAACCTGTTGCAAATAGGGTTGAGTTTGCCTCAGTTGGTTTAAGGAAAGTTTTCGTCAATAATTTGCCATCCATCAAATATATTGTGAGATCTAGAAAATCTAGACTGGTACCACTCGATGGTCCTGAGAGGAAAATCCCTTCTGTATTGCTGTTTAGACGTTCTTTGAATTCGATTAGTTCTTGGTCATTACCATTCCAGATAAGTAAAATATCATCGATAAATCTAGTCCACATCACAATTTTGTCTTGTGCATTTGGGTCCGTGTAAACATATTTGTCCTCAAATTTGCTCATAAAGAGGTTTGCAAGAGCAGGTGCGTATTTGACGCCCATAGCCACTCCCTGTTTCTGCTTGAAATATCTTTTTTCGAACAGAAAGATATTGTTTTCCAAAGTCGTTGTCAGCATTTCTTGCAGCATTGTCACGTAATGGTAGTGTCAAGCAGTTTCCCCACAAAATGTGTAATCTATGGTTTCAATGGCTACCTCATGCTTAATCGAGGTATACAGAGCTCGGACATCCCAGGTGACAAGTTTGCATGTATCCTTCCAATGGATGGATTGAAGTTTCTTAATAACATCAGTAGAATCTTTACAAAATGCTCTAATTGCAGGTACACGTGGACTTAGTATATTATCAATGAACTCACTAATTTTCTCTGTGACCCAACCAATACCGCTGACAATTGGTCTTCCTTCCGGTATTTTATTGAATGTCTTATGCACCTTTGGTAAAAAGTAAATGGTCGGGACCACAGGGTGCGAGACAGATATAGAAGCTTTTTCATTTTCTGTGATAAGGCCTTTCCTTTCCCAAGTTTGGATTTGCTCCACTATCCGATTTTTGATTTCCATGGTAGGGTTTGTCCGGAGTTCTTCATAGCAAAGGGGGATTGTTAGATGATTCTCGGTCATCTGTATATAATCCGCACGGTCCATGATAATTATTTTTCCCCCTTTGTTCCTTGATAACTATGGACTGATCCATTTGTAGATTTTTCAAGGCTTTAGTCTCCTCTGCGGTTAGGTTGTTCTTTTTAGTCTTAAATCTGTTGCTTGACTTGTTCTTACGCTCGAAGAGATTATTGATATCCATTTGAACCACCTTATGAAAGGCAGCAATCATATTATCTTGGCCAAATTGTGGGGTAAATTTAGATCTAATTTTCAATTGTTGTGTAGGGATACTAATGGGTTGGATTTTTAAATCATGAAGTGTTTCATGCAGTTCCAAGTCTTCTAATTCAAGAGTTCGTAATAAATTGATGTTCTCAATATCTTGTATGGATAGTGGAGTTGGCACTGGCTTCTCTTGTCTTCCTCTACAAGTAGTGATGGGCGAGTGCAACCGCAGCACTTTTCCGCACGGCTGCACTTTTTACTATTTAGGTACTCTGCCCAGTTTGAATTATATCATGCATTTACATCGGCACGAACAACGCTAACTGCTTGGCAATTCCTACCAGATGAGATATTATTCGTTTACAAGTATCATGTTCAGGCCCATACTACGTGATGCAGCAGACGTCAGTGATATGTGCCTTTGTAAATGACAAACTATTTGCTTTGTAAGCACTGTTTAATCTGTGATTTTTGGCATGACTTTCAATAGGGGGATTCATCCCGTGATTTTTTGTTTCACTTAATTGGAAAATCTTGATTTTGAATATAGGTAAGGCCTCCATGGGCACTACTTTATATCACTTATCTAAAGGATATATGATACCTCGTTTATATGACCTATACACTTGATTTGAATTACTTAATAATGTTTTGTTTTTTTATTTTTCCCTATTGTTGCTTTTTCTTGTACTTACCTTCAACCTCCTCCCCCTCAACCCCTCCCTATTTCTCTGTGACTACACCACACTATGTTTATTCCTTTTTATGACTTGTTCTCATATCTGTTTTACCATGCATTATGATTTATAATACATGTTTACATTGTGAATTTCACTACATGAATATTTTTAGCTTTGCTATTAGCCCTGATTTGAAAAAGACACTGGTGTGTCGAAACACGTGTTATCCAAAAAGGGAGGCCGATATCAGGATCATATCTATCCTGGAATAACCCCTATGTACTGCTGAGTAATGTGTGTATTCCCTGACTTCTTCCCGGAAAAACCGCCACATTTCGATCACCCGCAGGTCTCTAAAGAGTTTCCCCAGTGCTTGTCTATTTTTCTGATCGGAATTTGTGGGTGGGAGCATTTTGTCAAGAGCCTGGTCCATCACACAATTGAAATCCCCCCTTTATGATTAGCTACCCTTCACACCATCCCCCTAGTTTCTGTAGGATCCCGGTAATGTACATGTCCTGTTTCTCATTTGGAGCATATATTGCTAATATTGTGTAGACTTGTCCCTTAAGTGTGCCCTTGACTCCCAGGTACCTCCCTTCGGCGTCTCGGTTGATCAGTATAACTACTCCCTTTTCCTTTTTGCTGCTGGAGGCGAAGTATTGTTGGGGAAATGCTTTGCATACCATCCTTTTCTCATCCTTTAGGAGAAGATGTCTCCTGCAGGATCCAGATTGCTGCTTTGATCGCCTCCAGTCTACCCTAAATGGCACGTCGTTATACGGGAGAGTTCAGCCCTTGCACGTTAAGGGATATAATTATTGCTTCTGCCATTTTAATTTGGATCGGTATTTATGCTCACACCATTGTTCCGTCTCCCTCTGAGGTCTCCCACCTCCTTGTCCCCCCCTCCTTCTCACGTTACTCACGCCCTGATCCTATAGTCTTCCTTCTTTCAAACCCTGCACCCTCCCCCCGACACTCCTCCCGCCCCCCCTAACTCCCCCTCCCCCTGAGGACCCATGTAGCCAGAGCTCCTATGGAACCCCCCCCTGGCGTTTTCTCCAGGTGTTGGGCCACTTGCACCCCAGAGTTCCTTGTACACCAGGATACTCTCATATCCTGAATTGGATTCCTAGATTTAGTGTCCTCCTACCTCCATGCAGGTCTTCTTTTGTTGTCTTTTCTTGGTCATATAGTCGGGAATATCCACTGCTTCCTTGGCGCATGTGGGATATGCCCTGTCAGCTCCTTGGTCATTCCTGGTGTTTGTAAGGGTCCGTTAATTTTGATTCTCTGTCGGTTCTCCTTCTCCTCCGTGTCGACCACTTCCATGGGTTTCCTGGCTGTTCGAGGCGTTCCGTTGTGGTCTGGTGTCCGCCTGGTTCTGGTCTTCTTCCATATGCAGGTGCTGATTCTTCTATCTTCCCATCCCAGGTGAAGGATAGTCCGAATGGTATATGATATATGTTTTGCTTGCAGGGCTTTCGTAACTGGCTGCATTAGCCTTCTTTTGTGATGAGTTGTATTCCGGCTTCCATTGATTGTTAGGTCGCTGTGCGCTCTTGCAGCTCTCTGGATGTCCTCTTCCACACCGTAGGATGTCATGGCGATCAGCACATCTCTGGGTCTTGCCCCCGGATCGTTTCTCTTGGGTCCTACCTGGTGTATATCCTATCGAATTAGATATTTTCAGGTTGGGTTTCTTTTAGCAGGCCACTGAAGCATTGCTGCATGGTGTCTCTTAGGTCGTTGTCCGGCACTAATTCAGCCAGGCCTTTAATCCTGATGTTGGATCTGTGTGACCGCTTCTCTAGGTCCTCAGCCTGGAGTTCTAAATTGTTTGTTGCTCTGGCCACCTGATCCAGTAGGATATTGCAGTGCTTTGAGTCTTCCGCCATGGTTGATAGTCTGTTTTCCACTACGTCCACTCTTCCCCCAGTTTGGTTATTTCCTTTCTCACCTCCTGAATGGAGGATTTCAGCTTCTCCTTCATTTGCCGCAGTTGATTTTGGAAAATGCTTGTTAGCCTGGCTTCCATCCCTTTCAAACAGTTAAAGAGTTCCTCCTTATCCGTGGCCATTGTGATTGGGGTTGTTAGCCTCTGAGGTTGTCATTTCTTGTGATATTGAGGATAGCAGGTCGTCCGCCCGTTGCCTCTGCTTCCAGCACCTTTCTATTTGGTTTTATTGGCGCCTGGCTGAGGTTCTAGCTCTTGGTGGGGCATTTTTCAATCTAGTCCCAGGCATTAGGATTTTGGTAATTGTGAGCGGTGGGGGGTTCACACCCTTATTTCATACATGGGTCGGTATGCTGCTGGCGGCCTTTGAAGCTCGGGCGGGTGCCGGAGCTCCCTGTCGTGGGGGCATTTCACCCATCTGTATAGTTGGAACCCTGCTCTATATCATATTCTACTCCTCCTTAGTTTTACTGAGTGCTGGGGTAGGACTGCAGCAAATTACTTGAATGTGTGGAATTCTACAAATGGGAAGTTACGCTGTGTCCTGATGCTTCTAATCTTCCATGATTTTGCCACACGTTGTATGAGCTCCAGTGATCGGGCTGCTTCCTCTGGGTCCCCCACGTCCCTCTGTACTTTGCCTCTGGCCGAGCGGTGGTTGTGTCTCTCGGTTTTTAAACTTCAGGGTTGGAGCTGGGAGACCTGCCTCTTGTGTGAGCCAGTATTGAGTTTGTTGGAATGGGTTAGTCTCTCTCCCACTGGGGTAAATATGAGATTGTAGGGCTTGATGTGTTATTATCCCGTCTGAGTGCCTCCTCTTGGGCCTGCCCACGTGCTGGCTTTCCAGGTGCTCGGCGTCGCCCCAGGTCCACGCTCCTCCGGGGTCAATTCCTGTGTGGACGGGGGTAGATGCCGTCCCGTGTGTCCCCCCCCCTCCCCGGGAGTCTGTGCAGTTCGCTTTCTTTAGTGGTGTAGCGCTGGGGGTGCAGCCAGGTGTCCCCGGTCCCACTTCAACTTGCCTTAGTGGTCGGAGTGCCTCGCCCCCAATTCAGTATGTTTACTTTGCTTTTACCCCACCGGGCATGCTGGGGGGAGTTTGTGGGCCTCCCCAGCCCCTGATACACCCCCTCGGAAGTCGGAGGCTCGGAGAGGGCACTCCTTGTGCGCTTACATGCTACCGTGTGTTAGTGTAGGCCTGGAGGGTCGCTGCCATGCCCCTGTGGATCCTCTGCCTGCGGGTGTCCCTCTGTACGTACTGCCCGGGCTCTTCTCTTGGTCTCTTAGAGGGCTATGACCCAGCCGTGCCGCCCCTGACTCGTTGTCCTCTCTGTGGGTTTGCTGTGGGTCGCCACCGGGCTCGGTTTATTCCCCAGAGTTGTGCCCTGCACCGCTTACTCGCTTAGGGACCTTTACTGGGCTGGTGGCCGCTTCCTCTCATGTGGGCAGGGGGTCGGGAGGGCCTTGTGTGCTGGAGTCTCAGGCCCAGTGTCTTACCTTGATTAGCCGTGCATGTCGGATTGGTTGTGGTCTGCTGCTTGTGGTGGTAGGGGACAGCCCTTCGATCCACACCCCTGCATAGATGTCCTGTGCCTTCCGGATTTGATTGGCTATTGATGGGCGGCGAAGCCCACCGGTGGTACCTCTCCGCACCAGGGTATTTGTTGCGCCTCTATCGCTGCTTAGGATCCGGCACCTGGACCCGGAGCCGGTGATGATTTTCGGCTTCTGTGCCGGGCTTGGGTTTTCAAGGGTATGGGGGTCTTTTCTCACCCCGTTTGGTGCTGCGACATGTAGCTATCCGGGGCCGCCTTGCACTCTGCGCTTCTCACCGGTGGCAACCTTCTGTGGGCCCTGGCCGCTCAGTCTTCTCCCTGTCTCTGTAGTACTACGCGCCTGGCCAGCAGGTGCCGGGCGCGCCTTGGATGTTCCGGTTGCTTGATTTTGTGTTGAGTAGCTCCAACAACACCCGACTACTCTCTCCCTCAGTTCCGTTTAATGACTCGCCACAGGAATTCTTGTTTTGGACGTGGATTTCGTTGTTGCGAGTTGCTATTTACTCCTTTTGTTTCGCACCTGCACGGAGGACCAGAGATATGCGTCCTCCCGGTCCGGCGGCCATCTTGGAATCCCCCTTTTAGTAGTTTGATTAAGGATTTTAAGGATGTGTATTCGGTCTACTTTGTTTCATGTATACATGTGACTTTTTATTAACTATGCTATTTTACTATTTTGTTAAAAATCATAGTTTTGATCAATCTTTATATATAAAACTGAATGTATGCATGTGTATGTTTGTCCGGCTATACAAATTCACACTGTTGAACCCACGTCTACCAAAGTTTGCATGGATTCCTCTTTTGTTTGGGGGCAAGATTGTAGTCTGTTTGGATGCAAAAAATTCACTCTGTAGACGCCCTCATTTACTGATGCTCACCCAGATTCACTAGAGTGGGTACTAGGAGGCAAAATTTGGAAAAGTGGCTGGAGCAAAATGTTCAATGTGTTGGTTATTTCTTTTGAAATGTATTACTACTGTATACAGTTAAAGTGTTTATTAAAGCATTTTTAAAGGGAGTTAAAAAAGTGTTTATCGCGCCACTCCAAATATGGGAAATGGCAAGGTTACAGTTTACTTAAGTTCATTCACGGGAAGAGAGCTAAATCAATCAATCACCATTTCTTGGACATTTTCTGAAATGTGCTGAAGCCATTGAGTGACTGAAACATGCTGCACAAAAAACGAACATTACTTGGAAAAGCTCCAATTGATGCAAAGTGAAAATCAAGATCAAGAGCTTCTTAAACACAACAACAAACAGCAGCATGACTTGCCGACCAGAGGACAAGAGCAACTTTCTCCAGGGCAAATGACATGCCAGAGCAAACTGACGCAATTCTTGCTGACAAGAGGACTGAAGCAACATCCTCCAAGGCACATGAGACACCAGAGCAAACTGAAGCAAGATTTGCTGACAAGAGGACAAGAATAACATCCTCCAGGGCACATGAGACACCACTCGATCAGGGCACGGGCCACGCTGGGTGCACAATAAAACGCTAGTGCACAATAAAAAATGTAAAAAGCAAGTATGATTTTTTTTTTCCACATGTATCGTACTACAGTTTTCAAATCTTTAAAAATCTATAAAAGGGGCATGTTAAGGGTGTGTGGCTTCAAAACGTGTGGGTGGGGCTTCAAGTCTGTTTTTTGGTTCAAACAAAGTTGGCAACCCTAAGTGGAGTATTGGATTAGTGGCACGGTGCATCCAGCCAACTGTCTTTCTGGAACACCAAGTGGAATTTGCTGGCTTAAAAAATGAAACTTTTTAAAATGAATTTTTGGGCGGGATAAGGCACCAAACAGTCAAATCCACTCTACAGGTGAAATTGGCGGATTTTAGTGACTTATGCTTGTAATCTGCCCTTTTCGGCCACCCCAAATCCAGTCCCCGTTGATGCCGCCTCTGCCCCAGTCCTACTGGCCCAGGCTCCAGTCCCTGGGACCCTCGCTTGACGACTCCTTTCTGTTTCCTCCAGGACCCTCCTCCGTTCCACATGCCGCAGAGGAAAGCGAGATGCGTTTTGTTGGCAGCCATCTTGATTTGCTATTGGCTTCCCTTTGATGAAAGGGTGTGTTAAGATGGGCCTATTAAGTACCAATAATAAGAATACTACTCAATAATAGAGTAACACCAAGTACACAATCGTAGGGGAGATGTATCATTTGTAGGCTTCATCCCCTTTCCTAGTGAGACCCCAGCACTGTTTGCTGGACTTCTGGAACTTTTTCTTTAATCCTGAATGATTGAAGAATGTTTCCACTCATTCCTTCTTATGGGCTTTGTCTTTTGAAACTCTGTTCTTTGTGTTTTACTGTCCTATGGAGTCTACTTTCCTCCATATCTCATTTTAGGCATCTGTATTTTTCGTTTGCAGCACACAGCTCCTTATGGGCAGTGTTACTGGGAACCTTTTGGATTCTCCTTTGGGATTCTTTCCTATATCATAGATAAATACAGTTCGAGGGGATTGGGTCCTCCGACGTATTCCATATCTATGACGGGTAATGTCCACAGCTGTGCTGCTTCGGAACAACTTCGGCTCCTGCGTCGATGACGTCGATGCGTCGTCCCCGAGGACCTCCTCCGATGGCCGACGTCACCCGATGTGATAAGTAGGACGCACGACGCCCATAACCTCAGTTCCGTTTTTTCCGCGAACGTGTTTGCTTCGTGAATCTCGGTACACCTCAACTCTTTGGATTTGCTGTTTTCTTCTCGGTTCGTTGAACCTGTTTGGTTTTTTGTGAAGACCTGTTTGTGGCGATGTCTACTTCGTCTTCAACCCCGCGTCCGGGCTTCTAGAAATGCGGGGACTGTGGGTCCAAGATGTCGGTCACGGACTCGCACGACGCCTGCCTCTGGTGCCTCGGGGAGGCCCACGATACGGACGACTGTCGACTGCCAGTCGCTCACGGCAAGAGCCTTGCGGGAACGCAAGAAGAAGCTGTCGGTAGGTCGGGTCTCTAAGCCCCGGAAGTTGAGGTCTGCGGGGCTTTCGACGGATGACTCGAGGGGCGACTCTCCGCGTCATCGTCGGAAGTCCAGTGGGTCTCCTTCCAGGAGTCAGTCTCGCCACTCCTCTGCCTCTTCGAGGCATTCCCGGAAGCGCCGGCATCGGTCGCCTTCCCCGTCCTCTTCCGAGGACTCCGCCTGTCGGCGGGTCGCTTATCCCTCCATGCAAGCAACACCGGAGGAATGGGCTTCCTTCGGGAAGCAGATGCTAGCAATTCTTGAATCGCAGGGCACCGGTCCGTCCGCGCCTCTGAGTGGGGTCGGTCGGCGCTGGTCGAGAGACACCGCTCGTACGCCTTCGGGCTCGGGTGGTTGGCACGGTTCGCGGGAGAGGTCCCGCTCAGACAAGGGTAGCCGTTCTCGCCATGCCTGTTCCAGGTCCCGGTCCTCGACGCGCTCGAGACCGCGTGATCCTGTGCCGTCTTCGAAGAAGACATCGATGCCTGTGGCGCCGAAGTCGTCGACGATTTCTCTCGAGGCTCCCCCTCTGAGGGGGTCGTCAACACTGTCGGCGCCTAGGTCGTCGAGAGACACGCTCTGAGCTCCGGCTTCGAGGCCTGTGTCGACGCCGTTGATCCTGGCGGCGCTGCTGCTGACGTCGATGCCGATTTGCTCGACGGCGTTTCTGTCGGCGCCGACTCGTTCGGCGACCTCGACGCCTTTCGAGGCGGTGGTGTCGGAGGGGCCCCGTGGCACGGGGTTAGCCCCTAGAAAGGCTCTGGCTAAGGTCAGGCACTGCTTTGGTCCCCAGATGTCTTCCTCTCCCCGCCTGGAGTACATTTCAGAGGGTGATGAAGGCTCTGATGACGGCTTGGTTCCGGTTACGGTACCAGATGAGCTTATCTCGGGCCATAGCCAGTTTGATGACCTGAGGCAGTCACTGCATGATAACAGTGGACTGGACACCTCTCCGGAGGTGGAGTTTTGTAGGCCGGAGCCTGGCACTCATGCCGATTCTTCGTATCGGCGCCTTATGTCTCGGGTCACCGAGTACTTGGGTTGGTCGGCTCCCCCAGGGGAGTTTGTTCAGGATGATCTCACGGACATCCTTGATCTTGGTCCCCCCACTGACTCGGTTTTGCTGTTTCATATGGCTCTGCAGAGAAGGGTGGCGGCGGCTTGGACTGCTCCGGAGAGTCTGATGGCAGTGGGCAAGTCTTTGTCGCGAAAATACCGTCCAGCCAGTAGCGACCCCTGCTACTTGTCCAGGCACCCCACTCCGGAGAGTTTGGTGGTGCAGGCGGCTACGGCCCCGGCAAAGCAGGCATCGTATCCTACCATCCCTCCGGATAGGGACGACAAACGTTTTGGCGGCTGGGCGAAGAAAGTGTTTTCTTCAGGGGGTATGGCGCTTCAGGCGGCCAACTCCATATGTGCCTTGTCTCGTTTCACACACACTCTGTGGAACTGTGTTGCATTAGCGGCTGAACGTATTCCCGAAGGGGACGAACGGGGTGGTTTCCTTGATATGGTTCAGGATGGCAAGGATGCCATGTGTGAGGCCGTTCAGTCGGATTTGGACATGGCAGATTGTGTCAGCCGGTCCATGGCGGCGAGCACCGTAATACGCAGGTTTGCGTGGTTGCGGAAGTCTGGGTTCGCTCCTGATGTGCAGTCCCGGCTCCTCAACATGCCCTTTGACTGTGAACATCTTTTTGGCAGCAAGGCTGACGAGAGCCCTGAGAGGTTGCAGACCTCCAAAGCTGCAGTGAAGTCGTTGGGCGCTGCAGTTCGCCAACCTCCGCCTTTTCGTCCTAGGGGACAGCAATGGAGGGATGGTTCCTTTCGCTATTACTCGTTCTTCAGTAAAGCGAGAGGAGCTAGCAGTCAAGGAGGCCACCGTAAGAGTGCCAGAGGTGGAAACAAGGGTACTCGAGGTGCCAAGGCCGCTCGGGCAATTGCCTCTTTGCTCTCAGGCAACGCCGCAGCCGCTACCACTCAGTCATGAGGCCAGGTCCCATGGTTCGCTGGTTGGGGGAAGGCTGGCGCAGCATCTTGTAGAGTGGCAAGCCATTACTTCAGATGTGTGGGTTCTGGAGATCATAACCCACGGCTACGGTCTTCCCTTTTCGGCAGAGGCCTCACGACAATCCACCTGGGAACCTCTCTTTGAAGAGTCCGGATCCGTTCCTTGTGCAGGTAATTCAAGCCCTGCTGGAGAAAGGCGCCATAGAACTGGTGCCTGTAGCCGAGAGGAACAAGGGATGGTATTCCCCTTATTTTTTGATTTCGAAGAAAGACGGGGGATTGAGACCCATAATGGACTTGCGCGGTTTGAACACACTCCTCAGGAAGGACAAGTTCAAGATGGTTACTCTCTCTCAAGTCCTCCAGGCCCTTCAACTTCAGGACTGGTTGGTGTCTCTCGACCTCAAAGACGCTTACTTCCATGTGCCGATCCATCCCAAGCACAAGAAGTACCTGAGGTTCGCGGTTGGCGACTCGCACTTTCAGTTTCGGGTCCTGCTGTTCGGATTGACCTTCGCCCTGAGGGTTTTCACCAAGCTCATGGTGGTGGTGGCAGCGCATCTCAGGAAAGGGGGGGGATTCACGTCTACCCCTACCTGGACGATTGGTTGATCAGGGGGAGCTCTCCCGTGCAAGTCCTGGATCATCTGTCCGTCACCTGCCACTCCCTTCACAAGCTGGGCTTCTCCCTCAATTTAAAGAAGTCCCATTTGACACCAATGCAGCGGCTCCAGTACATCGGAGCAGTGCTTGATACGTCCCTGGGGCAGTGTTTTCCTTCCCAGGTGAGGGCTCTTCCCATTCAGCAGATGGTGCACAAGTTTCAACTTGCCCAGAATCTCCCAGCGTCCGAGTTCTTGAGACTGCTCAGGCTCATGGCATCCTGCATTCTTCTGGTGCCAGAGGCTCGTCTGCGGATGAGATCTTTGCAGTGGGCACTCAAGCTCCAGTGGTCTCAGTCCTCTGGCAGGCTGTCGGACCCTGTTCAGGTGCCGCCCTCGGTCGCCCAGGACCTTCTGTGGTGGGCCGTCAAAGGCAATCTGGTTTTGGCTGCCCTGGCCGGAGGTGACGATCGTGACGGACGCATCCCTCACGGGACGGGGAGCTCATGCCAATGAGTTGCCAGTCAGCGGTCGTTGGTCTCCGTCGGAGTCCAGACTCCATATCAATCTGTTGGAGCTGAGGGCCGTCAGGCTAGCCCTGAAGGCTTTTCTGCCGACTGTGCGAGGAAAGAGTGTCCCGATTCTAACGGACAACACGGTGGCCATGCACTACCTCAACAAAAAGGGGGCGGGGGCAGTGTCACTTCCTCTGTGCAGGGAGGCGATGCAGCTCGAGTTCTGGGCCATCCAGCAGGAAGTTTCGATCTCGGCTGTTCATCTGGCTGGAGAAGACAACGAGACGGCGGACGCTCTGAGCAGACAGAGCACGGTCTCTCACGAGTGGGAGCTGGCTCAGGAGATTCTCTTGGAGATCTTCGCCCTTTGGGGGACCTCTCAAGTAGATCTCTTCGTCTCCAGTGTCAACCGGAAGTGCGAAAGGTTTTGCTCGTGGGAATTTCCTCCAAAGGGAGCCTTAGGAGACGCGTTCGTGGTGGAGTGGTCGTTCCCACTGCTGTACGCGTTTCCTCCAGTCCCTGTCATCTCGCAAGTACTGCGGAGGTTACGGAGGTTCGGTTCCCGGATGATCCTCATTGCTCCGGCGTGGGCCCGGAGGACATGGTACCCGGACCTTCTCGACTTGTCCATCTGCCCTCCACGTCGTCTTCCCTACCGAGACGATCTGCTTTCACAGCACGGGGTTCAGGTTCTCTATCCAGAGGTCAGATCCCTCAACCTTCACACTTGGCTTCTGAAAGGTTGAGGTATAAAGATTGGGACCTCCCTGAAGACGTGATGGAGGTGTTGCTCTCGGCCAGCTGGCCGGCAACAAAGTCTCTGTACCGTTGCCGTTGGAGAAAGTTCTGCGACTGGTGCATGGTTAAGAATGTGGATCCTTTTGAGTGTGACATTCCCGTGGTTCTGTCTTTTTTGCTTTCCTTGGCCCACAGGGGCTTGCAAGTGGGGACCATTAAAGGTTACCTGGCGCGCTGTCCATCTTTAAGCGCTCGTCTGAAGAATGTTCCTATTTTAAGATTCCTTTAATTTCTCAGTTTTTGAAAGGGCTCACTAATGTGTTCCCTCCGTCACCTTTTCTGGTGCCCGGTTGGGATTTGAACCTTGTTCTTAAGTTTCTTATGGGTGCTCCGTTTGAGCCTTTACATTCTTGCCCTTTGAGGCTGTTGACTCTGAAAACTGTGTTTTTGGTTGCGATTACTTCCGCTCGCAGAGTGAGTGAGTTACAGGCAGTTTCAGTTAAGCCACCCTTCACTGTGTTTCATAAGGACAGGGTTGTCCTTAGAGTTTGTCCTTCTTTTCTTCCGAAGGTGGTTTCGGAATTTCATTTGAGCCAGAAGGTTGTTCTTCCGGCGTTCTATCCTCCTCCACATCCTGGTAAGGAAGAGGAGAGGCTCCATAGGCTTGATCCTAGGAGAGCGTTGAGCTTTTATATTTCATGCATGTCCCGGGTCAGAGTGGACGATCAACTTTTCATTGGTTACGCTGGAAAGCGTTTGGGACAAGCTGTGACGAAACAGACTTTGTCTCGTTGGATTATTTTAACTATCTCCGAGTGTTACCGCTTGGCGGGTAAGGACCCTCCGGCTGGCTTGCGGGCCCATTCTACCAGGGGAGTGGCTGCGTCTACTGCCCTGCAGAGGGGTGTTCCTATTCGTCACATCTGTGATGCAGCCACCTGGGCTTCAGTACATACTTTTGTACGTCACTTCTCCCTCGATTCCATCAGAGGGCAGGATCTGGCCTTTGGCAAGGCAGTCCTATATTCCGCAATTTGATTGGGCATGCTAAATTTGTGTTCTAAATTCTTTTCCCACCTCCTTGCTTGGTACTGCTTTGGGCGTCTGTCATAGATATGGAATACGTCGGAGGACCCAATCCCCTCGATGAAAAAGTTACTTTCTTACATGGTAACGTTCTTTCGATGGGATGGTCCGACGATGTATTCCATATCGCTCCCTCCCTACCTTCCCCGCTGCAGAATTTCTTTTGCGATTGCAGCTTGCGTTCCGCAAGGCCTTGTGTGTCTGACTGGCAGAAAACTGGTGGCACACGTTCTGGGGAAAAAACTATAACTGAGGCTATGGGCGTCGTGCGTTCTACTTATCACATCGGGTGACGTGGGCCGTCGGAGGAAGTCCTCGGGGACGGCGCATCGACGTCATTGATGCAGGACGCAGACGCCGAAGATTTTCCAAAGCAGCACAGCTGTGGACATTACCCGTCATAGATATGGAATACGTCGTCGGACCATCGCATCGAAAGAACGTTACCAGGTAAGAAAGTAACTTGTTCTTCTTAAGGATAGAAACCTTATATTCTGAGGGATTGGCACACACCACCTTATGTGGAGTGCCAAGGGGATACCTGGTCCCTACTCCATGCTCCTGTAACTTTTAATGTCACATAGACACGGTCTCTTAGTTATAGCTGAAGGCAATGGACGTGTTTAACAACTATTGTGTAATTTTCTACCGCAGGCTATGTCCATAGCCTAGTTAAGCACAATGGTGTCACCCAAGTACTAACTTGGTGGCTCCCCCCTTTTTTTACCATTACTAGCATGGTTGTTTTTTGTCAGCCCTTCTTCTACCATTATGGGAGGGAGAGGCCCGTGTGAGTGTTTTGCCTTTGGTGGGAACTCTTGGGTGTCCTACCCTAGGCTCCAATGGGTCTAGGCAGGCAGGAAGTGGGGGGAGGAGTTTTTCACTCCCCTGCTGTTTGTCTGCCTGAGTGCCTGAATGGAACCAGCTCCCACTGGGGGTCTGGCTGTCCTGAATGCATATCCACCCACCCCTTTGTGTAAATTGCTCAGAGATTTTAGAGGATTGTGCGCTGAAACTGTATAAAAGGTGAGGTTTCTGAGGTGAAAGTGAAGTCGAGCATTGGAAACAGAAGTAACCGAAGAAGAAGATGACCAGAGATGCCTGCAGACCCTTTGCAACACCGTGAAGCGACCATTGCTGTCTTGACCCTGTTTTCTGTGCGACAGAGGAACTCCGAAGAGTACGACTCCTTCCCTTTAACTGGTGGGAACAACCAGTCCCAATACTAACTTTAATCTGAGCCATCTCACGAGGTGCTGTGCCTCTCCAGAGCTGCGGAACAGCAATACCAGGAGACCTCTCACCCAATTTAAGTGCATCATTGTGGAAAGCTGAATCTGTCCAAGTTTTTGCCGAGCTCCAGGTGAACCTCTAGAGAGATAATCCGACCCGTCCAAGTCTCCCTCAACAGAGTGCAGGACTTCAGGAACCGAAGAAGATTGCCCGGGCGAATTGCGTCCTTTGTTGGTGCTGTAGAAAATGCGTCAAAACCGCAGAGTGACCAGAGAAGTTGCTGTAAGCTGTGCAAGAGGTCCTTCCTCGAGACTGCTGCTTAGAGATCCTGTGCATTGTCCTGCCTTTCGTCATCAGACCAAGGAATCCAGATGTTGGGTCCAGGGCTGCCACATCAATGAGAATCCAGCCACGAAGATGTCTTCTAACCAAAGGTACTGTGGGGGGAAAAAGGGATTGCTTACCTTGATCCGAAACTTTTTTTAGTGATGTTATGGTTGCAGTATTTAAGAATTGAGGTCTAGCAGAGTTTGGTGCAAATAATGGCAACTCTTCTATACGTTCGCTGCCATGTTTTTGTTGTCTTATATATTAGTATTCTTGGCATCTATGGACCAGTGTTTTTTGTGTTTACATACCAATATTCTTTGTGCCTACGTGCAAGTGTACTTCCTGTCTTGGTGCATCACGCTTTCATGGTTATATGCAAACAAATGCAATCTACCTGTTGCACTACCCATGTCATACAATCTATTGTACGCTCAGTAATATCTACGTGGCTCTTAGTGTTTTTACTGTTTGCAGACCAGTTCTCAGTTTATATCTTCGGGCATACTCTGAGACGGGTGGGGGTGTGGCCACACCTAGTTCAACCCTCATCCTATTACAGGGGCCCAAATGCTTGTACTCTTTTATCAAAGGCAGCCCTTTTTTCAGGAACCAACTCTTTTCACAACCTGGCATGATGCTGGGTGGTAATACCGTTAATGGCCAGCAATGGGGCTGTGCAAGGGAGGATACAGCCAAACGGCCACTTGAAGACCCTCAATGCTTGGGCCTGCCCCATCAGGCTAGCGGATCGTTACCAGCCCCAACCCTTCCCCCCTGTCCTCCCCCCCCAGGCTATTTAAAGTATGATGTATTCAAATGATTGTATCCACAGTTTCTTCAGGGCTAGCAGAGTTGCGGGGGTGGGGGTGGATCCATGCCATGTAGCTTGGCCTTTATTGCACAGAGCACTCAAATATCTTTTCTTGGGGCCATTTAATAATAAGAGTTGCTGAATGTTCTTCCCAAATGCGAATGGGGGTGTATTTGGCTGTATTGAATAGTCTCCCCCTTTCTATTAACTATCATTGATTAGTTATCTGCTTTGGATATTTGTCTGAAAAATAATTAATTTTATCTTTCTTTCCAAGCATAGTTATTTACTGCGGTTTTGCAGTATTTTCACAATATTTACCAAGCCTGCTATTTCTTACAGTGGCACACATCCTCTTTATGTTCACGCCTTCACTCTATGTCCACACAGTTAATGTTTATGAACACGCACGTGCCCGAACACTCTCACACCTGCCTCCGCGCGCGAGTTTACGATTTGTTCGCTCACACTCCATTTATTGTCAGTTTCCACCCTCTAAATCTCTTTACTCACTTAAGCCCCTCTTCATCCGTTTTGTCTGGTTAGTGTCTCTAAACACTCTTTTTTTCCCTGCCCTCTCCCACCCTTCTCGCTCGCCATTCCCTCTCAAAAACAGGCGCCTTCTTTTCATTCTCTGACTCTTTCGTTCTCTTTTCCCACTTATTCTTTCTCGATTCACACACTCTCCATTCAATCTCTCTAGTCTAGCTAGACGCACACTCAATTCTTTTTCTCTCGTCAGCCCTCTGTGTGAGTTCTTCTTTACCTCGCGCCTTCTCCATTCACAAACTCTGCCTTTCTCTTCTCGTCCACACTTTCTCTGACCCTCTCCCCATTCGCGCTCTGGTTTACGCTCCCTCCCACTTCCTTCATCACTCCTTTCATTCGCGCGTTCTCTTCCTTCACCCTCTGACTGCACACACGCCCCAGCCTCGGAGTTGCAGTGTTTGCCCGGCAGCTCCTTGCTAATTAATTCCAAGCCCGTGTTTGCTAATCCCGCCAGTCCTTAGTCACATCCGCTGTGTTTACGGGTAGGAGGCTGCACATGGGTGCAGTGAGGCTGGCAGAGAGATGGGGGCGAGTGGCGCGAAGCACACGGCGAACGATGGGATAAGGAGTATGCTGGGCTGGCTTGGGCTGTAGAATACACAGGGAAAGCAAAGGGCCACATAAAGAAAGGGGGTGTGGGGCTGCTGCGGCAGGACATGTGGGGGAATAAGCCAAGCACTTAGATGTGTGCAGCCTGCAGACTTGGCTCATCCCTTAAGCCTTATGAGGATGTTAACTTGGATGCCATCACACTGTTCATTAACAGCAATTAATAGTGTTTAAAAGTGAAGGTATCCGACGGGCTATGTTATAGTCCTGTGATGGGGAGGTTACCTACATGAAATAATAGAGATGTCTGTGTGGGCGTTTCTTTATTCAAAATAGCACATTACAACATGTTCTCCCCCAGCTTCTCTCTCCAGCAAGCCTTCATGGCTTTACCACAGTTGCCTCTGTGAGCCAAGCAAGCTAAGGAATGGTACACTTGCCATGAGTTGGCTCGCTAACACCGGAGTCTAGGCATAGGAGCAGGCACGATCTTCAAGATGGCCTGTTAACATGGAGAGCCATCGATCCAGGGATAGACTGAAAACCAAAACAGACCCTGAAATAATGTTCAGTGGGCCCATATTACACATTTTCAGCAAGTGCGGCACTTTTCCTATGAGACCATTTGGAAATCAAATAGGTTAACACACATAATAGGCCTAGGGTGCAGAGGCAGTCTGGGAAATCACCACCCCTGCATCGATAGCAACATCTCAGTGTCTAGCATACCATCCCATTCTCTGGAGGTCCAAGTAAGGTTTTCAAGAAGAAGCAAACACTTAGCCAATCTCAAGAAAGGTCAAACTCTATCCCTGTTACTGGCAGGGGTGGACTCGGTGCCAAAAGTGGCACTTGTAATGTTTTTTCAAAGTGCCACCATATTACACCATGTGAGTAAGCCCAACCCCTCTAAGTAGGGTTGTTAATGGGAGGGACTTCTCTCATAAGAAAATGTGAAAAAATATTGTGTCCAAATAGTGAATTTTAAAGCACATTTGACCTTTATATAGGGATTAAAAAGAAATTAAACATAAAAACGGTCATAGAAAATGTGGTCAGCGCAAGTAACATACTGGAATATCTGTAACAAATTCTTCATAGGGGGTGTGGAGGATGAGGAAATATGGAAGAAAAGGTGTGGGGTGCATAGGAGGGAGGGTAAGAGGAGCAGAAAACCAGGGTATCCACACGATAGAGGCCCGTGATGAAGAGGTTCACTGGGAAATCATCTGAGTTCTGGGGTGAACCGAGATTTCTCCTCGACACACAAATAACATATCCCTGAAACCCTATTTCGGGGAAAGGGGGAGAATGGCAGCAGCCTGACTGTGCACTGTGGACAAGAGGAGCGGTTGGTCCAGCCGGCAACACACAGCGAGCTGCGCTGCCAGCATGGAGAGAGGAAAAACGCTTATCAGCTGCAGGAAAAAGGCTTCAGCCTCCCTCACAACTGAATAGCAGCACAGCTGAAATAGCACAGTGGTAGAATTGTTCACTCCCGTGTAAAGACATGGGTTCAGTCCCCCATTAAGGACTGTGGGCAAACTGAATTTAAATTAATGTTATTGTGATTTGTACTGTGCATCGCTGTAATTTTCATGCTCTCAAGGTGCTCTGGCAGATGTGAAAATGAAGGGGCATTGTTCGTTAGTGGGATTGAGAGGGAAAAGGCAAGGGAGCTTTGATATGCTGTTGGTTGCTTCATTTCAGAAAATCCGGTCACTGTGTGCTTGTTTGGTTTTAGTTGCTTGACGTAGTGTGGCGTTTGGTGATGGTGAAAGGTTGTATATGGATGGTTTATGAGAGTTTGGTTTAGTGTCCTGTTGGGGGTTGTAGAGTGACTGTAGTTTCCAGTGTTTTTTTTTTTGTGTGTGCGCGTCTGAGGTATTTGTGTTGTTTGTTCAGTGTTCGAGGGTGGGTATGCAGAGTTTTGGAGGGTATGCAAAGTATTCTTTTTTAGTAGGGTTAGTTTGCAGTCGTCTGGGTCCTTTTCTGCAAGTTTGGTCGAGCTGTCTGGTTGATATTATAACATGGCGCGTTGCAGTCTGATCCTTTCTTTCTTTGGATGAGTCTGAGGAGCAGTCTTGCTGCAGCATTCTGTATTCATTGTCGTTTTTTCATAAGGTATTCTGGCATTCCGAGACAGATGTTGTTGGCGTAGACTATTCTTGACATGACGAGAGAGATGACAGCGAGTGTTCTGTGTTGGAAGGTGAAGAAGGGGAGTATCTTCTTGATTGTGTGTAAGTGGAAGAAGCATTTCTTAACTACTGCATTAATTTGCTGTTGTGTTATTTTGTTGTCCATTAATATCCCAAGATTTTTTACGACTTTGGATGGTTCTAGTTGGTTTCCCAGTTCAGTAGGCTATGGAATGTGGTGTTGGTTCGACGGGTCATTGGGCACGATCAGGATTTCTGTTTTGTCTGGATCGAATTTAAGGCTGTTGGTGCTCACCCAATTATATATTTCTGTGAGGCAGTTGTTGAGGGTCTGGTCTTGTTCTTTGCTAGCGTTCATTTTGTAGATGATTTGAGTGTCGTATGTGTAGTTGTAGCATATGAGGCTGTGTTTTTTGATGGGGTTAATCAGGGGCTCATGTAGATGTTGAAAAGCAGTGGCGAGGGTGATGAGTGTTGTGGGACGCCACACGTTGTTTTGCAAGGTGTTGACTTGAATGGTGCTATCCAAGTTGTTTCTGTTTTTACTGTCATGAAAGATTTTAGCTAGAGGAATGCTGTATTGCCGATTCCAATGTCTTCAAGTCTTTTGATGAGTGTTTCGTGGTAGACTGTTGAAGGCTGCCGATATATTGAGCAGTATTAGTGCAGATTAGGCGTTGGAGTCGGCGTTGGTTTGTAGATCATCCCATATAGATAGTAAAGATGTTTCGGTTACTCTTATGGGTCCGTAACCTACTTGTCCCTGGTCTAGTATCTGATTGTTTTCTACATGTTCCAGGATTTGTTCGTAGATGTGGCTTTCTAGTTGCTTCGTCGGGTATGGGATGCTGAAGATTGGTTGGTAGTTGGTTAGGTCTTCCATGTTTCCCAGTGGGTATTTAAGGAGTGGGTTGATGCATGCCAATTTGAAAGCTCTTGGCACCGTCCTGTTGCTAGTGAGTGGTGCAAGAGGGTGAGGACATATTCTGCCAGTGTTTTCTCAGTGAGGGTAGTATTGTATAGTCTGGTCGACAGTGGTCTGCTAGAGAACCAGCTCTGTTGCTTTTGCTCACTAGCTCGTTCAATATTTATGTCGAGATTGGTGGGAGGTGGTTTAATGTAGTAGGCGGCTACAGTATTGGCTGGTTAAGGGGGTTGTTGGAGATTCTAGGCATGCTCTTAATGACTTGCTGGATGTTTGCGATTTTGTTTTTGAAGGGGTCTGCAAGGTCATCGCATAGTCCTTTTGATGGGGTTAGTTTGTTGTTGCATGCTGTTGGGTTTCTTATCTTGTTGATGTTTAACAACTTTTTCTGGGTGTTCCTTGAGTTTGTGATCCATTCGTTGTAGATTGTCTTTCTTGCTTTGAGTAGTTCAGCTTCGTATACTCGTATCTTTCTTTGGTATGCCATTATTTATTAATTATTCCAGTTGGTCGTAGTTTTTCCTCCATTCTTGTTCTGGTTACTGGTTAGTTTCTTTCAGTGCTTTGAAGCAGGGTGTGAACCATCTTCCCATTCTTTTCTTTAGAGAAAGGGGGTGAATGGATATTCTCGTGCAATGTCATCCAATGTTTTCGTGATCCATTTTTAGATTGTGTGAGTTCTTTCTTCTGTGCTGGTTGCGTTTAGAACAGAAATTGACAGTTATGTGGCTTCCAGTCTTGTGTGTAGGTCCAAACTGTTAGTGGATTTCTAGTTTCTTTTCAGAATTGGAGGCTTTTTTGGGGAGGTTAGCTAGTATCCGTGTTCGCGGGTCGATCACAAAGGGTATAATGAGGTGGTTGCTACAGAGGATTTGCATTGGTGGTTCAGTTGTTACCAGGTTTTTGTTGCAGAATATTGCATCTAACATGTGGCCTGCTGTGTCACTTCTTTCACCAGATGTAAATGGATTGTTGCAAGATGATTTGTTAGTTTTGTGTGAGTCGTTTTCTTCTTCGAACCATGTGTTGAAATCTTCCATTATGATCAGGTGATCATGTTTAATGGCGATGGTGGTGTCCACAAATGTGTCTGGGAAAGTAGGGTTGTATGTCGGTCGCCTGTAGATAAGTAGGAATGCTAGGTTGGTTGTGTGATCTACGGCTAAGTGCAGGTGGAGTAATTAGCAGTTTGGGATGTTTAGTGGTGGTGCCGTTGTTATTTTTAGCTGGTCCTTGGTTGCTGCAGCAAGACCTCCTCGTTTTTCCTTCTGGTTGGCTTGTTTAAATTTGAAGTTGTTGGGTAGGGAATCGTATGCTGTTACTTTGAAGTTTTGAGTTAGCCATGTTTCAGTGAGGAATAGCATGTCTGCACCCACCGTCACCTCATCGCTTAGCAGCTCATATATTTCTGTTGTTGTGCGACATTGATCTGGCTTTGACTAGGTTGCAGTGTATCTTTTTATTTTCTGCGGTTTGTTTGATCTTTGGCGGTGGAGTTGGGAAATTGAGTTGATATTGAATCAGTTTTCCATCATCTTGTGCATTCAGTTCTGTTTGTTTATTCGTTGAGTAGTTCAGCAAGGTTGCATCTTGAATTGATGTTTTCTTCAGGGTTGTCTGTCTGCTCACGTTGATGTCTGCTCACGTTGATGATTCATTGTGTCTTGCCAATCTTCTATGACAAAGAGCGTATTGGGGTTGTTTCTTTTGAATTGGATTCTGTGGGTTTCCCGCCCGTCCGTTGGGCTTCCGGTTATGTGCTGTGGTTCTTGTGGTTAGATGGTTGTCCGAGTGGGTGGTAAATTGATTGTTAGTGCGACAAGTAGAGTGATTTTGGTCTTGTTTCGGCAAAGGGTCTCATTTGTGGTGAACGGGTAGGTATGTTATCTCTTTGTTAAAGGTTGGTTCCCTGGTATGGTGTTTGGGATTGTTCCCATTGATTTATTCGGTTTTGGTTATTCCTTGTGTGTCAGTCTTTCCTGGCGCAGTGCATTCTGTGGTTGGGGTTTAACCCAGGGGGCGGCAGCTGTCCCTGGGAGTGAGGGCTTTACCCGGGGGAGAGGGCTGTCCCACAGGGCTGAGCTATCCCAGGGGTGTGGACTATCCCAGAGTCTGAGCTGTCCTGTGGCTTTCAGTGTTTCAGGGCAGAGTTATTTTAGGAGTAAGGCTATTCCTGCGGGGGAGCGATTCCAGGGTGGAGCCATTCCCTGGCTGGATTATTTTCCAGAGCTGGATTTCTGAGTGGTGAGTTCTTACTGTGTTAGGTTTCCTGGTTGTGAGTTCACGTAGTGATGGTCCCTTGTATAGGTGAGTGTCAAAGTGATTTTAGCTTCCCGATGGTTTGGCCTTCCCTTTATGGGGTCCTGTATAGTTATCAGCTTCACAGTGGCAAAGGCCTTTCTGTGTTGGTTGAATTTCAGTCTCAGAGTCTTGTGGGGCTTTTAGAGCCCAGGTTGCTGGAGTTTTGTAGTTGGATCAGGTTTAGTGTCGACTGTCTCTCTGTGGTGGTTGTAGAGCAGTGGTCTTCAAACTTTTTTGGCTCGGGCCCCCCCTGAGCCAAGTTTAGGCAGGCCGGGCCCCCCTAAAAGTGCTGGATGGACAGTATGTAGAAATCGCTATGAACTTTTGCGTGCCGTCACCGCACCCTACTCCCAGTTCAGACCCTGGGCTCTCCCCCACCCTACTCCCACCACTATCCCAGTGCTGCCGCCCATCCTGCTCCCACCACAGTCCCATAACACAAACATACACACATCCATACACATTTAAATAAAAAATAAATCGCCATAAACGTACCTTCTGCAGGGGCCTGCGCGTGGTTGCTATAATGCCCCGCTCCAGGTTGCTCTGCCCGTATGTGCGAGGAGGCGCAGCAGCACCCCCGCGCACATACATACATGCAGTGCCCCAGCCAGCATTTCCAATGAGCTATGCAAGGCTGGCGAAGCAAAACACCCCCAACGTTGCATGTGTCAGTGGTCATGTGCGGCTGGGGAAATTAACTGTCAAAGGCAAACAGTGTTTCCCTTTGACAGTTCAGCTGGCCCAGGAGCACTCCCTCAGCTGGATAAAGCAGCTGAGGGAGTGCTCAGTGTTTCACTGCGCTGGCTCCTCGGCTCCTCCATAATGGGTGAGGTGGCCAGTGGGTGGATGCCTCCTCACCCATTATGATGAGTCGGGAGGCTTGGACTGGCCTATAGGGCAATAGGGCGATGACTGTACCAAAAATGCAAAATGCTAGTGTAGGCCAATCAAAATGGGCCACTTTTTTGGCCAATGTGGGCCAGTTTGAGGAGCTGCTTCACTATGCAGCTAGCAGTTTTGACCATTGTTGCTGAATAAATATTCTTTAAATATCACAATTTGTTTACATTTGAATAAAAAACAACCCCTTGGGTACTATTCAGTCTGTGACTAAAGGACTGAATATCCATTTGCACCTGCTGGCCATGTTTTCATTGGCGCCTAAGACCGTTTTATGGTCCATGTGATCTTCCCCCTCCCATTTCCTCCAATCTAAAAAAAAAAAAAAAAAGATTTTTTTTTTTTGTAATTTTTTTTTTTTTTTTACACATTTCATGCTGGGCTCTGGTACCCCACAGTTTGAAGACCTTTGCTGTAGAGTCTCACTGTGCTTTGGAATTCCAGCTTGTTAGGGTTTTCTAGTGGCATCTGGCTCACAGTTGCGAAAGCCTCACTGTGGAGTTGTATCTTAGTCTCTGGACTTCGTGGTGCTTGGGAACTCCAGTTTTACAATGGTAGTATTTGAGGCAGGGGTTGAAGGTGTCCCGAATTAATAGTGGGAGGTTCGGAGTATTGGAGTTAAAAATGTATTCGTATTGTAGTTGCAAAATCAGTTCGTCAGAATGCAAGTGTGGCAAACTACAGGCATTGGCCAGACTTAATGAAATAAGTACACCACCCCCAAAGACGTGGTGAAATAAAATAAAACATTATTTCACAAAGCAGGGGGAACACACAGAGCCATGCCTACCACCTACCCAGTAGGAGCAAACCAGATAAATTGGAGAAAAAACCTTTTATAGGAAGGGTAATTGAAACTCTTAATTCACTCAATCGATATTCAAACTGACCAATAGGGGACAAACTACTTTGGGAGGCCTATCATGTAAGCAGTACTTACATCAATGGTGAAGCTGGGCAGTTCAGCCTATTGGTAGTTGGCTAGTGGAGAAAGGACCGTATAAAAGGAGAGACAGATCAGTTGAAACTTGTCTTAGCTGGGGACTGGTTCCCTGTCTCTGGGAAAACAGAGGAGAAGAAGCCTAAAGCAGGGGAAGAAAGGCTGCCTCGTGCCTGGTCGCTATCCTGCTGTGCTGAAGTGGTGGAGAGGCCTGAAGCAGGGGAAGGAAGGATACCTTCTGCTTGGAGCTACTCTGCTGTGCTGAAGAGGGAAACCTGAGGGAGCCCAGCTGAACCCAGTGGGGGAGAAGAGGCCCGTACCCCTCTGATCCAGGAGCCCAGAGGAGCTGGAAGAAAGGCAGCATGTGCTAGCTTATGGATGGGGCTAGGCAACTGTAAGTTCCCCTGTGGAAGAGGGACTGTGGGCAGCCCGACTACTCCTGGAGGGGAAGAGGCGAGAAGGGTTGAGCCCATTTTCGAAGGAGTTGCTTTAGAGACTCACCCCCTTGCTCTGAGTTTGATACCCCATGAGAGGGTGTGAGAGTGAAGATACCCCAAGAGAGGGGAACAAGAGTCAAGAGACTCCAGGAAAGGTGGGGGAGCTAAGAAACCCTGGAACAGGGATAAAAGAGAAATACCGTGAGTGGAGCGAAAGAGTGTGAAACCCTAGAGTGGAAAAGAAATTCCCTAACCTCTGTCTTCCCCCACCCAGAGTGGGATAAACAAGTGTAAACGGCACCCAGAGGTGTTGGGAGAAAGAGAGACTGAGATATCCCTAGTAAGATTTTATTCGGGGCTATGTTTAAAACATTTAGCAATTGCAGCTGCACCTGAAGAATCTTCTATCCAGGGGAGAAAAACCTGGAACAGAAGTAGTCAACATTCTTTTTGGTTGTTAAACCCTTTAGGTTCGTGTGTTAGTTTCTATGAATGTAGTAGGTTAGTATAGGATTTGGACTCTGGGCTTTGTTTGATTCATCCTGACCGAAATACCCTTTCCTTGAACATTTGAGTTTTAGAAGAGGGAACTTATCACTTAGAGTTAATTTTGATTATTCTAGTTAATTATTTTCTTTGAAGCTGGCCAAGCGGTCAGACTAATTGTAAGAGAAGGTAATAAAGGTCCATGAACATGATGTCCCAGAGTCTGAGTCCTACTTCTGTTCCCTGTCGGCCAGTCCATCCCTGGCTACTGTGATTTATACCATACTTTTCATGCTTTGCGACACTCTAAAAACAACCCCCTGAAAAATAGATTTTCTTATGCATGCTTGTCTCTTTACAGTTCATCCTAATATTTTGCAACTAGTCATACCATTTGGACCATGCTCCTTCTGCCCATATTTCCTCTGCCCTTTTCACCTGATCCCATATCTACCCCTACCTCTCTTATCCCCCTAATTGCAATTCCTCATGTAAGGAAGGCATGGTATTGAAGTAAGACACACAAGTGACCACAGTTGAAGGGTGTTGATTGAACTTTCACCAGGGGGTGATAAACGCCCATCTAAACCTAAATCCATAGATGGGAGCAAGCTACGACCATCAAATAATAATAATGCAGTCCTAGTGGAGCCTTGTCAAAATAAAAGGGCCTATACTAAAAACAATCTAATGCCAATCCTTACCACTAATTTACACATAGTGTGGGGTAATGTTCATGAAAAAGAAAGAAGTGTTCACAAAATGATAAGTCAGGATGTTCGGGCCATTGGCCTCCCTTCCCAGCGTTTTTAGCACGGGGCAAGGCAGTTCACTCGAACCAAGCACACACTCTGGCTTCTTCGACACAAGGATATAGTTCTATTTCCAGTATCTCGGCCTTCTGTGCCCAAGTCTCTTTTCTCATCAAAGTCTCTTGATTCAGATGGCCTGATGTAGAAAACAAAAATAAAAAGCTCTTTTCTTCTTACAATTTTCTAATTGGGGTGTTTTACCCCAGATCCCCCTCAGCCGGGCTCAGAACCCTTCTTTGTATTCAATTGGTCTCCTTCAGTGGGGCTCAGACCAATTGCAGTTCACTTTACACTTGTCGAAGTTATTCAATTTGCACGGGATTTAACTTGACACGTCGCAGGACCACTTGGATACAAAGTTCCTTTTTGCAATATGGTTGCCATTCAGTTGGATACCTAACAGAGACCTTCGAATGAGCACCCATGTGGCGCCGGACCACTATGTACACGGAATCTTACTAGCCCTTTCAAAGTACACTCCTTTGTACTTTGAAAGTACTCCTTTGGTTTCCACTTGTTTGCGCTGCTCATCACATGCGCTTCAAACACTGTCCTTTGTGGATTTCTTCATATAATGTTGCCGCTTGCAACCTTGGTTCAAACATAAGCTGATTTCGTATCAGTCTCTCCAACTCAACGGCTGTGCTTCTTTTACTGGTGCAGCTTTGTTGTAGGAGCCAAGGACAACACCATGGTGGCAATCGCTCCTCCCTGCTTGGGTTATCGACACAGGAGCGCCCCGGATACCTTTGATGCACATTGTAGGTTTGTCTAGCTTCAGTTCCCGTTTTTTAGGCTTCTCACTTTCCAAGGTTCGTGAAAGTTTCTAGAGGTGAAGGGCACTTCCCTCCTTGCAACCCTCTCCTGTCTCACTGCCTTTCTTCTTGTGTTAAACTGCCATCTTGAAACTGCTGTTTCCTCGTGGGCTTTTCCTCGCTCAGAGTGTGCTTTCGTGCTCCACGTTTTATCTGTATGATGGGAGTCAGGTGTGTGTATGTAATGATCAGTAATTGCCTGACCTTGCCTCACCATGGTATTGGGACATGGTAGGTATACGGCTCTGGTGTTTGTCCATTGTCGCTCACGGTGAACTGTCCGGGAGAAAGTGTTTCTAGGTATCCTGCCTGGTAGGATGGGGGAAAAGGTGTTACAGGAAAGGGGATGCCGCGTCTCACCCTTCGGTGTCCTACTTACACTCCTGAAGACCCCTCATCCAGGTGATCCTCACGCACTGGTCCACTCCCAGAAACTGGATCCAAAAGCGATGGCCGTCTCCTGGCCGTCTGGATGACAGATCCCCGGGGACTAGCTGGTGAGACACCTTCAGGTTTCTCATACTCATCATGGCTCTTAAGTGAAAGGCTGACTGTACCTACATGAAGATCAGCACTAAAGATGAAGCTGATGTGCAATGACACACCCCTTTCTATCACTCCCAAGTTAAGTGATAAAGGATATGCTATTTTCAGACAAGAGTGAGAAGCTCCCCAACCAGTCTGTCATTTGTTCGTTCTACTCCTCCATGCTCCAACCCAACCCCTGTCCACCATACCATTAGGATGATGCCCTGGGGATGGGATCAGAGCATGTTGCACAGCACCATTAGCTTAAAGCATATTGGGACTGTCTCTAATTTTACAGCAAAATTAGGCCTAAAATTAAATAGAATGTGTAAGGCCTTCTGACAGAGTGAGAGAGAGAGTGCCTCCCGTCATGTATGGCAACACGTAACGGCTTTCCACTGCCAGATTATTCATTCAATGAAGTGAACTCCGGAGAGTCCACACAATGGGCATTGGCTGTCCAGTTTGGGCTGGCTTTAAAAATGATATTAACATACCTCTTTCCAGATGTCTTTAATGGATCCAGGGTTTATCTTCAAAGAGACATTTTTATTTTCCCATGGGCTCATAAAAACTGCATTAGCCCAACAGGTCAAGGGGGGGAAAGGGTGACTGTGCTCTGTGTGCACAGCAAACATTCTGCTCTGAGTCCTTAAAGGGAAGTTTGTCTAATTTTTGTTAGCCAAACAAAAAACGCCTGATCTGAATATATACATAGATGGCATAGGAAAGGGGAGTATTTGGGTGATGTGCCATCACTGCCACCTGGTGGAAATATCAGAAATTGCACTCTAGAAAACCTAATTCATTAACATGAGAGAAATCTCATATTAAAATCGGAAATCACTCCATTGATTGGTGCATCGTAACGAAAGCTCCAATTCAGACAGTTTGCAGATAAGAGTAACCTCTAGCAGAATGTCATAAAAAGTATACCGTAGTATACCGTGCCATGTTTTGAAATGCCCAAAAATTTGTATAATTGTCAAATTCCATTGCACAATTTTTTATTGATGTCTCAAAATGTGCACCGGCTTGCAGAATCGTGCATATTTTAGGCAGAAATTAGAGCTTAAAAACAAAATCGGCATCTCTTCAACAGGAGCAGTTTTTCCCCTTCCACCTTTTCTAGTCATGTGGCTGCCCCCAAGTGGACTTAGAGAGCTATAAAACTTGCATGCACACTGAGAGAGAATGTGGGGAAATGAAGATTAAGGAACCAACTGGATTTATGGAACTGTCCTATTTTGGAAGGACTGACACTATGCACATAGTAGTTCAGCCTGTAGAAGGAAGGCCAGTCTGTGCTTAGAAATTGGGTTCCAGATAGCCACTTGAAAAGGGGGTTTACTTAAGTAATGATCAGACGGACTGATTTTCCAGCTGATAATTCAGAATGCGAATTCTGATTCTAGATGGGGTTGTGAATCATTCTGGACCAGTTACACTTAAAACATCACCTTCTGATGGAAAGCTTCAAAAGGTTTGCATCAGCAGAAATCCTAGTCACGCTGCAGGAGGGGAATTGGTTGTGTGCTGTAGACTTGCAGGGCACATAATGTGCATTCTAATTTTGCATACACATCAAATGTTCCTCAGATTTGCCCTGACCAGTCAATTAAAGTTGATAGTCTCGCCCCTTTGCCTGAGCTCAGCCCAGAGTTTCTTTACAAAGGAAAAGGCAGCAGTGATGGCCT
Organism: Ambystoma mexicanum; assembly: GCF_040938575.1. NCBI lineage: Eukaryota > Metazoa > Chordata > Amphibia > Caudata > Ambystomatidae > Ambystoma > Ambystoma mexicanum. The sequence continues at coordinate 1,560,831,025 of NC_090932.1, forward strand.
ACCTTCACTAGAATAGGCTCCACATTTGCCCTTATCTGGTCAACTGGTTCATTTGGGAACGAGACCCCCAAAGGGTCACCTGCTCCCAGCTAACCCCCCGGCCCCCTCTTCAACCTCTCTCTCTCTCTCCAAAGTAGAAACTGTCCTACCTATCCCTAAGAAGTGTCTGGTTGAATCCGAAAAACCTGCCAACTATTGACCTGTCTCTCGATTCGCCCACTTTTCTAAAATCCTTGAACAACTTGTGTTGAATAGGATTTGAAAAGGATCATCTTCTCCTGGACTCTTCAGGACATCTGAGACCCTCCCTAATCTGGATTTCCTGCAGTCTTTCAACCGCATTGTCTCTCACCCACATATCTAACTTTCTGACCTCTGTAAACTATCCTCTATTCTTAGACATACTGCACCTCTGTCTTCTATGGACCCACACCATCCTTGGGTTCCAGGTTCTTTGCTCTTGACTGGGTTTGCTCCAACTGTACCCATAGGTTCTTCCCCATCTTGTGGAACATCAGGCTCTGGGCTTGTCCCTCCTCCCGGACAGTCCGTGCCCCTGATTGGTTGGCCTGGAATCACCCACAACACCGGGCCTACGGCATGGAATCCGCCCGTGAGCTGGCTTATTCCCACTTTTCCCCGGCATAGCTGAGTCCCCCTGCAGGCCCTCGACACCCAGCACCCCATTTCAGGCCAACATCGTGTTCACAGAACACGTGGAGCGCGGCCTTGCAGCGCGCCACAGCCGTATTCAGGCTCTGGGCTTGTCCCGCCTCCCGGACGGTCCGTGCCCCTGATTGGTTGGCCTGGAATCACCCACAACACCGGGCCTACGGCGTGGAATCCGCCGTGAGCTGGATCATTCCCACTTTTCCCCGACATAGGTGAGTCCCCCTGCAGGCCCTCGACACCCAGCACCCCGTTTCAGGCCAACATCGTGTTCACAGAACACGTGGAGCGCGGCCTTGCAGCGCGCCACAGCCGTATTCAGGCTCTGGGCTTGTCCCGCCTCCCAGACGGTCCGTGCCCCTGATTGGTTGGCCTGGAATCACCCACAACACTGGGCCTACCGCGTGGAATCCGCCCTCTGCATATAGCTCAGTAGGGCAGGCAGCCCCCTGCCTGGCAGCCCCTGCGGCTAAGGACCCAAGGCAAAGGGCGGCTCCTGCATTGGCGGCCCCAAGATGTGTCTGCCGGTGTCAGCAGGGGAAGTCAACAGACACCAACAAAAACTGTAAGTGTGGCACGGGTGGGGTGTAGAGCAATTACTCTACTCCAAAAGCCCTTGCCACTCTACCTTACCTTTTGACTTTGTAGATTGCCATAGCCTCACACCATGCACACTTAGAGAGATTTGTGACCACCAGCCTAAATCTACTCAAGGCTGACTGGACTGTAAATGTTGCCTGCATTACATACTAACCTAACTACTTGCGAATGTTAGCATGTATCCCACGTAGATGGAATTCTCAATTTTAGCTTGCGTCACATCTAGACAGGATTATGAATGTTAGCATGTACCACACTTAGATGGAATTCTTGACTTTAGCCTGCGTCGCATCTAGATAGAAATGTGAATGTTAGCATGCGCCACACTTAGATGAAACTGTTAATGGTGACAAGTGCAACACCCGAATGGAATCATGATCACTAGCCTTCCTCACATCTAAACAGAATTTTGAAATTAGCAAGCGCCAGACACTACTGAGGCTGCCAACAGCAAATCACTGCTCTCTTGCACTTTTCCAGCTTATTCCCACTAACTCACCCCCCCCTCCCTCTTTCAGAGCCGCCAGAGCGCCAGGGGACCACTCCAGTGGTGATAGTGTGCGGTACAAATATCCTTTAACATTAACACGTCTACCTTTGATCCAGTGACCACCCGGCTGGTGTCCCCTAAGTTTCTTGCCAGGGCCTTTACTATTCACACTCTATCCTTCCTTCCATGGTCAACTGATCTCATCCTTTGTGTTCTTCTACCACCTCTTTTCGGAGGACATGCATATCATTTCCTTCCCCACATTTACTCCCAGTCTCTGTTCGCATATGCACTTGTCTGTCTCGGTGGCACATTGCTGTTTTATGTTTTATTCCTCCAAGACTAAGTAATTACCTTCCTACCCCAATATACCCCTCGTGCCCCAATCTAATTTTCACCTGATTTACACACTCGTGCCTGGAAGTTCCTCTTTCGCAGTTGCCATTAACCTTCACCACTTCTACCTCAATGGTAGCCTAGATTAATCTTCATAAAACATCAGAAAGATATGCCTACTTTCCACCAACAGCTGTACCAAAACCCTTTTACTGATCTTGGGTCTAAGCTGTGTTGATTACTGCACTAGCCGCCTCCTCTACCGTTTCCTGTATTCCCCCTTGCATAATAATGTGTTTAATGCCACCACCTCTACAACTTTCCCTGCTCTCTTTATCTTCCAAACACCGACTTCATACATGCTGGCTCTTTATGGAAAAAACATTCCTACTCCTTGGTTTCATAACCCTGTATGAGCTTGCATCCCCCTACCCTGCCAATACTAATCTACTACTGTACTCCATGCATTCTCCGCTCTTGTAAATTCACTAATTGCTCCATTCATTGGCCAACCTGTGCTTCCTCTCAATTCAGGTCCTGCTCCCTTATCGCTCTGCACCAGTGGAACTCTGTTCTTCCCTATATTGAAAATGCTACTACTATACACTCCTTCAATTCTGCAGAAAGGCTCCACATGCTAAATCTTAAAAGATCACCTTCACTCATTCCCACATTACTGTATCTGACTTAAACGCCATTGCAAATTCTCCCCTCTATATATTCACTCCCCTCGGTCTACTGTTTGTCATTTGTCTGCTGTGTTACTGGTTTTGGTACCATTTACACCCCATCATGCCCACATAAGTTACGCACCAACATTCTTGCTAATGTATGGCACCTGATTCAGGATTGCCTTATTTACTGTTCTCTTTTGTAGGTGTTTCTAGACAAAACACCCTCAATAAAATACTTTATAATGTGTCCCTGCACATTACCTGAAACTATTATTTTCACTAGGTCTTTCCATACACTTTAAAAAATCATCCCCTCAACCTAAAATCTTCAATGCATTGTGTTAATATAGCACTTCAAAGCCAGCAGAATGTTATTTGAATGGTACAGAATCCAAACTGTTGATTCCATCTGCAGTTCATTGTGTGGCATCCCAAAGGCCACTGCTCTTATGTTCTAGAGGATGTTGGCTACCTTTGTGTAATGAGTGCCTTACACCAGAGCGCACATCAGAGATGCAGCTCTGCTTGGTGGCAAATTGGGTTGTAGAGTCCCAGTATCAATCTATTTTGATTCCAGTCCCACACATTGTAATCGTATTTCTGATGCTTGTATCTGCTTAGATTCACATGCGCCCACCCTTCCTCCCCTGGGAGAAGGTGCATTGATGTTATATAAGCTTTCTGTATATATCTGCTTGGATACAACTGTACTCGCACAACACTCCATGAAACCTCATGTCAGAACAAAACAATATGAGGCAACCTCGACGTGTGAGGGATCATGGGTACAGTGGACGTCACATTAGGGATAGTATTACTGCCACGCCCTGTCGATGTCCCTTTTCGAATTTCGAAAACAACTGTAATACTCTGCAGCTTCCACTAGATGTCGGCCTATGCATAGCATGTGAATTTTAGCCGATACAAGCATCAGAAGTACGATTACGGTGAGTATAATGTTTTAGCTTGTTATACTTGAAATCTTTTTTTTTTTTATCACTTGAAAGTTGATTTTTACCTTTATTTTAACCCTGCATATTTTGTCTCTGCAACCTTTGAGGTTTGTTGTATGCATTATTGTGTAAAGTTTTATGGCTGATGTTATTTTGGCCAAAGTAATCTTGAACTTGGGTTGAATCTACAGGTGGATTCTCTCCACAGGAAATTGACTCACCTCACAAAAATGGTAGCTCTGTCAGAAGTTAAAGCAGACCTGTTGGCAATTCAGGACAGAAAGAAGTCCCACTGTATGTATTAGTGAGGGTTTTACGCCACAAGTTGCTGGTAGGCAATTCTGTGCTTACATGGGACAGTACGGACCACATATGCATTTCCTCCACTCCCTCTGATTGCAAAAGTGCTGCACAAGTTGGGCGCAATATGGGTTACTGTTAGGAAAGATCTCTTTTTGCAACTTTACTTCCCAAGTTCCCATGGACCCCCAATCTATTTGCTCTGTTTTTGAACCTGTTCTGAATTTTTTAAAATAATTAAAGCGGTGGCCACCAGGGGGCGCGCAGGCAATGGCTGCCTGAACGTACTGCTCTCCCTGAAGCCAGGCGTCTAGAGGGAATTGAGCCCCGCCCGAGACCCCCCTGGCGGGCCCAACGTGGTGATTGGGACGGGTGAACCCTCTGGGCACCCTGTGAGAGCAGGAGCAGAGCCCGACGACCCCAGGGTTCCCGAGATCGGGACCAGCAGGAGAAGGCGCGGCCTGGGCGGCCCCGACACCAGAGGAGAGACGAGGCCTTCCCGCACTGGCAAGAGGGCGGAGGCACTGCGAGCCCCGCAGCGGTTCGGGAGACAGGCTCCCTTCCCCCCTACCCCCCCCCCGTCCGGATCGGAGAGGCGACGGAGCAACGCCCGCGGCCCGGGAGACCGTCCCGGAGTGCTCGCGGTCGGAACCGCTCGAGCGAAGCAGGCCTGCGTGCAGACGCCCTCCGCCCGCATCAGGAGTCCCCGAGTCGGGCTGCCGCGGCCCTCGGAGCCCCGGAGGAAGGAGGTGAGGAGAGAGAGAGAGCGGCAGCGACACGGGGAGTCCTGGACCCGCTCCCCCTCTGGCGCAGGTGGGGAGATCCCCGCACGCACTGATTAAGCGCGGGGGCCCCCGGACCGCGTCGGCCCCGGCCAGGAGGGTCCAGTGTTGGGCACCCCACCCCCACGGACAGAAGCACCGTCGCCAGAACTGGGGGTGGTTGGGGTGTGAGGCCCCTACCCATTGTTGGTGGGGCGTGTGCCCGCCCCCCCCCCCCCCCACGGACAGAAGCACCGTCGCAAGAACTGGGGGTGGTCGGGGTGTGAGGCCCCTACCCATTGTTGGTGGGGCGTGTGTCTGCCCCCCCCACTCCACGAGAGCCTTTGGGCAGGGCGCCGGGGTTACAGTGCCCTCCGCCCCCGCCAGTCCAGGCCTCACACGACTCTCTCCCACGGGGTGGCCAGGAGAAGCCCCGGACCACTGTGGCAGACTTCGAGCGGGGTGTGAGGCCCCCACCCAGGGATTGGTGGGGCGTGTGCCCGCCACCCTCCCCCCAAGAAAATATTAGCCCCCACGAAACACCCAAGAATCATCCGATTCGCGAGTGGGGTGGCCTCGCTCGGCCTCCCCCCCCTTGCACCAGCCCCCCTGGGGTGCCCCGGGAGGGAAAACGAGTACTGACCCGGAGTGGGCCCCCCGCCCTCCGCTGGGGCGGCGGGGGTCGATACGGCGAGGTGCAGGTAAACTGCGAGAAGCCTTACAGGGATATCGCTTCCAGGAGACCCCCTGAGGTAACAAGGGTACGAACCCCAAAGGAACTATGACCCAATCCGAGGACGCGGCCCCCTCCTCGGCAGCACTGGAAAGAGGCTTTGCCTCGATCTTGCAGGAAATCAGGGACATGCGCTCCGATATAGCCCAGAAGTTTGAGAAAATGGACCAGAGGGTGGACAAGGTCGAGGATAGACTATTACAAGTGGAGGCCAACCAATCTTCATCAGCAGCCCAGGACATACAACTATGTATGAGGCTGGAGGCCCTGGAGAAGAGGGACGAGGAAAGGGCCCGACAGATGGACGATTTCGAAAACAGGGAGAGGCGGAACAACCTCAGAATCTTCGGGGTACCTGAAGCGGAGGGGGAAACGGACAGGGACGTCACCCAAGTAGTGAGGGACATCATCACCCTCCTATTCGCAGAGGAAATGACAACCGAGCTCACATTTGACAGAGTGCATAGGGCAGGGGGCAGAGCGGGGGCCCCGCGGGCTTTTTTGGTCCGGTTCCACTATTACTCGGAGAAGACAAAGGTGCTGGAGGAGGCCCGAAAGACCAGAGATATCACCTACAATAATGCCCAGGTCTCAATATATCAGGATCTCTCCGCCTACACGCTGGCCAAGCGCAGAATGTGCCGACCCCTTACGCTACTATTCAAAGAAAAGGGCGTGCGCTATAGATGGGGCTACCCCTTCTCCCTGAATTTTGAATACATGGGCCAACGCTCAACCCTGATCACGGAAGAAGACATTCGGGGAGCTATTCAAGAGTACACGGTGGACCCGTACCCCCAGAGGGGACCGGTGGGACCAGAGAGCTTCAGAACAAATAGCCCCGGCCCGTCCGGAGAGAAGAGACGGCGAACCGGTGCAAGGAAATTTCGAAAAATGAACACTTCATCCCCAGCGAAAGCGGGAGAACGAAACGACCCCGAGGACTGAGGACGGGGGCAACCCGCTGAATCCGGGACAGATGTGCACAGATTCGGAGATTCTACCACCACTATCATCCCAACGAACAGCAAGTGTAGGGGACATATGGTCGGCTTACAGCCGGGGGGGAACATTGGGGGCTCAAGGGGATGAGCTTTATGCGTGAATTGCCTGGCCGAGGTGGGCAGGCTGGTGGTTCGGCCAAAAGCCAGCAATGGCGGAAATAATTGGCTGGACGCCGGGGAGGGGGGTGGGGGTGTTTATGGGAGTTGGGGTTGTTCAGATATGGTTGGGGTACGGGGGGCAGTTGGGGTGTTCTAAGCCCATCCGGGGGGGAGGGGAAGGGAACAAAGGAGACCACAAAGTAGAACCAAGGGAGCACGTGAGGAAAAGAGTTACAAGGGCGTTGACCGAGAGGGAGGGAATCTGGGATTATGGCTGAGAGTCTGCCTGCCCTGGGAGTGGGCTCCCTTAATGTACGGGGCTTAAACACCCCCACAAAGAGATCCCTGGTCTACAGAGAGTTTAGAAGGGCCACCCTCGACCTCCTCTTTTTGCAGGAAACTCACTGGCCACGGGGGAAGGAGCCCAAAATGCGGGGAGGAGGTATTGGGGAGGTCTTCAGTGCATCCCACAAAAATAAAAAGAGAGGGGTGGCCATCTTGGTGGCGAGGAATGTGGGGTTCGAGAAAGAGGCCGTGCTGAAAGACCCAGAGGGTCGCTACCTGCTGGTGCGGGGATCCCTGCAGGGGGCCCCACTTACCCTAGCCGTTGTCTACGGCCCAAACGAAGGCCAAATCCAGTTCTGGGAGGAGGTGAGGGACAAACTCAAAGGCTTTGTCCACGGGACAGTGGTGGTGGGGGGGGGACTTTAACATGGTCTTAGACCCAACCCGGGACAGGAAACGAGCCGTTCCCCAGGCCCCCAGGGCATCTGATGAGATCACGGCACGTGGCTTCCAGAGGGTCAACTCGGAGCTGGGCCTGGTGGACACGGTCCCGACCCCTAGAATGAACACCCCCCTCTTCACTTACTACTCATCTGTACACACGTAATTTTCCCGGATAGACTATGTCCTGGTGGACGAGACCTTGTATCCATTTGTCACTGGCCATAGGGTTGACCCAGTCCCCTGGTCTGACCACGACCTGGTCCGAGTCACCATAGCAAGAGGTGGGCTAAACGAACATAGGGGGAGATGGAAGTGTACTGATTCCCTCCTGAAGGACGAGGTCCTAGCCCAGGAGGTACTTGACGCCATTGCAGATTTCTTTGAACTCAATGACAACAGTGAGGTGCGAACACACACCCTGTGAGACGCTTTTAAGGCAACCCTACGGGGAGTCCTGATCAAATTGGGAGCCCAGAGGAAAAGGGAAAGGGAAGCCCAGGAACGGTATCTGAGGGGAAAAATCGCCCAACTCCAACCGGGAGGCCCCCCTACGGAGCCCCTAGATCGCGACCGGGTGGCCGCCCTGGACGACTACAGGCTCCAACTAAAAGACCTCCTCCTCCACAAAACAGAGAGAAGCCTCCACCTGGTTAAACAAAAGTATTATGAAAAAGGGGACAGGGCGGACAGGATCTTAGCTTGGAGACTGAGGGAGGTACAGAGAAACAGAATGGTGAAGGCAGTGAAGAACGAGGTGGGGGAGCTGGGTTATGCTGGGTTATGACACTCCCCACATTGGAGAGGCCTTCCGCCGATACTATGAAAGGCTATACTCGTCCGAATACAAGGGGGACGGGGGGGAGATCGAGGAATTCCTAAACTCCATACAGATCCCGTCCCTGACCAGGGAGATGGCGGAGGGGTTGGAGGGTCCGGTGACCGAGGAGGAGGTGGAACACGCGATCAGTGGCATGAAGGTGGGCACTTCCCCGGGCGAAGATGGTTATTCAGTCTACTTTTACAAAAGGTTTCGGCCGGCCCTTGCCCCCCACCTGGTTAAGGTGTTCAATGCGGTACTGGAGGGGGGCCCTCTCCCGGACTCCATGATGGAGGCAATCATTGTAGTGCTCCCCAAGGATGGCAGAGACCCCTCGGAGTAGTGCTCCTGCCGCCCGATTTCCCTGCTGAATATTGATGTCAAGATCCTGGCCAAGGTTATTGAAAGCCGGGTGGAGGGGATCCTGCCGAAGCTGGTCCACGGTGACCAAGTGGGGTTTGTTAGGGGGAGGCAGGGCTCAGATAATATTCGTAAAACTATACGCCCAGGTGTCGGACCTAGACGCGAGCGTCCTTTCCCTGGACTCGGAAAAGGCATTCGACAGGGTTGAATGGAGGTTCATGGAACTCACCCTTCAGAAGATGGGCTTCAGGACACACATCAGGGACTGGGTAGCCGCGTTATACAGGGCCCCAAAGGCCAGAGTCCAAGTGAATGGTAGATTGTCAGACCCATTCCCCCTATCACGGGGAACAAGGCAGGGATGCCCACTCTCCCCGCTGATCTATGTCCTAACTATGGAGCCCCTGGCAATAGCAATCAGAACACACCCAGACATCAGGGGGATCAGGAGAGGTGATGTAGAATTTAAGCTATCCCTGTTTGAGGGCGATATCCTGGCCTACCTGGTTGACCCAAGATCCTCCCCCCCCCCCCCCCTCCTGCCCCTGCTGACCGCATTTGGGCGCTTTTCAGGCCTAAAGATTAATACATCTAAATCAGTCCTGCTCCCCATGAGAACTCGGGACCTGGGCCTGGACTCCCGGGACAGTCTGGTGGGAGATAGCGGTGGGGAAGACCTCTATTCGATACCTGGGGATCCTTTTAACCAGGGACCTATCCAATCTCGCCCCCGCTAACTATGATCCCGTTATGTCACAGGTCACCGCCGATTTAAGGAGATGGGGCTCCATGATCCTGTCCTGGTACGGCCGTATGACGGCAGTGAAAATGAACATACTTCCGCGCTTACTATACGTCTTCACTGCTCTCCCCACCAGCGTCCCCGACCAGACCTTCAGGGTCCTTCAGAACGTGGTGCGCGAGTTCGTATGGCAGGGCAGAACCCCGAGGACCGCGAAGGCCGTCCTTACCTTACCTAGAGAGGAGGGGGGGTTCGGGCTGCCTGACTTCCTCCTTTACTTCTGCGCCGCCCAATTGCGCGTCCTCCTGGAACACATGAAGGAAGGGATGGGCACATGCTGGTCGTACCTGGAGGACATGGATGCGCACCCACTCAAGGTACGCGACCTATGGGCCCCACACAAATTCATCCCGAACAGACTCAAATCTCACCCAACACTGGGAGTTCTCTGGGCAATCTGGAGGGAGGGCCCCCAGACGGCACATCTGACATCATGGCCGTTCCCGATGTCATCCCTTTGGGGTCACCCCCTCAGACTGGGAAGCAGGGGGTTCCGTAACGCACAGTCCTGGTCAGATTCAGGGATGGAATGGGCCGGACAAATGTTTAAAGAGGGGGAATTCCTGCCATATGAAGATTTGAGGGACGCCCTCGGACGGGAGTCAATCTCCATATTTGAGTGCCTCTGCTTGAAGGGAATCTTATGTGATCAATCATGGGGCCAAAGTCTAAAGAGACAGATGACCCCCTTTGAGAAACTACTCGATACTGCGACCTCCAGGAAGGGGGCGGTATCTGCAATGTATAACATTTTGAACACTGTTGACCTGGGGAGAAGGAGGGGGTTCCGCACTTTTTGGAACGAACTGGCTGGGGAAGAAATCTCAGAGGACTCCTGGTCGAGGATATTTAAAATAGCTTTCCACGGGAACTTGTTCACAGCGGACATGGAGCACAACTTTAAGATCCTACAGGGGTGGCACAGAGACCCTGTCAAACTGTCAAAAATGTTTACGGGAATATCCCCCACCTGCCCAAGGGGATGTGACCAGGTAGGCACGAGGGGCCACATGTGGTGGCACTGCCCGAAAGTGCAAGCATACTGGGAGAGGGTAAGGGGTTGGATCGCTGAAGTCACGGAGGAACTGCTTCCCCATAATCCTCTGACAGTGCTGCTGGGCCTTCCCCCAGAGGACACGGATGTATACAGATACCCGAGAATGTGGGAAACAATACTGAGGGCTGGGAGGGTGGCCTTGGCCCAGAAATGGAAAAGCAAGGAGACCCCTGCAAAGGAGGACTGGCTACTAAAGGTTAAGAACATGTTTTTGATGGACAAATTAACGGCGATGATGAATAATGACATGAATTCCTTCCAGGCTAACTGGTACGGGGTGCAGCAGATCTGGGGATGGGAGGTCCACTGATTCTCCGGGAGGGAATATGGATGGAAAAGGGCACCCACGGCCCGGGGTACAGCGGACGACATACAGCCAAACATGCAGTCGAAATTTTCGCTCTTTCCCGAGCTCCGGTCACACAAAGTGTGCAACGCGTCTCCCTGTAAAGGGGGTTCTACTGGGACTAAGTTATTGGGGGGAGGGTTTGTCTTCTTGGGAGGTTGGGGGGGGGGGGTTCTTTTCCCTTTTTTCTTTTCCTTTTTGGGCCTGTGACTTGTATACTCTTTGGTAAAGCTTTCAGCCCGTTTGTTATATTATGAAAATGTCAATAAAACAAAGTTTTAAAAAAAAAAAAATAAAAGCACTCAGCTTCACTTCCCTTGCCTTTTGCTCATTGTTATTGTTATAGTCCTTCAGACTATCAGTACTGGGAAACTGTTTCCCTTTTGAATTATTGTACTTTTTAACACTACACACAGCACCTTACAGTGCAGTGCAATGTGGATACGTTTGTATTACTCTAGACACATGGGATTTCTGGTTACTTTTACATTTGCCTAAAGACAAGCTGTTAGCAGCAGATAATTGTTAAACATGTTTACATTATTATTATTTTGGACATTCCCGCTTAACGACGTATGGCTACTAGACTTAGCTAGTGCCCTAAAATGGCCACAAAATTTCCACTTGCTTTTTTGGCCATATTGTTGTTTGGCCTTCTTCCCTCCTTGCCAATTCAGGAGATCCCTTATAAGGTCATGCACTTGACTGGGAAAGCATCTGCTTTCGTGGAATAGTGTGGCCTTTATATATGTGTGTGGCCCAAGAAGAGGGTGGGCCTGTCAATTTCCACTCCACATCCGTGGTTCCAGAAAGTCTAGGTGTGGGGTAAATATGAAACCAGTAGTTGTCCCTGATTGGACAACTATTAGCTGTTTGAATGGTGCAGATCCTTCTCGTTGGTGAGTTTGGACCTGCTTTCAGATCGTCATTGGAGCCAAGAATCCCCTGAAGAAGCACTGTCTTTTGAAGATCTGAAGACGACTCCTGGAGTGGTTCAGCATCCCTTCCTGTGTCTGGCCCAGTAAAGCCCTGTGTGTGACTATCTGATCTCCGAAGAACCTGAGCAGTGATTCAGCCCTAGGACTAGTGGGACACCTTCTGGAGGATCCTGCCCTTCTGAGCTTTCAGAAGTGTCCCTGGACTGCCCAGTGGGCTGACTAGCTCTTGCGTGGGCTACCTTGCCAGAAGTGTTGCCCCTCCGCGTTCAAGCCCAGAACTTCGGTGATCGCCAGCTCGTGCCACAAGTTGGCTTCTCCCCGAATTTCGGCATCCCAGCATCACAGGAACCTGTCCTGGAGCAGCTTCTCTGACCACGACTGTAAGGACGCCCGTCGTCAGCCTGTGTGCGTAGGCCGTCGCTGGAACTCGCCTTTCTCCCACCTGTGAAGTGACCTGAGGAGGTCTGCATTAGTGTTTCTTGCATTTTTTCATCGCCAGAGGTTCCATCTTGCAGTTGCACCCGAGTGCAAGAAACCTCAAACCCGAAACTCCTGGGCATCACTCACATGAACTAATGGCGGATGATTCAGCCCCCAGCGACCCACAGATGATCCGCAAAGACTACTGAGAAAATCACAGTCCAGGGCTAGGTAAAAACAGTGGATCTGTCCCCTCCCTGTCCTCCATAGGATAACATTGGGAACAAGTCCCTTTGTCTCCTGCATTCCATTCCACTCACCTTTTGGTCGTCGAACCTGGGTAGAGTAACCCGCAATATAAGAAAATATTTACTTACCTTTAGTAAAATTGTTGAAGAACTTATCACCAACACAAGTGCATTACTACTTTCCTGCAGAGACTCCCTTCAGGGGAGAAACATTGTGCTTCTGTGACTTGTGGGCACAAGGCCCAATTCATCATAGGGTTTGGACTGCTTAAGTTAGGGAATTCACTTGTGACCAGGTTCCATCATTTATTGGAATTGATCTACTTACCTGCTTGCTGAATAAGTGGTCTTTAATGCATTAATGAACCTATAGTGAATGTATTTATTTGTATTATTATTGTGCGATAATACTATCCGTTGGATTCATTTTTCAGTGTGTCCAGAAGGCCTAAAATAAGGAACTAGTTTTTATAATTACTGTCTAAATAGCATTATTGTGTGCCATACTGTGTGGACACATTGAGGGCCCACTGACCCCACTTACATGAATAAGCCATGACTGCTCATCCATGTACCTTGATTTGGTTTTGGCCAACCTCTGAGTACTGTAAAGGTGTCAAAAAAGGAAGCTGACACAAAGGTGGCTTGGTGGCGGTTTTAGACTTTTATTATTGGAAAAAAAGACCATGACTATCCCTCTCATCTAAGAGGGGTTTCTGTGGGGGTGTACCTTTAATCACCTTAACCCAAAACCGGCCCGACACTTAAGAAGCGAGTACACGGTTGTACATAAAGCAGGATTATTGTACAAAGCTCTGGGGAGCGGTTAGATGGTGTTGCAGGACCAAACTAACCCAAGGCTCAACAATACAACATCCGTTCACAGTTTATATACTTTTGCAACTATAAAAGAAATCTTCTGCACACTTTTATTAACACCCACTCACCAATGGTGATTGGACAAAACCTCTTCAAAGAAATCCCATCTTTCTCCAATCCAACCATTTTCATTAGTCAGGCTTATCTTCATTCTTATCTTCAGATCATATTCAAAACACACCTCTTCCTGGGATTCGTTATAGTAGGTTCTGACGTTGGTGCATGGTTTAAACATTAGTAAAGAAAACATAATTCATTGCTAGCAATAACTGGCCTAAGACTTTTAACTTAACGTATGATTGCACATGGTCTCGCTGACGTATTTTAGCAAACAGAGGAAGGTCTGCTTAAACATTATTTTCCTTGAACTATAGATTGCCTTCTCCATTCCACAGACTTTTGGCACATTAATCTAATTTATGCAGCCACATGCAATCTTTGATGACCTGGAAAAATACTTAACCATCAGACCCTGGCATCGGCCCTGTTTACTACTACCAAACAAATTACTAATCCCCTCTAAAGATTTTAATACAAACGGCCTGTTCTCTTGCAAGCACTGTGAACCTTGCCCTGTTCGTACAGCTTTATTACTAGGTAACCAATTCTCTTTCCCATCAAGAATGTCCATGCTACTTTTAGAATGCCTGTGCAACAAATAATCGTTGAAAGAAAAGCACCCCCTTGTATGAGTTTGTGTTTGTGTTGTATTTACAGTTTTAATATTGCATCTTCATACATGATTCATATGGATTTGCAACACTATCCCAGCTTTGCTGTCATCATTAAAATGGTGTGCGCAACATAAACCTCTATCAGTCAAGTTCCAAACCTCGACTATCACACTACACATTATCTACAGGCCTCCAGGACCTCTTGGGTCTTTCGAAGAAGACATCACATCCCTAGCAGCTGACACCACCAAGCCCCTGGCGCAAAACATCATTCTAGAGGTCTTCAACCTTGGTTACAAGGACACCAGTGACCCACACGCCATCTCTCTAGCCTCCGCATTATCAGAACAAGGCTATACCCAAATTAGCACTAAACCCACCCATGAGAAGGGCAGAATACTTGATTGGATAGCGGATCTCAATTGCAACATCATTCTATTAGATTCTACACCACCAGTGTGGTCAGACCACCACCTCATCACCATAGAAATGAACAACAATAACCTGGATAAGAAAAAGCCCATTATTGCTCCTCCTTATCTCACAAGGAATAAACGTAACATCACAGCAGAGACCTAACTCCTTTGGTAGTCCCTATACGCAATGCCCTACCGGATACCAATGATCCTAACTCATTGATCACCATTTATAACGAGACCATGACCAAAGCCATCAACGCTATTGCCCCTTTAAATTTGCGCAAAAGCAAACCCAAAGCCCATCTTAACTCGTGGTTTACTCCAGAACTAAAAATACTCTGTACTGAAAAAAGAAAAATGGAAACACGTTGGAAATCTACCCCCACTCCTGAAAATGAAACTAACCTTGCCATCATCACTGCCACATACAAACATAAGATAATCCAGAATAAAAAAGAAACCTGCAATGACAGAATTGGCCAAGCTAGTTCCAGCACTAAAGAATTATTTAACATCCTAAGAGAACTAGAGAACCCCAAACCCCTGCCAGATACTTGCACCAAGAATAAAGCCTGGTGCACCAGTATACAAAACGCCCTATCCAGCAAAATTAACGGGCTCCAGACCAAAATAGCTGGCAAAAGGTTACAATTTACAGTTAACACTCCAGCACCACTCTCTACCTTAAACATAAATTCAGGCTTCATGGTTAAAAAGGTCACTATACCTGAAGTTCATAAAATCATTGCATCTCTTAAACCGTCTAATTGTAAGGGCGACAGCTGTCCGGCTCAGATTATAAAAGACACAGCCAGAGATTTAGCCCCATTCATTACAAAACTCATAAACTCCTCCTTCTCCAATAATTCTGTCCCAAGTAATCTCAAACAGTCCTGGGTTCTCCCACTACTAAAGAAACAGACCCTTGACCCGTTTACACCCACTAACTGCAGACCAATTACGACAGTCCCCTTCTTATCAAACATTTTGGATAGAATTGCTTACTTGCAAATACAAGACTATCTAGAAACTAAACTAACAAATTACTCAGAACCCGTCAATCTGGCTTCAGACCTCAGCATGGCACAGAAACCGCCCTTGTTGACCTCAAAAGCCAAATCGACGAACTGAAAGACAAAGGAAAAATGGCCATCTTACTCCTCCTAGACCTCTCAGCTGCTTTTGATCTGGTAGACCATACAATACTTTGTGACCATCTATCATCAGCAGCTCATTTCTCCAGCTCTGCAGTCTCTTTGATCCAATCTTTCATCGCAAATAGAACAATGCGTGTGTTTTCACCTTTGGCAGCTGCTTATCCTATCCCCATCACCTGCGTAGTCCCACAAGGATCCTGAGTCTCACCCACTTTGTACAACATTTTTACAAAGCCACTATTTGACAAACTGGACCGTCTGGGTGTCACCTACACGAACTATGCAGATGACACCCAGATACTCATACCTCTATCAGGAACCTATGATACAGACGTCGCTCGGATTAATGAAGTCTACGTCATCATTCAGGCATGGATGGCCACACATGGCCTCTGGCTGAATGATGGCACGACAGAGTTACTTCTAGTCGGCTCACCCAACAAGCTTCTTAAACTAAGTCCTAATTATACAAGCATCTTCATCGATGGGAATAATATACCCGTAGCCAAACATGTAAAAACATGAGGTTTTTACCTCAATGCCCAGTCTAATTTAATCAAACGGGTAAACATGACCTCCTCTGACACAGCCTATACCGGCAAGCTGATCAGAGCCTGTAGACCCTTACTATCACCCACGAGTTGCCTTACACTGGCGAGAGCTCTCATACAATCCAAATTGGATTACTGCAACAGCCTCTACCTAGGTGACAATAAAGCCATTTTAAATAAATTGCAGGTTATGCAAAACAATGCGCTTAGAGCAGTGTTAAATATCTCCAGAATAGAACACATATCAGTAACTAGAAAGCAACACAAGTGGCTCTCTATACACTAAAACATTGACCTAAAAACTATCTGCCTCACTCACAAGGCGCTCAACCATCAAGCCCCTCCTTATCTCACAGACAAATTCACATGGAAAGTGGCCAATAGAATCACGAGATCCTCCAACATACCATGTCTGGCGGTGCCTAGATATAACTTAAAAAGAGCCGGTGGCACCAGCTTCCCGGTACTAGCCGCCCAGCTATGGAACACTCTCCCACAGAACATTCAATCTGTTCAAGCATTTGACGAATTCAGAAACCATGTTATCACATGGATACTCAATAAAACTTAAACGTTACAGCCATCTGTTACTATTGACCCAATGTTGGGACTGTATAATTTGTACATATTTCGCCTTGTACTATTGCTATGACCCAATGTTATGACTGTATAATATGTATATATCTCGCCTTGTAATTTTATCCTGACTGTATAAATCGCATTTCTCATGTATAAAACTGTCTATACTATGCCATGTAACCATTACCATCTCACAAGCGCCCAGTTACCTTTGGGTCAGGTTCACAATATAAATAAAATAAATAAATGAACAAACAAACAATAAAGGAGACCCTCCTTGACCACCCCAACATTTTCCCCTTTATTTAATACTTTAAATAACAAATAATCATCCTCTTGGGAAACATCTCTACAACCATCTCTCACCCCGGTCTCAATATGGGCAGACTCCTCCGCTGAATCAACCCAACTCATCTCCCCACCTTTTCCTTAATCTACCCGCCGCACCACACAAGCCTGCCACTTTCGTGGAGAAAACAAAACGGCTTCAGTTTAAGTACTCCTATCGAATGAAGTAGTGGTGGCCCTAGTCTTGCACAGAGTCACGATCATCATGGCTGCACCTGTTTGTACCTGGGCAGAGCAACAACGCAAAACAATTTGTCAGGAGCAAAAAGAACAAGTAAAAAGACAAAAATAGGCATCGGAATCTTCACACCAAGACTTAGCCAAGTAGGTACTCATGAAACAACAAGTTTATCCATGAGTCGTTGGTGATTCCAGCCTCAGTTTCCATGACCTCTTTCAGTTTATGCAGAGCAGTGATAGTTCTGGGGAGTGTGCCATTCTTTGTGTCATTTGGAGACAGAAATGTACAGCAGGTACTCCTTATTTTCAGGCATACTCCACCCTCCATTGCTGTGAAGCGGTTGAGTATCCACCAGTTTGCAAAGTTATGAGCCTCAGTGTCCACAATTCTTCCATAATGGCACTAAACACTGAATCAGAAGTTTTCACAAAGAGCAAGAGTTCATGCCTGTCACCTGAGGCCATTTGGCATTTTGCTGCTTGAACGCCAGGTACCAGGAGGAAGGAGAAAAAAAGGTTTGTGTGGCTGATCTCGATCAGGAATGTCTGATGAGGCCTGTGATGATGATACTGAGATGTAGTTGGGCCTTTTCCTTCGTAATATTTGTTATTTTCACTATCAAACACAATCTCCGATTTGTCTTTTTGTGGTGATGAAAGGGACGCTAGGAGCACAGAGGACGAAGGAGGCACAGATGTAATTTCAGGCATTGGATGAGCCAGAATCAAATGTCTTCGGGGATGACAAGGACAGGCACATGAAGGGTAGAGAGAATGCACACACCTCGCCAGGCTAGAGGCAACTGCCTGTATGCACGCTGTCCACAGATCCAGAAGTTGTCGAGAAGGGCAGCCATACCTCCAGCCAAATACGCAATGCGTAGAGTGTTACTGCAGTTCCCATTTGTGCCAACGGGCACCGTGCCACCGCCCCCTTAAAACATGAGCTATTCTACGTTTTTCACTCTTTTTTGAGGGAAAGTCCTATTGTCAAACCGAGCCTGTGTGCTCTTTCTGTACATTGGCTGACAAGCGGGGATCCGTTTCTCTGTGAATTTCGGCGCCCCTCAAGGGCAAGGATCGTCCAGTTTTTTTGAAAGTTCCAGAAGGGCATTGGGCCTACTACGCACTCCAGACCATGTAGGAAGAGAAGAAAGAGGGAAGCTCCCTTTTCAAGCTCTGTTCCAGCTGCAGACTGTGAAACATGTTTGTATAGGACAAACCCCTTCAGTGCCTCTACTCTCTCCACCCGTACCACCGAGAATGAGATTGTGAGATCTTCCACGGGTTCAGCAAGAGAACCATGAAAGATCGTCACCGTAGAATGGTGGCGTGGCTAAGCGCCAAGGCCTCTACCCCGTGCCGAAGCAGGGGCATGCATCACCCAGGACCGGCTGGTCCCAGGAGCGGGCTTCTAAGATCTCCAGTCATCGATCCAGCTCCTCAAAGAGGAAGTCGACCAACCCGGCTAAGCAGCGGGAGAAGCCTATGGTGCAGGAAAAAGTGATCAACCTGCCTAAGAAGGCCCAGGCAATGCAAGAAAAATCGTTGTTGATTATCGAGATGGTAGTGGCTGCTCTCTGGAAGGCCAAAGAGGCTGTCCCAGTCAAGTTAGCCCTGGCTGCGCCCAGAGTGTCCCTGGCCCCGAGGCAGGAGGCCTCCACCGAGGCCGTGGACAGGACACCGGAAAAAAAGATGCCAGAGCTAAGCCCGAATCCGAACCCTCAGGATGCAAAAAAGGGGGGAGGCAAGGAGTCCTCAGGCCGAGTCGTACATCAAGGAACTGATGTTTCATCCTCGGATGAGCAAGACCAGGAGTCCATATACATGATCCATGAGGACGTGGGGTACGACGGCGGAAACGCTGACGGAGACGCCAGCGGAAACGGGGACGACAAAAATGCAGGCGTCGTGAGGCCTTGTAGGCTTGCAAAACCAACTCCAAGAGATGTATCGCTGGACATACTCTCGACCCTGCACACATTGGTGTCAGAAATTCAGAAGAGGATGCCCTCGACCCCGGCAACCCCAGCAGCCCTGGTTCAAACTTCAGTGAAAAAGAGGAAGCGCTACCCAGCACCACCTCATCAACCTGTGCACCCCGCTCCTTCCCTACTGATGGACCCGGACACAGGGAGGGACACAGCGACAACGACAGACAACGACATTGTAACGGCGGGTGGCTCGCCGCAACCCAGGGCGTCCCCGTCGGACAAGGTGGGGTTGTTTCATTCCATGGTCGCCAGAGCATCCAAGCTCTTCCAGCTGACGTCCAAAGAGACCAAAAAGGAGGGTTTCATCTACCAGAGATGCGAGGCAAAGAGGAAGACCATCATGGCAGTACCCCTCCTGGTCGACATTTGGGAGGAGGGCCTGGCCCTGATGAAGAACCCGGCCACAGCCCCAGCCAAGCGGGATAGGCTAGAGAAAAAATACTGGGTGCCGGAGTCCGCACCCAGGTACCTATGGTCGCAGCCATGGCCGGACTCAGTGGTAAGGGCGGCTGTGAGGAAGGGATCTAACCCTTCGTCCTTCATCCCTCCGGGTAGCGAGGGAAAAAGTTGGACGCCATGGGGAGAAGGATCATCTACTCTGCAACGTCGACAGTCGAGGTCGCCAACGCACTGGCGATTTTGGCCAGGTTCGACAGAGAACTCTGATACACACTGGCCCCGATTCTGGACTTCCTGCCCGATGACAAACGGGTAGAGGCGATCTCCCTCTTCCAGGAAGGGGAGGTGGCGTTGGACCATGGCATTACGGTGGCCCTCGACAACGGCGACAGATAGGGAATGGTGTCTGTCTCCTGCGTCGAGGCTGGCTGAAGGCCACCAACTTCCGCCAGGAGGTCCAGACGAGAGTACTGGACATGCCCTTCAGGGACAACCTCTTCGGGAAGACAGTCGACTAGTCTTTGCAGGCCATCAAGACTGATGCATGCCCTGGGCACTCTTCAGCAGCACTGCCTGCCTTTCGCGCCTCCGGCGGAAAGTCCAGCAGATCGACAAAGGGTTTCGGTGGAGATTCCTCGTTGTACCGTCAATCCTCCCGGTCCACGACCCAGGATGCCTACAGAGGCTGTTCCAAGGCTTTCGGTGAAGGTGGCCAGTGCAGTCATCGCTCCCAAGGCGGGACGCAGGCACCGCAGCAGGACTGACCTAGCCAGGAAGTTGGGCCCCCACCCATGCACCCCGGTGGGCGGCCGGCTGGCTGGCGAGTTTTGTAGGTGAGTGGAAGAAGATCTCCACCGACAGATGGGTGCTGGATGCTCTCGCCCACTGAAATACCCCAGAGTTTCAGCAAAGGTGTCCGCGGATCCCTCCGGTGGCCCGGCAGAAACAGCATATCCCTCAGCTCCTACAGGAGGTATGAGCCATGCTACAAAAGAGGGTGATAGAGCTAGTTCCAAGACGACTCTGGGGCTTGGGAGTCTACTCCAGTTACCTCTTAGTACAGAAAAAGACAGGGGGCTGGAGGCCCATTCTAGACCTGCAGAGGCTTAACACGGTCTCCTGCCTGGCATCACCCTCACTGAAGACCACCACAGTGCGGACCATCAAGTTGCTGCTCGGCATGATGTCTTTGTGCATGTACCTTATCCGGCTCTGCTGGCTACAGATGCAACCTCTTCAGGAGTTCCTGGACGCATGCTAGATACAAGTGTCCGGAAGCTTCACAGACAAGATCCCTTTCGACGAGAAGTCCCGTCGAGCGATAAGGTGGTGGGGCATCTACTCCATCACCCGGGGCACACGGTTTCAGAACCCCCATAACAGGAGACGATCAACACGGACGCTTCCCTGGAGTGCTGGGGAGCCCATCCTGGACATCTGCACGCCAGAGGCCTGTGGCTGCCGGAAGAGAAGGGGCTCCACATCAATATCCTGGAGCTGCAGGCAGTGTTCTGGGCCCTCAAGTCATTCCTTCCATCCCTGAAGGGCAAAGATGTGAGGATCTTCATGGACAACACCACCACAATGTTCTACATCAGGAAGCAGGGGGGCACCCAATCCCCAGCGCTCTCCAAAGAGGCGCAGTACTTGTGGCGCTGGGCCGTCGACCAAGAGATGTTCCTCATCCCCTTTCACGTGGCAGGAGTCAAGAACACCATTGCCGACTCCTTCAGCAGGGAGTTCCGCTCCTGCCACGAGTGGGAACTCTGGCAGAATCAGGTGGACCGCATCTTCCTCAAGTGGGGCAGACCCCAAATCAATCTGTGTGTGTCGACGGCGAACTCCAAATGGCAGAAATTCACCAGCAGGTTCCACCAGCCGAGGAGCATGGAGGATGCATTCCCCTTCCCGTGGGAAGGCTTGTTCCTGTACGTGTTCCCACCGCTGCGGCTCCTGCTGCGAGTCATCAATCAACTCACAGTGCTGATGCAGGATGATCCTCATCGCCCCAGCGTGGCTCAGGCAGATTTGGTACCTGGACCTTCTCAGCCTGTCAGCGTCGCCTCCGGTCAAGCTGCCATTGGTCTCGGATCTGCTCACCAGAGAAGGAGGCGCAATCCTGCATCACAACCCTGGATCGATGAACCTGAGGGCTTGGCTCTTGCAGCCCTAGAGTTCGCAGGATACGAGTTGCCGGCGGACTGCAGGGAGGGAGGTCCTTACCAAGGCCAGAGCGTCATCGACTCTTAAGTGCTACGGCCACAAGTCGAAGCGTTTCGCTACGTGGTGCCGGGTGCCGAAGATCAGCCCACTGAGGATCACGGACCTGCAGGTTCTTCCATACTTGTTGTCCTTGGCCAAGGCACGGCTGGTGCACGCCTCTATCCAAGTGCATCTGGCGGCTATCTCCCGCTACACCAGGTCTCCAGGACGATCTTCTCTTTGGTCACACCGTCTTGTCAAACAGTTTCTCAAAGGACTGTTTCTATCTTTTCCCCCGGTGAAGGCTCCTACACCAGCGTGGAAACTGAACGTGGTGCGGATGAGGCTCATGGGGTGGGGGCCCTTCGAGCCTATACATCAGGCCCCTCTCGAGTTCCTCTTATGGAAAACGGCAGTCCTCTTGGCCATCACCTCCGTCAGGAGGGTGGGTGAGATCCAGGCCCTATCCTGCAAACAGCCTTATCTGACTTTTCACGACATGAGTGGTGCTGCCGATGCACCCCTCCTTCATGCCAACGGTTCCGTCGGTATTCCACCTCAACGAGCCTTTGGTGTTGCCTGTGTTCTTTCCAAAACCTTTGTCGCCAGCTGAAAGGACTTTGCACTCGCTGGATGTGGCTCGTGCTCTGAAGTTCTACGTGGCACGCACAAAGAGTTTCCAGAAGATGTCTCAACTGTTCGTGAACTTTGGTCCTGTGAACCATGGGAAGGCCTTGTCCAAGGCTTCCATCTAGAGGTGGCTCTCCGGCTTTATCACACACTGTCATCGGTTGGCAAACTGACTGCTGCCCGGCCGTCTGAGAGCCCATTACAGCACAGCGATTGCTGCGACAACAGTATTCCTGTCTGGTGTGCCCCTGCTGGACATCTACAGGGCTGCTACGTGGAGGTCCACGCACACCTTCACAAGATTCTACTGCGTCGACAGGGATTCCAGAGAGGAGTCCGTGTCGGTTAAGCAGTGCTACGCAACCTGTTTGCTTGAAGGTGAGCCTGTTCCAGAGGTAAGAGTAATTGCTTTTGTTGAGCCTTGCCACCTCCTGTGGTTGTGTATGTATGTACTGCTATGTATTCTTTTTTCATGAGCATGTGAATCTGGAGAAGGAACAAGTTACTTACCTGTAACTATTGTTCTCCAGCATGGGTCTGGCATGGATTCACATGCGAACCCTCCCTCCCTCCCCTCTACGGCTCTTCTTGGTCATACTGTCACTTTACGTGCTTACCAAATCTGAAGATGGCTGCCAGAGGAGGGGCTTAGAGAGAGGGCAGTCATTGGCTGGGGGCAGTATAACCCAGAGTTTAGTAATTGTTTTAGAGGAGAAATCCAGTTTGTAAGTGAAACTGTTATTTCTTTTACCAAGGATTCCTGGCCTGATGACAGGGAATATTCATGAGCATGTGGATCCATGCCAGACTCATGCTGGAGAACAGTAGTTACAGGTAAGTAACTTGTTTCTTATTTGTGCCACCCTTTCTTCTGAGAATCCCCTCATCCGGCCAGCTCTGCAACTCTTAACCCCTTGCTCCCATCGATTTTTAGAAAAAATAGCTCCTTCAAAAATCAATTGAACTCTTTTGAGTACACCTAATATTTTTGTGCTCTGCCCGCTCGGCCATTAAACAGTCCTCATCACTGGGTATAATTGATGCTGTAATTGACTGCCCTCGAACCCTACACAGGGCTAGGTGCACTAGACAAAGCGCATCTGCTACCTCCATCTCATTTGGAATAAACACCCTAGAAACGCCAAAAGCATGGGAAATGAGAGAGCTGATGTAGCAATATCCTATGGATCTCTTTCTCCTCACCTTCCTCATATGGATGTACCATACGTTGTCAGCTGCGAAACCATGTGCATCCGTTATTGGATTAAACTTAACATTATCGCAAAAAATCATTATCGACATTTCTTTTTCCTCTTAACATTTTCTCCTCATGCTACATAAGATTAGACAATTCTAATCAGGTACCATTTGTCATCTTCAAACATGATGACCCAAGAACCAAAATATTACTAAAACATTGTTACACAATTTACAATCATAAACATTTCTTTTCTCATCCCAAAATTATTTAAACTCCAGATCTCCATCCGCACCCCCTCCCCCTAAATGAATGGTGAATCCCTTATGGCGTACTTCGCTTGTATGCCTGCACCTGCTCCCGTGCAGGTGGAGGGATGCCTGTATCCCTAGGAGTGTCTTTTAGGTGGATCCAACTCTTATTGCCCTCCACCTTCTGCTCTGCATTCATCCGCCTCCAACTCCCTCAGGGTTAGTCTCTTTGCCAAACAACGAGTTGGTGGCAGATCTTTCCTCGGCTGGGGCCTCCCTCTGGAACAGCCTCCCTGCCTCCCTGAAACTTGCGGAGAACCATCTCCGGTTCCGGAGGCACCTCAAAACCTTTCGCTTTGCTTCT
The DNA here is from genome assembly GCF_040938575.1 of Ambystoma mexicanum. Classification (NCBI taxonomy): domain Eukaryota; kingdom Metazoa; phylum Chordata; class Amphibia; order Caudata; family Ambystomatidae; genus Ambystoma; species Ambystoma mexicanum. The sequence continues at coordinate 1,560,855,189 of NC_090932.1, forward strand.
GCTTCTCCTCTCCCCTGCTGACCTCCTGGCTGAAACTGCACTGTTACCTGGCCACCCTCTGATCTCGGGCCCTGGTCCCGTCCCGTCCCTTCCATGCCAGTCACACACACACACCTGCACTGCCTTCCTGGCAACCCCCGCACTTGGGACTGTTCCTGTATCCCTACAGTCCCACCACCAGCACTTGACACCTGATTTCTGCACTTACCTTTGCACTTGCCGCCTGCTGGCCGTTACTTTACTTTTGTGATTACTTATTCCCTTATACTGCAAAGTCCCTTCCCCTTCCCCCCTGCACTTTCCCTTCCCCCATTCCGTGCACTTGCACGATCTGACTAACACCTGGCCTAGTAGGATCGCGGTCTGTCCTCCCTTTGTTACCCCTCCCTTGCCTTGTCGCGCCTTGAAACACTTGTCTATGGGCGCGTTATAAATGCCATATCATATCATAGCTACACGGCACTCAAAGTCGCGTAGACTACTGTGTGTGGACCATGGAAATGCTGCTCGTTCCAGCGACACACGAAGGTTCGGATGTAGACTGTCCCTGGGGCGAAGCTGTATCTCTTGCTGATCAGTACTCTCGCCGCTTTTTCCTGTTGTCTGTTGGTGAGAAGACAAAACTTGTGATGATATCATCTTAACACTTTTTGTTAATGCTGTAAGATACTCCTTGAACTCCTCCCCTAAGACTGTTGTGTGTATCGGATGTCATATGTATAGGTGAGAGAGGTGTATGTAGTCTACGCCCAGTCACGATTTCGGGAGGCCTTAACTGATGGTCTTTCCATGGCTGATTTTGTATGTACAACAAAGCTAGTGAAAGGCGCGTGATCCAGGATTGATCTAACTGCAAACAATTTGGCTAACCGGCCTTTAAGGACCCCATTGAGCCTCTCCACGATTCCGTTGGCCTGTGGGTGGTACACCGAGCACAACCAATGATTTATTCTTAGCAGTGAAGTGATTTTTGTGAACAAGACATTAAAGAAATGGGCTCCATCGTCATACTTTAGAACTTCACAAATTCCCCTCCTCGGAAATACCTCTCTCACCAGAAATCTTGATGCCAGTTTAGCATCAGGGTGTACATAGGGACCAACCTCCGGCAACTGGGAAAATGGACAAGCCACCACAATAAGATATCTGTAATTACTGCACCTCTTTATCATGTCCACAAAATTGATATGGAGTGCCTTGAATGGACCGGAGGCCTGGGCAAGCACTCCCTCACTGACCTCGTAGTATTTCCGGGATTAAACTCCTTGCACACTACACATCTCCCTATGAATCTCCTTACTTGTTTTTGTAAGTTGGGGACAAACCAATCCTCCTGGAACTCTGCTGTGATTTGTAATTGAGAAGTATGTGATGGGTAATGTATTTGCTCTTGGTCCAAAGAAGCAGCTCTACAGGCATTACTACCTTCCCCGTCACCCCCTGTCTCCAAAGCAAATGGGAGAGAAATGAGCTCTATCCAAAGCAAATGGGTGGGAGAACACATCCTCTCTTTTTGCAGAGCTCCTGTTCTTCTCTAGGGGCTTTCCCTTGTGTTTCCATTATTTGGAGAACCAGGACTACAGTGTACAGGACTGGTAAATGTACTTATTGGGACATGGCTTCCTTTTTCTGGGAATCTATGAAAGGAAAATACGCTGCTTCCTTTGCCGCCTTGTCATCGGTTTTATTTCCAAAAGCTATTGAATTAGTGTGGTTAGTATGGGCTGCGCACTTCACTAGGCCTATCTAAACTAACTAAAGAAAAACTGTCTGTCTTCTTGATCCAGAAGGAGGCATCTCTCGTTCTGGATACAGCTCTTTAAAGTTCAGTTTGTGATGTGAAAATTCAATGAGTGACTCTGTAAACACAGTTCCCAAGTGTTACTTCCCAAACGTAGTGTTAAGTCTGGTTCGCTGTCCTTCCAGACTTAACTGGTAACCTTTCTATCACAACATATTTTCCTAGTATCGGGGGTAGGAAGTCCCTTCCCCTTGTTTCTTATTCCAAGTCAAAACTGTAGCCCCAAGTCTGGTGCACTATCCTGCCAGACCTGACTGTAGAACTTAAAATTCCAGAACATTTATTTTTCTCCTTCATATGGGTCCTATATCCCTCTGGGTTGGTTCGGGATCGCCCCAACTTTTTTTTACAACTCCTTCCACTGCTATATGGGTCCCAGACTCTTTTTTACGCTCTCTGGCTCGCTCTGACTTCTTCTGGGCTTCAGACGCTTGACTATATCTTTCTTCACTCTTTTATGGGTCCCTGACCCTTGTGCTTTGCATTTTTGAGCCTCACCTAACTTCATATGGGTCCCAGACCCTGGTCTGTTGCTTTGGTGGGTTCTCTACCCCAGCTTCACTCAATGTCCAACTTAACAGACCTGGTGTATTCTCCTGCAGGTACTGTCCCACATAGGATATTGTACACAGTTTGTTTCAATCTCTCTCTTCTTGACTTTCTCAGGGTCCCAGACCCTCTTATCCCAGATTTGCTGTTGTATTTCTCTCAGGACCCGACGCATTTGCTTTGGCTTTGCCTCTGTGCTTCACTTGGGTTCCAGACCCCTCTGTTCTGGCTTTCCAGGCCACTTGGTTCACCCTGCTGCCAAGTGTCTACTGAGGTGGCATATGTCTCTCTTTATATTTCTCTTAGAGTGCTTGACCCATGTATTATCCTCTTTAGATTGTATCGTGGAAACCTGACCCTCCTTAGGCTCCGCTCGTTCGGTCCCCAGCCTTTCTCATGGACCCAGGCAGCATCCGTACCTTGTTTTCAGGTTCCTGCTTCGTGGCATCCTACTCGGGCTTCTCCAACTCTCTGGGCGAGCTTCTTACTCTTCTCTCTGCTCCCGCTGTGGTCTGCGTCCCTGCTTCAGCTTTAGCGAGTCGGGCTGCACGGCTTCCCCCATGAGGAGTCCCAAGTTTCCGGAATACTTGGTTTTTCTTAGGTTTCTTGTGGCCTGCTGGTTCTTGGCAGCACCTGCATAGATGGTGGCTTCTCTCCACTGTCGTCACCCGGTCTACAGCTTCTTCCTGTGTCTCTCTGTCTGCGGCATTCAAACATTGCTCTCGTTCCTCGGGAGCAGGCTTGACCAATAGCACATTCGTTCTTCTAATTTGTACTTTGGAAGTCCAATAGGCAGTCCCCACCAACTATACAGCATATGTTAGTTTCCAAAGGTATTCTTCACTGCTCTCGCCTTCATCCTCGTCACAGTACTGAACTGATGATCATAGAGTTCCATGGTGCTCTTCTTCGTCTCAGTATTCTCCTGGGACTTGGTTCCTCAACTCTACACAGAAGGATTGAGGTGTGCGGGACCACAGGGTACTGAGTGGGGTGAAAGGAAGGAGGGGACAAAACTGAGGGTGGGGAGGGAAAACTGTTCTCCCAAGGGAATAGTCACTGGTCCCATGGAGGGCTTCCCTCCTCATGAGTACCACCCCCAGGGGGACTATGTGGTAGTGGCATCCCCTCCCTGGCTTCATGGTAAGGTGCTTCCCCCCCGATGGAAGCAGTGACAATACCCTGGGATTTGTCACAACACCCATGTCCCACTGCGCTCCTCCATAGAAGGACTTTACTCTGGCCCCTGTGACTGCAGGGGTGGTGTAAGCTGTACTCAGTACCAGGCAGCATTGAGCATCCAGGAGCAGAAGTTATGGTGTAATTTGCTTTGACCATTAAAAGCCCTAATCGTCCTATTCTGTACATTCTATCATACTGGATTCTAGTTGGGAAAAGAGTGTTCTTCAAAGCACTCTTATCTGAATTCCTCAAGAGAACAATCAGAAACTACCTGCCCGAATGTCCCAAGTGGCCCACCACTCTTTTTCTGTCCGTACGATCTTTCAGGATGGGCAGACGGTTCTCCTAACTTGCTTTGGTCCCCTCTGCAATGGGCGCCAAACCAACATTTGTTCCATCTCTCAACACTCAATAAAACCTAACTCGGCTCCTCCCACTGCCATCGTACCATGTCTCCATAACCCCAGTTGATCATCATGCTACTTGTCGATCACCCACTTTGACGGTAACCAGATGTCATTGAAGACACCATGCTTCACTCCTGGGCTTTCATTTCTTATTTATTTGCATTATGGGACTTGTAATCTTGGCTCACTTCAATTGAACACAATAGACTAAATTAATACTAACATAAAAGCAAATCCCTGGATTAGAGTATGGTAACCTCGACTCAAGGAGGGCTGATGCCACTAGCAAACTGTACATTATGATTATGAAAGTAGACTTTGTCTGTTTTTATCGACAGAATCATTTTCGTTTTATTTCACTTACTTTATAATCCATATCCTGGTAGGAACGACGGAGAGACAGTTTGTCAACAAGATGTTATGAATGTCATGTGTACCCAAGGATACATTAGAAATGCGTGCTGCTGCCTGTTATAGGTCTGTCTCTGTTTGCAAAAGATTCACAGGGATCCTTGATTTGGCTGCTTGCTCTGACTAAGAACTGTTGTCTGCCACTTCCCAAAAAAGGTTTTTGATTTTAAGTAATATACTCTTGCTCGTTTTCATCCTTCGAGTGACTGCTGTCCAAGGATTCCGAAAAAGTGACCCAGTTCTAGTTGTATCACAACCTCCAATATTAGATTGGTCAAATTGTGACAGTGGGAAAGTCCACAGCCAGAGAGGGGTAAATGTCTTCCTTATGGAATTCTTTTATACCCCTCTGTAATTTGGTGGTGTTCTTTTGGAAACAACAGCGCTATAATCCTCAATCACTTTTTGAATAGCCTACACTGCGAACTAAATCACTTTCAGAACTCTAATCTTTGGCATTAAAGGCACAGTGAATTTAAAACCATTGCCCATTATCACACTGGGCAGATAGCTGATACGTGAAGTGCTGAACCCAGCCCTTTATCAGTCCAAGCTTGATAAAATGAAAACCATTAATTCAATTTGCTAACAATAATAGTTTGTATTCTAGCACGTAGAAGCAGGAGGCATCTGGCATGAAGCTAAAAAAACGATATTTGAGGAAGCTGGGATTTGAACCATCTCCAGCCTAGGAACACTTGATCACATATTTTGGCACAAATGCATCTTAATGTTTGGCTTTCAAAATCGAAAATAATACTTTTTTTAATGGAGATAACTTAAAGTACACAAATCACATAATAAACAAATTTGACAAATGATTAATCCTTAATAAAACATATTACACAAAAATAGTAGTATTATTTTCCCCATCCTGAACAGAAGGCTACAAGTACCAGAAAACAACTAACATGGGCGTAAGAAATCTCTTGGCATTGCAACTGTACTTTAAAAACTTAGATGTGCAACAAAATAAACTAGTGAAATCACCCACTTGCAGTTGTGAAGGAAATTTTGAAGTCCCTCAAATACATACTCATTTTTGTGTGGCGAAAAGAAGCAGAAATCTTTGGTATACAATAAACAGTTTGGAACGTGGGTTTAATTAGGGACTTAAATTGTGCGGAATTAAGGCATATATTTGGTGTTCAGCTTGAGCTGTGTGGAAGCCTTTCGGATGAAAATGGACCAATCGCAGTTTTCAAAATCCTTTGTTCATCTTAATAAGGAGGCACTGCCACTGACAGCAGTCATTCCAATTATTCATTCCCTGTTTACTTTTGTGCCTGCTGCTGCTCTCCTATTAATAAAGCGCTCCCCATTTCAACGTGCTGCTGACAAGACATTTAAAAAGTCCTTGAGCAGCAGATCCTGCTTAAGGTACCGAGGGCGTCGTATCCTGAACCAGCAAATCCTTCATGAAACCGGTGATGACATGCAGTGGCTAGCAGGCTTTGAGAAGAAAAAAACACCTTGTTCAGCGGTCAATGACTTGCTCCCTCAAGATCTCACCATTGTCTGTGTGCACAAATCTCTTCCCACTTTTTTGCTTGTACCCCCAGCCTCTTACACTTTGTACCCCAGATTCCTCAGTTTGCCATTGGCAATTGAAGTCTTTAAACTGTGTCCAAAACTCCCTATGAAGTCTTTCCATGTGCCCAAGCTCCTAATTCTGGCAGTTCATGTGGGTCAAGCATCTCATACTGTAGTCTTTGTGACACAATGACCTTGTACAGTCAGCTCATTTGTCGTAGACTCTGGACAATGAGTACATGACTTGATGCCCCAAGCTACTGACATGGTATCTCCATGGGTTCCAACCTCCTCATACTGTATGTCCATGTTCTCGACCCTAGAATATAGCGGGTTATCCCCCTGGTTGGGGGACAGTAACTACATCCTGGGGTAAATCAATCTGTGCAACTCTTCTGCGATCCCATGGTCCATTTCCCTCGTAGGGTACCTTCCTGTGATCTTACATATGATGTCACATGGCCTGACCACTGCGCCTATCGCTCCTCCCTTATCAGCACTCTGTCCGCTTACAAACCCCACTGTTCGCCTACAATTGCTTACATCCTTTGATTGCCTGATGCGTACTAAGCAAGCCCGCAGTGGTCATAGTTAAACCTCGACCATCTGCATGCATGCTCATGATCATACTCCCTACCTTCCATTGGAACCTTCCTGCCGGCACTTGCTGATCAAGCGATTAGCTTCCATGCTTCCTCACATCTAATTCACCCGACACTCATTATCATCTTTCGAACCTCCATTGCCCTATAGTATTGTTGTCTTTATTTGTACCCTTCTGTATATTTGACGCTGCCCTACTCTCTAGGATGGGAGTCTATCCCATACTGTGCGTACATGTCATAAGCCTCACATATGCTCTTGCACAGCTTCAACTGCACGTGTCTCCATATCTAGCACCTGGTCGTCTAGATCACAAAGGCCATATGTCCCACTGACAAGCCACCGATTCAACACACCTTCATCGAGCCCACCAAGTCTACCAGCACCCTATGGAATCTTCCACCCGTACAAGGCCACTACCGGTGTGGAAAATGTACTGTCTACCAATTCACAGAAGCTACCAAAATATTCAAACATAATGACATCAATTGGACTCTGCAGGACCATACCAATTGCAATACGAAACAGGTCATATATGCTATAACTTGCCCGTGTGGACTCATTTATTTGGGCAAAACCATGAGACCAGTTAAGACCAGGATATGTGAGCACCGCTCGTGCATAAAAAACAAAGTACCTGATAAACCCCTTGTAGATCATTTTGTCAAGAAAAATCACACCAATATGGATGTCAAATGGGTGGTAATACAGAACGTTTCTTCCATCATCAGAGGGGGAGACGTCGACAGAATCTTAACCCGTTTAGAACAGAAATGGGTGCACAAATTAAATTCTGTCAGGTCAGGTTTAAACATCTGTGTAGAGTGGAAACACTTCCTGTAATTGAGACAATGCTTCCACTCCTAATGGACTTCATGTGGCACCGCTGGACTCTGTAAACTCCACCCCATTTGGTTAATATGTGCCTTTTTCTGTGTCACTGCTAAACATAACCACTATCAATGGGGCATTTCCTGCAAATATGTATCATGATATGTGTCACCCCAACATGTTAACATCATCCATTCCCTCTCTTTACCAGCTCTGGGCACCGTTACCACCACACCCTTGACGCTGACCAATCAGCATCCTAGCCTGACAGTGAGGCGTCCTCCGCCCGCCTGCCTAGACATGGATTACCCACCTGAGCCACGCATCCTTTCATGCGGATGCGTACACACTAGTATGCTCCCCCATGGCTGAGTGTTTTGTTGTGCCTTTTTATTTTGACCTTGGTACTTAGTGCCATTTTCGGTCAGGCATCCCCACGGGCACCCTGGCCTCGCGCACCTCATCCTGGCCGCTCACCCCATTTAATCACAGTCCGCTTCCCAGCTCACTCCATGCGCAGCCAGGGACCGCGACCGCTGACAGCTTGCTCTGCAGCGCTCATCTTTCCTTCAACCCTAGGTAAGCACACGAGCATGCAACCACTGCAGCTCTGTGATCTCTTGCACCTATTTTTCGGCTGCATGTCTCACTTAAGAACGGGAGCCCAGCCTCCATTTTATACCTTCCTCGCCCAGCATGACATCCTGCACGGGCAATCCCGCTAATCCGCCGCCTGGCTTTTAAGGTTGTAATTTTAGCATCACGGACGTTTCTGTCCATTTATAAGTCATGCTCAGACCGACTTCCACATGGAACACACATGTTATGTTATCCATTTGTGATTTTATCCGCCACACCTTATCTGTGACCTGCACGGCTCACCAACCCTCATGTGCACCATGACACTTGATATACTCCGAGGCCTGTAATCTTTGCCCCGTGTGTCCTTTTTTCCGCAGCCCCTCACGCTTGCGGTTGACTTTGCGTACTCATCACGCCAGCCTGTTCTACCCATAATTTGCGCGGCAACAGGCCCTCAAGGTAAGCTTGCTCTTACCTCTTTTTTACCCTTAGTTGCTCCACCACTCCATATGGCTTAACACAGCCTCCATGTCCTTCCTACTTCCACAGGAACGGCCACCTCTAGGACCTCGAAAATCCTCCAGTGTACTCCTGACACTGCTACTCCCTGAGCCACTGCGCTCCCAAGTTCCGGTAAGCGCCGGTCCTTCATGTATTCATACCTCTACCTGTGCTAGATACCCACGAATGTGCCCACTACAGAACACCTTGTCTGTTTATCTCAACAGACCTCACAAGATACTTCCCGCTTTGGAATATCTCGTCCTGATGAATGCCACACCATCAGAGGTCATACAAGCTCACCTTCTGGCCGAAACACTGTTGTGTTGACTGTTATATTGTCTGCGTTGTCCTTGTTCAACCCCACATTGTTTTGATGTATATGTGCTGATTATGACATGCTATCACCTCACTAAATCCACTGGTCTCCTTCCCAAGGACCGCTCAGTGGATGTGTAAGCATTGAAAAGACGTTACAAATATTTGAAATTTGTCACTCACAAACTGGTTACTATACCTTCAAAATGTGTAAATACTGTTGTATCTTGTGTTACTCTCAATTAAGTGTATCTACAAACACGTAAACTGCAGTTTTATTAAAAATCTGACTGCAATGCTCAGAACTGTCCTGATACATTTTTGTCAGAAGTCATTCACAGTAACCTGTACACACTTACCAAGGTGTAACACCCATAGGTGTGTGTTCACCCTTCGTTCATCAGCCAGGTATCCCATGACCTTGCTCATTTTTGCTCTTTAATACCCATGGAGGAGGGCCACAGAGTAGGAGGGGAAGGACAAAGCTGATGTCCCAATTTGAATGATCTCAGTCTTACTGGAATTAAGGCAAAGGTGGTTAGCAGCACATCATGCCTGAATAGCAGTCAGGCTGTCAGGAATGAGAGGGGAAGAAGAGGAAAATGAGGCAGTGGAGGGAAGCTTGAAGGAGAGGTGCGTGTCGTCTGTATACCACTGGATGTGAGGAGTTAAGGCGAAGATCAAATAGGCTAGAGGGGCAAGGTAGATGTTGAAAAGCCACGGTGAGAGGATAGAGCCCTGAGGGACGCCACAGGAGGAGAGGCTGATAGAGAGAAAAGGGCCCAGTTAAACCTGGGATGGTCAGTCAGATAGGAAGGAGGTCAACCAGACCAGTGCCAAGTCTGTGAAGCCAAGGGTATCACAGAGTCGATTTATAAGGGTGGCATGATTGACCGTATGAAAGGCAGAGGAAAGGTCAAGAAGGATGAGAACGGAAGGAGCATTGGAATCGAGATTTGAGAGCAAATCTTCACGGGTGTTCAGGAGAGCAGTTTCCGTGCCTCTGGCTGCTCTGAAGCCAGACTGGTGGTCATGGAGATAACCAACAGATTCAGTGTGGTGTATCAGCTGGAAGATGACTAGTTTCCCCAAGAGTTTGCCCAGGAAGGGGATAATGGAGATAGGGGGGTAGTTAGCCGGACCGGAGGGGTCGGAAGAATGCTTTTTGAGTAGAGGGTGCACAAGGGAGTGCTTGAGGAGTAGTGGGAAGGAGCCAGTGGCAAAGGAGTGATTAGCCAATGATGCAGCAAGGGAGGCAATGTAGTCCTTCATAGTTCAGAGCAGGGGAGCGTCTGTTTGGAAGATACTTTCATAGAGAGGACTTGTCTAGAGACCTCATCTGGTGGTATGGGCGAGAAAGAGGAGAGTATGAGGTAGAGGAGAGGTGGGTCAAGGGAGGCCCGGTAGTGGGTGAGGGAGAAGGAAGGGGTTTAGAGGAGGGTGAGGACATGTCCTGAGTTTTGGTTATGAAGTGAGAGGCCAGTGCAGAGGGCCAGGGATGGCAGAGGAAAAGTGGAGACTGTAGTAGGATTGGCAAATTCCTTGCAGATTTTGAACAGTTCAGCCGTGTTATTAGTGGCCCCAGAACGCAAGCTTGGATAAAGGCTTTCTTCTTCGAACGGATAGAGAGTCTGTATTGCCTTTGCAAAAGCAGCAACTGACACTTGCTTCATCGGTTGAATGGCGTAGAAGGAGACTTGCAGTGTGGACAGAGTCTTAGACCCAAGAGATCCGGATGAGAGGACATTATGATCAGACCATGAGAGAGGTGTAGTGAGAGGGTTGGAGATGAGGATGTCTGCTGAGATGAGAGCATCCAAGGTGGGTCTGGGTGAGTGCGTCGGACCAGATGGTGGCAAGAGTCAGCGAGAGGATTGGAGAGACACCAAGCCTGCAGACGAGACATTCAAAAGAAGAGTAGGTCTGAGTGGGTATGACAGTAGTAGGGACCCATTCAGGGAAGATCAGGGCCATTCCACCCCCAGACTGGTTAGGTCTGGGCTTAGAGAGGATCTTGTAGCCCTCTGGGAGGAGTGTGTCAAAAATAGTGACAGGGCTGGCCGTGAACTACGTCTCGGTGAGAGCAAGGACGTCGAGGTCTTCAAGGAGGTGGCAGATTCAGAGGAGTGTTTAACGGCAGAGCGAGAGTTGAGGGTAGCTAAGTGGAGCTGGTTGCTACCTTTTGAAGGTCTTCCGGGGAGGGGTATAGGAATGGAATAACCTTAATTGGTGTCTTCACTTTGTCATTTGTCTGCCTGCACACCTGTACCATGAGGCAAGGCTTTGCCAGTTTATGCATTCACACTTAAATTGTCACACATGTTTGCTCACTTATCTGTGTAGATTTACCAGAATGTGCATTCCTATTTATTTTGTCACTTATGCTTGCTTATATACCTGTTCTGTACGCCTGTACCATGAGGCAAGGCTTTGCTAGAATATGCATTCACACTTATATTGTCACTCATGTTTGCTTACATTTCTGATGTAGCCCCGTACCATGAGGCGAGGCTTTGCAAGAATGTGCATTAACACTTATATTGTCACCCATGCTTGCCCACATGTGTTGTAGCCCCTCCCCCCAGTACCATGAGGCTACACTCTGCTAGAACATGTTTTACCACCTGTATTCTGTAACCTGTATGCATGATCTTGCACTTTGATGCATGTCACTTTGCACTTACTTTAACTAGCACCCTGATGCCTGAGGGTTTGGTGCGCTGCTATAAATGCTAAAATACAATAAATGTTCCATGAAGAACTTGAAGCTGGCACTGATCCTTAATTCTCCTGGTGGTGCTTGTATCGAGGGTTGAAGGGGCAATGCTTCTTGGCTAGTGGAGACTAAAACAATGATCTGTGAGTTTGTATCCACCAGTTGTTGCAGGTTGTGAAAAAGGGGCAGCACTGTTAGAGAGGAATCTACTTGTGTGTGGTGCATGTCTCATGATTTAGTTGTGCTGGTTCCCTCCTGGGAGGGGAGTATATAGTGAGATTGTGTGTGTGAAGAGAATGTGCCAGTCTATATTGGAACCATCCTGGGAGGTTTCGAGGCATATCCCGTTTCCCAGTGGTAGCTTGTGTGCAGGTGCCCAGGCAAAGGCAATTTTGTAGTGAATCTGTGTGCATTTCTCTTTGGATCCTCCTTTCCTTTCCCAAACTGCATGGCTCATTTGGAGCTTCTGGGTGTATGCCTCATGCGGGACACAGGCTCCTGGTACGTGCCAAGTGTCAACATCAGTCTGAATGCTAAGTGAAATCTAGGGATCCAAGGAGACCTCGCGGTTCATGCCTAAGCATATCCTGTGTAGATGTCTTGAGGGCCTCCATGTGAACCTCAGACCAGCCCCCTAGCACCTGCCTCCTCGAGCCTTATCGTTCATGTTGTGAGGTGCTTGGGAGGTGGGGAGCTGTTGTGTGAGCCCATGGACCCTAATGCTGTTTCCTTACTCCTACAGCATCGGCAGCTTTTAAAGGATAGCTTCATGGTGGAGCTGATGGAAGGAGCACGCAAGCTCCGGCATGTCTTCCTCTTCACTGACCTCTTCCTCTGTGCCAAACTCAAGAAACAAATCGGAGGGTAAGTACTTGGCAACTAATTGTGGGGCAACTTCAGAACATCAAAAGAATACATGTGTGGCAGCTTAATTCAAAACAATATGCCAAAACAATGTGTCTATGTAGTATACCAGTAGTTGATGCAAAATGAATTGCTGGTTTAAATAGAATGCACAAAGCCCCATCAAACACCATCACTATGTGAATGCACTATGAGTGACCGAGCTTCATGTCTCTGTGCCAAAGCAGCGTGCCACTGACCATTCACAAATGACCTTTAAAATGTCGTTATTGTGATGCCCACAGAACCTTTAGGCACTTTGCCAGTGGAGAGTGCATGAATAGAGCCCCAGCGAGCCCCAAACTTTATGCCAATAGCATGTGTCATAGCACAGAGACCCAAATTCATATGCCTACGCAAAGTGGTCACATTGCATTTCACACCCCACAGCACTGTTCAAGTGTCAGTTAGCATGCAATGCTCCATCATATTTCAGCAGTGTGTCTTTGCCGGGATGTACAGAGCTCTGGATTCCTGCGGCCGTCTACTAATGCATGCTATACTACAGCTCTAGGACATCCTAATTGTGTTCATTATTGTGCCTTACTAGGACACATCAGGGCTCTCGCAGTGCAGGTCTACACATTTATTACCTGGGCATATACAAAGCCACGTGTATGCTCTCCTTGCTTCCCATGGCCATATGGGGTCCGTACACTCCAATGCCCATCTGCCTTTTTTTGTGTGCAATCTAAACTTTGTTTTGGAACCCTGCTACAGAGGGGTAAATACCAGAATCTGTTTTTCAAAGATGTTAAAAGCGTTATGTAGGGAATGTGCGTTTACTTTTCTCCTTTAAAATGGGACCCCACGTTCTTGTGTCCTTTGCTTGTTCCCCTTTATTGCCCTTTTTCTGCTGATTATTTAAATACTGGACCAACTACAAACCAAATATAAAATAAGACTTCTTGGGCTTAAAGGTCGCACTTCAACACCACCATTGTAACCCAAAATGCATTGCACACGGTTTGTGGATGGCGGGGGGGGTGGTATTGGTGGTGGTGGTGTCGAATGGATTGTGTCCTATGTATTCCTGATCTATCTTTTGATATTGCCAATATCCAGCTTTGCTGCTTCGGAAAATGTTTCAGCAGGGGGCGCTGTGGTTCGATGACTGTCGACTCGATGTCGACATCCCTGAAGGTACATATAGCACACGCAGCACCCGTTGGCTTCAGTTTATCTGCACTAATGCTTCAGATAACGGTACGCATCGTTCCTTGGGAAGAGAAATCATTGAGAACCTTCCATAAATCTTTGAAAGAGTGGCTTCCTCATCGGCATCTTCCACTCCGAAGACTGGTTTCAAAAAGTGCTGTGACTGCGGTTTGAAGATGTCTGTTCCGGACCTCCACAGAATATGTTTGTGGTGTCTGGGCTCATACTTTATCGGAGTGTAAGGACTGTCTGTCCATGACGTTGAAAGCCCTGGGAGAGCGCAGACGGAAACTTGCGGCAGGTACATAGCTGTACCGCTGCCTTTGGACCAGCATAGTATAATCCGGGTACGCCGTGATGGTGCTCGAGGCCCTCTCGATTGTTCCGCCTTTTCGGAAGTACTCCAGTATTTTCTCGCGGTCTTTGTAGTTCAATATTTTGGCGATTATCGCTCGTGGAGGGGCCCCTGGTCTCGGCTTCCTCGTGAGGGCTCTGTGTGCGCGCTCCACTACGAATCCCTGCGAGAGTGTGCCGGCCCCAATTCCTTGTAGGAGTAAGTTCTCGATGTAATCAGTCAGGTCTTGGCCCTCTTCACCCTCTGGCAAACCCACCACGCGGATTTTGTTTCTCCTCGCTCTCCCTTCCGCTTCTTCTGCTCGAGACTCCAAGTTGGCCACCTGTTGCTTAAGGACATGGATCTCCTTTGCATTGTTGGTGCTGGTGTCCGTGTTAGTTTTCACCGCACCTTCCAGGCTGCTTGTACATTCCGCCAGCCCCCTGACGTCTTGTCTCAGCAGGGAGACTTCAATGCCCACTGCTTCAATTTTAGCCTCCAGGGAAGTGCGCAGGTCCAACATCGCAACCCCCCCCAAGAGTCTTTCAGCTCTGTAATGGCCTCTAAAATCTGATGATTATCAGTCGCTGTGGTGCCCTCAGCTTGTGCCATCGGGCCTTTGGGTGCGATGGCCGCAGGAGACTGTTGTGTTTTTGCAAAAATATCCATTGTGGGCTGTTTGTTCTTATTCTTGCCCATGGCTCCTCGCGCCGACATTTTCCGGCCTTCGTTGGGCCTCTCTATTGCGATTCAGCGTCCGAGTGTCTCCCCAACCGTCTTTTCCACTCTTATCGGCTGTTGTAGTGATCTTCAAGCTGTCGCGACATCCGCCTCATCAATGCCGAGCGAGCGCTTCTCGTGCCTGTCGTGGTGCGGCCTGTCTTTTCACACCTCTGCTGCCCTCGGGCTCCTGCCGTCTGGGTCAGCACCCAAGCCTTCGTGACCCAAGGCCCACCGCCACAGGGGTTTCGCTCCGTCTCCAATTCGCCATCGTCGTTCTTTCCCTGTGGCCGCCGCCTCTATTCGTCCTCTTCTAGTTTTGTTTCCTTTGTTGTCGGCCATCTTGTGTGACAATGGACCGAACAGCCACCGTCGTTCGCCGAGCAATTCCTCCAGAATCCCGCTTACGATTCTTTCGGTCTTTGTACAGTGAGCAGAACATACGTTCCCGTGCATGTGTGATCAATTCTGGAACCAGTGGCGCACTTTTAAAGGTAGTTTTCACGGATCATATGTCGGATCCTCCGAAGCTGCACGGGAAGCACATCCTACTCCATGGCTGCCCAAGCCACGCCCCCCAAGCTTGCGGCAGGTAGGACACATAAATCCCCTTCGACACTGTTGAAAAGACAAACTTCGGATGAGTCGAGACCTGTTTCTCCTCGCCGTAAGAAAAACAAACTATCCTGATCGCGTAGTGGTTCCCACCACTCGTCATCGTCTAGACATTCAAAGAAACTGCACCATAGGTCGCCATCTGCCACCTCTTTAAGTTCCTCCCTGGAACGGGTCGTATGCCCGACTAAAACTGCCCCACTAACTCAGTGGGAAGAGTTTAGGCTTAAAATGTTGAAGGTGTTTGAGAATGTGGCCTTGACCCCCTATAGTATACCCAAAAGCCATGCTCCGTCGATAGGCCTGATAAGCATAAAAGCTGTGCGCCTTCGGGCCCGGCAGGCTAAACGCATCAAGAGCAATCTAAGACTCCCTCGAGTCGAGGAAACGTCTCTTCGAGAACGGAGTTGGTTGATGCCATCTATCCCGAGAGACTCTACATTGACCCCATCGGCGTTGAAAGATGCATCATTGACACCTTCGACGCCAAAAACTCATGAAAGGACATCAACGCGTCGATTTCCTCGACGCCACAGGTGTCGAAGCAGTCGACACAGCCATCGAAGTCATCGACGTCCATAGTTTTGACGATTTTGACTCCTTTGTCGACAAATATTATGACTGCAGCGGGTACTATGGAGAAGACATATACCCCTTTGCCTAGGGCTGACTTTTTCAAGTCACTTTCCTCTATTTATGAGGATGCAGAGCCTTCATCAGACAAATCTAGTCCTTTTGGCCTCTAATATGGTACTCCATCAGTCCATGAAGCCTTAATTTCTGAAGAGTCCAGAATAAAGAATCTACAAGAGTGCCTGCATGATGGCAGTGGTTTAGACACCTCACCAGAGGTAAGGTTGGCAGCTCAGATCCGAGTGATCATGCAGAGGTTACCTACAGACAGTTGATGTCAAGGGTAGTTGAATATATGAGTTGGGCTAGACCAAGTTCACTCTTTGAACAAGCCGACTTGACCGACATTTTGGACAAGGAACATCAAGAAGACCCAATTGTACCATTCCATATAGCTTTGCAAAACCAATTGGGAGGCGCCTGAACTCAATCCGGCTGTCATCAAGAAGTTGACCTCTAAATACATGCTATCAAGCAGTGATCCCTATTATTCTTCAAAACACCCTACACCAGAGAGCCTGGTGGTTCAAATTGCCACCTCAACCACTAAACAAAATTCCTGCCCTACAATCCCTCCTGATAGGGATGATAATGTTTGAGGCCCTAGCCAAAAAAGTTATTTTGGCTGGAAATATGGCCCTGAAATTGGCTAATGCCACATGCACGCTAGCAAGGTTCACTTGCACCCTTTGGGAGTGTATATCCATGGCGGTTGACCATATCCCCGAAGGGGAAGAACGAGACAGGTTTTTAAACATAGTCCAAGATGGGAAAGATGCAATGTGCAAGTCCCTCCAGACTGGTCTCTCCTTTGCTGACATTATCAGCTGAGCATTGGTGGCTTGTACAGTTATGCGCAGGTTTGCCTGGTTGAGAAAGTCAGGATTTTCTTCAGTAATCCAGACTGCTCAACATGCCCTTTGACGGCACTCATTAGCAGGGCTGATAAGAGTTTGGAAAAACTGCAAACTTCTAAAGCAGCAGCCAAATTCCTTGGTGCTGCGATTAGACAGCCTCCATATCGCCCCACAGGTACGCCCTGGAGGAGTAGGTCCTTCCTTCATTACTCCACATTTGGAAGAGGCAGAGGACAGTCAGTTCAAAGAGGCCAAAGAAGATTCCCCCGTGGTGCACGGGGTATAAATATTAAGACGGCAGCCGGTTACTTTGCCATCAGCCCCTGCGTCAGCCGCCCCCAGACCTCTCTGAGGACTTAATTCACAAGACTGCAGTGGGAGGCAGACTTTCACGGCATCTGACAGAATGGCAGGCTATTACTTCAGATGCATGGGCATTGGAAACAGTTGCCCAGGATTACTGCCTTCCCTTTCTAAAAAAGCCTCAGTCATCCACCAGGGAACAGCTCTGACAAAGTTCCAGATCCGCTCCTTATGAAGGAAATATTATCCCTGCTAGAGAAAGGTGCTATAGAACCAGTACCTGTAGCGAAGGGGAGCAAGTGTTCGTACTCCCCATCTTTCTGATACCAAAGAAGGATGGAGGATCAAGACCCATCCTGGACTTAAGAGACTTGAACAAGTTCCTCAGGAAGGACAAGTTCAAGATGGTTACTCTTTCTCAGATCCTTCAGGCCCTCCAGCTTCAGGATTACATGGTATCATTGGACCTTCCGGATGCTTACTTTCATGTGCTGTTCCATCACAAGCACAGACAGTACCTGAGGTTCGCTGTTGGTGGTTCTCATTATCAGTTTCGGGTTCTGCCATTTGGGCTGACCCCCGCCCCAAGGGTTTTCAGCAAGTTGATGGTGGTTGTGGCAGCCAGCCTCAGGAGAGGAGGGGATTGACGTCTACCCCTACCTGGATGATTGGCTGATAAGGGCCAGTTCCCCCGAACATGCACAGGAACATCTAAGCTCCACATGTCACTCCATTCACAGATTGGGCTTCTCCTTCAACTTCAAGAAGTCTTACATCATACCATCTCAAAGACTCCAGTTCATTGGAGCAGGCCTGGATGCATCCCTGGGAAAAGCCTCGCCATCAGAGGTGAGGGCTCAAGACTTTCTGCAGATGGTGGACAAATTCCAGAATGCCCAGCATCTACCGGCCGTTGATTTTCTGAGGTTGTTCGGCATCATGGCATCCTGCATTTTTCTGGTGCCAGAGAGACTCCTGAGGATGAGATCTCTCCAATGGGCTCTCAGGACTCAGTAAGGATTTCAGACCAACTACAGATTCCGAGCAGAGTCTCACAGGACCTACTGTGGTGGACCTGATATGATATGGAATTTGTAATGCCCCTAAACACAAGTGTTTCAAGGCGTGATGAGGCAAGGAAGGGGGAACAGAGGGAGGACCGAGACAACGATCTTACTAGGCCAAGTGACATTCAGATCACGCAAGTGCCAGGGAGAGGAAAAGTGCCAGGGGGAAGGGGAGGGGGCAGTACCGTACATGGGATCAAAACAATAACAAGAAGTTCGGCCTGCAGGTGGCAGGTGCCAGGGTAAGTACAGACAGCAGGTGTGCAAGGGTTGCCGGTAGGCAGTGCGGGTGTGCATCTGGGCAGACAGGGACCTGGGCCTGAATCAGAGGGTAGCCAGGTGACCAGTGAAGTATCAGACAGGAAATCAGCAGGAGAGAGGAAGGGAGAAGGCAGAAGCAAAGAGGAAGGTCTTGAGGTGCTTCCTGTCCCGGAGAAGGTTCTCCTAAAGTTTCAGAGAGGCAGGGGCGCTGTTCCAGAGGTAGGCCCCAGCCGAAGAAAGAGATCTACCACCAACTCGTTGCTTGGAGAAGCGACTGACCCTGAGGGAGTTGGAGGTGGAGCAACAAATAGCTCGAGTAGGAACGTATTTATGAAGAGAGAGTTGGAGGTATTGAGGACCCAGACCCCAGAAGGCCTTGCGAACAATGCAGAGGGTCTTGAACTTAATCCTTGCAGCCACTGGGAGCCAATGCAGAGATTTCAGTGCTGGAGGGATACGATCCCTGGGGATGAGGCCAAGGACAAGTCTTGCAGTCCTGTTCTGGATGGGTTGCAGAGGGCAGAGAGTAGAAGCGGGCAGATTTAGAAAGAGGCTGTTGCAGTAGTGCAGTCTAGAGAGAACCAGAGCTCTAGAGACAGTGAGCTTCTGGGGGAAAGAGAGGAAAGGAAGAATACCTCTGAGGAGGTGCAGTTGGTAGTTTGACTTCTTATCAATGTCAGAGATGTGAGGAGAAAAGGAGTGTGGAGGGTCCCATGTCTTAAAATCGTGGCAAAAATGGCAGTGAATACAAAATATTGCGGCAAAAATGCTGTGGTTTGTTATGCCACAATCATGTAAAGGATGCGGGGGACACCCCTGCAACACCCGGACCCATTATACCCCTTAAATGGTATAATCGGGTATACCTTTACCTGGTCAAACCACAACATTTTAGCCGCAAATTTATTTACCGGCGGCATTTTTGCCGCTATTTTATTACCGAATGCCATGTGGAGTTGAAAGTGACGCTGAGGTTCTTAGCCTCACAGGTGGGAGCATGAAGAGGGCCAAGGCGCGCCGGCCAGAGCGTGACAGGAAAGGAGGGTGCAGGTGTGCCGATGAGGAGAATCTCTATCTTACTGGCCTGCCAGGAAAACATTTTGAAAGGAGAACCTTTTTTGGCAACCATGGCCGGAGATAACAATAGTGACGGACGCTTCACTCACAGGGTAGGGAGCCCACGCCAACGATCTGGCAATCAGCAGCCGTTGGTCTCCATCGGAGTCCAAACTACATATCAACCTGTTGGAGCTGAGGGCAATCAGACTAGCGCTAAAGGCCTTTCTGCCATCTGTATGGGGAAAGAATGTCCTAATAATGACAGACAACAGAGTAGCCATGTACTACCTCAACAAGAGAGGTGGTGTAGGGTCACTCTGCAGAGAGGCAATGCAGCTCTGGTTCTGGGCGATACTTGAAGGAATCTCCCTATTGGCCGTTAACCTAGCCGAAGTGGAGAATATGGCGGCGGACTCTCTGAGCAGGCAGAGCACAGTGTCCCACGAGTGGGAACTAGCTCAGGAAGTCCTTCAGGAGGTCTTCACCCTTTGGGGAACCCCTCAAGTGGATTTGTTCACAACCAGTGTCCACCCGAAATGCGATCTATTCTGCTCCAGGGAATTTCCCGTGTTTGTGGTGCATTGGGATTTGACACTCCTGTACGCCTTTTTCTCCAGTCCCTATCATTCCTCAAGTGATCAGGAGGTTAAAGTACAGGAAATCCATGATCCCAGTTGCTCCGGATTGAGCCAGGAGGATGTGAAAGCCGGACTTTCTGGACATGTCCATCTGCCCTCCAATAAGTCTTCCACAAAGTGAGGACCTTCTGTCACAAGAGGAGGGTTAGGATCTCCATCTGGACATCAGGACCCTCAGCCTTCACGCATGGTTTCTGAGAGGCTGAAATATAAGGAATGGGACCTCCCGGAGGACGTAATGGAGATTATGCTTTCGGACCTAAGGCCAGCAACTAAATCGTTGTACGGCTGCTGTTGGAACAAATTCTACAGCTGGTGTAGGGATAAGAATATTGATCCATTTACATGTAGTACTCCTATGGTTTTATCTTTTTTGTTACACCTAGCTACTCTGGGACTCCAGTTTAGTACCATCAAGGGATATCTGGCGGCACGTTCTATTTAAGTGCACTTCAGAGGATGTTTCTTACTTCAAACTACCTCTAATAATTCAATTTCTAAAAGGGTTGAGAAATGTTTTCCCTCCAATCCCTTTTCAAGTCCCAGTTTGGATCTCAACTTAAGTTCATGATGTGTGCTCCTTTCAAGCCTATACACTGCTGTCCTTTGAGGCTACTTACTCTGAAAATCATCTTCTTAGTAGCCATTACATCTGCCCGAAGGGTGAGTGTGCTTCAGGCTTTATCCTACAAGCCTCCTTAGAGTATTTTTTATAAGGACAAGGTCCTTAAGGTAAAACCCACCTTTTTACCCAAGATTGTCTGAATTTCATCTCACACAGAAAATAACATTACTATCATTTTACCCTCCTCTGCACCCTGTGAAGGGAGAGGAGAGACTTCACAGGCTTGACCCTAAACGTTCACTAAGCTTCTATATCACTAGAATGGCAAAGCTAAAACAGGATGACCAATTGTTTGTGGGCTACTCGGGCCATAAATTGGGTATGGCTATCACCAAACGGACATTATCCAGATGGATTATATTGGCAATATTAGAATGCTATAGACTGGCAGGTAAAGAACCTCCAGAAACCCTAAGGGCTGATTCAGCGAGAGGCATGGCAACTTCCTAGAAATTACAGAGGGGAGTACCAATACAATAAATGTGTGCGGCTGCCACATGGTCGTCCTTGCATACTTTCACCAAACATTATAGTTTAGACTATTCCTCAGGCCAAAAAACTTTATTTGGTAAAGCAGTGTTGCACTCAGTGCACACACATCCATGGAAACTATTAAATGGACATGAAAAATTCTGACTCCCTCCTCCAGAAATACTAGAAACTGCTTTGTGAGTGTATCAAAAGATAAGGAATATGTGAGAGCACACAATCCATTTGAAGAACAAGTTACTTACCCATGGTAACGTTCTTGCGACTGGATGTTCCTCCCGCGTTTTCCTTTTCGCCCCCCTCCTAAACTAGCCGCAGTACAATATTTCCCTTGCAATTACGCTCTCTCAGGAGGAGTAACCGTTGGGTATGGGATAAATCCTTTGTTCGTGAAAACGGAACTGAAGCCAACGAGCACTGCGTGTGCTGTATATACCTTTGGTGACGTCGACATCGAGACAGAGGCCTCAGAGGGACATTGAGTCGACAGGCATCGATGCACAGCGCCCCCTGCTGACATTTGTTTTTCCAAAGCAGCAAAGCTGGATATTGGAAATATCAAAAGATATGGAATACTTGGGAGGTACATCCAGTCGAAAGGATGTTACCATGGGTAAGTAACAAGTTCTTCCGAGGCTTGTGGATCTGCTTTGAATCACATGCCGACATCTAGTGGTAGGTGCACATTATTGCATTCTTGTTTTCGAGTTTTGAAAAGGGACGTCGACTGGGCATGCTTGTAATACTATCCCTGTGTGATGTGTATTGTGCCCATGATCCTTCATGCGTCGAGGTCCCTCAGATTGTTTATTCCGCCATTGTGGTCGGTCGCATATGCAGAGCTCATAGTCTTGCTACTGAGTTTGCAAATTTAATAACAATATTGATATTGTTATATTTCGTCAGTCGTCTCGATGATCAATCTACCTACGTCCGGAGACTACTGTCTGAAGCTTCGACAAATGTCTTCTTCTTGACAGCCGGCTGCAGCCTTCACCAGGGTTCGACCTTGCTGCAGGGTGAGCAGGGGGTCTCTACATTTACATCCTTTTATAAAATGCCTCTTTCCGCTTTCTTCTCTACT
The DNA here is from genome assembly GCF_040938575.1 of Ambystoma mexicanum. Taxonomy (NCBI): domain Eukaryota; kingdom Metazoa; phylum Chordata; class Amphibia; order Caudata; family Ambystomatidae; genus Ambystoma; species Ambystoma mexicanum. The sequence goes on from NC_090932.1 coordinate 1,560,877,369, forward strand.
GACTTTTGTCTAGTTGCCTATAAAATTATACAACAATATGGAACAGACGCCCTTTAAATTCTGTCCTTCATGCAATAAAAAATGTCCAATGTTTTCAATACAACATTTTATTGGCATTTTAACTTATGGCAGTACAACAGACATTTTGCATGTTCCAGAATACATTACATCACATATTAGTATAGAGGCTTTGTGGTTTATTGGTGATGGGGGGGGGGGGTTGATTCTGGGATGGGCGGCGACTTGCCTGGGGTGAGAGGAGAGGGGGATGATGGTGTTGCCGCTGTGGTGTCTCATAGTCTCTCGAATCATCCCAAACAGCGGGTGAGTGGGGGTCTACGGGAGAGGGTTGGGACTGCAAAGTCCTTAAATGGGGCCCAAGTGTTCTGAAAATGGTTCAGATTCCCTGCTCGTAGGGCTGTAATCTTCTCTGCAACGACAGTGTCCCAGCATTTTGCCCACCCTAGCGGGATTGATGGGCCCGTAGGATTCTTCCAGAGCCGTGCCAATGCGATTTTTGCTGATGTTAGGAGGTGTGTACATAGGCGAGCTATGTGTCCTGTGAGGGGGGGGAGTTCCTCGTTCTCTGTATCCCCCAGCAAGACAATCCCTGGATCCCAGGGGATTGCAAGGCCTGTGATTGCTTATATGTGGTCTAGTTCTTCTATCCAATAGTTCACTGCTTGCGGGCATGTCCATAATAGGTGGAACAGGGTTCCTTCGGCTTTACAGCCCCTCCAGCAGCCCAGTGGGATGTTTGGGTTGGCTTTATGCAGCTGCGTGGGGGTGATGTGGTATCTATAACAAATCTTATATCCACACTCTGTTGGTGATGCATTGGGTGTTTTTGTGGGTTCTCGCTCAGATCTTGTTCCAGGTGCTCTCATCTGTTGGTCGCCCCAGGTATTTCTTCCAGTTGATTATATAATATATCTCTCTTTGATTTCGGGATTGTGTATGTCCAGAAGCCGATATAGTGTGGATAACTTCCCTCTGGGTGGGGCCGTTGTTAGTGTCAGCTCTAGCGCCGTTGGGTCTCTGGAGCCCCTTTCCTTGACTTCTCTTTGGGATAGCCAGTGCCGTATCTGGGAATATCTGAACCGTTCCTCTTCTGGGATTTTTAATTTGGTCTTGCATTCTTCGAACGTAAGTGGGTTGCCTCCTACCAGGAAGTCCAAGATTGTTCGAAGGCCCCCTTCTTGCCATGCAGCAAAACTCAGAGGTTGGAGTCCTGATGAAAAGTCTAGGTTGCCCCATACCGGTGTCAAGGGGCCTAGGGTTCCTGTGCATCCCCATTTTCGTGCCGCTCCTTTCCAGTTTGACACTGTGTTTTGCGTTGCTTTTAGGGGTCCTGTGTACGGCTGGTTTTTTGGCACCCGTATGTGTGGGAGGTCGATTAGGGGAGATTTGCACCATGCTTCTTCTATCTGTTTCCAGCATGGTGGGTCGGATGCTTGTGTCCATGTGAATGCATGCGCTAGTTGGGCCGCTCGCCTGTACCCGTTTATCTCTGGTTCTCCCAGGCCTCCCGCGTTGAGGCCTCGGGTCCTGATTCGTTTCGCTATTCGGGCCATCTTCACCCCCACCCCCCCCCGATGAATTTCAGTATAGATCGCTGTAGGCCATTTAGTTTGCTCTCTGGGATGTGTACCGGTAGTGCCAGGCAGTGGTATATTAGTCTGGGGATCAGGTTCATTTTTATTGTCGGCACCCTGCCCAACCATGATTTCTCCTGCCTGTTCCAGTGGTGTATATCCCTTCTCAGTTCTCTGAATAGTTGTGGGAAGTTGCTTTGGTATATCTGGGTATGGCTTTTGGTGATGCGTACCCCCAGGTATTGAATTGCTCCTTCGGGCCAAGGGATAGGGAATTTGCGGGAGAGTTCCTCCTTCTGCTTCTTTGTGATGTTGATTGCTAGTGCAGCTGATTTGTCGTAAATCACCCTGAATCCTGACGCTCTTCCAAACGCTTCAAGCTCTTATCGTAGGGGGTCTAGGGAGGTGCTTCGGTTTGTTATTGTTAGGAGAATGTCGTCGACATATAATGCCGCTTTATATTCCCTGCCCCCACTGAGATTCCTTGTATGCCCACGTTTTGCCTAATCCTTCCCGCAAAAGCCTCCATAGATAGTGCGAACACCATGGGAGAGAGTGGGAACCCCTGGCGTGTTCCACGGGTGATGGCTATGCTGTCCGATCTGTTCCCATTTACTCTCAGCTGGGTTGTTGGGAATTGGTAGGTCGCCATTATCCACTTTGTAAAGTTGTGGCCAAAGCCCATGTGTTCGAGTGTGTTCTTAATGTAGTCCCAACCTTCTTCTGATATTATCGAGCGTACCCCTCTGGGGAATGAACCCAGTTTGGTCCCTGTCTATTAGATCTGGGAGCACCTTCCCTAGTCTGGTGGCCAGGACTTTGGAGTAGATCTTCCCGTCTAGGTTCATCAGCGTTATTGGTCTGTAGGATGTTACCTGCTTTGGGTCTTTCCCCGGTTTATGGACCAGTATGGTGAGTGATTCCCCCATAGACTTGGTGATCTTCCCGGATTCTAGAAATTTGTTAAATACTCGAGTGAGCTGTGGAGCTAGTGTCTGCATGAATGAATTGAAGAATTTCGCCGTTAGCCCATCAGGGCCTGGGGCAGTGATGGCGTCCCTGACTTCCTCTATCGTTATTGGGGTTTCAAGGGATTTGAGCTGGGGTTTCATGTTGGGCGCTGTGAATGGTTGTAGGCATTGCTTGCTCTGGTGTTGGTCCTCGGGTTGGGTAGGCGGGTCAGTCATGATTGTTTTGTGACGAGCTAGGAGGGCACTCATTTTTCCTGTGTCTGTGTATCGGGTTATGCCGTCTTCCCCCGGTGATGCAGACTATGTTGTTACTTTTGAGTATCCGCTGTAGCTTATGGGCGAGTATTCGATTTGCCTTGTTGCTTTTGCTGTAATAAAACTGCTTCGTATAAGCGAGGGCTTTGGCCGATCGGTCCGCCCAATGTATTTCCAGTGCAAATCTCGCTTTCTTCAGCTCTCTCTCTAGTTTCCTGGTGTGGTGGATTTTTAGTCTCTTCTCTATCTCCGAGACTTTTAGCTCCAGGGCGGTTGCTTGGATCTTGGCGATCTGGTAGTGTTCCGCTGCTGCACTGATTAATGTTCCCCTGACTACGGGTTTCATGGCTTCCCATATTATTCCGATGGGTGTATTGGGGGTTGTGTTTTCCTTGAAGTAATTTGTACGTGAGTCCTTTACCTCCGGTTTTAATTACATCATCTAGGAGTATGGAGTCGTTTAGCACCCAATACCTCAGAGGAGGTGCTGGTAGACCACTTATTGCTAGGTCTGCTGATACCAGGGCATGATCTGAGATCATTCGGGTGTGGATTTGTGTATTCTTCAGCCATGGGAATAGGCCCCTGTGACTAGTAATAAGTCAATCCGAGAGTGACCTTTGTGGGCGTTCAAGTAGAAGGTCTAGTCCCTGGCCCCATTGTTCGGGAGCCTCCATGCGTCTATTGTTCCCGTTTCTTGCATTAGCCTGGCGAAGGTTAGGGCTCGGGTGTAATCCAGGTTGGATGGTGGGAGGGATTTGTCTGCTAAGGGATCCAGGACCATGTTAAAGTCCCCTCCCATGAGAAGGTGCCCTGCAGTGAATTTTACCAGTGTTGGGATTAAGTTCAGTAGGAATTTGTCTTGGTCTTTGTTGGGACAGTAAATCCCTGCTATGGTGATAGGTTGTTCTGAGATATATCCCTTTACCAAAAGGTACCTGCCTGCTGGGTCTCTTTTTACTGTGGGGTCCCGGAGTGGGAAATTGTTGCTCAGTAGGATTGCTACTCCCTGCTTCTTTTCCCCTGAGGAGGCAAAGTAGGCCTGTTTAAATCACCGAAGCCTCAGGCAGTGCTTGTCTGCGGCCCGTAGGTGGGGCTCTTGGAGGATTACGATATCGCCCACTAGGTTGTTGAGCCTGAATTTGTGTTTCCTCTGAGAGTTGAGGCCGCTCACGTTCCATGTGAGGATGCGGACGTTTCTATCCTCCTCCAGCCCTGTTAGGTACCTGCGGTTGCGCCACTATGAGTTCCTTTATTCCGGGTTTTCGGGCCCGTGTCTGGTGGTTCCCCCTTGGTGAGTGTGTATGTTTTATGCCTGTGTTCGTCTGAATTGTAGTGCCGTATTCCTTCCTAGGGGCCAACTTTCCCCCACCACTTCCCCCTCCCCCTCTCAACCTCTTCTCACCCTCTCCCCCCAACTCCTTGAACCAAGACCAGCCTCATCCAACGGGGTAGGCTAGCTGGACCTCCTCGTCGAGCTAATAGGGGCCAACTGGTCCCGAACGCTGTCAACAGTATGACTAAAGAGCGCGAGGCCCGGCAGAGCGGGACCGTGTGCCTTGCGTTAAGCTTTGGTGTAAGGTATGTTGGAGCTGTGTGTCTGCGGTGTCGCCCTGGGACATTGGTGCACCCTCTCCCATTTCACGGTTCCCCTGTGGGGTTCCTATGGTTATGCTGTGGTAGTACCTTATGTGGATGGATCGCTGCGGTGAGGGACCAGGTTTTTTTGGCTGTGGTCGTTATTCTTGGATCAGTCTGGTTCCGTGGCCTTCCGTGGGCCCCTGAGTCTGCGCTTCCTCGTAGACCGCGTCCATGCTCCGTTCGAAGTTGGTTTCATCTTGTCTTGACTATGTGCTTCAGATTCGGAGGCTCTGCTTTCTGGCCCTTTCCCCATTCATTTTTCCGCTTCATTGGGGATGCGGATGTACTTCAAAGTTCCCTCCCATGTAAAGTTCAAGGCCGTTCGGAAGCTCCATCGGTACTGCACCTTTCGTTCTATTAGCCATTCTGTAAGGTTGCGGAGTGCTTTTCGCTTCTGTAGGGTCATGATAGATAATTCCTGGTACAATGTGATGCTTGCTCCCCTGAAGAGGATTTGCTTGGATGCTCTGGCCTCCCTCATGATCTCTTCCTTTATTTTGAAGAAGTGGATCCGTGCTAGGACATCAGGAGGGAACAGGGAGGATTGCCTTTGGGCTGTTCAATGGACCCGGTCGAGCTCCAGGGGGGGGAGCTATTTGGGAGGGTCAGGATGAATCTAAACAATTCCCTTGTAAAGTTCTCCAGTTCTGCATCCGTGATTGTTGTGGGTATTCCCCGGAGGCAGATGTTTTTCCTCCTTGAGCGGTTTTCCGCGTCCTCTTGCTTGAGCTCCAGTAGGTCACATTTTACCTCTAGTGCTACTATTCTGTCCAGGTTTCTTTCCAAGTCGAAGGCATGGTCGCACAGTGTTTTGCAGGTCTCCTGTGCGATGTCCATCTCTGCCACCCTCTTGTCGAGCGCTGTGATTTTCTTTGTGACCTCTTCGGTCCCCCTTTGTATCTCCTTTGTTATTGCTGCTAGTAAGTCTTTGAGGTCAGACTTGGTTGCCGATTGGGCCGCTTCCGGGCCCTCAGGTGTGGTGGTCATCTCTGTGGCTGGGTCCGATATATGTTCGGCTTTCTTTAGCTTCTCAGATGTGGGGTTGTTCATCAGGGCCGCGATGTCAATTTGTTTTGTTGCTTTACCCCATGGTTATGTTGGTTCTGGCGCAGCCACTGGAGTATATGTCCGCCGTTCGTGACTGGGTGTGAGGACTTCTGCTGCTGCTGCTGGAATGCTGTGATGGCGTCTGTCTTTTTGGTCTTAGCGCGTGGCTGTTACCTCGGTTCCGCTGCAAGCTGGTGCCCCCCCCTCCCCCCAGCCGTGCCACTGAGTCTGGGGTTGATTGATTACAGTGCTGACTCTTTGGCTGTATGCGTATTCGGTTAATGTTTTTTTTGGGGTTGTAGTATGCACTGCGTGGGTGGGGGTGGGAGTGGAACAGTTGTGGGTGCACTTGTGCTTCGAAGAGCCCGGTTGCTCTGCTTTACTATTGGGCCGGTGGTTTTTCCCCCCTTAGGGGTAATCCGGCTGTAGGGATCCTTCAGCTCCCCTCCTCCGCATGTGGCGTGATGCAGGGTGCTGCCCGGCGGGGTGCTTTCCCGGGGCTGTGCGGTGACTCCTTGGGCGGATCCTAAGCTTGCTGTGGGCTCCCCTGGTGATGTGGGTCAGCCGGCGTCTTCCAGGAGCACTCCTTCTCTCTCTAGCGGTCCACGTTTTTAGAGAGGCTTGCGCTACGTGGTGGCGTTTCTGTAGTGTCAGCCCCGCGGGGTCTCCTGCTGTGGTGCTTTCGGTGGGGAGGGAGGGAGCTTACCGCCAGCTTGTGCTTTGCTTTGCTTCCTAACGCTGTTCCAGCTCTTGGATTGCCTCGGTCCGTTGCGCCGTCGGTCCCTCTGCTTATTGCTTTCTTGGGTTCCACCACGGGCACTGATGGGTGCTGGTGCTATCACGGCTGGTCGTCGCGGCGGCCCTGTGTTGTCTGCAGCTCGAGTGGGCTAGTGCTGGCACTTCTCTCTTGATGCTGGCACTGCACTCGAGCCCTTCGGTCAGTGTTGGCTGCTGGTGTTGGGATGTAACTCTCACTGGCACATTGGTCTTGGGCACATTGGGCTCCCCAGTAGCAAAGTCACTAGGCGCTCAGGTTGGTGGCGCTGCTTCTGCTGCTCCGTGTCTTTCCACTCCCTGCGGGGCTCCGTATGATGGGATCCGCCATTTTTATTTCGGTGCTGGTGGCTGACGCGGTTTCAACTGGGCGATATCCGGGAGTTGGAGCTTTTATGAGTGTGTCAAAGCGCAGCGTTAAGTGCAGGATCGCTTCAGCTACACATGGCATTATTTTGGCGTCTTAACGGAGGGTATTCAGTTCATAAAGCTGCTCAAACGATGGGTCCAGCCAGGAGCTCTCAGGGAGCCATGCTATCCGCGTCGGCTCCAAGGCACGCCCCCACCTCTGCAAGCTTTTTAAGATGAAAATGCTTAAAGACAGGCACACCAAGCGTATACCATGCAAGCCAAATCCCATTCCCCCACCAGCGATGTTGAGTCGGAAAAGGAAGACGTTGGCAGCTACGCCCGTTCCGAAAGGCTGAAGAGTTACTGGAGGAGTCGACTGACTCTTGCATGCCTGTCCCTAGCCCCACTAGGCAGGCCGAAAGCTCTGCTCTGGGTATGTCAGCTGGCGAAAAGGGCACACACATGCCTTTATGAAAGCACGCAACCCCTTGGCAACCTTTGACAGGATCATCGAAAGGAGCTTCATCGGCAACCAAACTTTCGTCCAAAGTGTATTAGAAAGCAATTGAACCCTCACATTCAAGGCCCACTGAGCATTAGCAGCCGCTCTTGCTACATGACTCAAAACCCAAAGAACAATCAGTTGCCGCCCATGACCGCCCATTATGCTGATACTGATACGTCGAAATAGCCATCAAAACATACATCCAAACACAAACATGGGGGAAAAACACACCATACCTACACCACAGATATCTACACAGAAGTCTAGGTCCCCTGCAGGGTAACAAAATTGTAGATCCAAAGGAAATTGTTTTTCCTTTTCCTGAAGCCCCTATAACAGGTACCTAGCCAAAAGAAATATTTGAGAAAACTAAGGATAGGGTTTCAGAATTTGTGTCCTTTATGGAAAAGTACCCAATAAAATAGAAACCACTTATTATAGATCAGAGTGAGCCACCTACCAAGAGTCCTAGACGTTATCACTCTCCACCAAAGGTATTTCTGAAGACACCTCAAATATTTTCCAAGACGTGCAAGTCGATCAGGATGATCTATACTTTATCCCAGACAAGGGGAATAATGCTCAAAACTGAAAAGGGCAGCAGAGCATTTTTTTCAGATACAGACGGTGGTAACTATTTCGGATCCTGACTTTGTAGAGGACATCCTAAAAGAAAGAAAGGCGGTAAGCCAGTCTATCCCCCTCTTAAACTCTATTAAGAAAAATATGATGCCATCCCTTCTTAAAGCTACACAGGCAGTTAATCCACTTGTGGAGAAAATGTTTAAATGTGCTCCAACTGACCTGCTATATATCCGGGTCATGTAACACCTTACTCACTGTTAGTCACTACCACTAGTAAGTGTGCTGGAGTGCCACTTTTCCAATACCGAGGCACCTCCAGACAAGCAATGTAAAAACAATATGCTTTGGGCAAGAGGGTCACTCCTTCAGCCGCTTACTTGGGACGCATTTCCAGTAAAACTACGCTGTTGACAAGCTATGGCGATGTCCAGTGGGGGTTGCTCCAAAATAACTTGACTGACGTCCCTGAACATACCAAGTCCCAACTTCTTAACATTAAAGTGGGTAGGAAAGTTTCCCACAATATTTTTGAGAATACCCTGCACTCTGCAGAAACAGCGGGCAGAGTCCTTGCACAGGTAACGTTATTAAATAGGCACTCTTGGCTGCAGCGCTGGATTCAAACCAAAGGCAACCTTAATTAACAAGCCCACTGAATAATCTGTCTTGTTTGTCAAGGCTGTGGACATGGGTGTAATTTTAGGGGGTGGGCAGGGGTGTTTGTCCCCCCCCCCTCAACTTTCATGGCACACCATTTTGTTCCCATTCATTTGGCTGGGGCACCTTTTATTCAGATGTCATGTCCCCCCAACATTTTCAGCAAAGTTACTCCACTGGCTGTGGATGAGGCTTTAGAAACGGCTAAGAAGGAACGCAACACGCTTAAGACCCTCAGTCAAATTTCTGATGAGCCGCTTGTTCAACTCAGAGTTTTCAACACCCGTCGTTCCTTTCATAACCAAGCCTTCTACTGACCCACCCATTCAGGGTTCTCATCATGGTCCTCTTCCTCGTACATACCTTGGGGTACATGATCTACATACCAAACCTCACAACAGCGAGGTTTTAGACGAGGCAAGGCAGAGATAGGAATGCAGCCTCTAGAGGCTCCCCCAGCTCTGCCAGCAAATGACTTTAACATCAAGGTTCCCTACCATGCATCTCCAGTAGGAGGTTGAATTTCATCATTTACCCACGCATCGGAGGAAATAACCTGAACTCGATGGGTGTTGACTACCATCGCAGACGGATACTCAACCGAATTTCTGCTAAAAACCCTGTTACAAACCACCAAAGAACAGAAGGATGTCGCAAGAACATCTGCTCCTCCTGCAAGCGGAGGACGAAACATTACTGCAGAAGGTGCCATAGAACTCATCCCCTTTCTAGTGGTTAACAATGCTATTTATTCAGTGTACTTCCTTGTACCGAAAAAGGATTTAACCATGCACCCATTATTAAATCTGCATCCTGCAAACAAGTATGCCAATCAACAAAAATTCAGGATGACTACACTGCAGGAGGTACGCGGTCTTCTCAAACAGTAGGATTACATGGCAACACTGGACTTGAAAGATGCTTACTTTCAAATTTCAATGTTGCCAGCACACAGGAAGTTCCTAAGGTTCAAAGTGGGGAACACTCATTATCATTTGCCTCAGCGCCACGAGTGTTCACCAAGGTTCTAGCAGTGGTGGCGGCCCACCTTTGCAGAAAATCCATTCCATTATATCCTTATCTAGATGACTGGCTAATAACAGGAGACACACCTCAAGCAGGTCTCAAAAACACCCGATCTACTATCAACGTACTATTCCAGTTAGGGTTCTCAATCAACGAAAGGAAAATCAAGTCTCGTGCCCAATCAAGTTAAACAATTTCTTGGAATGTTGATTCGGACAGAAGACAGTCTTGTCTTCCCCTCCAACGAGGGGATTCAAAACATGCTATTCCAGATTCCACAATATGTAGCCAGTCGTCAGATAACCATACGCAAGGCAATGCGCCTGCTCGGAATGATGGCTTCCTGCATTTACCTGGTACCGAATGCGTCCGATACAAGATTGGCACACAAGACAATGGTCTCAGGCAAGCGGTCAGTAGGACTCTCTAGTGGTTGTCTCGCTGTCTCTAGCTCTGACTCTGCAGTGGTGCTCAAGGGAAAACCTTCTCAAGGGGAAATCATTCACCTCACCAGCAATAGAGGCCACTCTTGCCACAGATGCTTCCCTCTCTGGTTGGGGAGGCACATTATCTCCATCATACAGCGCACAGCGTGTGGACTCAGACACTAGCAAACAAGCACATAATTCTGTTAGAGCTTCTAGCAGTGTTTGAAGCTCTAAAAAGCCTTTCGAGACCAGTTACAAGAGAAAACAGTTCTAGTTCTAACAGACAGCACTACAGCCATGTTTTATATAAACAAACCGGGAGGGACGCACTCTCCAGGTCTGTCCAAACTATCCCAGAACATATGGAACTGGGTGCTGGGACACATGTTCTTGCTGTCCCAACATATTCCAGGGGAGCACAGTCTTCTAGCAGATGTCCTCAGCAGAAACGTACAACTTCCTGTAGAACATGAATGGCAGTTGCTCGCCCACATTTTACACAACGTCTTCACCGAATGGAGTCGTCCACATATCGACTTCTTAGCAACACTAGGGAACGCGCAATGCCCAGACTTTGCCTCCAGGTATCCCCAAACAGGATCCAAGGGGAATGCCCTTTGAATGAATTTGTCAGGGATAGTTGCTTTTCTCCCCTCCTCCGACTCTCCTCAACAGACTAGTCCACAAGATGCACCAGGAAGAAGTCAAAAGTATCCTAATAGCTCCAATGTGGACCTGGCCGACCTGATACTCACACCTAATGAAAATGTCTTTGTCCTCCAGTCAAACTTCCATGCCTGTTCAACATGCTGTCCCAAGATCGGGGATCAACACTGCATCCATGTCCTCAAACACTGTACTTAGCAACTTGGCTCCTGAATTCATAGATTTTTCGTATTTAAATCTGCCTAAAAGATGTATGGACATTCTTAAAGAGGCACGTAAACTTAATACCAGACACTGCTATTTCAATAAATGGAAACGCTTTGTCATTTGGTGTAGATCACATAGCATCAATCCTATTGATTGCACGGTATTACCCAAATTGTTAGAGTACAATTGACCGAATGACACAATTGACGTATTACAGTGGTCCTAATCGACCTTCTGCACAATTGACCGTATGGTTATTTTTATATATATAATGGGTTGTGGTAATAAAAATAAGGTGATTCGGTAGGGGGTTGGGAGGGTTTGGATTGGGTGGGGGATGCGGGGGGTTTCCCCCGCATTATTTATATCCTAATTGACCGTTCAAATTCGGTCAATTGTAATTAAGTCAGTTGTCATTCGAACAATTGCTTGTATCTGCTTAGATTCACATGCGCCTGCCCTTCCTCCCCTCTTGGAGTCGAAGGTACATAGATGTCTTACACATTCTTTATCTTTGTACTCACAAATCCCTTCATGTTCTGTTTTGTCAGAAACAAACCATTCAGAGGGATCTCGATGCGTGAAGGATCATGGGTGAAATACACGTCACGCAGGGATGGTATTACAAGTATGCCCAGTCAACTTTCCCTTTATGAAACTTAAAAACAAGAATGCAATACTCCGAACCTACCACTAGAAGTTAGCCTGTGCACAGCATGTGAATCTGAGCAGATGCAAGCATCAGAAAGTGGGGAAGCACCAGTTATTATCCCTTTGGTATGTCGTTTGTAAATCACTAGTGATAGACCCTGAATACGGTGTTATGACTAGCAAAATGAATGCTACATTTATTGAATGTGGAATATCAATAGAAATCTGCTCTACTGAAATGTTTGAGGAAAAAAGGTTAGGTAAACTATTATCAATGCTCTTGGCATAACATCTAATCTAAAACAAAGACATTTTTATTCTTTACAATTCAGTTAAATGATCAGCGGGCAACATATGCACATGGACCTTCAAAAATACAAAAATATTTTTGAAGGTAAACAGTAAATGGAAACTATGGACATACATTCCAAAAATGAAAAATTCATAAAGGGTTCTTAGCGCCATTTATTTTATGTGGGGAGGCAACAGGGAGCCTCATCCTGTTGCCTGCCCAACCCCCAAATGCCACCAAAATAACCCCAACCTCTTCCTCACCCCCTCCCTCTCCCCCCACATACCTACCGGACCGAGCTTTGTGCTCCGGTCCCAGCGCTCCTCCCGTTTCCCGGCCTCTGCCACAGAAATGGAAAAGGACATGGTCCCTTTTCCTTACGGCAGCGGCCATCTATTTCATGTTTTTTTTCTCCCAAAGGAGAAAACAAACATTTGGACCCTGGTTAAACCCTGGGGTGCGACTAGCTTTCACCCCCGCTGTGGGGGATGGCCATAGCCGGTAGCGGCCCACAGCCTTCGCCGAGGCACTTGTTACCCTCGGGGCCTACCTTGGCTCGGGCTGGCGGTTCGTTACCGGCCATGGCCGCCCCCCCCCCCCATTATGGCAAAAGCCATAATCATTATCTTTAACAAAAAATAAAGACCAATTACATACATGCCAACCCTGTTGATTTTGGCGCGAGACACCCAATTTTTCTGTGAAAGAAAATGCTATTTTTCATGTTCTCCCGCCTAAAAGAATTCAAGCCTCAATGCCTTCCTATGGGAAAATGTATGTCTCCCGAGTTCTCTGCTGAAATCTCCCTCCCAGGTGCGTCAGAATGTTGGCATGTTGCAATTACTACTCCATATTGCTAGTGTGGCCGACGTGTAATGTATCAGCATTCGACAATGTTTCAGTGTTTTAATTTTAAACTTCTTCCTCTGGACCAATTTCCCTTGCAGTAGGAACTCCTGGTGAAACAATGTTAGGTAAGATGCTCATTTTGGTGATAAATCTTCCTGACCTGTGTCAACCCCAGAACATTTTACTTGGACTTGCTGATTATTTTCCTTTCTCCCTGGGTGAAGGGGAATCTTTTTTCCCTCTCATGCAGTCTTTTACTCTTTTTCTTGTATTGTATTGTAATCGTTATTTATATAGCACTCTTTCCCCATTTGTATGACCTTAATCCGCTTTGTGTTTGGAATGCCTTTGGTGATTGTAGTCAATGTGTAGGAGGTTCCAAGAGTTTAGATTAAGATATGCTTGTGTGCATTTTCGCTGGCTCAGGACTAAGGTGGCTGGCTAGGCTCCAGTAAGCAGCCCAGAGATCAGGCATGTGGGTGGGCGCTGTAGGTGGTTTAGGATAGAGTGCTATTGCTGAAGATTTGATGTGTGCCCAGCTGTACCAAATTTTATTTTCGTTGGTAGTCTCTGCTAGTGGCAGAGGTGTTGAGGGTACATCAGGGGTTTATGTGGACGGCTATGTGCGCTGCTAGACCGGAATGGCATAGCCATAGCTGCATTGTATGGTGCGTGGATGGATGGCCGTGCCTGTGTCCACAGACGTGGTATAAGGTTTCTGATGTTTGTTAATCTGCTTAGAATCACATGCTGTGCATAGGTCCGACATCCAGTGGTCACTGCGGAGTATTGCATTTTGTTTTTCGTAGTCGAAAAAGGGACGTCGACAAGGCGTGTCTGAAACACTATCCCTATAGTGACGTGCGTTGTACCCACAATCCCTCACGCGTCGAGGTCCCTCAGATTGTTTTTTTCCGCCCAGCTACTGGTCGCCTTTACGCGGAGCTCCTCGAGAGACATTGCAAATTTCATCTCCTCGACCTTTGGTCGTTTTCTCATTAATATTAAATACATACCCCCTCCCTCGACGCAGTTGTGAAGCTGTTCTCCGCCGAGCAAGATCTTCGACGGAGGGTCGAGCGGAGGAGATCCTTCGGCGTTGCCGAACACGTGGCCTGGCCTCGCAGGCCATATACAGTAGGGAGAGTGGGGTCGTGGGACATCTCTGGTTCTTTTCTGAGAATGCCTTTCCCTTTCCCCTTCCTTTCCCTTGGGGTGGTTATCACGATTTATTACCTCGGCTATGGAGAGGACTCCCTTTAGATTTTGCCCGCTTTGCAAAGGCAAATTTACTTGGAAGGACAAGCATTCACGGTGTAACCGCTGCTTGCCCCTCGATCACAAGGAGGAAGGTTGCGCGGCTTGTCGGCTTCTTAAGCCTAAAACTCTAAAAGACCGTAGAGTTAAAAGGTGGGCGGCCTACGCGATGTCGAAGGCCGAAGGTTCACCCGCCGCTGCTACCACCGACAGTGACGAGGAACGCGATAACACGACCTCCGCTACGGAAGTCAAAAACCCCTCTAAGGAGCGCTCGCGCGCTTCGTCGTCTGTCCCCGGCCCCGACGGGCTCGGCTCACGCCCTGCTTTGGGGATGAACACCCCGGCGACATTGACGCACACAAAAACACACTTAAGCACACAACCCACGGCTCTTCTTCGTCTAAGACGAAGAGAGCTTCGGCGCCCAAGGAGACGCAGGTTCCACCAGCGGCCTCCTCGGACCGTTCGGGTTCGAAGCCCCTCTCGCAACCGCAGCCGGGACCAGCGACTGGGCTTTCGGCAAATAAGGGCGCCGCCCCCAAACCATCGGCCGGCGCGCATCAACAGAAGGCGCCTACCGCCCTAGAGCGATCGACACCCGTAGCGTCAAAAACGCAAGCTTCCGCCGACAAACAAGTCGCCGAGAGCTTGGCGAGGATCGTTGTAGCCGACGCCCAGAAGCGTACGCCGAAAGTCACGTTGAGCGCTACGCACAAGTCGAAAGACACGCCGAAAAAGCCCGAAGGGAGGCAGGGACTACCCCCTTCAGTCGGGGGGTCACCCAGCACACCTGAAGGTTTTTCGGAGGGCGACGGGACACTTTCCTCGACGCTTTGGGAGAGGTCGAGCCGTTTCCAGCTAGATGACTCTATTTTTCCCCCGCCAGACCGCTCTGGGGTACCCCATGAAACCATGGAAAGACCCCACCTCTGTATGGAGAGGATGGAAAGGTTTATGAATACCCAGACCTCTCAAACTCCCAAGAGGACTAGAGAAGGGCCTCAGGAGGACCCCAGGGCCAAATATCCGAGGCTAGTCGATCCCCAGGTGGACACAGCCTCAGACTTCCATAACGTATACGACCTCACTGGGGAGGAACAATACTTAGAGGAGGAGGATGATTTCATGGACGATGAAGGACACAACCAGGAGGAATGTCTGGAAGACAGGCCAGACATTATAGAAGAAGGCTTCGGAGAAAACACTGAAGAAGGACCTTCGCACCCCTGGCAATCCCCATCAGTATATTCCGAAACTGATGTCCTAAACCTAAATCCTCCTGACAATTCACCGGTTAGGAACACGTCTCCAATTGACGATCAGCCCACTTTCAATGCACTGTTGCGCAGAGCAGCAGCACATTTCGAACTGGACACTGGGGAGCTCTCTCCAGAATTAGACTTTGTGGAAAGAGTAATTAAAGAGAAACCCCCGGTCAGCCAGACCATTCCCCTCCTAGCTTCAGTGAAGAGAAGAATCATCCCTTCGCTGGCCACTCCCGCATTGATCAGAGGGGTCAATCCGAGAATTGAAAAACTTTTCACTCCTTCTCCCTCAGACCCGCTCTACATTAGGGGACATTCCATTCCGGATTCCCTAGTAGTATCTAATACTAGAAAGAGGGCAGGGGTACCACTTTCCACCAGTGAGGCACCCCCTGACAAGGAGGGCAAAAGGCTATATGCCCTTGCAAAAAGAGTAACTTCCTCGGCTGCCTTCTCAGCAAGAATTGCGAACAACAATTCTTTGCTTGCTAGCTATGCAGACGCGCAGTGGGCCAAACTGCGGAAGGACGCCGAGGAAGCACCGGAGCCTTTACGTACACGCCTACTTTCAACTATTGGCGAAGGAACCCAGGTGAACCAGAGCATTGTAAAAAACTCTCTGGACGCGGCAGAAACAGCGGGACGTTCCCTGGTGCAGGGAATACTCCTAAAACGCCATGTATGGCTGCACAACTCAGGGTTTAAACCGGAGACACAGGCGTCTTTAATAAATAAACCTGTGGAAGACTCTAACCTCTTTGGGAAAGCGGTGGATGAAGCTCTAGAGATGGCTAAAAAAGAGTTCGATACTATCAAGACTCTTGACCAAATCTCTAAGCCCACTACCAGACGCGGCTATGGCAACAAACGCTTTTTTCGTGGTCAACGCCAACAACAACAACAAAGTCAACATCAACAATACCCTGCCACCAATTACCAGACCAATAGTGGGCAGTACAGCCAAAGAGGCCAACGCTGGGGTAAAGGGAGAAATCGGGGATCCACCCCCAGAGGCTCCCAAGCCCCCAACAACTCCAAGTGACGCGAAGATTCGCGTCCCCTCCCATGCAACACCGGTCGGGGGCCGGATAACATCCTTTCTTCCTGCATGGGAGGAGATAACGTCAGACCGTTGGGTACTTTCCACCTTAGCCCACGGATACTTTATCGAATTCAACAGTTCCCCATCCTACAGACCCCCGAGGGGACGTCGCATGACACCGGAACATCTTGCCATCCTTCTCCAAGAAGTACAACAACTGCTGGAAAAAGGAGCCATAGAGGTCGTGCCTCTATCTCAGGTAACGGAAGGTATTTATTCAGTGTACTTCCTTGTACCCAAAAAGGATCTAACCATGCGCCCTGTATTAGATCTGCGGCCAGCGAACAAGTTTATCAAACCCCAAAAGTTTCGTATGGTAACCTTACAGGAAGTGATCCCACTGCTTTCTCAGGGAGATTACATGACAACATTGGACATGAAAGATGCATACTTTCATATTTTAATGTTGCCAGCGCACAGAAAATACCTCAGGTTCATGATAGAGGGCAAACACTACCAGTTCAAAGTGCTACCCTTTGGCATAGCATCAGCACCAAGGGTATTCACAAAGGTGCTGGCAGTGGCAGCGGCCCACCTGCGCAGGTTGTCCATCCCAGTTTACCCTTACCTCGACGACTGGCTCATAACAGGGGATTCTTACGAAACATGCTTCTCCAATACCCAAAAGACGGTAGACCTTTTGTTCCAGTTGGGCTTCTCCATCAACGAAAAGAAGTCCAGTTTAGACCCCAGTCAAATCAAGCAATTCCTAGGGGCTCTAATTCAAACAAGGGACGGCCTCGTCTTCCCCTCCAAAGAGAGGGTCCAAAACATGCTGTTTCAGATCCCTCAATATGTGACCGGTCGAGAGGTGACGGTACGCAAAGCAATGCGCTTGCTAGGAATGATGGCGTCGTGTATTTATTTGGTACCTCACGCGCGCCTGCGCATGCGCCCAATGCAAGAGTGGCTCAACAGCCAGTGGTGTCAGGCCAGCGGACTATGGGAGGATCTAGTTGTGGTCTCGCAAGCCTTGGTTCTCTCGCTACGGTGGTGGACAAAGGAAAACATGGAAAAAGGGAAATCCTTTGCCACACCCGCGGCGGAAGCCACTCTAACCACAGACGCATCCCTCACAGGATGGGGGGCGCACCTATCCCATCAGACTGCTCACGGAGTGTGGACTCCGAACGTAGCATCCAAACACATAAATCTACTGGAGCTACTAGCTGTGTTCAAAGCGCTAAGAGCCTTCCAGGAACACCTACAAGGCAAAACAGTAATGGTCCTTACAGACAGCACCACAGCCATGTACTACATCAACAAGCAGGGGGGCACCCACTCTCCAGGCCTGTCCAAGCTGGCCCAGAATATATGGAAGTGGGCTCTCAAACAGGACATGTTCCTACTATCACTACATGTACCCGGGGAACTCAATCTGCTGGCAGACAGACTCAGCAGAGATTTCCCCCTGCCCGAAGAGTACGAATGGCGCCTGCACGAAGACATCGTCTTCGACATCTTCACACAATGGGGATTCCCAGAAATAGACCTGTTCGCAATCCTGGAAAACTCACAATTCCTAAGTTACGCCTCCAGGTACCCCAGAACCAATCCAAGGGGAACGGTCTGTCGATGCAATGGTCAGGGAAATTTGTTTACGCTTTTCCCCCCGACTCCCCTTCTCAACAGGGTGGTGCACAAGATGCACCAGGAACAAGTAACCATGATACTAGTGGCCCCAATGTGGGCCCGGCAACCATGGTTCGCTCACTTGATGGAGATGTCTCTATCTCCCCCAGTGAGACTCCCCTGCCCGTACAACATGCTGTCTCAGGACAAGGGCAGGACTCTGCATCCATGCCCCCAGAACATGAACTTAGCAGCTTGGCTCCTGAAATCATAGAGTTCGGACATCTACAGCTCCCGCAAAGATGCATGGACATCCTCAGGGAAGCCAGAAAACCTAACACTCGCCACTGCTATTCTAGCAAGTGGAAAAGATTTGTCATCTGGTGCAGGAGTAAAGGCATCAACCCTATTGACTGCTCTCCCACACATGTTGTCCTATACCTGACCCACCTTTTGGATTCAGGTCTAGTGTTCAATTCCATTAAAGTCCACCTAGCGGCACTTTCTGCATACACCACTTCCCAACTCAAGGTGTCGTGGTGGAGGATCCCTGTTATAAAAGCCTTCATGGAGGGAGTAAAGAGAATACACCCCCCGATAGCTGACCCAGCTCCCGGATGGGACCTTAATGTGGTACTTACCAGACTCATGGGCTCTCCATTCGAACCCATGCACAAAGCATCTCTTAAACACCTCACTCTTAAGACTGCTTTTTTAATAGCTATCCCCTCCATCAGGAGAGTAAGTGAACTTCAGGCTCTTTCTATTCTAGACCCCTTCGTTACAGTTCAGAGATAAGGTGGTTCTACGCACTCACCCTAGGTTTGCCCCGAAATGTATTTCTAAATTCCACGTAAACCAATCTATAGAACTACCAACGTTCTTTCAAAATCCTTCCAATTTGGGAGAAAGGACTCTGCACACACTAGATGTACGCAGAGCGGTCATGTTCTACATGGAAAGAACCAGACCACTGAGGAAGACTAATCGGTTCTTCATCTCGGTGGCAGCAGGAAGAGAAGGAGATGCGATTTCAAAGTCCACTATTTCTAGATGGATTGTTCAATGCATCACTCTCTGCTATACTCTTGCTAAGAGAGAACTGCCCTTTAGGCCAAGAGCACACTCTACTCGAGGCACGGGGGCATCCATAGCATTCATTGCAAATGTTCCCCTTGAGTCCATCTGCAAAGCGGCTACCTGGAGTTCTGTGCACACCTTTACAAAACACTACTGTCTAGATGCACACTCTAGATCTGACTCCCAGGTGGGACAGGCAGTATTACGACACCTTTTCTCTACTGTTCCTTCTCATAACCCACCGCCAACTCCGGGTACTGCTCGCTAGTCTATGCACAGCATGTCATTCTAAGCAGATTAACAAACATCAGAAGACAATGCATTACTTACCGTAAAAGCATTTCTGATGGTTGTATCTGCTTAGATTCACATGCGCCCACCCTTCCTCCCCACTCGGATGGAAGGAACATAGACTTCCTTTATATCTCTCTCTCTTTTCTGTACTCACTCACGTCTAGAAGGCTCCCTCAGGGCAGAAAAATACAAACAGAGGGACCTCGACGCGTGAGGGATTGTGGGTACAACGCACGTCACTATAGGGATAGTGTTTCAGGCACGCCTTGTCGACGTCCCTTTTTCGACTACGAAAAACAAAATGCAATACTCCGCAGTGACCACTGGATGTCGGACCTATGCACAGCATGTGAATCTAAGCAGATACAACCATCAGAAATGCTTTTACGGTAAGTAATGCATTGTCATACGTACCGTATGCTTTGATGTAGTTCGGCTGCAGTGTTCTTTTTCTTTATGGACGTCATGGTCTTCGTTATTCGTGTTGTCCCTGGAGCAAACGTCTGAGTCTTGCCTGGCACAATCTTACAAAAATCAGGCTGAATACGAGGTATGGCTATCTGGCGCAATCAGGCTAAATGCTATTGGAGACGGGAGATATGATGGGGCCAGACAGCCTAATGGAGGACTGTGATTGCTGGTCACTATGTTCAGACCTAATCTTCACAATTCTGTCTAGATGTGATCTTTTTATGTCTCTCCATAGTGTATAGTTGGAGTTATAGTTTTCTATTACTTTTGGGCTTAGGCTGGGTTGCCCCTTTTGGGCTTTTCTGTTAATTTCTCTTTAATGTTCTTGGGTGTACTACTGTTCCCCTTTACATTTTATATAGTGAGCCAGCACACGCCACCTTATGTGGAGTGCTGGGGGATACAGTGTATCCCCTTTCTTACTTACCTGGTAACATTTTTGTTACAATTGCCAGTTTACTAAAGTGGCTGGTGGAAGTCTTAACTACTTTTATGACTTTTAGTCATCATTACTCATTCTGTTAAATCAGCCTCGGTAATGCACAGAAGGGCCTTCTTTTTTCACCATTCCTCATTTGCTTGTTGTTTCTGAGGTCTTCCCCTGCCATTCTAGGTGGGAACGACCTCAGTGGAAGGTTGTGTCTCCAGCGGAAATCCTTTGTATTCCCTGCCTAGGCTCCAGAGTGTCTGAGAGGGCAGGAAGCGAGGGAGGAGTCCATAATGCTGCAGCCCTTTGTCTTTCACCTTGTCTGAAAGGAACCAACTCCCAGTGTGGGATGGGGGGGTTGGCTGTCCTGATTGGACAGCCATACCACCCCTTTCTGTAAACTGCAGGGAGAAATTGCAGAAGTTGTGCTGTAGTTCCTGATAAATACTCTGATCCTGGAAGCTGCTGACAAGTCGACCACTGGAGCGGAAACTGAAGAGGAAGATGAAGAAAATAAACCTGTAATGATTTCCAGCAACCAGAGAGCCTGCTTTGTAACCAGATCCTGATGTAACCCTTCCTTCCAATCGACCTGGGGGTCCCGAATGCAATGGCTCCTACACAGAGGTTGGGTGCATGGTCTTCCGAAGTCCAAATCCATCTGGAAATTTGGTGGACTCTTGCTGGATCTTCTGAGACACGATTCGAATCCCTGAAGACCCTTCTTCAGAGTGCAGGACCTAGAGAGTGAAGACCATTTGACCAGTGATATTCGTTCTTCATCTGTCTGCTGTAGAAATGTGCTAGGCCGGGTCCTGTGCTGCTGCATCCTGAAAGCATCCACTCTGAAGCTCTTCTATTCTCCTAAGGTACTGTGTGGGCTTGGGTAATACTTACCTTAGGTCTGGTGTGCATCCTGTGAGGCTGAGTGGGAGATTCATGTGGGTGGGAGTTTGCCCATACCACGTGCCCAGGCCTAATGCTGGAACACGTATAGGAAGCCGTCTGTGAAGTCCCTGAACACTTTAACTAACTCTGAAAGTGAGTACTTACTTGTTAAGATCCCCTATGGAACTTTGACTTTCCTGCAACTGAACCCTATCTCAACTTGCCTATAGGTGGCACCTAGACCACTGTCGGTCCCTCTTCTGCCTTTGAGAGAACTCATGCAATAGACTAGGATAAGAATAGGATTCTGCCTTGAAAGTATAACAAGTGTAAAAGAACTTGCTTGCTAAAGAAATTAGTGTGGTAACTGTATCTCTATGAAAGAAGTTAAGTGTCATTAAGTTTATGCTTACCTTTGAGTTGCATTCTGCAGCTCTAAAAGTGTATAAACTTTGAATGGTGTTTCCCCGCTTCTAAAAAAGTAATGTCTTGTTACTGTTTTTTCATTGCTTAACAACTGAATGAGTATAAACGCTTACCAATAGGATTTACCTGCCTTAAATAACATTGTGTCTTTCTTAAAGTGTAACATTGGGAGTTGCTTCCCATGGTCTGCTTTATACCGATCTAAAACAGCCTTGGGGTTTATACCTACCTTTATGTAGCTGGAGGCGCCTTTGAAAAGTATATACGTCTTACTCACCTTGATTAGCTGCTGCTAATCTAAACTTGTAACCCTGGGTTGTGCTCCCCTGAATTGCGTTGGTGCTATTCTAAAATAGTTTTATAAAGTTCTTATTTACCTTAGAAACTGTATTATACACTTAACTAGCTATTAGATAAAAGATGTACCAAGTTATATACCAAAAGGTCAATTACTTACCTTGAAATACATTGTGTCTTCAAGTGTAAGAGAATGTTGATTTCCCTGCTTTGCTTGGTGCATTCAAAAATATTTATCAAGTGTTCATACTTATCATTGAGTAGCTTGAGGGCCACTCCAGTAAGTATGACTTGTTTTACTAGCTCTGAACCGAGTTCTAAAAGGTAATGTTGCAAGGTGTATACTTGTAACCGGGTTGGTTTATTATGTGATTTCATAATTGAGCGGCATGATTGACAGGGTCAACTATCCTTGAAATACTGATTGCATTCTAAAAGTATATCTAACCTGAATAGCATATTACTATTCTGAATGTATAACCTTGTGTTTGACTTACCTTGACTTGCTTCTTGCTCCTCTAAATAAGGTTATACCTTTGTTTGTATACAATAGGTATCCAGTTGGTTTTTATGATTGTGTTTATATGTTATAGTACTTACTTACCCAAGAAGTATCTTGGTCCACTTGTATTTAAATAAACTCTTTATTTGTACAATACATTTTGTTTGTGTTTCTTTGGACCATATGCATGCTACAATTTCTTTGTCCCAAGCTACAGCCCTCTCTCCCTCCTAAGATAGGCCTGGCTGCTCTGTCCGTCCTACCAACATTTTCAGGTGGTATAGCTTAATACTAAGAGTGGAGCTCATGTACTGTCTCAGATGTATGGTTTCATTGAAGCCCTTAGCTGGACTTTAGAAAAACTGTCATAACAAACTATCTTCCTGTATACTTAAAGTAGTACATTATTTGTGGTTGCCCTGCCCTAAATTAGAAAATGATCAGTTCTAACTTACTGAGATTGGGGGCATACGTCATGTGGGCCCAGAGAAAGAAAGACCAAAAGCCAGCATAGGCACATAGTAAAATTGACCTGTTAAAAATAATGTGCTTTCTATTGAAATGAAATCAAAAATAGCCGTACATGATCATATTAAACTCGCCACGGGGCAGTTAGTGGGATTTCATGAAACCGTAGATTGTAGTTTTTAATTTTGCATTTACGCAGACCCAAAGCGAAGTACAGCCGGCAAAAGATTTGGGATTATGTGGCAAGTACGTGGTGCCGTCTCCCTTTTTTGGTGGTCTAGTTTAGGCATTTTCTTCTTCCGCCCGCAATGTATGAATGGTTTGGTTCAAAGCAGCTTACCCTTGATAGGCCAGAACCTTCTGCTAGAGCAAGCTGTTCTCAACCAGCTCCTTTGCGTAATGAATGTAGAAAAATGACTATGTGATGATCAAAGCCCTCTTCAATAAAATCTGCTTGGAATGTCCCTGGAGACTTGGAGGCTACGGCTAAAGTTGCCTTCCGGTTTGTAATGACATGGGATGCCTATGCCAACGGAGACAGTGACTCACGATACATTTCTTTGGTCCATATGGCTGCTCCCATGAGGTTACTTTTTTATTTTAAACCCAGCCATAAAAATAATTTTGTTGGTTGATTTTCAAATGTTCCTGAGTATGTGAGAATCACAACTGAGATGTGGAATCTGGCTAGGCAGTCGGCCTTGTTGGCAAGGAATCTCGTAACTGGTTTTTAATTTGCAACACTTGTGTCTTGGTGTTTATTTCCTTCGCCAGAGCGGTTTATGGACTGCACGCTGTTTATGCTTGAAAGGTGAATATGGCCTTTCGTGATAGAAGGTACCACAGAATGCTCTCCTTCGTTGGCTGCTTCTGCATTACATATAAATCATATGATTACATTCCAGAGTAACACGTTTTCAGCATCATTTCTGATAGCAGGATCTTGTAATGGAAGTTGTTCTATGTGCACTATGAAGGTTGTACTCTGTAAGCACATATTCTGATGTGCACTTCTGTCACGGATGGCAGTCTGTGGAAGCAGAAAGAATTTTCTGAAGGTAATATGGATGGATTGCTCTGTAATTTTGTTGAGACATGTTCTAGTGTTTAACCTCCTGGGTGGAGTAGCACTATTTGCCCTCTGTGTAGTAAGGGGATGTTATGACGGAAGAACCCCCATCAGCACCTACGTTTACTTAGGAAGTAAACAAAATGTAATACTATGGTCCAACCACAAGATGGTGGAATATTCATAGCACATTATTCTAAACAGGTGCAAGCACCAGAAAGACTATTACAGGGTAAGTAACATGTGTCTTATAGCACGTGCATTAAATCACTACCAGTTTGATAATGTGTTTACTTTTATACTTGTATACAAATAAATACATTTGGCAGCAGGGAAGATGTTGGATGTGAAGAGTTATAGGAGGGTTAATGAGGTGTCATTGCAGGTACACCCACAAGGATTAGCAGTAGTATGACTGCTGATTTAATGCTAAAATGATAGAAATGTCCTTGATAACTGTAGGACGCTTCAGAGAAAGGGGGCGGGGGAAGGGTGAAGGTGTTGAAGTTGGAAGAAAAGTAGGATGCGATACCTGTGGTGGAAAGCACCAATGTCACAAGTTTGAACACTCATTTTGATAGTTGTATTATTCCATGCACCTCTTACTGACCCCAGTCCGAAAGGATCTTCTGGATGCTTATCCAATAAACGCTAAGGCTTGCGTTTTCCTTAAGTGCAAACAAACCACATGAGCTCTGAGTGACCCCATGGGATATGTACGCCACATGCCTTCTGTGAGCGTTACATTATAGGCGTCATGCCTCAAACAGATTCCAGGTTTGGTCAGGCTGTTCTTCTTTTTCTGTTTGCTTGGGCCTGGCTTGAACCTATGTTGCAGGTTTTAGTCAGACAATCTACATGGCATTTGGTTTTAAGTTAATCATAGAGAAGGGTTTACTCTTAGTTTGTAAGACAGCCTCCTTCTACTAATACATATCTTAGCTTTTCATAGAAGTCTGCTAACTGTCTGGACAAATCATTAAAGCCATGAGGGGGATAGGAGACCAGATTTAGAAGAGACAGAATCACCATCTAATATCTAGATTTGTAAAACTCTAAAGACTCCTCTCTGTTCCTTGACACGAGAGGTCACGGTAAGAAAGAGCTTAATGACCAGGATTCCTGATGATACTGGTACAAATATTTCTTTCTTCTTTGATGCCCTTTTTTTCCCTGAGTGGGAAGAAAGGCAGGGGAAAGGCAGGGGAATTTGTAATCGGTATAGAGAGAGGGAGAGAGTGAGGAGTGATTGTGGAGCGTGTATGTTAAAATCATGAGTATAAACTATCCTTTTCCTGTTTTGCCTCCCTGCTCTGTGATTTTAACGTACACTCTCCACAATCGCTCCTCACTCTCTCTATGCCAATAACAAATTCCCCTGCCCTCGATCTTCCGCTCTTCCCTGAGCCTCTCTTCACCTCCTGCCCTTTAATCTCACATATCATCTGCTCCATCCTATTCCTCATTCTCTTTACAGCCTCACACTATTTGCTGATCTGCTTCTCACATTCATTAACCTCGCATCCTATGCCTGGCTCTTCATTCTTTGAGCACCTCACATACTCTTCCCTGCTTCCCATTCTCATATTGCACATGTACCTTCCATTCTCCTCACGTGTCTCATGCTCTTCCGTGTTTCTCACCATCCTCATACCTCTCATGTTCTTTCCTGATCCTCATTCTATTTGCCCTTGCTTCTTCTCCTCACACATCTCCTGCTTGATCTTCTCTGTACACACACACACCCTTCTGCGCCACACATTCTTTCACCTTTTTTTTCTTTCTTTATTCAAGTGCGTATAGTTATTAACTTTTTACACTATCTAAAATGTCATTTGCAAGTCAATTTACACTTCATACGTTTCCAGTTGTAAAGACACCTGAGGAGAGAATTTGCAATACTATTACTCAATGCAAATCAATGTGTTAAAAAAAGAAAAAATACTTTAAAAATATTCTTTCATCACCTCTCATGCTGTTCATTGGTCTTCATTCTTTGACTTTCTCATACCTCGTGCTCTTACCTGCTTCTTTTTCTCTTCATACCGCTTATGCTCTTCTCTGCTTCTCATTTACGTCCTACCTCTCATGTTGTTCACTGATTCACATGTTCCTCACATCACTCAAGATCTTTCCCTTCTCATTATCCTCATACCCCATGCTCTTCTCTACTTCTTGTTCTCATACCTTACATGCTAGTTCACCGCTTCTCATTCCGTCATATCTCTCCTGTTATTAAACGATTCCTGTTACCCTAAAAAAACTCATGCTCTTCCCTGTTAATCATTCCCCACAAAACTCCTACTTTTCCTTCTCATTCTCAGACCTCATACTCTCCGGTGATTTTCATTCTCATACATCATGCTTTTCTCTGATTCTCATTCTCCTCATGTCTGTCATGTTCTCCCATGCTTCTCATTTGTCTCATACATTTAATGTTTATATCGGTTTCCCATTCTCCTCATACATTTCATATTACCCCAGTTTCACATTCACCTCATAACCTTTCATGCCCTTTCCTGCTCATTCTCTTCACATATTTCCCTTTTCCTCCTAACCTGCAAACCTCTCACACTCTGCCTCGCTCTTCTTTCTTTGCAAACCACTCACTCGTTCCCCTGCTTCCTTGCAGTAAAAACCAGCAATATGACTGCAAATGGTACATTCCACTGGCAGATCTCAGCTTCCAGACAGTGGACGAGTCTGAGTCTGTCATCAACATTCCACTGGTTCCCGACGAAGAGTTGGACTCCATGAAATTCAAGATCTCCCAACTGAAGAGCGATATCCAGCGTGAGAAGGTAAGCCCTCTTTATGCTTATCTTGATGGTACCTATGCGACCTAAGTGTCATTGGTGCATACATGGAGGGGTGTGGACAGTGCAGTGTGTACAGTAAAGGGTGTGAGACATACCAGGTGTGTACACTGGGAGGTCAAGGGTGCATAGTGTGTGTATATTGAGGGCTACAGACAGTTATGTTTGTACAGTAATTGCTGTTCTCCATGTTGGGTGCGTACTCTTAGGGTTGGAAGCCGTACCGATTCTGTACAATGAGAGGCATGTGCTATGTTTGGGGTATGTACACAAATGTATGTATTGGATTTGTAACATGTAGCCTTAGCTGGGAAGCAGCTAAGTACTGTTCATGGGTGACGATTAGGAAATATTTTCTTTACATGAATGGCATTGGCTAGCAGGGGCCTTAAACACGAAAATTGGCAAATAATGCCAGGATCCTGAAGCCCCCATGGTCTGCTGTTTAGCTTCCTGGAACACACTTGGGTTTACACACCTGTTTAATACATTCTGGCTAGACAATCTACACATCGTGTGTTTACAAGAAACATGGTTAAGCGAGATGCCAGTAAATTCGGACTTTGAGATTGCTATAAATCCGGCCATAAAATCGAAGCATGGTCGCCCTATGTCAGGGTTACTAACGATGGTGAGAAGAGCATCGGGTTGGCGTATTACAAATTCTGTCAACCATTCCCCCTATATTCAGGAGACGGCCATTGAAAGAGTTAGTGGACAGGAGCATACGCAAGACAGGATTGTAATACTGAACTTGTGTTGGAATCATCTACGGGCAGGAAAAATTGAGTTTATCGGCCAGATAACTGGATTTATTGATCTTCGGGTGGAATCATTAGACACGTCCAAGATACTTATTTGTGGCGACCTAAACATCGACCTAATTAAGGAAGCAAACACAGATCTAGGCATATTGGCGCAAGCATGGATAATCGAAATGGGTCTACGTAACTTCCAGATGTTGAATGGAAGCACCTGTGGTGACATACCATCTGTTCCCACATGGCATCGTGCTGATTCATCCTCTACCATAGCCTACATGTACGTGTCCGAAGCTTTTCATCCTAGGATCCATTCGCTGAGGATCTGCGAAAAAGCAAATAGTGATCATGACATGTTACTCATGAAATTTCTGATACTTGGATCAGCCCAAAGACCAAAATGGGCACACAATCTCCAGGTCGAATCAAATAGAGTTCGTTTAAGATTGGAGGAGAGTGAAGTCAACGTTGTGATGATCCAGTACTGTCAATTGAATGCAGATCCAGAATACTATCAATTATTGACACAATTCAAAACTGTAAAGGTAGGCTTAAAAAACCCTAGCATGGTTTGAGCTCATCACTTCGATCGCGAGATCCTCATCCAAAAACGAAGGATGCGTGCTGCACTTAGGAGAACTAAGTCCCTCGATGTTGCCACTCGAAAATTGGAAATAAAGGTGGTGAAGCAAAAATATAAGAACTGGTTGAAGATGTACAAAAATACCCTAGTGCAAAATGATGCGGAGCAAATGCTAGCCATATTGAAGATCAAAAATTCGAGGAACTTCTGGAGACTTATCAATAACTTTCAAGCTCCTCAAATGGCATTGCAGTCTTGCATGGTCTAAGAAGCCGCTTGGATAGCCCATTTTGAAGTCCTTTACAAAGCAGATGATCATGGAATTATCCCATTGGAAACATATTTGAAATCGTAGGCTTTGTCGTTTCCAAGAGAGGAGATTGTGACTATAATTAAGAAGGCGAAAAACTCCTGAGCGCCTGGCCCTGATGGTCTTACCAATTTTACGATCAAACAACATCCTGAGCTATGGGCATCCATATGCGTAGCTTTATTCGACAGAATAAGTAAGTGCCACAGGACCCCTAAATCCTGGAAATCTGCTGTTATTGTCCCTATATTTAAGAAGGGGGACAGAACATGCCCAAAAAATTACCGCCCAGTGGCATTATTGGATACTCTGGGGAAAATGTATGCCACAATGTTGCAGCAGAAATTGGTGGCATGGGCAATTGAGTCTAATCACGTAGACAAAAGACAATCTGGTTTTGTAAAGCAAGTGGGCTGCTCGTTAAATCTGTTAATTCTGAACCTGATGAAGATGGAGGCTATAAAGTCGAACACAAAGGTATATTTGGCCTTCATTGACTTCTCATGTGCATTCGATACCATCGACAGGCCTCTTTTGTGGCTAAAACTACAAAGTTGGAGATGTCCAGCTGACTTAGTAGCAGCAATCCGAGAACTACACTCCGAAACCTCCATAAAAATCCGGCTGGATCGGTCTGGAAATCTAACAGCCCCAATCAAAACCTATAAAGGGGTAAAACAAGGATGTCCCCTAGCTGCCGCAATATTCAGCTTATTCATATCTGATATAGGGTTAGCGATCGACTCGGTAAGTTCTTTTCCACCAAAAGTAGCTAAGTCCCATCTAAGCTGGTTGTTATACGCCGACGATTTGGTCCTGATGGACCTAACACCTGTCGGCCTTCAGAGGAAGCTGAATATGGTTGCCCAATATGTCGCATCTAACCATTTGGTGATGAACATAAAAAAATGTGAAATTCTGGTGTTAAAGAACCTGAATAATGAAGGCCGAAAAAAATCGAGTCAACTAAGATGGCACCTGGGTCAGGAGGCCATTCAGATAGCCCAGAGTGTAAAATACCTCGGCATGTTAATAAATTCATCAATCAACGATGGTCCATGGATTGCTGAAAAGAAAAGGAATTGCAAGCAACTGTCAAGTCAAGCTGTCATCATGCATCAGAAATTTGGGAAATTTTCACTAAAACCAGTGCTAGCTTTTTACCAGCAAAAAGTAATCCCAGTTTTACTATATGGTGCTGAAAACGCTTTGGGTTGCAGTCACGAAACATGGTCATCGCTGTAGCATTGTTTCTGGTCTAAGGTCCTGTCTCTCCCAAGGGGAATTCTGACATCATGTGTGAGATATGAATTTTCACTCATTTCGCTTCATGCTAGGGTATGCTGGTCTCTGGTGAGTTTGTTTCGGAAAACTCCCCAGCGCGAGCATATACCACAATTTGATATCTTTTACGATCTGACGCCAACAAATAATAGCATGGTGTCACTTTGGTCTAAAAGATGCGAAGAGATCTTGTGTGAATATGGAATTAGTCTGGACATGCTGCATAATGACCCGAACGCTGCCAAACTAAAAATCTGGCGTGCGGATTGGGACCAAACTTGCTCACAACGAGCTGGAGCTAAAATGCTGAGGGATGCCCCACTCGAAATACAGGCATTTAACGCTCCTCAACGCTACATCGAGTTGTTTCCAGATTCTCCGGCTCGAAGAGTGTTCATGATGCTGCATTTAAACGTATTTAAAACTAAAGATCGGTTGGCTTCATGGAAAAGTAACAGTCTCAAATCTAATGTGTAGACTATGCACTAAGGATAAGCAAACCCTTAAACATTTGGTGCTATTCTGCACGGCTCTTCGATCAGAAAGGACAATCCACCTGGGGCCTTGGGGCCTAAAGTACCCCTCCTTTTGTGCCGACGATTGGTGGGCCAATATGTTTCAAGGTTTGGACATGAAATTGATATTACCATTGACTCGTTTCCTAATGTTAATCGAAAATCGCCTGAATGCATTGTCGGTTGATGAGTAATGAGGATAGTGACCGGACTGTTTGATAGAGAATATGGGAGGGGTATTCCTAAAGGATGACGTTATTATGTGTTGTGTTTTGTGTTTCTGTTTGTAAACATTTTAAAGGTTTGTGATAAACCGATAAAATTAAAAAAAATATATATATTTTCTTTACGCAATTTTCTCATCTTTACCTGGACCTCCACCATATCTGCAGATGGTTTGCGTGATCCCGACTGATTTTAGTGAGTGAGGTCTTTTTCAACCTCAGTTCTGGGCTTAATTTGTTTTGGGACCCTGGTCAGTGCTTAACTAGTGCAGGGAGATTTCTGTCCCTCATGTAAATCCTTTTTGAGTAGTAGTACTACTTTCCTTATGTAGAGTACTGCAGGAAAACATTGTTTCCCCTTTATTTTCTCTTGAGTGTTACATATTCTAGAGCAGCACTTGCAGGCTGGTGGCAGTGGTACCTCCTTTTACCATATTTGGGTGCACTAGCATTCCTCCATATTTTGTTTACTGCAAGGTAGCCATTTTACCATCATGGTGGTCTAAAATGGCTAAACCCTGTGTTTTAAGCCTGGACTTTTTTGTTCTATCCTTGTTGGCCGCCTTCCTGTCCCGGGCCAAATAGGGTTTTATAAGTTCATACATTTTTGTGGCTTATTGCAAGAAGCCCAGGAAAGGCACTGTGTGGGTGAACTGGCTGAAGCTGGGTAAGGGGATGCAAGCTTCTCTCATACATTCCAGCCAGAGTGATGTCACCATTGCTGGGCTGTTGCTCAGTGAGCTGGGTATACATAATTGGACTGCCGACCCCTTGTTTGAACTTGGATCCTTCACTTGGAGGGCTGGAGTGACTTCCAGCCCAGGAGTTCCCGTATTAGGAAAGGATATGGAGCCATTCTACAGTCGCCCACCAGAGCAAAGATTCCAAAGAAGAGACCACAGGAGGGCTACTTATTGAACCACCATTGGCCAAGGCATCCACCACTGGGGTGAAGCTCTACTCTTCCACAGGGGAGTTATGTACCTGGTGCCTTCCTCCCTTAGACTAGTGGGCCTAAAAGGTCTTGTGTCTTGCTCTGCTATCTTCGTCCTCTGGTGGTACGAAGAGCCACTAAGATTGTGTCCGTCTTGCATCCTCTGGGGAGGGGATTTCGCCATTGCATGTACATCGTTTGGCCCTTGTGGCGACTCAAAGGAGGACGTGGACACTGTATTGACATTTCTGCTCCTTACATATTCAATAATACAAAAAAGGTCTAACTTTCCCTATTGCTATGTGGGTGTTCCTTGCCTATGTAAATAACTAAGGTGTTTGTCAGTCTTCAGGAAGCCGTAAACGAAAAAGTCAGCTGTCCAAAAACAAATTCTAACTGACCCTATCACTATTATAACAAAATAAGGTCAGACAAATGTCTCTCTTCTCCAGAGTGTCTTTTCTTGTAATGTTCTTCCTTTGCTCAACGTTCTTGTTAGTAAGCTAATTTTAAACAGTCTCTTGTCACCTTCTGTACATGTTCTTGCAACTCTTTCACAAGTTATTTGGGTATTCCCTTCTTTTTAGGGATTATATTCCAGGAATCCCTTTCAACTCTGTTTTATCTTTTGTTGCATGCTGATATGCCTTTTGTACTTTTGTAACATATACTTTCCTAGTTGGAATATGCTTTCCTGACAGTTCATATTCTCCCTGTCCTGGGGTGTCTTGTTTTGTATTTCTTTTCTCGTATGGGCTTCACTTGCCTTCACTTCATAAAATTCACTTTCTCTCATTCGGGTATTCACTCTCTGATTTGTCCCCCTCTTCAAATCTCCACATATGGGGTACTTTCATCTCTTCCCAGGGT
Organism: Ambystoma mexicanum; assembly: GCF_040938575.1. Taxonomy (NCBI): domain Eukaryota; kingdom Metazoa; phylum Chordata; class Amphibia; order Caudata; family Ambystomatidae; genus Ambystoma; species Ambystoma mexicanum. The sequence goes on from NC_090932.1 coordinate 1,560,909,287, forward strand.
ATTTGTGCCCCATTCTTAATGACCTCTTTTCCAGCTTTAATAAAGGTTCTTTCTCACCATTAGTTCCATTTCATCTAATTCGTATTCAACGCCTGGTCAATTTCACTGGGATGAGTTTCTCTTGTGCAACGATTCCCCAGTGCCCTCCCGGTTCTCCCGTTCACCACAATACTTTGGAATTGGTGGTGGAACATCTATTGGGCCTACTGTCACCAGGCTCAGTGATATCCTCGTCGCAAAAAGTAGACTCTGAATCTCCTCCCTCCCCTAGCTCCTCACCTTCGTCCTCTTGCCTGGAGCCCTTCCTCTCCTTTCTTCTGGTACTCTCCTTTTTTTTGTGGAGATAAGGACGACCACAGAAGGAAGCCACCGTGCCACCAGATAAGGTGACCAAGGCCCCCCCACACCCGGGAGCGCCAAGAGGGGGAAAAAGCCCGAAGGCACAAAAAACCCCTGAGAGACCTCGGTGTCAGCTGGAGAGATGCGCAAGCGGAACACTCTTGAGACGAATGCAGGGCAAGGTGAATCAATCCCAGGAGAGATGGCGGTTAAGATCCGGAAGGGGTGAAGTCCTGAGAGGCAACTATGACCCAATACACGGGGTAACAGGCAACCAGCAAGTAGAACGTGCAAAAATAAGCAATCCAATAGGTAGGCCGGGATCTGGTACACGTGTGAGAAGTACAGAGGAAAGAAAACCACGAGAAGCAGAAAGTAGATTCAAACGAGGGCGAAGGTAGAAAGAGGAAGAGGACAGGGAGAAAGAAAACAGGAAGAGAGGTAAGGCAAGAAGAAAGGAAAGGAAGAGAGGTCCAATTAAGGAATGCAAGTGAAGAAGAACAGAACAAAGCAGGAACAAAAGATAAAGCACTGAAAAACAGAGTCGGCGGGCTGGACCGGAACAATGAACACAGGGAGCGATAGCAACAAGCGGAGTAACGGGAAGCATTGCGACGCATCCGCAACCTGGAAGAGGTGGAATAAATACTCCGGGTCGCGCCTACGTGCAACAACTAGACCGGTGATAGAAAGAACGTGACGGGTAGGCAGCCACGGCGCAACGGAAGACGATCATCTTCCGCACCGCCAGCGGCTCCACAAGCACCACCCGCCTTGCGGCATGACACCTGCGTTCACTCGGGTTGTCTTTCGGTTTCTCCACTTCTCCAGCAGGGGGTCTGGCATGTATTCACATGCTCGTGAATATTCCCCGTCGTCAGGCTGGGAATCCTCGGTAAAGAAAAAATCAGTATCAGTTTCGTTTCTGATCTGTCTTTCTCAGTAGTAACCAATCACTGGTCTCTGGGTCATACTGCCCCCAGCCAATGACTGCCCTCTCCCTAAGCCCCGCCTCTGGCAGCCATCTTCAGATTTTTACTGCACGCTCAAGTGTTGGGAGTCTTCGTGTTTAGCTCTCAAGCTTTTGCTGCGTTTTTGCGCTTTTTCAAAGAGAATTTCAAATTTTTCGGTCAAATAGAGCCACAAGCTCCACCGTCTCTACATCAGATTAACGGGGATCCGTGTCAGATTTTTTTCTACGCCCCTCAAGGGTGAAGATTTTGTCGAGTTACGCTTCTTGGAGGATTCCAGAAGTTTCTGCGGCCTACCCCAACATGGCCCAGGAGAAAGGAAGCTCGACGCCCGGAAAGCTATTCAGGGTCTGCCCTGAATGCCAGCTACAGAATGTGTTCAAGGAGGCCGCGCATTCGAAATGTCTCTACTGCCTTCATGAGGACAAAACGCATGTGGAGAAGGACTGTGCGTTTTGCAGGAACATGTCGGAACGGACCATCAGGGACCGACACCTTCGTCTCTCCAACCGGCTGGAAGGAAGGAGTCTTTTAGGTGAGAAGAAGAAGAAGTCCGATGCGGTCTTCTAAGTCCTGTGAGGGCGCCCCGGTGACAGGGGCCCAACAGAAGGCAAAGCACCGCGAGTCGGCGGGCACCGGGAGCGCCGAACGGTCGGGCTCTTCGGCTGCCAGGCAGGGCGCGCCTTCCCCGGCACCATCAACCACGAGCCAACGCTCTGGTTCGGGGAAGAGGAAATCCGAGAACCCGGGTAAGCCTCTGGAGAGGCCCCGGTCGATCTCGAAGGATTCGGCCGAGGGGGAGCGAGGCGGTGACCCTCCACCCAATGTGGAGGCCTCAAGCGCGCCTAAGGCGGTGAAGGCCTTGATTCACCCGGCCAAGGCCTCTATCGAGGGAGTCGCGGCGGCCCTGGTGCAGCCTGTGGAGGCTACACCAGTGGAGGCGACCTCGGGGCCCAGAATCTCCCTGCCTCCGCCGAGGGAAGCCTCTTTCAGACCCATCAAAAAGACCCCCGTGAAGACCCTGGCGGAAAAAGAGGGGGTGGGGGCCGGTGGCCTTTGTGGACACAGACACAACATCCGAAGAGGAGCTGGCAGAAGTCCTAGAGGGCCTCGACAAGGGTGTCGAAGAGGCCCGTCCCCACGTGAGGGAACCCGACGAGGGTGACGATGAGTGCGACGGCAGCACCGGCGAGGGTCCTAGTCAGCCGTCACTTCCGGAGCCGCATGATAACTCGGCGGCCATTTTGTTGGCAATACAATCCTTATGTTCAGAGAGAAGGACGAGATTGCCCTTACCACTGACAGAGGACCGGGTACCAGGTCCGACGGAGGAACCAGAGCCAGTCCCGGCGGGAAGCCCCCCGAACAAGAGAAGACGGATCCACCCAGCCCCGCCTTCTCAGCCCTCACGGCCTGTTCGGCCTTTACCCACGTCCCCGTCCCTGGGGATGACACAGGAACAGACACGGCCACGACGGGTACCGACGACGACGACGGCGGTGACGACGGGACGGAGCTCCCATCACCAGCCCGGGCCTCTCCGTCCGATGAGATCGGATCTTTCCATGCCATGATCGCCAGGGCATCCAAGCTTTTTCAGCTCTGCCCCGAAGAGAAGGAAGGTTTCCTTTACCAACGGCGCGAGGCCAGGAGGAAGTCAGTCCTCGCCGTTCCTCTGCTGGATGACATCTGGGAGGAGGGTCTCACCCTTCTCAAGAACCCGTCTACGCCGCCTGCCAAGAAGGATCGGCACGAGAAGAAGTACCGGGTCCCCGACGCGGCCCCTTTGTGCCTTAGGGCACAACCTACCCCGGACTTGGTCGTCTCAGCGGCGGCCAAGAAGAAAGCGGACGGTGAAGGGAAGAAGCTGGACGCAATGGGATGACGAGTTATCTCATCGGTGGCAACATCGATTAAGGCGGCCAACACCCTCGCGATCGTGGCCCGCTACGACAGGGAGTTATGGTACAAGATCGCCCCCCTGTTGGACTTCCTACCGGATGACAAGAGGGCCGAGGCCCTGGAGATCTTGCAAGAAGGCGAAGTGGCGTCGGACCACGCCATTACGGTGGCAACGGACATTGCCGACACCGGTTTCCGCCAGCTAGGCAATGGCGTTTGCCTTAGACAACGAGGTTGGCTCAAGGCAACGGATTTCCGTCGGGATGTACAAGCCAAGGTGCTGGACATGCCGTTCGACGGGAACAACCTGTTTGGGAAAACGGTGGATGAGTCCCTCCAAGCCATCAAGGCGGACACAGAGACTGCTGGGGCCCTAGGCGTTCTCCGGCAACGGAGGCCGTCCTTTCGGAGCTCCGGAGGCAAGCAGGGTGCCTCCAAGGGATTCGGCGGTGGCTCCTCTACGTACCGCCAAGCGGCCCGCTCCTTGTCGCAGGAAGCCTATAGAAGCCTATAGAGGACGAGGCAAGTCGGGGAGGGGGGGGGACCGCCGTCGTCGCCAGGAAGGCCAAGGCGGCTAGGCGTCCGCCAAGCAGGATTGAACGGACAGCGGGGTCGGGCCTCACCAAAGCACCCCAGTGGGAGGCCGGCTGGCGAAGTTCGTCAGCGTGTGGGAGTCCATCTCCACCGACCATTGGGTGCTGGGCGCCCTGGCCCAGGGGCACGCCCTCGAATTTCAAAAAAAGTGCCCCCGCATTCCACCTGTGGTCAGGAAGGAAAATCACGTCCCTCAACTACTTTTGGAGGTGAGGCCGTTGCTCAGAAAAGGTGCCATCGAGCTCATCCCGAAGAGGCTCAGGGGCTCCGGAGTATACTCAAGGTACTTCCTAGTAAAAAAGAAGACGGGAGGATGGCACCCCATCCTGGACCTGCGACGGCTGAACACGTACATCAAGGCACAGAAGTTCCGGATGGTCACCCTCCAGCACGTACTGGGACAACTGGAGGAGGGGGATTTCCTGTCGTCGTTGGATTTGGAGGATGCATACTTCCACATCCCCATTCTGAAGGGTCACCGAAAGTTCCTCAGGTTCGTGGTCCAAGGACGGCCCTACCAGTTCAAGGCCCTCCCGTTCGGATTGAAGTCGGCACCCAGGGTGTTCACCAAGTGCATCGCACCGGTGGCGGCGCGGCTGCGCCTGCAGGGGATCCACGTCTACCCCTACCTGGATGACTGGCTCATCCGAGCAAGGACAAGGGAGCTCGCCGTGGATCACACAGCAAAGACCGTCCAGCTGCTCTCGGACCTGGGATTTTCCATCAACTTTCCCAAATCCCACCTGGTCCCGTCACAAGTCGCACTGTTTCTGGGAGCAAAGCTCGACACAGTGGCGCGCCTGGCCTCACCGTGGGAAGAAAGGACAAAGGCCATCCTGGGCAACGTGCAGCGCCTGCTGGCCATGGACGCGGCCAGGGTGAGGTCCATGAAGTCCCTCCTCGGGATGATGTCCTCCTGCATATTTCTCGTGCGCCTGTGCAGGCTTTGGATGCTCCCACTGCAAGAGTTCCTCGACTCCTGCTGGATCCAAACGACGGGCAGCTTCGAGGACAGGATTCCCCTCGACGAGACCTTCCGACGAGCGATCCGGTGGTGGGGCACCCGCGCTCATCTGACGGCGGGCACAGACTTTCAGACCCCATCCCACCAGATAACGGTGATGACGGATGCCTCCCTGGAAGGGTGGGGATCACACACCGGAGATCTTCACGCAAGAGGCCTTTGGCTCCCGGAGAAGAAGCAGCTCCACATCAACATCCTGGATCTCCGTGCAGTTTTCTGGGCCCTCGGGTCCTTTCTCCCGTCCCTCAAGGGCAAGGAGGTGAGAAATTTCACCGACAACACCACCGCTATGTTCTACATCCGGAAGCAGGGAGGAACCAGATCCCCAGCCCTCTCCAAGGAAGCCCAGGATCTGTGGCATTGGGCCGTCGCCCAAGCGATGTTTCTGGTGCCCTTTCATCTGGCAGGGATAAAAAACACCATCGCCGACTCACTCAGCAGGGAGCTGCGCTCGTGCCACGAGTGGGAACTACGTCAGGATCAAGTGGATTGAGTCTTCCGACGATGGGTGGGAAACCCCCAGATCGACCTGTTCGCGACAGCGACGAACTCCAAGTGCCAGAGGTTCGCCAGCAGGTTCCCCCGGCTGAGGAGCATGGGCGATGCTTTCTCGTTCCCCTGGGAAGGCCTGTTCCTTTATGCGTTCCCTCCGTTGCCGTTCCGACTCGTCAACCAGCTCAAGAGGTCCCGTTGCAGGATGATCCTAGTCGCACCGGCATGACCGAGCCAGATCTGGTTCCCGGACCTTCTGGACTTGTCGGTGTCCCCACCAGTCAAGCTGCCGACGGACGCCGATCTTCTCTCCAGAGAAGGAGGCGCCATACTTCATCACGAACCGGAGTCGCTGAACTTGCAGGCCTGGCTGCTGCAGCGCTAGAGTTTGGAGGGTACGATATCCCGGCTGACTGCAGAGAGGTCCTTGCAAAAGCCAGGGCGTCCTCAACTCTCAAGGGCTACGGACATAAGTGGAAGAGGTTCTCTGTCTGGTGCCGTGCACAGAAGATTAACCCTCTACGGATTACGGCCCCTCAAGTGCTGCCGTACCTACTGTCGCTGGCCAAGGCTGGACTGGCTCACGCCTCCATCAAGATACATCTGGCTGCGATCTCCCGATACACCAGAACCACAGGACGGGTGTCCTTGTGGTCCCATCGCCTGGTGAAGGAATTTATGAAGGGACTGATCCGATTGTTTCCGCCGGTGAAGGCCCCTGCCCCGGCGTGGGAACTCAACATGGTGCTGACCAGGCTCATGGGGGCGCCATTTGAGCCCCTGCATTCGGCGCCGCTGAAATTCCTGTCGTGGAAGACTGCGTTTCTTGTGGCCATCACCTCCACACGGTGAGTGGGAGAGATCCAGGCCCTATCCTGCAAGCCTCCATACTTAACTTTTCACGACGCGAGGGTGGTGCTGAGGAAGCACCCCTCGTTTATGCCCAAGGTGCCGTCGGACTTCCACCTCAACTAGCCCTTGGTGTTACCTGTTTTCTTCCTGTCGCCTTCGTCTCCGGCCGAAAGGACTTTGCACTGGCTGGATGTGGCTAGAGCGCTGAAGTTCTACGTGGACCGAACTAAGAGTTTTCGGAAGACATCACAGCTTGGACCTGTGAACCAAGGGAAGGCTCTCTAGAAGGCTTCCATTTCCAGATGGCTCTCCGGCTGCATCATGCATTGTCATCGGTTGGCAAACAGACCGTTGCCAGGCCGTCCGAGAGCCCACTCGACCAGAGCGGTCGCTGCTGCCACGGCGTTCCTGTCTGGTGTGCCCCTGCTGGACATCTGCAGGGCTGCCACGTGGAGGTCGACGCACACCTTCACGAGATTCTACTGCGTCGACCGGGATTCCAGGGAGGAGTCCAGAGTCGGCCAGGCAGTGCTGCGCAACCTGTTCGCTTAAGGTGAGCCTGGTGAGGAGGTAAGAGATGCTTAATGTTGAGTTTTATGTAATGCTTAATGTTGCGCCTTGCCACCTCCCGTGGTTGTGCATGTGTACTGCTATGTATTCTTATATTCATGAGCATGTGAATCCATGCCAGACCCCATGCTGGAGAAGGAACAAGTTACTTACCTGTAACTGTTGTTCTCCAGCATGGGTCTGGCATGGATTGACATGCGAACCCTCCCTCCTGCCCCTCTACGGCTCTTCACTTGGTCATACTGCCACTTTGCGTGCTACCAAATCTGAAGATGGCTGCCAGAGGCGGGGCTTAGGGAGAGGGCAGTCATTGGCTGGGGGCAGTATGACCCAGAGACCAGTGATTGGTTACTACTGAGAAAGACAGATCAGAAACGAAACTGATACTGATTTTTTCTTTACCGAGGATTCCCAGCCTGACGACGGGGAATATTCATGAGCATGTGAATCCATGCCAGACCCATGCTGGAGAACAACAGTTACAGGTAAGTAACTTGTTCCTTATCCTCCTCATTTTCTCTGGCATCCCGCCCTCAGCCCTCTCTCTCTGTCACCAGGTAGCACTGCGGGTAACCGGACGGTGTTGTTGGTTGGCGCACTCCCCACCATGACGTTGTCATGTTTACGCCACCACCAGGACAGGTTCCAGTCTCCTCAGTTTATCTCTTCGAGTGAACGCTGGTCCTCCAGCGTTTTGCTCTCTCAGACCTGTTCTGAAAGTCACATTTTCAGCACCTCTCCTTTGTTCTGACTCTTAGTGGGCTTCCCCTGCCTGCAAATGCATCTCTCTACTTTGCATCGCCTCACTGTGTGCTCCCTTGGCAGTCTCCTCGTCTCAGTTAAATTGATTTATCTTTTTAAAGAGACAGATCCCCTTTCTTGTTCATTACAAGATGTTAGTTTTATCTTGAACCCAGTCCCTGGATTTTATATGGTTCTTCATATCTAATAGTCCCATGTATGCCACCATGGGAAATTACTTGCAGAGTTTCTCGCAGGAACAGGAGTCCCGTCCCCTACGGGGGAGATTGTCCCAATGAGATCCCACTTGCCCAGACACCTAAGGAGGGTCTTGTGAAGCTGGCTCACCTCCCTAGCCTCAAAGGGGGAGAGTACCCCTTGGTTAGAAGGGATGTATTCCCACTCTTCGTCACAAGCAGGAAGGTTAGCCGACATCCTTGTCATGCCTGGAACCAAGTCACTCTACTGGTGCTGCTGTTTCTCCAAGAGAGATTCCTTCCTGAAACCTGAGTCCACCAGTCTTGTTTCCAAGAGCCTGCGGATGCTGTGTGGGGTTACTACAGCACTCTCCCTGCCAGAGGTGTCCTTCCTGTGGGTCCTTCATTGTTGTGGGAGTCATCGTAGAGTACTTCCTGCTGCTACAGCCAGGTCCATTCAAGTGGTGATTCATTCCCCAAATGTTGCTGACTGAGACAGTCGAATCAAGTGACCCGACTGTCAAAGTTGTAATCCGAAGACGACTCTGTACCAACAACCCCTAGGTATTCAATTGCGAAACAAATGGCGTGAGTAGTTGTCTCCAACAGACGTAACTTAAAAACAAAGGTTGTTTTAGTTGGAATTGATTTTTGTGGGGCTGAAGTACATAACTATTTTAAAGCCACCCGTTCCCCTTTCATTCACATGGGTGCAAAGTCCACTCCTGTGGCTACCTGAGCCTGACTTTTGGTAGTGGATACTGTAAGGAACACATGGTGGCAACAGAAGACAGACACAACTGATCACAGTTCAGGGGTGTTTATTAAACTGTATAATGGGTGAGGAAAACGTCTAATCTAAACCTAAATCTAAGATGGGAGCAAGCTACGAACATCAAATAATAATAAGGCAGTCGTAGTGGTGTCTTGTCAAATAAAAGGGCCTATACTAAAACACCTATTGCAAATCCTTACAACTAAGTTACAAAATAGTGTGGGATAATGTTCTCATAGCCGGTCAAGTGGCATAGCGAGTAGAGCGCTCGTACAGAGCCTACTAGCGCAGGTTCGAATCCCGGCGGGGCCAAACTCAGCCTTTCATCCTTCCGAGGTTGATAATAATAAGCAGCGCTCAGATACATGAGGGTTCGTAGCGCTATATAAATGCCAAATTATTATTATTATTATTAAAAGAAGTGTTCACCAAATGATAAGTGGGGGTGGCTCCTCCTCCCCCACTTATCCCCTCAACCACGGCGTTCCCCAAGGTTCTGTCCTAGGCCCCTTTCTTTTCTCACTCTGCACCTCCTTCTTAGCTCCTATTATCTCCTCTTTTGGTATCTCGTACCATTTCTATGCGGATGATACCCAGCTTTTCCTCTCCTGACATTCATGATAAACTCTTTTCTTGCCTTTCTGCTATTAAATCCTGGATGTCCTAACACTTCCTTCCTCTGAATGCTGATAAAACTGAACTCCTTTTCTTCCCTGCTAACACTGTTCCTCCTCCCCTCCCCCTTTCATTCTTTTCCCCCCTCCCAGATCTCCTTCTCTCCCCCTGCCCGTAACCTTGGTCTCCATATTGACCCTCACCTCTCTCTATCTCACCACATTTCTCTCCCTGCCAAATCCTGTCGCTTTCACCTCTACAACATTCGTAAAATACGACCTTTCCCACTACTAAACTTTTAATTACCTCCCTCATCTTCTCCAGACTCTTCTACTGTTCCTCCCTTCTCTTTGGACTCCCCTACTCTGCCATCCGCTCCCTATGCCTTCTCTCACCTCTTGATTACATCTCCTCTTCTCTCACCTCTCTAGGTTGGCTCTCTTTTCACTCCCAGCTCAAATTCAAGTTCCTCTGTCTTGTCTTCAAATCCCTCTATGGTCTTGCCCCCCCCCCACCTCTCCTCCCTTCTTACTTTCTAAACCCCTTCTCGTTCTCTCCGTTCTGCTAATCTTTTCCTACTCTCTTCTCCTCCACCACCCTGCGCCCCTCCCGCTTCCGCTCCTTCCAACTCCTTGCTCCCTTCCACTGGAACCGCCTCCCCCTTCCCATCTGCTCTTCTCTCTCCTACCCTTCCTTTCACTCTTCTCTAAAATCTTCTCTTTCACTCACCTCCCTAAAACCCAACGTTTCCTCTCCTCCTCCATACCCCTCTCTTCTCACCTCTTACTCCTGCTCTTCCTTACCCTCTCCATCCCAGTTACCTCCTTCCTCCCTACCCCCTGCTCTCATCTAGTCTTACTTTTTCCTCTCTTCTTCCTCACATTCTTGCATTCCCTCTTTCTCCCGCTCTTACCTCCTCTAACATCTATTACTCCCTTGCACATCTGTGCCCCTCCCTACTCCCTCCTCACCTCTGCAATATTGTAAATTGTTCTTTATACTGTTTTCGAGTTGTGATTTATTTGTCATCTTATGCTTGCTGTATGTTACTTGTTCTCATGTAAAGCACTTTGGAGTAAAGGGCTATATATATTCAATAAAATACAAAATACAAATAAGTCAGGATGGTATGGGTGGGGTCTACCTTCCCAATGTTTTTAGCATGGGACAAGACTGGACTCTTGAGCACAGTACACTCCTGGGCCTCACCAGCCCGATGTTATAGTTCCTTGCAACGACACCAGGATCTTCTGGGGCCAAGTCTCTTTTCATCCAAAAGTCTCTTGCCTTAGAAGGCCTGGCGGACCATAAACACCAAACAAAAAGTATCTTCAATAAATCTTCACGTTGGGTGATTTCTCTTCACCCTTGGACCCGCTCCCCCTCCCCCAACCGGGCTCGGATCCTTCTTGCAAGCTGGGCCTCCCTTGGTCCGGTTCACTATGGACCTTTTGCTCTGAATATTTCACTTGTTCTATTCATTAGTCTCAATGTCTTGTTATACAATCTTTCACTGTGGACATCCCTCATCCAGGTTCACTCTTGTCAACACAATTTTCACAGGGTTACTGTACTTCACCCCGTTTTGCAGCTGGGTTCACACTTGCCAGTTACACAGTTCACTTTGCTTTGCACAATGCAGGATGTACTTCCCTTTGCTTTCCTCTTGGTTACGGGTCAAAGACGTTCGATTGTACAAAGGGTTTTACTCAACCCTTGTATGACCACTTTGACCTCTTGCGTCGGTTCCCATAGGGCCTCCTGGGGATCTGTAGTTTTAACAAACGGGGACCGGTCAGAGTGTTTAAAATGGACAATTCTGCATCTGGTCTCTCCCAGGATTGTTTCAATAGTTCCGTAACACACAAAGTCTTTGTTCTTCATTCACATTATGTTTCCATTTGCAACCTTCATTCAACACAGTTCCGTCTACTATCGGTTTTCCCTTTGACTCACCGGCTGTGATGAACCGCTTGGTATTTCTTGTCTCTGGAGTCAAGGGCGGTGCCACGGTAGCAAGCGTCTCTCCTTGACTTGATTTTCAGCATAGGAGGGCTCAGTACACCGCTGGCATCTATTACACCACACGCTAGCTGTTGTTCCCGGCCTTATAATTCCTTTCAGGGAGGCTTCGCAGGTTTAGGTCGCAAAAGGGCAAGGGCACTTCCCTCCTTATCGTCCTTTTGGTTATTGCCGCCTTTCTCCTCCTCTTGATCTGCTGTCCTGGAATAGCTGCTGTCTCGTCATGCGGTCTGCCTTGCTCTGAGTGTGCTCTCATGCTCTGTCTTTTATCCATGTGGGGAAGGGAAAGGGCAGTCAGGTGTAGGATGGGGAAAAGATGTTATAGGGACATAGGGGCACCGTGTCTCACTAGTCAGTGTCCCGCTTCCACTCCCCGAGGACCCCTCATCCAGGTGATCCTCCTACACTGGTCCACTCCCAGGAACTGGATCCAATAGCAATGGCCGTGTCCTGGCCACCTGGGTGACAGATCCCCGGGGACTACCGGGTGAGACACCTTCAGGTTTCTCACAATCCTGAGTCTTTGCACCCGGTCTATGGTCCCCCTGCATTGGGAAAGGCTCCCCCTCCCTTTGCAGGAAACCTTACTTAAATCTATTCTGATGCTTACTCTAAGGTGGCATCAAGGCCTTTGATTTCCTACGGAAGAACTTTGAAGTACTTTAAGAAAAGAAAAAGTAGCCAGAACCTGGATAATTAACCTGGAAAATAGTCGAACATTATTGCTGGGAAAGGGCTAGACTCTTTAAGCTTAGTCTTGGGTGTTGGCACTGCTGTTTGTCCCTAGATGGCCATTGTGATATTCTATTAACATGTTTACTCCACTTTAGGAACCATTACAGTATTGTCATTTTAGCCTTGTGAATACTAAATTCTGGTGTGTTCGTGTGTCCGATTTTATGTCACCAAACTGTGAATTGTATGTGTGCATATATTGATTTCCCCATCTTGTAGTATCAAGGCCTTAATGCTAGTGTTTTCCTAATAAATAGTATATTGTTATACACCTCCCAGTGAACACTCTAGTGCCTGCCTAGCTCCTGTGTTGCTAATTGTACGTCAGACACAACCCCATATCTCCCAAGTCTTAGCCTAACCACTCATCCTTGTTACCAAGAGACGGTTAAGTCAAGACAAATGTGTCAAACCTTTTCAGGTCAATTAAGGTTGGCTTCAAAGAACCCTACACCAGTGGTGGTTCTGAGAAAACCATCTAACGTGGACACATGCAAGGGGTTTGAGGCAGGGTTATGGGTATGTGATAAAGGATGGGTAAGCCACGTTGAGTGTGTACAGTGAGGGGTGGAATGTATGCGGAAGGTATGTAGAGTGAAAGATCTGAGCCATGTCATTTGTGTACACTAAGGCTGTAAGCCATGCTGATTGTATGATGTGGTGTTTGAACAATTTCATCTTCGCAGTGTGGTACATGCTTTGTGTGAACAATAAGAGTCATCAGATCAAGCATAACACCACAAAATGGATACCCAAGCAAATTGACATTGGCAACCCGTACCTAGGACTCCCACCCATATGCCGCCTGGCCCCTCATCTATCTCAGTCCCTTTTCTTTGCCTAAGTGATCAGATATGGGGTCATGCAATACCTGCTGTCTGCCTTGGGACAAATGAGAGCATGCATCGCTTTATTCATTTACTTTAATTATGATTAATTTTTTTAAAATCAGTGTAATTTTTTTCTTTCATTATTTTTTCTCCTTTGCCTCACAGTATCTTAGAGGATTTTCATACAAACTCTTTATCCCTCAGAGGTAATCATTTAATGACTACAGATGCTGCTGATCTCCAAATGTCTCCTTATTTATATGCATTTGGGTAGTTGAAGTGCTTCAAGCAGAAACAGAGTACACATTTTGTCTAATTGGCACCAATCGCAATCCCATCACTCAGTGTTTTACAGTAATGTAAGCAAGAGTATATTGGATGCGACACACTGGTTGATGAAGTGGAAGAGATTGGGATCATTGGAACGGGACTACAGACTAAGTTACAAAGATGTAATGTTGGACTTTTAACTTTTACCTTATGTACTGCATAGTCACAGCTGAGGTAGTCGTTCATTTGTGAGGGATGGAACATTACATGGGCTACGGACTGCTTCAAGAGTGAGTCGGTTCCTCTTGAGGGTGGTTTTTAAAGAATGGCACTGTGGGGATGTTCATCTATGCAAGTAGGTAGCGCTGAGGATTAGAGGAGAGAAGTAGCGGAAGCAAGAGTCAGGGGCGGGGGCTGGAGACAGTATGGTTGAGGAGGCCATGGGATCAGAGTGTGTGAGAAGGAGAATAGCTGAAGATAACCAGCCAGGTAGGGGTTGTGGGGGCTACCTCACAGGTGCATGAGGATCGTGGGGCACTGAGGACAAAGCGTGTGTTTAAAATGAAAGCTTTGTTGGGTGTGGCAGCAGAAAGAAATGGAAAACTGAGCAGGAGGCTGGAGCAATAGTCACATTTGCAGAGGAAATGTTTAATAGTGCGCAAAGTATGGGAAGGATGGATTTTCCTTATGTTGGGGGGGAAGGGGGTGTGTGTGTGTGTGTGTACACGTGTGTGTGTGTGTGTGTGTGTGTACACGTGTGTGTGTGTGTGTGTGTGTGTGTGTGTACACGTGTGTGTGTGTGTGTGTGTGTACGTACGTGTGTACGAGTACGAGGGGGAACTTGCCTGGGGAGCCTCCTTGCTGGTTTTGCTGCCCTTTCGTGAAACTCCTTGTCTAACTACATGCGCCCTGAAGCTTCTTGGACCCATGATACTCACTGGAGCAGAGGTGCAAGCCCCTGCTGCATGCTGGAACCTGAGTGGCAGCGTTTTGTTGCTGCTTAATAGTACTTGGTCATTTGCAGTACATCCCAGCTCAGACCTTTGCAGCAGCTTCTCCTTAATAGGGCACTTCTAGATAGTGTCCTGATCTCATTTGATCTCGCATCTGTCACTGTTCCTTTTCTCTACGGTTTTAGGACTTCATCTGCAGTTTATCGCCACGGCACCCCTGACTGTGATGTTCACTGGAACAGGGCTTCGCTTGCTCTTTTCACTCCTTCTCTGGGGCTCTGGTCGTTGAACATGGGTTTGGAACTCATCTGTCGGGTCCTACATCATTATCAGCCCAATGGTAGCCTCCTCTGCAGCTCTCTTGGAACAGTGGTAATACGAAAATGCATTTTCATTATAAACGGGAACTGCCCCTACAGACCTTGCCCTGTTCTAGTCTATGGACATGCTTTTCAGACTACTAAACTGACTGCAAGTCCTTCAATATTTTACATACCTATAAAATTGTGTTACATACTTGCAAGATAGCAGTTTCTGATTTTTGAGGACCTGATTTTATCTTGTAATGCTTTCAGTGTATTTGTGAAGAATGTTGGGGTGGTCAGGAAAGATCCATATGATTACAAGGGTTTCATGTTGCACACGCCATATTGATGACTGGGGTGGCAGCGAGTTCGCAATTGGGCGCAATGTTGCAATCCCATATGTATCGAGTGTAGTTAATAATGAATGGGATATGTTACTTTTAGTGTTATTTTTGTATAGAAATGATGCATATTAGATTTGCATGCACATAGAAAGATACAATGTTAAAACCCACAAATGTAACATGAACACGATCTACACACTAGGTGCTCTGAAGTACATGGAAACTGGGAAACGGAGAGGGTTTCAATGCGCATGCAGAGAGGGGCCTTTCCTGAAATCTCACGGTAAAGAAGGAATCCTATTTATAAGACATGCACACAGAGGAACATATAAAGGAGTTTTAATATGCAGTATATATATATATATATTTCTGAGGCTTGTGGAATCTGCTTGGATCACATGCTGTGCATAGGCCGACATCTAGTGGAAGCTGCAGAGTATTAGTTTGTTTTTCGAAACTTGAAAATGGGCGTCGACACAGGGCGTGCCAGTAATACTATCCCTAATGTGACGTCCACTGTACCCATGATCCCTCACGCGTCTAGGACCCTCGGATTGTTTATTTCCGTCATGCTGGTCGGAAGCACTGAGCGGAGTTCCACCTATACGTCGAGTCACCGAACATCAACACTCAACGCCGGATCGGAGAAAAGTCAACCGTCGAACTACAGTGACGGATTTGGGCCTTGGAAGGCCTCTGGCCTCGGCCCGGGCCTCGGAAGTCCTCTGGACTCGGCCCTGCAAGTAGGGAGAGTGGGGGGTGGCACATATCCTACACTCTGATTAATATAGGTACATTACTTATATTCCTACACTCCCAGCCCGCTGCCACAGGGTCCGTATGGAGGGTACCCCTTTTCAATTTTTCAAAGTATCCTTGGGTTGACAGACAAGCCACGTGTAACCTCTGCTTGCCGAGGGACCACCCTGAGGCGAATTGCAGAGCGTGCAGTCGGTTCAAACCGAAGACCCTTAAGGACCGTTCGACAAAGCGTTGGGCCCACCACGCCAGGTGACAAGAGGCCATGGCCGCTGAGGGTGCCTTCAGCGATGGCAGCGATGCCGTACTTTCGGACGGCGAGGGCAATGTGGCGTCGATGGACAGCCAAGCGCAAGTCCCCGACCTCGGAAGGTTGTCCGGCAGGGCAGCTATGGGGAAGACACCCGGCGACACGAGCGCTACCCACACCACTTCCAGCAAACAAAGGTCCAACCGAGACTCAACGCGCACGTCAAGTTCTCGGAAAGAAGCACGTAGAGAACGGTCCACCGAGTCAGTGTCCTCTGGGTGTTCGAGATCGCCTCATGACACCAGGCAACACTCCACTGTTGCTAAGAGTGCCTCGCTCCCCTTAGTGACTGAGGTTCGGTCATCGGAGGACGACGCCGACCTCTACCCCCAGGCCGCACTCCAGGAGTCGGCATCCGCAGACAGCGCGAAGGCTGCTACCGAATCCCTTACACTCTCCAGAGACAGGGGCTCTACCCCCGAATCTCAGCGCCAGGCGTCGAAAAGCTCTGATAGGGCCCAAAATTCGGGGAAACACTCTTCCACCCGCGGGGAGGGGGGAAAACAACGAAGTAAGCAGTCCCAGCCTACTTCCACTCCTAAACTACATTCTACTCCACCTAAACAGACGGACAAGTCTCATTCTCTTGTCCCTAAGGCCCCTGTTCAGGCCAGTAGGTCTAGTCAGGATAAAACGGGGAAAGCACTCCAGAATAGAGTTATTCCCAGTTCAAGGAAAGGTCCAGTGATGACATAGACAGAGTAATGTTAAGGATGTCATCATTGGCAGATTTCTATGCCAAAAACCCGGAACACTTTTTATCTTATACCCCAGAAGGGGCAACTCCCTCAGGCTCTAAGGATCCAATACCCCCAAGTAAGAAGTCCCGGGGTGAAGCACCTACTCAGTCTTCAGACCCCTTTTATATACAGCCCTATTCTCAATATCCGGAAGATCCATCCTTTGGTGAGGATCCAGACGTGGGCATGTTCGAAGAACAAACTGGGACGGGCTATTATGGGGATGATGAGGACCAAGAGGAGGAGGAGGAGGAGGAGGAGGAGGACGACCCAGATACATACAGGGTAGATTCCCCGGTAGAGAAAGAGCCCGCAGTTACCGACTCCCCTGTCGACAACCAGCCTCTCCTAAATGAGGTCATGTCCAGAGTGGCACAGCACTTCCACATTGACACCCAAGGTGCTCAGGAAGAGAGGGACTTTGCAGAGGAATTGGTGGGAGAAAGGAGACCTGTTGCTCAGGCCATCCCTATCCTTAAGTCGATACAAAGGAGGATAGACCCTTCCCTTGTTAACCCCAATCTCACTAGGGCAGTAAACCCCAGAATTGAAAAGCTGTTCAGGGCAGCCCAATCTGACCCACTGTAATAAGGGGACATCTCTAACCGGACTCCCTGGTTGTTACAAACACCCGTAAGAGGGCGGGAACACCCTTGTCATCGTCTGAAGCTCCCCCCGACAAGGAGAGCAAGAAGATTTATGGCTTGGGCAGGAAAGTAGCCTCCACTTCCACCTACCAGGCAAGGATTGCCAACTCCACCACCCTGCTGGCTAGTTACAACTGCCACCAGTGGGAAGAAGTCGCGGCTCTCATAGACTCCGCCCCAGAACCCTTAAAAACCCAATTGGCACGAGTTTCGGCAGAGGGGAGAGCCGTGTCAGGTTGCATTTTAAAATCAACCTTTGATGCCGCGGATAACGCCGGCAGATTAATTGCTGAAATCACGGTCATAAAGAGGCATGCTTGGCTACGCCAGTCTGGGTTCAAGGCCGAGACCCAAGCATCATTGATAGATAAGCCGGCGGTCGAGGTCGCGCTGAAGAATGCCAAGGACGAGTACGAGACACTCAAGTCCCTAGGGCAACTAACCAACAAACCCCCTAACCAGAGAGGGAATGGCAATTTTCGTCGGCCTCTCGGACAAAACTCCCAAAGAGGCTCAAACTATTCCCAAGGCCAGGGGACTCCATGGAACACTAACCAGCAGCCTACCCAGAGTTATGGCAGGGGTAACAAAAGGTTGTGGTAGAGGTAGAGGCAGTCCCAATAAAGGAGGGGGCACGCCTCCACCAAAACAGTGACGCTCAGTTCAGGGTCCCTTCTCACGCATCCCTAGTAGGGGGACGCATTTCCATCTTCACCCAAGCTTGGGAAGGGATCACATCAGACAGATGGGTGCTGTCCACAGTGTCCGCAGGATACTGCATAGAACTCCTGGAGCGTCCCCGAAACCACCCTCCACGACAAAGAATACACTCCTTAGACCACCAGAAGATCCTACTCGAAGAGATCAAAAATCTTCTCACAAAGGATGCGATAGAACTCGTCCCGGGACACCAGGTAAACAAGGGTATTTATTCAACTTACTTCCTTGTGCCAAAAAAAGATTTGACAATGCGCCCAGTATTGGACTTATGGCCTGCAAACAAGTATGTCAAGCCCCAAAAATTTCGCATGACTACTCTTCAAGAGGTAATTCCCCTCCTAAAAAAGGGGGATTACATGGCAACATTGGATATGAAAGATGCTTATTTTCATATTTCCATGTTCCCAGTGCACAGAAAATATCTGCGCTTCAAGGTGGACAGTCAGCACTACCAGTTCAAGGTACTGCCCTTCGGGATAGCATCGGCTCCAAGGGTATTCACCAAGGTACTGGCGATGGCGGCGGCACACCTACGCAGGGAAACAATCCCAGTGTACCCTTATCTGGACAACTGGCTCATCACGGGGGAGACCCCAGTAATTTGCAGGACAAACATTCAAAGAACGATCGACCTCCGCTTCGAATTGGGTTTCTCCATAAACGAGAAAAAATCAAGTCTGGTGCCCAGCACCTCCAAGCAGTTCCTAGGAGCTGTTCTAAATACTCAAGAGGGGTTGGCTTTTCCTTCAGAAGAAAGAATTCGGAATATACTACTGCAAATTCTGCAATATCAAACCGGTCGCCAGATAACAGTACGCAAAGCAATGCGTTTGCTGGGCATGATGGCGTCATGTATTTACCTGGTCCCCTACGCGCGCCTGCGCATGCGTCCCATGCAAGAATGGTTGGCGAAACTGTGGTCTCAGGCAAGTGGTCAGTGGGACGATCTAGTGGTCGTTTCGCCAACACTTGTACAAAGCCTCCACTGTTGGACAAGAGACAATCTATCCAAGGGGAAACCCTTTTACGATCCCGAGATACAGGCAGTAGTCACGATGGACGCATGCCTGACAGGATGGGGAGCTCCCCATCTCCACCACACAGCTCCGGGTCTCTGGTCTCACACACTGGCCAAGAATCACTTAAAGCGTTCGAGCCCCACCTACTGAACCTGTTGGTGCAGATCCGGACGGACAGCACGACAGCCATATTCTACCTGAACAAGCAAGGAGGGACTCGTTCGCCAAATCTGTCCAGACTTGCCCAGAAAAGTTGGATATGGGCACTCAGACAGAACATCTTTCTGTCATCTCAACATGTTCCAGGGGATCTCAATTCTCTAGCGGACACTTTGAGCAGAGATCCCCTTCCGGAGGAACACGAATGGTGTCTACACAGAGAAATCGTAGAAGATCTCTTCTCTCAGTGGGGTTTCCCCACTATAGACCTATTCGCCACAAGCGAAAACAGACAGTGCCCAGGATTCGCATCCAGGTTTCCCCAACCAGACTCCCTGGGGAACGCCCTGTGGATGAACTGGTCAGGGATGTTTGCGTACGCTTTTCCACCAACTCCTCATCAGGAAGGTGGTGAACAAGATGAACAGAGAGTCGATGACGCTCGTCCTAGTTGCTCCCATGTGGGCGAGACAACCGTGGTTTCCACACCTACGCAGACTCTCGGTGTGCGATCCCATCAAACTCCCGGGCTGGTACAATCTTTTGTCCAAGCACCAAGGTCAGAAGGTGCATCCTCTACCCAACTCCATGAACCTAGCAGTATGGCTCCTGAGGTCATAGAGTTTGGACATCTCAATTTACCACAGAGGTGTATGGACATCCTAAAAGAGTCTAGGAAACCGAACACGAGGCATTGCTACTTCGACAAAATGGAAAAGATTCGTTATCTGGTGCCAGAATAAACAAATCAACCCAGTTGATTGCACTCCTTCCACAATCATGACATACATGCTCCACCTGCTGGACGCAGGGTTGGTTTTCAACTCACTAAAGGTACACCTGGCAGCACTGTCAGCGTACACCACCTCACATAGCAAGGTGTTGTGGTGGAAGGTACCCGTGGTTAAAGCCTTCATGGAGGGAGTAAAGAGACTTCATCCTCCTATATCTAACCCACCACCAGATTGGGACCTGTACGTGGTGCTATCTAAACTCATGGGCCCCCCCATTCGAGCCCATGCATAAGACAAGTCTCAAAACACCTTACCTATAAGACTGCCTTCTTAGTAGCCATTATATCCATAAGAAGGGTAAGTCCAATTCAGGCTCTGTCAGTGTAGGATCCTTTCTTTACTATTCATAAGGATAAGCTGGTTTTACGGACACACCCTAGGTTCTCACCTAAGTTTATTTCTAAATTCCATGTAAACCAGTCCATCGAGCTTCCGGCTTTCTTCCAAAACCCACAAAGCTCGGCTGAGGTTAAACTACACACCCTAGATGTGCGTAGGGCGGTCCTTTACTATGTAAACAAGACCAGACCGCTTAGGAAAACAGATCAACTGTTTGTCTCCGTAGCCACAGGCAAAGAGGGAGATTGCGTCTCTAAGGGTGCCATCTCCAAGTGGATTGTCAACTGCATCCAGTTGTGTTACTCTCTTTCTGACAAAACTTTGCCTTTTACGCCCAGCGCCCACTCGACAAGAGGCATTGGGGCCACTCTGGCTTTCATTGCAAATGTTCCCCTTGACACCATTTGCAAAGCAGCTACTTGGAGCTCTATTCACACTTTTACTCAGCACTACTGCATTGACACCCATTCCAAGACAGATACTCAAGTGGGTTCTAAGACATTTATTTGATCATGACCCTTCTCAAATCCCACCTCCTTCTAACACTGCTCGCTAATCTATGCACAGCATGTGATCTAAGCAGATTCCACAAGCCTCAGAAGGGATACATTACTCACCGTAATCGTATTTCTGATGCTTGTATCTGCTTAGATTCACATGCGACCCACCCGTCCTCCCCTCTGAGAGAAGGCGCATGGATGCTTGTAGTCTTATCTTATATATCTTCTATCTGCTTGGATCATCTGTACTCACGCTACTCCTCATGCTTCCTCATGTCAGAAAAAATACAATCTGAGGGTCCTAGACGTGTGAGGGATCATGGGTACAATGGACGTCACACTAGGGATAGTATTACTGGCACGCCCTGTGTCGACGCCCATTTTCGAGTTTCGAAAAACAAACTGTAATGCTCCGCAGCTTCCACTAGATGTCGGCCTATGCACAGCATGTGAATCTAAGCAGATACAAGCATCAGAAATACGATTACGGTGAGTAATGTATCCATATATATATCTGCATGTAGGGAGGTTTTATGAATCTATTCAGACTTTACAGTTAGCAGTTGCATGATGAATTTTAGGTAGCTAGGAGATTCTGGTTTTGCAGGCTTTGGGATTGACTGAGGAAGAATGAGCCATCCAGTAGAAGGTCAGCCATCGAACAGAACACATGTTTATGGTTTAACAGTTGCGCAAGTGTTAGGCAAAAACCTGTGCAGTTCCCTTTGGGAACACTGCAAAAGATTTAGGACTACAGGTGTTAGCAGTAAACCCACTTGGTAGCAGTCTGTACCACCCAAATTTACCTGGTAGCTGTGGCTGAGCAGTCAGACTTCCCTCAAGAAGAGTTAGGCAGTATGCAAAGTATACACAATAGGCACTCAGACACAATAATACAAGCAAACACTGACCAGAGCTTTGGTATCAAAGTATATAATTATTTATTTAAAAACACACTGTATGAAACATTCCAGCACTCTTATTGTAAAACACTCTAATCACAGTTACTATTATAATATATACAACCCTTATTCCTTATCAGATAAGTCTTAGTTAACACCACTTATTTTCATACAGAGGTGAGCGCTTAACTATAGATGGCACTCCAATAAGTTCATGAAGAAAGGAGGGGAAAAGACAGAATATGGAGAGATGCACCACTCTAAGATTTAGGAACACTATTAGCAAGGCAGAAGAACAAAAGTCACTTGTGAGCCAAAGTACATAGGCTGGGCCCACTCTTAGAGAGAGCAGAGCACAAATGCGCCCAAGATCACACAGTTACACTAGGCTTAGAAAGTCTTGCAGAGAGTTCGAAAAGAGTTTAGAGAGGCTCAGAAAAGTTTAGCCAGGGTGAACCCGGCTAACCCAGGTTCGAAAGCCGGGGGCTAAATCTACCCCGTACAGTCGGTGGCAAGGGAAGCCAGGCGGGACACGGTACCTTAAGTGGGAAGGATCCTCCAGCGGTGGCAGTTGTTCCTGGCAGCGGGCGCAAGTCTCGTCGTCGTCCAGGGGAAGAGAAGATCCCGACTTGGAGGAAAGATGAAGGTCGTTGCACTGCCAGGGAAGAAACCAGCCGCAGAGTTTTCCGGTTAAAGGTATTACCCTTTATTTCGCGGTTGTAGTAAAACGTGGTATTCCGGTTGCCGGGGTGCTTGGCACAGGCAAGCCGGCCACGAGATGCGTCGGGAATGCGAAAAGACAGTGAAACTGGTTATCCCCACCAGTCAAAGGAAGAACACTCTCCGGCGGGAGATCTCCTCTGTCGTTGGGAAAAGTGGCGAGACGTTCCAGCAGGGCTCCACCGGTGGTGGTGTCGTGGCAGGTCGGCTCAGCTTCTCCCTCGTCGGATTCTTAGGTCCTGTGGCGACTTCTGAAGTTCCAGTCCCCAAAGCCCTGCTTTTATGCAGAAAACCCCCATTCACTCAGCCTAGCTGTCACTCAAACATGCTAAGTGGGGAGCCGGCCGGCTCACCACTTGGGCCAATCGGGACGGAGTGCGACTTGAGTTGCCTAGGCAACTCAGTCCAGGGTGTCTAAATCCCCCTCCACCCCTCCTAAGTACCCCAGACAGAGTGGCACCACTTTGGAGGGCTTCTGTGGAGAAGCCCGCCAAAAAGTGGAACAAAGGGCTCGACTTGGGTTGGAGTCACAGAAGAGAACACAAATGCCATTTTAGAACCGAGTTTTGGCAAAAAAATACCAACCGGAGAATTAATATTAAATAAATAAACCGGCGGTATGTTCGAGGCTATCATAATTAAATAAATAAAGATAGTAGCCTCGAACAATGGGAAAATCCCATAGAGAAATATTTGCGGTTGAATATAAAAAGTAGTATCCACTGCCACCAGCCAAAACTCGATCGGGGGGACGGAGACGTGCCCCCTCGACTAACAGACCCCGGGGCAATTGAATTGCCCCAGCCAGTACGTCCACAATATGATGGTTTGTACTGGTTCTGTTCAGAATTCAAGACTAGTAAAGTCAATGGTGACTTTACATGCCCTGGGAGACAGTAGTCAGTCCCAGGGTATGGAGTCTATACTGGGGGGTCACTATAACACCCCTGTGTTACTGCACTGAGGGTGCTGTGTAACACACATCACAAAAACACATGAAGCCCTGTGGAGTAAAAGACCCCATAGCCCATTAAACATATCTAGAGTCAAAGAAACACACTCAAATCATGCCCAAGAGTGAGGGTAAAAGAGTCTCACTCTTGGCAGGAGAAAAAAAATAAACCCCAAAAATCGAGCAAAGCTGCTGGGGGACTCACTAGGTTAGGAAATTCAGCCTAAACCGAGAATTCTCCCTAACAGCAAGGAACAGATGTAATCTTGCCTATTGCATTGAAATCGCGCAGAGGGGTTTGACCATTTGGTTGGGCTGGCAATAAAGATGAGGCCTGTCCGGTATTAAATTGTTTTCCCAGGGTGAAACTAGAGGCTGTACATGCTGGAGTGGTAGTAGCATACGTTAGAATGTCTTAAGAGGAGACTGGAGGCAGTGCTGGATTAGATCGCAATCGGTAGTTCAAAGAGAACCCGTTCGTTCAGCCCTTTCTCGTATTGCCAAGATATCCGAGCGGACCATGTGCAATCACTCTTAAGGTTAAAGGGCTTTAGGCCAGTTGTTACTAAGTAATGAATGATGCTTTATGTGAATGTTTTATTGTGCCATGATGTCACGACCTACCACGGACCAATCCCCAGCAAAAGCGGTCTTCAAACACGATCAGAAGATGGTGATCAAGATTGACGATGACCAATGAGAAGGAATGAATTGGGAAAAGATGGAACTTCTTTGTAAATGTTTTTCCAGTCATGTGTGAGGGCTGGGTGGTAATAAAATAACTGGTAGTGTTTTAACTATTGCTAAAAAGTATAAAAATGTATCAATTGATGTTGTTCGTTGAGACTTGGGTTAGTTTGATTTTACAGTACCACCTAACTGCTCCTTGGAGGCTTTGTACAATAAACTTGCTTTACGTACAAAACACGCACTCGTTCCTCAGGTGGTGGACCCGGATTGGGCTGAGGTAATTAGGGGTGTGCCCTCACAAGAACTATTTTGCTTTTACAAACTTTCTAACTTTTTTAGGTCCTCTAAAATTTCTAAAAAAAATTGTATTCTCCTGTAAAAATTGTGGTACTGATTTGTATTGTTACCTGCCTTTTTGTAAACATTTAATACTTGTGACTATTTTTGCCTGAACAGTATTTGTAAAAGTATATTGTTTCCAGGGAAGGAATTGGGATTGAACAAGACGGAGCTGCGCTCTGGCAAAAATTGTCTTGCTGGAGTTCCGATCTAAGGCCCAAACTCCCTCCAACTTGAGGAAACTCCCCGGCCCTGACTGCTGCAAAACTCTTAAATGTTGTATGTTTGGAGTCTCAGTGCGAGATTCAAGGCGTGCAGCGAACCAACCTTCCATATGGCAATGGAATATCGTCCTTTGCTCACCAGGACAGCCGAAACTCTGTGACATAGCTCAAAGCTGTATAAATGGCTCCTGCTTTTACTGTCATAGTGACTGTTCTGACAGAGGAAATGAGCATCTTACCAAGTGTGCATTGCATGCTCAGAAAGAATGCATGTTTTATTACATTTATACCCCTCAATCCCGCACACATCACTGACAATTCACAGACAGCTCCCCCATGCCTAACGACAGGATGTGTGGGGGAGGTCACTCCAAAAATGTCGTCATTTTCAGCACTGATTGTTTCCGTAAATGCACTGTATGGACCATCCTTTTATTGTGTGCTAATGTGCATCTGCACTTTCATCCAGAGGCAGAACAAGCCTCCCTCCCACTGAGGGCTCCCCTGAGGATGGGCCCTACTACATTAGCTCCAGGCCCCACTTGTTACACAATACTGGCTATGCCTCTGTTCTATCTACCTGTACCTTCGTACTAGCCATCTCCCAGACTGTTCCGGCCCTAACACCCTGTAGCTGAAAGTCTCCAAAATCTGCCACCTATTAGCAACCCAGGCAGTTTATCCTTTGTGCGGTGCCCTTAGTGTGGAGCCTGTAGGCAAATGAGATGCCTCCCGCTCAAGTGGTACAGCCCAGCCTGGCATCCATAAAGAAGAACTGTCTCAATGAGTATACTTGGCTTCTGGTTCATAGACATTTTACTGTTAAGGCGAGTGTTGTGACAAAGGAAATGTACAGACTTGACGTAATTTTAGGGGGGGAACGAACACCCTGCCCCCACCCTAAAATGACACCAAGTCTGTACATTTCCTTTGTGGCACAACATTTTGTCGCACTCATTTGGCAAGGCCCCTTTCACTTAGATGTCATGTCCGCTCCCCCTCCCCCCCAACATTTTTAACAAAGTTACTCCGCAGCCCAGCAGCCCAGATTGCATTACATGCTCCGAGGGGTTCATGCTTGAATCACTATCGCAGACCTAGTTTAAATATAGAGTTCTGTAGTCCTTCTTATGTTCCCAAAATGCTCTTGGCTTTTCTACAAGTCAGAGACTGAGTCTCTCCATCAGTTGCCCACTAGCTGCGTTTGATTCTGTTCCTTGAGGAGATTGGACGCTGCTCGATATGGGCTGTGGCAGCACGCCTCGCCCTTTCCCACATCGCTCTGCCCACTGTCTCCCATGCCCACTGCACGAAGAGTAAGAGGGGGGTTGCCAGAGTAAATTGTGTCACATTCCAGCACTGACCACCGCCATGGGTTTTTCAGACTCTTCAGTGGAACATTCATTATCCCTTTTTGTGTCCCTACTTCACTGCAGGACTTCTCAGCACTACACTGTTTTGGTCCCATTTTACTGCAGTGTTACTTTGCACTGTGTGTTTGTGGCCCTTCTTCACTGCAGAACTAATTGTCTATCCCCCTTCACCACACAGTGCCTTTGCACTGCGTTTTTGTGATTTTCCTCTGCCTCTGCATGCCTTTGCATTGTATGTTTGTGGCTCAAGGCAGTTTTGATCCTCCCTCACTGCAGAGTACCTCCTTTACCCAAAAGCACTTTGCACTTACAGCAGCAACCGTAACCCATGTGTCTTTGTTTCCACAGAGAGCGAACAAGGGAAGTAAAGGCATTGAAAGGCTGAAGAAGAAACTCTCTGAGCAGGAATCGCTACTGCTGCTGATGTCTCCCAACATGGCTTTCCGGGTCCATAATCGCAATGGAAAGGTGGGAGGCTCTCGAGATCTTATTTTATACATCAAATGTTACGTTGTGACCAATGGCCAGATGTGACCACAGCAAACTTTATGAACCACACATTAGCCACGCTGCGCACGCATGGAGGCAGAAACTTGGTAGCACATCTTTAGCAACACTGCAGAACCAGACTTGGAGGTCGACTGCTCTGAAACAGCGGGCCCATTTCCTATGCACTAATTAATGCCATGGTTCTTACCTGTATCTAACATCCTATTCCTATTTACCAGCCCATCTTCCAAGCTCGTGGCCGAACTAGGTCATTAGATTGCCGGTGCCGGGGCCCACACTTGTGGATAGGCTAGGTTCTTTACCCACACCAGTATGTTATCAACCTCCCTTGTTTACATGTAGTCCTGGATCTTACCCATCTCACAGTGGATGACTAGTTTTCAAATGTCCACCTTTAGCTCGGACCGATTAAGAAGGGCTGCTCTGTCTAGTTTTTGTGAGATCAAGCAGAGTCTGTGGTCTAGAACAATGGGAGCACACAGGTGGAGTTTACATTCTCTACATAGCCATGGAGCTCCTCAGGCATGCAGATTACTAACTACTTGTGGCCAAGGATTGTTCCTTTTCCATATTTTGAGTCGAACATTACTCTGGTACAACTTCTCCTCCAAGTCACTTGTATCCCCTTAGGCGCTGGGTATGTAACACTTTGAATGATCGCTCTTAATTATGACATGGCTACATCTTAAATATGCATCTGGATAGGCAAATTACTTCAAACCTTGTTTTCATAGCATATGGCACTTCCTTAGCTATTACTGGGTTTTTCTGTAAAGAGCTCTACCGTACCTGCTCGTAGATGAAAACACCCAGTCACCCAATTATTCTTGGCATTTTTCTTCATGGCAAGATTTCTGATATTGTGCTCTGCGGGCAGAATATTTATTGCGATTTTTAGCAGTTCTGTATTCTCATGCCAGTGTTTTGCTTCACCTTTGGTCCACATGTCTGTTGTAGGAGCCCCAGTCATGTTTCTCAGTGCCAATAGCATTTAGCTATCCAGACCCTCTGATGACTGGCCCGTTTCCTTGTGCCTATCCCCTGTGCTATTTCGATCTTGAGATGATGGGCTCTGTTTCTCTGAGCCAATACACTAGTTATCCTGCTCATAGGATCACAGCCTCAGACTTTCTTTGCCAGTGTCCATCGCTATCTAGCCCCTTGAGTTGGGATGAATGTCCTAAACTGTGACTCAGTGAGTGTCATGTCTTTTTCCTATATTTCTCTTCACTGTTCACAACCTAATTTTTCCACTGCGTCCCCATTCAGGGCCAAAAGCCTGACCTGCTCTGTTTACATTTGCCAGCACCTTTAGCTTCCACTTTATGATCTTACAAGCTCGGTTTCATTGTGCATCTACCTTCCGCTATCCAGCATTGAGATAACATGGTCTTTTTCTCTGTGGCCATGTGCTTATTCATTCTTTGAGATAGAATGAGAATGTTTTTTCCTCTGTGACGGTCTCCTTAGCTATGAAATCCTTAAAATGGTGTCTACATTTCTCTGTGCCATTCTCTTCCACTTGACACAGCAATTAGTATATCCTCTTTTTAGCTATCAAAATCGTTGTCAGTCTGTCCCATTCTCTTGGCCATTCAGTCCTAGGGAATACCAGTTCTATATCCATATGGGTACTCCTATGTCCCGCCTCATTATCCTATCCTAATTGGATCTTCATTTTGTGACCGGCACGTACTGTGCACAGGTTCAAAGTTTGAAGGTGATAAGAAAGCCTGCGTACACAATAGTGTGTCCACCATGCCCCAGCTCTAACATAATGTGCTCTTTAGCTACACATGTCGGTCCCTTCCTCCGCTCCCCAGAATAGGTGCGTGGCCGAACTACTTGGAGCTCTTTGGCACTGATTAATTTTGGCTAAACTGTCACCAATTAGCCGAAACGATTGCATTAGAGTACAGCTGGAGAGAATGTTGCATGAGGAGGGATATGATAAGATAGGTTATTTATAACGCGCTTAATACCCAGAGGTTTCTAAGCACGGACCTCGGGATCAAAACTGTGTTGCTCCGTGTCGTCTTGCTTCCAAGGCGAGCATGTTGCCCCTGAGCTATCCTCCCGAGACTATACAAAGCTTGCAGGTGTTTGGTTATTTACCCACCCATTGACTGCCCATGGCCTTGCTATCTTTTATGGGATCTCTTTGAGCTAGCGTTATCAATGCTTAACATCAAATTTTGTGCTCAAAGTGCCTGCAAATTTAAATTCTTGGGGAAGAATTTAAAAAACATTAAAAATTCTTCCCCAAGAGGATCCTGAAACTTCAATTTACATCAGTTCAAAAGGAGAGTTTAGCACGTACAGCACACGACAGCTAAGACTTAACAGGGGACTCAAAGCAGCCATCTGAGAGTTAATGAGTTCATTGGAGCTGTAAACGCACTACTGGTGTAATAACAATGTCACCCATGTCTGCCTTCAGCCACGCGATTTATGAACACTGCAAGGCCTGCACTGAAGTCCTGTTAAAAACAGGTTTTGGCAAAGCCAACAGTTTTGGCTTGTGTATACATTTGTGAGAGGAGCTTGGGGTATGTAGATGTATAAGGGGTGTTCTGGCGCTGGTCTTGTGAAGAGGTTGGTTGAAATGCCATGTTTTGAGCTGTTTTCTGAACGTTAGGTGGTCTTCTGTACGAGGGTGTTTAGTTGGTTATTTGATTCATTTCTTCTTCTGCCAAAGTAGGAGCATATAGCTATGGGTTTTGACGTGGATAATTTCTTTGGTAGAGAGCCACGGAAGTGTGTGGAATGCTGGGGTGATTTGCTCATATTTTTCCAGTTTAGGAAGTAATCTGGTTGTCGTGTTTGGCACTCTTGGTAGTCTGCTCATTAGATATTCTGGGAGCCCAACGTGAAGACTCTTGTCATAGTCCAATCTTGACAGTACCAGTGAGATAACTGCCAAGGTCTTGTGTGTGAAGCTCATGTAGGGCAAGATGTGTGGAGTTGCAAGAAGCAGCTCCTTAGGATGACTTTAACCTTTTTATTATCTTGTAAATTCATCACCTTTTGTGATTCCTGGATTTCTCTTAGTAGGAATATGCAAAAGGAGGGGGCCATTACCTCCTGCCACGAGATTCTTGTAGAGTAAGGTGGTGTCACCCAGCTGATCACGAGTTCTGTTTTAGATGGGTTGAGCTTAAGTTTGTTCGCTGTCATCCATGAGCCAACATGTGCTGAGAAAGCGTTGAGGTCATTTGTTGGTTCATTGGTGAGTTTGCAAACACTTTGTGTGGCATCTGCATTGTTGAATCATGTAAGGCTTGTGTTGATGAGGGCGGGGCCATGTGAATTTTGGAGAAGAGGCAAGAGACTGGAGGCTTGGGGTACTCTGTAGTCTTTTTAGTAGGGCTGCGTGACTGATAGTATCAAATATGTCAGAGATCTCTAGTAGGAGGAAAGAGTTAGTTGGGTCATTGTCCACATTGTTCTTTAGCATCTCCCGAATTACGCAAAGTGTGAACTCTGCTCCTCTCGTTGGCCTGAATCTGATTCATGAAGGAAGTTGTTCATCATGATTTATTCCCGAAGTCACTGTTATTTTGTCAATAACACATTTGTTGGTGATTGGGTGGTAGTAGGCTGGTTTACTTGAGTCGACCATGGTTTTTTAAACAGGGGTTTAACAAAGGCAATTTTGAGATGAGTGGGACGGTTCTCTGCTCAGTGGCTGAGAAGGACAGGGAAGCAGGTGCTAAACATGGGTACTTAGTTATCGTTTTGTAAATGTTAGAAAGTCAAGGGTTTTCGGAGCAGCCTGCAGGGTTGAATACTTGTTTATGGAAAGCAAGTCCTGGGTGGTTAGTGATGGCATGTAGGTAGCTCTTCCCCAGATTTGTACGGCACTGTTTATTTCCTGCCCTGGTGGTCTTGGATTTGTGAAATTTTGTTGACATCTATCAGCGTGGATTTAGGGTGCTTGTGCAGGCATAGAAGTCATGTTGCAAGCTCTAGTCTTCTTGAATTCATGGATGATTTTAAAGATTACTTCTGGTCCTGTTGTGCATAGTCGATGCAATGCAGTAGTAAGCTTTTTTGCTTTGATAGTTTCTGCTCTGTAGTACTGCATTTGACTATAAGCCCGCTTGTTTGCTGCTAGCTTGCTTTTTCTCAACATTTTCTGGATCTTCAAGTTTTCTTTTTTTGATGCATGTCAATATAGGAACAAATCACTTGTAGACTTGTTTATTTTGTGAAGTTTTGAATGCCGCTTTTGGTGCTATGCTGTGCAGGTTGGTGTTTATCTAGTTGTGAATGTCATTGAGTTGGTCATCTGATGTTTCGGTTGTAATATGGGGTTTGGATTTTTTTCAGCAGGGTGTCAGTCTGGATCTTTTCCATGTGTTTACCGTTGAAGGTCTTTCAGAGAGATTTGTGGATTTTGGTGCTTCAGTGAAAAGGGTTAATGAGCTAGAAAGTGGGTTTCCCCAAGGCAAGCTGGCTATGGCAGACATAGTGGTATTGATATTTTATTTGTATCGCGCTCGTACACAAGTCTTTCAGAGCGTGAGCTGTGGGTGAGGGTGAGGTTCTTGCAACAATCCAGGGTGTGTCGGGCCTTGTGGGTTGGTCCTTCAATAAACTGTTGGAGTTGAAGCGCACCAAGGCTTGGCCACATCTTTTAAAAGATAATTTAGAAAAGCACATGACAGACGAGTCTCAGCCACATGACAGACCGCTTGTTCTGCACCTAAGGTGACTGGGCCTCTGCCCTGTTCCCTTCAGGAACGAGTTTACCAATGGATCTTTCCTTCCTCGGAGGAACCAAACCCTCACTTTGTGCCCCCATTCTCCTCCCTTGCACCAGCCCACTTGACATCCAGTAGAGACTTGGGCTTCTTCACAGCAGGACTGTGTCTGCCAGTACCCTTTGATGCTCAAACAAGTTTCCTGGATGTCCATGGGCAGTGAAGGCAGGCAGGCTATGCCTGGCGCTTTGCGGTTCGACCTCTATAACCAAAACTACACTCGCTCCTCCATCCGGGCACTGTGTTTGAGTCCCAAAAGCCTGTTCAGTGACAGGTTCTGCAGTCTTATGCCAATATTCTAGAGCCTTCCACAACATAATGGAAATACTATCTATCACTTGGTTAGATTCTGAAAGATTCTCATTGTTAATGATTGTTGTGTACTACTCTTCTTGCAGAGCTATACATTCCTGATATCCTCAGACTATGAGCGAGCAGAGTGGAGAGAAATAATCAAAGAGCAGCAGAAAAAGTGTAAGTATGCCTGTTCACCTGTCCGTCATGTATGAGAATCAATGTTCAGTATGCATTGCTATTAATTGCCCAACCTGGCTCATCTCTCATGGCCACTCTCATTCTCACACATTCTCTTCCAAGCCCCAATATCTCCTTTCCTGATGTCCCACACCTCATCACGTCAGGGTCCCATACACTACCTCCATCCGAGGTCCCACACCAGCTCCGTCCAAGGACACACGCATCTTCATTGCCATGTCCCATGCTTACTTTTCGGAGGCCCCACACTTATTCTCCCATCACTCTACTGCTGAATATGCAAGTCTCCTCTCTGAGGGTCCCAAGCCACCTGTCCTCATCCTAGCGTCCCCTCCTAGGACATCACACCTTCTCTTCTGCGTTGCCACATCTCCTCTCCTGAACTCCCTTTCCTTCTTTGTTTCTGAATACACCAGCCCTCCTTTTCTGGATCTTGCCCTCCCCTGTGCCTATGTCTGGCCTATGCGTATGTGGGGACTCCTACCTCTGATCTCTGGTTTCACGGCCCCTATTCCAAGGCTATTGCATCTCCTCCCCAGCGGTCTCATGCTTGCTCTCCCGGGACACATGCCTCCTCTACAAAGACCCACACCCTCCTCTCCTGGGGCATTGGCATCTCCTGGTACGTAAAGATGCCATACCAGAGACTCATGCTTCCTCTGCCTAGTCTCAGCCACTCCCATTTCCCTAGTCTGGACACACACCCTCCTTTACTTGTAACCCAAGCCTCCTTCCCGGGACCAGAGTCTTCTCTCCTATACCTTATGACATCACTCTTGTGATCCATACCTTCTTTCCCAGGAGCCACACTTCTTTCTTGGGATCTACACCTAGTCTCCTTGAGCCATGTGTCTTCATCTCAGACCTATGCCACGCTTCATTTTGAACCACATCTCTTCTGTGACTGGGTTCGCCTTGTCTGGGATCCACTCCTCTTATGGGATGCCTAGCTTTTCTTTCCAGAACCCACATATCCTGGGATGTATGCCTCTACTTTGGAATGCAGGAGACGTCTTCCTGGGATCCACACTTCCTTTGTCGTTACACACATACACACATCTTTTCTCCCTCCTGGGACTCTTTCCTGTACGATGTCACATTTTCCAGTGCCCTTTGCATTAATCTATACCTCAATTCCAAATTCCCTTTTCCACTATCAAGGACCAACAATTTGTGTTCTGGCATATATACTTGCACTAACTGGGCTTATTCATCCTCTTCAGGGACCCCATGGTATATACCCTTCTTCGTTGGACCCATGGCAGAGTCCAGGATCCATTTCATAGCTTTGAGCCCCCCTGCAAGATCATGCTGTTGTGTGACCATGTGATCTAAGCAGCCTCACACCAGATATTTAAACCAAAAACTCAAGGTTATCCTATTGGCCTTAAGCATCATTTAAGTGGAAGGTAGGATGCCCACTCTCATCTCAAGGCTATTTTGTGCTGCTGACTGTGCACCTACTCTTTGGAACACTATGCCTGCACATATCAGAAATGAACAATCCTGCCAGCTTTAAAAAAAAACTGGTTAAAACATGGCTCTTCGATAAATATGATTGATATCTCCTCAACCGCTCACAAGTCTTATATCTGTAATGTTTATCGGTTTGTCCTCGCAACCAAATCTTGTAACAAGTAAATGTATGTAACTAACGCTGTGATACCCCTGGGTTTGGTTGTTTAACAAATGTAATAAATAAATAAATAGGCGGGAAGCATTATGGCTAACGTTTGCATCAGATGACGACTCTTGATGTCCATATTCAGTTTTCTTTTAACGTTTTTATTCCAGGCTATAACAGTTTCTCTCTCACATCGGTTGAACTTCAGATGTTGACTAATTCATGTGTAAAACTGCAGACAGTGCACCATATCCCACTAACCATCAATAAAGAAGGTGAGAGGATCAGCTACAAGCGGTGTAACCCAAATACCTGCTAATATTAGTATATTTTATGACTTTTTTTGACAGTCATCTTGGGTTTATTGCCAGTGTCAGTACTCTGAAGAAAATGCTAATAGCTTACTTCACTGTCTTTTTCCTTGCCCTATGTCGTGATGACTGTTTAACTTCAAAAACATTGCAAAAGAATGTCCACACCAGAGGTATATTTTATATCTGTTGGCAGATATTTAAATGTTTATGTACAGTAAAAGAAAAGCACATTTTAAAGAACATCCCACGTCTGTGGGTGGGATTTTACTACTCCAACTCCTACTCATACTCCTGCAGGAGTTAGGGCTAGTGATGGGCAGGGGCTACAAGTACTGTGAACTGCTCAGGCACCTCGCAATAAGCGATATTTGTGCTTTTTCCCAACCAGATTTGTCAAACCTTTTCCTTGTATTGTAGTTTAACTACTCACTGAATACTTCTTACAGACAAACTTAAAGTCAGAAAATAGAAGTTCACTTAGCTTCCTTCTTCTGTAGTGTTGACTTGACTTCATTAAAGTGATGTCACTGTAGACTCCTAAGACTTCTCTTTCTCTAGAACGTAATCTATGGAAACTCCTAGGAAGTATTAAAATAATTATTTTAAATAAAAATGTCTCTGGTTGCTGGATCTACAAAAGCTGTGACCTGCTCTGGTGTTAACTAGAATGAAAGGCAGTTTAGAACTCTGAAAAGAATTCCAAAATGTTCTCACACTCGGCCTTTAACCAATCAATGCTGCTGCACAGTGCCTCCATCTTGCCCTGGGAAAACAAAGGCTTCCTGAAAGATACATTAAGGAATAACCACTGCAATTGATACCCATGCCATTTCCACAAAGAACAGAACTCTCCCTAGTTATCTGTCCAAATCTTAGACTGCCCACTGTGATGGTGGAAATGCACTGGAGGGACAGGGCCCCCTTGTCCTTGTCCTGTAGTCCTTTTTCATTGTGTTCTGTGTTGTTTTCTGCCCAGGAGTCTGTGTGGGACTCCTGGCAGTGCAGCTCTTCCTGTTTTTGGTTTGGTGTACAGACCCATGGGATATCCTTATGGCACCCATAGGTGGGGGTACAACCCTGTTCCCCTAGTGTATGTTCTTGGGCACCTGTGGGTGGCCCACAGAGCAGGGTATGGGCTGGTGGCAGCTCCATGCTGAATTTGACAGGTGCTCCGAGTATCCTCCATTTTGGGATACCCAGGCCCTGCCATTGGATTCAGTTGATTCCTGATAGAAAACAAGATGGCCCCTGTGGCCTCTTGCTTTCTATTGCCTGTTACCTTGTTTTCCCAAAGTCCTGGGAAGCCCTGACTCTGTCCCTTCCCCCTCACTGGCTGTTGGGTTGAAGTTCCATATATGGTGTTGTTGTGAAGTCCAGTCTAGACTGGCTGGAGCCTTCCCAGTGACTGTATGTTGTGGGTACGCCCTGTGGGTGGGACCTGGGTGAATGGAGTGTGTGACCAATATGCACTTCTTGTTGTGGCTGTCTGTTTCTGGTATGAGAGACAAAGACTGAGACAGCCCTGCCCGAAACTGGCCTGAATGCAGTGTGTAGTGTTGAATGGCTGGGTACTTGTCCCAATCCACATTCCTTGTTGTGAGTGTCTGAGAGGGAAGAGGATGGCCTGAATGCACTGTATGCCTGATTGGCTGACTGAGTGTGACCCAGCAGTGTGGATGAGAGACAGGATAGTATATCTAGGGACCTCTCACCACTGGAAATTGTTCAGAAGATGTGTCTACACTTGAAGAGTAACTGGAACTGCTGATCCTTGACGCCCAGCTGGAAGAAGAAGACTTGCTGTTGCATTTGCTTTGACCTGATCTGAAAGCTGCCGAATTCGTCAAAAACTGATCCGTGAGAGGACCTGGTAAGGCACCCACTTCCCTCGGGGCACGGGACCATCGAGCACCTCTAACCTTCGCTGAAGCTCCCTTGAAAGGCTGCCGCCCGGATACGGGGACCGCTGAGGAGAACGAAGTGAAGCACCAGGACTTCGCCGCTGTCGAAGTCCATTGCTGTCGACCAGGGTTCGCAGGTTAGTGTAACCACTGGAGGCCCGTCGAAGTTGTGTTGCCCAGACGTGGGGACCACTTGACACCATGCCGTCGACGACCAGAGCCGCCTGCTCCTTTGCCTAAGAACATTTGAATCGAAGGACTCCCTTGTCCGCAACGTCGACCGCTTTGTCCTGCTGGAGAAAGTCAAGGCCGCTGACGCGCCGAGGAGAATCCGCTGGTGGGTTTCCCGCCACCTGAAGGCCACAAAGACTTCGACGACTCGACGCCCTTGCTGGGCCACAGTTCTTCAGAAACTCTTTGCGGTCCTGAACAATCAATCGCCGAGGTGCCCCGCACACCTCATCCTCGCAGGATGTTGCCGACGAGCACTGCCTGGATCGACGCTGTGGCCTTGGCCCCCTCGAACTTCTCATCGATGCCAAGTTCACCTTCTTCGACGCCTCTCGACGATCCGTGGCGCCTGCTTTAAAGGGAGTCGCTCAAGAAGGATCCCTTGACGCGTCTTCGAAGAACCCGACTCCACCAGGTACATTGGAGGTGGGGGGGGGGTAAAAACATTATAAGAGAGAATAAGACTATTGAGCAATATATGGACTGGGCGTGTGCTATATCTTTATTTTACAGGTTGCCCAGGTGGGAGAATCTCCACACAGAACTGTGTCTAGGTAGCTGGGCCAGTATTCTGCCAATTGTGTCAACCATCTTGCTTTCCTTCCTATCTCTATTGCTGGTTTCCTTGTTATTGATCTGTGTGACATTCTAACAGTATAGTTGAAGCACTTTAATGAGATCTGATAATATTGGTGGTACCACTTTAGAATTGTATATATTTACCATTGTTGATTTCTGAGTACAAAGTACGTTATTGTGATAGTGTACATACTTTTAAATATTATATAAAGACTGTGTTTTCAGTAACAGTGTGTGGACATTCCTTTGTGGGGGTTCGGGGACTACACTGTACTTAAGAACCAGCCTGCATCACCTCCTGAGAAGCTAGGCCTTGATTGCTCGACCACTGTGCCTCTCCTCTACCATATAGAGAGCAGAAGTACAGACACCCCCCTCCGGTCCTTTACACCCACCTCTCCAGATAAAATGTCTAGAGCGTGAATAGTATGGGACCCTGACATAAGGGAAGGGCTTGCCATCACATTTGCGTCTTATCAATACAAACTCTTGAAATGTCTGTAGAAGGGCAGATGTACACTTCAAATGGATTGTATCCTCCCACGTATTCCTCATCTTATGATAATTATCCTTCCAGCTTTAGCTGCTACGGAAATTGTTTTCAACAGGGGGTGATGTGTGCCGTCTCGTCAAGTCGATGTCCCTCGAGGGCTTTTGTTTGACTGTCGACGGCATCATCAGTATAAATAGCGCATGCAGCACACGTTGGCTTCAGTTCTGTTTTTCTGAGCGAACGCTTTGAAGAATTATGGCGCGCTTCGATTCTTCAGTGATCTTCGTCAGATATTTTCAATCAACGAAAACGTCTTCCCCGTTGGCTACATCAATGCCTAAGACGGGCATTCGAGAAGTGCCAAGACTGTGGATCGAAGATGTCTATCACCGACCCCCACTGCATTTGTCTGTGGTGCCTTGTTACCGGTCACCGTACCTCCGACTGTAACTCCTGTCAGGCGATGACCGAAAAGGCTCTCAAGGAGCGTAAAGGTAAATTGGCGCTGAAGAGGTTGCCTTCGAAGTCTACTTCGAAGAGCTGAAAAAGAAAGACCGATGAGTCGAGGGATTCTCCTTGACAGAAAAGATCTAAAGGATCTCGATCGAGAAGTCGATCGCGCCATTCTTTGTCTTCTTCGAAAAGGCCAAGAAACTTTGTCACACGTCACCTTCGACCTCTAGTGATTCCTCGGCCGAGGTAATCAAATGTCCAACTAAGTCAGACTCCACAGCAAAACAGGATGCATTTCATGAACGTAATGCTTAGAATCTTCGAAAATGCGGCTCAACCCCCTCGAAGGACAAGCAGAAAGCACATGCCCCTGTTGATCTGCATAAAGACAAAGCTAAGTCGAAGACGAAATCTGCAAAAACGAGCCATAAGCCGGTACAGCAGTCAGAAAAATCTCGATCTGTCAAGAAATCGTTGATGGCTTTGACAAGTCAGGAACCCAGTCCATCTAGGGTTCCTAAGAAAAAGCATAACAAGTCGACACCGACGCCTTCACTAACACTGATGGTGTCAGAGCCATCGACGCCAGTGTCGAAGTCGATTCCGACAAAATCGATTTAAAAGTCATCGTCGATTTCTTCGAAGTTGTCGAAGCCAACAGTAACCCAGGAGTAGGTTTTCAAACCCTTGCCAAAGAGAGACTTTTAAAAGTATTTAACCTCGGTCTATGAAGATAATTAACCTCCAGATGATAACACCGCCATTTGGGTTACAATATGACACCCCTAATGCGCCAGATGAATTCACCTCAGAAGAGTCTAGGTTAAAACACTTACATGATGACCTTCAGTCAGCCAGTGGTTAAGATACCTCTCCCGAAATGGAATTTGGCAAACCAGTTCCTACTGACCACGCTGACTCCTAATATAGGAAGCTGATGAGCATGATCATTTTTAGGTTGGAGCAGGCCTACTCCTTCTTTTGAGCAGGATGACCTGACAGATATTTTGGATCATGGTCCCCAAAAAGATCCAATTTTGCCATTTCACATTGCACTACAAAAAAAGGGTCTCAGCAAATTGGGAGACACCAGAGACTGTGGCTGCAGTGAATACAAATTTTGCTTGAAAATATAGGCCATTCAGCAGTTACCCAGAGTACTTAACAAAACATCCAAAACCAGAAAGTTTGGTGGTTCAAGCTGCTACATCGACTAAGCAATCACTCCTGATAGGGCTGATAAGAGAGTAGATGCCTGGGCAAGAAAAATATTTACTGCTGTAGTATGGCATTAAAGGAACTGCGTAGCTATGGCGGCTGACCTCATCCCGGAAGGTGAAGAAAGAGGCGGCTTCCTGGCTGTCATCAAGGGCGCTAAGGAGGCAAATGGTGAATGCATCCAGTCAGGTCTGGATACTACAGACAGCATCAGCAGATCCATGGCAACGAGAACAGTGTTGCGCAGATTTTACGTGTTTGATGAAGTCCGGATTTGCTACTCATTTGCAGTCTAGACTCCTCAATATGCTCTTTGACAGCTCGAGGCTGTTTGGCAGCAAGGCTGATGAGAGTCTGAAAAAGCTACAGACCTCGAAAGTGGCGGCTAAATCCCTTAGCGCTGCCATTAGACAGCCTCAACACCCCTACTCCGGTCCATCTTCTTGGAGTGTGTTGGGGAGAATTCTCAGAAATGTGATAATTCCCTCCACCTTAGAGACCCCCAGCAACATTTCTGGATTTTGAGAACTTGATCTTTTCTTAACCTGGAGAGAGTGTGACCCTTTTTCCCACTCTCTCATGTATTTTAATGTGATTTTATACACTGTTTCTCTTTTGGTTGTGGAATCTGACAATTCCATAGGCATAGTCTTTTACATTGTGTCACACAGCACCTTCAGTGCAGTGGCATAGGGAAGTCTTTCAGATTTCCCAAAGGGTTAAATACCTTCTCTGGGATAAACTACTGTTTCCCAGAGCAGTAAAGTGAAATTGACTTTACTTACATTTGTAACTTTCTAGACCCAGCACACCCTATCTTACAATAGAGTGCTGGATGGGTTACCTAGTATCCCCTTTGTCTAATTTCTCATGTAACATTTTTCTATGTTACCCTTTTCGCACTAAACGGCTGGTGGCAGTGGTTTTGTTTGAACTACCATGGTGTGCCTTTACCGCGGGCTGCGTTCGCAGCTGCAGTAAAGCACCCTTGGGTGACGTTTTCATCAAAATGGCCTGGTCTTCTTTTTTCTCCATTTCTTACTGGAAACGTCCTTCTTGAGATTTACTCTGCACGCCAAACCAGGTTTGGTCCCTTTGTTCGTTTTGTCTTTGGCGGGATTCACGAGTGAAGCCCGCCTCTGGCTCCAGTATGTCTGGTAGGGGCAGGAAGTGAGGGAGGTGCCCAAAACTCCCTGTGCTTAATCCCCTTGGTTACAGGAATGCACCCCAAGGTGATTGCCCGCCTGGCTGTTGGGCAAGGACAGCCACCCTGCTGTGTGATTGACAGCTAGGCTGGAATTAATGGGAGAAACCTGCATAAAAGGTGAGGCTTTTTGGCTTGGAAGGTAGAGTCAACCACTGGACGAAGGAATCCGAAGAAGAACTTGGAAGAGACGCCTGCTGCAACTTCTGGACTGTTGGTTTGCCTGGTGAAGCCCTGCTGCTGTGCTGAAGCTATGAATTCGCCCTGCAAGGACGACTTCTCCCCTTGAGTTGGTGGGACCAATCAACTCCAAAGTGAACTCGTTTGGACATCCTCTCGGAGCTGGCTTAACTTCCTCTGCTGCTGCTGCTGGAACCGAAGTGCCAGGGAGAGGAACACCAAACTGAATGCATCACTTTTAAGACAGACCCGTGCTGAAGGAAGATCCCCCGGACTCCCTTGAAGCAGGACTGGCCAAGCCTGAGCCACTTCAACAGAGTGCTGGACCCCAGACATGAGGAAAGTCCAGAGTGGTATCCGTGAGACCGCGGTGGTGGTATTTGCTGAGACGCGAGGAGCTGAAACCGCTAAGTGCTGCTGAATAGAAGTTTGTCCTTTTCTGTCACCGACCTTCCTGTTGTGCTACAGGAGTCCCCAGAAATTCTCCCTCTTGTCCCCACGACTGAGGTACAGGAACAAAAGGATCTGCAGAGCCACACAGGAGCCGAAGCCAGCTGGAACCATTTCTTCTAACCAAAGGTACTGTACAGTCAATTCTGGGATATGTTGTGGGCACAGGCATCATGAAATGTTGTAAAATGCTCCTGTTTACTGTTTGCGACCTGGCATTCATCTTGTGGGTTTTTTATCCAGTTTTTAACCGAAAGTGTTGCTGTAAAATGCACCATTGGAACCTATTATGTAAACATATTCTTCCCACCCCATATTCTTTGGGGTGGGATGGGGGCCCCCTTCCTCCTGGTGTCTGACATTAGCATGGGCTCACACGTAACTC
Source organism: Ambystoma mexicanum (assembly GCF_040938575.1). NCBI lineage: Eukaryota > Metazoa > Chordata > Amphibia > Caudata > Ambystomatidae > Ambystoma > Ambystoma mexicanum. Next base: position 1,560,949,808 of record NC_090932.1, read on the forward strand.
TTGCTCGATCACACTCATTCAGGGACATATTAATGCTCCTCGATTGAAAAGATCTACAGCTGCCCCTAACCTGGTTTCATTTATAATGAAATTGCCTCGTCAGGATCACCTGTCCCCCAGGCACCAAAAGCTGCCTCCATTACTGAGGAGGACCAGCGCTTCTCACCAAGTAAAGGACTGGGACAAGGATCAGTGGACATGTGGGTAAAGACTGCTGCTGCCCCCAGTGTTCATTGTGAGAAAGTCAGCCCACAGAGGAAAACTGTGCTTAACCCCTGAAATAAATGCTTATGAATAAAAATTGAGAGTAGTTGTATAACCATGGAAGTCATACTTTCTTAATTCCATCTTGACTTGTGTTTCATTCTTCTTTTTTTCAATATATTTTAGTTTTTAAAATGTTATGAGTAAAAAGCGTACTCACATTGGATTTGAAATCCCTGCGATATTAAATACATGAAGATTTCACTGGGATGTTTCCACAAAACCATGCTATATATCGCACACAAACATTGTCATACAACCGCAACCACAGAGGAACCCCAGATAACCATGATTTCTCAATTCCTGTGTTTAATTAGCAAGCCCTAGAAGTGTCAGCATGCAATTTGCAAAACCCAGGTTGTCTGAAAGTGGGGCACGCTAGGCTGCTATTCTCCGGTTTTACTGAATATACCTCATTTTAGGGGCCTCAAATACATAAAAACATTTGCCAGAGTATGCACAAGTTAGGTTAAGGGATTCGGTTTTCATACACGTTAGTTAGACAAGAGACCTCCTACATTCAAGAGGCACTGATGGTTCTCCAGCTCCATCACTCACTCTCTATATTAATCTCTTTATCACTCACCCCTGTATGTGAATCTAGCACTCTGAGCAGCATGAAAATGTTTCAGTGGCAATGCTAGCGTATATTCTTTGGACAGGAGTCTAAATTTTTCTTGGGCACGCCTAACTTAAAATGGGGCAGTATTGACATATATTGTTTGGCCAACTTCCCACATGTAGCAGCTTCCGATGGAGGTGCGTCCAGAGAATAAATGCAGGAGGATGTAAGTGATGCACTAGGATGGCTGAATCGGGCGATCCGAAAATGCAGGTAGGAAGGCAGAGAGCTGCGGTCCTTAGAAGCGGTTAGGGAACTGCATTGTGTAAAAGATGTATATAGCGGAAGGTACCGCAGGTGAAAAAGAGGAATACAGAAGGGAAGGCAGAGCGCTAGGATAAACGTCTGGAAGAAGAGCTAGTTTCAGAGTAAGAGATATAATGACCATCAGTGCAACAACTAACCTGGCTTGCTGTGATGCGTGGATTCTCTCCCTACAGTCGATTTTATACCGACTGGACTGCTGTTAGTGAAGGTAGAAACAGGACTGTTAATAAAACCCATCTTAACTGGGAGTATCTTTCCAACATCTGCACCATTTGTGCAGAAACCGTACCAATGCATGATGGTATGCCTCCTCCCCAAGGCTGGGTCAACAGGCTTCCATGGATGAGCATAGTGTGCCACAGCACGGACACAAGTGGCTGGTTCCCAGGAACAATCACAAGAGGGATACTCCTTCCAGTCCACTAGGAAATGAAGGCAAACCAACTGAACTTCGCTTCACAGTTGACATCTTTAATGATCGTAGATGCTAACTTCTTAAGCTGGGAATACCTGAAATCTGGTGTATAGTCTTTGAGGAGAGAAGTGTTAAACCACTAATGTATCCAGCGTCAAAAGAGGGGTAGGCGGAGGCAATAAGCCACTCGGTTGACTTTAGCTAAGATATTGAAAGGGCCATAGTACAGAGGGGCTAGTTGTGACAGAACAAAATGATGATGCAGGTAACTGGAACAAAGCCACACCCTGAGATACCAATGTGGTACTTCGGAGCAGAGCTACGTTCTAATCTGCCGTGTTTTTTTAGCGCTTGGGTGCTTGTGTGTTTTTAGGTGGGTTTTGGCTAATTGGTGTTCTGACTGGATGTCAAGTAGTAGATGATCCAGGGGAGGGTTTCTTAGTTTCTGGGCTGCGAGCTGCAGGAAAGAAAGTAGGATGGGTATCCTGGTCCAGCGCTTAGGGACTGGTCTCTGATATTAAGCTTGGTTTAAAAGATGAATTAATCAAAAGGTACAAAGAAACAGGCTGATTACAGTGGAATCAGAAGTAGTGTTGCTATACGAAAACTTAAGGAGAAGATCATACCAATTATCCTGAGTCTCAGAGGAAACAAATCAAAGGTCTTGCTCAAGTGTTTGGTTAAGTTTCACCGCCTGTTGGATTTGGGGTGATACCCAGAGCTCTTGGCTTGTCGGATGACTAACATTTTATAACGGCAAGTCCCAAAAATTGGGAGCGTTTGTCCGAGATGATAACCGTTGGCAATCCATGTAGCCAGAAGATATCCAAAAGGAACACCACAAACATTTTTGCTGCAGAGGGTACCAACTTCAGTGGAGAGAAATGTGCCAAATTAGAAACAGAGTTGACCGTCACCATGATGTCTGTGTAACCTTGTTAATCAGTAATGAAATCTGTTGAAATGGCATGCCACGGTTAAGGAGGCAAACAAAGGGGTAAGGGTTTTCCTGATGGGTAAGGAGATGCATGCTTGGATTTGGCACTAACGGTACACATAGTAACATACATAGTCGATTTTAGGCTGTGTGTAGCTTTACCATCTGTGCACCTCTCTTGCATTGCATCTGTGCCCTTTTAAAAACATTTCGATTTTAGGTTGTGTGTACCTTTTACATCTGTGCACCTCTTATCTCTTGATACTCTATTCCTTTCTGAATTGCATTTATGCCAATGTGACTACTTCAACTAGGCCACCTGGTGAGTTTACTACCTTGGTAGGCCAACTGTGCGGTGCAGCCACTCTTCTTGCATTCCTCCACTGTCCTCTGCTGCCTCTATGGCTCTCCCCATCCCTCCTATTTTGTGTAACTGCTACACTATCACCTAAACCCCCTCTCGCACGAAGTCCAGTAGAAAAAAGCACAAAAAAAGACCTCTTGAGTGCAAACCCTGGACTTTCCAGAGAGGTTTCACTTATATCCTCTTCTCTATCCCCTCTCCAGATCTATGGACCCTTCATCTCATCTCCACTCCCTCTTCTTCCACATCCTCTATCATTAATGGTGTCACAAAGTGGGAAGTTCTCTTGGCTGGCTTCTCATCCTCACATTGCTTCGTTAATGTCTACAACACAGGCAATATCCTGGTTCAGGGTCCACAACCTCCTCATCTTTGACCGGATTGTGCCTTTTCTCATTAACTTCCTTCCTTCTCCTGCATCTCCCCCTACCACTCTCCCTCTCCATCCTCTGACTGGTGTACCACACCCCTGTACACTACCTCAGAAAACTTTCCAAGGCAGAGACCTCCTCCATCTGGCGACTCTTAACACCAGCTCAGCCAACAAACACTCCGCTGACATCTGCCTCCTTCTTGAAGACATTGACCGCAACATTCTCGCTCTTACCGAGACATGGCTCAATGCCAGCTCAGTCACTGCTTTTGACTCCCTCCTCTCTGATGGCTTCAAAATCTTCTCCAAGCTTTCATCTCACCGTACTGGCGGAGGAGGGTTGGCCAGGTGGGGCGGGGGGAATGGTCCTTAATATTCCTTGAATGGGTTCCTGCTTCCATCTTACCCATCCAGCGCTACCGTTCCTTTGAAAGCCTGGTTTACAAGTTGGTCATCTCTCCCATCTCCACCCTGATCATTGCTACCATTTACTGGCCTCCAGGTGCCACCACCCTGTTCCTCTCTGAATGGGCTAATTTCTGCTCTTCCTTACTTTCATCCGCCTCCAACCTCCTCCTCCTGGGTGATTTCAACATCCACTCTCTTCACTGACCTCTGCACCTCTTTCTCTCTCCATTCTCCATTCTGGGCCACACCACTCAGCTGGACACATTCTGGAAGCCCTCATACACTAACCTTTGTCTCTCCGCTCCATTTTTCACCCCCCACTGCCCCCCCACTCCTGGTCAGACCATTCTCTCCTCTCAACTGGGTCCCTTTGGCCCTCTGAATGCCCCCCAAAAAGCCCTGCCAACCTTGTTCACTAACATCCTCCTGATGAAGCGAGTGTCAGACTCTGCCTTCGCATCCACCTTCATTCCCGTTCACCCACATTCCTCTGATACTACCTCAGACTCTGCTCTCAGCAACCTCCAACTTTCCTTCACCAATACTCTTGACATTCTTGCCCTAGTCATGAGGATCCGCCTGCAACCTGCCTCCAAGCGTAACACCTGGTACGACTCTGAACTTGCTGCCCTGAAACAAAAGTGCAAGGCGACGGAACAGAAGTGGCAAACTTCAGGCTCACCCTTTGACAAATTAGCCTGCCGCCTGCTCCAAAGGCAATACAAACTCCATCTGCGCCAAGAAAAGAGCCCACTTACAGGCACGGGTTTCCGGTGCATCCAACAACACGGCTGAACTTTTCAGGATCTGCAGGGAACTAGCCAACCCTTCTGCAGTCTCCTCCTCCCCCTCTGCAACGCACTGGCCACACACTTCGCCACCAAAACTCATCAAGACTCAGGACATCCTGAACACCCTTGCTAGCTGCCCTCCAAACCCATCCCTCACCCCGTTGCCTCCCCTGACCTCTCTCCCTCCTCTTTTTCCTCCTCGTCGTCGTCCTCCTCCTCCTCCTCCCCTGTCACACCTGAAGAAGTTACCAGAGTTGTCCACTCCATGAAAGTCTCTTCTAAACAGGTTTCCCCTTGCTCATCCAGAACCGGCAAGGATAACATTGGATCCCTCGCCCCCGCATTCGCTGATTTCTGCAATCACTCGTTTGACACTGGATATTTCCCTTCCTCCCTTAAGCACTCCCTTGAGCAGACCCTACCTGCCCTGCCATCTAGCACCCTATTTGCATCACCGCCTTCCAGGGGAACCTGATGGAGAAGTTGGCATTGCCCGACTCAGCTCACACACTGAACTTGTTGATGGTCTCCATGACCATCAATCTGGATTCCGAGCAGCCAGAGACACTGAGACGGCTCTTCTGAACACCCGTGAAGAACTGCTCACATCTCTGGACTCCAGCTCCCCTGCTGTCCTCATCCTTCTCGATCTATCCTCATACAAAGGCTCCACGATACTCTTGGTTTCTCAAAACGTGCACTGGACTGGCTGACATCCTTCCTTACTGACCGCTCTTCCCAAGTCATCTTGGGCACCTTCTCCTCTCCTACTTCCTTCTCCACCTGTGGTGTCCCCCAGGGTTCTATCCCCTCCCCTTGGCTCTTTAACATCTACCTTGCTCTGCCTGCACGCCTCGTCTTCTTTTTCTCCTCCAACTTCTAGTGTTACGCAGATGAGACAGTTCTTTTTCAAACTTCCTGCTGACCCTCTTGCACCCTCCATCATCCATGACTGCCTATCTGCCATCCAGTCCTGGTGTACCTCCAACGATCTCTGCCTCAACGCCTGGAAAACTGAAATCCTTTCCAATCGGAACCCCTGCTCCCTCCTTCTTCCCTTCACTTTGGCCTTCCTCCTTGGGTTCCCCACTTGCTCCTACTTCTGAAGCCAGACACCTTGAAGCCATCTTAGACTCCTCTCTCTCCTCCCTCCCTCACACTCAGGACATTGTTCAGGAAAGGTCTTAAAACCTATCTGCTCAATTAACATCTCCCCCTGTTCTGAGATCATGCCTTCTGGTACTACTTTTATCATCCATGACCATTTCTTTTGGACGTTCTGTATGTTGTCAGCGCCCTTAAGCCTTAGGGTCAGTGGTTTTGCGCTATATAAATTACAAATAAATCAATTGCCAAGAAGTCCCACTTTCAGCTCATCCTTCTAAAAGGAATTCTCCCTTTTCTCACTTTCCCCCAGAGGCTCAATGTTACCCGATCCCTGGTTCTCTCTAGGCTTAACTATTGCAATAGCTTCCAGCTGAATCTACCTTCTTCCACTCTGCAACCCTTCCAGCTAATCCAGAATAGGGATGCGAGACATATCCTTGGCCTTAAGCCCAGGGACCGCATCTCTCCTGCCCTAAAACAATCTTCATTGGCTCCCGGTTGCTGCACGGATTAAATTAAAATCCCTCTGCATCATCCCCAAGGGTGTCTGTGCCCGGGGACCACATTATCTTCAACTGTATCTTACTAAATACTCTCCTGCTAGACCACTTCGTTCCTCTGGCACCAACTGTGTGTGTAAAGCATTTCGCTAAACAGAGGTTAGTTGGTCGATCGCTTTCCTCAGCTGGTTCCCTCCTATGGAACAGCCTCCCCTTGCATCTGCGCCTTGAGCAGGACTTTTTAAATTCCGGAAGCTCCTCCAGACCTTCCTCTTCACCTCCTCCTTCCCTTCTTCTCTTCACTGCTAATCCCACAGTTGCTGTGATTGATATCCGGGGGGGCTTATGCATCCTCGGGGCCCCTGACCTCCCACACCCAATCGGCCCAGCTCCTGTCTTCCCTCAGCACTTGCCTTGGCACACCCTCCGCCCTGGAGGATTGCACTTACTCCTATGGTGGCCCTTGGCCATGTAGCACTGAACAACCAATCACTTAATCTGTGGCTCACCCATGAGCCCGGACCCCCGAGCACTTAATCCCTCTGCCCTTTTCCTTCTTGCTGCACTTGCACGTTCTGAATACTCACAAGGTATACTAGGTTTGTCCTTTTCCCTCCACTGCTCTTATTAATTATTGTGGTATATAATGTATTTGACTCCCTAGCCCCACCCCCCCCCTCGCCCTTTGGGTGCTTTGAAACTGTATTTTACTTGCTGTATACCTAACAAGCAAACAATAAATAAATAAATACTGGCCGATGTTTTGAGCGGGGAAAGGCCACCAATAAGAGCGACAAACCAAGTCAAGGGTGGTCTTGATCCCACAATGTCCTTCAGCTTTGCTATCAAGGGCACAAGGACATTGCTTGCTCTTGAAATTCCTTAGTAGGCAAGAAGACTCTTTGGTCATGGAACAACAAACCTTAGTGACTAGATGGTCCTTTCTGTTGAAGCAGGTTCCACCTTTTTTGGTAGCAAGACTGACTTTTTCTAAAAAACACGATGCTACCCAATCAATTTATTTCCAGGCCAAGAGCCTTTCAGCAGTTTCAGGAAGAGGTCTGGGGACAGGGTATCTATCGGTGGGATAGTGCATCTGCTATGGTGTTTTGGGTGTCTAGAATATGAGTAAAAAAGAAGCCCTATTGAGCTAGAACTTGGCCCCATCCGGTTTGTCAACTAATTCTGCACTCCATTTGTTGTAGCACTTTTTTGTAGTGGTCTGTCCTAATTTCCACTAGTAGTGCCTCAATCAATGGGTGTCTCCATTCGAGGCACAAATCTTTGATTGCCAAAATCTTTCTCTTGAAGCAAATTGTTTCCGTCTCTTGAGGGAGCTGGGCAGAAATGCCATAGGATGTTCTTCATTCTCTTGCTTCTGCTTTAAGACTGCCACTATTTCACATTCTGGAGCATCCCTGCACTTACATGATGGACATCAGACCTCCCTCTTGGCTTGGGATGCCTCCGCCCATGCACTTACCTGTTGCCTCCCCAACCGGCACCCTGGCACTCGCCCTCCCTTATCCCCCTACCACCACCACCCCCTCCCTCCTTCGGGGCCCTTAGCACTTACTCCCTCGTCCCTACCAACCTTTTTATTTCCCCGTACATGCAGCTTCTGAATATCACGAGGCCTAGTAGGACCGTTGTCTTCGCTTTCTAATTTATTGTCAGTTCCAATGTTTATTTTCTCCTTTGTTCCCTCCCCTTTTGCCTTGTGGCGCTTCGAAACTGGTGTTGGTGTAAGCGCCATACAAATAACCAATAAATAAATAAATCAGTCTTGACAATAAAGTTTAAGACATGGTTCAGTTGCCTCAGGATAGGAGCCAGTGTAAATAATTTTTTCAGTCAATCGAAGGCACAGTGAGTCTCTGAGGGCCATGAAAAAGGTACTCCCTTCTTAAGGAGGTTTGTGATTGTTATAACCGTACAGGAGAACCTTGGAATGAATTTTCTATAGAATTTGCCATACCAAGTAATCTTTGAAGTCTTGTACACTAGTAGTTGGTGGCTGTTGCATTATGGCAGAAACCTTTCAGGGGTCCATTGCAATACTTCCCTCCAAGAGTATGTAACCCAAGAAAGGAACAACATGCTTGTCAAAAGTGCCTTTCTTGAGTTTTACTAGCAGGCAATGTGTTGTAGGCTGCTGAAAGACCTCTATAAAAACTTGGAGACACTGTTCATCAGGATTCTGGGAAAAACCATAAAATATAGTATAGGTATATTATGACTCAATGCAGCAAGATATTGTAAAAGATCTACACATAACTCGGTTGAACACTGCCAGGGTGTTGGTCAGACCAAAGGGCATTACACAGCATTAAATGTCCAGAAAGTGTCTGTAATACGGTCTTCCACTCTTCCTTGCCCTTGATCCTGATCAAGTGGAAGGCTGCTCATAGGTCTAACTTGATGAATACACAAGTACTGGCTAGCTTCTAGACTATCAGAAATCAAGGGGAGTGGTTCTGTGATTCTGTATAATCACCGTGATTCTGTTTAATCCCCAGATACCCGGACAAGGATGCCATTTAGTACCTACACGTTCTGGGGCAAAAAGTTGAGACCCCCGTCCGGGAGATTTAAATTCGGTGATGACTTGTTCATTTTCATCCAAATAGTAGGTTTGTGCCTTCATTCTGTCTGAAGTGGAAAAAAACGTAAGGCTGAAAGGAAGCTTGGTATTACGTAGTAGATCAATGGTGCAGACCTCTTTCTGGTGCGGAGGTAGTTCCTTTTGTTGAAGTTCTTGAAAGATGTCCAGGAACTCATGATATTTCACAGGGACCAGGTCTAGTTTTGAGATGGACTTCACTGCCAGGATCACGGCTTCAATTGCTTGTGTCTACGGAGGTACTGCAATTTGTGAATTCATGCAGTGAGTCATACAATATTTGGATCCAAGAAACAAAGCAGAGGCCACCCAGTTAATTAAAAGTGGATGGTTGTGTTTTTATGAGGTCAAAGGAAGTGCCTTCTATGCGCTTGGCTATGGTTATCAATAACAGAGCAGTGTGTTCCACCACCAGTCTGGAATCCAAAGGTTTGCCATCAATAGCTTCAACAGCGTGTGTTTGGGGGTTAGCAAGTCACCCAATATGATGAATCAATCAGTGCTGGTGCTTGTCCCGTCTCAAAAACACCCTACAGAGCCATGCTACTCCTCACTGATGTTGCCCCATGAGGCCGAAACATGTCTGGGGATGCTTGTGGTCCTACGCAGAATGGATGTGACCAAGCAGATCTGGCTGTACTACCCCTTTTGGGGTGGGACCAAGCCTAATTTGTATATGGTCTTTCCCCTTTTATAATGGCTTGGCAGGCGGAGAACGATGATCTGGAGGGTTGCCCAGAGCCAATGCCAGAGGTTAAGGTTAATTCTAAACATTTGAGCCATCACCTCTTTTGTTTTGCCCTTATCAAAAACAGGACAGGGATGACCGAGAGGATAGGTGTTACCCCGGATGTTAGCAAATGGCCGGAATTCCCATCAAGGACTCCCAATTTTCTCCCGTTCCATGACCGCTTCAGGAGTGGGAGCTGGCATTTCCTGCCTTCCGGTTGGGAGCCGCTGGACATTGGCTCACCAGACTCTGTTTATACTGCAATACATACATAACCCTTCAGAAGGATGTCATCGTCTTTCCTCCTCAGATAAGGGACCTAGAACTATCCCAATTTGCATGAGATTGCTGTTGTCTGTTGGATCAGTGGTAACAGATCTGCTTTTAGGGGGTCCAAGGACAGCAAAACTTTTATTTCTTGTCGACATTCTTGCATACGATAATCGAGTTGGACTAGAAGCGCCACCATGGCTTCAAAGGTAGCTGTCTGTGCTAATCTAGCCAATTAAACCTTTAAGTCTTTGTTAAGACCCCTTTGTAGCAGCATGAGGCTAGCAACTCCAGGCCATTTGGTCCCATCCTTATCTATTTGAACCTCATGACATAAGTAAATGAATCTAGAGTCCCCCGGGTGAAATCAAGATGCGCCTCCTGCGTGGTGTAGACCAAGTGTGGGCAGCCGGACCTTCATTTCAGCAACATATCAATTGTAATTAGATAGCGGGGCTTCTTCAGATGTCCCCAGAGGTGTAGCCAAGGCCATGGAGCTCCCGCAGAAGTTGAGACTATGTAACCCGCCTTGGCTCTGTCTGGAATTGAATGTCCTTAAAGATGAACTGTACAAGCATTGAGTAATTCCTCAAGCTTCTTTGGCGAACCATTGAATTTGCCAAATGCAAGACCCCTCAAGAGCAGCTCTAAGGCTATGGTATCGCATGTATCCCTGGTTTACCGCAGAGCAGTGTTTTGTTTATGGAGTGTTTGAACTTGTTTAGCAACTGGACCGCCTTGATCATTTCTTGAACTTGATTCTTTCTTTATGAAGATGATCATCGAAACCCGCCAGTGAAAATGGCCTTCCCTCCTCTTGGTGTCTTCTCTGTGTGGCGGCGAGGTACGACCTGTCTGTTTCAGTGGCCTCCATGCCCTGCAGCTATTGCCAAAAAACACTGCTGGAGCTAGTAGTGCTAAATGAAAGGGGAAGCAACAAGTAAAAAAGCTCTTTGAATGGCTGTGCTGTTGGAGTATGAATGTAGGAAGATGCAGGCAACGTACTAGGATGACTGAATCAGGCAATTGGAGAAACCAGGTAGGAAGGCGGAGCGCTCCGGTCCCATGCAGCAGTTAGAGAACCATGGTGTGCATAGAGGTAAGTAGCGGAAGGAGCTGCAGGAGAAAGAGACATTCAAGAGGCTAGGTGGATCTCTAAAATAAACAGATGGAAGGAAGAAAGTGCTGGTTTGGAGCAAAATATCTAATGATATGATAGTTTATTTATATAGCGCCTATACACATTTTGTTTCAATGTTGGGATGTCGGTGCAACAATTAACTTGGCTTGTTGCAATATGGGGATCTGCGCCCCACAGCCGGCTTCATACTGACAGCACTGCTATTTGTAGATGTAGAAACAGAACTGTTTCTGAAACCCAGCAGCCATCTTAGCAGTGAGCTTCTTCCTGGCGTCTGCACCATCTTTGCTAGACACTGTATAGATGCACAACAGTGGCTCATTAGACTGACAGGAGCTCTCAAGGAATCCATCCCTATGCTTGTAGTCGACCGGGGTGCATTATCAGTCAAGCCTAAGTTGAGTGCATCGCATAAGGATCCAAACTCAAGAAAACATTTGAGCCCTCAGTAGTTTCCCCATGGAACCCTTTACTACTGTCCGTTCCCCTAGCTCTACAGTATTTCTAAAGACAGGGTGGTTGCAAAGGGATCCTTAGTCATCCACAAGATGGGTGGTGGTTTTTCTTCCAAGCAGCATTGCTTGTGGTTAAAAGTGGAATGGCAGAGGGTATGCTTCCAAATCAGTGCCTTGGCATGTGTGTTCATACATTAGTAAATGTGTGCAGAGTTGTTTTGTTAGTGGTTATTTTTCTTAACTGACCTTTCATTCAATAGCCTTGTTCCATATACTTCCAAGATGAAAGGGAAGAATCAAATAATTCATTGGTTAGGCTCCCTTCTCAAAGGCAGTGATGAACCTTTTAGAGCATTCTCAACTTCCTCCCATCCAAAATATTTGTATCAGCCGGTCACAGTTTGAGGCTCCTGAAGAGAGATCTATTCTAGAGAATTTAATTCCAGAGTAGCTGGGATTTCAATGATACCCAGAGTTAATTTGGGACAAGGAGTGGAAGAGATTGGTGGGACTGTAAATGAAAACTACTTAACAGGTGTTACAAAGACATTAAATAAAGCTCTTGAGTAAAGCAGAAGTGGGGTCAAGGCGTAGTATAAAGGAAGATTACAAATGCTCCTTGCAAGGGGACTAGCAGAGTATACTTTGTAGAAGTAAAGGGTCCTTGCCTAATAACTATTGAATGTGCAAGCAGTGCAAGACATTTTCTATACAAGAGTGCATAGTTCGTGCCACCAGTTATAATTACCACATGGAACGCACTAGGCTTTTGTGAATTTGGTAGCGCATGATTCCTTTGTGCTGTGACAGCGAATCCTTTGTCGCTAGACATTGCAGACATATTCACGCTAGACGATAGGACCTCATTGCGTGTTCGCATCTGGCACAAGTGCATGTTGGGACAGGAGCCAAATAGGAGGAGAACCACCTTGCATTTCAGGAAGCGCGACCTTCATCAGGGGCATCGGAAATAACAGAGAGAACACTGAAATGTAATCACAAACAATGCTGCAACTACCAACGGCAACATGGAGACACCGACTCCATAGAACTATCCCATTGGGAAAATTGTAAATAGTAAAATGCAGCAAGTGCAAGATAATTAAGAAAAGAGAAGTTAAAGGTGATTGTATGGTATTCAGTAAGACTGTCTGGAAAAAGGAAGGGTGTCTGACAGCCTCTCGGCTCATAGCAGAGGGAACCAGTTATGATCATTTCTACTGGGGAAATATTGGAAGGAAGCTGAGTCTTATTAGAAATATTTACCAGAGCTGTGTATGTCTTGCAGGTATCTAGCTAAAGAAGTTGAATGTAAGGAGATGGACAACGCTAGAGATGCTCCTTATTATTTCATCCACTGCACCTTTCCTTTCCTGCGAGGTTTAGAGTGTAGCTGAGAATAGAGAGGTTGTAAGCAGAGGCTTCAGTAGGGTGTTGTGGGGTTCGGTATCTTCTGCAGGCTCAGAGAACTGCGATCGGACACCCACTCAATGAAGAGGGGTTAGACATCTAAGCAAATATGAGCCTTGTAGAGATGATGGAGTAACTGGGGTTTGAAATCCTAATCTCTGCTTAGGGCAGACATGAATGCCCTACTGTGATAGCAGCAGACTGTCTCCAGAGTCTGTTCTATCATAGCAAGATTTCATGCAGCGTTTGGACACACTCAAGGACAATTTCCTGAATACCTTCCAAGCCAATTCACCAAACTTAAGGCATTTTCTTCCTCAATCAACATGATATGATATGATAAGTCATTTATAACGTGCCTGTACACAAGTGTTTCATCAATCATGAAGGAAGGAAGTGCAACACCTCGGTGAAACTGTCAGCATGAACGAAAAGACAGTGGAGAAAGCAAAAAATGACACCCATTAAGAAGCTCTCAATGAATTGCATCAGCTGGCATAGGATCTTTTTCTATACTGTGAAGGCCTAGAGAATAGGTTAAGACGGGGCATCATTCAAATCAAATATCTTAGAGGAAGCGGTAGGGCCAAACATTCTGTCTTAAATGGACCCAGGCACATTGGGTGGGTCCTATGCTGGACAATAATGAAGCTAAACCAAGAGATATTGTGATAACACTTGCCTACTACAGAGGAAAGGAGGAGAGTCTATGGATGTTTTACAATGGATCCAACCTTTTATTATTTCAAGATGTGGCTCCGAGTACGCTTATGAGACATATAAACCTTAAACCGAACTTGACAAATATCAGATCAAATGCAAGTGGCTCCTCCCGTTTGGGTTGCAGTTGTCTGTCGACAAACAAACCTGTACGATTTTTACTTGTGAGGAGGGGACTACGGCCCTGAACCTGTAACTGGAGAAGTTATCGTCGACATCTTCAGGGAGGTCACTGATGCAGGGTAAACACTGGAGGGGGATAAGAGAAGGTGCGGGAAAGTAAGGTTCAAAACGTCCCAGCTGGTCATGGACCTCTGATAATTTCACTTGAGCAAGGTGACTTAAATCTTAATGTGAGACGTAGAGAGTCTGAAATCAAGATTCCAGATTTATATACAGCCCTTATAGAATGTCAGGATGCTATTAAAAAAGCCAAATCCTGTTATTTTGCTGATCTAGTTTTGACAGTTTCCTGCACTGCTAGGGAACATTTTCAAGTTGCAAATGAACTTTCAACTTCAGTACGACCTTTAGTAGAGCCCTGCATGCGCAACCCACTGTGAACGTATTGCCTCCTCTTTTTGGGCCAAAATCAGTATCATTCGACAAATGATTGTGGCTGGCAGGTCTGACATTCTTTGAACTCCTGCCATTTATCCCCTAATACTGATTATAGTCAGACTAGTGCTTTTCAGTTCAAAACAGTGACTGATGGCATGGTTTTAGCTGTGCTATTGAAACTGATCTGCTTCTCCCACCAACCTGATTCCCCTTCATAATATCCGTTCCATTTCGGATAAGTATTTCACTTTGTTCACTGCAGCGTTACACTGCTCCTTTTCAACAGGGATGATTCCAGTTTCTTTAAAAAATGCAGTTATTTCTCCACTGCTGAAGAAGGTACATCTTGCTCCTTCAGTGGCAGAGAACTATTGACCTATTTCTTTACTCCCGGCTCTCATGAAGCTGATGGAGGCAATTGCTACTCCCCAATTTTCTGAATTTCTGTAATCAAACTATCTTCTGCACCCATTTCAATCTTGTTTTCAGTCGTATATGGGTACAGAGTCCGTCATGGTCGCAGTTATGGATGATACTGCTTTGCTTCAAGACCACAGAGCGGTGGGAGTTTTGATTCTCCTAGACATCTCTGCGGCTTTTGACACCATTGTCCATGGGATTTTGCTTCAGAGTCTGGAGAGGATCGGGGTGACGGACTTTCTGCTTCGTTTGTTTTCCTCCTTCCTAGCGAACCGCCTCCAGACAGTATCACTTCTCCCTTTTAAATATTTCCCTGCGGCAGTGACATGCGGTGTCCCTCAGGGCTCTGCTTTGCCTCCCCTTTTATTTAGTCTATATTAGGGCCTGCTGGCCAATCTGATTGCAGATCACAGGGTGCATTTTTATTCTTACACAGATGACATGCACATTCTCTTTCGCCTAAATGCTCCTGTCTCTGACCCCCCTCAAGGCTGAAGGACTGCCTGTCATCTGTTGGAACCTGGAGGGCCACAAACTGGCTCACTCTTAATGGAGATAAAACAAAGGTCCTCATGATTGGCTCCTCCATTGCTGGGGCTTTGTGGACTACTGACTATTGGACGACCTCCTTGGGGCCATGCCCTGAGCCAGTTCTAGCAGTAAAAAGTTTGGGAGTCAAACTTCTGGCCTGTGGGTCTAGAGAATCACAAATCTCTTCTGTATGTCAATTGGGCTTTAAGTTGAAAATCCTGAGAAAAGTGTTTGCATTCCTTACTCCTGATTCCAAGTCCAAGGTGGTCACTTCTTCCCTTATGGGATCCGTTGATTATGGCAACGTTATCTATCTTGGACAACAGGAGGTCATACTACACCGGCTGCAAATTCTCCAGAACTCAGCCACCTGTCTGGCTCTTTCGAGCCGCTACAGCTCACTCCGAAGGTGTCGCGCTCCTCCTAAGCAAGACACACTGGCCACCAGCGATGAGGACAAGCCTCATCCGAGCAAACGACTTTTGTGTGTCACATTGAATACTTTAGTTGGCCACGCTCCACCGCGCACTACCCCTGATGATCTCACCTCACTTCCACATTACGGCCCCCAATATGGCACAGGCCCCAATGTTCCAGCACGCGTCCGCGCCTCAGCTGACCCGCGCCTGGCTCCTCCTCCAAGAACTCCTCGCCACCATAAGTGATCAAATCCTTGGGCTCCTACCACGATCAGCTGATATGCTGTCCCAGCACCTCGAGGGACTGCCCCATCCCATTCACCTCCTCCCTCTCTAACACACCGTGCATGATCTCTACCACTGCCCACCACATGGCTGCTAAACCCATCCAGCGGCAAGATTCAAGAGCTCCCCACTTTATGGGACCCCAATTCCCTACTGCCCTTGAGCACGCACACTCGATAACAGACCATTTCCTCACCTCCGCATCCACAGTATGCCTACATAAACCTGCAATCATGCCTCCTGCTGACAAGTCCCTAATTACACCATTGCTACCATCGCCCTACCTTCAACCTGCACACTCCTTGTTAAAACAGCACTACAGAAATGCCACATAATCCAGGGCATAACACATACAAACCCTCCAACACATCATTCACCCGCTCTCACAGCCCATCTGCCCAAGCACCACTCTCTTCACCCAGCATATTACACATGCCACCACCCCCCTAGTACCAACTTTACTGCATTGATTACAGGCACTCCCCACCCTCAGACTAAACACAACCCACGTCCTACCTCCCCCATCAGCCTCCTGGCCAGAAACACAAGACTGAGACAGTGCACCTCTGATTGCACATTCATCAGACTGCCAAACTTCTCACGCATTCCTACAAGTAACACCAGCCTCGACCCGAATAACCCTCCCCACTTTGAGGGCATGCTCTCAGCCACCCCCACCGAACTCCACCACATCTTGTTCTGGCCTTGCCATACCTACCAACTTTGCTCCAGAACCCATCTCCCTTCCCCAAAAAATAATGTAACCATCTGGGCTTCTGCCCCTAAAACCTCCCCTTCCTACATCACTCCCTCACACCCCAATTGACCCCCACCCATTATACTCACTCCTCAGTCCCTCTCTCCTCCCAAAACCATCACCTGCGCTCTCGTTAATGCCCCCTCCATCTGCGCCCACGCACCTGACATCCACAACCTCCTAATTGATCATAATCTTGACCTACTAGCTGTAACCGAAACCTGGCTACACGATGCTGCTGGCCCCCTCCTCTTCCTTGCAGATCCTACTGGCTACTTCATCCTTCCAGCCGATCGTCAAGATAGCCTAGGAAGTGGTGTCGCCATCATTTACAAATCCACATTTCCCTGCAGAGCCTCATCTCTACAACAACCACCTGGCTATGAAACCCTTCTGGCCAAATTTGAATCCTCCCGCCAAACCACCATTAACCTGCTTCTCCTCTACCACCAACCCTCCCATTCAGCCACCCCAGAATCCAACATCCCCCTCCGCCTCACTGCCCTCCTTAAGCCCAACACCAAAATGATTCTCCTAGGAGATTTCAACTAAGGCTTCAACGACCCCTCCGACCACATGGCATCCACCCTCACAGCTACCCTTGAAGAGATGAACCTCTCCCAATTAGTCCTCTCTCCTACCCATGAAAAAGGAAGAACTCTTGATAGATTCTCCCATTTAACATTCCACCCCAAGTATCCTCTTATCTCCCCCTTCCTTGGTCAGATCAGTTTTTTATTGCGGTCACCTTAACCACCTCCACCAATAACACCTCCTAGCGAACCCCTTCGCATTACCGCCAGACATGCGCAAGCTCACAGTCGAGCTCCTAGCCCCTTCCCTCTTTTCCTCCTTCAATCCACCGTCTGACAACGCCACACCAGAAGCCATTCTCGCATCCTACAACTCTGCACTGCTTAAAACACTGGACAAACATGCTCCCCTCAGAACCACCTCCCGCAAAAAAAATAACACAAAATTGGTTCTCCGATGACCTAGCCTCCCTCCGCCACAAACAAAGCAGCCTTCAATGCTCTGCCAACTCCAACAAATCAGCTATAATTCACACCAAAACTAACCTCTTTAACACCACAATCTCAAATGCTAGCTCTAACACTAAAGAACTCTTCAGAATAATCAGAGAGCTCGAATCCCCAGCACTTCCCTCTGACACGTTTCCCTAAAAATAAAGCATGGTGCACACTCATCCAATCCTCCCTTGACACCAAAACACGGACATTAAGGGACAAAGCTATCCATAAACAAAACCTCCTACCACCATCACCATCCTACCCCCGGTCCAGCACCCTTACCACAGCAACCCCGGCCCCCAATACCACTTCTCTGCTGTCTCCCCTGCAGAAGTCTGTGGCACCATCCAACACCTGAAAGCCTCGAACTGTGTTGACGACACCTGCCCAGCCCACATTGTCAAAATGTGTGCCAAACCACTGGCCCCCATCATAGCCACCTTCATCAACGCTAACTTGATTTCCCTCTGCCATCAAAGAAGCATGGGTTATGCCCCTTTTGTAAAAACTACTCTTGACCCCACCATCTCAACTAATTACCGCCCCATCACCACTGTTCCCTACCTTCTCAAAATCCTGGACCGCACAGCGTACTCGCAACTGCAATCACACCTCGAAAGCCACTACTTATTATGCATGCACCAATCTGGCTTTAGTTCACGACACAGCATTGAAAACGCCCTCCTTGACCTCAAGATCCAAATTGACCACATCAGGGACAATGCTGAGCTTGCCATTCTTCTACTTTTAGACCTCTCCGCAGCCTTCGACCTAGTCGATCATGACATCCTCTTTAAACACCCCACCTCCACCTTCCACCTCGCTTCAGATGCCACCCTCTGGATCCAGTCCTTTCTTTCCGGCAGTACCACCAGGGTCTTTGCAGGCCGAGTCAGATGACCCCATACCTGTGTCCTACAGTGTCCCTCAGGGGTCATGCCTCTCCCCCACCCACTACAACATGTACACCAAACCACTCTTTGACCATCTCAACACTCTCAACATCCCTTACACCAACTTTGCCAATGACACACAGGTCCTCCTCAAACTCTGGCAACCACGACACCGACTCCACGCTCATCAATCATGTCATCAGCATCATACAAGCCTGGATGGCCACCCACCATCTCTGCCTGAATGATGGAAAACAGAACTCCTTATCATAGGATCCCCACATCGCCTCAAGCTTCTCGGCCCTGCCTTCTCCACCTATTGCATAGACGGCAACACCATCCCCGTCTCCAACCAGCTAAAAACGCTAGCCGTTTGCTTAGACAGAGAATTAAATGTGCAAAAACACATCAAAGCCATTGCCTCTTCTACAGCCTACTCTACAAAGCTAATAAATCTTTCCAGGAAATTCCTCATTTCCGATAACTGCCTCACTCTAGCCAGAGCAATCATAGACAGCAAATTAGATTACTGCAACGCCATTTTAGCAGGGACCTCCACCAAGAATCTTAACAAACTCCAATTGCTGTAAAACAATGCCCTCGGAGCAGTCTGGAGTTTGAAGCGCACCAACCACATCTCCCACATCAGACGGGAGGCTCACTGGCTTCCCATCAAAGCCTTTATTGAGTTCAAACTCCTTGCCATCACCCATCGCTGCCTACACAACACTGCCCCCCCATTCCTCACTCAACGTATCACCAAGAAACACAGCATGCACAATCTCTGCTCCTCTACCAATTGTGCCTTGAGCATTCCCAGATTTACCAGACAAAGAGCCAGGGGCTCCTGCTTCACTGTCATCGCTCCCACACTCTGGAACACCCTGCCTCGGCACATTCAAGACGAACCTGCTTACGCTCTCTTCCGTAAGAAAGCAAAAACCCTACTCTTTGACAAATATATGTAATGCCTTTCTTTACCTACTATGTACTGGATTCTCGACCTCTGATACCTTGTAACCACCTTTTTGCTATGATACCTGTAACTTAATGTTCTCCTAACCATGTACCTAGCGCTGTGATACCTCCAGGTCAGGGCACTACCAACAAATACAATAAATAAAGAAAATAAATAGGCTCTCCCACTTTAAGGATCTGCTTTGTCAGCTTCACTGGCTCCCCAGGATCCAGTTTAAGTTTAAGACTCGGTGCTTAGTGCACCGTGCCATTCATCATTCTGATGCTGAGTTTCTAGTTTCAAAGTTGACCCTTTACAAGCCACCAGAACTCTGTCCTTTTTCCAAACCTTGCTGTCTGTGCAAAGTTTCCAAAGGGCTTGTGCAGGGAGAAGATCTTTATCGGTGCTTGTTTCCCACTCTGGAATTCTCTGCCGGCGCACTTCCGTGATATCTCAGAGTATCTTCAGTTTTGCAAGAGCATGAAAACATATCTTTTTGATTCTGCTTTTCTGATCAGTTCCTCACCCTCCTCTTTATTAGCGCCCAGATGCCCTCGGGCCTCAGCTTGCGCTTTACAAATATTTGTACAATACAATACGGGGTAAGATGGCAGATTCCCAAATAGGCTCTTACGACCTTGCTTGCTTATGCTCCTGTGATGCTTTATTTCAGCCCAACTGAAACATTGGTGTATGGTGTTTCTCAAGTGAGATTCCAAAAGACCCTATTTTCTGCAAGGATGTGTCAAAGAAAATTGAAGAATATCAGGCACACACTCTGTGCCAAGGGATTAACTAATAGCTACGGTAGCGGAAAGAAGGCAGGTCTAAAAACCTGACAAACAGCAATTGCTCCAAGAACTGTGAAAATTGAATTGAGATAACCAGGCATACTCTTGCTGGACCCTTTTGATACAAGTAGTGGTAGTTAAGGGAAAACTGGACATAATCCACACAAAGAAGGCAGAGAGGGCACTTCTGTTTCTCCATCAGAAATATTTCCTCAAATCAAAGAAAGCTGACAAGTTGTTGGCTTTTATGCTTAAGTGGACCACGGTATCACAACACGCATCCAAGCGGATTCGGGACTCGCAGGGAGTTATTAACTAAAATAAAACACATTTGGAATTGTTTTCAATCCCATGCTCCCTCCCTGTTGCTCTGTGGGTGCTTTGAAACACAATTTACTTGTTTAGGCGCCTAACAAATGCCAAATAAATAAACAAGGTACTACCTGCCTTTTATATGGAATAGGAGGAAATGTCTGAATATAAATTACAGACCCCACCAAAAGACCTAAAACACCCACCACGAAAAGTTCTAACTACCAAAAGTTTGAACTTTTCGTGGTATGTGTTTAGGTGTTTTGGTGGGGTTGGTATGGGGCCAGAATCCCCCAAAAAAAGCTGGTGGCGGAGGGAGTGTCCTCAGCAACACCCCGCTCACTATAGTATACAGTATAGTGAGCGGGGTGTTGCGGGGGACACCCCTGCAGATCACCCGAGCAAAAGTAAAAACAAAAAGAAAAGGACACTGCGGTGCCAGTTCTCGATCACGGAAGTGAAAGGGAACCACTGCTGCAGGGACACAGTGCGTCTGAAGAAAAGGTAAGTAGGGGGGTGGGGAGTGTGTGAGAGGGTGTGTTTGAATCTGTGTGATTTGTAAAGGAAATGTTTGCATGGGAAATGTACGAACATTTTGTATTGCGTACATTTCCCATGCAAACATTTCCGTCGCGGGAAAATCAGCTGCGGACAAATCACGTAGATCCTTTTATATGTCTATATACATATGTCTCTATTGCTCCAGTGAAAGAGCACAAGGCATACATAGACATGATTCCTCTATCTTAACTTATCATCCTCACAAAATACTTGCACGTATGTTTGAAAGCTTCATGCCTCAACTGATAGGGGTGGGACAATCAGGTTTTATTAAGAATAGACAAATCTTTGATAATGTACAAAGTAGCCCACCTCATTGAAAAAGTGAATAGAGGCCAGTACCATCCATGCCGATCTTGCTGGATGCGGAAAAAGGCTTTCAGTCATGGGTACTGGTGGTACTTTTCCTTCACTTTGCACTCAGCGGGCTTTGAGTAAAGTTTTTAACATTGGGTCTTGTTTCACTGTTCCTATGGCCAGAGGAATGGCGACGGGATTGAGATCTAGTTCTTACCCTTTTTCTCTATCTTGGTGCCCTCTTTTGCCTCTTCTTTGCCCTTTCCTTGGAGTGTTTTGCTGCAATAATTAGTCCACACCCCAAGATAAAGGGAATACCATTAGGATACCAAAAACACAAAATGGATATTTTTAAGGATATAATTTATTGGCACTTATAAAGTCCACTAGCCCAATACAAGAATTGTTAGAAGAGCTTACTAGATATCAAGCGGTAGCATGCTTCAAGGTTAATATGTATACATTTGAGATTTTAAATTCGATGTCGGATAAAGACTTGGCACAAATGGTGGTGGGATTTTGGCCACTTTTCAGTGGACACAAGGAAGTCTCAAATACTTCACGATTTATATTACTCCTCCACGGGATTCCATGTATACCCCAAACTATCCCAGACTTCAAAAACAAATAGAGGCAGGTTGACAAAATGGGGGCCAATGCAGATCTCTTAGGTAGGACATATATCCACAACAGTCCAAGCTTTTTCACAGCTTTGGAAGGCACTGCCTTTACCAGTTTCGTGAGAATGGTTGTAAGGTGACTAAGACATGTATGTGATAACAGAGATTAAATTCTTTCAGCAATGAAAGAGATTTTGCTTTAACTGAATAAGTTCGATTTGCAGATATCCAATTTCGACACGGGTTGATGCAACCAGATCTCAGAAATCCAGCTACGAGAATGCTTAAAAACTTTGAAAAATTAGATCAGGCTGTTATAGGGCCCAAGCACATGGTCTCGGCTTCCACACTATCAAATCAGCTGTCCAATAGCTGAAATGGGATTTTATGAATAAGTGGGACTTAATTCTCCCCAAGCCTTTGCAAATAACTGGGAGCATGTATGGAGCGATGTACAATTGGTCCGGAAATCTCATCAGTACAAAGAAACTTGGCTTATGGGTACATTCAGTTGGCATCTCAGTTTCCTGGGCAGGTAAATTATCTTTCACCCTACCACTACTCGCGCTCTGAGGCCCACGGGCGTGTAGCGCATGATGACAATTAAAATACATATGGTGTCCCTGAGGGGTCGGTGCTTGGTCCCATAATCTTTTTCACTTTTAAAAAAAAACATTATTTTATTTAAGTGTTAGTTTATTATCAAATATCTGAAATGTAATGTTCTTAAAAACTCTTGTAAAATATAGTAAACTGTCAATAATTCTGCACAAACAAAATGAAAATCCAGTTCTTATAAATTTAAACTCCATGTTAATCATGTTTACATTTAATTTATCTTACCTTTTTGTTTCCACCCAATATGAACTTTCTTTGGCGTTTACATACCGTCTAAAATAAATATCTTCATATACTGTGTTTAAAAGTACCACTGAATTGGTAGCGAATATATTCAACCAAAACTGATGGCTAACAATTTTTCCATACAAGGACACAAAGTTTTCATAAAATAAGCAGTACTTATCAACCAGTACTTCACATTGAGTCAAAAGGTGTCTCGAAGTCTCAAGGCTAATCTGACATCTACATATGCTGTGTTCTCTCAATATGCCCCATCGTGGGCCTATGACCATAAGGGATGGTAGCAGGTTCAACCTCATTAGCATGATGAATCTACATGAACGGAAATCAACAGTATGCATATTAACTAAATGGTTTTGTCACTGGGAAACATTGGTGGCTATATTCCAACAGTGATTTCTTTTGGGTTACATATATGCATGTTTTCTATACATCTCTATTGTCTCATCATTATTTCTCTCCTCACATTTCTCTCCTTAAACATTTACATTTCTGACATCACCCGCTCGTGCTGTAATAATTTCCATAACTTTTGTAAAGCCTGTCGTTTTCTATCCTTTCATGCTACTAAACGTATAATTTCTTCACTGGTCGTATCCCGCCTAGACTACAATTCTGCGCTGCTGATTGGTCTCCCTGTGTATAAACCTGCCTACCCCCTCCGCTCTATCTTTTACTCCTCGAATTGCACCCTCTGCTGTCTTTATCCTCCTCTATATGCATCCTTATTTTGACTCTTTTGAATCTCTGCTACTTTTCCACGTCAGTTTCACTGTATTTAAGTGCATACATGGCCTTGCACCTCTTCGACCTTTCATCTATCATCTCGCTTTATGTCCCATCCTGTGCTCAAAATCAACTTCTACTTGCAGTTTTTAAACCCCCTCTGCCACATGTCTATTTCGTTCTTTGCTCGGTTAACCCCCAACATTGGAGCTCCTCATTCCCTCTGTAAATCCGATCCACCTTGTCACTTTATACTTTTTGCCTAACCCTAAACAAATGTCTTCTTTCGACTGCTCTTTAATTTCTTAATTTCACTTTTCATGTTTTTTGTACCATTTTAATTTGTTCAGCACTTTGATGAAAGCACTTTATAAAACAAAATACAAACACCTCACATCAGTTAAACTTCACATTATTTTTCTGACTGTCATGGATAGCTGTTGGACGGATTTTGGGCAATGAGAAGACAGCATCCATATCTGGTGGGCTTGCCTGGTGATGAAAGGCTTTTGGCAGAAAGTAATTTCCTCCATTAAGGAGGTCATGGGGTTTCCAATGACAGAAGACCCATCCTTGTTTATGTGGTTAGTCTTAGAGTTGGCGGCCTGGAATAATCTCTGATGAGGACTAGAATGTGGTGGTGATTTTGTCTCTCAGCACACTTAGTGAGGGCTTCATGGTGGAACAAGCCTGCATCCGCACCGTGTGCGATCTGGATACACAGACTATGGAAACGGGTGGCAATTGAACAAGCGACATACTAACCTTTAAGCATATGGTTTGCTTCAGTATTAGGGGGTGAGTGATCAACCAAGTTTCAAAGAATAGCAGGAAATGTATCTGCCTTCATCGGTTTTGAACCTTGAACTTGTTTTGGATGGACTGATGTCCATTAATGCTTTGACATCATGGTGAAAGATATGGCCCGGTAGGGTGTGTACTTCAAGAACATATCAAGAACGGGATCAGACTGTTGAGGGGTGGAAAGAGGTGGGAGAGAAGCTGGTTTGCAGTGTTTTTTTCTTCCTTGATGTTGCTTTTTTCTTGATGCATAGTTGTATAATTTTGTAAATTTAATGAAAAGAAGAATTAATAACTGTGACAAACTGCAAGCATATTAAATACCAAATCCACTTTACAACAGACATTCCTAGATCATACCCATTGTTACAGCACACTAAAATGCAAAAAAGACTAAAGGGGAGCCAAGTTCTGAAGCGCAAATCCACCTGGAGAGCAACAATCTAAAATTGAGTGGTATTTGGTTGGACAGTGGAAAGAGAGGCGATAAACTGTTTTTGAGTCTGGTGAAAACAAAGAATAATAATTACATGTCTGCTGTGAACTTCAGGCTCTATGTATTCCAGACCTAATTAAAGTTTACAGATTACAAAGAAAAATCTTGTTAGAATGCTGTTCAGCCCTGCTGACTTTATTTTCAAATAATCATGTTGTTTTTTAACTCCTAATTTATAATTGTTGGCTAGGCCTCTTTCTTTATTTATCTTGCCCTAAACTGTGCACCTAATGTACATTGGGGTCTCTTCCGGTGATGTATTGTGCCGCGCCTTGCTTTCCTCCTTCTGTGTCTTCATCCCAACACGGTCTTCTTTTCCCCCATACAGATGATGAGTCTCCAGGACTTTATGGATTCCTGAATGTCATAGTGCACAATGCCTGTGGATTTCACCAAAGCTCAAGTGAGCCCCATCTGCAGGGATTGGTGGGCATAAGGGAAATAAAAGTTAGAACACAGTGCACTCAAACTATTAGTTTCAGGATTGTGTGGCTATGTTGGGATTATCATGGTGGAGCACATGGTTGTCAGGCAAGTTCTGTGCAGTCCTAGAAGCATTGGAGAAGTTGGGCAGTGGAAAGGGGATCTCATTTGCCCCTTATGTTTAACAAAACTATCTGGTTGAAATATATTGGAGTGAAATATTAAAGGGGAGAAAGTATGGCAGCGCTCAAAAGATTGTTGAAGTCCGCATAGAGAATTTACTGACATGGAGAAAAGGGTGTGTGGTTCAACTAGCAGTGTTGGAATGGTGAGTTTAGTTTGTTTTTGATTGTGGTATTTTTGTTTGGGTTGTTTTTTCAGGTTAATTGTTGGGTTGGTTTGTAGACAAGACACTAGGTGTGTGTGTGTGTCTGTCTGTCTGTCTGTCTGTCTCTAGGAGCCAGGGTTTTCCATGCTTTTTGACCATTCCTTCCTTACTCTCTATTCACTAGATCTGTACTGCAGCTTGGAGGTCGACTCATTTGGTTATTTTGTGAACAAGGCCAAGACGCGTGTGTACAGGGACACGGCAGAGCCCAATTGGAATGAGGTAAGACAGGAACTCCCCTTCCAAAGCGGGGATACATGAGAGCTTGTATAAAATTATCAAAGGTTCACGCATTATTCACCACACCTTGATCCTCTAGTAGTCACTTTACCGTCCCTCTACCCTTGATCTTTGTGTAAGCAGTCCTTGGCCAACTGTAGTATTATATCTTGAATTTAAATTTTAAACATCTTGGAAATATTTTTCAATGTTTTTATGCACAAACCTTGTGTGCAACACTGGACTAATTTCTGCAGTTGTTGCTGTGATTTGATAATTTCATGGTTCCTTTGTTAAGGTTGTACAATGTTACATAAATTGGCATTTCATAGTCTACAATTTGGTGTACACGTTTTGATCGACCAAAATGTAACCTTTTTCTTTTTTTATGAGGGGGGCGGAGTTCCCTATTTCCCCATCCATCTCCATACTCCCCCAATCCCCATACACACACAGGAATAGAGTGACGGGAAAGCCCTGTCAATGCCGTTTTCGAATTCGAAAAAATATATCATTCTCAAACCAACCACTAGATAGCAGAATATGTAAAGCTTGTAACTCTGATTGTAATTCTTTACAAACCACATAAATATGATTACAGGGTAAGTAATGTTTGTTTTATCTGCATCCCTGGTTTAACACTTATGCCGGTCCGATAGCACAGCGAGTAGAGCGCTCGCTTTGACATCTGTGCAGAGCCTGCTGACGCAGGTTCGAATCCTGGCAGGGCCAAACTCAGCCTTTCATCCTTCCGAGGTCGATAAATGAGCACCACGCACCGTGGGTAATAATAAGCAGCGCTCAGATTTCTGAGGATTTGTAGCGCTATAAAAATGCTAAATTATTATTATTATTATTAGGGATCATCAGTCTGACTGTGTTGAATTGCAGCTGCAGGGAAGGAAGCAGCTTCAGTTGACATCCCTCTGGCAGCAAAAAAAATCACTTGAAAAACATAAAGCCAGCACAAGGTTTAGGCGACTCCTGAAGTAAGCAAAAGGAAATACTAAAAAGTATTTCTGACCTAACTGTATTTTATAGCAGGCATGGAGGTAACGAAGGCAAAGCCGGGCAGTCAGGAGTCGTATGAGGGAAGACCATCAGAGAGAGGTGGAGTAGAGGAGCTGACGAAAGCAAAGAGGAGTAGTCTGGAAGAAGACAGTAAAACACTACAGAGCAGGCGACAAGTGGAGGTGAAAGAGCAAAGAAGCATTGAGAAGGAGGAGGAGTGAACAGTAGAAGGAGAGAGCGGATCAGAGGAGGTGCGGGTTGAAAAGAACAATCGAGATGGGGCAGAGGGCGTAAAGGTGAACATGGTGGAACAGCCATGTGGGCAGAGAGATGATGCATACCTTTACAAGGTAGGAAGTGAACATCAAGGAAACATGGGGAAAGGAGCAGAATAGAGCATTGCACGTTGTCCAGGGGGAAAGGAAGAGAGAGACGGTTGCTGAAAGAGGTCGTCAGTGTCAGAAAGAAGGAAAGTGTTTGCAGTAAGGAGGAGGTGACCAAAGAGAGAAGCAAGCCAAGAAACAGGTATTTGAGACCCAAGTCCCTAGAAAGATCCCTACCGTGGCGAGGGAGTAGTGCCCAAGGAGGCCTTCAACAGCTTATCAAGACATTAAGCCTAACAGCCCTACAGCCCAACATGATCCTGCAAAGGACCGCTGTGTCTGGCACCAGCCACATCTGGACAATCCAAGCACCAGGTATGGTGGTGCTTTAGTTTCCTGAAAATAAAGTGCAAATTCCTAGCAATTTCTGCAAATGCTTAGTAAGTAACTACAACTGGCAAGAAATAAGTGTGGGGCTCTTAAAATCCTTCCAGCCAGGAACGCAAAGTCTCAGGGAGAGAAGGAAGGACTAAAGTAAACGGTCCTAAGGAGAGAAGCCAATCTTTTTTGTTCTGTTCAAGATATTATATCTTGAGTTAACCCTAGTCCCTTACTTTTATGTTGTTGTAATAAAAACCCTTGAATCTGATGAACTGGCTTTGAGTCGTGAAGAGGAGAACCCATCGAAGAACAATTGTGATTTGCTTGGAGGGTTGCATCAGAGAGGCGCCAGCCATGGAAGAAGTCCAACATGGTAATTTCGGCAGCTTGGTCACTGGAGTCGAGGCAGCACAGGCCCTGGAGGTTTTCAATTTGGGGAGATGTAAGCACTAAAGAGCTTGCCTGATGTACTAGGATGGAGATTCTCTGGCCAGTTTGGCACAGAGTGTCTTCAGAATCCGGCTGCAAAGCGGCAACAGCTTCTGGGGACAGCTATGCTGGCACAGTCCAAAGCTTCAGGGAGACGAGTTCTTCAGGCAGAAGCTGTGATCCATTTCTCCAGCATGGGTTCTGGCATGGATTCACATGCTCATGAATATTCCCCGTCGTCAGGCTGGGAATCCTCGGTAAAGAAAAAATCAGTATCAGTTTCATTCTGATCTGTCTTTCTTAGTAGTAACCAATCACTGGTCTCTGGGTCATACTGCCCCCAGCCAATGACTGACCTCTCCCTACGCCCGCCCCTGGCGGCCATCCTCAGATTTTTTCCGCACGCTCAAGTGTTGGGAGTCCTCGTGCTATAGCTCTCGAGCTTTTACTGCGTTTTGTGCTTTTTTCAAAGAGATTTATCTCATTTTTCGGTTTAATGGAGCCTCAAGCTCCACCGTTTCTACTTCCGATTAACGGGGACCCGTTTCGGATTTATCTACGCTCCTCAAGGGTGAAGTTTTCGTCGAGTTACGCTTCTTGGAGGATTCTAGAAGTTTCTGCGGCCTACCTCGGGGACAAGAAGAACATGGCCCAGGAGAAGGGAAGCTCGACTCCCGGCAAACTGTTTAGGATCTGCCCTGGATGCAACCTACAAAATGTGTTCAAGGAGGACGAGCATTCGCAATGCCTTTTATTGCCTCAACGAGGACAAAACGTACGTGGGGAAGGACTGAGCGTTTTGCATGACCATGTCGGATCAGACTATGAGGGATCGCGGGACCCGCCTCTCCAACTGGCTGGAAGGCAAGAGCCCAGCCGGTGAGAAGAAGAAGTCAGAGCGGTCTTCTAAGTCCTGTGAGGGCGCCCCAGCGACGGGGGCCCAACAGAAGGCAAAGCTCCGCGGGCACCGGGAGCGCTGAACGGTCGGGCTCCTTGGCTGCCAGGCAGGGCGCACCTTCACCGACGCCATCAACCGCGAGTCAACACTGGCTCGGGGAAGAGAAAATCCGAGAACCCGGCTAAGCTTCTGGAGAAGCCCCGGTTGATCTCGAAGGAACCGGCTGAGGGGAAGCGAGGTGGTGTTCCTCCCCCTAAGTTGAAGGCCTCAAGCGCGCCTAAGGCGGCGAAGGCCCTGATCCACCCGGCTAAGGCCTCCATCGAGGGAGTCGCTGCGGCCCTGGCAAAGCCTGTGGAGGCTATCCCAGTGGAGGTGACCTCGGGGTCTAGAGTTTCCCAGCCTCTGCGGAGGGAATCCTCTTTTAAGCTCATCGAGAAGACCCCCGTGAAGACCCCGGTGGGAAAAGGGGGGGGCCGCCTTACGGACACAACCTCCGAGGAGGAACTGACCGAGAACTTGGAAGAGGTACGGTCCCACGGGAGAAATCCCGATGGCTGACCACCCTTTTGTTTGATTCTGAATTCATCCAGTGCCCTTTCAGCCCTCACGGCCTTCTCAGCCTTTGTTGCCTTCCCCGATCCCGAGGGAAGACACGGGAACAGACTTCCCATCTCCGATCCCTGGGGCGTCCCCGCCCGACGAGATTGGCTCCTTCCACGCCATGATTGCCAGGGCATCCAAGCTTTTTCAGCTCTGCCCCGAAGAGAAGAAGGAAGGCTTCCTCTACCAACGGGGCAAGGCAAAGAGGAAGATGGTCCTTGCGGTGCTGTTGCTGGATGACATCTGGGACGAGGGACTTGCCCTTCTCAAGAACCTGTCCACGGCACCTGCCAAGAGGGACCGGTATGAGAAGAAGTACCGGGTCCCCGATGCCACCCCGTTGTGCCTTAAGGCACAGCCGACCCCTGATTCGGTCGAGGCCAAGAAGAAAACGGGGGGTGGGGAGGGCATCGGCGTCATCTTCAACTTCCCCACCGGCCGGCGAGGGAAAGAAGCTGGACGCCATGGGACCACGAGTCATCTCGTCGGCGGCAACGACGACGATTAAGGCGGCCAACGCCCTAGCGATTGTGGCCCGCTACGACAGGGAATTGTGGTACAAGATCGCCCCCCTGTTGGACTTCCGGATGACAACAGGGCAGAGGCCCTGGCGATCCTACAGGAGGGTGAGGTGTGTCGGACCACGCCATAACTGTGGCCACGGACATTACCGACACTGGTTTCCGCCAGTTGGGCAACAGCGTTTGCCTTCGACGACGGGGATGGCTCAAGGCGACAGATATCCGCCAGGACGTGCAAGCCAGGTTTTTGGACATGCCCTTCGATGGGAACAATCTGTTTGGAAAGACAGTGGATGAGTCGCTGCAGGCCATCAAGACCGACACGGAGACGGCTCGGGCCTTGGGAGTTCTGCAGCAACGGCGGCCGCCCTTTTGGAACTCCGGAGGCAAGCAAGGTGCCTCCAAAGTATTCGGTGGCGGCTCCTCGACCTACCGTCAAGCGGCCGGTTCCTTGTCGCAAGAAGCCTACAGGGGACGAGGCAAGTCAGGTGGACCTCGCCGTCATTAGGGAGGCCAAGGAGGCAAGGCTGCTTCCAAACAAGACTGAACCGGCCGTTGCGTCGGGCCCCCACCGAAGCACCCCGGTGGGAGGCCGGCTGGCGAAGTTCGTCAGCGTTTGGGAGTCCATCTCCACCGACCGTTGGGTGCTGGATGCCCTGGCCCACGGGCACACTCTGGAATTTCTAAAGAAGGGCCCCCGAATTCCTCCAGTGGCCAGGAAGGAAAACCATGTCTCTCAACTGCTGTTAGAGGTAAGGGCGATGCTCAAAAAGGAGCCATTGAGCTCGTCCCAAAGAGGCTCCGGTGTATACTCAAGATACTTCCTCGTCAGGAAGAAGATAGGAGGTTGGCGTCTCATCCTGGATCTGCGTCGGCTAAACAAATACATCAAGGCACAGAAGTTCCGGATGGTCACCCTTCAGCACGTGCTGGGCCAGCTGGACGAAGGGGACTTCCTATCGTCGTTGGATTTGGAGGATGCGTACTTTCACATCCCCATCCTAAAAGGTCACCGAAAGTTTCTCAGGTTCGTAGTCCAGGGACGGCACTACCAGTTCAAGGCCCTCCCATTCCGATTGAAGTCTGCGCCCAGGGTGTTCACCAAGTGCCTTGCACCAGTCGCGGCGCGGCTGCGCCTGCAGGGGATCCACGTCTACCCTTACCTGGACGACTGGCTCATCTGAGCAGGGACAAGGGAGCTCGCCGTCGAACACACAGCGAAGACCGTCCAGCTGCTCACGGACCTGGGATTCTCCATCAACTTCCCCAAATCCCACCTGGTTCCGTCGCAGGTCGCGCTGTTTCTGGGAGCCAAGCTCGATACAGTGGCGCGATTGGCCTTGCCGTTGGAGGAAATAACGCAGGCCATCCTGGGCAAGGTACAGCGTCTGTGGCCATGGACGTGGCCAGAGTGAGGTCCATCAAGTCCCTGCTCGGGATGATGTCCTCTTGCATCTATCTGGTGCGCCTGTGCAGGCTTCGGATGCGCCCTCTGCAGGAGTTCCTCGATCCCTGTTGGATGCAAGCGATGGGCTGCTTCGAGGACAAGATCTCGCTCAACGAGGCATTCCGCCAGGCAATCCGATGGTGGGGCACGCCCACGCATCTCGCGGCGGGCACAGACTTTCAGACCCCAGCATACCAGGCGACGGTGACGACGGATGCCTCCCTGGAGGGGTGGGGAGCGCACACCGGAGATCTTCACATGAGAGGCCTTTGGCTCCCAGAGGAGAGGCCGCTCCACATCAACTTACTGGAGCTCCGATGGGTGTTCTGGGCCCTCAAGTCATTCCTCCCGTCCCTCAAGGGCAAGGTGGTGAGGATCTTCACCGACAACACCACCACGATGTTCTACATCCGGAAACAGGGAGGAACCAGATCCCCAGCCCTGTCCAAGGAAGCCCAGGATCTGTGGCACTGGGCCGTTGCCCAGGGGATGTTTCTGGTGCCTTTTCATCTAGCAGGGATAAAAAACACCATCGCCAACTCACTCGGCAGGGAGCTGCGCTCGTGCCACGAGGTGGAACTACGCCAGGATCAAGTGGATCAACTCTTCCGGCGATGGGGCAAACCCCAAATCGACCTGTTCGTGACGGCGATGAACTCCCAAGTGCCGAGGTTCGCCAGCAGGTTCCCCCAGCCGAGGAGCATGAGCGATGCTTTCTCGTTCCCCTGGGACGGCCTGTTCCTGTATGCGTTCCCACCGTTGCCGTTGCTGCTTAGGCTCATCAACCAACTCAAGAGGTCCCGGTGCAGGATGATACTCGTCGCACTGAGGTGGCCGAGACAGATCTGGTTCCCGGACCTTCTGGACTTGTCAGCGTCCCCACCAGTCAAACTGCCGATGGACGCAGATCTTCTCTCCAGAGAAGGAGGCACCATTCTTCATCACGACCCGGTGTCGCTGAACTTGCAGGCCTGGCTCCTGCAGCGCTAGAGTTTGGAGGGTACGATATCCCGGCCGAATGCAGAGAGGTTCTTGCAAGGACCAGGGCGTCCTCAACTCTGAAGTGCTACGGACATAAGTGGAAGAGGTTCTCGGTCTGGTGCCGTGCACAGAAGATTAACCCTCTACGGATTACTGCCCCTCAAGTGCTACTGTACTTACTGTCGCTGGCCAAAGCTGGACTAGCTCATGCTTCCATTAAGGTACATCTGGCAGCGATTTCCCGATACACCAGAACTGCAGGACGGTCATCCCTGTGGTCTCAGCGCCTAATTAAGGAGTTTATGAAAGGACTGTTCCGATCGTTCCTTCCAGCCCCGGCGTGGGAGCTCAACGTGGGGCTGACCAGGCTCATGGGCCCGCCATTCGAGCCTTTGCATTCGGCTCCATTGAAGTTCCTGTAGTGGAAGACAGCGTTCCTTGTGGCCATCACCTCCGCACGACGCGTGGGAGAGATTCAGGCCCTATCCTGCAAGCCTCCACACTTGACTTTTCACGAGACGAGGGTGGTGCTGAGGACGTACCCCTCCTTCATGCCCAAGGTGCTGTCGGACTTCCATCTCAACGAGCCCTTGGTTTTCTTCCCGTCGCCTTCGTCGCCGGCCGAGAGAACTCGCTGGATGTAGCTAGAGCGCTGAAGTTCTACGTGGACCGAACGAAGAGTTTTAGGAAGACATCACAGCTGTTTGTGAACTTTGGACCTGTGAACCAAGGGAAGGCTCTCTCGAAGGCTTCCATTTCCAGATGGCTCTCCGGCTGCATCATGCACTGTCATCAGTTGGCAAACCGACCGTTGCCCGGCCGTTCGAGAGCCCATTCGACCACAGCGATTGCTGCTACCACGGCGTTCTTGTCTGGTGTGCCCCTGCTGGACATCTGCAGGGCTGCTACGTGGAGGTCGATGCACACCTTCACAAGATTGTAATGCGTCGACCGGGATTCCAGGGAGGAGTCCAGAGTCGGCCAGGCAGTGCTGCGCAACCTGTTCGCTTAAGGTGAGCCTGGTGAGGAGTTAAGAGATGCTTGATGTTGAGTTTTATGTAATGGTTAATGTTGAGCCTTGCCACTTCCCGTGGTTGTGCATGTGTGTACTGCTATGTTTTCTTATATTCATGAGCATGTGAATCCATGCCAGACCCCATGCTGGAGAAGGAACAAGTTACTTACCTGTAACTGTTGTTCTCCAGCATGGGTCTGGCATGGATTCACATGCGAACCCTCCCTCCTTCCGCTCTGCGGCTCTTCACTTGGTCATATTGCCACTTCACGTGCTACCACATCAGGGGCGGGGCTTTGGGAGAGGGCAGTCATTGGCTGGGGGCAGTATGACCCAGAGACCAGTGATTAGTTACTACTAAGAAAGACAGATCAGAAACGAAACTGATACAGATTTTTTCTTTACTGAGGATTCCCAGCCTGACGACGGGGAATATTCATGAGCATGTGAATTCATGCCAGACCCATGCTGGAGAACAACAGTTACAGGTAAGTAACTTGTTCCTTATCCCCACTGGTTCAGGGAAATGGAGCACTGCTGTGGGTTCCTTCTGGTTCTGGAGAAGCAGAGCTTTGCCGTCTGATTATTTGCAGTACCTCCTCAAGCAGCAGGCCTTCCTGAGTGCAAACCGTTCCATCTGCTGACAAAGAGAGTGGGGAAGTGGGTTTGATTGGGAGGCAGTGAGTGAACCACAGCCCACATTCACAAAGCAAGCCTCACTCAAACAAAAGGGTGGTCAGCCAGTGGCCAGCCATCCCTCCACACATACCCATACACACAGGCAGGCCTCTCGCACAAAGGAGTGAATCCACAGTGTCCCAGAGAGGTGTCTGTGTATGCCAGTTAGAACTAGTTTCAGGCTGGCTACAGCCCCCAGTCTTGGTACATATGCATCCAGTGGCCAACCTGCTCTTCCACACACAAACAGTGGCAAGGGCTCGTCGTGTGGCTCCTTTGGGTTTTCCAAGGTAAACAAAGACAATCTTAATTTTGATGAGTGGAGTAGAAAAGGACCCAACCAGATAAAAAGTATTCCACAGACAAAAAGCAACCATATGACTACGTGATCACCAGCCACTCCTTTGAGGTACCCCTGCCCCAGGAGTCATTCTGTCGCCTTTTAGATAATGTCTGGTTAGGAGAAAAAAGAAACCAAAGACCAAAAATTCAGTAAATAGAAGAGGAGGCTAACGTATGGGATAAAACATGGGCTTTCTACCCAATACCTTGCATATCTGTGCCCACAGATTTTTGTGACTCGTCCCAGAGTTTCTCCAGGATATGGCCTCATTTGTTTTATATATGTGGTATCAACAGGTTTTATTTATAAAGTTTATTTTGTATCATGTCATCAACATTTTTGTTGTAAATGTAGTAAAACTAATGTGCATGTCTTATATTTTGCATAAAAATAGCAAGTAGGCTGTATATTTTGCTTTACATGTGGCTATCGTTAAATAAATCTTGGTAGAAAACCCTTATTGATATTTATATGGTTAAAAAATCAATGACCCAGTCACTACTGGCCCAGTGAGTTAATCACAGCTTCTTTTTCCATTTTCGGGCTAGGATTGTGTCTGATTTAATACGATCCATAAAGGTCTACTATCATGTAATAGTAATATTTAAAAGTAATCCTCAATCAAAGTAGTTTGACCCAGTTTCTCCTCCAAATGTCATTAGTTTTGTTTTCAACATCCGGGACACAACTAATTAATATCACTCTCTATTGTGCCAGCGGGAAATGTATTTTACTTTTTTTCAACATGTTCTTTTTATTAGCAGTAATCAAAAACAAATACGACAAGAGGGGAACACACGAATATAAGCGAGCGAGCACCTTATATAGCCCATGAAGTGCACTTGTCAGCCTTATAGTCCACAAAGTGACAGAGCGCAGCGTGCTTACATGCAGCGATTACAATGATAAGGAGACTTCAGCCGCCGGCCAGTCCTGGGCCCACACCTCTCACCTGCCCCCCATTCCACGCCATCCACCAGCTGGGATCCGTATCTTGTGCACCATCTGAGGCTTGGCGGCTTACACACTACCACGGGGAACTGTTCTGCATAACCAAAGAAGGCAGACTGACCAAACGCTTTGGAATTTGCCCTGCTTCTCCTGACATATTGCTGTGATTTTCTCCCCAACCGCTATGTCCCAGCATTTCACCCATCGCATGGTTATAGCAGGTCCCTCTGAGATCTTCTAGAGGCATGCTATAGCGATCTTTGCTGCTGTAAGAAGATGTCATTAACTCTTGCATAGGCCCTGAAAGGGGAAAAGCCCCATCTCCTTTGTCACCCAGCAGCACTATCCCCGGATCCCAAGGGAGAGCCAGCTCGGTAATCTGCTTAATTTGTGCCAGAATCTCCTTCCAGAATCATGCTGACTTCCCGCAAGACCACAAGAGCTGGATCAACGAGCCCGTTTCAGAGCATCCTCTCCAGCACAATGTTGACAGGGAAGGATCGCTCTTGTGTAGGATTTCAGGCCTAACGTACTTTCTTTGTGATCCACAAAGACGAGTTGGTATTAAGAACGCACCCTAGGTTTTCACCTAAGTTCATTTCCGTGTGCCATGTCAATCAGGCCATCGAACTACCAGCTTTCTTTCAAAACCCAACAAGCTCAGCTGAGAAGAATCTCCATACACTGAATGTAAGGAGGGCGGTCCTTTACTATGTAAACATGACCAGACCGCTTAGGAAAACAGACCAAGAACGCCATCTCCAGATGGATAGTCAGATGCATACAGCTCTGCTACTCTCTATCAAGCAAGACACTGCCTTTCACACCTAGGGCTCACTCCACCAGAGGTACAGGAGCTACCTTGGCTTTTATCGCAAACGTCCCGCTGGACGGCATTTGCAAAGCAGCTACATGGAGCTCTGGCCACACTTTTACTCAACACTACTGCATTGACACTCGCTCCAAAGCAGATTCGCAGGTGGGACAAGCGATGCTAAAACATCTATTTGCCTCTGTACCTTCTCACAACCCACCACCTTCTCCTAACACTGCTCGCTAATCTATGCATAGCATGTGATTTAAGCAGATTCCACAAGCCTCAGAAGGGATACATTACTCACTGTAATCGTATTTCTGATGCTTGTATCTGCTTAGATTCACATGTGCCCACCCTTCCTCTCCTGGAGTAGAAGGTGCATAGATGTTTCATGGGCTTAGCTGATGTATAATCTGCTTTACTACACCTGTACTCACGCTACATTTCATATAACCTCATGTCAGACATAAACAATCTAAGGGACCTCGACGCATGAAGCACCATGGGTACATTGTATGTCACACTAGGGATAGTATTACTGGAATGCCCTGTTGTCATCCCTTTTCCAGTTTTGAAAACAGCAACTGTAATACTCTGCAGCTGCCAATAGATGTCGGCCTATTCATAGCATGTGAATCTAAGCAGGTACACGCATCAGAAATACGATTACGTTGAGTAATGTAGCATATATATATAATATATGTATATATATTTCTGATGTTTGTTAATCTGCTTAGAATCACATGCTGTGCATAGGTCCGACATCCAGTGGTCACTGCGGAGTATTGCATTTTGTTTTTCGTAGTCGAAAAGGGGACATCGACAAGGCGTGTCTGTAACACTATCCCTATAGTGACGTGCGTTGTACCCACAATCCCTCACGCGTCGAGGTCCCTCAGATTGTTTTTTTCCGCCCAGCTTATGGTCGCCTTACGCGGAGCTCCTAGAGAGACATTGCTAAACAAGTACTACGGACCTCGGTCCTTAATATATACTTACTGTTAAAAGATCCCTCCCCTCGACGTTAGCTGTGAAGCTGTTTCTCCGCCGAGCAAGTTTTCGACGGAGAGGAAGAGACGGAGGAGATCCTTCGGCGCTGCCTAACACGTGGCCAGGCCTCGTCGGCCAACATACAGTAGGGAGAGTGGGGGTTCGAACTTTTCTCTTCTCGTCGAGAATGTCTTTCTTTCTCCCCTATCTTTCCCTTGGGGTTGTTATCACCAGTTTTTATTGCCTCAGCTATGGAGAGGACACCTTTTAAGTTTTGCCCACGCTGTAGGGGCAAATACACTTGGAAGGACAAACACAAGCTCTGTAATCGTTGCTTGCCCCTCGATCATAAAGAGGACAGCTGCGCGGCCTGTAAGCTCTTAAAACCAAGAACCCTTAAGGAACGGAAAGTTAAGAGGTGGGCGGACTACGCTATGTCGAAGTCAGTTTCCTCACCCGCCGCCGCTGTTACAGAAAGTGACGAGGAGGGTGATAACTCGACGTCCGTTACGGAAGTCATTAACCCCCAGAAGGAGCGCTCGCGCTCCTCGACGTCCGTCCCCGGCCCCGACGGGCTCGGCTCACGCCCTGCTTATAGGGATGAACACCCCGGCGACAAGGACGCACACAGACCCCATAGGCCTAAGCACACAACCCACGGCTCTTCTTCGTCGAGGACGAAGGATCCACCAGCGCCGAAGGGGACGCAGGGCACTCCGGCGTCGACCTTAGACCGTAAGGGTCTTAAGCCCCACCCGCAAACGCAGCCGCGACCAGCGATTGGGCTTTCATCTAACACGGGCGCTACCTCAAAGACACCCGACGTAACGCTCCATAGAGCGGCCGTCGAGAAACAGCACGTAACGCAGACAACGCCGACTCCAGAACCCTCTACCGACGAACTCGTCGTCGAGAGCCTGGCGAGAATTGTTTCCGAGGACAAACGCAAGCGGACGACGAAACAGACGTCCAATACCGCACCCAAGGAAATAGAAACGCCGAAAAAGCACAAAAGTAGCCAGGAACTGCCCCATTCATCTAAAGGCACTTCTGAACTACCGGAGGGCTTTTCTGAGGGCGACGGAAACCTTTCGTCGACGTTGTGGGAGCGTTCGAAGCGTTTTGAAGGTGACAACACTGATTTCCCCCCTCTAGACTATTCAGGGGTTCCCCATGAGACCATGGAAAGACTCCATTCTTGTATGGAAAAGATGGAGAGGTTTATGGGTAGCCAAAACCCACCCACACCCAAAAGACCAAGAGAATGGACCCAGGATGACCCTAGGGTCAAGATTCCTAGACTGTTTCCCCCTTCTACAGATGCATATGACCTCACTGAAGAGGAGCAATACCTCCAGGAAGATGAGGAGTGTTTAGGTGGAGAGGAAGAACATGAGGAGGAGAGGTTTGAGGAAGACCCTTACACTAGCACAGGAGCTTTTGAGGAAGATACAGCTACCTCACAGCCCTGGCACTCCCCATCAGTGCAGCCTTGGCAATCCCCATCAGTGCACTCAGACCCTGATGTCTTTCACCCTTCTCCTCCCAAGGACTCACCTATTGGCAACACCTCACCCATAGATGACCAGCCCTCACTTAATGCACTATTGCGCAAGGCAGCAGCGCATTTTGAAATAGACACGGGAGACTCTTCCGGACATAGACTTTGTAGAAAAAGTTATTAAAGAAAAAGCCTCAGTCAGTCCATTCCGCTCCTGGCTTCTATAAAGAGAAGAATAACTCCTTCCCTTTCCAATCCGGCCTTAGTCAGAGGGGTCAACCCTCTGATAGAAAAGCTCTTCAGCCCTTTGTCTTCTGACCCTTTGTACATCAGGGGACATTCTATTCCGGACTCTCTGGTAGTTACTAACGCAAGGAAGAGAGCGGGGGTACCACTATCTACTAGTGAGGCACCACCTGACAAAGAGGGCAAGAAGCTCTATGCACTTGGGAAGAGAATCACAACCTCCGCCGCCTTCTCAACTAGGATTGCGAATAACAATTCCCTATTAGCTAGCTACGCAGATGCACAGTGGAGCAAGCTGCGCAGCGAAGCAGAGGACGCACCAGAACCCCTGCGTTCACGCCTGTTGGCTACTATATCAGAGGGAACTCTTGTAAACCAGGGCATCGTAAAGAACTCCCTGGATGCCGCAGAGACAGCTGGACGTTCCCTGGTTCAGGGAATACTTCTCAAACGCCATGTCTGGCTGCGCAATTCGGGATTTAAGCCAGAAACCCAGGCTTCCCTAATAAATAAGCCCATAGAGCAAACACATCTGTTTGGGAAAGCAGTTGATGAGGCCCTAGAACATGCGAAGAAGGAGTTTGATACCATCAAAACTCTTGACCAAATTTCTAGGCCACCTAACAGACGCAGCTATGGCAATAGACGCTCCTTTCGTGGCCAACGCCAGCAGCAAAGCCAACAACAATTTTACTCTGCTACCAACTGGCCCTCTAACCAAAGCTCCCAGTTTAGTCAAAGAGGCCAACGTCGTGGCAAAGGAAGAGGGCGCGGCTCCAGTCCAAAAGGCCCCACGCCCAATACCAACAAATGACCCAAAGATTCGGGTCCCCTCCCATGCATCACCGGTCGGGGGCCGGCTAACATCGTTCCTTTCAGCATGGGAGGGAATAACGTCAGACCGCTGGGTATTATCCACCATAGCCCACGGATACTGCATCGAATTCAACGGTTCCCCAAAATACAGACCCCCACGGAACCGGCGCATGACACCGGAACACCTCACTATTCTTCTTCAAGAAGTAGAAGAGCTACTGAAAAAAGAAGCTATAGAGGCTGTCCCTCTATCGCAGGTAACAGAAGGTATTTATTCAGTGTACTTCCTTGTACCCAAAAAGGATTTAACCATGCGCCCTGTATTAGATCTGCGTCCAGCGAACAATTTTGTCAAACCCCAAAAGTTTCGTATGGTAACCTTGCAGGATGTAACCCCACTGTTATCACAGGGGGATTACATGACAACACTAGACATGAAAGATGCATACTTTCATATTTTAATGTTGCCAGCGCACAGAAAATACCTCAGGTTCAAGATAGGGAACAAACACTACCAGTTCAGAGTACTACCCTTCGGGATAGCATCTGCACCAAGGGTATTTACGAAAGTACTGGCAGTGGCAGCGGCCCACCTGCG
This sequence comes from Ambystoma mexicanum, assembly GCF_040938575.1. NCBI lineage: Eukaryota > Metazoa > Chordata > Amphibia > Caudata > Ambystomatidae > Ambystoma > Ambystoma mexicanum. The sequence continues at coordinate 1,560,990,101 of NC_090932.1, forward strand.
CAGATTATCCATCCCGGTTTACCCGTACCTCGACGACTGGCTCATAACAGGGGATTCTTACGAAACATGCTTCTTCAATACCCAAAAGACCGTAGACCTTTTGTCCCGACTGGGCTTCTCCATCAACGAAAAGAAGTCCAGCTTAGACCCCAGCCAAATCAAACAATTCCTAGGGGCTCTAATTCGAACAAAGGACGGCCTCGTCTTCCCCTCCAACGAGAGGGTCCAAAACATGCTGTTTCAGATCCCCCATTATGTGGCAGGTCGAGAGGTGACGGTACGCAAAGCAATGCGTTTGCTAGGGATGATGGCGTCATGTATTTATTTGGTACCTCACGCGCGCCTGCGCATGCGCCCAATGCAAGAGTGGCTCTACAGCCAGTGGTGTCAGGCCAGCGGACAATGGGACGACCTAGTGGTGGTCTTGCAGGCCTTGGTTCTCTCACTACGGTGGTGGACAAAGGAAAACCTGTTATTAGGGAAAACTTTTGCCACACCCGCAGTGGAAGCCACTCTAACCACAGACGCATCCCTTACAGGATGGGGGGCTCACCTATCCCATCAGACTGCTCACGGAGTGTGGACTCCGAGCTTAGCTTCCAAACATATAAACCTGCTGGAACTATTAGCAGTGTTCAAAGCACTGAAAGCCTTTCAGGAACACTTACAAGGAAAGACAGTGATGGTCCTCACAGACAGCACCACAGCCATGTACTATCTCAACAAGCAAGGGGGCACGCACTCTCCAGGACTGTCCAAGCTGTCCCAGAATATATGGAAGTGGGCTCTCAAACACAACATGTTCCTACTATCACAACATGTACCAGGGGAACTCAATCTGCTAGCAGCAAACTCAGCAGAGACTTCCCCCTACCCAAAGAGTACGAATGGCAATTGCAAGAAGACATCGTCTTAAACGTCTTCACGCAATGGGGTTTCCCGGAAATAGACCTGTTCGCAACCCTGGAGAACTCACAATGCCAAAGTTACGCCTCCAGGTACCCCCAGAACCAGTCCAAGGGGAACGGTCTGTTGATTCAATGGTCAGGGAAATTTGTTTACGCCTTTCCCCCGACTCCCCTCCTCAACAAGGTGGTGCACAAGATGCACCAAGAGCAGGTGACCATGATACTAGTGGCCCCAATGTGGGCCCGGCAGCCATGGTTCGCTCACTTGATGGAGATGTCCCTATCTCCCCCAATCAAACTTCCTTGCCCGTACAACATGCTGTCACAAGACAAGGGCAGGACACTGCATCCATGCCCTCAGACCATAAACTTAGCAGCCTGGCTCCTGAGATCATAGAATTTGGACATTTACATCTCCCTCAGAGATGTATGGACATCCTCAGGGAAGCCAGAAAACCTAATACTCGCCACTGCTATTCTAGCAAGTGGAAAAGATTTGTCATCTGGTGTAGAAGAAAGAACATCAACCCGGTTGACTGCTCTGCCACTAACATTATTCTGTACTTGACCCATTTACTGGATTCAGGTCTAGTGTTTAATTCCATTAAAGTCCACCTAGCGGCACTTTCTGCATACACCACTTCCCAACTTAAAGTGTCGTGGTGGAAGATACCAGTTATAAAGGCCTTCATGGAAGGGGTAAAAAATACACCCCCCAATAGCTAGCCCAGCTCCCGGATGGGACTTAAACGTGGTACTTTCTAGACTCATGGGCACTCCTTTCGAACCCATGCACAAGGCAACTCTTAAATACCTCACTCTTAAGACTGCTTTCCCAATAGCTATCACCTCCATTAGGAGAGTAAGTGAACTACAGGCTCTTTCTGTATTAGACCCCTTCGTATCAGTTCACAAGGATAAGGTGCTTCTTCGCACACACCCAAGGTTTGCACCAAAATTCATCTCTAAATTTCATGTAAACCAATCTATAGAACTACCAACGTTCTTTCAAAACCCTTCCAACTTGGGAGAAAAAAGTCTGCATACACTAGATGTACGCAGAGCTGTCATGTTCTACATGGAAAGAACCAGATCACTGAGAAAGACTAATCAGTTCTTTGTCTCGGTGGCAGCAGGAAGAGAAGGAGATGCAGTCTCTAAGTCCACTATATCTAGATGGATTGTACAATGCATCACTCTCTGTTACACTCTTGCTAAGAGAGAACTACCCTTCAAGCCAAGAGCACATTCCACTCGAGGCACTGGGGCATCCATAGCATTCATTGCAAATGTTCCCCTTGAGTCCATCTGCAAAGCGGCTACCTGGAGTTCTGTGCACACCTTTACAAAACACTACTGTCTAGATGCACACTCAAGATCTGACTCCCAGGTGGGACAGGCAGTATTAAGACATCTTTTCTCTACTGTTCCTTCTCATAACCCACCGCCAACTCCGGGTACTGCTCGCTAGTCTATGCACAGCATGTGATTCTAAGCAGATTAACAAACATCAGAAGACAATGCATTACTTACCGTAAAAGCATTTCTGATGGTTGTATCTGCTTAGATTCACATGCGCCCACCCTTCCTCCCCGCTCGGATGGAAGGAACATAGACTTCCTTTTATATCTCTCTTTTCTGTACTCACTCACGTCTAGAAGGCTCCCTCAGGGCAGAAAAATACAAACAGAGGGACCTCGACGCGTGAGGGATTGTAGGTACAACGCACGTCACTATAGGGATAGTGTTACAGACACGCCTTGTCGACGTCCCCTTTTCGACTACGAAAAACAAAATGCAATACTCCGCAGTGACCACTGGATGTCGGACCTATGCACAGCATGTGAATCTAAGCAGATACAACCATCAGAAATGCTTTTACGGTAAGTAATGCATTGTCATATATATCTGAGGCTTGTGAAATCTGCTTAGATCACATGCTGTGCATAGGCCGACATCTAGTGGAAGCTGCAGAGTATTAGTTTGTTTTTTGAAATTCGAAAAGGGACGTCGAATAGGGCGTGCCAGTAATACTATCCCTCGTGTGACGTCCCCTGTACACATGATCCCTCACGCGTGTAGGACCCTCAGATATTTTTTTCCCCGCCATACTAGCATGTTGCGAAGTTCCTTCGGTGCTTTGCCATTTATAGTTAAAGAAATACCATTAATACTTCCCCTTTCACTTCCACCGTACGCTGAAGATCGACGCTGGTGAAGATCAAGGAAGTCAACCGTTGAGGACTGCCATGACAGACTCCAGGCCTTGGAAAGACCTCTGGCCTCGGCCCTGTACAGTAGGGAGATTGGGGGGGTGGTCATACAAGCTTCTTTCCCACCTTTTCTTACATATAGCTGCCTGCTGCCATTTTGTAACATATGGAGAGTACTCCATTCAAATTCTGCCCTAAGTTTAATAGGAAGTTTCCATGGGTGGATAAGCACAATACGTGCAATTTGTGTCTCCCACGAGACCATCCCGAGGCTACCTGTCGAGATTGCAAGCTCTTCAAGCCGCAAACCCTTAGGGCCCACTACGCCAGGCAACTAGAGGCCATGGAAGTGGAAGGGCATTCAGCGATTGCAGCAACACCGCCGAATCGGATGGCAAGGGCAAAGGGGTGACTTCGGACACCCGCGCGCAGGCCCCCGATCCCAAATGACTGGCCGGCGGCCACGTTTTGGGGACAAGACCCGGCGGCAAAATCGCTATACATTCTACCTCCACTAAGCACATCAACCCCGGCCGTGACTCGACACGCGTATCGAGCGATCAGCACTGGACGACACCAAGAGAGGGGTCCAACTAATCTTTGTCCTCTGGGCGTTCCCATTCGCGTTCGCCTCATGACAAAGCCCAACCATCTTCGGTTGATAAAGGTGTTGCACGATCAATAGTCCCCGAGCCCCGATCGTCGGATGACGAATCCGCCCTCTACCCTCCACAGGCTAGACGTGGGGCGTCTGACAGTAAACCTGAGATTTGATGTCCTTCTTCGAATCCCACCTCCGAGACTCGACGCGAGGCGTCAGACCCGTCGGAGGCCCCTAAAAAAACTGGGAAACACTCTAGTCATGGGAAAGGGGATAAACAACATTAAAAAAAAACATCTTCAGAACCCCATGTTCATAAAGATGAGTATAAAGCTCCTAAATCAACAGGGTAGTCCAAAGTCGCAGATCCTACCAGTAAGGGTAAACTCATTCCTCCCACTGCTGAGGAGGATATGAGAACTGATGAGGAACCAGAACCTGTTATTCCTAGCTCTAAACAATGGAGCTCAGTAGACATTGATAGGGTCATGAGAAGGATGTCATTCATGGCTGACTTTTATGAAAAGGACCCTAATTACTTTCATAGTTACTCCAACACCCCTCCTACCACTTCCCCTTCGGGGTCCAAGGCAACACCTGAGTCCTCTCAGCCCCCTGCTAAGAAACCCTGCTCTGACGCCCTGTTTCAGGGCTTGGTCATAGACCCCTTTGTGGTTGAAACTTACCACCCTGATTCATATTGTGATGAAACAGAACATCAATTGGTTGATGAACAGGTGGGTGTCTCTTATTATGGGGATGACGAGGAGCAGGAGGATGAGGCTGAAGCCTACAACATTGACTCTCCGGTTCCTAAAGACCCCCCGGTGCATGACTCGCCCGTAGATAACCAACCCCTCCTGAAATGAGCTACTGGCTAAAGCAGCTGCCCATTTTCATATCGACACACAGGGTGTCCAAGAATACATGGATTTCGCTGAGGAAATCCTAGGAGACAGGAGGGCCATTATTCAGGCTATCCCTCTGTTAAAATCCATCGAGCGTAGAATTGATCCCTCGCTGCAAACCCCAAATCTCACTTGAGCGGTTAATCTGCGAGTCGAGAAATTGTTCCATGCTGCACCCTCCGTTCCTCTGTTCTTCAGAAGCACCTCCCGATCAAGAAAGTAAACGACTATATGCTCTGGGTAGAAAGGTTGCCTCCACTTCAGCCTATCAGGCACGAATTGCCAACAGTGCCACCCTTTTGGCAAACTACAATTGCCATCAGTGGGAGGAGGTATGCGGTTTGGTATCCTCCGTACCCGAACCTTTAAAGAGCCAATTGGCTCGGTTGGCAGCAGATGGAATGTCTATCAGGCTGCATGCTAAAATCAAACTTTGATGCAGCAGATAATGCTGCGAGGTTAATCGCCAAAGGCACTGTCATAAAGTGTCATGCTTGGCTAAGGCAGTCTGGGTTCAAACCTGAAACCTAAGCAACCCTGATAGATATGCCTGTGGAGCCGAATGTACTATTCGGCAAGGCAGTGGAGGAAGCTTTAAAGACTGCAAAGGATGAGTATGAGACCCTAAAATCTCTTGGCCAACTCACCAATAAACCCTCTGGACAAAGGGGTAACAACAACTTTCACCGTTTTCGGGCCAAGGTTCCCAAAGGGGTTCAAACTATTACCAAAATCAGGGAACCTCATGGGGTAACAATCGATCCCAATCTTTACAGGGCTACCCCAGAGGGCAATGCAGGGGTCACGCTAGGGGTAGAGGCAGCCCCGCCAGAGGTGGTACGCCACCCAACAAGCAGTGACGTTCCGCTTCAGGTCCCCTCCATGCATCCCCAGTAGGGGGGCGCATTTCCACCTTCACCTACGCATGCGAGGGGATCACTTTGGTCAGATGAGTGCTGTCCACAGTGTCCGGAGGATACCGCATAGAGTTGCTAGGGCGGCCCCACGACCATCCTCCGCGACAGAGTACACTTGCTGGAACATCAGAAGATCCTCCTCGAGGAGATCGCTGTTCTACTAGCAAAGGACGCCATAGAAGTCATCCCGGTCAACCAGGTAAACGGGGGTATTTATTCAACCTACTTCCTTGTGCCAAAAAAAGATCTGATAATGTGCCCAGTATTAGATATACGCTGCAAACAAGTATGTCAAGCCACAAAAAATCCGCATGACTACACTACAAGAGGTAATCCCGCTACTAAAAAAGGGGGATTACATGGCAACATTGGATATGAAAGATGCTTATTTTCATATTTCAATGTTCCAAGCGCACAGAATATTCTTACGTTTCAAGATAAACAACCAGCACTACCAATTCAAGGTGCTGCCCTTCGGAATAGTTTCGGCTCCAAGGGTATTCACCAAAGTGCTGGCGGTGGTGGCAGCGCACCTACGCAGGGAGGGAATCCCAGTGTACCCTTACCTGGACGACTGGCTCATTACAGGGGAATCCCCCTAATTTGCAGATTAATCATCCAAAGAACAATCAACCTCCTCTTCCAATTGGGCTTCCCAATCAACGAGAAAGTCAAGCCTGGTGCAAAGCACCTCAAAACAGCTCTTAGGAGCTGTCCTAAATACCCAAGAGGGGTTAGCCTTTCCATCAGAGGAAAGACTTCGAAATTTGTTGCTGCAAATTCCTCAATATCAGGCCGGTCGCCAAATAAGGATGTGCAAAGCTATGCGTTTGCTAAGCATGATGGCATCTTGCATTTACCTGGTTCCACACGCGCACCTGCGGATGCGACCCATGCAGGAATGGTTGGCGAAACAGTGGTCTCAGGAAAGTGGTCCGTGGGACGATCTAGTTTCGCCAACACTAGTACAGAGTCTTTGCTGGTGGACAAGAGAGAATCGTACAAAGGGGAAACCCTTCTACGATCCAAAGATACAGCCCATTGTCACAACAGACGCCTCCCTGGCAGGGTTGGGAGCTCACTACCTTCACCATACAGCTCAGTGTCTCTGTTCTCACACAGTGGCTCAGAACCACATCAATCTGCTAGAACTTCTGGCAGTCTTCCGAGCGCTTCGGGCATTCGAACCCCTCCTATCCAACCAGTCAGTGCAGATCCTAACAGACAGCACGACTGCAATGTTTTACTTAAACAAACAAGGGGACACTCGTTCTCCCAATCTGTCCAAGCTTACCCAGAAAATTTGGAAATGGGCACTCAAACAGAAGATTTACCTGTCATCCCAACATGTTCCGGGGGAACTCAACTCGCTAGCAGATACTCTGAGCAGAGATCCCCTCCCAGAGGAACACAAGTGGCGACTACACAAAGAGGTCGTAGGAGACCTCTTCTCTCAGTGGGGTTTCCCCACTATAGACCTATTCGCCACAAGTGAAAACAGGCAATGCCCCAGACTTCACATCCCGGTTCCCTCAGCGAGGCTCCAAGGGGAACGCCCTATGGATGAATTGGTCCGGGATATTTGCCTACGCTTTTCAATCAACCCCTCTGATGAGGAAAGTGGTGAACAAGATCCACAGGGAACCGATGACGCTCATCCTGGTTGCTCCCATGTGGACGAGACAACCATGGTATCCACACTTACGCAAACTGGCAGTGTGTGACCCCATCAAACTCCCGTGCCGGTACAACCTACTCTCCCAGCACGAGGGGCTAATAGTGCATCCTCAGCCCAACTCGATGAACTTGGCAGCATGGCTCCTGAAGTCCTAGAGTTCGGACATCTCAATTTACCTCCGAGATGTATGGAAATCTTGAAAGAGCCAAGAAAACCGAACACGAGGCACTGTTACTATGATAAATGGAAACGATTCATTATTATTTGGTGCCAGAACAAGCGAATCAGCCCCGTTGATTGTTCTCCTCCTAATGTTGTCACCTATATGCCCCACCTACTGGATGCAGGGTTACTGTTTAACTCACTAAAAGTACACCTGGCAGCTTTATCAGCCTACACCACTTCCCATAACAAGGTGTCATGGTGGAAGGTGCCAGTTGTCAAAGCATGTATGGAAGGGGTAAAGAGACTCTACCCTCCAATTTCTAACCCACAACCAGGTTGGGACCTTAATGTGGTACTTGCTAAGCTCATGGGACCTCCCTTTGATCCCATGCACAAATGTAGTCTCAAACACCCGACTTATAAAAATGCCTTCTTAGTAGCCATCACCTCCATAAGAAGAGTCAGTGAAATTCAAGCTCTGTCATTGCAGAATACTTTCTTTACTATACATAAGGACAAACTGGTTTTACGCAATCACCCTAGGTTCTCACCTAAGTTAATTTCCAGATTCCATGTTAACTGGTCTTTTGAGCTACCGGCTTACTTCCAAGTACCCAAAAGCTCTGCTGAGGTGAAACTCCACACACTAGATGTGAGGAGAGTGGTCCTTTACTACGTAGACAAGACCAGACCGTGAAGGAAAACAGATCAACTGTTCGTCTCCATAGCGCCAGGCAGGGAAGGAGATTGCATCTCTAAATATGGCATCTCTAGGTGGATAGTCGGATGTATCCAACTGTGCTATTCCCTTTCAGATAAAACACTGCCTTTTACGCCAAGGGCCCACTCTACAAGAAATACTGGAGCCACTCTGGCCTTCATTGCAAATGTACCCCTGTACAGTATTTGCAAGGCAGCTACCTGGAGCTCTATTTACACCTTTACTCAGCACTACTGCATTGACACTCATTCCAAGACAGATATGCAAGTGGGACAAGCGGTTCTAAGACATTTGTTCGCGCATGACCCTTCTCACATCCCACATCCTTCTTTTAACACTGCTCGCTAATCTATGCACAGCATGTGATCTAAGCAGATTTCACAAGCCTCAGAAGGGATACATTACTCACCGTAATCGTATTTCCGATGCTTGTATCTGCTTAGATTCACATGCGCCCGCCCTTCCTCCCCTCTGAGAGAAGGCGCATGGATGCTTGTAGTCTTATCTATCTTATCTGCTTGGATACTCTGTACTCATGCTACCTCATGTCAGAATAAATACAATCTGAGGGTCCTAGACGCGTGAGGGATCATGGGTACAGGGGACGTCACACTAGGGATAGTATTACTGGCACGCCCTGTCGACGTCCCTTTTCGAGTTTCGAAAACAACAACTGTAATACTCCGCAGCTTCCACTAAATGTCGGCCTATGCACAGCATGTGAATCTAAGCAGAAACAAGCATCAGAAATACGATTTGCGGCTTGTGGAATCTGTTTAGAGTTTGGACATCTTAATCTGCCACCGAGATCTATGGATATCTTAAAGGAATCAAGAAAGCCTAACACTAGGCACTGTTATTTTGACAAGTGGAGGAGGTTTGTAATTTGGTGCCAGTCTAAACAAATTAACCCCATAGAATGTACCCCTTCCCACATTCTAGCTTATAGGCTCCACTTGCTAGATGCAGGGTTAGTATTCAACTCCTTAAAGGTCCATCTGGCGGCTTTGTCAGCCTATACCACTTCCCACAATAAGGTCTCTTGGTGGAAGGTACCTGTCATCAAAGCATTCATGGAGGGTGCAGAGAGACTACACCCTCCAATTTCGAACCCACCGCCAGGATGGGATCTCAATGTTGTACTCGCTAAGCTCATGGGACCCCCTTTCGATGCATAAGTCTAGTCTCAAACACCTGAGTTACAAAACTGCCTTCTTAGTGGCTATCACTTCCATAAGAAGAGTTAGTGAAATACAAGCATTGTCAGTGCAGGATCCTTTCTTTGTTGTACACAAAGACAAGCTGGTTTTACGTACTCGCCCTAGATTCTCCCCCAAGTTCATCTCTAAATTTCATGTAAACCAGTCTATTGAGCTACTGGCTTTCTTCCAGGAACCCACCAGCTCTGCTGAGGTAAAACTCCACACAGTAGATGTGAGGAGGGCGGTTCTCCACTATGTAGACAAGACCAGACCGCTAAGAAAAACAGATGAACTGTTTGTCTCCATAGCACCAGGCAGAGAAGGTGACCGCATTTCAAAGAAGCCATTTCTAGGTGGATAGTCAGATGTATACAATTGTGCTATTCCCTATCAAACAAGACACTGCCTTTTACACCCAGAGCTCACTCCACAAGGAGCACATGAGCTACTCTGGCTTTCATTGCAAATGTCCCTCTAGACGGCATTTGCAAAGCAGCTACATGGAGCTCAATACACACTTTCACTCGGCACTACTGCCTTGACACTCATTCCAAGACCGATACACAGGTGGGACAAGCGGTTCCAAGACATCTGTTCACCCATGAACCTTCTCACATCCCACCACCTTCTTCTAACACTGCTCGCTAATCTATGCACAGCATGTGATCTAAGCAGATTCCACAAGCCTCAGATGCGATACATTACTCACCGTAATCGTATTTCTGATGCTTGTATCTGCTTAGATTCACATGCGCCCACCCTTCCTCCCCTTGGAGAGAAGGCGCATGGATGCTTATGAGCTTGTCTGATACGTATCTGCTTGGATACAACTGTACTCGCACTACACCTCATGCTACCTCATGTCAGAAAAATAACAATCTGAGGGACCTCGACACGTGAGGGATCATGGGTACAGTGGACGTCACACTAGGGATAGTATTACTGGCACGCCCTGTCGATGTCCCTTTTCGAGTTTAGAAAACAACTGTAATACTCCGCAGCTTCCACTAGATGTCGGCCTATGCACAGCACGTGAATCTAAGCAGATACAAGCATCAGAAATACAATTATGGTGAGTAATGTATCATATGTATAACTTATATATGTGTGTTTTTCTTGGTCAAATGAATAAATAATAAATGAATAAACTGGTTTTGATATATTCACATAAGAGTTGGAGACATGCATGCAGTTATTGAGGTTTTTTGGCTGCTAAGAGTTCAAAAGCTGTGTATTTATAAAACAGGAGGAGGGAGTAGCTTGTTACTATTGTTGTATTACAATATCTAACAATACACCCTCCAACAAGATTACCTCCAATGCAGCAGAAAGATGTTATAAGTTATGATCATACACATTACATAGAAAGCAGCCTTCAGAGCCTATCCCCACTACTGCTAACACTGCCAACCACTCTGTCATTTTCTCATTAGTCATTGACCAGCTGTTATGTCTCTGAAAAACCATTTAATGTACTCTAAACATAGGTCGAGGTCACTTAACTGAATCCTCGCTACCAATTCTAGCATTGCATACATGTCATTGCCTTAATTCACTGTTCGTAATCTTGTTTCCATCTAGTCTCCAATGATAAACACCCTCAATTTGAAACCAGACTATCCCTTCCTCTCTGCAACTGGGGCACGTAAGACCAGTGTCCATCGAGCCCTTTCTACTGATAGCTTTGGGGAAGGTGTATGTATAAGTCCAGCACATTCTCTGCAATCGCCTAGAGTTTTGAGGTTGAAGCTTTGATTTAATTATGTCTTCTTTGCTCTAGGAGTTTGAAATTGAGTTGGAAGGATCTCAGACCCTGCGAATCCTCTGCTATGAAAAATGCTACAACAAAACCAAGCTCACCAAAGAGGATGGGGAAACCACAGACCGGATCATGGGCAAGGGTCAAATCCAGGTAATTCTTTCCATATTGCATAGCCCCTTCCAGAAAAATCTATTATTAGATGGACTGGTGGTTGGAGAAAAATTTCAGAGTGGGCACAGAAGGAAACGTAAGACTTATGACTGATGGGAAATCATGATACTAACCACGAGAAAAGACTTGCTACAGAAGCGTAAATCAGCTGCCTGGCCAGTGCATCGAATTTGCAACTAGGATGTCTCTACTATACAACTTACTTCAGCTGTCTGAAATATGAAATGTCTCTTATTAACCTTCGTGTGCATTATTTCAATTCAGTCACTGTTGTCTCCTCTGGTGTACACAGTTGCACCTTACCACCTACCAACTGTACTAAAACCATGCCAATCTGACACTAGATGATTTAAATAAATCCACTTTTGGCACTGGAGTCAGCTTTAGGAAAATGTGTTGTATGCAAGTGTAATGTCAGTCTACTTTGCAATCAGATTTAAAGTAGGCCAAATATTACAATACTTGAGGTGTGGGGTTCTCCCTTATCACTCTGTACCTTCTGAAGCATCTTTTTTAATGGGCAGTTGTTATTCCCAGCGTTATATATGAAAGCACTCACTCAAGCATGGGGCACTACATGCTCCTGTAGCAAACATGCAAGTGTTATATCCGAGTCAAGTCTAGGAATTTGATCAGTCACAAGAATCGATTTTTTAGAAATAAGAGTAGAGCTCTCTTAAAAATATCTTTAATTTAAAGGTTTTTGAAGTCTAAGTAAAGTGATCTAATCTCCTACCCCCCTCACATCCATTCCTCCTAAAAACTTCACGAGATCCCCTCTCCTTCCACTGCTTGGCACCCCAAAAGTACAGACGGAAACCTACATCAGTCTTGTTTTTATTGCACTACTGATGGAAATGAGAGTGAAACCCTTTATCTGTTCTCTTTGGGACTTTCCCAACTCCTTAGCTTTCAAAGGGACTGACCATAAAGCTGAGAGAACCTGTAAGTATAGCTCTCCTGAGTACCTTTGCAAAATAAATACAACCCCATGATTCCTCTGGTGAAAATTGCCACATGTATAGCTAAACCGAATGCCTCCTGTTAGGACAGTTTTTCTGAAGTCCAAGTAAGGGCTTAGTAAAACCATTCAACTGAGACAGTACAATACTCCACTCTTAGTATAAGGCTGTACCACCTGAGTTTGTGGTAGCGTAGACCGAGCAGGCAGGCTTATCGTAGGAGGGAGAGAGGACTGTAGAATCAGTACAAAATAAATTGTAATACAAATGGTCCAAAGAAACACTATGTAATGTAAAACTAAATGGTCATTTAAATACAAGTAGTCCCAGATTAATCTTGGGGGAGGGGGGCGAAATAAGTACTATCACATTATATATAACCACAATTATAAACACACAACACTGTTTGAAGGTGCAAAGACCAACGCATATAACCTTATTTGGAACACCTAACAGTAGTTCTAGAGAAGTCAAAACCAATAGTTACTTTTGGATTACTTACAGTAATACAAGGGTAGTAGACCCTAACAGTTGTACCGTTACGCTCGGCAATGAATCACATAGTAAGTCAGCTGGACAGTATACTTTTCTGAATAGTGGAACACTTTTATTCTGGGAACAGTAAAAGCCTCTAACTCTGATTCAGGATAACACAGTTATTCTAGTGGAGTGTTATCCTGAATCGAGTGGAGTTGGACCTTGGGGTTTAATATACAAATAATGTGGCTTTTCACTTCACTGGAACACTGGCTAAGGTAAGCAACAACTCTAACTTATTTTAGGATAACAGTTATACTCAAGGTAAGTGGACCCTTTTGATGCTATATTCAATTACAGTTGCTTTTTGGTTCACAGACTAAGGGAAGCAATAACTTGTTAACTTATTTTTGGATGGCACACAGCTATGGCAAGGTAAGTAACACCTCTATGTACTTTTGTAACGAGCTACAGCAACCTAAAAGGTAAGTATGACCTAGGCAGACTTATTTTGGACAGGCTAACAGCAATTCAAGGGAAGCAAGACCCCATTGGGCACACTCATACATACAATTATCCTAACAAGAATAATAAAGTGAAACCAGCAGCATTACTTTTGGGAAGATGTGAACCCAATTCACAGGTGAGTAAGTTAACATTCTATCGACTTTCTGTTAGAATGGCGAGACAGTTCCTAGGGAAAGTAAGCCTTTGAGAATACTTATTTAAGAAGGAACACAGCTTATTCAAGGTAAGTAAATCCTATATATACTTTTCAGAATGGCCAAACATATCTAAGGTAAGTAATACCTTTTTGTAACTATTCACTCTTGAGAGTTTAAAGTTACCAACAAACTCTTTTACAAGTAAGTACACCTTTCAACACTTGTTCTACTTTTCAAGGCAGACCCTTTAAATTATCTAGCCCTTCCCAATTCTAGTACATGAGTTCTCTCAGAGGCGGAAGAGGGACGATAGTTATCTAGGAGCAAGCAGTAGGCAGGGTGAGATAGGGCTCAGTTGCAGGCAAAGTCAAAGTTCCTGAGGAAGACTGGGAAAACAAGTAATTAGTTCACTTTGAAAGTGAGTTAGGGTCCAGGGAGTTCACAGAAGACACCCTAGGAGGGGTTCCAGCAGTGGGCCTGGGTGAACTGGACGAGAGACTAGAGGTAAGTAACTACCCGAGCCAACACAGTACCCGTTGCATCAGAAAGACTTCAGGATATGCAGCCAAAAAAACGGTCGATGGATTCCTTTGTCTGGACGATAGGACCTTTGAAGGACTTTTGCAGCAGGGATCACGTAAGAAGGCAAGATTTTCTTTGCGGCTGGATGCGGCTCTGTGGATTTGGTGCCTTTTTCGGGGGCACAGAAGACAGAATATCGCTGGTGGGATTCTCGTCGGTCCAGCACTCTGATGAGGTGACTTTTCGGACTCAATTCATGTCTCTGGAGGTCCAGCGGGATGCCCACAAAGTCGCAGCAAGATTCACAATTCAGAAGACTGTGCACCGCACAATGGCTTGAGGTCCCAGTGTATTGGGGTATTGCAGCCCCAAGGTCGCAGCACGACGTGGGATGGCTCAAACTGCAGGTCTTCTTGAGTCTAGTGGGTCTCACCAGACTCTGGATCAGGGTCGTCCGTTTCACGAGGACCAGGTCGGTTGGAAGGAAGGGTAACAGCAGGTTCTGGTTACACAGCAGGCTGTCCAGTTGCTGGAAATCGCTACGGCCTTAGTTTCATCATCATCCCCTTCGTTTTCAGCTCCAGTGGCCGACTTGTCAGCAGCTTCCAGGTTCAGATTTTTTATCAAGAACTACAGCACAACCTCTGCATTCTCTCCCTGCATTTTACAGAAAGGGGCGGTCTGGCTCTCCATTCAGGACAGCCAGTCCCCCACTGGCAGTTGTTCCCTTTCAGGCAAGGTGGAAGACAAAGGGCTGCACACTTTTGGACTCCTCCCTCGCTTCCTGCCTTTCCAGACACTGGCAACTGTGCAGGGAATCCACAGGATTCCTGTCGAAGACAAAACAGCCACTGAGGTCGTTCCCGCCTAGAATGGCTGGGGAAGACCTCAAACAGCAAGCACACAAGAAATGGCGAAAAAAGGAGCCCACCATTTTAGAAAAATTGTGGGCTTTCTCTGCATTTCCGGGGGCTGAATTAACCGCCTGCGACTAATAGAGACTAAAATTCATAAAGGTAAAACCACTGCCACCAGCCATTCTTGTAAAACTCACAATTATTGTTACCAAGTAAGAAAGGGGATTCGCGGTTATTCCTCCATCACTCCACATAGGGTGGAGTGTGCTGGCTCATTATATAAAATGTAAAGGGTGGAGAAAATCCTTCGTGAACGAGAAATTAACAGGGTATACCAAAGCGGCAATCCAGCCTAAGCCCAAATTGGGTAGGAAACTATATCTTCAAACATACACTATGTAGAGACATAAACAGGTCACCCATAAAAAGAGTAAAAAACTAGGTGAGAGGGGCAAAAGATTCCCCTTAACCTTGGATAAGGTTAAATAGTTACCTAGTCAAAGCAAAATGTTCTGGGGTTGACGCAGGTCAGGAAGATTTATCATTGATATGAAAATCTTACCCAACACCTCCAAGACCTGCTGCTACCTTTTGGCCACGATCGAAGGTGTGTCTAACTCTACACCCTCCTACAAGATTGGCCCCAATTTAGCAGAACGTTTTTACAAGTTACAATCATAAATATTATCTGGAAAGCAGCCATCAGGGCCCACCCCCAATACTGTTAACTGTGCCAGCCATCCTCTCTGCCATTTTCCCATAAACCATTGACCAGCCGTTAAGTCTATGAAAAACCATTTCATGTTCTCAACCTATATCGATCCCACTTGACTGAACCCTAGCTACCACTTCTGGGATCACATATGTCATGCCCTTAACAACTCACTGTTCACAGGTGTGGGATGTTCTTACCCATGCATCCGAGCCCTACCTCAAAAACTGTGCAGTACTGACATGGAAAACATCATGATGGCCAGAGCTTCCCAGAAAATGCACAGGGAAATGCATGAAGAATAGGCTGCCACTCATTTTGCCAATGTTATGGGCACAGAAGGGCACTGCCTAAAACCACCATTGGACTACCCACACAGTAGTCTGAAACCATTGGGAATGGCAATGCTGATTGCCAAAAGCAACCTAGAATTGTGGGGAATTCATTTTCTTAAATCCCAAAAAGGGGTGCAGTACCAGTACTCACCACTATCAGAAAGCCGGCGTTTTAAAACCACCAGATTTTTTTTTATATGTGTAAAACTGAATAGATGAACCCAAAGCATGCCAAAGAAAGACTTACTGAGAGGTGGATACAATCTAAAGTTATATTCTGAAGTGAGTATACTTACTCGTTACTCGGATTACGCGGACGAACAGTGCCGCAAAGTTTGTGCATAAGCACCATCATCATCCTCAACACTGTCCGTGAGAGGCAGGCTTCCCTGAACTCTGGCAGCTCGGTGATGCATTGCGGACTTGGCTCGCCTTCCGAAATGTAGGCCAAGCACCCGGAATTTTCACGGCAGCAGCAGTTCTCCTCCTCAGTTGGCATTAGCTCGCACCGATTGCACGTGCACCAGGTGGAGACGCCGTCCATGCGACATGGTCCAGGCTCTTCATCCGTTGACTGGTCCTCCCAACTGCCGTCCGAATCCCCATCGTTTTCGCGTGCTTGCCTTTCCAGTAGTTCTTCCTCGGTGTACTCGGGCTCGTACATATACGGCATTATTGTAGCCATTGTGTGGTAAAGAAAGTAAAATAATTTATAGCGGTGGTACTGGTATCTGTTCACACGGGCTACAATCAACGAAGGTAGCTGACCAGAGCACAGAAACGAGTCACAGAATACTCAAAGTAACACAGCGAGAGTAATGGAATCGAAAATCTGCTGCTGTGTGTTGTGAAACGGTGTGTTTATACTTATTGAGGAAAGAGGCGTCCTGCCGTTTCCATGGCGACACTTCATTAGCTGAGGCGCAGCGATTGTTGACACGAAACGTGCTTTGGCGTTGGGAAATGGGCGGTACGCGTCTGCTGATGTCAGGCTCAGGGGCGGGGGATTTGATTTAGTGCCGCAAAAGCAGGTGAGCCAGGGCGATGCGGCAAGTGATAGGATTATCATAAAATGGCGGCTGATTTCGAGTGCGTTAATGGACGAAAAGTCGGGTAAGGTCCATAGGAAAGTTTTCTACGATCTACCGAGTTATGCTTAAAAACACATGGCCGAACCGTAGGGACAATAAAAAAAAAGTCCCGGAACTCTCCTTTAAGTAAATTTGGACTGAAAGACACTAAAAACCTAAATGTTTAAAAGAAATGAGTGACCTACTTTTGAGTGTCACATAGGTTGCAATTGTTTAAATGTCATAGTTTTAAACTTAGAATCAGCATTCTAGCTGCATATGTAAAAATGGTTCATTTTATTTGAATGCAAAAAACTGGGGAACAAAAGTGACATTAGCTGGGGCCTGGCTTAAGGAACTGAATTCTGCCCAACAGCTACCCCCGACAGGAGTTGAGACTTGCACAACAGCTGTGTTCCCAGGCCTATCTGCCTTTTGCTGCTCCCACCAAAAGGGATATGACACTTCCCTGATTGAATTACCTGGGCTCTGCAGGAAATTGAACAAAGCCCTGTCCTGGCTCAGGCAAATGTTTTATTATGGGGGCCGTAAAAAGTGGCCTCCTCCTGGAAGTAAAGGGGAGGAGCACTGCCTGTGAGAGCAAGCTGGCTTGGCAGAACTGGAAAAACCAGAAATTCAACCTTGTGCTGGGGGGAAACCACACCCCTGTAGCCAGAATATGGTTTTAGAAAAAGATGAATAACTCATAGTACGGACTTGTCATAATTATTTAAATGATACCATAATTCTTGTGATTTTTCTGCCCACATTTTAAGAGGTTTTTAGAACCGGTGGCATGATCTGGGGGCAAACTAGCAGTTAAGAGGGTATTACTTAAAATGTATGCATGTTAAAAATCTGACACTTCATCAATTAATGTCCATACTCCTTGCGCACATGTGTGTAAATTTGGGTTAATGTCCGATATTGCGAAACCAGTTAAAAAGTGAAATATGTGCCGTTTTTGAACCCAAGCCCCCAGGAAGAGCAGATTTGGACAGGGTATACCTCCTGTGATATGTGATGGGTGCATGTAATTTTAAACAAATGTGTACCTGTGCAAATATGTCTTTTGGATCAAATATAGATTGTGTGTAAAGTTGACAGGGGTGGGTTCTCTGTATCATAAACAGACCTCATCATGATGACACTTCATTTCATTCCCCCAATCAAGTGGAAGAGGATGAAGTGGCCAATGACAAGTGGAGAGGGGTAGAGCCTAGTGATGCTGCACACACACCCATTTTCAAAACACATAAAAGCAGACAGACAGGACAGATAGGGACATTCCATTCCATTTGCTGCAACGCGCTCTGCCGGACCATACAACATCCAGAGATCCAGACTTCAAATCCATCAATCTCCAGAATCCAGAGAGGCTAGACCAGAGAGAGAGAGCTGACCCAGATCACTGTGAAGTGTAGAGACCAGACCAGAGTCCAGTCTAAAACCTGACCAGATCCGTGGCGAGGCCCAGTTAATTCAAGAATATAGTGTGAGTACCTAGCAGAACTGTGCAGAACCAATCTTCTAGTTAAAATAATATAATTCAATCTATTTTAATCTAAGTAGAACTGCCTCCTAACTGTCACCTGTCATTTGCAAAGCTGTCACCTGTCATTTCTAGTTGCTAGCTATCATTTGTCACTTTGAACTTTAAAATTTCAAATCTGAAAAACGACCTTTATTTAATCGTTCATAACTCCGTAACCGTTTGTGCTAGAGACTTGCAGTAACTTTCCTCTGAAAGCTGGGAATCGTGGCTTTTCTACGAACCTAGAACCGCATTCCTACCCCCGATACTTTTGCTGCAATTTGCAAATTTCTCAACGTGTGAAAACAGCAGTTTTCTTGCTTTCAGTTGCCAAAAATTCGTTTAACCTGCTAGTTACTCCTAGATCCTTGCTAAAGTGAGCCTGGACTAATATTAACTTGATACCACTCACCCTGAACCTCTAGAGGGAATTAAAAGCATTTTAGCATATTTTTCACTTCATTGCCAGCACATATAAAAGCATCTTGGGCCTGTGTTTCTAAACTTCTGTAGTCTAAGCTTGCTGGGGGGAACTGAATTACATTTGATTGCATTTCTGAGAACTGTGTGCTTTCCTTCCATTTCCTTGCATTGCATAAAAGGGGGGGGTGAATTGCCAGAGAAAAGTGATTACATTGTTTTGTTGAAATCATATTGAGTATTTTCTGTATTGCATTTTCATTCAACATTACATCCATCTGAACTTATATAAAGCATTCTCTACCACCTTATTCTTCTGTTCCTATTCACAAGTGTGCTAGTGCCAGACTATCCATTATTGATAACTGATCAGATTAAGTGTGATATTCAATTATTAAATTATTATAAAGTGTGATATATATATCTATTGTTTAAATTATCAAATAAACCTTTTAACTTGCAAAACAGAACTACTTCTTGGCTCAGCGGGGTCAGGAGGATTCCAAGAGAGGGGTGTTATATAGGGGTAGTCATCCAGAACGCATGAACTGGACATAAAGACATATCAATAAGGGTTTCCATTCAGTATCCCAGACTAGGCATTGACTTAGCTGTAGTGTTGAATTGAATCCTCTTACAAATGCCAGTTTCTACCTAGTCTCTATTGAGAAGTGCCCCTGATGTGAAACAAGACTATCCCTTGCCAGGGGTGTTGCTAGGTCTGGAAAAGATCCGGGGCTACGCTAATGTCGGAACTGTCAAGACTCGGGGCGAGCTAGCATTTTGATTGTAGCCCCTGAGCTTCTATCCGGGGCTGCAACCAAAAGACCTGGGGCTATAGCCCCCTCAGACCCCCTCACCCCCCACGCCCACCCTCAACAACGCCTCTGATCCCTTGATCTCTCCAACTAGAGCACATAAGACCCGTACCTAACCAGCACTTTCCAATGGTAGCTCAGGGGAAATCGGCCATATAAGCATTTGAAAGACTGGACTTTGAAGCTGTTTCTTAGACATTTGTTATTGCAAACGTTTCATGGAGTGGCACATACGTGGGGATGAAGTTCTTTCAAGTGTAGATGATTCATGTACATTTTATGTACACATTTAGTATCTAAGGCTTCTTGTATGTCCATACCATGCTTACAGTTGTTTGCAGTGTCTGCAAAGGGGAACCAGATTCATAAGCTTGCTGTCTTAACTCCCCTATCTCCCAGCTGAGCTACTTTGAAGAGCATTGTTGGACAGTGTGCAAAGGCAGAGGTTTTCATTTACTTTGTTTTCACTGCATTTCTTGCTGCGACCTCTAAACAACAAGCAATTCTGTTTGTCCAGAGCAGAGTCAGGAATTTCAGTCCTAAGAAGTGGAGATCTGTATTTGGAAGACTAAACTTTGAGGCTGTTTCTGGACATTTACTAGTGCAAACGTTTCATGGTTGTTTGCACTTAAGTGCAGCATTTGTACCTAGCGGGAATCCTGATGAAGATGAAGTTCCTTCGAGTGTAAATTATTCATGTACAGTCCTGGAAAAACGGAGAAACGGGATGCCCAGCCAATATGCCGTCTTCAAGGAGCATTTATTTACTGATCACTAAACCTGCTTCTCATTGTCTGAGAAAATGCAGACCAGCAGCTTGTGGAGACATGTCTCATGTTGACATGAGTTCTTTTCCACACTGTTTGGGGAAGATTCTTTTGTGTGCATTTTTCCAAATTTTCTGCTAGTCTTTTCCCTTTTGAGTCCTAATTTGGAGCCCCTTTCAGGATAAAAAGGCTCTTGGTGTGTGCCTTAGAGGTCCTTTGTCGCATGGTCACGGTACACCATGTACCCTGTTTTTCCCTTTGTGAGTACTCTCATACACTGGCTGCGAGTGTCCCACTGAGCGCTGGCAGATTACATAATTGCAGTTTGGGTACAGGCTTTCTGCCATGGGTGGTGCTACAGACAGTGTTCAATTCCAGTATGGTGTATTGCAGCTAGATCTGCTTGTGAGGGCGATAGTGAAACAAATGGCGATCTGCTCGAGACTTTCCTCACCTGATCTGGTTGTCCCTGCAAGGACTTTAATAGATTAAGCAGATGTGAGACAAGAAAGCAATGGTAACCCAACCGAGTCGTAGACAAAGCTACTAAAGAACTTGAGGAGAACCATCTCCAGTTCCAGAAGCACCTCAAAACATTTCTCTTTGCTTCTGCTTTTTCTCCTCCTCTCCCCTGCTGAACCCCTGGCTGAAACTTCACTGGTTACTTGGCCCCCCGCTGATCTCGGGCCTAGGTCCCCTCCACCGCCAGTCGCTCTCCTGCACTGCCTTCCTGGCAACTCCTGCACTCTGGACTCCCGCTGTATCCCTTCAGTCCCTCTACCAGCACTTGACACCGGATGTCTGCACTTACCTTTGCACTTGCCACCAGCTGGCCATACTTACTATGTTATTAGTCTATTATCCCGTGTACTGCACTCGCCACTCCCCCTCTCCCTTGCACTTTCCCCCTTCCCCTTCCCATGCACTGGCGCGATCTGAATGACACCTTGCCTAGAAGGATCGCTGTTTGTCTTCCCTCTGTTCCCTCTCCCTTGCATCGTTGCGCCTTGAAACACTTGTGTATAGGCGCGTTATAAATGCCATATCATATCTAAAGGAGGAAAATTCACTAGGGAGTGGAGGGTTGACAGTGGAAGAGAAAGCCAAGTGGAGTGGAGGAGAACCCGTGAGAGAGCAGAAGAGTGACAAAGAAAATGAATGCCAGAGAAAGTGGAGAGGAGAGGCACTCGCTACAGAGCAGATGGCTGACCGAGGAAGAGAACACCAGAGAGAGTGAAGAAAAGTATTTGAAGGAGACTTGAAGAGTAACAGAGAAAGAGAAATCCAGAAGTAGCAGAGGCCAAATGGAGGGGAGAGGAGGAGAATCTGGGGGAAAAAAGACCAGGATACTTCACAAAAAAAAGCGAGGAAGAAAAGGTGGAGATAGAAGTGGAGAGAAAAGGATGTAAGAGAATGGTAGGGGAGAGGAGAGATGGAGGTGCATTGCAAGACGCCAAGGAGGCAGAGAATGACCTGCGAGAGTGAGAGCAAAAAGAGGATCGGGAAAGAAGAGAAGGGCAGATAGACCAGGAAATGGAGAGGAAGTTGCTAACAAAGAAGAGAAATGGAACAAATGGAAGAGAGGTCGTTGTACAGAGATCGTAAGAGGAGGAGAATAATGGAAAGGAAATGAAGAAAGAAAGGTGGGGGAAGAGAGGAACATGCACACTGAGGGAGCTGCGCAGAAGAGCACCCGGAGAGAAAGACGGGCCTGAAGCACAAAAGGAAACCAAAACCCACACCTAGCAGGAGAAATGATTGTGTGGTTACGAGAAGAAACTGAGAACCACAGAGCAGAAGTACGCAGCATGAAAATAGCTTCAAGTCCAAAGGAGGTGGCTTTCAGATAGCTGAAAACGTGTTGGATCCAAAGGCTATTGCACGAGCTGTTGGTAAAGCCAAGGCAGGGACCAGCCAATGGAGTATTTTCCGCGGACTTCCGTATTTTTTATACGAGGCGTCAAAAACCTGTATGAACGAGTGACATCATACTGAGGGTTCGCATGTTTGGGGGTCCAGGAACAAAACCAGTCCCAAACCATTCCAATTCTACCACAGTGTTCTGCGAATCCCTAGTCCACGTGAAAGTACATAGCTCTCTTCATGGAGGTGTTCCTTACAACTTGGATGTTGCTGGCTAATTTGAAGCAGTGGAGCAGAGAGCCCACTCGGGAGGATTCGGAGGGTGAATGGTTGGAGAGTGAGGACTACGTGGCTGCTGCTCCTGGGGGCCTGTTTTGAGCTCTACCTTTGTATCCGATATTACAACATAAAGCCTCAGTTGTGACCTGTTTGCAAGTCTGACTGATATTTTCAGTACCATAACACACAGATTGTCAAGCACGTGTAGTATATGCCACAAGTTAAAAACGTTTGCTTTTCATTCCTTCACCTTTTTGAACATGCTGCCACGCCCTGGGCTGGATCAGCTGATCACTTTCATGGAAGAAAGACTCTTGTATACCCTCTGCGCATTCCCCTGCTGAGTCTGATTTATCCCATCTGCAACACTTGGTTAAGTGTATGCGGAGCAGCAACCATGGATGGACATTGCTTTATGGGACCCACTAACATGTTCAATGCTATTTTTGCTAACCAAAAAAGTGTACCTTTAGTGTTCGGCCACCGCTACCCATGGTAGGCTGCAGGAGACACTTGGTAGTTACTGTGAGCTTGCTTAGGTCAGAGTGGGGACCTTGGAGCGGGGCATTCTTCTTTGGTGGAATTACAGACCTTTCACATGTACGTCATACTACGATACGTATCTATTTACTCTGCCTAAAACTGCTTTCATACTTTGTTGCTAAGAGTTAATACTATGCTGTACTGTTCAAGTAGAGTATGGGAGCAGCTGCGCCATGGAAAAAGCTGGTTCATTTGGTCACTGACGTGTTACCACAGTATCGCCCCACCGCATAGGAGGGATTTGCCACCTTTTGTGCCTACAAAAAGAAGTACACATTTCCTGCAGTTGACTGATCTGTTGTGGTAGCTTCGTTATGGAAGGACGTGTTGCAGCACTTGTCATTCCAATTTTTATTGAACACTGCACAAAGACCATAAGCTTTATCTGCAGACAAGACGCAGCTGCTATTGCCTTCTCTGTAGACGGCAAGACACTGCATAACCTTGTGGAACACACGTCCCAGAAGCCAACAGCACCTCAAGGCAATACCAGCGGCGCTTATGCGCTATTCAAAGGAACATAGTTGCCATTATGCAACCGCCATGTTGAAATCGGGAGTTCTTCCAAAGCACAAAAACGAAAGTGTGGTGAGGCAGAGAAAACCTAGCTCCTTGTTCTCTTCCCTACCTCCCCTTTCAATATGTGAAAACAATTTGGTCATGTGGTCAGTGAGTAGTAAAGCTACAGTAAGACCTCTCTGATTCTGCCTCCAAATACTTTCTGCCCACCCTTTCAACCCCCCACCCCCTCTCACCCCATTAGTAAATTGAGAGCCTTTTCTTGACTTCAAACATGTTTGTGGTTTCATCCCAAATCACAGAAATGGAAGGAAAATATTTTCGAAAAGTAGAATCGTGTACTAGTTGTGTTACCAGCAATAATATGGGACATTTCCTGTTCTTTTGCAGTTTTTCTTTTGTTGCTGCACTGCCGGTGATTATTCTCAGAGGCCATGAGGAATGGGTTACATTATTATTTTTATGGGCCATTTTCGTTCAGTTCTGGTGCTCCATGTCATTATTGCCGCTCGTGCGATCTGTTTATAACTTTTGGCCGTATTCTGCCTCCCATCAATTTCCATTCCTGGTTGTGCCCTTGGAGTGCTGCCTTTTTACTGCTTGAGTTTCCATCCACCCCAGTTCTTGGCGGAGTTCCGCCATGGAGACACTCGGAAAGCTCTGGTCCATCCAGAACTCTCCCAGGCCTCCTGTTTTTGTGGATAACAGGAAGTTGCACACGGAAGTGAACTCCTCGTTAACATGAAGATGTTTATTAATATTTTTAGTGAGTTAAACAAATGCAATTAAAAGTGGAGTTAATGCTGGAGACAGGTGGCTAACCTCTATCCCTATATCAGATGGTTTGCATGGGGTTGACACATAACAGAAAACGTGGTTTGTCTAGAAGGCTTAATCTTATGAGTGACTAGGTCTCAAAGATGGGTAATTTGTCACCGAGGTTTTCTGGATAATGACTGATTTTAGAGAAGGCAGAGAGTCCTATAGATCCTGGAAAAGCCAGACTGGCCAAGTTAGGAATGTTCTTGGAAAAAGGTACATTGTAGGGACATGATGGTTCAGGCAAAGGCTGATTTAAACGAAGGGGAATCCTGGAGAAAACTATTTGTGGAGAAGGACATGGCTCCTGTAGAAGGCAGTTGAAATGGGCTAGTTCTGGAGTCGGACTGTCCCTGAAGGACTGATTATGGAAAAGAAGGGTCATGAAAACTCTTGATTCTGAACAAGGCAGGGCCTCTGAGTAGGACTGGTCTGGAGAAGGGGGTGGTTCTGGAAAATGCTGTTTCTAAAGAACCAGTGATCTGGGGGAAGACAGTCCTGAAGAGGTGTATGGGGAAAGTTTCTTTTGTTTGGGGAAGTGAATATTCTGGAGAAGGCTCAGTATGAAGTTGTAGAGCTGAGTTGATTCTGGAGAAAACCTAGTTCTGCAGAGGGTCTTGTTATGACGATGAGCTGCTCCGGGCAAAGGCAGATTTTGAAGTACCCAGGTCCTGAAGAAGGGGTGCTTTTTGTTACTGCTCGGTGGAATGGCTGGTTCTGGAGAAAAGGCAGCCTTTAAGAAGCTGTACTTCTGAGTAAAGGGCAGTCTATGATATGGTGGCTCTGGAAACATTTGGCTTTGTAGAAGAGGTGTTCTTGGAGATGTTCAGATGAAGATATTTTGCCACATATTTTGTATTTATTTGAAAATCAGAGATGTCACTTTCGATCAGAAATGTCTTTACAGATGATGGATGCATTCCCAGGAAGAGTGCCTGTGCAGTAGCATAAAAAGAACAACAACCGGTCAGACTGTTTGAGGGTGTAAAAACACTGTGGCATAGACCAGAGACAAAACGACAAAAACAAATATATGTAAGAAATTGATGACTTCCAAAGGGAACATTATCCTGAGGTGGCAAGTGATTAAGACTAAAGAGGAGTACTGTATACATATACAAAATTACATTAAGCATCACTGGAGAGAGAGGTGGTGTCGGGTAAGGTGGAAGTAAGAGTGTGAAAGGGGAGCTCTCTTTTTAGCACATAGGTGAAGTTTAAGATGAGCTTTGAAGAGATACACAGTTGGGCTGGTTTTGATTGTAATAGGCAGCGGTTTATAGTGGTGCAGCGCGTTTAGGGAGAAAGTGACAGTGAGAAGACACATGGGCAAGCACGGGACAGTGAGGTTGAGTACAGAGGAAGAACAGAGGGAACAAGATGGTGTGTAAACAGAGATACATTCAAACAGATACTGAGGAGCACAACCATTGTTTCTTTTTCCATTCACTTAAATATTATTATTATTATTATTATTTCTATTAGAAGTCTCATTATGAGTAAAAAGGAGAACCCCCACCAAACCAATTTGTGCGAGAGCCGAATATCGCTGGAGAAATTCAATGTTTCCACAAGATCTCATGAAGCCTGCCAGCAGCCCAAAGTCGCACCCAAACCCTGAGAGAGTCAAGTATGGATGTGTGTCCTTGCCATCTGGCAATGGTGTGGAAGCCCCGCCTTTTTTTTCTTCTTTCGTAACTGATAAAATTATACCGGTAATTCTATCAAAGAAAGGGTAGCCTGTTAACCAGCCCTCACCTTTCATAAACTCCTTCACAAATTCTAACATTCTTGACTCGGCCATATCAAAAATATGACATTGAGTGTAAGATATCACACAGTAGAGAGAAGTTTGCATCTGTTGTGGGCGGATGTTCTATTTGTAGTCTTCTTCCTGCACACGGTTTGCTTGCTTCTGTGTGTGGAAATTATAATGCCTGGAGAACAGGAAGCGGGTCGGGTACTGGAAAATGTGAGTGGTTAGTAGAAATGGACCGACTTTCCAAATGTTGAGAAGGTTAATAGGAATAGCAGATGCAGTGGTAGTGATGAATTGTTGCATTATGAGGTTGCTATCAAAGAGGCCCCAAGGTTGCAAGCCTTGGGCAAGGAAGCAATGTCAGCCAGGAAGGAGATAGCAGAGGGGAAGGAAGGGATGTAGTTGGAAGTATGTCTTGACACGAATGCTGCTTTATAGTGTGGGGTGAATATAGCCTTATAGGGCGTAAGTGGCCAGGAGAGGGTACCTGATTGGCATGGGAGGCAGGGGCGGGGGTAGTGGCTGGGGCTGGGGTTGGTTCTTCACAGGAGGCAAAGATCAGGGCTGGAGGTCCATAGAATTCAAGGGTAAGGGTTAGAACTCCACAGAGGCAGGTATGGGGGTTGGTGCCCCACGGGAAGCAGGGTTGGTGACTCACGGAAGGCAGATGTCAAGGTAGGCCCTCCACATTAGGCAGGGGCCAGGCTTACAGTTGCACTGGGCAAAGGCGCCTACGTATATGGGGCTCTACATGAAGCATGGGGCAGGTCAGGGGGTGAATTGCCACATTAATCAGGGGCTAGGGAGATACCGCCATATAAGACAGAGGCAAAGGAGGTAGTTCCACAGACGGCCGGGTCCAGACTTGGATTTCCACTTTAATCAGGGTGCAGGTGTAGGGGCCAAGTGGCAGGTTATCATGTTCACAGGAGGCGTCGGCCAGGGATTTCACTCCACAGAATGTTGGGCGAAGGGATGTGCATCGCGACTGAAATAGCAAGTGTGTGTGTTTGGGTTGCAGCAGAGGAAGTGGACATGCACCGCAACATTGATAGCTTGTTTAAAGAAGAGGGCACGTGGCAGCCTGCCCTTTTGAAGGTATATCGGTGCAGGTGCCATTGGAAGATAAGTTGACTGTACAGCTCCACAGGGGACTATCAGGAATGCATCCATGAGATGTGCTCGGCTGTGTTTTTTCCTTCATGTTTTTCCGAACATGGACAAAGGAAGGAAGTCTGTGAAATCAAAATGTGTTTGCCACAGAGGAATGTCCAGGGAGAGGTGCCAGCTTTTTATCACCCCTTTAGAAAAGGCATTCTGTCAAAACAGCATAACATGCTTTATCAGTGCAATATTGAGAGCGTGTAGAAATGCACTCTGAACTTGGGCATCCTGAATCTGAGCACCGTTGCCTAGGGCATTGCACTGTGATGGGCTGAATCGTATAACCCAGTTGCCTGTCTCGAGTGCTATTACCGCATTCTTTTTGTTTCCTTCAACATTGTACTTTATTACATTTTGCAATTAAAGAAAGGTGGGTGTACAAACAAAACCATCAAGCCAAATAGGCCCGTATAATAACCAACATCCATGATATCCCCACCTTCCAACTTTAACCCGCCCCTCCCCCTCTCCAGACTTAACGAGCAATTTAAATGTGAATCCCACAATCAGCATAAAATAGTCACAAAAAGTCATTCTATTTACCCTATTTCCCAAAATAACGAATCCACCCTGCCTCGATACTTTCCTTAGACTCATCAAGCAAGTGAGTCAAATACTCCATGGAGTATAGATTGCTGACTTTCAGGAGCCACTCCAGCTTCATTGGCACCAGTGACTTCTTCCACTGCTATTGCACACAGCCTCTGGCTGCCACCAACAGATCATGGGACATGTGGGTTACCCCCTGACTTTCCCAGCTTGCCTCTTCAACTCCCAAAAGTGCCAACAATGGGGACTGACCCCCGACCACTTCATAAGTTCCCTTATCCACAACAAGACATCCTGCTAATATTTTTGCATTTTCTCACATCAGACTTGGCAAAGCCACATTTCCAACTTATTAACCCTGTGTACATTTTAGCCAATTTGACCGGCTAATGCCACCTGTGGAGCAGTTTAACGGCCAGCCCTGTATATTGGAGGGATACTGTAGAGTGGGACACTTTTTACAACAGATGGTGGACCAAAGCCGGTTTGATATGTCCCTACCGAGATCCACCTCCCAATTTGTCTGTGCTGTAATTATATCGGGCGGTTCTGCCAAAAGCAATTCCTTATACAGTCTGGCTATAAATCCCCTAGAGCCCGTCCTCCAGATCAGAATGCTTTCGCAGGGAGTCGATTCCCTCCATAGATGATCCCCTCACCACAAATCATTAAGTGCAACCTTCAGCTGTTCATATCGAAAAACAATGAGATACTACCAATGTTAAGGCCCTCCTGCAGCCACCCTAAGGGTAGAAAATGTCCCCTTTCACCACATCTGTCCTGGTTTATCCAGGCCTGCCTCGAACCACCCTTGGAATCAGAGAGGCTCATTGAAGATGTATGTCCCTTATTGGGGGGGCTCAGATGCAGCTTATTGGGGAAGGCCACGTTGTGCGCCTTATATTACTCCCCTCTTTCTACACCATCCACAACACCGCTAAAACCAGATGTTCCACAACCCGCTTCAGTATTTTCGACCTGGGGGCCCACAACCACTCACCGAGAGAGAGTCACTCAATAGTCATCCATTGTTTGGGCATTAGGGGGTCGATATGATCCACTACTATCCGAATTGGACTGCCTTGTAATACCTACCTGGCCCCGGGAAGCCGACCATCCCTTCCTCTCTGGGCAATATAAGAGTATTATTCTCAGTCCTCGACCTCGCTCCCTTCCAAAGAAACCTTAAGAAAGCCTGGTGTACCCGTAGTAGGAAGTCTGGGGGCGCCACCATCGGGAGCATCTGAAATAAAAATGTCAGTAGTAACATCTTAATACAATTCAATATGGCCATCCATGAGAGCGTTATTCAGGTCTCCGTGGACCTTGTCCTATAAGGGCAAATAGTTGGCTTCAAATATATTGTACCGCCTCTGCAGGATATACACCTGTAGAGACCGAAACTTTTCCTCGTTAACAACAAAAAGTAGATTTCGCACATAGTTTAGATCTGCACTACCGGGAAGACCAGATTTATTTTGAACCCAGAAAGTCTACCTTACGTTTCCAGCCCCCGCAGGAGAGAAGGCAGTGAGTTCTGCAGTTGCTTCACATATAGTAATGCGTCGTCTACGAACAGGCTCAATTTATAGGCTCAGCCTTGAATCTCCACCCACCTAATGTACGTTCCCGCTGACACTGTCCACCTGTGGCTCCATCACCAATGCATACAATATTGACAATGGACACCCTTGTCTGGTGCCTCTTTGCAGGGCAAAAGAGGACTCCTCCCCATTCACCTCGCCTCTTGCAGAGGGGCTCGAGGACAGCGTTGCCAACCATCCCATCCATTTCCTTCCCATACCAGCTTTACGCAGCACTGCCCTGAGAAACACCCAATCCACCTGGTCCAGAGCCACCTCACGTGACACCAACAGGCCCAACGTTTTCTGCAGTTTATCCGACCCCGGTCTGTTTCTCGCGAAGCCCGCTTGATCCGGCTGGGCCACTTTAGGAAGTGCAGTGTCCAATCTAGACGCAAGGATCCTAGTACAAATATTTGCATCAACATTCAATAACTGGATGGGCCTATACGCTGAGAATTGGGTTTGATCCTGCCCCCTCCTTTGGGATTACTGTAATGGGGGCCCCCATAAAAAAGGGGGTTTTCACCCCCAACATCTAAAGGGGGACTTAGCAGCCTCCCACACATGCTCAAGATGAACTTTCCCTGTATCATTCATTGCAAAAAACCTTCAATCTTCCATTAGATGAAGCCCCTAAACACCCTATCACTAAACAGGGAGTCATTAAACCGCCACCGAGAATGGGTCTTCCCTCGTCCTTCCTTTTTCCCTAGCTAGTGTCATAAGCACCATACGATCCGACCAAGCTAGCGGTTCCACCTGAACAGCCTGTACCAATCGAGAGCACACGCTAGAGCAGTGGTCTTCAAACTTTTTTGGCTCGGGCCCCCCCTGAGCCAGGTTTGGGCAGGCCGGGCCCCCCTAAAAGTCCCGGATGGACAGTATGTAGAAATCGCTATGAACTTTTGCGTGTCGTCACCGCACCCTACTCCCAATACAGACCCTGGGCTCTCCCCCACCATACTCCCACCACTTTCCCAGTGCTGCCGCCCATCCTGCTCCAACCAGAGTCCCATAACACAAGCATACACACATCCATACACATTTAAATAAAAAATAAATCGCCATGAACTTACCTTCTGCAGGGGCCTGCGCATGGTTGCTAAAATGCCCCGCTCCAGGTTGCTCTGCCTGTATGTGCGAGGAGGCGCAGGAGCACCCCCTCGCACATACATACATGCATTGCCCCAGCCAGCATTTCCAATGAGCTATGCAAGGCTGGCGAAGCAAAACACCCCCAACGTTGCATGGCTCAGTGATCATGTGCGGCTGGGGAAATGAACTGCCAAAGGCAAACAGTGTTTCCCTTTGACAGTTCAGCCAGCCAGGGAGCACTCCCTCAGCTGGAAAAAACAGCTGAGGGAGTGCTCAGTGTTTCACTGGGCTGGCTCCTCGGCTCCTCCATAATGGGTGAGGTGGCCAGTGGGTGGACGCCCCCTCACCCATTATGGATGAGTCGGCAGGCTTGGGCTGGCCCATAGGGCAATAGGGCGATGACTGTACCAAAAATGCAAAATGCTAGTGTAGGCCAATCAAAATGGGCCACTTTTTTGGCCAGTTTGAGGAGTTGCTTCACTATGCAGCTAGTAGTTTTGACCATTGTTGTTGAATAAATATTCTTTAAATATCACAATTTGTTTACATTTGAATAAAAAACAACCCCTTGGGTACTATTCAAACAGTCTGTGACTAAAGGACTGAATATCCATTTGCAACTGCTGCCCATGTTTTCATTGGTGCCTAAGACCGTTTTATGGTCCAGTCTGACCATGTGAGCTGCCCCCTCCCATTTCCTCCAATCTAAAAAAAAAAAATTTTTTTTTTTTTTTCTTTTTTTTTTACATTTCATGCTGGGCTCTGGCGCCCCCCCTAGGAGGCGGCCACGCCCCCCTGGGGGGGCGCGCCCCACTGTTTGAAGACCTCTGCGCTAGAGTGTAAGAGCAAGCCGATTCTGATATAAGTCATGTAGGGCTGAGTAGAAACAAATTGTTCTATGTCGTTTTTTTACAAAATAATTGTAATTTCTGATGTTTGTTAATCTGCTTAGAATCACATGCTGTGCATAGGTCCGACATCCAGTGGTCACTGCGGAGTATTGCATTTTGTTTTTCGTAGTCGAAAAGGGGACGTCGACAAGGCGTGTCTGTAACACTATCCCTATAGTGACGTGCGTTGTACCCACAATCCCTCACGCGTCGAGGTCCCTCAGATTGTTTTTTTCCGCCCAGTTAAGGTCGCCTTACGCGGAGCTCCTAGAGAGACATTGCTAAACAATTACTACGGACCTCGGTCCTTAATATATACTTATTGTTAAAAGATCCCTCCCCTCGACGTTGGCTGTGAAGCTGTTTCTCCGCCGAGCAAGTTTTCGACGGAGGAGAAGAGACGGAGGAGATCCTTCGGCGCTGCCGAACACGTGGCCAGGCCTCGCCGGCCAACATACAGTAGGGAGAGTGGGGGTTTCGAACTTTTACCTTCTCGTCGAGAATGTCTTTCTTTCTCCCCTCTTTCCCTTGGGGTTGTTATCACCAGTTTTTATTGCCTCAGCTATGGAGAGGACACCTTTTAAGTTTTGCCCACGCTGTAGGGGCAAATACACTTGGAAGGACAAACACAAGCTCTGTAATCGTTGCTTGCCCCTCGATCATAAAGAGGACAGCTGCGCGGCCTGTAAGCTCTTGAAACCAAGAACTCTTAAAGAACGGAAAGTTAAGAGGTGGGCGGACTACGCTATGTCGAAGTCAGTTTCCTCACCCGCCGCCGCTGTTACAGAAAGTGACGAGGAGGGTGATAACTCGACGTCCGTTACGGAAGTCATTAACCCCCAGAAGGAGCGCTCGCGCTCCTCGACGTCCGTCCCCGGCCCCGACGGGCTCGGCTCACGCCCTGCTTATGGGGATGAACACCCCGGCGACAAGGACGCACACAGACCCCATAGGCCTAAGCACACAACACACGGCTCTTCTTCGTCCAGGACGAAGGATCCACCAGCGCCGAAGGGGACGCAGGGCACTCTGGCGTCGACCTCAGACCGCAAGGGTCTCAAGCCCCACCCGCAAACGCAGCCGCGACCAGCGATTGGGCTTTCATCTAATACGGGCGCTACCTCAAAAACATCCGACGTAACGCTCCATAGAGCGGCCGTCGAAAAACAACGCGCAACGCAGGCAACGCCGACTCCAGAACCCTCGACTGACGAACTCGTCGTCGAGAGTCTGGCGAGAATTGTTTCCGAGGACAAACGTAAACGGACGGCGAAACAGACGTCGAATACCGCACCCAAGGAAATAGAAACGCCGAAAAAGCACAAGAGTAGCCAGGAACTGCCCCATCCATCTAAAGGCACTTCTGAACTACCGGAGGGCTTTTCTGAGGGCGACGGAAACCTTTCGTCGACGTTGTGGGAGCGTTCGAAGCGTTTTGAAGGTGAAAACACTGATTTCCCCCCTCTAGACTATTCAGGGGTTCCCCATGAGACCCTGGAAAGACTCCATTCTTGTATGGAAAAGATGGAGAGGTTTTTGGGTAGCCAAAACCCACCCACACCCAAAAGACCAAGAGAATGGACCCAGGGTGACCCTAGTGTCAAGATTCCTAGGCTGTTTCCCCCTTCTACAGATGCATATGACCTCACTGAAGAGGAGCAATACCTCCAGGAAGATGAGGAGTGTTTAGGTGGAGAGGAAGAACTTGAGGAGGAGAGGTTTGAGGAAGACCCTTACACTAGCACAGGAGCTTTTGAAGAAGATACAGCTACTTCACAGCCCTGGCACTCCCCATCAGTGCAGCCTTGGCAATCCCCATCAGTGCACTCAGACCCTGATGTCTTTCATCCTTCTCCTCCCAAGGACTCACCTATTGGGAACACCTCCCCCATAGATGACCAGCCTTCACTTAATGCACTATTGCGCAAGGCAGCAGCGCATTTTGAAATGGACACAGGGGAGACTCTTCCGGACATAGACTTTGTAGAAAAAGTTATTAAAGAAAAAGCCCCGGTCAGCCAGTCCATTCCGCTCCTGGCTTCTATAAAGAGAAGAATAACTCCTTCCCTTTCCAATCCGGCCTTAGTCAGAGGGGTCAACCCTCGGATAGAAAAGCTCTTCAGCCCTTCGTCTTCTGACCCTTTGTACATCAGGGGACATTCTATTCCGGACTCTCTGGTAGTGACTAACACAAGAAAGAGAGCGGGGGTACCACTATCTACTAGTGAGGCACCACCTGACAAAGAGGGCAAGAAGCTCTATGCACTTGGGAAGAGAATCACGACCTCCGCCGCCTTCACAACCAGGATCGCGAATAACAATTCCCTACTAGCTAGCTACGCAGATGCACAGTGGAGCAAGCTGCGCAGCGAAGCAGAGGACGCACCAGAACCCCTGCGTTCACGCCTGTTGGCTACTATATCAGAGGGAACTCTTGTAAACCAGGGCATCGTAAAGAACTCCTTAGATGCCGCAGAGACAGCTGGCCGCTCCCTGGTTCAGGGAATACTTCTCAAACGCCATGTCTGGCTGCGCAATTCGGGATTTAAGCCAGAAACTCAGGCTTCCCTAATAAATAAGCCCATAGAGCAAACACATCTGTTTGGGAAAGCAGTTGATGAGGCCCTAGAACATGCGAAGAAGGAGTTTGATACCATCAAGACTCTTGACCAAATTTCTAGGCCACCTAACAGACGCAGCTATGGCAATAGACGCTCCTTTCGTGGCCAACGCCAGCAGCAAAGCCAACAACAATTTTACTCTGCTACCAACTGGCCCTCTAACCAAAGCACCCAGTTCAGTCAAAGAGGCCAACGTCGTGGCAAAGGAAGAGGGCGCGGCTCCAGTCCAAAAGGCCCCACGCCCAATACCAACAAATGACCCAAAGATTCGGGTCCCCTCCCATGCATCACCGGTCGGGGGCCGGCTAACATCGTTCCTTTCAGCATGGGAGGGAATAACGTCAGACCGCTGGGTATTATCCACCATAGCCCACGGATACTGCATCGAATTCAACGGTTCCCCGAAATACAGACCCCCACGGAACCGACGCATGACACCGGAACACCTCACTATTCTTCTTCAAGAAGTAGAAGAACTACCGAAAAAAGAAGCTATAGAGGCTGTCCCCCTATCTCAGGTAACAGAAGGTATTTATTCAGTGTACTTCCTTGTACCCAAAAAGGACTTAACCATGCGCCCTTTATTAGATCTGCGCCCAGCGAACAACTTTGTCAAACCCCAAAAGTTTCGTATGGTGACATTGCAGGAAGTAATCCCACTGTTATCACAGGGGGATTACATGACAACACTAGACATGAAAGATGCATACTTTCATATTTTAATGTTGCCAGCGCACAGAAAATACCTCAGGTTCAAGATAGAGAACAAACACTATCAGTTCAGAGTACTACCCTTCGGGATAGCATCTGCACCAAGGGTATTTACGAAAGTACTGGCAGTGGCAGCGGCCCACCTGCGCAGATTATCCATCCCGGTTTACCCGTACCTCGACGACTGGCTCATAACAGGGGATTCTTACGAAACATGCTTCTCCAATACCTAAAGGACCGTAGACCTTTTGTCCCAACTGGGCTTCTCCATCAACGAAAAGAAGTCCAGCTTAGACCCCAGCCAAATCAAACAATTCCTAGGGGCTCTAATTCAAACAAAGGACAGCCTCGTCTTCCCCTCCAACGAGAGGGTCCAAAACATGCTGTTTCAGATCCCCCAATATGTGGCAGGTCGAGAGGTGACGGTACGCAAAGCAATGCGTTTGCTAGGGATGATGGCGTCATGTATTTATTTGGTACCTCACGCGCGCCTGCGCATGCGCCCAATGCAAGAGTGGCTCTACAGCCAGTGGTTGTCAGGCCAGCGGACAATGGGACGATCTGGTGGTGGTCTCGCAGGCCTTGGTTCTCTCGCTACGGTGGTGGACAAAGGAAAACCTGTTATTAGGGAAAACTTTTGCCACACCCGCAGTGGAAGCCACTCTAACCACAGACGCATCCCTTACAGGATGGGGGGCTCACCTATCCCATCAGACTGCTCACGGAGTGTGGACTCCGAGCTTAGCATCCAAGCATATAAACCTGCTGGAACTATTAGCAGTGTTCAAAGCACTGAAAGCCTTTCAGGAACACTTACAAGGAAAGACAGTGATGGTCCTCACAGACAGCACCACAGCCATGCACTATCTCAACAAGCAAGGGGGCACTCACTCTCCAGGACTGTCCAAGCTGTCCCAGAATATATGGAAGTGGGCTCTCAAACACAACATGTTCCTACTATCACAACATGTACCAGGGGAACTCAATCTGCTAGCAGACAAACTCAGCAGAGACTTCCCCCTACCCAAAGAGTACGAATGGCAATTACACGAAAACATCGTCTTAGACGTCTTCACGCAATGGGGTTTCCCGGAAATAGACCTGTTCGCAACCCTGGAGAACTCACAATGCCAAAGTTACGCCTCCAGGTACCCCCAGAACCAGTCCAAGGGGAACGGTCTGTTGATTCAATGGTCAGGGAAATTTGTTTACGCCTTTCCCCCGACTCCCCTCCTCAACAAAGTGGTGCACAAGATGCACCAAGAGCAGGTTACCATGATACTAGTAGCCCCAATGTGGGCCCGGCAGCCATGGTTCGCTCACTTGATGGAGATGTCCCTATCTCCCCCAATGAAACTTCCCTGCCCGTACAACATGCTGTCACAAGACAAGGGCAGGACACTGCATCCATGCCCTCAGACCATGAACTTAGCAGCCTGGCTCCTGAGATCATAGAATTTGGACATTTACATCTCCCTCAGAGATGTATGGACATCCTCAGGGAAGCCAGAAAACCTAATACTCGCCACTGCTATTCTAGCAAGTGGAAAAGATTTGTCATCTGGTGTAGAAGTAAGAACATCAACCCGGTTGACTGCTCTGCCACTAACATTATTCTGTACTTGACCCATTTACTGGATTCAGGTCTAGTGTTTAATTCCATTAAAGTCCACCTAGCGGCACTTTCTGCATACACCACTTCCCAACTTAAAGTGTTGTGGTGGAAGATACCAGTTATAAAGGCCTTCATGGAAGGGGTAAAAAATACACCCCCCAATAGCTAGCCCAGCTCCCGGATGGGACTTAAACGTGGTACTTTCTAGACTCATGGGCACTCCTTTCGAACCCATGCACAAGGCAACTCTTAAATACCTCACTCTTAAGACTGCTTTCCTAATAGCTATCACCTCCATTAGGAGAGTAAGTGAACTACAGGCTCTTTCTG
Organism: Ambystoma mexicanum; assembly: GCF_040938575.1. Taxonomy (NCBI): domain Eukaryota; kingdom Metazoa; phylum Chordata; class Amphibia; order Caudata; family Ambystomatidae; genus Ambystoma; species Ambystoma mexicanum. The sequence goes on from NC_090932.1 coordinate 1,561,026,829, forward strand.
TATTAGACCCCTTCGTATCAGTTCACAAGGATAAGGTGCTTCTTCGCACACACCCAAGGTTTGCACCAAAATTCATCTCTAAATTTCATGTAAACCAATCTATAGAACTACCAACGTTCTTTCAAAACCCTTCCAACTTGGGAGAAAAAAGTCTGCATACACTAGATGTACGCAGAGCTGTCATGTTCTACATGGAAAGAACCAGATCACTGAGAAAGACTAATCAGTTCTTTGTCTCGGTGGCAGCAGGAAGAGAAGGAGATGCAGTCTCTAAGTCCACTATATCTAGATGGATTGTACAATGCATCACTCTCTGTTACACTCTTGCTAAGAGAGAACTACCCTTCAAGCCAAGAGCACATTCCACTCGAGGCACTGGGGCATCCATAGCATTCATTGCAAATGTTCCCCTTGAGTCCATCTGCAAAGCCGCTACCTGGAGTTCTGTGCACACCTTTACAAAACACTACTGTCTAGATGCACACAAGATCTGACTCCCAGGTGGGACAGGCAGTATTAAGACATCTTTTCTCTACTGTTCCTTCTCATAACCCACCGCCAACTCCGGGTACTGCTCGCTAGTCTATGCACAGCATGTGATTCTAAGCAGATTAACAAACATCAGAAGACAATGCATTACTTACCGTAAAAGCATTTCTGATGGTTGTATCTGCTTAGATTCACATGCGCCCACCCTTCCTCCCCGCTCGGATGGAAGGAACATAGACATCCTCTACTATATTTCTCTCTTTTCTGTACTCACTCACGTCTAGAAGGCTCCCTCAGGGCAGAAAAATACAAACAGAGGGACCTCGACGCGTGAGGGATTGTGGGTACAACGCACGTCACTATAGGGATAGTGTTACAGACACGCCTTGTTGACGTCCCCTTTTCGACTACGAAAAACAAAATGCAATACTCCGCAGTGACCACTGGATGTCGGACCTATGCACAGCATGTGAATCTAAGCAGATACAACCATCAGAAATGCTTTTACGGTAAGTAATGCATTGTCATATTTGCGGGGGGATCTCCCCTAACTCCCCTTCCCTATGTGAACCCTGCCCCAAACCCCTTTTAACCCCTTAACCTTCTGTATATTTCAATGAGTTTTTTCGATGTAATTTCTTCACTGAAAATTGCATCAAAAAAACACCTGGGGATGAACCAACGCAATACCGAAAATATAACTCGGGCTCCCCATACATATTCCTCCAGACATCCACCCCACCATAATCTTCAATAAGATCTGTGAAAGACTCATTCTCCCCACTGCGCCCCCTCTCAACACCTCTCCTCCCCCTCTTCCAGTCCAAGGCAGGATCTTGAATCCTATTGAAATCACCACCTAACAAGGTAGCACCTTCAGACCATGGCCCAATGAATTCCATCACTTATTTGTGAAAAGTCAACTGGCCACTATTAGGGGCATATAGAATAACCAGGGTAACCCAGTGTGCCCCCAGGGCGACCTTACCCATAAGCAATCTTCCCTCATCTCTTAATTAGTCTGGATCTTGCAGAGACTAAAAGTCCTGGTGAGAAGAATACCCACCCCCCTTCTCTATCTGTCCCCTCCCAGGCCCAGACTGACTGATTCACAGCCTTACCAAGCAATCTAGATCCCCCCCCCCCTTTTAAAATGCATCTCCTGTACAAACATCAAAGAGAATCTCTGCTTTTTACATTTGCAGAGGAGTAGGGAATGAGGGAATGTTGGTCCGGCAAATTCAGTACCTTTACATTTAGCATTGCTCTTATCATTACAACCATGGTCTAGAACAATCGAACACCATTGCTACATTTCGTGCAGCAGTGCTATCCCCTAACATTGTCCCGCCTCCCTTGGCCCAGACCGGGAGAGGCCCCTCCCTGCTCTTCCCCGCCCGTCAGCCACCATGTAATCCTTCCCACCTAGCCAATACAAACCCAAAATTGTATTGCAATGGGGAACAAACCAACCCTGAACTATTGAGATGCCCAGTTTAACCCAGGCCACCAGGAAATACAGGTCTTCACCTGTTGTATGCCAACACTTAGAAACACATGAAACATTTGCCGTACACCCACGTTTAATTGCAAGCATAGCTAATTCACCACACACCGGATATTCTGAAGAAAATTCCCAGTGTGACACTGTTAGGCAGAAACCTGTGCAGTTCCCTCTGGGACCACTGCAAAAGATTTAAGACTACAGGTGTTTGGCAGTAAACCCACTTGGTAGCAGTCTGTACCACACAGATTCACTTGGTAGCTGTGGCTGAGCAGTCAGACTTCCCTTAAGAAGAGTTAGGCAGTATACAGAGTATTCACAATAGGTCAAAAGAACACAGTAGAACAAGCAAACACTGACCAGAGCTTGGTGTAAAAGAGATATAATTATTTATTTTAAACCACATCTAGTAAAACACACAGGCAGTAATGTTAAGCAGTTCAAAAACATGGTCACTAAAAGATATACACTCCCTTAAAAGAATATTAGACAAGTCTTAAGTAAAGCCCCACTTATTTTCAGACAGCGGTGAGCGCTTAACGCAGATGGCACTCTAATAATTCGTTTTAAAAAGGGAGAGAAAAGCAGAGTATAATTTGAAACAGATCCCAACACTTTCTCTAGAACACAACAAGAGAGGAAGGCAAAGTAAAACCGTGAAGTTAGAGTTCAGAAGGCCGGATCCACTTTAAGAGGATCAGAACGAAATGTGTCCAAGGTCACACGGTTGAAGTGCACAAAAGTCTTGAAAAGGTTCAGAAAGAGTTGGACCAAAAGAAAGGGACCAGTTAGATGGTCAAGGCGGCCAGCCCAGTCCAGAAGGTTAAGGGATTATTATTACCTTGTAGCAATCTTTAGAAAGGGAGGCCTGGCGGACACGGTACCTTAAAGTGGTGAGAATACTCCAGCGGGGGCAGTTGTTCCTGGCAGTGGATGCAAGTCGGTGCTTCGTCCGGGGGAAGAGAGGATCTCGTCGGGGAGGAAGACAGGAGTCCGTTGCACTGCCAGGGAAGAAACCAGCCGCGGAGTTCTCAGGTAAAAGGAGCGGTCCTTTCATTCGCGGTCCAGTGGTAAGTGGCTATCCGGTTGCCGGGGTGCTTGGCACCGGCAATTCGACCACAAGATGTCTTGGGATGCGAGGAAAAGAAGGTAAACTGGTTGTGCCCACCAGTCAGGGGAAGAAGCCTCTCCAGCCGGGAGATCTTCTCTGTCGTCGGGAAGTGGTGAGTCTGTTCCGCAGGGCTACACCGGTGGTGTTGTCGTGGTAGGTCGGCTCAGCTTCTCCCTCGTCGGATTCTCAGGTCCTGTGGCGACTTCTCAAGTTCCAGTCCCCAAAGCCCTGCTTTTATGCAGCACACCCCCATTCACTCAGCCTAGCTGTCAATCAATCATGCTAAGTGGTGAGCCGGCCGAAGGTAACTCAGTCCAGGGTGCCTAAACCCCCTCCCACACCCCCTGTGGTACCCAGACAGAATGGTACCACTTTTGGAGGCTTCTGTGGAGATGCCTGCCAAAAAGTGGAACAAAGGGCTAGACTTGGGTTGGAGTCACAGAAGAGAACACAAACACCATTTCAGAATTGAGTCCTGGCAAAAAATACCAACCGGCGAATTAATATTAAATAAATAAACCAACGGTATGTTCGAGGCTATGAGAATTAAATAATTAAAGTTGGTAGCCTCGAACAATGGGAAAATCCCATAGGGATATATTCGCGGTCGAATATAAAAAGTAGTATCCACTGCCACCAGCCAAAACTCGATCAGGGGGGACAGAGACGTGCCCCCTCGACTAACAGACCCCTGGGCAATCGAATTGCCCCGACCAGTACGTCCACAATATGATGGTTTGTTCCGGTTTCTGTTAATAATTTGGGACTAGTAAAGCCAATGGTGACTTTACATGCCCTGGGAGACAGTAGTCAGTCCCAGGGTATGGAGTCTATGGTGGGGTGTCACTATGACACCCCTGTGTCACTGCACGGAGGGTGCTGTGTAACACACATAGTAAAAATACATGAGACCCTATGGAGTAAAGGACCCCATAGCCCATAAAACACATAAACAGTCAAAGGAACACCATAAATCATGTCCAAGAGTGGGAGAAAAAGAGTCTCACTCTTGGCAGGAGAAAAAAACAAACTCCAGAAATCCAGCAAAGCTGCTGGGGGACTCACTAGGTTAGGAAATTCAGCCTAAAGAGAGAATCCTCCCTAATAGACACCATCCCCTGGCCCCTTCCCCACTTAGTTGAAGGAATGTTTGTTTTTCTGAACTTCCTGGAGCCTGCCATCTTGCACCCTGAAGGTTGCCAAAAGGCCTTCCTGAAGTTCTCTCGCAGCTGTACATTTGGCCATTGGTTTCCTTCAGCTTGTGCAATAGCTGCTGCGTCAAGTCGCATTCTTATATAACAAACTGTTCCTCACGCACTTCAAAAGACAGCGCAAAGGGGATAAGCCCCATCGACCTCTGATTTATGCCTGCAGCCATGATGTCAACGGTTGACATTTACGTCTCTGCTTCAACGTATAGTTAGATAGGTCCTGATATACTCAAATCTGGGCACCTTCCCATTCGAAGGATGTCGGTTCCTTTGTCTTGCATTGGATCTCCTCTTTATCTTTAAAATAGTGGTACTTCACAACCACCGTTTTACGCCCTTCCCCAGAGCCCGCCCTTCGGTGGATCCTGTCGAACACAAAACAGGAATCATCTGCATCCACCAGCGCCCTCAACATTGCTTCTACCCGCCGCTCCAGATCTTTGGCCGTCTCTCCAGCCACTTGAGGCAGACCTCACTGTCTGTTATTGTTCCTCCTTTCACTGTTTTCAATACCATTGATTTTACTCTGAACTTCCTTCTCCCTCAGTTCCAGCTCTTTAACTTATGTGCCCAGCTGGGTTTCCAGAATTGCAGCAGTATGTTGGTTACTCTCCAGGGCTTCTACTCGATCCTCCACATTGTCCAGCTTTTCCTTCAGTGCCGCTGTGACGTTTGCACTTCAGTCTTGAGAACCCTTATCTCGGTGAGGACACCATGAACATCCAACTTTAGGGCCTCCAGATCCACCCCCCTTGCAGCTGGGCTGCCATTGTGAGGCTTATTACAATGGTAAAGCGTCTCCACCACAGTCTACACCAGTTTAGGCCCAAAGATGTAACCAGTACTTCAATGACTGGGGCTCCCTCCAGAGGATTTGTTCACAGTACTGGAGTGCGTACCGTCTCCATTCACGTCCACTTAACATCAGTCCCTTGCTGCTGCCTCCACACTGGTCACCCACTGCAGGGTTCACTGGCCTTCTAACATCCTCTCCGGGGCTCGGGGTATCTCCCAGAAGGTGAGGGGGACCCCTTGTACACACACCACTTGACGGTGTCAGCGTGCCGCTCACGGTGCTGTTCTCTCCTCACGGCTACTATCTGTCTTCACCTCGTCGCCTGCTAGTTGGTTCGGGCCTCCCTTCCATGAACACCGTGGGGCTTTGCCGCCTAATCTCCACCCGGATCTCACCATGTCTTCAGCAGGTGCCTCGCCGACCCTCTGTGGTCTTGGGTCCGCGTCCGGCGACTATCCGAGCCGCACATTCACCAGCTCGCTTTCCACTCCATCCTCCACAGCGATCGTGTCACCAGCAGGCTTGCAGCCCTCCAGTCGCTACCTTGAGTCCACAAAGAGCCTTCCTCTCCATCGGCGCCTCGTGTCTGGCAACATCCAGCTCCCCCACTGCACACAACTCCCAGCTCTGACAACAGGCCCCCCTGGATACACCATCGCATGGAGAGCCGGCCACTGGTGGTAACCCTGATCACAACGCTCTGGGGCACGACGAAACTCTTAGCAAGGCATACTTCTGCAGAGCCTAATACCTATGCGACCATCTTTCCCCTGCTGTCGTTAGTCCCCATCGCTTTCTTTTTGAATGACTTCAGGAAGAATCTTTGGGCTCGATCTATGAACCCCTTTCAAAGTGTCTCTCAATTGGCTATGCAATTTGGTTAGAACCATTTGGTCTTATATAGCTCAAATTAGTTTTTAAACTTGTTCTTTCAGATTTTAATGAGTTTTCTCACTGTTGGATCATTGAATGAGGCACAGGGTTTTGAATTTCAGTCCTGTCTCTAGGACAGTTCAGCTGTAGAGATTTCATACCTTTCATTGTGGAGTGTCTCTTTCAAGGGGATTGTGTCCTCCGACGTATTCCACATCTGTGACAGTAATCACCACAGCTGTGCTGCTTCGGAAAATATTTCTGCGTCCTGTGTCGATGACGTTGATACGCTGTCCCTCGAGGGCCTCTGTCGAGCGCCGACGTCACCGGATGTTATATGTAGGACGCACGACGCCCGTAGACTCAGTTACGTTGTTTTTGTACCTTCATCCAGGGATTTATTCCAGCCTTTGGATTACATCTCAGAGGTGGAAGAATGGTCAGATGAGGGGATTGTACCTCCTGAGGTTCCTGGTGACCTGTTGTCTGGTCATAGCCAGATGGAAGACCTGCGTCAATCCTTGCATGACGCCAGTGGTCTGGACACCTCCCCAGAGGTTGAGTTTGGCAGGCCTGTGTTTCTGGTCCTATGTTTCTGTCTTTTCATGTCTTTCTTTTCACAGGGGAGACCACTGAAGTCCCTCTTTTAAACACTGTAGTAAAGTGACCACTAAAAAAAAAGCAGCACTAAGATGACCCAGCAGCAAACAGTGTGCGTTGGCATTATTCGACAGGGCACTGTGCTGAACGTTTTATCTTTTCTAATGTTTTGAATCTGGGTACCTTTTTTTTCTAGTAGCCAATCCTCCCAAGATGCACTTGAAAGAACTGTGAGCTTGCACTTTTCAACTGCCCGGACACTGTAAAACTGGTCAGCCGGGTAACCAGAAACTACATCCCCTGAGAACACTGGACTCTGAACTATCTATGAAACATCATGTCTCCAATGTCTGCTCCTCTTGTGGATACGTTACTAAACTCCTCCACCAGATCAGGCCCTACCGTACAACTAAAGATCAATCTATCCTTACCACCGTGTTAATCAACTTGCGATTGGACTACTGCAACAGCCTACTTATAGGTACCTCTAAAGCCAATCTTAAACGCCTGCAGACCACACAGAATGAAGCTGTTGGGGCAATCTTTGGACTAGCCAAGGGTGACTATGCCTCGGACCTTAGGAAGAGACTCCACTGGCTTCCTGTTAAAGAGGGAGTCCTACACAGGATTCTTACTTTGACAAACAAATGCCAAAGTGCTGCTGCACCGCAATACCTGGAGCGAAGAATCTCCTGCTCACAGTCTACTAGAACCTTGCGCTCTAACAACTCCAACTCATTGAACCAACCTCGCTTTCGCCTAGAGAGGTTCAGAGACACAAGGTTTGAAGTCCAGGCTCCTCAAGAATGGACCCCCCTCCATCAAATCCTCCATCTCTTTGTCCATATTCTAGAAAACATCAAAACCTTCCTCTTTAGTTCAGCTGTTTGGTTATATCCCTCTCTGGACTCCCGATCCTGCTGCTTTCTTGTTGTTTTGGCCGTCTTCTTTGTGTGCTCTGATGACCACGGGCGTGCAGCGCTTTACAGAAATTAAAAATAAATAAATAAAAATAGTCTTACCTCAATTGAAAACTCCCCTAACACAGATCATGATTGGGTAAGGAAAGATGACTAATCAGCATAGGGAGAGGGATACTTGAACAGGGAGCTGGAAACAGGACGTGTGAGTTTTTCTGGTGAGGTCAGAAGTGGAGATGGAAGATGACCAAGAGAACAGCAGGAAGAAGGCGAGAACTGTAGCTTGTAGAGAAAGTTCTTGGAGAAGGTGAGGCATTGGCTTAGGAATTATAGTGGTTCTGCAGTGTTAAGTGTGCATGGTTGTGAGTCGAGTGAGTAGAGAAGGTAGCATGAGGAGTGAATGTGAAGCAGATGGAACTGGTTGAAAGAAGGGTGTTTGAGTAGTGGTCGGAGGAGGGTAGTGTAGGAGGAGGAGAGTAGTAATACTGGTGGTAGGTAAAGTAGTACTAGTAGGAGCAGGAGAGTTGTAGTTGGAGGATAGTACTGGTAGGAGAGTAGTGGTGAGTCAGAGAAGTAGTGGGAGGAGGAGTAGGATAAGTAGTGTTGGGTGAAGGAGTAGTACTGGAAGGAGGAGAGGTAATTGGGGGAGGCAAGTTACCATCAATTGGTAGAGGGAGGAGATAGGAGGAGTAAAACAACTGAGGGAAAGAAGATTGTGAGAGGAGTTGAGAGAAAAGAAAGTAGTAGGGAATAGAAAGGAGGTGAATGTGGGTGTGATTGAAATAACCTGAATCCAACAGAGTGAGTGCATAGCACTATCTCAATTCTCCGTTAGAAGACTAACCTTTGGTTCGAATATGGAAAGCTAGGAAGACCCTGAGGGAGTTAGATAGCCAGCATTCACAGAACCATCATAAATAGAAGACCAAGATTAGAGGGGGGGGGGTTGGTGGTTAACGAGAGAGAGAGAGAGAGAGAGAGAGAGAGAGAGAGAGAGAGAGAGAGAGAGAGAGAGAGATGTATCCAGGCCAACTCATTCTTCGTTTCCTAGTACCATATTGAATGTAAAATCTTCACAATTTGCTATCTCGATCCTTTGTTTTACGCCAAGAGAATTCTTCATAGTCTAGCTAAAAGTATAGAATTATGGTTCTTCCTTGACAAAACCTAATCTTTCAGAACCTGTCTAAAACTCGCTCACCATGTGTGGGACGACAAACTTCTAGGGCTTTCATTGCTAGATAAGTAGCAACATGCATGGAACCTTACAGAATGTGTACATTAAAGGTCCCACTGGGTTTGCATGCACGCATGGCACGACCAAATTAGCTTCCTTCAAGTTTCAGACAGGTGCCTTTGGGCACCAGATGCATGGTCATGACCTTAGCTACCCTTATCGCATTTGACAAAGAGTACCCGCTAGATACTAGCTCATGGACTGACTCAAAATAGGGTCAAGCTCAGGTTATCAAATCGTCCACTACCTTGGAGAAGGACAGTGGAGCAATTTAGGCATTCCACGCCAAGCATGTCAGGGGTGGAATTTCTCCTGAGCTGGACCGATTTCATAAACGGCGGGCCATTCCTTCAGCTCTTTATGGCGCCGAAATGTGGGGGTACTGTAACTTTTCGAAGTTATGTACCATCGAACAAAAATGTTGAAGATACTGTTATTGCTACCTGTTAATGCCCCGTCAGCTTTGGTCTTCTTGGAGCTGGGATGCATCTGGTCGCGTCCTTCATCTGTGCTAGGCCAGCCCTCTTTTGGGCCAGATCATGGAGTCAGCGCAGTCTCAAGAGATACCGGAATGCAGCACTCCATCTCTTAGCTATGGTGGATGGTAAATATGTACAGTGGGCCTCCCACGTTAAGTCGTCTCTTCAGGATTTTGATCGTCTGGAGGTATGGCTGAACCCTACAGATATAAGGCCCACCACGAGTGTGATTATAAAAGAAAGGATTAAACGGAGTGGTAATGAAATTCTGTTGGTGGATGCTGCTGCCTTAAAATCGGGCCCTGGTTATCTTGAATCGAGGCACACAGCGAGTCACAAATTATATATGGATTTGATTTTTCCAGCTTTCATAAAGGCTTTGTATCTGCGTTTCTGATTGGGAATTCTTCTGGTGGCCTTGGTTACGCAAAAGTGGTCACCCAGCAACACGACTGTCTGTCCACTCTGTAAGGAGGGCAATGAGACAGTCGTGCATTGTTTGCTATTCTGCAGCGGGACTGCCTTTTTGGGAAAAATGTATCTGACCCCACTATGGAGAACCGCTAAGATTCGGCAAGAAGTTAGTGCTGTGAGATGTGTGTGGGAGCGAGGGGCCAATGGGCCCCTCTCTACCATCACTTCTCAGTACTGAACTTGGACCAAGTGCCTCTAAGTGGTGGGTACACCCCTTGCCCTTATGCTATACTAACTTTTAGTTATATTCGCGTAGATGGGACCACCGAGCAGGACACAGGGCATCCATTTTCTGTACCCCCTTTCGACTCCATCTTGGTAACTAGGCCTCACTGCGACAGTACAAAACGCATCTCTCCCCTTTGCCGCCGCCGCAGCCTGGAGCACATAGCCCCCACCCTCGTCCCCACACCAATTGGAAAACTGCGCGACTCCATTCTCATGCTGAGGCCGGAGCTGCTTGCAACAAATAATGAATGTAACACATCCCTTTTCCTGTGAGATCACTGTCCTGCATGTGAACCGACATGAGCCAAGCACAGAGCTCGTCCATCTCCACAAAAGTGTCCTTGCCCTCTTGCCCTCTTACCCTCGCCGATCGAAACCTATTACCATTCTAACCCTGTGTCCTTGCAAGGCATCCCTTTCATGTGCCAGACTACCAACCTCGCTATGAAGCCCACCCAACAGACCCCCCCAACTAACATTAGACCCCGGTGCAGTATATCGTGGCTAGTACTAACAAATGCCACATACCTGAGATTCTTATGAGACTAACCCCTATAGTTCAATGACAGTATTGTAGTGGTCAAGGCTCTAAACCTGTGACCTGTGTAACCCAAATGTGTAGATGGTGCAAGCCCTTGAGTGATTTGTATAACGACATGATACACTACTAAGAGTCTTTTGATCAACTGTTATTTAGTGCCTGCATTATTCAGAATGTATTTTGTTAGCTTAGATAGTGACCACCGTGTTTCACAGCGACCTGACCTTCACCCATCCGGAGCACAATGTCTGACGTCAATCCTCCCGCCAACCCAGCAACCAACCCGGAGGAGGAGATGATGCCCACACCTAAGTCACCACCACGGCTGACCAATCCTGGTCCAAAGTAGCATCATATGTCAAAAATGTATATAAATGTGTTGTAGCTTTTATGTGGTCAGAGTGCTCTGAGATCTAGATAAACCTTCCTTGGAACTCTCGCGGCCTGCGCTTTTGTGCGTGTTAGACAGGGTGGGCACTAACAGATGTTCGGGTCAGTGTCTGGACATCCATGTTGTCAGAGCAATGCACATTATATTCACAGGGCATGGATGCTCAGAGCCAAGTCTCCAGCCTAACTGCTAGGTATTATTTGAGATTATTGTGGTCATGAAAGTGAGGCTGCGAGCTGTTGACTCTCTTCTATTTGTTTTATCTATCGTCATAATCACTGATTCAATCATATTCATGCATTTTGCTGCACATTTTTTGCTGTTTTTAGATTTATTGTACTGTATTTTATTGATGTATCAATTCTGATGGGACAGTTGCATTGAACCTAATTTATCCTTTTTTTGATTAATTGTCTCATTCCATTTTCTCATTTTATTTATATGTACTTTTATGGTTGATTAACCGAAATAAAGTTGGTGATGATGATGATGATTTAGGTAAAATAAAGTGTCAGCAACCTGACCATATGTTTGGTATCTTTCCCAAGAATATGGAAAAAATACAAGGGCGTAATATAATATCTCATTTTCGAATAGGACCTCATGCTAGATTCCTCCCACTGCTGGGGGCTGTATTAACAGGTGTTATTTTTAGCCAATTTAAAGGTACTCTGATAACTGACCTCAGATTGATGAAGGGCTGAGTCAGCCCTGCCTGGATTGGAACGTGTGTCCGGCGAGTGCTTGACTTTCTGACACATCTTGTCTAGACAGAAAGCAGAAATGTCTTATTGTAGTAACTGCTTTACAAGTCTGTATTACGGTTCTACCTTGACAGCTAAAACTCTCTTCACGCATCCCCCAGATTACCCTCCCGGCTCTATGAAATGTTACAGAGATCCTTAAGCAAGCAAAGTATTAGGGCGCTGGGAGGTATTGTATGCTGCAGGTGAGTGGACCCATGTGTAAGGTTGCTGGAGATCGCATTCCATTTATTTCTCTCTCTCTGCTCAGCAAAGTTCTCCAGTTCTCTCTGCACCCGCACCCAGAGGCCCACACCCCAAGAGGTGTGAAGGGGCATTTTTGCAGTTTTTCATACCGATTAGAGGATCAGAATAATTTCTTTATCATTCGCAGATGTGTCATATGTCAGCCTGTGGTCCTTAGAAAGGTGGCATAAATTATTCATATAGACATTAAGTAACACTGTGGCACCCCCTGAAGAACCTGACCAGGGGTGTAGCTGGCCATGTGTCTGTGTCTCTTCCGGAAATGACTGAAAGAGACCCAAAGCTAATGGAGGAGGCACTCGGCCGCAGTGCTAGGAGTTTCTAAGAGCGTATCGTCCACCATGTGCAATGCTTTTACTGAGGTCCATTAGATGGCCCTGGAAAACCAAATGCCGGAAGGCGTCCACAACTGAACGGATGAGTGACCCCAAACCATAGCTGGCCTGAAGCCCCTATTGCCTAGGGTCTAGGAGGTGATGTAGGCTGAATTGCAATTGAGTCAACCCCATATTCTCTGTGGTGGGCAGGGTCGCGGCAGTGCCGGCTGCTGCCAGGTGTAGACCATAACTGCTGAGCAGACTACCACTGCAACCTTCTTCCACTGGTGCCACACAGCGAGATTGGGAAGGACTGGAAGGGTGGCAAACGGGGCAGTTTACGCCCGGGATTTGTTTTTTCCCCCTACTTTATGCCTTGAAACCGGGATGATGTGGATGGAGAGGGGTAACTGGGTGCTGGGGGAATTCAGCAGTACTTTTAATAACACTGTTGCTAGTTGAGCGGCGTTTACATTGGCTTTGGTTCGGGGGATCACTACTTGGCAAGTGCTGCTGGCTGCCGTCTAACTCTTCCTTCGCTGTACGAGCTGCCTTTCTGTTGCTTCCTGTACATGGAGTACACACTGTCCTGCTTGGAAGGATTCCGGCTGGGAGAGGCGATCCGTTGGGGTGGAGACAAGGAAGGATGTGAATGGCGGCCTGGGGGGGAGGGGTTCTTGTAAAATGTACTTTCTTCTGAGCTGATGGACACACAGCATGACTTGTCCAGGCTGCTGCTTGCTATAGAGATGCATAGCATGCATCTGCCAGGCATTCCTAACCACTGCTCTGCAACTCATTTGTTGGAATAACTGATTTAGGGAGCAGAGCCCAAAGGCCATCCGCCCTCTTGTATGGCAGCAGGACTCGGGGCAACAGTCTTAGCAGAGCTATTCCTTCATTGCTGAATGGTGGGGAGGAGAGGGGGGAAAGTCCCCAGTTTTACTGTCGAACCATTGATTGCCCCTCCTTGGGAAATGGCTATCTGAACCTTGAAGATCCGACCTGCAAACGCTTTGCGACAACTACTGCACAGCCTCTGGCATCCATCAAATTGAGAGGTTCTCTGGAGTCATACAACCTCAAGAGCGAGCTCGCAACTGAAGAAAGTTTGGACCTTCGTCTTTTGAGCAGTGCCAAGCAGTCATAACTGATCAACACACAAGGAAGCGGAGCGTAAACCTGTTGGACAGTAGAGTACTTGCAAATAACCAGCCCTCAAGGAGCAGAGGGCATTGGCATCCTGTTGGGTAGTAGAAAGCGCCTGCTCAACCGGCAGCATAGGAATGGACTATACCCAAAGACTAGGCTAAAGCCAGACTAACCTTGAAAGGCCTGCACCATATAACCATCTTGCTCGTTGTCTGCTTTGGCGTGACCCTTGAGATCCGAGCTTGAGCTGGGAGATGAATACGTAATCATCTAGACGACTCTCCCAGCTGGCACCATTGGAGAGGCGCGACCCGATGAGCGGTGTCTGGGGTGGTAGTGTCTGTGATGTGCAATGACTGACACATTTGGTGATCTGATCATCCAATAAATGGATGCTGCTAGATAAACGCCTCTCTTGTCACCTGGTAGCATTGAACGGGGGGGGGGGGGGGGGCAGGGGTGTGCAAAGTTCATTGCATAACCTGCAAGCAATGGAAGAGAAACGGTGCCCACCGCCTGTCACTAGCTCTGGAAGAGGGCGGCAGTGCATTCCACAAATGATCGTGATTGTAAGAGGCGAGTGATGCACGCCACGACTTGCCAGCGGTGCCAGAGGAGAACAGATGCACCTGCAACCTACCAGCACTAAGAGAGGAGCCCACACTTGCCAGTACTGAAGGATGCGGACAGTGCAGTCACAAACTGTCAGCATTGGAAAGGTGCAGCAGTGAATCGCATGACCTGCCAAACCAGGGAGCAGCACATCCACAACTGCTCAGCTTGAACAGTACACCTGCAGGCTTGCAACACCAAAGAGGGGAAAGGTGTGTTCAACCAGCCAGCACTGGAACAGGGGGGCTTTGCATCTGACAAGGCTGGAAGGGACGGAACTGCAACACACCCACAACTGCTCAACACAGTAAGAGGGGTGTAGTGCATCATCAAGCGGCCACCACTGGAGAAGGATGGCACTGTGTTGCATAGCCTGCCAGCATTGAAGAATTGAAGCAGTACACCCCAGGCCCTTGCAGAACCCAGTGCTTCTGTGACATTGGATACTGTCACTCTAGTGTTCTTGCTTCACTGGTGCCATGGGAGTCTTGAAGGACCTACTGCTCCGCCATTTTCCACTCTCCCGTGCTTTCACCTCTTCCTCCGCCACTGAGGCCCATGCCTGTGCCAGCCCGACTCTGTGGGCACAGATCTGCAGCAAGATGAACAAGGACCAGGTTGGCAGAACTAAAACGCCAATTGAAAAGTGCAAACTGAGGCGGAAGGGCAGCGCTTCATGGCTGTGTCTACAGCTTCTCATAGACCACACTTGCAGCTTCTGGCAGATGGTGATTGAGAAGCTTCAAGTGTGGTCTGTGAGCTGCAAAGACAACACTTGCAGACAGACTACACTTGCAGCTTCTGGCAGATGGTGATTGAGAAGCTTCATATGTGGTCTGTGAGCTGCTAAAACAACACTTGCAGACAGACCACACTTGCAGCTTCTGGCAGATGGTGATTGAGAAGCTTAAAGTGTGGTCTGTGAGCTGCAAAGACAACACTTGCAGACAAACTACACTTGCAGCTTCTGGCAGATGGTGATTGAGAAGCTTCAAGTGTGGTCTGTGAGCTGCAAAGACAACACTTGCAGACAGACCACACTTGCAGCTTCTAGCAGTTGGCACGTAGCTTCTCACAGACAACGCCTATATCTTCTTAGACAGCTGCAGCTTCTCACAGACGCTGCAGCTACTAGCATTTGACTGTAGTTTCAAAGCCAACACCTGCAGCATTTCTTAAAACACACCTGTAGGTTCCCACCAACACTCTTGCATCTACCCACAGACACTTGTTGTGTCTTACTGTTGTCTGTAGCTCCTTACAGGCTAGACCTGCAGTTTGTTACAGATTCTCAGACTCTGTCACTTCCCACAGACAACATTTGCAGCTTCTAGCAGTTGGCTGCAGATACCTGTAGTCAACAGACGACACCTTCTCACAGACGACACCTGCACTTTCATACTTTAAACACTAGCGACTTCTCACATGGACGGCAGCTCCTCGCACAGACGAGACCCGCAGCTCCTCGCACAGACGAGACCCGCAGCTCCTCGCACAGACGAGACCCGCAGCTCCTCGCACAGACGAGACCCGCAGCTTCTCACACAGACTGCATCCAGCTTCTGGTAGATGCTTGTAGCTTCTGGTAGACCACACGCATCATTGTACTCCATATATATTTGTTTTTTTAACAGATCGGTTTGTAACTGCTTAGACACGCGTACCTTTAAGGCCCATCCCCTCTGTTGTTCTTGAATAGGGAGACTAATAGACGGGCAGCTCTGCCTATTCACCTCACTCATGGCGTGCAGCGCCCTCTATACTCTAATTCCCCATTCCAGAAAACACACAGACCCTGTCAGTTCATCTCTCATGGCCTCCGGCAGCCTCTGGGCGAGCGGTAATGAGGTACCATCTTGCTGCCCTGCACTGTTGAGACCCGTGGGGCCCGGGCACTCTGCCAACACACCACACGCACTGATGATACCCAAGTACTCTGCCCCACCCACACGTTCATGACGGCGTTCTCTGAAAACGTACCGTGATCTTCAGTACTCCTAGTTCTACTCTTCTTCATCACAGTACTGACACCCTCCTCAGTGGTAAAATCGTTGGGGTTCCTTCGTTATAGCAGGAGGATTATGGGACAGGCCCGCTGCTTCATATCCCGGGATGAGGGGTGGGGGGAGCTTGAATCCCACAGCACTCTTAAACTGCCGCTTCCACTGCGGGTTAGAGTCCCACGTACTAGGACCTTCTACTGCTCTACCAGAGCACCTCCGTCCTGAAGTGATATTTCCGCACCAGCACTTCATCCCTGACATTCACTCCTTCCTGAAACCCAGCAACTAGCGAGCCCCAACGTTGCCCGTCAGCGCTAACCTGTGTTCCTCTGCTGCGCTGCGAGCTCACAGGGGCGCCGCTTCAGTACTCTTCGCGTTACCCGAGTCTATCTTTAGGGGTACGGTGTCGGCTCTGACCCAAGCCATCTGCGCTCCCGGCCCATCGCATCACTCTAGTCTAGTCCCTATCCACAGACTCCGGATTCCGCCCTGAAGCAGGCCCAGGGTGTGCGCGGCGCTCTGCGATAATCTCATATGGGACCCCAGGCGGCTCGGCCAGTGCAGCTCACTCCCGAAGAGCAGCGCCGTTTGAGGGGGCATCCAAGCGCTGAGCTCCTTCAGTCCAGCGTGCCTGACCTTCTGCTCCCGTGCAGCATCCCGCAGCCCGTCCAGTACTGTGACCAACACGGTGCTACCTCAAAGCACCTCAGTCCTGGCCCGCTGCGCTTTCAATGCCAGGGACGACACGGGATATAGCGCCGTGCCATTATGAAGCGCCCTGAATAGCTGGTGTTACTATCGCCAATGTTTAGCGCTGCTGAGATGAGCGTGTGATCGGGAGGCGCTGGACATGATTGGGAGGGGAGGGGTGGGGCGGGGCTGGGGGGTGAATTCTAAGAAGGGCGCCTGTGTTTTGTATAACCAGAGAAGCATTGGATGCAATGAGTAATACAGGGACTTGATTCTGTTTCACAGCTCGAACCGCAAACTCTCCAGGACAAAGACTGGCAGCGAACGGTGATCTCCATGAACGGGGTGAGTATATAAAGTGGGGGCTTCTGCATCTCCGAGAGTGGTGCTGTGAGCTCTGCCCCTCCGCTGGACTGCCACCCTCCTATCGTGCGGTCTGTCTCCCCGCTGTGTGTTCCGTGTCGCCCGCCGCAGGCTGTGCGAGGGCGCCTTATTGCCACCCTGGGGCAGCCAGGGCGGTGTTCCTGCGGCTCTGGCATGGTTCCTGGTGTACCTTGAACGCCCAGATTATGGCATAGTCGGTGGCCGCACTGCCACAGTCTGTGGTGTGTCCCGGCTCTGGCACAGACTCGGGCATAATCTGTGTTTTGCTGTGCAGTTTCTGGCATAGTGTATGTACACTGAGTGTTTCCACTCTGGGACAGTTATGTGACCCAGCTCTGGGAGAGTTGCTGCTGTGTTGGTCCCACCTCTGGGGTGACCAAGGCTGTGCATGTCAGCTCTAGGATCCCTTCGTGCTGTGTGTTGCAGCTCTGTGATCATCGTTGATTTGTGACCAGTGTGACTGCTGTGTGTTTAGTCCCTGGGGTTATCCGTGCCGTGACATGTGCCCAGAATTCTGCAGCATGTGTGCTGTATGATCACACTCCGGGATCGGCCGTTCTACGTGTTCACACTCTGGTTCTGTGATGTGCTCCTGCTCTGTTCATGTCAGTGCGGTGTGTTGCAGCATGTGCGCTGTATGATCACACTGCGGGATCGGCCGTTCTACGTGTTCACACTCTGGTTCTGTGATGTGCGCATGCTCTGTTCATGTCATTGGGGGGGGGGGGAGGTTTCGCAGCATGTGTGCTGTATGATCACACTCCGGGTTCAGCCGGTCTACGTGTTCACACTCTGGTTCTGTGATGTGCTCATGCTCTGTTCATGTCGGTGTGGTGTGTTGCAGCATGTGTGCTGTATGATCACACTCCGCGTTCAGCCGTTCTACGTGTTCACACTCTGGTTCTGTGATGTGCTCATGCTCTGTTCATGTCAGTGCGGTGTGTTGCAGCATGTGCGCTGTATGATCACACTCCGGGAGCAGCCGGTCTACATGTTCACACTCTGGTTCTGTGATGTGCTCATGCTCTGTTCATGTCGCTGGGATGTTGCAGCATGTGTGCTGTATGATCACACTCCGGGAGCAGCCGTTCTACGTGTTGACACTCTGGTTCTGTGATGTGCTCATGCTCTGTTCATGTCAGTGCGGTGTGTTGCAGCATGTGGTTGTTCCTTCCTTGACTATCCTGCTTTGGTCTCAGCCTCGCCCTGGTACTAGCTTGCCTTCCCTGCTTCCAGCATGCCATGTCTGGTGATGCCCGCACCTTAGTGACCCTTTTTTCTCTCCCCTAGATCGACGTGAAGCTTTCAGTGAAGTTCTCAAGCCGAGAGTTCAGCCTGAAGAGGATGCCATCTCGGAAGCAAACCGGCGTCTTCGGTGTCAAAATCGCCATAGTGACCAAGTAAGCAAGTGTGCTGGCTATCAGAAGCGTCCACTCCCTGTCCATCTAGCGCTTTCACTGCAACCATTTCAGCCATGGCACACGCCCCAACTCACTATCTATCTGCAGTCCACTCTCTAACCATAACCCTATCGTTGGAACCATTTCAGCCATGGCACATTTGCCAGCCCTCCATCCGTAGTCCATGCGCTGAGAATCTAGCCCACCATTGCAGCCACTTCAACCATGGCACATTTGCCAGCCCTCCATCCGTAGTCCATGCGCTGAGAATCTAGCCCACCATTGCAGCCACTTCAACCATGGCACATTTGCCAGCCCTCCATCCGTAGTCCATGCGCTGAGAATCTAGCCCACCATTGCAGCCACTTCAACCATGGCACATTTGCTAGCCCTCCATCCTTAGTCCATGCACTGTGGATCTAACTTCTCATTGCAGCCCTTTTAGCCATGAAAAACATGGTTTACAGGTCTTCAAACAGACGGTGTCACATTGAGGGTAACAGCCCCTGGTATTGAAATGAAATACACGGCAGCCACTCCTAATCCTGCGTGTATGAATGGACATCCAGATTGGATTGATGCTGCTAGATGAGGCAAAAAAGAGACTTGCACTTCAACTAAACTGCTCGAGGTGTTCCTACTTGAGCAGTTTAGTTGCACTGTAATTCTGCTGGACAGACTGATGAGGGCTGTTGAAACTACACTTTACCGCTGCACTCCCAATTTTTATGATTAAACTCTGATTCACCTCATCTAGCAGCACCCAATCCAATCTGGGTGCTCCTCCATAGAAGATTTATTGGGTACAGGTGCCCTGCTGCCACCATAGTTATTCAGGAGTAAAAAAAAGGTTATGGTGGTCTGTGGTTTTGTAGTAAGCGTGTAGGAACCAGCTGATCTCATTGGGCTGCTTGAACCATGATGACACTTTTCTCTCACTTGCGGAAAATATTGGTACCCATTATCCTCCATCAGGGCCTCTTATCTCACAAGGCCTTCACTTATTAGTAGAAAACTGTTGTGATTTATTCTTACACAGAAAGACTAGTATTCCTGCTGCTCTACACTGGAAAGCCACAGTCCTAGCTGAGACCAGAAAAGGGGTCACTGAAAAATAGCTGAAGTTGGCATATTGGATATGGTTTCCATTCACTTACGTTTTAGCTTGAAACCTATTGCATGCTCCTGTTTCCGTCTCCCAAGATCAGATTGGCTCTTCAGACAGGACTTGACCCTCTGCTCCTTTAAAGAGTCCCTTGCTTTCTCAATTTGCTGATTTATTTTGGAGGAAAACCTAGGAGTTCAAGAGTGATAACAACAGTTCTGTTTGCTTCCTTGAGATTGCTGCTGATACATAGTCTTTGCCACCTCAGCCTGGCCTCTCTGGCTCGTCACCCGAGGGAAAGTCTAACATCTGTCTCTTTAAACCTTATGGATGGCTCTGCGATGCAATTACTCAGTTGCATCAATGTAGGTCTATTCAAACGCAACACTTCCACCTGAGGGCTCCCTAGTGTTTGAGGTCTGGTGCCATCACCCAGGAAGGGATGCCGGGAGACAGACCGGGGGTAGCATTCTAGACTAGTCTGTAGATACCAGAGGATCCCCATCAAAAACCTGGATCAGCAAGAACCTTGCAGCTCCTCTAAAGGCCTTACAGGTAGCACAAGGAAACTTCTTCTCTGCTCACTGGTCATTCAGCTTTTTTTCTGTGTTCTGTTCTTTCGGTCACACCCACTTGGCCCTCATCCCGGTTCATGTGATTTCCCCTTAACAGAGTTTCTTCTTTTTCATTCAGGAGAGAGCGATCCAAGGTGCCTTATATTGTCCGCCAATGCGTGGAGGAGATTGAGCGGCGGGGGATGGAGGAGGTGGGCATTTACCGTGTGTCTGGAGTGGCCACTGATATCCAGGCTCTGAAAGCTGCTTTTGATGCCAGTAAGTGCCAGCCCTTGCCACCCTGACTCCCAGGGGCTGTGACTGTAGCTCTGCAACACAACCCGTCTGTGTGCTGGTCTGAGAAGCAATAAGTCTGCGCGAAGCTTTGTGAAGGATGCAGTCTATGGGCTCTTGTGAGATGAAGTTGATCTCGTCCTTACTGCAGGGGTTGCACGTGTTGCTGTGGACTCTGAAAGGTTTGTCTGCAAGATAAGTGATCTGCGTGTAAGTTTGGGCTAGAAGGCGGCACCTGTGTGTTTGCTTCTAACCTGTATGATGGCTGGCGTGCGTGCCTTTGAAGTAGTGAACCTTTATGAGCACTCAGCTTAGACTACCAACGCTTACCTGTGCACCATCCCTGACATAGGACAGAGTTCGCTTCAATTAATGAGATCGATCGTGCTCGTTCTTTCATGTGCGAGGGTCCAACAGACTGTCCCACAGTATGGATTTGTGATCTTATGGCAATACTTGCATACTAAGATGCTCCCAATACCTTTATGAAAAGTGAGGGAACAATAAGCAATTCAACACACTGCAATTTTACTACCAATTAAGAAGGTTGGACCACTGTTTAGAGCCCCGAGGAAGAGCAAAGCTCGAAACACGTGTTGGCTTAATAGTTACTGTCTACAAATGGTGAATTGCAGTAAATATGACACATGCTTCTGGAATAATGAATTATTGAGACCTAATCATATAGTGATTCATAATTAGACGTTGGATTCCTCTGGTATTAAAGACTAAGCCCACGTCTACAATATATTTTGCGGAAGCACCGTTTGAAAGCAATGCCCGCATCTGTATTTTTTTAGACAGCAGGTACGTTTGCTTCTTAGTTACCCAGCAATGTGTATTCCTTTATTCGAGTGAAGAGCAGCTAAAATAGCTTGTTTCATGGAATGAACCCCAGAAAAGACCTCACTCATGTTTGAGCTTTCTGCCCTCCAGAGGAGACTATTCATTTGTTCGAGGACTTCTCACACCCACTCGAGCACCTAGGTCACTTGTTGTTCTTGGTGCCGTACCACAGGAGACTATTTGCAGATAGTGCGAACCCATTAGTATTTGCATCACAAGCAGTTCTCCTCGGAATTAGGGTGCCAACAGCAATCACCGATAAGTGTGTTTTCGCCTGGGGGTCACCAGTTGATGATTTTTGACATTGTTGGCTGTCTTTTGAGTCTGGCCTGCTTGTCAGTGATGGTGGGTGGTTGTGCATGTGTCTTATCTGTCAGTGCGTTCATCTGAATTTCTGAGCTGAAAGACTATGCATGTGTAGAGACAGCATGTGCATGAGTGTTTTGACAAGGAGTGAGGCAAGCTTGTTTACAGTTCTCGGGATTGATACAGTGGGTAAATGTGCATTTCAGAGCTGCGAGAGCAAGTGGAGAGGTTTGAGCTGTGTGTCCTAAATCCATGTGTAGGTCTGAGCTGCAGATCGGTGTTTACATTTTCAGTTCGGCGCTTTCACTTTGGGCGCTGCTAGTTCGTTGATCCATATGGTATTCTGAGCTGCGGGTCGGTTGCTCTGTGTACAGTTCTGCGCTTTCACTCTTGGCACTGCTGGTTAGAGGATTCATGTGCTATTCTGAGCTGTGTGTCGGTTGCTCTGTGTGCAGTTCTGCGCTTTCACTCTTGGCACTGCTGGTTAGTGTATCCATGTGCTATTCTGAGCTGTGTGTCGGTTGCTATGTGTGCAGGTTTGCGCTTGCACTCTTGGCACTGCTGGTTAGTGTATCCATGTGCTATTCTGAGCTGTGTCGTTTGCTCTGTGTGCAGTTCCGCGCTTTCACTCTTGGCACTGCTGGTTAGTGTATCCATGTGCTATTCTGAGCTGTGTCGTTTGCTCTGTGTGCAGTTCCGCGCTTTCACTCTTGGCACTGCTGGTTAGTGTATCCATGTGCTATTCTGAGCTGTGTGTCGGTTGCTCTGTGTGCAGTTCTGCGCTTTCACTTTTTGCACTGCTGGTTAGAGGATTCATGTGCTATTCTGAGCTGCGGGTCGGTTGCTCTGTGTGCAGTTCTGCACTTTCACTCTTGGCACTGCTGGTTAGTGTATCCATGTGCTATTCTGAGCTGTGTCGGTTGCTCTGTGTGCAGTTCTGTACTTGCACTCTTGGCACTGCTGGTTAGTGTATCCATGTGCTATTCTGAGCTGCGGGTCGGTTGCTCTGTGTACAGTTCTGCGCTTTCACTCTTGGCACTGCTGGTTAGAGGATTCATGTGCTATTCTGAGCTGTGTGTCGGTTGCTCTGTGTGCAGTTCTGCGCTTTCACTCTTGGCACTGCTGGTTAGTGTATCCATGTGCTATTCTGAGCTGTGTGTCGGTTGCTCTGTGTGCAGTTCTGCGCTTGCACTCTTGGCACTGCTGGTTAGTGTATCCATGTGCTATCTTGGCACTGCTGGTTAGTGTATCCATATGCTATTCTGAGCTGTGTGTCGGTTGCTCTGTGTGCAGTTCTGTACTTGCACTCTTGGCACTGCTGGTTAGTGTATCCATGTGCTATTCTGAGCTGTGTGTCGGTTGCTCTGTGTGCAGTTCTGCGCTTTCACTCTTGGCACTGCTGGTTAGTGTATCCATGTGCTATTCTGAGCTGTGTGTCGGTTGCTCTGTGTGCAGTTCTGCGCTTTCACACTTGGCACTGCTGGTTAGTGTATCCATGTGCTATTCTGAGCTGTGTGTCGGTTGCTCTGTGTGCAGTTCTGCGCTTTCACTTTTTGCACTGCTGGTTAGAGGATTCATGTGCTATTCTGAGCTGCGGGTCGGTTGCTCTGTGTGCAGTTCTGCACTTTCACTCTTGGCACTGCTGATTAGTGTATCCATGTGCTATTCTGAGCTGTGTCGGTTGCTCTGTGTGCAGTTCTGTACTTGCACTCTTGGCACTGCTGGTTAGTGTATCCATGTGCTATTCTGAGCTGCGGGTCGGTTGCTCTGTGTACAGTTCTGCGCTTTCACTCTTGGCACTGCTGGTTAGAGGATTCATGTGCTATTCTGAGCTGTGTGTCGGTTGCTCTGTGTGCAGTTCTGCGCTTTCACTCTTGGCACTGCTGGTTAGTGTATCCATGTGCTATTCTGAGCTGTGTGTCGGTTGCTCTGTGTGCAGTTCTGCGCTTTCACTTTTTGCACTGCTGGTTAGAGGATTCATGTGCTATTCTGAGCTGCGGGTCGGTTGCTCTGTACAGTTCTGCGCTTTCACTCTTGGCACTGCTGGTTAGAGGATTCATGTGCTATTCTGAGCTGTGTGTCGGTTGCTCTGTGTGCAGTTCTGCGCTTTCACTCTTGGCACTGCTGGTTAGTGTATCCATGTGCTATTCTGAGCTGTGTGTCGGTTGCTATGTGTGCAGTTCTGCGCTTGCACTCTTGGCACTGCTGGTTAGTGTATCCATGTGCTATTCTGAGCTGTGTCGTTTGCTCTGTGTGCAGTTCCGCGCTTTCACTCTTGGCACTGCTGGTTAGTGTATCCATGTGCTATTCTGAGCTGTGTGTCGGTTGCTCTGTGTGCAGTTCTGTACTTGCACTCTTGGCACTGCTGGTTAGTGTATCCATGTGCTATTCTGAGCTGTGTGTCGGTTGCTCTGTGCAGTTCTGCGCTTTCACTCTTGGCACTGCTGATTAGTGGATTCATGTGCTATTCTGAGCTGTGTGTCGGTTGCTCTGTGTGCAGTTCTGTACTTGCACTCTTGGCACTGCTGGTTAGTGTATCCATGTGCTATTCTGAGCTGTGTGTCGGTTGCTCTGTGTGCAGTTCTGTACTTGCACTCTTGGCACTGCTGGTTAGTGTATCCATGTGCTATTCTGAGCTGTGTGTCGGTTGCTCTGTGTGCAGTTCTGTACTTGCACTCTTGGCACTGCTGGTTAGTGTATCCATGTGCTATTCTGAGCTGTGTGTCGGTTGCTCTGTGTGCAGTTCTGCGCTTTCACTCTTGGCACTGCTGGTTAGTGTATCCATGTGCTATTCTGAGCTGTGTGTCGGTTGCTCTGTGTGCAGTTCTGCGCTTTCACTTTTTGCACTGCTGGTTAGAGGATTCATGTACTATTCTGACCTGTGTCGGTTGCTCTGTGTGCAGTTCTGTGCTTTCACTCTTGGCACTGCTGGTTAGCGGATTCATGTGCTATTCTGAGCTGTGTCGGTTGCTCTGTGTGCAGTTCTGCACTTTCACTCTTGGCACTGCTGGTTAGAGGATTCATGTGCTATTCTGAGCTGCGGGTCGGTTGCTCTGTGTGCAGTTCTGCGCTTTCACTCTTGGCACTGCTGGTTGGTGGATCCATGTGCTATTCTGAGCTGCGGGTCGTTTGCTCTGTGTGCAGTTCTGTGTTTTCACTCTTTACACTGCTGGTTAGTGGATCCATGTGCTATTCTGAGCTGTGTGTCGGTTGCTCTGTGTGCAGTTCTGTGTTTTGAATCCACGTGCAGTTCTGAACTTTGATTTTGAGTCCACTTGCTGTGCGAATTACTTGATCCTAGAAGGTTTAAGTGGGTTGCTAAATCGAGGGGCCAGAACGAACCACAAAGCAATATTTGTGGCCGTGTTCTAGGAGGCCTGGTGCAGTCTCAGAATCCCAAGGATATACAAGGCCAAAGTAACGAAAGGAGAGTGGCCTTTCGTACCTGGAATGATGGTGAGTAAAATTTGTTTAAAACGGTGTGTTAAAAATAATTAATGTGTAGTAAAAAGCAACTAAAATTAAAATTGAAAGAAAATCTAAATAGGTCAATGCACGTTCCAATCCCTCAGTTTTTCTTAAGGGACTCCATTCCTATGTGTTCATTTTATGAACTAATTCTAATGTTAAACAGTTGGAAAAAAGTCAATCATTCACTATATTATACCTTCCCTTCAGTGCTAGCAAACACATCATCTTATTATTATGTACATACCGGATGATGTGACTGTAAACATGGCTGATAATCACATCTGATGAGGAATAGCAGTGTTATTCTCATTACTTAACCATGCTAGGAAATCGGGGAAGACGGACCCTGGATCCCCCGCCCAAGGACACATTTTCACATCTGCCAGGGCTGAGCCCTCCCCCGCCCATTTACAGCTCTGCTTGATTGATGTGCCTTTCTGAGCTGTGTGTCAGTGGATCCCGGTGCCATTCTGAACTATGGGTCAGTAGATCCATGTGCCATTCAGATCTGTGATCCAGTGGAGCCATGTGCCATTCTGATCTCTAGGTGAGTGGCTCTATGTGCAGTTCTGGGCTGCAAGTCATTTGACCCGTGTGCTAGAGATGTTTCTAGGGGTAGGCAAAGCAGGCAGCAGCCAGGGCGCTGAATGGGAAGTTGCACTGCATAGGCAGGTGTGAATCAAACCCCATATTGATGTTTTTATCTAATTAAGATCCTAATTGTGTAGTGGTAGGGATCAGAAGCCATCTCTGCTTTGTTTCACGGTCTCACCAGCCTCCCTCCCACATGCTGGCAGCACAGCCTTTGTTCATCTACCACTCCAATCATTAGCACCTCTATGGCGGTCTAATGTGACTTAACTTGTGTGGGGCCTCTGGCATCCTTGTGCAAGGTGTGAGAATTGGACCCTGAAAGAGACTTGAGAGGGAAGGACTAAGGAGGTGCTAAAAACCCAAATGAGACAGATAACCCCCACCCTTCCCATCCAAACGAGACGAAAGAGAAAGCAAATTGAGAAGGCAACGAAACAAGTGTCCCATTGGATATAAAGCAGAAGGAGAGGGGAATAAGAGCAAAGGAAAGCAGCGGATTTAATAAAAATTAAAAGGGTGAGTGGAATAAAGAAAAGGAAGTGGAAACAAACAAGTAGAGAGTGCTACAGAATGCAAGCCAGCACAGTAGAAGGGGACCAGGAAAGAGTGCAGTAGACAGAGAAAGATGAAAGGAAGGAAATACGTACAGCTTTGAGAGCATGGTATAGTCTAAAAGAATACAAGGATGTTTGGAATGAGTGATAATTGAAAGATGAGATTGGAAAAAAAAACAGGAGAGAGATGGGGCGGGTAGTGAGATGCATACAAAGTCTGGGGATTGGTTGTGCAACGTGGCAGAGTTTGCAGCATGGAAGCAGGCTGTGCACGCATTACGGTGTAAGGGGACTTATTTTTTGTCTTTTGCATTTTACACCATATTGCCTAGAAACGCAACTGCTTGTCATTCTGAATTGTGAGTTAGTGAATCTGTGCTGGTCTGAGCTGCGGTTTGGTGGCTTTGTGTGTGGTTGTCAGTTGTCGGTAGATCTGTGTGTAGTTCATTGTTTATAATCAATATGCATTTCTAAGCTTGGATCCATGCGCTGAGCTGTGAGTGAGTTGATCCAAGTGCCATTTTGAATTCCGAGTCAGTGGATCTTTGTGCTATTTTAAACTGTGCATCGGCTGATCTGTGTGCAATTCTGAACTTTGAGTCAGTGGATCACTGACTTCTGAGCTCCAAGTCAGTAAATTTAAGATCACTTCTGAGCTGTGAAAATGTGGATCCAGGTGCCATTCGGAGCTGTCAGTGCACCCATGTGCCGCTGTGAGTCAGTGGATCCATTTGCTGTTCAGGGAATCTGTGTGCATTTCTGAGCTACAAGTCAGTGGATCTGTGTACCTTTGAGCTGTGAGCCAATAATTTAGTGCACCAGCGAGTAAGTGGATTCAATGTGCACTTCGAAGCCATGAGTCATTGGATCCATGTTCCATTCTGAACTTCGAGTCAGTGGATCTGTGTGCAATTCTGAACTTCGAGTCAGTGGATCTGTGTGCAATTCTGAACTACAAGTCCAAGAATGTGGTGGTCACTTGTGAGTTGAGTCCGTGGATCTGTGTGCCATTTGAAGCTGTGAGGCAGTGGATCACTGTGCACCTCTGTGCTGCAGTTTATAAGTAAGCACCACTTGTTCTTGTGTGCCTATAGGATAGGTTACACATGGGTAAATGTCATCCGTTCCATGCTTTTTTCTTCCAGATAACAAAGATGTGTCCGTGATGATGAGTGAGATGGATGTCAACGCCATAGCGGGTACACTGAAGCTGTATTTCCGAGAGCTCCCCGAACCTCTCTTCACTGATGAGCTGTACCCCAATTTTGCAGAGGGTATTGGTAGGTGGACCTGTTGTTTATTAGCAAGTTTTCATGCCAGTTCAGCTTTTAGTTCTTCATAATTGTCTGGTCTATGATTTGACTTTGTGACCCTATGTTCAAGGGGCATCTACGGACACCACTGCCGGACCTCACACAGGGGAGACCGCAGGTGCCGGTAGAAAGCCTTTTGCTTTATTTTTCTCAGATCCACGACAGAAGAACGAGGGTCATAATGTTAAAAATATAGGTCATTCAATGGATTGCATTCTCTCGCAGATTCCTCATCAGATGGACATCCCTTACCAGCGTCAGCCGCTCAGAAACCGTTTTGACAGGGGATCTCCGGACGTGACGTCGGCTGAATATATTTTTCTGAGGCTTGTGGATCTGCTTAGATTGCATGCTATGCATAGGCCGACATCTAGTGGTAGTCACTGAGTATTACATGATTTGTTTTTCGAAATGCAAAAAGGACGTCGACTGGGCGCGTTACTAATACTATCCCTAGTGTGCTGTCTACTGTACCCATGGTCCTACACACGTCGAGGTCCCTCAGATTCTTTTTTCCACCATCATAGTCGCACGTTGCAGAGTTCTTCTTTGCTATATGCCTTTATTACTACAAGTTTAATATCTTATTTCCATTGGCCTTCGTCTTCCACCTCCAAGAATTCTTCGACAGCGCTCGGTAGAAGAGAAGCCCTCGTTCGAGGGACATTGACTGCAGCCCACACAGGCCTCACCGGGCTTTGGCCCTTTACAGTAGGGAGAGCGGGGGAGGTCATGTACTCTTTATGTTGGAGATTTTCTATTTCCCTAACTTCCCTTCCATTGTTCTGCTGCCTTATTCTTCCACTATGGAAAATAGACCTTTTTAATTTTGCCCTTCTTGCGGTCGAAAATATCCCTGGAAAGACACGCACTGGGTGTGCAACCATTGTCTTCCACGCGATCAGGTCGAGAAGCATTGCAAGCCCTGCAGGCTTTTCAGATCCAAGACCTTAAAAGATGGACGGATGAAACATTGGGCTGCTCACGCCATGCAGGCCGAAGCCTCCATAGACGTGGCGGGTGAATCCGACAACGGCAGCAGCCGCTTCTTATTGACACCGAAGATGATCAAGGTTTGACAGAACTCCAGGTGCAAGGCCTAGACTCCAATAAGCAGGCCGATGGTCTGCCACAGAGAAGACACCCGGCGGCAAGAGCACACAATATATTGAACACACTAAAAACACAACCCCAAGCCAAACGCTGATCTCGTCGTCGGCTGTTCACGGCCACGCCGTGTCAAAGGAGAGGGATAAATCTAAAGCCTGCTGTCCTCTGGGCCCTCGCCCCAGAAAGGGCTCCAAAACAAGCATTGAGTAAGCCTGTTTCTGACACTATGCCCAAAAAGCCTGTCTTCCGCGCGTAGAGGAGCGCACAACAAAAGACAAATCTTCGACGCACCCTGCAGGCCCGTCAAAAATGCAGCAGCTCATACATAAACCCATCCTAAAGACACTGCTTAAGGTTAAAGCGTCGACATACTCTAGTTTTTCAATGGAAAAAACATACAGCCCACAAGAAACTGACTATACACCCTCTGAGGATACCCTGGGGTAATGCACAGGGTCAGTTAACCGGATTTTAAAGAGGGTATAAAAAGTCTAGCAATGACGCCCGATTTGGATTCTCTCTCGTGCAACTCCAGTTGGAGGTTGCATTTGTCAGTTCACCCACGTATGAGAGGGGGATCACATCCAACAAGTGGGTGTTGTCCACCGTGGCAGGGCGATACTGCATCAAACGTCTGGAAAGACTCCAAAATCATCCGCCAACACATTACAAGACGACACCACAAGAAAGACTAGTTATGCTACAAGAAGTACAGTCCCTACTGGAAAAAGGCGCAGTAGAAATAGTTCCAGCAAACCAGGTAAACAAGGGTATCTATTCAAGGTACGTCCTTGTGCCAAAGAAAGACTTAACTATGCGACCTGTACTAGACTTGCACCCAGCGAACACATATGTCAAACCTCAAAAGATGTGCATGACAACGCTACAGGAAGTAATCTCTCTGTTAAAACAGGGGGATTCCATGGCAACACTGGGAATGAAAGATGCATACTTTCATATTTCAATGTTCCAAGCACACAGAAAATATCTGCGCTTCAAAATAGTAGGCGAATATTTCAAATTCAAGGTATTCTCCTTCGGCATCTCACCAGCTCCAAGGGTGTTTGTAAAAGTATCAGCAGTAGTGGCAGCACACCTACGCAGAGAATCAATCCCAGTGTACTCTTAGCTGGACGATTGGCTAATAACAGGAGAGGCACCCCAAATATGAAAACTCAACACCAAAAGAACAATCAATCTGTTGTTCCAATTAGGGTTCTCCATCAACGAGAAAAATTAAAGTCCCGTCCCCAGTCAGGTAAAACAATTCCTGGGTGCAATTATAAAGGCTCAAGAGGAACTAGTCTTCTCCTCAAACGAAAGTACAGAACATGTTATTTAAGGTACCTCAATACATAGCCGGTCGCAAGATAACCACCCGCAAGTAAGTGTACCTGCTCGGGTTGATGGCTTCTTGCATTTACCTTGTTCCACACGCGCGGCTGCAAATGCGCCCAATGCAAGAGTGGATAGCGAAACAATGGGATCAGGCAAGCGGTCAGTGGGACGATCTAGTGGTTGTTTCACTAACCTTAGTACAAGCTCTATGCTGGTGGACAAAAGATAACATGTTAAAAGGAAAACCTTTTTTCCGCAAACCACCAGTACAAGCCACTCACAAAAGACGCCTCACTCTTTGGATGGGGAGCTCATTACCTTCATCATACTGCATGCGGCGTGTGGACACAGGCAACAGCCAAAAGCCACATAAACATGCTAGAATTGCTAGCAGTCCTCAAAGCACTACAAGCATTTCAACAACACCTACTCGGACAAACAGTGCAAGTCCACACAGACAGTACCACTGCCATTTTGTATCTAAGCAAACAGGGAGGAACACACTCTGTCCAAGTTGTCCCCAAAGATTTGGAAGTGGTTGCTCAAACGAAACATGTTCCTAGTCTCACATGTTCAAGGGGAACTCAGTGCTCGCAGACACACTAATCAGAGGTCTACTACTGCCCGCAGAACACAAGTGGCAAAGTCACAAAGGTATTTTAAACAAGATCTTCATCCAATGGGGGAATCCACCTCTAGACTTGTTTGCAACAAAGCAAAATGCGTGATGCGCATACTTTGCATCCAAGTTTCCCCAACCAGGGTCCAAGGGGAACGCCCTGTGGATGAGTTGGTCAGGAATGTATATTTAACTGGGACGAGTAGGAGAGAGAGGAGAGAACCTGCAGCGTAGGGGAAGCCTCCTGACATTATGCCTTGTGGAGATGGAGCCCGCAACTTTCATGGAGGCAGAGTACGCCAGTACAAGACGCTGAAGGCCTGACATGTATCCATGCGAGAAACGCATTGTGAGGAAGGATAGAGGAACGAGCTGTCTGGTGATGGTATGACCACAAGCACAGCATGGTGGCAGGACGCCAAAAGAACGATGCAGAGATTGCTGGTAAGGGAAGCGTGGAAAGCTTGCGACCTCCAGCACGATTGCAGAGCCATAACCCATCGAGGAACGAGAATCTGACGAGCGAGAGGAACGAGAAAGCACACCTGAGCGAGAGCCGAGCCCTGCCAGATACCAGGGGAACTGGGAGAAGCGGGAGGCAGCTAGGGTATAAACCAGAATAAACTCGTAACTGATAATCCAGTAAGGGAAGAGGGTTATTTTACAAGGAGAGAAAATCGTCCCAGTCATAAGGACGAGAAACTAACACTAAGACTTTGTAATTGGAATTGTAAGCCAGTATGAATAACACAAATATTATATAGATACTCTCGTCCCAGTCCTAAGGACGCGATAACATTAGAGACACCAGTTAAGAAAAGAAGTGAGAAACCTGCAACAGTGGGGTGTTAAGCAACCCAGGAGGGGAACAAGCAAAGACCTGGGAGGAAAGAAAGAAACCATATAACGAATTGAAGACTGGAGCATGTCTAACATAAGAATATTTAATGAGAAACAGGATACAACAATCTTGAATGAACAAGATAAAAGGAGAGCCATTGTAAGAGAGCGAGGTTATGATGAAGAAAGCCTAAAAAGGGGTTAAGAAAAACCCAACTCAGCAAAGCCTGATTGTAAAGAGATGAAAGGGACTACGAGTAATGACAAGTGTAAACAAGACCTGAAGGGAAGTTACTGTAAATATGGAACCACAGAAAATACAAAAGCCAAGACTATTCTTAAAGAATTACAAGAATTTATTCAGGGAGATGAGGTCGAGAAATATATCTACCATAGAGAGAGACTGTAAATTAGCCTATTGGAAAACAAAGAAAAGACCAGACGAAGATGATACATTCTCTTGGCCTATTTAAGTTGGTTAAATTTAGTGGTAGGGTCAGGTTGTTAGTTTGGACGGAGGACATTTTTACTTTGGACTTTCTAACAACTGACGGGCACCTTTAGTTTCCTTAGAAAGGTAGGGTATTCCCTTTAGTGATAGGGAAAATTAGGCCTTTAACTTAAAAGTTTAATAAAGGTATTGAAACATGGCCTCAGTGTGCAGATGGAGATGATTTGAGGCGCGGAGTATGGAATGCAGGCTAGACCCTAGCGCTTGTCCCACCGCTACAGTGATGGGAGTTCCTTCTGTCAATGGCCTCTACAGGTCTTCAGATAGGCACAGTCAAGGGCTATTTGGCAGCTTTGTCTGTTTTCAATAGGTCTCCAGATCAAGGATCCTTCTTCACGGTCCCAGTATTGACCCAGTTCCTTGTTAATAGGTTTTCCGCCTACTCCATATTTGGTTCCGGACTGGGACCTAAACTTGGTTTTGACATTCTTGATGGCTGCTCTGTTTGAGCCTATGCATACATGTCCTATCAGGCTACTTAGCCTGAAAATGGCTTACCTGGTGTCGATCACGTCAACAAGATGTGTAAGTGAGCTGCAGGCACATTTCTCGTTATTCTTCAAGGGCAAAGCTTTACTCAATGTGCGTCCTAAATTTCTGCCTAAAGTGGTTTCTGAATTTCACATGTCGCAGAGCATTTATTTGCCAGTGTTTAATCCTTCTCTGCATCCTTCTCAGGATGAGGAGAGGCTACACAGGCTGGAGAGGGCACTCAGCTTTTATGTGGATAGGACAGCGGAATTTGGGCGCAATGACTAACTCTTTTTGGCTTTCTCTCCGTCCAGCGAAGGTCTGGCTGTGTCCAAGCAGAAAATCTCTTGGTGGATAACTCGCTGAATTGCAGAGTGTTATCGGAGAGCAGGTAAATATCTGCCACCAGGCATCAGAGCACATTCCACCAGGGGTGTGCCAGCATCATCCGCATTTCAGAGGGGTGTGCCAGTGAAGAAAATATGTCGAGAAGCGATGTGGCCGTCGCTCCACACGTTCACCAAGCATTATTGCTTGGATGTGGCACGTGGCTCGGACTCTCGTTTCAGCAGAGAAGTGTTGCAGAGCTTGTTTGCTGGAAGACTTTCATCCTGCCTCTGCATTCTGTGCTGCTTTGGGAGTCTGTCTGATGAGGAATCTGCAGGAGAATGCAATCCATTGTAGGAGAAATTACTTACCAATAATATTCTTTCTATGAATTCTTCTCCCGTAGATTCCTCATCACCCTCCTGTCCGGCCCACTATGAATGTGGTCTGCTGTCTATATCTGATTGTCTTCTTCTAATGGGAAGAGGTTATGGTGATTAGGTGTTAGGCACACTTTGATGCCTTGCTGTATTTGTACGGTCTGTCTATGACATACAGTGCGTTTCAGTTCCTTAACCTAAAAAGTTTTTGGGCTCTTTTTAAGCTGAATCCTATGGATTCTTCCTCCACGGCTGCTGAGCTGAGGGGGGAAAAAGGTGGGAAATTAAGGTACGTGGGGGGCATAGTGACATAATATATGGACGGCCGATGTGGCGTACAGAGCCGTCGAGTGACACGGTCGAGTCAAGAGGAGTCGACGGTCAATATCAAGGCATACTAAACCCCCTGTCGAAAAGGTTTCCGAGCAGCTGACGCTGGAGAGGATATCTAGCTGATGAGGATTCTGCGGAAGAAAAATCTATAGAAAGAACATTACTGTTAAGTATCTTCTCATTTGCGTTAATTAAATGTCCACATTTTGTAACCGATTACACCAAACTATAAATGAAAGACGTAAATGAATTCACAATAAACAAGTAAAAGAATATTGTGAATCATTTCGGCATTCAGTCATAGAGGATAATTATATAGGATGTGTAAATTGCACATTAGGGACCGCAACTGCACCTTGGTGTCCGCCTCTGTGTGATTTTCATAATTTGCTCTATGAAGTACAAAAAATGTGTGTTCAATCTTCCAACTCTAATTTGTGCACTTCATAATTCAAAGACGTCAAGTGCCTGCGCAGTGTACGCTTGCAGGAGGCATGGCAGGTGTAAAGACAGGCAGATTGCATAAGAAACTATGCATTTATGCCAACATATATTATTATTTTTTGCCTGTGGGGTGTATGGCGCAGGGTGATTTGGTAGTTTCATTGTGTGCCCTTGATCAGCCTACCAGCAAAAAAAAACTAAAATGCCGATTTGAGTGTTCTAAGCGTTGCGAAGCCAGACGTATGCCTTTTAAACAACGTTTTTACACCTAGTTTAACACTCCTGGGACTTAGATAATGGTCTTCCATTGAATAGCTCGACGTGTAGCTCTGAATTGTCCATAAACGGCAGATAGCCGTGGTATATTCACTTGCTTGATCTATAGAATTAGAGGATTTGCGGGGGAGGGAGAATACAGTTAGCAAACCAGTGTTCCTCTTCATTGAATCAAAAGCTGTGAAACGATTTAAAGCAGTTGCTAAGTTATATTATAATGATCTGAGACAGGAAAGCCACAGAGACCTATTGCTAGGAATGGGATCAGAGTTTAGTCTACAAATGGAAAGTTACATAAACAAAGAGCCTTAAGTAAAGAACGAAAGGCCAAAAAGAGAATGTTGCATGGGTTGGCCAGAGGCAAAAGCTGCATCCTGAAATGTTCAACAGCGCGCACACACACACACACACACACCAGGGCTTCCCGCTCAATTATGGAATAATCTGGCTCACTTCAGGTCAAAGTCCTAGAAGGACAAAGCACCATTTCCACAAACCACCAATACGCTGACTCCAGGTAGTACCTAACCCATAGGCACTAGTGTCCACACTCAACATAGAAGGCCAATTTACAAGGAAGCCATGAATCTCTAACGACCTTTATCCCATTAAAACAATGTTCCATCTCATCGCTCCATTTAAACCTTACTCCCTTCTTTAAGAGGCACCTTAGTGGTTCCAGGTTATGTGCAAAAGACTTGACCTATAGCACATCAATGGGGGACTGAGTGTCTCCTCTATGGCCTTGCGTGATTTAACCTCTGGCCTAGTATCTGCTCTTGCAATAATATGCCCGAAGCAGTCCACCTTGCACTTCCCATATCTAAGCATCAATCCACTGGCAGATAATACTCTGTGTTATGCTCCAAAGCATAATCATTTTATTCGTATTCTCCCCGTACACGAGAATATCATCTTGGGACACAACAGCACCACAGAAGGTTGAACATGGCAGGTACAGTTGCTAACATCGAGATACTTGTGTTTCAACATACTCAGAATTTATATCAAAATTTCAGGTTCAAGCCTTTGTCAAATCAGGGAATTGATTAACTATCTGCAGAAGAAACGGCTACATCCATCTTCAGCCATGGATTCTGCCCCCTCATCCAATCCCTGGCTTTTGTTACTTTGCCTGGGCCATTCAGTACTTGCTGGTCTCCCCAAACTCTTTTTTTGGCCTTGAAAGCAGTGCGCCATAAAGCAGCCATGAGTGACATGTGGCTTCATTAGAGACTCCAGTCTTATAACTCCATCTTTCGAAGCCTGCACTGGCCTTCTCTTGAGGTTCCACTATAAGATAGTCCATCTTTGCCGTTAAGGTCTGCATCCTGCCGCATTTTCCCGGCCAGCGTACTGACCCCTGTCTAGGTCGACTGCTCCGGCCTATCTCGATTCCACACAACCATTGACTTGGCCCCTAAAATGCGTTGTACTCTTGGTACACACACCACTCCTCATCACTTGCAAGTACACTACAGTACGCACATCTGCCTACTATACACATCACCACATACTTACTGCTCACCCTTCAGACCCTAACTTGGGCGCCGCTCCTCCCCATTACCATCCAGGACCACGCTGCACTCTCCCCCCACATCCCGCACAACCTCACTGCATGAAGTACTGCTCACCTTCAGCATGACAGGTCACAATCCCTACCTAAATGCCCCAGCTCTATGGTTGTTACATTTCTCCTTCAAACCTACCCCTAATCAACCATGCCCTATTCTCACTAGAAACTCCAGGCTCGGCTCGCGCCTGCGTCACCAACCACCCAGCCAATCTTCAAGTTTTAGTCAACCATGTGCAACCTCAGTTAGAAACCAAAGATTAGCCTCTAGATGCCATCACTGGTCCTACCACCTAAACAACCCTGCTATTGACAAAACCTCCAACTCTAGCAATAACATAACTACTGCCTACCCCCAACCTCTAAAATTGATTCTGCATTCCTTGCACACAATACCAACACAGCCTCTAAACTTAAAGGTGCGCTCATCAACGCACGCTCCGTCCCCGCGCATGCAGTTGATATTGCAGGCTCTTCTGGCCCTGCCTTGACCTTGGCCATCCCTAACAACTATTCCATTCTCAGGTGTGACGGGGACACCAATCAAAATAGGGGGAGGATTAGCCTTCATATTTAAGAGCTCACTCAACCTCAGACTGGTCAACAACCTGCGCCTGCCATGAGCGGAACTTCTCTCTATCAAACTACCGATTTCACCTAACCACACCGCCACAGTACATCTCATCTACAGGCCCCCCGCCCCCACATCCTCATTCGTGGAGGACATTTCATCCATCCTTGCTACGAGCACCAGGCCCAACTCGCAAATCATCATCATGGGAGACCTCAACCTAGGTTACCAGGACTCTACTGACGCTAAAGCCATTGAATTAGCAAGTGTTCTAGCCGACTTTGGCCTTACACAACACATTAGCGAGCCTACTCCTATCTAGGGTCGCACTCTTGATTGGATCGCAGACATGAATTGTGCCCTTAACATAACTTCTGTGTCACCATGCGCCTGGTCTGATCATCACAAAATATTATTCTCCATTAACTCCATTCCTCCCACCGATAAACCCACCCTTGCCTCTCCTACTTACACACGTAACAAGGAGGATATCACAGCCGAGAAATTAATCCCACTTATCCTCCCTCTACTGAACGCGGCGTCCTCCACTTGCACGGACCCTACCGTTCTAATAGATACAACCGTGTTATGCTAAAAGCCCTCAACACCATTGCCCCGATCAAATTGCGCAAACAAAAACCTCGCCACCACCTTAATTCCTGGTTCACCCCTGTTTTACGTAATCTGCGGAAAGAATAAAGAAAAGCTGAAGCACTTTGGAAATGCTCACCTTCTCTAGTTAATAGAAATAACCTTACCACAGCTTCCCTGACCTACAAAGAGGCCATTGTAGCTGCTAAAAAGGAAGTGTACAACAAAAGGATTGCACAAACCCAATCAAATACTAAGGAACTCTTCAAGATCCTCAAGGAACTAGAGTCTCCAGTTGCCCCGCTTGACACGTGCACCCCCGACACTGAGTGGTGTTCTAACATTCAAAAGGCACTATTGGACAAAATTGCATTGCTCCAAGCCAAAATTAATACCAAAAAAAGCCACCTTTCTGACGCAACGGGTACTCCCCCGTCTTACAATATCCCCTCACCTAATCACTCCTTCAAACCTTTTAGCTTCACATCCCTTACCATCAAGGAAGTTGAAAATATTATCATGAAGCTTAAGCCCTCCACTGCCAAGGGGATGCCTGCCCTGCACCGGTCATAAAAGAAGCAGCACACGACCTAGCCCCATTCATTACCTCTTTCATCAATGCCTCCTTCGAATCGGGCACTGTACCTGACAACCTCAAGGATGCGTGGGTCATCCCCTTAATCAAAAAACCTAATCCCGATCCCAGCAACCCTTCCAACTACAGGCCCATCACCAAGGTGCCATACCTACTCAAAATCCTGGATCGAGCGGCTTATCTGCAAATCCAGGACTACCTCGAAACCAACAGTCTACTAGGGCTTAGACAATCCGGATTCCGTCCCAGACACGGCACAGAGACAGCCTTAATTGATCTGAAAACCCAAATCGAGGATCTGAAAGACAAGGGCAAACAGGCGCTCCTGCTCCTCCTTGATCTTTCAGCAGCCTTCGATTTGGTTGATCACCAAATCCTCTGCCATCATCTCAAGATTGCAGCTCACTTTTCAGTTGCAGCCACTTCCTGGATTAGCTCTTTCCTGGCAAACAGAACCATGAGGGTCTTCTCCTCCTTAGCCGCAGCCGACCCAGCTCACGTCCCATGTGGAGTCCCACAAGGATCTTGTGTATACCCCACTCTCTACAATGTGTTTACTAAACCGCTCTTTGATATACTTGGCTATCTGGGTGTCTCCTACACTAACTATGCGGATGACACCTAGATACTCATCCCTATCAGGGGAGACTATGTAACCGATGCTAAAGCACTCCATGCAGTCTACACTGTCATCCAGGCATGGATGGCACATCCATTACTCATCCTAGGCTCTCAACCCAAACTTACTAAACTTGACCCCAAATACAAATCGTTCTATATTGATGGGAATGATATCAAAGTCTCCAATGTCACTAAAACACTTGGAATATACTTAGACTCCACGCTGTCCCTCAATAGACAAACCAATGCAGTAGTCTCAGCGTCATTTTATACTTGCAAACTGATCACAGCATGCCGCCCCTTCCTGACCTCGGACAACTGCCTAATCCTTGCCAGGACCCTCATCCTGTCCAAAATAGACTACTGCAACCTAGGGACCAGCCAAAGTAACCTTGACAAACTCCAATTTACCCAGAACAGTGCTATAAGGGCAGCCCTCAACGTCCCCAGGCGTTCTCACATCTCCAACACTAGACGCAACATGCACTGGTTAGCCGTCACTCATTGCATATCTCTCAAAGCACTCATCCTAACCCACAAGGCTCAGAACAGCGCAGCCCCTGCATACTTATCCACACGCTCTACTCAACATACAGCAATCAGACCCTTGAGATCTGCTCAGGCTCACACACTGACTATTCCTAGCTTCAAACTGAAGACCGCCGGAGGCTCGAGCTTCTCAGTCCTTGCGGCTAAACTCTGGAACACCCTACCCAATGCTCTTCGAAATGTTCCATACACCCACTCTTTCAAATCGAAAACCAAATTGTGGCTACACGATCTGGATGCCTTGGCCACCTCATTATAAGCCTTTACAGTTCTCAATCCTGTTATCTGCGAACAGGCTATGTACTGTTCACAGTCTGTCCACTATGTATACTTTGACCGCTTGGTTTTTGTTCTCTCTATCCTATGCTCTTATTCGCTGGTTTATTTGTGCAAAATGTAAACAAAATGTAAAAAAAAGTAAAATAGATCTGTGTTGTAATCTGTAACCGCCCTGCAAAACATGCGCCCAGATGCCCTGGGGCAAGGTGCGCACTACAAATAAATAAAATACAAAATACAAATACAAGGTTGTACCCCGTGGCATTCCTGAATATCTAGCCAAAAACTTGGTCATCTTCAGGACCACGATCCATATACAATAGCACATTTCTAGGATTGTAAGCCCTTATTTTTTAAAAGGCCAAAACATTGCAGCACATTTTGTAGTGGTTTATCAAATCCCATGTGTATCTCCCTTCAAGTGGCTGTACAGTTACAACTATCCTTACTGTCTTTCTGCAAAGGTTAGAAAGCATTCTCTCTTATTTAGGTCTTATATATGAGATTCTTTGCTACAGGGTTTCCTTTTTCTTTTGGTTATTATCCATTTGTTCTTGCAGTGGCTTTGATCTTTTAAACAGCACTTGGAGGTATTTTGGCTAAGGCCATGTGTTTTATATATCTTTTAAAATAAAAATGAAATTGGTCTTACAGGGTGAGAGGGATGGCGTGTGTGCATGTCCCATGTGAGCGGCCTAATGGAAAGTGTGTGGAGGGTACGGTCTGGTGTGTGTGGTTGAGGGGTTGGATGGAGTGTGTGTTTTTTAATGCGTGGTGTTTGATGGGGTGTGAGAGATGGTAGTGGGATTGACTGGGTTTAATTTCAGGGGTAGTGGCAAGGGCAGAACCCATAACTGAAGGCTGGGCACTCTGATTAAAGCCTCTTTTTATTTTTGAGTACCCAGATTACAGTTGTTCTTGGACCCACAATAATTTAATGCACTATCCTTCTCCCTCAATAGTTCTTTCAGACCCAGTTGCAAAGGAGAGCTGCATGCTGAACCTGCTGCTATCACTTCCGGAGCCTAACCTAGTGACCTTCCTGTTTCTTCTGGACCACTTGAAGAGGTAGGGAGTGGAATCCAGGGGCATGGCCTTTTCTTTTACCAGCAGAGGGAGGGGGGCATGCACACTTTGTCATACATGTTCAACTCTGTCTCCTGCATTGACCTTCGAACAATAAACTGATGACAGCCAAGAACTCAGCTCCTTCCTCTCTCACGCACTGTCTGCTCCAACTGCTGCTCAATGGCTGTCTGTTGCCTCATGTTCAACGCAGCAAAGACAGGTACTCAAGTTCGCCTCCTGGATCCCAAGCCCTGCATTTACTCATTGTCCATAATCCCTTTCTCCCACCCACTTTGCGATTTAGGGCTGCCTTGTTCGTTGGCTACTGTTAGGACAGTTAGTGCTACCAACTTCTTCAAAACCATTCAACTGAGGCAGTATAAGACTCCACTCTTTGTATAAGGCTGTACCACCTGAGTACATGGCAGCGTAGACAGAGCATCCAGGCTTACCTATTGAGGGAGAGAGGGCTGTAGAATCAGTACTGCCCATGTGCAGTGGGGGGCCCAGTGTGCAGTTGGGTGGGAGAGGGGGACCCTCAGCAGGGCTTGCAGGGGGGGGGCCCACATTTTGTGTTACGTCACTGCAGTACAAGTGACATTGTAATACAAATGGTCCAAAGAAACACTGAAACACTTTGTAAGAATAAAGGATTTATTTAAATACAGGTAGGCCCAGATAATTCTAGGAGATAAGTAAGTACTAACACATTATATGAAATCACAATTATAAAAACACAACATTATGCTTGAAGGTGCACAGACCAAAGCATAGACCTTACTTGGAACACCTAACAGTAGTTCTACGGAAGTCAAACCTTTTCATACACATTCAGTATAGGTCACACCTATTCTTGGGGAGTAAAAACCAATGGTTACTTTCACAATTACTTTCATTAATGCAAGGGCACTAGACCCTACCAGTTGTACAATGACTCTCAGTACAAATCACATAATCAGTCACCTGGACAATATACTTTTTGGGAATAGTGGAACACTTATTCCAGGTGCAGTAAAAACCTATAACTACTTTTGTGATAACACACAATTATACTATGTGAGTAAAACCTAAGGATGTAATATTCAATTACAGGTGCTTTTGGGGTCAGCGAAACACAGATAGAGATAAGCTGTAACTCTGGTAACTTATTTTTGGATGGCACACAGCTAACTGAAGGGAAGTAAAACCCATATACTTTTTATATCTCACAAGCTGTCCAGGTTAATAGCACAGGGAAAGTAAAACCCAATGTTACACTTTACTGAATGATTCTAGGTAGGCAACAACCAAATGCAGACTTATTGTGGACAGGCTAGCAGCAAGTCAGGGGAAGCACGACCCAGTTGGTGAACACTCATACAATTATCCTGCAGGAATAATCTGGTGAAACCAACGCATTACTTTTGTAAAGAGGCACAACCTAATCACAGGAGAGTAAAATACCTTGACATCTATTTTCTATTAGAATGGCAAAACAGTTTCTAAGGAAGAAAAGATTTTAACCATACTTTTAAGAATAGCGCATCACACATTCTAGATAAGTAAGAACTTTTGTAACTGTTCACTCTTAGAGTTTCAGTTACCACCCAACATTTTACAAGTAAGTAACTTTTAAACACTTGATTTCTTTTCTAGGCAGAAGTCCCAATCCCGTCAAAAGTCTTTCCCTGGTTCTTGGAGCATGAGTGTTCTCAGTGGCAGAAGGGGGGTCACTAGGAACCAGTGACCAACCGACAGTGTCAGAATCGGTTCTTTAGTAGCAAAAGTCAGAGTTCCTTAGGAAAACTGGGAAAACAGGTGAGTACTTTACTTCAAGGGTTAGAAGAGGGTCCAGGGGCTTCGCAGAAGACACCCTAGCAGGATTCTAGCAGTGGGACTGGGTGCACTGGACAAGGGACCTCCCAATGACAGAAAACACCCCACAGCTACACATAAATCCTAAGAGGCTTCAGTTAAGTACATTCCCAAGCGAACACAGTACCTCATCATTGAAGATATTGCAGCAGGAGGCCTTCGGGATCTGCAGCCAAATACCCGGTCAGTTGATTCCTTGTTGTGGTGACTGAAAACAAGACCTGCGAAGGAACTTTGCAGCAGAGATTGATGTAGAAGGCTCTAGGCAAGGTTTCCCTCACGGCTGAATGCGGTTCTGCAGATTTGGCACCTTTTCAAGGAGCAGAGAAGAAGACAGAAAATCGTGGTTCAATGCTTGTCGTTTTAAAGGTCCAACACTCTGGTGAGGGGACTTTTTGAACTCGATTTGTGTCTCTGGAGATCCACTGGGATGCCCACGAAGTTTCAGCGAGATTTGGAATTTGGAAAACCGTGCACCGCACAGTGGCTCGAGGTACCAGGGTATTGGGGTATTGCAATGCAAGGTCGCAGCAACGCATGGGATGGCTTGAACTGCAGGTCTTCTTGAGTCTAGTGGTTGCACCAGGCTCTGGGTCAGGGTCGTTGTTTTCGGAGGCCCCAGGTAGATTGGAAGTAAGGGCTGCAGCAGGCTCGGGTTACACATCAGGTTCTCTGGTCGCTGGAATTCATTTCCGCCGCTTTTCCTTCGGCATCCTCTTCGGTTTAAGTTCCAGTGGTCGACTACTCTTCAGCTTCCAGGTTTGCAGTATTTATCAGGAATTGCAACACAAATTCTGCATTCTCTCCCTGCATTTTTCAAGGAGGGGCGGTCTGGTTGTCCAATCAGGGCAGCAAGCCTCCCACCGGGATTTGTCCCCATTCAGGAAAGATGTAAGACAAAGAGCTGTGGTGATTTGGACTCCTCCCTCGCTTCCTGCCCTCACAGACAGACTGGAGCCTGGGCAGGGAGTTTAGGGGACTCCCGCCGAAGATAAAAATAACACAAAGGAATTTCCCACCCTGGATATCAGGGGAAGGAACAAGAAACTACAACAAACACTGAAATGGCGAAAAAAGAAGAACGGGCCATTTTGGTAAAATGAGCACCCAGAGGTGCCTTTACTGCAGCTGTGATCACAGCCCGCGGTAAAGGTGCACCAAATTAATACAAG
This sequence comes from Ambystoma mexicanum, assembly GCF_040938575.1. NCBI lineage: Eukaryota > Metazoa > Chordata > Amphibia > Caudata > Ambystomatidae > Ambystoma > Ambystoma mexicanum. The sequence continues at coordinate 1,561,069,810 of NC_090932.1, forward strand.
GTATCACTGCTGCCAGCCATTGAAGGTAAGCTTGTCACTGTAACAGAATTGTTAAGGTTTTAATGGGAAAGGGGATGCATTGTATCTCCCCAGCACTCCACATAGGGTGGGGTGTGCTGGTTTCACTTAACAAAATGTAAAAGGGATCTAAAGATCCTTTCTACTCTTGGGAACTGTAGTTCTCTCAAGGTTAGAAAAAGAAAGTTAAAGGGCAGCCCCTAGGGCAACCCAGCAACAACAGGCCCTTATTGCCAATAAGTTGTTAGAGGATAACTTTAAAAAGACACTATGGAGAGTCTTAAAAATGACACCCATAAAAAGAGTTAAAGATTATGTGAGTGTGGAAAAAGGTTTCCGCTCACTGAGGTATTAAGGAAAAATATCCCACTAGTGAAGCAAAAGTTCTGGGGTTGACCGAGGTCAAGAAGATTTACCAGTTCTGTGAAAATCTTAGCTAACAGCTACCCACTTGCAAACACCAACCACTTTGAGATTGGAGCAGTGACCTCACTCCATGCCTCCAAAAGAACCTAAAGCTGCATCTTATCTGCCTCGAAAGATATTCTGCTGCCAACATGCCAAAGTGTTGGCATAATGCCAACTTCTAACTTCAAGCAGACAACAGAAAGGAGCTAAGTGTTCCCCTCCATTGTAGCTGCCAATAACTAGCGATCGATGCATTATATACAACAAATTGCTTGTTCACTCACGCTGTGTATACTTTTCTCAAAGGACACCATTTGTAGATGTTGCTGGCCTGAATATACTCATGTACCATATACTGCATCCTTTAGACTGTGTTTCGTTGCATAGCGCTTTTCATTTAAATGATTCATGAATCCAAATACATCCCGCAAGGACAGCAACCACCATACTGTGATCTCCATGCACACCAGCCCAAATTCAAGAACATCATAAAACACCCACATGTGCTTCGTAGTGTCCTTAAAGCACAACACACTTGCGGAAACTCATATAGTGTACTCCAAAGGCACCCGCCCAGTCCCACACCAGCTAGCACCCAAATACCCTAAAAATAGCAATGTGCTCACATGGCCATTCTTCACATACACACACACGTCAATCCCTCCTCTTGCTCATTCACACAGAGCACCAACACGTTTGCACAAATCAAGCATGCTTTCACACACTGATCCTTCTACACAGGCCAGCTAGAGCACATGGGCACTCGTACCCCCACATGCATAAAAAATGCTCACCAACATGCGTACACTCGCACATAGCCACCACTTAAGCATGCACATGGACTCCTTAATTTACACTGTACAAACACACACGCACCAGCACATACAAATAGAGCCTTTCCCACAGGCCAGCATGGGCAAATGCACAAACACCCACGCCTGCCAAGAACCATCTACAAATCCGAACTCTTAATTATCCAGCACATTAACACATGCAAAGAACCAGAACTCAAATCGAGTGTACACTTGCATGGACAGAGGGTGGACAATATCCGCTTTGGAAGTCACCGAGTTGAAAAAGGATAGCACGCTTCCTTTAGTTGAGGGTCGCTGCATGTTCCGCTATGGTCCGTGCTAAAGCCAGGTACACAACCAAACACTTATGTACGAGTGCGATCCCAGCAGTCGTAATTATGAGGCTAGCAACTTACCTTCTAGAGCGCATGCAAATGTGGCCAAAACAAATGTGAAACTCCTCATGTTGAGTGATTGCTATGCAGGCAATACTTCACGTGTACTGTCAGTCAGCCACATACAGTCAAAGCCCTTTAAACAAAAGTAGTATTAAAAAGTTTCCATTTTAATTCAAATCTTCACAGCTGCTCTAATAAGCCCTTGGCACGTTTTGATTTAGTTGGTCACAGTAATTGTTTTGAGAGAAAATTCTTGGTTTGCTGGTATTTCTAAATGTGGAATCGCTGTTATGCCGCTGTAACCACAGGATGCCCAATTTAACTCTGTACAGCCATCTATCCCTAGATTGTATACAAAAAAGATATTAGAGGGGATTGGGTCCTCCGACGTATTCCAGATCTATGATAGGTAATGTCCACAGCTGTGCTGCTTCGGAAAATCTTCGGCGTCTGCATCCTGCGTTGATGACATCGATGCGCCGTCCCCGAGGACCTCCTCCGACGGCCAACTTCACCCGATGTGATAAGTAGGACGCACGATGCCCATAGCCTCAGTTCCGTTTTTTCAGTGAACGTGTTTGCTTCGTGAATCTCGGTACGCCTCGACTCTTTGGAGTTTGCTGTTTTCTTTTCGGTTCGTTGAACCTGTTCGGTTTTTGTGAAGACCTGTTTGTAGCGATGTCTACTTCGTCTTCAACCCCGCGTCCGGGCTTCAAGAAATGTGGGGACTGTGGGTCCAAGATGTCGGTCACGGACTCGCACGACGCCTGCCTCTGGTGCCTCGGGGAGGCCCATGATACGGACGACTGTGTCGACTGCCAGTCGCTCACGGCCAAGGCCTTGCGGGAACGCAAGAAGAAGCTGTCGGTAGGTCGGGTGTCTAAGCCCCGGCAGTAGAGGTCTGCAGGGCTTTCGACGGATGACTCGAGAGACGACTCTCCGCGTCATCGTCGGAAGTCCAGTGGGTCTCCTTCCAGGAGTCGGTCTCGCCACTCCTCCGCCTCTTCGAGGCATACCCGGAAGCGCTGGCATCGGTCGCCTTCCCTGTCCTCTTCTGAGGACTCCGCCCGTCGGCGGGTCGCTTATCCCACCATGCAAGCAACACCGGAGGAATGGGCTTCCTTCGGGAAGCAGTTGCTAGCGATTCTTGAATCGCAGGGCACCGGTCCATCCGCGCCTCCGAGTGGGGTCGGTCGGCACCAGTCGAGAGACACCGCTCGTACGCCTTCTGGCTCGGGTGGTCGGCACGGCTCGCGGGAGAGGTCCCGCTCGGACAAGGGTAGCCGTTCTCGCCATGCCCGTTCCAGGTCCCGGTCCTCGACGTGCTCGAGACCACGTGATCCTGTGGCGTCTTCAAAGAAGACGTTGACGCCTGTGGCACCAAGGTCGTCGACGATTTCTCTCGAGGCTGTGCCTCCGAGGGGGTCGTCGACGCTGTCGGCGCCTTGGTCGTCGAGGGACACGCTCGGAGCTCCGGCTTCGAGGCCTGTGTCGACGCCGTCGATGCTGACGGCGCTGCAGCTGATGTCGACACCATTTCTGTCAACGCCGGCGCAGACTCGTTCGGCGCCCTCGACGCCTTTCGAGGCGGTGGTGTCGGAGATGCCCCGTGGGACGGGGTTAGCCCCTAGAAAGGCTCTGGCTAAGGTCAGGCACAGCTTTGGTCCCTAGATGTCTTCCTCTCACCGCCTGGAGTACATTTCAGAGGGTGATGAAGGCTCTGATGAAGGCTTAGTTCCGGTTATGGTACCAGATGAGCTTATCTCGGGCCATAGCCAGTTTGATGACCTGAGGCAGTCACTGCATGATACCAGTGGACTTGACACCTCTCCGGATGTGGAGTTTTGTAGGCCAGAGCCTGGCACTCATGCCGATTCTTCATATCGGCGCCTTATGTCTCGGGTCACCGAGTACTTGGATTGGTCGGCTCCCCCAGGGGAGTTCGTTCAGGATGATCTCACGGACATCCTTGATCTTGGACCCCCACTGACCCGGTATTGCCGTTTCATATGGCTCTGCAGAGAAGGGTGGCGGCGGCTTGGACTGCTCCGTAGAGTCTCCCTGCAGTGGGCAAGTCTTTGTCGCGAAAATACCGTCCAGCCAGTAGCGACTCCTGCTACTTGTCCAGGCACCCCACTCCGGAGAGTTTGGTGGTGCAGGTGGCTACGGCCCCGGCAAAGCAGGCGTCGTATCCTACTATCCCTCCGGATAGGGACGACAAACGTTTTGACGGCTGGGCGAAGAAAGTGTTTTCTTCAGGGGGTATGGTGCTTCAGGCAGCCAACTCCATATGTGCCTTGTCTCGTTTCACACACACTCTGTGGAACTGTGTTGCATTAGCGGCTGAACATATTCCTGAAGGGGACGAACGGGATGGTTTCCTTGCTATGGTTCAGGATGGCAAGGATGTCATGTGTGAGGCCGTTCAGTCGGGTTTGGACATGGCAGATTGTGTCAGCCGGTCCATGGCGGCGAGCACCGTAATGCGCAGGTTTGCGTGGTTGCGGAAGTCTGGGTTCGCTCCTGATGTGCAGTCCGGCTCCTCAACATGCCCTTTGACGGTGAACATCTGTTTGGCAGCAAGGCTGACGAGAGCCTTGAGAGGTTGCAGGCCTTCAAAGCTGCACCGAAGTCATTGGGCGCTGCAGTTCGACAACCTCCGCCTTTTCGTCCTAGGGGACAGCAATGGAGGGGAGGTTCCTTTCCCTATTACTTGTCCTTCAGAAAAGCGAGAGGAGCTAGCAGTCAAAGAGGCCACCATAAGAGCGCCATAGGTGGAAACAAGGATACTCGAGGTGCCAAGGCCGCTCGGGCAGTTGCCTCTTTGCCCTCAGGCAACGCCGCAGCCGCTACCACTCAGTCATGAGGCCAGGTCCCATGGTTCGCCGGTTGGGGGAAGGCTGGCGCCGCATCTTGTAGAGTGGCAAGCCATTACTTCAGATGTGTGGGTTCTGGAGATCATAACCCACGGCTACTGTCTTCCTTTTTGGCAGAGGCCTCACGACAATCCACCTGGGAACCTCTCTTTGAAGAGTCCGGATCCGCTCCTTGCGCAGGAAATTCAAGCCCTGCTGGAGAAAGGCGCCATAGAACTGGTGCCTGTAGCGGAGAGGAACAAGGGATGGTATTCCCCTTATTTTTTGATTTCCAAGAAAGACGGGGGATTGAGACCCCTTATGGACTTGCACGGTTTGAACAAACTCCTCTGGAAGGACAAGTTCAAGATGGTTACTCTCTCTCAAGTCCTGCAGGCCCTTCAACTTCAGGACTGGTTGGTGTCTCTCGACCTCAAAGACGCTTACTTCCATGTGCCGATCCATCCCAAGCACAAGTACCACCTGAGGTTCGCGGTGGACGACTCGCACTTCCAGTTTCGGGTCCTGCCGTTCGGATTGACCTCCGCCCCAAGGGTTTTCACCAAGTTCATGGTGGTGGTGGCAGCGTATCTCATGAAAGGTGGGATTCACGTCTACCCCTACCTGGACGATTGGTTGATCAGGGGGAGCTCTCCCGAGCAAGTCCTGGATCATCTATCCGTCACCTCCCACTCCCTTCACAAGCTGGGCTTCTCCCTCAATTTAAAGAAGCCCCATTTGACACGAACGCAGCGGCTCCAGTACATCGGAGCAGTGCTCGACACAACCCTGGGGCAGTGTTTTCCTCCCCAAGTGAGGGCTCCTCACATTCAGCAGATGGTGCACAAGTTTCAACTTGCCCAGAATCTCCCAGCGTCCCGAGTTCTTGAGACTGCTCGGCCTCATGGCATCCTGCATTCTTTTGGTGCCAGAGGCTCGTCTGCGGATGAGATCTTTGCAGTGGGCACTCAAGCTCCAGTGGTCTGTCTTCCGGCAGGCTGTCTGACCCTGTTCACGTGCCGCCCTCGGTCGCCCAGGACCTTCTGTGGTGGGCCGTCGAAGGCAATCTGATGAAGGGGGCCCCATTTTGGCTGCCCTAGCCAGAGGTGACGATCGTGACGGACGCATCCCTCACGGGATGGGGAGCTCATGCCAACGAGTTGACAGTCAACGGTCGTTGGTCTCCGTCGGAGTCCAGACTCCATATCCATCTGTTGGAGCTGAGGGCCGTCAGGCTTGCCCTGAAGGCTTTTCTGCCGACTGTACGAGGAAAGAGTGTCCTGATTCTAACAGACAACACGGTGGCCATGCACTACCTCAATAAAAAGGGGGGGGCAGGGTCACTTCCTCTGTGCAGGGAGGCGATGCAGCTCGAGTTCTGGGCCATCCAGCAGGAAGTTTCGATCTCGGCTGTTCATCTGGCCGGAGACGACAACGAGACGGCCGACGCTCTGAGCAGGCAGAGCACGATCTCTCATGAGTGGGAGCTGGCTCAGGAGATTCTCCTGGAGATCTTCGCCCTTTGGGGGACCCCTCAAGTGGATCTCTTTGCCTCCAGTGTCAACTGGAAGTGCGAAAGGTTCTGCTCGCGGGAATTTCCTCCAAAAGGAGCTCTAGCAGACGCATTCGTGGTGGAGTGGTCATTCCCACTGCTGTACGTGTTTCCTCCAGTCCCCGTCATCCCGCAAGTACTGCGGAGGTTCGGTTCCCGGATGATCTTCATTGCTCCGGCGTGGGCCCGGAGGACGTGGTACCCTGACCTTTGCGACTTGTCCATCTGCCCTCCACGTCTTCTTCCCTACCGAGACAATCTGCTCTCACGGGAGGGGGGTCAGGTTCTCCATCCAGAGGTCAGATCCCTCAACCTTCACGCTTGGCTTCTGAAAGGTTGAGGTATAAGGATTGGGACCTCCTTGAAGACGTGATGGAGGTGTTGCTCTCGGCCAGACGGCCGGCAACAAAGTGTCTGTACCGTTGTCGTTGGATAAAGTTCTGCGACTGGTGCAGAGTTAAGAATGTGGATCCTTTTGAATGTGACATTCCCATGGTTCTGTCTTTTTTGCTTTCCTTGGCCCACAGGGGCTTGCAAGTGGGGACCATTAAAGGTTACCCGGCGGCGCTGTCCATATTTAAGCGCTCGTCTGAAGAATGTTCCTATTTTAAGATTCCTTTTAATTTCTCAGTTTTTGAAAGGGCTCACTAATGTGTTCCCTCCGTCACCTTTTCTGGTGCCCGGTTGGGATTTGAACCTTGTTCTTAAGTTTCTTATGGGTGCTCCGTTTGAGCCTTTGCATTCTTGCACTTTCAGTTAAGCCACCCTTCACTGTGTTTCATAAGGACAGGGTTGTCCTTGGAGTTCGTCCTTCTTTTCTTCCGAAGGTGGTTTCGGAATTTCATTTGAGCCAGAAGGTTGTTCTTCCGGCTTTCTATCCTCCTCCACATCCTGGTAAGGAAGAGGAGAGGCGCCATAGGCTTGATCCTAGGAGAGCGTTGAGCTTTTATATTTCGCGCATGTCCCGGGTCAGAGTGGATGATCAACTTTTCATTGGTTAGGCTGGAAAGCATTTGGGACAAGCTGTGACGAAACAGACTTTGTCTCGTTGGATTATTTTAGCTATCTCCGAGTGTTACCGCTTGGCGGTTAAGGACCCTCCTGCTGGCTTGTGGGCCCATTCTACCAGGGCTGCGTCTACTGCCCTGCAGAGGGATGTTCCTATTTGTCACATCTGTGATGCAGCCACCTGGGCTTCAGTACATACTTTTGTACGGCACTACTTCCTCGATTCCATCCGAGGGCAGGATCTGGCCTTTGGCAAGGCAGTCCTTTATTCCTGCAATTTGATTGGGCATGCTAAATTTGTGTTCTAAATTCTTTTCCCACCTCCTTGCTTGGTACTGCTTTGGGAGTCTGTCAGAGATATGGAATATGTCGGAGGACCCAATCCCCTCGAAGAACAAGTTACTTTCTTACCTGGTAACGTTCTTTCGATGGGATGGTCCGACGACGTATTCCATATCGCTCCCTCCCTACCTTCCCCGCTGCAGAATTTCTTTCGCGATTGCAGCTTGCGTTCCGCAAGGCCTTGTATGTCTGACTGGCAGAAAACTGGTGGCACACGTTCTGGGGGAAAAAACTACAACTGAGGCTATGGGTGTCGTGCGTCCTACTTATCACATCGGGTGACTTCGGCCGTCGGAGGAGGTCCTCGGGGACGACGTCATCGACGCAGGACGCAGACGCCGAAGATTTTCCGAAGCAGCACAGCTGTGGACTTTACCTGTCATAGATATGGAATACGTCGTCGGACCATCCCATCGAAAGAACGTTACCAGGTAAGAAAGTAACTTGTTCTTCTCTTCCATTTTTCTGTGGATTTGGACTGTTGCAAACCGCGTTGGTAAAGGGGTTGTTCAGTGTTTTTGCAGCTGGTTAAAGAAATCCTCAATTCTTGTTAATTCCATCAAGTGCCAAAGTCTCAAAGACTTAACTTTCGAGTCAAAACCTCTATTCCACCACACAGCTGATTGTTTTTTTCAGAAGTAACTGTGCTTAACTTTTTCAGAAGTAACTGTGCTTAACGTATGCAAGCATTCTTGGGATCAAAAACTGCTGGCCAATGTATAAATTCGCTGAAATGTTGTAGGAACATTTCCTTTATCAGGTTACTGTTTATGGCTTAATTCTTTAAAAGCAAATGCTCATTTGGCTTATGCAGTTTCTTCGATTAGGAAAGGCCAATGGAATGAACTTTGCATATCTCGCTTTAAGACTTTCCCTTCCTGTGACGTAACTTCCCATTTCTTATGTTAATGAGTCCCTACTTCATTTTCCTATAGGACTTCTGGCCTGCAAACACCGATGCATACATATCACCCCACATGCACAGCCACCACAGAAATGCACGCAAAGAGCCTCAATACACACCAGCACGTGTGGACATAGGAACCCTCAAGCGCACATTGCCTCCCAAACACATGTATGCATAGCCCTCCCCCAAGTGCTTTGCGGAGAATACCTGGACAGTTTCTTCCATATTACAAATGCATTCTGTTTGTGCATGCACGTATAGTCCTCTACACAGGCCTGCGAAACTGCAACTACTCACAAGCAAACTTGCATCCCACATATCTGGATGCCTCTATGCTCAGGTGGCAGATGTTTGCCAGGCCGGGCACTTTAAATTGAAGGTTTTACAGAAAGTCCTTCCCTTTTATTCCTTCTAGTCTATATGCTACTGTGGTTGCCTCACTTGTGCCGAGTGGAGCCGACTATTGTAATTCACTTTACTTGGCTTTGGCTCAGCCGCTTTACCTCTTACGACGGCTTAAGCTGCATCAAAATTCAGCAGCGCAGGGGGGCGTGGCCAGCGCGCGAACGATGCGGATGTGAGCCGAGTGAGCTCCCGTAAGCGCCGAAACAATCCTGCATTTTCATCCTGATTCCTGGGGTTTTCGTGCGGTATAAACACTGCGACCGAGCCCGTGAAGCTGTGGGCTCGGGTTGACGGAGGTTGTGGCACCTATCAACCCAGACGACGGAGACAAATCCACATTTGCCGAGGCCCGGCAGCAGAGCTACGCGACCAAGATGGCCGCCGGTGTCCGAGGGCGGACTTCCTCCGACCGAGTGAGAGGCCCGAGACGACCTGACACGGTGGAGCACGGAGTAGAAAGTGAGACGGACGCCCGTGACCATCCTCTCTTCTTCTCCCGCGGGCGGGAGGCTGCGCGCGGGGACCGCGGGACCCGACAGGGACCCGACACTATCCACTGGCCGAGTCCCGCTGACACCCGGAAGGCGCCCAGACGGACCCGATCTGCGAGAGAGGTGGGGGAAGAAATAACGGCCCTCCTGGGATCCCGGTGGTGTGTGGCTTCTACCTCCTGATTCGTATCTACTTGGGGCACCACGCCGCAACACCCCCCCCTCCCCTGGACGGCGGAAGACAGCAGCGACTGGGCCGTGTCAGAAGTAAGTGAGGCCCCCCCCTCTCCCCCTCTGATCGAACCTTGCTAACGGGTGCCTGCTGAGGCCCGGATCGCACCAGAAGCGAAAGGGGGACCACCACCTGTCTGGGTGGACAGCTAGAAGCGCCGGAGGTCCGCGTGTATTGTGAAGGCCCAGTAAAGGGCCCTAGTCCTCAAAGTACTCTCGCCATATAAACCCCAGGCCTTAGTGGAGGAGGCTCTTGGAACTCACAGCCCTCCACCTGACCCGCTGCGCGGCCACCACTCTGCACACCTGGTGGGTACGACCACTCCAACTGCGTATATACAACAATACCTGCCCCATCGTAGCAGACACTCCACGACTCCCGAAAATATGGGGAAGGACAGACAGAAGAAACCATCTACACAGAGCAGCATGGATCAGTTTGCCGTCGCTACCACCCCGGCCCCGGCGGACCCAACAGCACGACCAAACTCCCCCATGGGAGATGACTCCCTCTCCTTACGGGACGTAATGGCGGCCATCGGCAACTCTCGCTCCTCCATGGAGACCAAAATAGACAGTATGGCGGCGGATGTCTCCTTCCTGCGCCACGATCTACATATGTTGACTTCCAGAACAGGAGAGGCGGAACACCACATCTCCGAAACGGAGGACAGCATCGCCGGGATCAATAGTCAGCTGTCACAAGCCTTAAACCGCCTGAGAGCCCTGGAATCGAGAGTGGATGATGAGGAGGGAAGGTCCCGCTGCAACAACGTTCGCATCCTGGGCCTGCCGGAGGGGGAAGTGGGGCAATGCATGGAATTGTTCCTGGAACAGTGGCTCGTGGACATCTTCGAGCCCCAATCCTTTTCAAAATTCTTCTCAGTGGAGAGGGCTCATAGGATACCTTCAGGCAAACCACTCCCGGGCGCTCCGCCCCGGACTATCATTGCTCGCTTGCTTAACTACCGCGACAGGGATGCCCTCCTGCAACTGTCACGCTCACAAGGGACGATCACCCATAACGGCTCCCGAATCGCCTTCTTCCCGGACTATACCCGAGAAGTGCAGCGGGCACGACAATCCTTTGAACCACTCAAGAAACAACTTGCTCAAATGAATGTAAAATACGGCCTGCTCTTCCCGGCCCAACTTAAGATTTACCATAAGGGTACTACTGTCCACTTCAACGACCTACAGAAGGCCTGGAGGTGGGCAGAGGCTCACATAGAAGGCGATTGGACTGCAAGACCAAGGAGACCGAGAGGACGACCCCGAGCCGGACCTGGGCGGGCCTCCCCGAGGAGACACCCAGAACGGGGGGGACAGGAGATCCTGGAGCCAGCGGCACAATAAGAAGAGGAATGAACAAACTATAGTCCCCTACTAAAGGACCTAAGAACTCTGCCGGGGCACACGCCCATGCACTGCCCGCGCCTCCGATCTTGACACATTATCTACCCACCATGGAAGATGTCGACAATGGGCGCAAACGTGGGAACTCTGGTGAAAGATCTGATCTCTCTCCCCTGGTCAGACCTCTCTTCCTCCCCCGCCCTCTCTCTTTCTTGCTTGTTTCGACCCTATCCAAGGGTCTGGTTTTTGAGCTGACACCTTAAGTTGAAGGATCAGCATGTTTGGGCGACAGGTACTTCGTGTTGGGGTGGAGTATAGGTTGGGGGTGAGTTGGGAAAGTTCAAAATTTTGTTGGTCATTTCAGGACTGCCACTTGCTCATGGGCCGAACTAATCACTGTCCCTTATTAGGGACGTCTTGCACTACTCCACAAGGCAACTCTGCTTCCTTAGTACAGGCGAGAAGTATACCGCCATCTCTTATGGATCGCTATACCCTGAAAATCCCCATCATACGTAGTAAATGTCCTATACACAAACTCGCACATCCCTCATGCAGCACACTAAATCCTTGAAACTCCTCACTTGGAATGTGAATGGGATGGGGTCAGGAATCAAACGGCGCCTTATCATGCAATTCCTAAATAAACATTCCCCTGATGTGGCCCTCCTGACAGAAACCCACTTGGCTGGGGTAAACTGTGCCTTTTTTCAGAGAACCAACTATCGCCTTGCCTTTCATGCGGGGTACACAATGGGCTCCAGGGGCACCCTCATTCTGATACACAAACGTATACCATTTATTCAACAAACCGTAGAACAAGATCCCAGGGGCCGATACGTGTTCATTTTGGGAATGATCTGGGGTCAGAGGGTTGCAATTGCCGCGATTTATTCTCCACCCGGTCATGTGTTAGTCAGGAATTACTGGATGACCTCACCACCCTTATAGGGAAACATCACCCTGACACGTACATCCTAGGGGGGGATTTCAACGACACCATGAACAACAACACTGACCACTCCCACCTCCGGAATCGTAACCCAGACACCCCTACCAGATTAGCCAACTTTACATCTGCTCTTGGGCTTCGAGATGTGTGGAGGGAGCTACACCCTGATGTTAGGGAATATTCGTTTCACTCTGATGCCCACGGTTCTATGTCCAGACTGGACTATTTCCTTCTACCACACACCGACCTCTACAGGGCAATGTCCGCAGAACTGCTTCCTAGGGGCATCTCGGACCACTCACCGCTTTCGATGGAAATTGTATGCAGGGCGCCCTTCCCCCTAGAACGTGGAGACTTAATAGCTACTACCTAGGGTTCCCAGAGATGATAGATCGCCTAGAGAAAGTATCCGCCGAATACTTCGAAATTAATGAGGAATCGGTAGACAACCCCGTGACATTATGGGAGGCATATAAAACAGTGCTCAGGGGTGAGATTCTCTCCTGGACGACACATAGAAGGAACGCCCGGCTCCAAAAGATACTGGAGGCCGAGAAGGAGGTGAGCGACTGGGAGGCTAAACACATTTCTGATCCCACGTCTGAAACTCATCGATCCCTCCAGCGGGCCCAAGAGCGCCTTCGGAACAGAGCGATGGATGACGCGAAGCAGGCCCATTGGCAGGCTAAAGCGAGGGTATATGAGCTGGGGGACAAGGCAGGCAAACTGCTCGCCGGGCTGCAGAACAGAGACGAAGGACAACGCCATGTCCGGGAAATAGTTACACCACAGGGCGACAGCTATCACTCAGACGCTGAGATTGCTGAGGCCTTCTCGATGTTCTATGCAGACCTCTACCGAGCCCCAGCCTCTCCGCTAGACCCCTCCCTCTTAGATGGGGTAACGCTGCCGACGCTCTCTGTGCAGTCAAGGGAACATTTGGATTCTGCCTCATCAGAGGCCGAGATTTCAGAGGCGCTATCTCAGCTCCAACCGGGGAAGACGCCGGGCCCGAACGGATTCCCTGTTGAAACCTGGCAAAAGCTAGGGGCAGACAAAATGGCGGCTCCCCTGCACAGAATGTTTCTTGCCGCCCGGGAACAAGGGACTCTCCCACCAGACCTGTGTAAGGCTACCATCGTGGTCATACCTAAACCTGACAAACCTCCACACAAATGTGCTTCCTATAGACCTATATCACTGATTAACGGGGAGGCCAAGGTCCTCGCAAAGCTCCTAGCGAACCGATTACAACTGGTTGCATCCACCCTGATTCACCCGGACCAATGTGAATTTATGACCCACAAATCGACCCGGATGAATCTACGCCTTCTCCATCTGGCAATGGAGAGATCTCCGATTATAGTCGGACCTTTGGCCCTGCTGGCAATCGATTTCGAAAAGGCATTCGATTCAATTCGATGGGACAGCCTTTGGGAGATCATGCGCCGTATGGGATTCGGAGAAGCCTTTCTGGGATGGGTACAATTACTCTATACCAACATCCAGGCGGAGGTGAAAGTAAATGGATGGTCCTCTCGATCCTTCCCTTTGGGCCGAGGTACGCGGCAGGGATGCCCGCTCTCCCCCCTTCTGTTTGCCCTTGCAATCGAACCGCTTGCTATTTGGCTTCGCCAAAATACTGCCTGTACAGGGTTTAGTTGGCCAGAGGGCTATGAGGATCGTACATCTCTCTACGCAGACGATCTCCTTATATACCTGGGAGACCCGCCTCGGTCCTGCCCCATCGTAACACAGCTGCTCGTCCGCTTTGGTAAATTTTGCGGACTCAGAATCAACTGGGATAAATCAGTCTTTTTTTCCTGTAAAGGGCGGAGAGCAGGCCATCCCCCAGGAGTGCCCGTACCGTGTTGAACGACAAGGCTTTCGATACCTGGGAATCTGGATATCCGAGGTTTTAAAAGCTATGTAGAACACAATCTCCGACCGATCACAGACCGGTTCATTATCGATGTCCAACACTGGAAACTTCTCCCCCTGACTCTTATGGGTAGAGCGGCACTCTTTAAAATGATGACCCTTCCCAGATTCCTTGTCATCCTTCAGAATGCCCCACACAGAATTCCAGATTCAGAGTTTCTCCAAGTAGAGACACTTCTTAGAGACCTTATATGGGGGGGGAGGTCAACCACGAATAGCGCTAACCACACTCCAGAGATCGATCTTGGAGGGAGGAGTGGGAGTCCCCCGTCTCCAAACTTACTATTGGGCATCACAACTGGCTGTGATTAATGATCTTCTCCACGGAAATCGAGACCTACCTCACATACGCGCTGAGATAGCTACTATACAAAACGCAGATCCACTGACCCTCCTTTATCAACCCCTTCCGAGAACTCCCCCACCCACAACCACAACACACTTCACTATGGTCTGGAGACAAGCACACCAGTTCATTGGGTGGGACAATAAAGTTACCATCGCACAACCTCTTTGGCAAAATAATAACCTAGCTGCATCCCGGAATCTTGAGCCATGGCCCAACTGGGTGAAAGCAGGGGTCACGAGAGTGGGGGATATGCTCACAGATGGGAAACTGACCTCATTTGAAGATTTGCAGTTACAATCCCAGATCCCGAATACGGAACGGTATCATTACATACAACTGGCCCATGCCTTAAGAACCCACTTAACAGCAGACACAAGGGTACCGGACTACACCCCCATAGAGCGTAACATCCTACCAGCGTATATTCCAACCAAATGCACTTCCATCCTATACAATGACATATCCTCCTTTGCTACCCCCGAACTGAACGAGCTCAAGGCGAAATGGGAAGCGGATGTGGGGGAAATAGATCCAGAGGACTGGATACAAGTCCTCATGCATCCCCGAGAAATTGCTATCTCCTCTAGGCTCCGATTGGTGCAGCTGAAAATACTGCACCGGGTATATTACCCTAGGACGCGCCTATACGGCTGGAAACGGGCCCCAAACCCAAACTGTCTCCGATGCGGGGAGGAGGAGGGAACCTTCTTTCACATCTTGTGGGCATGTCCCCGGATACAAACCCTTTGGAATGCATGCTGTGGGGAGCTCACCAGAGTCCTGGCCCGGACCATACCACTGTACTCAAAGGCCCTACTCCTGGGAGTACCCAATGAAATCGAGGCTAACAAGTGAGAGAGATTGCTCCTACACACGGCAACAGGACTGATTAAGCGTAATATATCGCAGAAATGGATGGGGAGCCCCTGACTCCCCGACAATAGATCAATGGAAATTGGATATGGACGTGTGCGCCATGATGGAGCATAGGATCTACTTAGCAAGGGGCTGTCCCAACAAAGCCTCGAAAATTTGGGATAGATGGGAAGAGGCGGCGATTTAAGGCTCCCTCCTACATGCTTGGGAGCGTGCAATGGGTACTATGTACTACACGCCAATATATGTAATAAGGAAGACTTTTGACCACTGCTGACATGTGTATTGCCTTTGTTGACTAAGAATGACCATGATGGTCCTTATGTTGATTTGTTTTTGTTCTTTGTGATTGTTATAATACAATAATAACAATAAAAAATACTTTATAAAAAACAAAAGAAAATTAAAAAATTCAGCAGTGCAATTGGTCTTCCATGCTCTGTTTTCTTCTCACCTTTCCCCGGTTCTTCGTCAGCTCCACTGGCTCCCCATTGAAAAACGAGTCCAATTTAAATCTTTATGCTTGGTTCACCAAGCCTTTTATGGACTTGGGGCCGAATATCTCTAGCCCCATGCTGCTTTCTCAGTTTAATGCAGTTATTGTGGTTCCTAGGATTCGCTTCTCTCGCATGGGTGGTCGCGCGTTTTCTGTTGCGGGTGCTAAGCTCTGGAACTTGCTGCCTCTGGGGCTGCAGGTTATGGAGAATCATCTAGCTTTTCGCTGTGCTCTAAAGACCATCCTTTTCTAGTGTGGTCCGTTGGTGGGTCCTTCTGCTGGTTTCACGTTGACAAAGTGCCTCCAGGTGTATGTGCACTCAACAAATAATCAATCAATGTATATTGCATCACCTCCACACACACAATCCTATAACAGTCACGCACCCACACATGTGCACATCTTCTTTCTGTGACTCCACAACTCCACCACCCACCCAACCAAACCCACAAACGCAGTAACATGTACAAAGTGCTCTGTGAAAAGACTGCTAGTAACTGTTTTCTCTTCCAATTCCCCTAGGATTGCAGAGATGGAGGTGGTCAACAAAATGTCCCTCCACAACCTGGCAACCGTCTTCGGGCCTACACTGCTCCGGCCTTCTGAAAAGGACAGTAAAATAGCAGCCAACCCCACGCAACCCATAACGATGGCCGACAGCTGGTCTCTGGAAGTCATGTCCCAGGTAAAGCCTCTAGTATTCCAAGTGTGGCTGGTCCCACCGGCCCAGCAGATGTGTCTGCACCATTGTACTCAGATACTGGCTGATCTATGTATGTATGCGCTGTCGGACTGGCTGTGCACCTGTGCCCATTGCTCTGCAATCATATCAATTCTGTATGCTGTGGCACTGAATCTGTGCACTGCTGCTCTGACTGACCGATCTGCTGTGGGTCTGTGTTTTTGTACTACACTTATATGGATTCTGTATGCTGTGGCACTGCATCTGTGCACTGCTGCTCTGGCTGGCCGATCTGCTGTGGTTCTGGGTGTGTGTCTGTGTTTTTGTACTACACTTATATGGATTATGTATGCTGTGGCACCGCATCTGTGTACTACTGCTCTATGTGCTGTGGGAGTGTCTGTGTCATTATACTACACTCATTGATTTTTTGTGCCATAGTATTGCGTGTGTGCACTACAGCTCTGGCTGATTTTTGTTCCTTGGCTCTTCCAGCATGTCTCGGCTACCATAGCCCAAGACTGGCTGACCTATGTTCTGTGACTGCAGTGCTGTCTGGGTTATTTTACTCCACCACTAGCTGATCCGTGTGCTGTGATTATGTGTAGGAGTCTGGGCATTGTGCTATTGGCAGGTTATTCTACCATGTAGCCTCTGTCTTCTGCGGTGGTGTGCCTCTGATAGTCTCCAAGTGCATAGTGAGAACAACAGATGTTTATGTCCTTGCTGATATAGTTCTTTGCTTTATGCATTCGCTCTTTTCGAAAAGCTGCATTATCTTCCTCTCGCCATCACTGTTGACTTGCTCATTTTCGAACTGAACAAATGTTCCATTTTATTAGTTTTGCTAAGCGACATATGTCTTTTTACAGTGATGTTGAAGATTACTAATTCAGCTCTGACCGCGAGACTCGCATTCAGACCAATGTATAATGTCCTTTGTTCAAAGTCACAGACGTGCATGTTCAGCAGACAAGGAATGCAGGGGGGGTTTGGATAACCTTACAAGTCAAAAGTTAGTTTGTATCTCCTACACTGGACTCATTAGTTTGGCCTTTTGGATTTAGTTGTAATGCGTTCTAGAGAACGGGCCGCAGGTCCATAGGCGTTGCCCTACTTGTCTGATCTATTTAGACTTATTGAATTGGTAGTTTGTCATCACCTGCCCTGGTCTAAGTTTCAATGTTAGTGTGTATGGGTGGGCATTTTTAGGTATTCTGAGGGCAACAATAGATGTTGTGTAAGGTACACATGATTTTAGAATGGGTGCTTAGCTTCACGAGAAGCCAATAGATTGTGTTTAGGGTTGGTTCAACCTTTTTAGTGCCCTTCGGTAACCTGGGAATGGAAAGGGCACAGAATATCGTCACCCCCTCCACCTTTAGTTTACTATTTGCGCATGTGTGTGTTCACCTTACAGCAAGATAAGACCACCTTCTGGGGGCGGGAGGGAGGGCGGCTGGGTTCTGGCTATGGTTACTGAAATGGGAAATCTGTTTGGGTTTGTTTGTATTATTCCAAAATCATACAGCCTGTCCACTTGGTAGTTTCTGTGCATTTATTTCTCACCAACCCTCTGTACATGGAACTAGAATACTCGAGCTGGCCCATAACTAATTTGCTTGTAAGTTGTGCCTTGTGTCTAGTCTGGTGGAATGAGACTGGATGTCTCTATAGTGGTGATTCTTTTTAGAAATTTCAACGGCGGGTTCCATAGATCCCCTGTTCTGGCGTTTGCTGTTTGGGTTCTTTCTCTTTCCTTGGGCTGTTTCAGCCAGTAAATGTCACGTTTTGTACAGCATGTCTGGCCCTGAGGAGTCCATTTCCTTGAAATCCAAGAAATCATGTGACAAAGATTGCATGACTGGCCATAAGACAAGTACATTTTTCTAAACGTCCCAAACGAGGAGTGCATATACTATGCCCAGAGGATTGCCACATCTGTTGGTGCCTCAGAAAACCAAGGATAGATGCAGATGATTCCCTGTATATCTTAGGGAGGATGGGTCTTCTCCTGTAGTCTGTGAACACTGTTTCTACTAATCTGGGCAGATCAGAGCGGCGGCCCGCAACATCATTCAGGGGGGCTGATTTGGGAGGGAGAGGCATCACGATGAAAGGAGGGCCAGGCAAGATGCCCCAACCAAACACCAGGAGAAATCCGGAAAGGGTAGGCCATGTAAAACCCCCTTTTGCCAAGACCTTTAGCTTTCTCCAACAGTCAAAGTGTCCCTGTAACCCATCTGCGCCAGAAGCATCCATCAGTAACTTCTCGGAGAAGTCATCAAAGGCATAAAAGGTGCCATGGGGAGGGAAGCCTCCCTCCACATCTTTGCGCAAGGGGAGCATACTGCTAGTCAAAGAGGGAAGGCTCTGTCGAAGTAAGCATTGCAACAGCAGAGAGTCGTCACTGGGGAAGAGCACTTCTGGGGGCCCCATCAGGTTTCGTAGGTCCTGGCCAACTGAAATCTCATATTCCAAGAACTAAGAAGGGAACTTCGTTGATGCCCTCAATATGGTTCAAACCAGATAATAGACATTTCCTATGCCATCAAGAAGGACATCATTGATATTTCTCCTGTGCAAGATCTAACCGAGCGGGTTCCCCCAATGAAGGGGAGGGAGCTTCTGGCATGCTACCTGAGTTTCTGAGATCACTCTGGTACATTAAGAGCCCTACACAAGATGTTTCATTCATCGACATTTCCCAGCGCAATGTTTTTTTCCAAAAAGTGGTTATCCTCTACACCTCAGAATCCCGGTGCAGGGTTTGAAATTAAGGTTCGATGAGCACGAGCTAAAATGAGCTTCTGCGTTATCAGCATCATCCAGTAGACAGGCGCTACCGCTGGGGAAATAGGAGTAAGTACTCAGCGTCCCGTGAATTTAACTTCCACAGGAGATGCACACTTTTTGCCCATTATGTATGATCCTTTGTTTAAATGTGTACTAGCTATGTCCTAATTATTCATTAGAATTCTCAAATACTCGGTTAATGTCACATATGCATGATTGTAAGGCGCCAGTTGACCTGGGGAGCCAAGTGTAGCTCTTGGTTTCAGGCCAACCAGGCTTTCCTAAACTAGAAGTAGGAGCTAAATATCTCCCACCAATTTCCAACCCTGCAGTGAAGAGTCTTCCAGAAGTATGTACTTCTGCAACATGGAATGCACCTTTGGCACCAGCATCATAGAAAAAACCCCAGCCAGCATTCGTACCTCCTGAGAGAATCCTGTCCTGCTCCTGTTTCCCTTATAGGGATGAGGTTACAGGAGCCAGGGCCAATAAGGGACACTCGCTCTGTGCTTGCCAAACTTTTAAGGAGGGGATGTCAGTTTGGAAAATTTGCAGAGATGTTCCAATAGAAGAAGACTCTCGCTATATTGAAAGACATTTTCGTCCCTGAAGAGGGTGAGATTCCACAGTACATGGAGGAAGAGTGGGACGATTATGTGGTGCGTAATCAAGAGAAAAAGCTGCCTGTATCATCCGCTATGCCTTTGACGATATTTCCTCCTTTCTCCAATTGATTGCAAAAGCTTTCAATCTGCTTAACCTCCAAATACAGGAGAAAATTATCACTGCTGTAAGAATGCAGGGAGCGACAACAAAGTGTGGTTACAACCATAGCAACAGTGTAGGAGATTTTGGATGCAAGGAGAGTCTACTCAAGACTACACACTTTGCCACCTGAACCACTGATTAAACAAAAAATACAAGGCCTCCATACTCTGTGCTCCTTTACTTGAGAGGCCACCTTAAGCTAGTTTCCGTTCTCCAGCATGGGGTCCGACATAGATTCACATGCTCATGAATATTCCCAGTCGTCGGGCTGGGAATCCTCAGTAAAAGAAAAATCAGTTTCAGTTTTGTTTCTGAACTGTCTTTCTCCCAAAAACCAATCACTGAGCTCTGGGTCATACTGCCCCCATCCAATGACTGCCCTCTACCTAAACCCCTCCTCTGGAAGCCATCTTCAGATTTTTACAGCACGTTCAAGCGTGCTTTGCTCTTGCTTTGCTCTTCGAGCTTTTGCTGCATTCCTTTGCTTTTTTTTTAACATCATAGCACTGTTTTGCGGTCGATCCTTCCGACTAACGGGGACCCGTTTTTGGATTTTTCAGCACCCCTCAAGGGCGTTTTTTCGTCGAGTTTTCTTCTTGGATGCTTCCAGTAGATTCTTCAGGCCTACACCGCATGGATCATGTCAGGCGAGAAGAAGGATGGCGCTTCCCTCTTCAAACAGTGCTCCATCACTGTGTTGTCCGTCATTATCAGGCCATTCTTCCCTTGTACAGCTGGCAGGAACGCCTTCAGCGCAAGTCTGATGGCTCTCAGCTCTAACAGGTTGATATGTAGTCTGGACTCCGATGGAGACCAACGACCGCTGATGGTCAAGTCGTTGGCGTGGGCTCCCCACCCCGTGAGTGAGGCATCCGTGACTACTGTTATCTCCGGCCAGGGTTGCCCAAACTGTTCTCCTTTCAGAATGTTCTCCTGACAGGCCCACCACTGAAGGTCTCGAGCCACCCTGTCGGGAACCTGAAGAAGATCTGTCATTCTTCCTGAGAATTGTGACCACTGAGTCCTCAGTGCCCACTGGAGGGATCTCGTTCTCAGGTGAGCCTCTGGCACTAGGAAAATGCAGGGTGCCATGAAGCCTAGCAACCTCAAAAAGTTGAAGGCTGGGAGACGTTGGGCATTTTGGAACTTGGTAACCATCTGTAGAATATCTTGAGCCCTCACCTCAGGTGGCGAGGCTTTTCCCAGGGAAGTGTCCAGGATCGCTCCGATGAACTGGAGTCTCTGCGATGGTATCATTTGTGACTTCTTTAAATTGATAGAGAAGCCCAGTCTGTGAAGGGAGTGGCAAACGTGATTTAGCTGGATCTGAGCTTGTTCCGAAGATACAGCCCTGATCAACCAATCGTCCAGGTAGGGGTAGACGTGAATCCCTTCCCTCCTTAGACTTACCGCCACTACCGACATTAACTTGGTGAAGACCCTCGGGGCGGAGGTCAGCCCAAATGGCAGCACTCGAAATTGATAATGAGAGTTGCCAATTGCGAACCTCAGGTATTTCCTGTGTTTGAGATGGATAGGCACATGGAAATAAGCGTCCTGAAGGTCCAGAGATACCAACCAGTCCTGGAACTGAAGGGCCTGAAGGATCTGAGAAAGAGTTACCATCTTGAATTTGTCTTTCCTGAGGAATTTGTTCAATTCTCGCAAGTCCAAGATGGGTCTCAGTCCTCCGTCTTTCTTTGGAATGAGAAAGTAAGGGGAGTACCAGCCTTTGTTCCACTCCGCTACAGGTACCGGTTCTATGGCACCTTTCTCTAGCAGGTCAAAAATTTCCTGTAAGAGGAGCGGATCTGGAGATTTCTGAGAGCTGATACCCGGTGGATGACTCTGAGGTATGCGTAGGAGAGGCAGGCAGTAACCTTGGGCAACTGTTTCCAATGCCCAAGCATCTGACGTGATAGCCTGCCATTCCGCCAGATGTTGAGTTAACCTGCCTCCTACAGGTGTCCTGTGAGGGAAGTCCTCAGAGTGGTTTTGGGGCGGCTGATGCAGATGCCGATGGTAAAGAGGCACCTGCTGTTGCTGCGGCTTTTGAATATCTACCCCGTCCACCTCGGGTAGTTCTTCTTTGTCCCCTTTGAGCCGGTCGTCCTCTACCTCTTCCGAATGCAGAGTAGAAGCGAAAGGACTTGCCCCTCGCAGAGGTTCCTGTGGGACGAAAAGGTGTCTGACGGATTGCAGCGCCTAGAGATTTTGCTGCTGCTTTTGATGTTTGCAGTTTTTCTAAACTGTCATCCGCCTTTTTCCCAAACAAAGAAGAGCCAACGAATGGCATGTTTAAGAGCCTGGCTTGCACATCTGGGGCAAAACCAGACTTTCTCAACCAAGCGAATCTCCTGGTTGTTGTACTTGCCACCATTGCTCTGCTGATACTGTCAGCCGAATCAATGCCCGTCTGGAGGGATTCGCACATAGCGTCTTTACCGTCCTGTATGAAATTTAGGAACGCCTCCCTTTCTTCTCCCTCCGGGATGCAGTCAGCCGCTGTAGAAGCACACTCCCAAAGTGTATGGCTGAATCTAGCAAGGGTGCAAGTAGCATTAACAGATTTTAACGCCATGCTACATGCCGAAAAAACTTTCTTTGCCATAGCATCATATTTCTTATCGTCCCTGTCCTGTGGGACGGTAGGGTAAGCAGTCTTGACGTCAGTAGAAGATGCTGCCTGTACCACCAGACTTTCTGGGGATGGGTGTTTGGACAAAAACTCTGGGTCTGCAGAAGATACCCTGTATTTTGTAGACAGTTTTTTATTTACTGCCGGGACGACATCTGGGGTTTCCCAGTTCGTCATAATCTTCCTCTGAAGAGCTTTATGAAAGGGCACTACAGGATCACCCTGTGGACCTTTGTCAAGAATATCCGTGAGGTCATCTTGTTGGAAAGACTGTGAAGGTGTTGACCACCCAATAAATTCTGTGATCCTGGCCATTAAGGCTCTATAGAGGGTTTCAGCATGCTCCCCCGGGTCTGGCCTAGCAAACTCCACCTCAGGGGAAGTGTCTAACCCACTTGCCTCATGTAAGGAATCATGAAGATCCTTTAACTTGCGTTCTTCTGAGGATAACTCCTCTCTAACTGGGGTTGCAGGTCCCTGCAACTCAAATGTGTCTTCCTGTTCAGATAGTTCTCCCTCTTCCATAATTGAGGACATAGTTCTCAATTGTTCTGAACTCACAAAGGGTGTAAAACCCATCTCCAAGGCAGAGGGTGCCAAAATTGTCATAATCGGCCTCGAAAACGTCAATGTCGTCGACGTCGAAGGCTTCGGGCGTGGCGTCGAAAACAAAGGCGGAGGCCTCGAGGTCCTCGATAGAATTGGGATTCTGCTCGAGGAAGTCGACAATCTCGACGCCATCGAGGACCTGGGGATAGCCACTGGGTGCGTCGTAACCGTGACTTTCCTTGGCGTCGACGCCGGTGTCGAAGATGGCGTCGAGTCGACAGACCCGTGTGTCGAAGGTCCCTTCGACAACGGCGTCGAAGACACCGACCTCGGCGTCGACGGAACCTTCGTCGATTGCGTCGACGGAACCTTCGAAGAAGGTTTTGAGGTCATAGCTTTACTCAAGGGTTCGTGACGCGCTCGAGAAGCTTCCTTCGCCGGGTACTGCAACTCGCAGCGTTTTTGACCTTCGGGTCTTTCGACCAGAGCATCGCTCTCAGCAGTCTTCGAGGGGGTCGAGGCCGCTTTCTCGAAGACGCTCATCATATTTTTGCGGAATTCCTCCCATTCAGCCCGGGAACTATGTTTTGTGGGGCAAGGGATTCTCTTTGGAGAAACAGAGGAAGAGGAGGACGGAGAAGGGGGTCTCCTCTTAGAGTGCTTCGATCTCGAGGAGTGATGGGACCCACTCCGAGACCTGGAGCGCGAATGGTAACGAGGAGACGAATGTCTCGACTTTGTCGAGTAAGAAGAAGCTTTTGAAGTTTTACCTTTCTCCAGCTTCCCCCTACGCTCTTTCAGGGCCTTAGCTGTCATGGACATACAGTCCTCGCACTCCGAACAATGGTGTTCAGCTCCCAAACACCACAGACAAACTCTTTGAGGGTCAGTCAGCGACATATTTTTCCCACAATCTCGGCATTTTTTGAAGCCGGACCGAGGGGTCGTCGGTTCCGACGAGGAAGCCATCGAGTACGGCTATCGAATATCTCGAGGTAAATAGGATAAATTGTCTACGAAACTGAGCAACGGTATTCCGAGGCACTGAGTAAGCGCAGAAAAACAGAACTGAGCAACGGACGCTGCGCGCGGCCTTTATAGGCAGGATGACGTCGATACGGCGCTGTCGAGGGACATCGACTCGGCGGACGTCGACGCGCAGTGCCCTCTAGAGAAAAAGTTTCCGAGGCCAGCAGAGCTGGAAGGAGATATCTAAGATAAGGAATACGTCGGAGGACACAATCCCTTCGAAACACCATACTCTTACGTCCCAACCCCTTTCCTCCATACTGCATGGGCGTCCCTTGCGAGGGAGGGGAGACTTAACCTTTTTCACCAGAAACACCTTCTTCCCCTTTAAATTTAGAGGCAAATGGGGGTGCGGCCCTGGGAGCATGTGCTGCCCTGACTCCGCCCTCCGGCGCTACACCTCAGTCCCCTTTTCCATGTCGACGGGAACAGGCCGAATTCACCAGCGCTCCTGGGTTTGCTTTGTTCATGTAATTCCATGCGCAGATAGTTCTTCTCTTTTTTGATTACAGATACTCAGTCCTCAGGCGTCACACTCCTCTCCGGCGCATGTCGTCTTCCACAAGGTTCAGCAGGTGTCCAGCCTGTGATGAGCTCTTTCCAACTTCAAACACCCACGCGCTCTGCGTACATTGCCTTGGACCAGACCACGATTGGCAAGCTTGTTCAGCGTGCGACGCACTGTCCTCAAGGTCTTTGAAGAACAGACTAACCAGGTGGAGAGAGCTCTTCCAGAAATCGCCTCCAGAGGACTTGAGAGACTTCATCTACCATCGAACCAGGCCCAAGGTAGGGCCTCTATTCTCTGTAGCACCCCCGCAAGGGAGACGCCTTCCAAAGGACTTGCCCACGCGGGAGGGACCGCTCAGGTTCTTGTACCAGCACACATACCGAGGCTACCTCAGCTACCGGCCTTAAGGCCGAGGTATCCACGGATCCTCCCGGTGAAAGTGTTAAGGGACAGGAAGGTTCTTGGACCGGGTTCTCACCCGAGGGGCCACGCCCTAATACCGGAAATATGGCCGAGGGGGTGCCTAAACGCAACTCTACCGACCCACGTGCCGAGGGCGTAATGCCTACCGGGCCTCAGCCCGAGGAGCTGGGTAGGCTTCACCACGATCTACACCCAAGAGTCCTGGAGGAGGCTGGGCCCAGTGAGCCGAGCGACACAACGCAGACACGTGGAAGGCAGCTCGACAAAATGGCCACCGTACTGGATTTCAGCACCCGCCCAACGCCGCACCAGATACAGGATTTGGGCGAAGAGAGAGTGTCAAGGTGGTACTGGCATCAAACCGGTACGTGGCCTACGGCCTATCCTTCATTTGCACTGCGTCGATTCCCTGTGCGTCCATATGGGCAGGGTATGCAGCAGCTCCAACAGCCTCCCGCGGCTCCTTCTATATCACCTACCACCTCTTCAGCCTAGGAGGACAGTCTCTTCAAGAAGTTCCTCGGATTCATGAAATCTCCTCGGATGGGGGGGGAATCTTCAGGGACGCCGTCAAGGAAGTCCTCCCGACTATGCTAGCGGCACCACAAATGCCTCCGCCAACGCCTCCGGCCCCGGCGCAGCCTCTGCCATCTTCTCCGGCCCCCCACCCTAATGTGCAGGTGGTTCCGCTGCAGCCTCCGGCTCCGGTCCTCGTACCTCAGCCGCTGGCTCCCAACACTCCTCCACCGGTACAGGATCCTCCGGACACGCAGATGGACACCGTCAAGGAGGACCACCCTGACACGCCCTCATCAGCCAAGGCCTTCCACGAACGTCTTGCTAGACTGGCAGAGTACTGGGGCCTTCCTCAACCCCAGGTCAAGCAACCAGCAGAGGGGGTCCTCGCAGAAGTCCTCACGCAACGCCCCTCTGCTAAAACGGGAATCCCTATGCAGACAGATGTAGTCGCCCTGGCCGAGAAGGGTTGGCTCAAGCCCCACTCGGTCCAGCTGGTCAATCGATGCTTGGACGCCAAGTACAGGCAGATGGAGGAGGATACACTCTTGCTGTCTGCCCATACTCAGCCACACTCCTCAGTGATCACCGAGCCATCACTATACTCCAAACAGCAGTCGTCCTCCGCTTCCTCCTCGACGACACCGCTATGCAAGGTGGAGAAGATCTTGGAGGCGTACGGGACAAAGCTGTATTCTAGCGCATCCTTGAATCTTCGTCAAGCCAATGCCGATGCCATGCTTGCAGCCGCCATCCAGAGGGTGCGAAATTGCCGACTTCCTCCCAGAACTTCCGGTGCAGAGCCAATCACGTTTCAAGGCGGGATTAGCAGAGACCAATATGGTGGCACAAGTCATCATGGAATCCACCGTAGCCCACATTGATACCTTTGGCCATTTGCATCACCAGGTACATGAGAAGAACAGCCTGGCTCTGTGCTACTAAATTTAACCCAGACGTCCAGGAACGTATACTAGATCTGCCGTTCTAAAGAAGGGACCTCTTCCACTCCATCATGGACAAGAAGCTGGACAAGAAGAGAAACAGCTCATAAACGGCCAAGTCTTTATCCTTCCTGAGAAAGACCACGCCCAAATTGTACACCCAGTCACAGCAGCGCTCTGACAAGGGACGTACATATGGAGGGTTTCGTGGCTTCCAAGAACGGAGGTCCAGGCAGCCTGATCGCTCGCCGACTCAGCATCGGTGCAAGCAACAAAAAGGGGAGCGGGTAAGGGCTTTTTCCAGTCCCCCTCCTCCTCAACAGCCTCAGAGGGAAAGAAGGCATGACACGCCCCTTCGGGTCCACGTTTCTCCAGTGGGGGGTAGGCTTGCTCTCCATGCACATTTCTGGCGCCAGAAGTTCGCGGACCCATGGATCCTCTCCGTAGAATCTACGGGGTACCGCCTACCCATCCGTGCCTCTCCTACCTCCTCCCCTCCACTCCCTCAAGTTGGGCCAGCAACTCTGCTGGCAGAGATTTGGTCGCTCAGAGAGAGTCAGGCCGTGGAGGAAGTCCCAGCCTCCCAGCGAGGCTTGGGCTTTTACTCCAGGATTTATGTCATTCAGAAAAAGACTATAGGAAAACTTAATTGTGTTTTTTCTGGTGTCTTGCATAGTGAAATTGACAATTATGCTTCTAATACATGTTAATTGTAGCACCCCGGACTCTCACAAATCTAATGATTGATATGCAACTGTTTATGAATGCATGTAGTAATTTGTAATTGTTTGTTTTTTAATAATTTTTAAACAATGAAAATATTAAAAAGATTTTTCTATTTTTTGTAAAAACGAATCCAGTCTTAAATAATGTATCGCCCAACAGGTGTATTTTTCTGCTCTATTATTAAGCAGGTTTAGTGCATCCCTCCCCTGTGTTCTTTGACAGACCAAAGAGAGAGGGGTAGTCAGTCTGGGTTTCTCTCTTTTTCTATTCAGAAAAAGAACCAGGCTGGCCTGAGAGTTGTGCTGGACCTTTCCACCCTCAACCTCTCCTTACCTCTACAAAAATTCAAGATAGTTAGGCCAGCCTTTATTGCGGAAACACTGTGCAAGGGAGACTGGATGTGCTCCCTGGATCTGAAGGACGCATATCTACACGTCCCGATTTGGCAGCCCCATCGTTCTTTCCTCTGGTTCAGGATCATGGGTTACCATTTCTAATACAAGGTCCTTCCTTTTGGCCTCAAGTCAGCCCCCAGGGTCTTTACCAGGCTCATAAATACATTGGCTGCCCTCCTCGGGGCCTCCACATCTACCCATACCTCGACGACTGGCTCGTCAGGACTACATCTCCGGAAGCGGTACACCACGCTTCCCAGGCTCTTCACACTGCACGATCTGGGCTTTTAGCTCAATCTCAAGAAGTCGCAGCTGCAGCCCACACAGACTGACCTTCTTGGGCCTCATCTGGGACACGTGCTCTGGGAAGGTGTTTCCGTCAGAGGACAAGATCACAGCCATCAAGAGGACCACTACTCACTTCCTCAGCAGAGAGGTGACCTCGACCTGATGGTACCAGCATCTCCTGGGTCTCTTTGCAGCGGTTCAAGTAGCCGTTCCCCACACGAGACTCGGGATGTGGAGGATACAGCTGCACTTTGCAGCATCTTCGAACCAGGAGCGGGGCTCCCAATCCGAGGTGATCAATGTTCCTCCATCTCTCCACTCGGACCTCACATGGTGGTCCAGGGACTGCAACCTACAGACGGGCAAACGCTTCCGGCATCCCACCCCACAGGTCACCATCACCACGGACTCCTCGCTAGAGGGCTGGGGAGCAAACCTGGATGATATCTTGGTCACTGTAGTGACTAACGTACTCTTAGTCCATAGTCCGCTTTCCTCCATATTTCCCACCATCCTCCCCCCTAATAATACTGGTGTCATTAGGCAGTGTTAATTGTCATTAGGCATCTATTGTCGACGCGTCAATGGGGACTGATATGTGGTGCCAGAGGGCAGAGTCTGTGCAGCGCATGCTCCCAGGGTCACCCCAAAAGCACCCCCCCGCGCCTCTAAATTTACAGGGGATGAAGGTTTTGTCTCCCGACGCCCATGCAGTATGGAGGAAAGGGGACTATGAACTAAGAGTTAGTCACTACAGTGAGTAACTTATAATTTCTTTCTGTCCCGCTCCTGGACACTGTGTGGGATGATGGGCTGATCCTACTGAAGAACCCCACTACAGCCCCAGCAAAGAGGGACCGGCTGGAGAAAAAGCACAGGGTGCCGGACTCTGCACCCAAGTACTTACAGGCTCAGCCTTCACTGGACTCTGGTTTCGGTGGCCACCAGAAAGAAGTCGTCGGGCTCAGCGTCTTCCTTTTCTTCCTCCTCCACCCCACTGGACACTGAGTGAAAAAAGTTGGATTTGATGGGGAGAAAAGTGATCTACTCAGCGGCGATGACGATCAAGGCTGCCAACGACCTCGCGATGGTGGCCAGGTACAACCGAGAGTTGTGGTTCAAGCTGGCTCCGCTCCTGGATTTCCTCCCCGAGAACAAGTGGGCAGAGGTTCTGGAGATTCGTATAGAAGGCGAGGTGGCGTCGGACCACCCCTTCACAGTGGCCCTGGACATCGCGGACACAGGGTACCGCCAGATGGGAAATGGTGTCTGTCTTCGTCGTGGTTGGCTCAAGGCCACCAATTTCAGAGCAGGTCCAGGCAAGGGGAGCAGATGATGGAATGCTGGACCACTGGCAGGTGAGTAGAATGGCAGGTGAGTAGAATGTCGCCTACACCCTCCTATCTGGAAGTCATATGGAAATGGTTAGGTAAGCAGATTCATCTGACATTCTTCCTAAAGGAAGATTTAGTCAAGCTCTAGAATAACTCACCCGGATCTTATGTGGAGTGAATCCTTCGCGGTAGGAAGCGAATGAAATTGCAGCGTTGCAGGTAAGCTAAACAGTAATAATAGATGGATAGATAGGATTGAATAATAAGGAGGAAACCCACATATGTGAGAGAAAGGAGGCGGCTGAACCGCTGTCTGCACGTACCGAAAGAAACAGGAACCACGGAGTTCGAGAACGGAACACAGGGGGGCCCCTGGGAGATGGGTTCCTAAAGGTATGCACGGTAGTCTTTCATTCGGCCTGGGGAATGGATAAAGGTGAGCTGGATCAAACAGGTTATGCTTATAAGATCCCGTTCCTACACCTACCGAAGGTTTGGTGTGTGGATCCTGCTGATGCAGAAGCGTGGGGAGGATTCAGAGGATAGGAGTGTACTTAGTCTAGCGCCGCTGATGGGAAAAGTGTGCTGAAAGAAAGTATGAATTTAGATGACAGAATGCCTGATCTCAAGTGAGTGATCGTGCCTCAAATGTTGTTAAGGATAGAGAAAGGATATTACGAACTTACAGAGCGTACTGTCCCTCTGTGGAGAGTAGCAACGCAGAGCGATGTTGGTGCACTGACTGGATATTCGATATCCGGGGTTGTGGGCGTGGCCTGATCCGGGGGAATGATTGAGCTGCTATCTAGACCGCTACTGCTGCCTAATGCCACCATATTGAGAGGATGATTCAATGACACGAGTGCCAGCTGATGCCTAGTTCTTCGGGCCAGAACGCGGTGGAGACCCGAAGATCTCATCACACCAGATCTCTGGCACTCTCCAGGGAGGCGCAGGAGTTGTGGCACTAGGCAGTCGCCCAGGAGATGTTCCTCATTCCGCTCCACCTGGCAGGGATACAGAACACAGTCGCCGACTCCCTCAGCAGGGAACTCTGCTTTTGCCACGAGTGGGCACTTTGGCAAGACCAAGTGGACAATCTGTTCTGCAGATGGGGCAATCTCCAGATCGATCTATTTGCGACTGCGACAAACACCAAGTGCTGGAGGTTCGCCAGAAGGTTTCCCCAGCTGGGGAGCATGGGGGATGCATTCTCATTCCCCTGCGACGGCCTGTTTCTGTATGCTTTCCCTCTGTTGCTGTTGCTTCTTCGTGTCATCAATCAACTCAGACGGTACCAGTGCAGGATGATCCTCATCGGACCAGCGTGGCCGAGGCAGATCTGGTACCAGGACCTTCTCAGCATGTCAGCGTCCCCTCCAGTCAAGCTTCCAGTGGTCGCGGATCTTCTCGCCAGGGAAGGAGGCGCAATACTGCACCACGACCCAGAGTCGCTGAACCTGAAGGTCTGGCTCCTGCAGCATTAGAGTTTGGAGTTATGATCTTCCAGCGGACTACAAGGAGGTGCTTGCCCCGGCCAGAGCGTTGTCTACTTTAAAATGCTACGGACACAAATGGAAGAGATTTGCAGTTTGGTGCCGTTCACAGAAGATTGACCCTCTGAGGGTCACAGCCCCTCAGGTACTGCCATATTTGATGTTGTTGGCCAAGACGGGGCTGGCCCATGGCTCCATCAAGGTTCATCTAGCGGCTATCTTCCGCTACACCAGATCTTCAAGGGGGTCCTCTTTGTGGTTGCACCGTCTGGTTAAAGAATTCATCATGGGACTGTTCCGTTCGTTCCCACCGGTGAAGGCATATGCATTATGTTCCGCTCAAGTTCCTGTTGTGGAAGACGGCTTTTCTTGTGGCCATTACCTCTGCACGACGAGTGCCTGAGATCTAGGCCGTGTCCTGTAAGCCACCTTACTTAACTTTCCACAAGACGAGCGTGGTGCTGCAGACACACCCCTCCTTCATCGAGGAGTCCAGAGTCGGCCAAGCAGTGCTGCACAACCTGTTCGCTTGAAGGTGAGCCTGGTGAGGAGGTAAGAGAAATTGCTGCTGTTGAGCCTTGCCACCTCCCGTGGTTGTGCATGTATGTACTGCTATGTATTCTTTATTTATGAGCATGTGAATCCATGCCAGACCCCATGCTGGAGAAGGAACAAGTTACTTACCTTTAACTGTTCTCCAGCATGGGTCTGGCATGGATTAACATGCAAACCCTCCTGCCTGCCCCTCTGCGGCTCCGCTCTTGGTCCTAATGTCACTTTACGTGCTACCAAATCTGAAGATGACCGTCAGAGGAGGGCCTTAGGTAGAGGGCAGTCCTTGGCTGGGGGCAGTATGACCCAGAGCTCAGTGATTGGATTTTGGGCGAAAGACAGTTCAAAAACAAAACTGAAACTAATTTTTCTTTTACTGAGGATTCCCAGCCTGACGACGGGGGATATTCATGAGCATGTGAATCAATGCCAGACCCGTGCTGGAGAACAACAGTTACAGGTAAGTAACTTGTTCCTTATGACAGTAACCGGCAGAACAGGATCTTTCAACCCATCCACAACTATCGGCATCAAAGAGCTGAGAAAATGAAGAGACAGTGGGCATGAAGTTATCTTCGTCCATCTCTCTCAAGATTTGTGCCACAAATGTCTGTTTTAACGGCCAGGTGTGACCATGAGATTTGTTACAAAATGTCTGATTGCTCTAGTATCATCTTGATGGCAAACAGGAGGATTGGAAAGTGATTTGGGAATGAGAGAATGCTTAAACCCATGTTATTGACAAAAAATGTTATCTTTTACTGACAAAGGGATTGTGGGCTCTACTCCAGGAATACATCATCCAACCTGTAAAAGAGTCAATACTGGCATTTTCAGGCCATAGGGTATTACGAGGGGTTGCTCTAGACCCGGAGTTATTTTTGTATGGAGTGACTGTTTTATTAACATGGCTTCCCAGATTAGTAGGTAAAGTATTGACAATACCTGATAAATTTGTGTTTAGACCAGAAATACCTATGGATTTGTGAAGACAGACAGATAATCCCCATAGTGTTAGAAGCAGCACATGAGGAAGAAAGAGAATGGAGAGCAGTGATATCCCTTGGGAAATTATACATGTTGATAGACGAGGAATTGTTTAGAGTTGACTATTCGGACAATGAATTAGTATTCTTTATAAGTCTTACTTACTGGATTAAAATCGAGAACAGAAACCTAAAACAGGGAATGGTATTGGTGAGAAAGAAACCATACTTTTTACAGGAAGATTTATAAAAGGTGTCCAGCATCTTGTGGACTAGTAGTCCCTATGATGTAGGGCTATTAAGAGGAGTAGGAGCAGTTAAAATCAAGCTCAAGCCTGGAGCTATCCTGCCATGAAGAAAGCAGTACCCTGTGTCCAGAGAAGCGGATGAGGGTATATTTGAAACCATTTCCGCTTTATTGCAGCAAAGAATATTGGTATCATCAGATTCTCTGTGCAGCACGGCTGTGCACCCCGTGAAGAAATAGAAAGCGGGCGGGGCGTGCATGGAGATTTATTCAGGATCTCCATTTTCTTAATAATATTGTTGAAGCAGAGTTTCCTCTAGTTCCAATCCAGATGCAATATTGTGCAATATCCTATCCACGGACAAGTATTTTACTGTAATAAATTTAAAAAACGTGTTTTTCTCAATTCCCCTTCATGAGGACTCACAAGATTTGACTTAATTTGCATATAGAAACACGCGTCTAAAACCTACACATTTGCCTCAGAGGTACTGTGAGTCCCCTTCAATCTTTACCAGGGTCCTCCAGATGGACCTAGGTAATGTACAGCAATAATTCAGTATGTAGATGATATATTAGTATGCAGCGAGACAAAAGAAAGATGCAGAGAAGACTCAGTTTGACTCATAACCATACTGGCAGAGAAAGGATACATGGTAGGCAAAGAGGAGTTACAATATTGTCAGGAAGAGGTCCTATATGTAGGACAGTTAATCTCTCAAGATGGGAGAGAAAAGTGACACCTGAGACAGCAGAAGCAATTCAAAACACTCCTGAACCAGAGAGAGTAATTGAGATGCAACAATCCTTAGGCATATGCAATTACTGTAGGGCCTGGGTTTTTGATTACAGTACCATTGCCAAGTTGGAAGGGAAGTGAGCATTGCAGAACAATTTTAGTAAGTAGAAAGGAACAATGTGCAAGAAACAAAGCAACAACTTATATGCATATATGACTGCATGCTGCCTATAACTGTAACATTATGTACATTTGTGCATGCTCTGTTTCACTTATATTCTCCATTCTTACCCAGCTTTAATAAGCCAAGACGTGGATGTGGTTGGGGAATCCTAAACACGGTCCCATCATTATCCAGCATTGGATCTTTCATGGATTCACATGCTTAGAATATTCCCCGTCGTCAGACTGGGACCCCTCGGTACACATATATAGCCTTTTCCTATAGGAAAACTTCTGACACTTTTGTGTCCTATCTACGTCCTTTTGGGGCCCGCCTACGCATGCTCTGTAGGACGTCACGGTATAAGAGCCC
Organism: Ambystoma mexicanum; assembly: GCF_040938575.1. Taxonomy (NCBI): domain Eukaryota; kingdom Metazoa; phylum Chordata; class Amphibia; order Caudata; family Ambystomatidae; genus Ambystoma; species Ambystoma mexicanum. The sequence goes on from NC_090932.1 coordinate 1,561,103,343, forward strand.
CGCCCACGCGGCTCCCTTCAGATTTCAACTATCTCCAAAGTAGTGGGATCTCCTCGCGACGTCTTACTATTTTGTACAAGGTTGTGTACCTGGAGTTGGAGTTGGGTGAATTTTTTCCTTCATGTCAGGAAAGGCGCTGTTCCGTCTGTGCGCAACGTGCGGCTTGAAAAAAGAGGGGGATGGACATGTGGATTGTATATACTGTCTCCACCCTCATCATTCGGCTGATAACTGTGACATATGCAAAGGGTTTTCTCAAAAGACCCTCAAAGACCGAAATCGACGGCTGGTGGCATGGTTGAATGATGGAGCGGGGGCATACCCCCCTTCGGAGGTAGGCTCCACACAATCGGCGAAAACATCACACCACGCTGTATCGTCGGAATCACCGGCGAAGAAATCTCGACCGACGGAGAAAGAGTAATCTCGGAGTCATTCAGCTAGAGAATCTTCGTCGAAAAAATCGTCATCTTCGTCAAGAAAGCATGACAAGGAAAGGCCGAAATCCTCATCGGGCGATCACCATAGATCGACCACGAGTCGAGAGTCGAGTAAAAGAAGGCCAAGTGCAGAAAAGGCGGGACCGCCTAAACCACCTGCTAAGCCACCGTCGTCGATGGCGGTCCAGTCATCGGCCTCCTCCCTACCACTGACGCATGTGGTATCTACCGTCCCACCGACGACTGCCACAGTGGCCTCGTCAACAGAGGTTCTACAGGAAGCCTGGAAGCCTGAAGTTTTCGATCCGATCCCTGCCAGATACTTTACTGCAGGAACAGGCAGTGTTGCTGTCCTCGAGAGAGGACGAGAGCGGGGGAATAGCTGGCCCAGCAGATCTCGTGCTACGAGTGGTTGACAAGTCGTCGACGAGGGGATCCGGAATTCCGGTGTCTGCCCCTCTTCTCAATCCTCAATCTGTTTTGTCGTTGGAGATTCTGTCCACGCTTCAGTCTTTAGTACAGTCGTTGGACCAGAGACTACCTCAGGTAAACCTACCACAGTCACCCGTCGACGAGCCGGGCCCGTCCCGTCCACCGACTCACTTCCGCACGCCAGTCTCAGCACCACAGGCACCCCAAGAGGAAGGTGAGCTGCCAGATTCGGAGTCTGACAGAGGAGCCATGTCGGATATCTCATCATCCCCCTCCAGGGATCCAACCTGGGAGTCAGAGGTGGAGTTAGAAACCCCAAGGAGCCCGGCTCACCCGTCCCCCCCGGGCGATATTGCATCATTCCATTCTATGATGGAGAAGGCGTGTAAGGAATTCGGTTTGTCCCAGGAAGAACAGAAAAAGGACTGTTTTCTGTTTGACCACATGGGTTAAGAGAAGTAGGTCAGTGTTCTCAATACCCATACTAGAACACGTGTGGAAGGAGGTGTCTGCAGACAATGCGTCACCCCTTTTCGGAACCGGCGGTAAAAGGTCGCTTTGAGAAAAAATGTAAGGCTCCAGAGTCTACCCCCAAGTGCTTATCCTCCCAACCAACGCCTGAATCGGTGGTGTCGGCGGCAGCGGCGAGGAAAGCGAAGGCCCAGCACAAGTGCACGACTCCGCTTGAAAACGAGGCAAGACGTCAGGATGCCTTCGGCAAAAAAGTGCTATCTGTGGGAGCAACTACAGTAAAGGCCGCAAACTCTCTGGCTATTGTAGCCAGATACGACAGAGAAATGTGGCACAGGCTGGCTCCGTTGCTGGATCATCTTCCGGAAGAGCATAGGAAGGCGGCGATGTTACTTGTCCGAGAGGGTGAGGAAGCCTCCAATCACGCAATAAACATCGCGGTTGAACTCGCTGAATCGGGCTTCAAGCAAGTCAATAATGGGGTCGTTTTACGACAGTAGTCATGGCCTAAGTGTATTTACTTCAGGCTGGAGGTACAATACAAAGTATTAGATATGCCCTTTGAGGGAGACCTTCTATTCGGAGAGAAAGTAGATGAGGCCCTAAAGGGAATGAAAGAGGACTCGGACACGGCACGTTCATTGGGTGCCCTCCAGAGTGGCCGAAGCTACAAGTCTTTTCGTCCCTTTAGAGGGGCTTCAGGTAATTCCAGATTCTCTGCGTCAGGAGACAGATCCTTCGGTAGGTCGGCGTACCCCTCCCAGGGATACAGGCGTGCTTCCCAAACAGCAAACCGAGGCCGGAACTTCCAGACTTCCAGGAAGAGACCATCCTATCCGTCGTCGTCGAGAGAGAAGCAAAATAAAGATCAGCAATGACGAGCAACACACCGTTCTGGGGGGGAAGAGTATCAGCATATGTCGATGAATGGGAACGAATAACGACAGATCAATGGGTGCTGGACACAATAAGGAACGGGCATTCTCTACAGTTCAAGCGCAGCCCTCTGCACATTCCACCTGCGTTCGTCGCTCATTCCCATCTAAGGGTACTGCAACAAGAGATAACACTCATGTTAGCAAAAGGTGTGATAGAATTAGTTCCAGCATCACAGAAAGGTCAAGGTGTCTACTCAAGATACTTCGTCGTGAAAAAGCCAAACGGAAAATGGCGTCCCATTCTAGACTTACGTGATCTCAACAAGTCCTTAAAGAGCCTAAAATTCAAAATGCTCACGCTCCCGGAAGTGATCCGATCAAGAAGGGGATTTTCTGGCGTCCCTGGATTTGCGGCACGCGTACTTCCATATTCCAATGTGTCAGAAACACAGTAAATTCCTGAGGTTTGTGATAGGGCGGACTAACTACCAGTTCACGGTTCTTCCCTTTGGGCTCAAAACCTCCCCCAGAACGTTCATGAAATGCCTGGCCCCAGTAGCGGCCTGGCTAAGGAGGCAAGACCACCATATATACCCATATCTCGACGACTGGCTGGTAAGGGGATCCTCCCCAGCGTCGACCAACACCAGTTTGCAAGCCACCATGCAGCTTCTACAACAGCTGGGATTTGCCATAAACTTCGAAAAATCCTCGCTGCTGCCATCGAGAACGTTGGTGTTCCTGGGGGCACAGTTGGAGACCCAGTCGGGGCTAGTGAAGCCTTCCCTCGACAGAATCTCAAAACTCAATCAACTGGCGAGTCTACTACGGCGAAACACCAAGCTCTCAGTGAGAAAATACGTTTCGGTCCTAGGGGCCATGCCATCCTGCATCCATCTGGTGGCAAACTGTCGCCTATTCATGAGGCCAGTTCAGGAGTTCCTCGCGGACCAGTGGACACAGGCCCAAGGATCGTGGTCAGACAAGATAATCATCGACGACGACAAACTGCTTCGGACTCTTCAGTGGTGGCAGAGTTTCCACAACCTGGACAACGGTGTACCCCTACAGGAACCGGAGTTCCAGCTAACCATAGTCACGGATGCGTCTCTAACTGGCTGGGGAGCTCACATGGGCACTCTTCAAACGCAAGGTCGTTGGTTTCAAACGGAGTCACTCCTACACATCAACGTGTTAGAGCTCAGAGCAGTGCGATGGGCTTTGAAGGCGTTCCTACCACACATCAAGGGATCGAGAGTACGAGTGCTGACGGACAATACGACGGCCATGTTTTATTTGAGAAAACAAGGGGGGACGCGATCCAGGACCCTTTCCATGGAGGCCCAGAAAGTATGGCATTGGGCATTAAAGCACGAGATTTCCATCGTGGCTCACCATCTCCCGGGAGTGAGGAACTCGCAAGCGGATTCCCTCAGCAGAAGAAGGATGGCCCAGATACACGAATGGGAAATGGACACAGTTCAGCTGTCGAAAGTTTTCGAGAAATGGGGTCACCCCCCACTTCACGTCTTCGCAACGAAGGAAAACAAGAAATGCAAACAATTCGCAAGCAGATGGCCTCAGGAGGGTTCCATGGGGGAGGCGTTCTCCTTCCCATAGACGGACAAGATCATTTATGCTTTTCCTCCATTCCCCCTCATACGGAGGACAGTGCAGTGGATACGCAGGTACAGTTGCCGGTTAATTCTAGTGGCACCGTACTGGCCGCGGCAACCGTGGTTTTCCGACCTGCTTCACCTGTCGCTGGAACAACCAATAGCGTTTCCAAGAGTCCCGAATCTACTGTCCCGGGACAAAGGTACAGTGTGGCCTGGCTCCTGACTTTTCGGAATTTGGTACCTTAGACGTTTCGGAGGATTGCCAGAAAATTCTGCAAGCGGCTCGGGCCCCTTCTACCAACAAATCTGACACCTGTAAGTGGCGAAGGTTCTGTGAGAGGTGTTGAGGACAACAAGGTCTACACCCGTTAAAGGTGACTCCGGAGCAAATTCTGTCTTATCTGCTTCACTTAGCAGAGGGGGGTTTATCTTTCACATCGATAAAGGTGCACCTGGTGGCCATCTCTAGGTTCACGAGGAAGAGACAGTCGTCTCCTCTATTCAGCGACAGATTAGTGAAACACTTCATGAGGGGTTTATTTCGAACTTTTCCCTCAGTAAAACGTTTTCCACCAACATGGAGTCTCAACGTAGTGTTGGCATGCTTAATGAAACCAACCTTTGAGCCTATGGCCATGTCAAACATTAAATTCATATCATGGAAGTTGGCATTCTTAATTGCTATCACGTCAGCTAGGAGAATCTCGGAACTGCAAGCGTTGGTCGTAGACCCTCCATACCTAAGATTCTTTAAAGACAAGGTGGTTCTGGCAACCAATCCTACTTTCGTTCCGAAAGTTCCTACAGTGTATCACAAACACTCGTCCATTGTCCTCCCTACTTTCTTCGCGACCCCATCATCGGCAGCGGAAAAAGCTCTTCATACCTTGGACGTTAAGAGGGCCCTAAAATTTTATCTACATGGTACACAAGAACTCAGGTCTACTCGACAACTGTTCATCGCGTATTGTCCGTCGACGAGAGGAAATGCAATTTCTAAGCAAGGATTAGCTCGATGGGTCTCGTCGACGATTGCTTTTTGCCACTCCAAGGCCAGAAGGCTGCTGCAAGGGCATCCTAGAGCCCATTCTACAAGACCAACGTCCTCTTCAGCAGCATTATGGGCAGGAATTCCGCTAACGGACATATGCAGGCTGCAGCATGGTCGGTGCCCCACACGTTTACCCGCCACTACTGCCTTGCAAGGCAGCATGCGGACGAGGTGCAGATGGGAAGAGCAGTCCTGCGCCATCAGTTTCAATAAGGTAAGCTCTACACTGTGGAGAGTTTTTTCTACCTGTTGGTGACCGTATGCTTTATGGAGGTACAGATATATGGGTAAACTTATTTCTGGTGTACCTATGCATTGTGTATTGTTGTGAGTGTATATTGCATTGCATTCTCACCGCCGTCTTCAGGTTTACTGCTATACAATCTAGGTATCTTTCATGGATTCACATGCGCCCGCCAGCCTCCCCGGAATGCAATGTATATGCTTGAAAGGTTTGACACTTCCTACTTTGGTGGGGCCGAAATCTGAAGGGAGCCGCGGGGCGGGGCTCTTATACCGCGACGTCCTACGGAGCATGCGTAGGCGGGCCCCAAAAGGACGTAGATAGGACACAAAAGTGTCAGAAGTTTTCCTATAGGAAAAGGCTATATATGTGTACCGAGGGGTCCCAGTCTGACGACGGGGAATATTCTAAGCATGTGAATCCATGAAAGATACCAATGCTGGAGAAATGGAGTTACAGGTAAGAAACTATTCCCTTCTGAGTTATCATTGTAATTATTTTGCAATTGAAGAATTTGACAAAAGTGACTTAAATACACATTGCAAGAAAATTAGAATGAGAATGATTCAGAGTACAAGAGGTATCATGCCATTGAGAAGGCCAATAGGTTTATTTGGGTTGATGCTTAAGTTATCATTCTGTACGATGATTTTCCTTTTCTTCCTCATCCTTACAGCTTTTCGACAATTGATTCTTATTGCAGATGAAATATTGAGTAGTGATGTTCCTAGGATTATCCGTAGTAAAGCAACAATGTTTTCCCTAATATTTCAGAACAAATTGTTCAAGCAATGAGAGAGGCTGCAGAAGACAATGAGGGTATAAACTCATATCTTGATAATTCTGCCCATTTAAAGAACAATATGTGGTATCAACACTTGAGGGAGGCGTAGAGGAGGAAATCAGAGGAAATCTGCTTCGTGTTTTCACTCATCCCTTATGCTTTGAGCATAGCCAGAATATTTATTGCAAGAAAAATACCTTTACATGCGAAGTGTCTCAGCCCTCTAGCAGCATGCACATTCGGAAGATAATTCGAAGGAAGATGGGTACCCTATGATGGCGATCAAGAAGATAATTTCCATATGAAAATGCTTATGTGAAAACACAAAAGATGGAAAAAGAGAGAGGCTGGACGAGCCAGATATTCATCCCTGACTGGAAAACAAGTAAAGGTTGTTGAAATGAAGAGGCTGGAATGTTCAGACCTACAGGAAAACCCAGGGGTACCGGGATGCTGGGAGAGACCACAGCTATTGGTATATGGACGAGTTGCCACCAGTACAGGATGGGAAGAAGGAATGTTATCTTGCACTGTACTGTTATCGAAGGAACCAGTAAGCATAGTGCAAATAGTAAACATATGCCTAAAGTCATGGGCTAAGTATTCGAAGTTACTAACATGGGTCAAGGTTATTACCACTGAAGAATGCCACAATAGATTTCCGAAATGGAGGACTCAATAAAATTGGAGAAAATAAAGAATCTAACCAGATAATTGATGTCCCAGGAATTAATGAATGAAGGAACTGCTGTGCTGATGGACCACTATTGGGCCTGTTCATCTAAAACTTATATGCAGCTGCCAAAGAATTGGGGAGGAATATGTTCCATAGTAATAATATATGATCCTGCGTTGGTAATTCTCCAAAGTGATCTTCAGATTGAAAGCTTTCCAGATTTTGCTGCACACCAGAGAAAGAAGAGGTCACTAACCCTCCTTTGGAAGAAAAGAGAACTATTTCTCAGCAAAATCAATAAAAGCTTATGACAGCACTCCAGATGAACATAAACTATTTGGCAAGACGGCAATGATACGGCCAGGACGCCAAACTACAGTGAATGCCAAGTGGTTACAAATCACCAGATGGAGTTGCTACAGACAATCAACACCACTATAAAAGGATTCAATGCGATTCAAGAAGAATTAAGGGCCATACGATTGATGACCCTCCAGAACAGGTATGTCTTGGACTTAATTACAGCAATGGAAGGAGGCATTTGCGCCAAGATATGGCCTTGTTGCTGTACTTACACACCTGCCCATGATGGAGAAAATGGAACCCTGGCAGAGGCAATAACAACTTTGTCAAACTTACACATGAAGATGGGAGAAGTAGTAGACGAGACTGCAGGAGATGACTGGTTCTCGTCCCTGTTTTCATGGTTTCCGACCTGGATGGCGTATGTTTTCAAGTTACTAGGAGCAGTGCTAGTGTTGGTAATGCTGGGATTCTGCATTGTTAGAATCATCATTGGACAATGTCAAAAGACAGCAGAGAAAGCTGTTGGGATGAAGATAATGATCGATAGAAATGCTAAAACTGGGGCATGCATGAAAGATGAGAGTTCCACCCATGAAAATATTAAGAAAGGTCCCTTGCCACTCCCAGGAACGAAGTTCTATTACCCTAAGGATTACAAGAAACATGTAGGACATTGGATATTCTGTCCATCATCCAGGGAGTGTTGCAATATGACTTGGAGTGTGGATGAACATATAAAGAATGCAGACCACCTGAGGGGGGTGACGAAGATATGGATCCCAAAGAAGCCACAGTGAAGAGAAGGTTGAGGAAGTGGTCGAAGACTCTGCCAGATGGGGAATGTATAGAAGCAGCTGATGTGATCTCTACTGCCCGCCCCCTCACCTCCATCATAAAGGAAGAATAGCAAGAAGACTCTGTATGACACCAAGTCTTATCCCAATACTGTATCAAAGATATGGGAGAAGTTATGCACTCAGACAAGCTTATTAACTGTATCCTCGCACTGATGTGGTGGAAGGTTGTCGGCATACACCATCGGACGTAGAAGAGCTGTAAATAAAGTCAGACCAGAGCAAAGTGCCGTTATGCAGAAAAGATACTAAGACGTACTGAAACGATAAGTGAATGATTAAGGAACTGATAATATAACTGAAGTAATAAGAGAAACATGTATGCCGAGGTGAAGAAATCATACATACAAAGAAGATAAGTAACCAGACAGGTAGTAAATGTGTATATGCAGAAACTCAAGGTAGCTCAGTTACACAGAAGTTTGCTGCAGTAGAAACTATAATGTAAGGAAAGCGGCTATGATGGAAAGATGGACGTCAGATTGTGTCAAAACTACCTCGGAGACAAACTAGGGCAGCAGATCAGAAACGCTGCAGAAAACTGATTCATGCAAAAAACAAAGAGTATCTGTTTGGCTGAGACTAAGGATGACGCATCAAGAAATAATTGGAAGGTACAAAGGGCGTCAACATGAATAAGCTATGAACAAAGGGCACATTTCGCTTAGATTAAGCAGAAGCGAAAACCTCTGCATGTGCAAATTATTGAACAATCAAGGATGAAGAAAGCACAGCGGAACAACCAAGTCTCCAGAGGTCAAGAGGAGTAATAGCACCCAGCATAATTAAATCAAATAGCAATAAATAACAAGTCAAACTGGACAAATTCATGGTCTACTAAGATAGGGATGTACCTACAGTCCCTTAAAAGTCCCAGAGAAGAAAAAAGTCTGCAAGGTCAACTATAAAGGAGAAGCCTTGGCTCATGGTTTAACTGATGAGAGATGGTAGTGTAATTGACCAATGTAGGCAGTGGTCTGACATTCTCCGCATCTGGGTTTCGTTCTGTTCACTTGCTGCTAGCGAGCCAAATGTCCAAGGTTGAGACAGAATGCCAACCAATCATGAGTCGCTATGTAGTGGCCTCCTATACAGTGTTGCAATAGCCAATCTGCTGTTATTATTTTTCATTATCAGTATTCTACGTATTTAGAAGTTCGAGGCATGCCTACTAGATAAGGGGCAGCCACACATGTTATTAACACTTATACATACTATAGGCATATATGTTCCCCCTAGCCAATCCCTCCCCTCAATATTTTTTACCGTTTGCCACGTAGGATGACATCATAGCTGAAGTACATCTAAGTATAAAGTCTTTGTATAATCAAAACTTAGACGAGAGTGAGCTGCATTTCGTATGATCGCCAGATTTCCCTACTTTATTTGAGCTGACAATAAAGTAGTACTTTGCCATATTCTTTAAGTCTGTCTGGTTATTTGTGTCTGAGGTCATTTACTATGACAATTCCATTCTGTGCATGAAGTACGCTCCAAGCTGATGCTGCACAAATGCGTCTCCACAACTCATGCAACATTTTTCAGAATGTTGTAACGTTCCTTTTTCAAGTGCATAACCATAAACATTTTACAATTTTTTTCACAGTTAATTATACATTAAAAAACAGATAAGCACACAAAATAACCACTAATACATACATCAAAACAATTGTGAATTATGTTGTGCGTCCTCACAAACATTTCACAGAAAGGAAATACACAACTGCCATCTCAAATTGAGCTGAATGATTTCATCTGTACAAGCTATGTTACTCCTAGAAACATGAAGAACAGACTGTGCTGCACAGGATGGTTAGCTGTATTGTTAAAACCATGGTTGAACTTAAAATGGAGAAAAACGTTTAATCAAACGTGAAAATTAAAAAACGTAATTTCAAAATGGATACACGCTTATATACTGCATCAATTCAGCTCAGATAGTGCAATTTAAAATGTCCTCTGTCAAAAAAGAACATGTCAAGGTGTATTCGCAAGGAGGTTCTTGTGCCTGTGAAAACCAAACCCAAAAGTGTTCTTATATTTTCTGTCGAGACTGTCTATTCCCACCTCTTGAATGTATCAGAACCAGTATTCTGGATTGCACCTGGCCATTGGTATGATTTTTAAACATTAAAATGCCTCGAAAGTTCAGATCTATTCAATGTTGTATTTGTCTAATTTATATTCATTGAGTCTTTCCCTCAAAGTTCTTGATGTTTCCCCTACATATTGTAATCCACTTTGGTATAATGTTTGATACACAGCTAAAGGACTTGTGCAAGTGGCATAATGTTTCAGATGGAACTATCTTCCCAGTTGTTTTGTTTATAAACTCATTGCCTTTTAGTACATTTTTAAAATGTGTGCAATTGAGGCACAGACAAGTGGCATTGTTTTGTGTGTGCTAATAACGATTGTATACTTGATAGTTGAATAAGCACCTCAAGACCTTTCTCTTTCCTTCTGCCTTTTCTCTTCCTCGCCTCTGCTGATGTCCTGTTTGATACTGCACTGGTCACCTGGCTACCCTCTGATTTCGGGCCCAGGTCCCTACCCGCCCAGTTGCACACCCGCACTGCCTCCTGGCAATCCTTGCACTTGGGTCTGTATCTGTAACCCTACAGTCCCCCTAGCTGCACATTTGGAAACCTGCTGTCTGCTTGCCGCACTTCGTTATTGTTTTGATCCCATGTACAGCCCTGCACCCTCCCCTTCCCCTGCCTTTTTCCCATCCCCCCACCCTCCCTTGCACATGCACGATCTCAATGTCACTTGGCCTAGTAAGATCGTTGTCTCTGTCCTCCCTATTTTCCCCCTTCCTTGCCTCGTCGTGCTTTGAAACACTTGTGTATAGGCGCGTTACAAATGCCATATTATATCATATTTGCAATATTCAAAGTCCTTTTATGCAGCTATGAAGTATACCGAAGCTGGAGAACTATGGTTACAAAGAAGTTAAACGTTTGTTCTTTCATTTCTTGAGTTGGCTTCTGGCAATACAGTGGCCCCATGTAAAATGACCACCACTCAAGGGAGATCCATTCTAAGGGGCCTCATCATGAGTTGGGCTGGTTCCCGGCGGTAATACCGCCCAACTGTAATTGCGTTGGCGCCAACCAGTCTGGCACTATTAGCGCCGGATCACAGGTTGAGCGTTAGCGGTAAATCCCCATTGGACCCAATGGGACATTTTTGGCACAAATTGCACGCACTAATACAGCCGGCGGTAATCGCTCCAAAAACAGGACACCTAATGGTATTTTCACCTCCAGAAAAAGATGGAGGTAAAACAGCCCATTTAACGCCCAACTTGTGATCAGGGCAGCCCTTAGGTGCGGCAGAATTACCGTTACCACTGCATTTAAGGGCTACCGCCCAACTCGTCATGAGACCCTAAGTATCCTATTAACAAGACACTGTCAAATCGGAATACTCTTTGGGATTTTCCAACTGTCACAGGGCACTTCATATGCAGGATGTGACCTGCATGTGGATTTATATTGTGCAAACCTTGCTTGGAAGCAAAACACTGTACAAGTAATTGGGGGTTAACCAACGTTGTTGGAAGGGGACCGTATAGTTATAGTAGCTTTCATATCTCATTCCACAGTTAGCGGAGTAGGTCATAAGTGATGCATAGGTATTCCCTGAAGTGCAGGGGTCTTGAGTTCCTGTCTGAACTGGTGATGCATTGGAGAAGAAATGGTTGCGGCTGGGATGGTGACGTTCCACTAGGATCGGGTGTAGCAAGAGAAGGCCTTTGTCCCGGTGTTCTCTTTTCATGCCAGTTTAGTCCTAAGCTTCGCAGTGGTCCTGGATAAGGCTTCCTACCTAAGCCTGAGAGTTTTGTGGCTGGTTAGGCTGGTGTTCGGGCAATAGTCGCTTTATACCTGCTGCTGGCATTTTGGATGAGTACCCTAGCTGGGATGGATACCAGAGTGATTTTGCACATGGGGCAACGGAAGTGGCAATACATCAAGGTACATGTCAGTCAGCCACCTTTTGAGGGCCTCCTGTTACGATGGTTGGCCCAGTGGGACAAACTACATTTTGCTGGGATTGAAAGTGCTTGTCATCCGAGCATGGATGGAGGTGTGGCATATCCTGAAGTGTGAAATGTCTTGAGTACAATTACAATTCTTTTTGAGGTATAACTGATTTTCACAGAGGTGTTAGTGAAGTGGGCTTTTAGGGTCTCTGAGAAGCAGCCTCACTGGTTCCATATAGAGATTGAAGATCACCAGTATTAATCTCTGTGCGACTCCACAAGTGACTTGGTGACACTTGCATCTGAAGTTATCTGGGCTACTTGGTATTTGTCCGAGAGATAAGACGACAAATACTAGGTAGTAATAGGACTAGTAGAGGACTGCATGTGAGCCCTATTCTGTCTGAGAGTAGGCTTGATAGTGTGAATCGGTTGACTGTCAAACTCGGTCGAGAGGTCAAAGAGGCAGGTGTTATTTAATCAGGATTGGAGAGCATCATCTATGACATGGGTGGCGGCCATTTCTGTGCTGTATCTTGGTCTAAATCTGGATTGGTAGTAACGGAGCAGACCATGTTGGTTAATCTAATCGTAGATCTTGCCAATTAACCACAAGGCTAATGATTGACCAGTAGTTAGCAAGGTTGCCTGGGTCTACCGAGTTTATTTTAGGAGTGGGGGGAATTAACCATGTATTCATGGTGCTTGGAAAGATGCCCTCGTAGAGTATGGTATCGACTATTTGGAAGGGGGGTGAGGGGGTAAGGGCGGATCCTGAGAACTGTTTTAGAAATGTTTTTAGTGATGCAAGATTTACAGCAACGTGGGTGAGGGGTGTGAATATTGTCCATGGATGTTTTACGAGGGGTTGTATTGTGAGAGGGAGGCCACCGATGTTGACACATCGATATGTTGTCTGATTTTATCTGGCTTGTTGATGAATTTGGTTTACATTTTCCTGTGGATGTGATTATGGGTTGAAGTAGTGTTTGACGACCATGGACTGTTTGAGATGGTGAAGAGCTTCCCTGGTACTTTTAGTGACTTGGGGTCCTGGTAAATTGAGATCACCAAGGAAGATGTTTGTTGAGTTTGTGATTGACATCGATGTCAAGAGATCAGATATGTCATTAAGGAATGATGGGTGATAGATGAGATGGAGTGTCAGTCTGTGTGATAGTGGGAAGTGGCAAATGGAGTTCATAGTTATCTACCTGGTTCAGCATGATGCAAGCCCAGTTGGATGTATAGATGACTGCCACACCTCCCCCATGCCTTCAGCATGTTTGATGCTTTAACCCTGGTGGGATGAGGACCCCACATTTTTGAGAGGTAGAGGGCCAGTGTTGTAGTAAAAAAATAGCATCGAGCTTGTGTGTGAAACTAAGCCCTGCAATGGGGTTCGGAAGGACAGCCGGGTGAGTGGGGATTAGCATCCGACTGAGTGGCATCCCTGGAAGATGGGATGTGGGGGTCAGGTGATGAGGAAAGGGATGTGAATGAGGTTCCAAGCATCTGCGGAGCAGGGTTCTGTGATTGATTGCACAGGCCCTTGAGAGCATGGGTATGGTATGTGACTCAAGGAGAAACATTATAATATCTACCTGACAGGCACAAACAGGCAATGTCTTTGTCTTCTTTCCAGGGACAAAGAGCAATGCCCTCGTCTTTGTCCAGGCACAAACCGGTACTGTCCTTGTCTTCATCCAGGCACAGACAGGCAAACAGGCAATGTCCTTGTTTTTATCTTTAGTGGAGTATGCTGTGCTAAGCAGTTGGGATGGGTAACTTCATATCCATCTGATGCTCAGTCAGTTGCAGTATTCCATACATATCAATACTCGCCCCAGTGAAATCCATTCTCTTTTACCCTTTCGGATTGCTGCTCAACAACCCTAATATCTCACGTAACCAATATGCCAACAATAACTCTGTTTTACCTGACAAGTGTACTCAAGACAGTAAAGTTGAATTTGACATACTTGCATGTGTGAAACCCTGGCATCCCAGCCACTGCCTGAATAGGGAAAATACTCAAACTTGGCTGCAAGTCTTTACCTAAAGGCCGAGTAGGAGGGAAGGAGCCACTGTAAAAACTCATGCAGGGAGAATAGGACAATGGAAGTTTGGAGTAGCAGAGCAGCGATTGGAGGTACAGGAGGAGGGGAAAAAGCAAGACTAGTTGGAAGATGTGAACAGTTATGAGGAGAGGAGGAATCTGAAGAGGTTGTAGGAAGTGAAGAGGGGGGGGGGACCATCAGGCGATGGCAAGGCCGAGAACACGGATAGAGGAAGGAGAGCGGGAGGAGAGAAAACCAGCAGAATGTGTGAGGGGTAGGGAGTCCATTGGATTCAAAAGGGGATTGCCAAGCAATGGACCCATAGGCACGAGTGAATGTCAATTTAGCAAGAAGGGGTGTAAGACCCATTAGATTGTCATAGGTTCACCTAAGGCAAGGAAGGGAACCTGCTCAAGGAGAACATAGAGCTGCAATGAGACTACCTGAGATATCTTGGCAATGCTATCCATTCATGGCCTTCCTGGGGAAGGCCACTCACTCGCCGAGACATTCTTCAACGGGGCAACTCTGTAGAAGAGACCATGAGTGTCACCATGGAGAACATTTTGGAGGGCCCTTTTGAACTGAAGAGTTGTTGCCATTACGTCCCCTTTTTATATATATATATATTTCTGAGGCTTGTGGAATCTGCTTGGATCACATGCTGTGCATAGGCCGACATCTAGTGGAAGCTGCGGAGTATTACAGTTTGTTTTTCGAAACTCGAAAATGGGCGTCGACACAGGCGTGCCAGTAATACTATCCCTAGTGTGACGTCCACTGTACCCAAGATCCCTCACGCGTCTAGGATCCTCAGATTGTTTTTTTCTGCCATACTGGTCGGAAGCATCTTGCGGAGTCCCCTGGCCTTAGCCATACTTTTACTAATAATTGAAATTTAATATTCTTTATTGACATCCTTCCCCACCCCAACGTCGACCCTCGACAATCGACGACGGCTGGAGAAGACATCGACCGTCGGCTGCTGCACGACGGATCTGGGCCTCGGAAGGCCGCTGGCCTCGGCCCGGGCCTAGTAGGCCGCTGGCCTCGGCCCTGCAAGTAGGGAGAGTGGGGGGTGGTACATACTCTTCACTCTTGGTATATAGATACACTTATATATTTCCTACACTTATCAGCCCGCTGCCTCAAGGTGCGTATGGAGGGTACCCCTTTCCAATTCTGCCCCAAGTGCAACCGCAAATACCCTTGGGTCGACAGGCACGCCACGTGCAATCTCTGCTTGCCGAGGGACCACCCCGAAGCGAACTGCAGAGCGTGTAGTAGGTTTAAACCTAAGACACTCGAGGACCGTTCGACAAAGCGTTGGGCCCACCACGCCAGGCAGGCGGCCATGGCAGCGGAGGGCGCCTTCAGCGATGGCAGCGACGCCGTACTTTCGGACGGCGAGGGCATTACGGCGTCGAAAGACAGCCGAGCGCAGGTCCCCGACCTCGGAAGGTCGTCCGGCAGGGCGGCTATGGGGAAGACCCCCGGCGACGCAAGCGCTACACACCCTACACACACTAAGCACACTAAGTCCAACCGAACCTCGACGACGTCGACTTCTCGGAAAGAGGCACAAATAGAACGGTCCGACTCGGTGTCCTCTGGGCGCTCTCGATCGAGATCGCCTCATGACGCAAGGCAATCATCCACTCTTGCCAAGAGTGCCTCGCTCCCTAGACTAATGGAAGTTCGATCGTCTGAGGACGAAGACGACTTCCACCCCCAGGCCGCGCTCCAAGAGACGGAGGCCGCAGTTAACACCAGCGAGGCCCCACGCTCGAAAGACACAGATACCTCTCCCGATCCTCGACGCCAGGCGTCGAAAGTCTCCGGGGCCTCCAAGGGACAGGGAAAACATTTTTCCACGCACGGGGAGGGGGGGAAACAGCGGAAAGCACATTCTTCCACTCCTGTAAGACCATCCTTCCCCCCCTAAGCAGACAAACAAACACAAGTCTACTGAGAGATCAACATCCAGCAAGGGTACCCTTGATAAGTCCCCTAAACTGCCTACTAAAGTCATCCCCTGTTCCAAAGAATGGTCCAGCGAAGACAGACAGGGTCATGTCAAGGATGTCTTCCTTGGCTGATTTTTACGACAAGAATCCAGAGCATTTCCTCTCGTATGACCCTCAGGGAGCCACACCCTCAGGTTCCACTGATCCCATCCCCCTAAGTAAAAGGACCCGGTTCGAAAGACCTGAACCCTTCGAGGTACAGCCTTACTCTACTCCATACTCTACTCCACACCCCAGGTACCAAGGAGAGCCTTTCCCTGAGGGGGACCAGGAGTTTGAAATTATGGAGGAATAAACCGGGACGGAATACTATGCGGATGATGAGGACCAGGAGGAGGGAGAAGATGAGCAGGAAATTTACAGAGTAGATTCCCCGGTAGAGAACGAAGCCCCAGTTACCGACTCGCCAGTCGATAACCAGCCCCTCCTTAATGAGGTTCTCGCTCGCGCGGCAGAACATTTTCACATCGACACCCACGGTGTACAGGAGGAAAGGGACTTCGCAGAAGAGTTGGTAGGAGAGAGGAGGCCGGTCGCTCAGACCATCCCTATCCTTAAATCCATCCAACGAAGAATAGATCCGTCCCTGGTGAACCCAAACCTCACCAGAGCAGTCAACCCCAGGGTCGAAAAACTTTTCCGGGCAGCCCAATCTGACCCTCTCTATATAAGAGGACATCTTAAACCAGACTCCCTAGTGGTTACCAACACTCGGAAGAGGGCTGGAACACCCTTATCTTCGTCAGAAGCTCCTCCCGACAAGGAGAGCAAGAAACTTTACGGCTTTGGCAGAAAGGTAGCCTCAACGTCCGCCTACCAAGCAAGGATTGCTAACTCCACCACCCTGTTGGCCAGCTACAACTGCCATTAATGGGAAGAGGTCGCGGCACTCATAGCCTCTGCTCCGGAACCCTTAAAGGGCCAATTGGCTCGGATCTCGGCAGAAGGGAGAGCCGTGTCTGGTTGCATATTGAAAGCAACTTTCGACGCCGCAGACAACGCAGGGAGATTGATAGCAGAGGGTACTGTTATCAAGAGACATGCGTGGTTACGGCAGTCGGGGTTCAAAACAGAAACTCAGGCTTCTTTAATAGACAAGCCGGTGGAACCCGATCTATTGTTTGGGAAAGCAGTCGAAGACGCACTGAAAAACGCCAAGGACGAATACGAAACGCTTAAATCCCTTGGCCAACTAACCAACAAACCCCCTAACCAGAGGGGGAACAGTAATTTTCGTCGCCCACGCGGCCAAAATTCACAAAGAGGCAACTATGCCCAGGGGCAGGGTACACAGTGGAACAACAGCCAGCAGTCTACCCAAAGTTACGGCAGGGGTAACAAAAGAGGTCGTGGGAGAGGCAGAGGCAGCCCCAACAAGGGAGGTGGCACGCCTCCACCAAAGCAGTGACGCTCAGTTCAGGGTCCCTTCTCACGCAACCCCATTAGGGGGGCGCATTTCCAACTTCACCCAGGCTTGGGAAGGGATCACCTCAGACAGATGGGTGCTGTCAACAGTGTCCACAGGATATTGTATAGAATTACTGCAGCGTCCCCAGAACCATCCTCCACGACAAAAAGTACACTCCCTAGAACATCAGAAAATCCTTCTCGAGGAGATCGCCATTCTGCTAGAAAAGGACGCGATAGAATTCGTCCCAGGACACCAGGTAAACAAGGGTATCTATTCAACCTACTTCCTTGTGCCAAAGAAAGATTTGACAATGCGCCCAGTATTGGACCTACGGCCTGCCAACAAGTATGTCAAGCCCCAAAAATTCCGTATGACCACGCTACAAGAGGTAATCCCCCTCCTAAAAAAGGGGGATTACATGGCAACCTTGGATATGAAAGATGCTTATTTTCATATTTCCATGCTCCCGGCGCACAGAAAGTACTTGCGCTTCAAGGTGGACAGTCGCCACTACCAATTCAAGGTACTGCCCTTCGGGATAGCTTCAGCACCAAGGGTATTTACCAAGGTACTGGCGGTGGCAGCGGCACACCTACGCAGGGAGGCAATCCCAGTGTACCCTTATCTGGACGACTGGCTCATAACGGGGGAAACCCCAGGAATTTGCAGGACAAACATTCAAAGGACTATCGACCTCCTCCACGAATTAGGCTTCTCAATCAACGAGAAGAAGTCAAGCCTGGTGCCAAGCACCTCAAAACAGTTCCTAGGAGCAATCCTAGATACTCACGAAGGGTTGACCTTCCCTTCGGAAGAGAGAATTCGGAATATACTACTGCAAATTCCACATTATCAGTCCGGTCAACAAATAACGGTACGCAAAGCAATGCGGTTACTGGGCATGATGGCGTCATGCATTTACCTGGTCCCCCACGCGCGACTGCGCATGCGTCCCATGCAGGAATGGTTGGCGAAACAGTGGTCTCAGGCAAGTGGTCAGTTGGACGATCTAGTGGTCGTTTCGCCAACACTGGTACAGAGCCTACACTGGTGGACAAGAGAGAATCTCGCAAGGGGAAAACCCTTTTACGATCCCGAAATACAGGCAGTGGTGACTACAGATGCATGCCTGACTGGGTGGGGAGCTCACCATCTCCACCACACAGCTCAGGGTCTCTGGTCTGTCTCAGTAGCCAAGAACCACATCAACCTCCTAGAGCTTCTGGCAGTATTCCGAGCGCTTCGGGCGTTCGAGCCCCATCTACTAAACCTGTCGGTGCAGATCCGGACGGACAGCACGACAGCCATGTTCTATCTGAACAAGCAAGGAGGGACTCGTTCGCCAAATCTGTCCAAGCTTGCCAAAAAAATCTGGATATGGGCACTCAGACGGAACATCTTCCTGCCATCGCAACATGTTCCAGGGGAGCTCAATTCCCTAGTGGATGCTCTAAGCAGAGACTCACTCCCAGAAGAACACGAATGGGTACTTCACAGAGAGATCGTAGAAGATCTCTTCTCTCGGTGGGGTTTCCCCACTATAGACTTATTCGCCACAAGCGATCCAGGTTCGCCCAGCCAGACTCCCAAGGGAACGCCCTGTGGATGAACTGGTCAGGGATGTTTGCGTACGCTTTTCCACCAACTCCTCTCATCAGGAAGGTGGTGTACAAGATGAACAAGGAATCAATGACGCTCATCCTAGTTGCTCCCATGTGGGCGAGACAACCATGGTTTCCACACCTACGCAGAATGGCGGTGTGCGAGCCCATCAAACTTCCAGCCTGGTACAACCTTCTGTCCCAGCAACAAGGTCAAACAGTGCACCAGCAACCCAACTCAATGAACCTGGCAGCATGGCTCCTGAAGTCATAGAGTTTGGACATCTCAATCTACCACAGAGGTGTATGGACATCCTAAAAGAATCCAGGAAACCAAACACAAGGCACTGTTACTTTGACAAGTGGAAAAGATTTGTTATTTGGTGCCAGAATAAACAAATCAACCCTGTTGATTGCACTCCTTCCAACGTCGTGACATACATGCTCCACCTGCTGGATGCAGGATTGGTTTTTAACTCTCTGAAAGTACACCTGGCAGCCCTCTCGGCTTACACCACATCCCATAACAAGGTGTTGTGGTGGAAGGTACCAGTAGTTAAAGCCTTCACGGAAGGGGTAAAGAGACTTAACCCTCCTATTTCAAACCCAGCGCCAGGATGGGACCTTAATGTGGTGCTAGCTAAGCTCATGGGCCCCCGTTCGAACCCATGCATAAAAGTAGTCTCAAACACCTGACTTATAAAACGGCCTTCTTAGTAGCCATTACCTCTATAAGAAGGGTCAGTGAAATTCAGGCTCTGTCAGTGCAGGATCCTTTCTTTACTATCCACAAGGACAAACTTGTTTTACGCACACACCCTAGGTTCTCACCTAAATTTATATCAAAGTTCCATGTAAACCAGTCCATCGAGCTTCCGGCTTTCTTCCAGGACCCGCAAAGCTCGGCTGAGGTGAAACTACACACCCTAGATGTGCGTAGGGCGGTCCTCTACTATGTAAATAAAACCAGACCGCTAAGGAAAACAGATCAACTGTTTGTCTCCGTAGCTACAGGCAGAGAGGGAGATCGCGTCTCTAAAGGCGCTATCTCGAAGTGGATTATCAACTGTATACAGCTGTGTTACTCTCTTTCTGAAAAAACTCTGCCTTTTACGCCAAGGGCCCACTCTACTAGAGGCATTGGGGCCACTCTGGCTTTCATTGCAAATGTTCCCCTCGACACCATTTGCAAAGCAGCTACTTGGAGCTCTATTCACACTTTTACTCAGCATTACTGCATTGACACTCATTCCAAGACAGATACACAAGTGGGACAAGCGGTTCTAAGACACCTGTTTGCTCATGACCCTTCTCACATCCCACCTCCTTCTTCTGGTACTGCTCGCTAATCTATGCACAGCATGTGATCTAAGCAGATTCCACAAGCCTCAGAAGGGATACATTACTCACCGTAATCGTATTTCTGATGCTTGTATCTGCTTAGATTCACATGCGACCCACCCTTCCTCCCCTCCGAGAGAAGGCGCATGATTGCTTGTAGTCTTACCTTTCTGTCTATCTGCTTGGATTATCTGTACTCACGCTACTCCTCATGCTTCCTCATGTCAGAAAAAATACAATCTGAGGATCCTAGACGCGTGAGGGATCTTGGGTACAGTGGACGTCACACTAGGGATAGTATTACTGGCACGCCTGTGTCGACGCCCATTTTCGAGTTTCGAAAAACAAACTGTAATACTCCGCAGCTTCCACTAGATGTCGGCCTATGCACAGCATGTGAATCTAAGCAGATACAAGCATCAGAAATACGATTACGGTGAGTAATGTATCCCATATATATGTTTATTTTACATTTTCATAAATGGTAAAAGAAATTGCAAAAAGTGGAACTCATTTATACATCAAAAGCAAAAATGTCAACAAAGTGAATCGTGTAAGGTCCTCCCCAAAAGACAGTACACAAAACCACACACACGTACCCACACACTCATCAACCATTGACATATCGCAACATCCCTCTCCATAAACACACATGCACAGACATTCAGACTAACCATACAACTAATTGAAAGACGTCCACATCTCAAGAGATTACTCAATCATGCCTCTTTTTGTAAACCAAGCCTTCATCAAAACTCGACAGAACCTGCAACATGTGAACCCAGTCGTCCTTTTTGAGTTGACCAACATGTTGCATAGTCCCGAATCAACCTTTTGAAATGAATCGCTGAGTTGGGGCCTTTTGTAGATTCACTTGACTTCATGGCAGTATGTATGATGACGAGTACGAGCACTGCTTCGGTATTTGTATAATGAGTTCTGCTTCTGTACATATATTGACTGGTTCTGTGTTTGTACCTGCAGAGTGGAGCCTTATGCTTCTGTACATTTACAATAACCATCTCCGCCCCTCTTTGTGTGAAGTGACCTGTTCCATTGTTCTGCATTCCGAGCCTGCTCCTGGCTGAGCCGTCTCTTTTCTACTCTGCATCCGCTTGACTGTAATCCGAGCTGTTAATGTAAAGATTGAATGAAGGCGAACTTTGTGCTACGATTCCCATTTACTTATTGCCTTTCTCCTCTTGCAGGTCCAGGTTCTCTTGTACTTCCTGCAACTGGAGACCATTCCTACACCTGACAGCAAGAGACAGAGCATCCTCTTCTCCACCGAAGTGTAGCCACCCAGACTTGGCAGGTGAGGGTGGCTACTGGACTTTCCTTTCATCAGTGCCACTGAGCCCGCCATTTGCCAATCAGAAGGGTGGCCACTGGTCAATGTGCCATTGGTCCAATCTCATCCTGTATGCAGTTAGAGAAATGTGGATGGCTAATTGCGCCCTCATTCTCACTCTGAGCAGCACAGGAAAATGATGGACTCCTTCAGACGTGTTCTCAGCCTGCACAAGAGTGAAGCCAGAGGCTTTAACAAAGCGGTCACCTTGGAGGATAAGGTCTCGGTCCTGTTTGGGACAGGGAAAATCCTTTGGATGCTCTTCATTTATTAAGGGCAGATTTCATGTTTCCAGCTGGATTCTTTTTCTCAAGACCTTGGAAAAGGAATAGTCAAATCTACATTTACTGACTCTACTGTACAAATCCTGTTTTTCACCGCCAATAATTTTCTAGCGCACTTTAAGGTAATAGGCTGTCTGTCACCACAGTGAACATTCAAAAGTGTTTTGTGAGGATCCAGGAATGTCACTGTAGAAACATTTGAAAGCAGTTCACAAGCATCAAAGATTGTGGCCAGGGAGAACATTTCACAGCATTCCGCAAGGGTTGTGGTTTGTCATTGCCCAGAATCTTTCGGTGTGGCTCCTGAGGTTTCCACATTTCCATTAAGAAGACATTATTTCAATCAAGGGTACAGGATGCCCACCTTGCAGACTGTCCAAGCACGGCATGAGCATCCAGGATTTCCAGTGTGTGGCACATTATTGGAGCAGGTTATGGAAATCCCGTATGTCAGCAGGTCATTTGTTCCACCCTGGAGTACTTCTAAAGGCAGATAGCTGGGTGGCCAGACTTTTAAGAGGAGCAAAGTTTAATCAAAGCAGGTTTTTAGGAACTATCACTGGCCTTTCTAAAGTGGATCACTAGGTTGCAGAATATGCATGAAAGTTAGGATTCAGAACTGATCGACCTGTAAACATGTCAACATTCTGGCATTTCTGATTCCATAGGGACTTTTCAAGCAGGATAGTTGTGATGTTTTCTGTGATATTTGAAGCCGGCCCGTCATTCGGTTTGAATTCCAATTTCGCATTTGCACATTCCAGTCTGGGAATCAGACAATCATATTGCAACAAAACTGGAGGCTGCCCCATGGGTCGCCTTGTACAATCAATGGGTCATGAGTCTGGTTGGAGGATTTAGGAACAAAGTGACTGCACGCCTAGAATGTGTTGGTGGGGTCGACCCTGGCATCCTGATGAGAAAGGAGATAGCTGAACTATACTTTGTGTGCAAAGGGGGCGATACATTTCTGGGAGAACGTCTTGGTGAAACGAAGTTATGCAAATACCCTATACTAGTGCAGTCAAGCCCACCTCTTCCTCTGCACTTCACTAAAACGGTATCCTGGCTCCTCAAACAATGTTCCACTTCACCTGGAAGCAGGAACAAAGCAGTACTCTGCCAATCCTTCTGTCTGACATTTTGGTATGTGCAGGGTGGTTGGGGTGGGAGGCGATGGGGAGACTTTCTACATGCAGCTTAGAGCCATTTGTTTCAGTCTGCTCTTTTTAATATGCTTTTTAATAGGCCGCTGCTTGTGTTTCTTTTGTGGTTTCCGCCTCATCGTTTTGAAGGCCACACAGATCAGAACATTACTTGGGTCAGAGGGGAAGCTGCAACTTGCTGCTAACCACACCTGCCTAGGCAACAGTCCCCATGAGCCAAGCGTGGTGAGGGCGTTGATGGAATGGTGCACTGTGTTATGGCAAGAAAAGGGTGCAGTCTATTGGTAAGCGATGGGTCCAGTGGCCTGAGAGAGCATTTCGGTTGCCTGTCTCCAGGCTCATGAGTATACCCTTATTCCATTAACAAGCCTACATTTTGGATTAGGACGGTGCCCTGAGGGTTGCCTAGTTGCTGGTCCCTGGGCGCGTCCATGTGCAATTAATGAGCCTATAGTTGGTAACGGGACTGAACCGGTATACACCAGGTTTATGGGCCCTGTTCATGTGCAGTATCTAGGCGAGTGTGTCCATATGGAACATGTGACGAGCACCAGGGGGGCCATGCTGGTATCTTGGCAACGGATTTGAAGAACTTTGGGTAGCAATATATTGAAATCGGATATTCTTGGAGGATTTGCTGAGGTGGGTGGGAGGGAGCAGGTAATCCGTTAAATATGTTGCTGCTTCTGCCTTGTGGCTTCAAGGTCTGTGAGTGAAAGGGATCCTTTTAGACTGATGAGAGATACTTCGGGGTATAGCGAACTGTGGTGTTGATGTATAGGAGGATGTACAGACCCTTGTCCTGGCCTAGACTCCAGGGATTCTGTGCTGCCACCTGCTGGACAGGAGGTGCTACAATGCCTCTTGGAAGCATGTGCTTTGTACAGGAGCAAATCAGAAGTATGGCCATAGGTTTAGATGGGTAACAACATCAGGATTGCATGTAGTTTAGCATGTTGGGTCCTAAAAACCTACTTCCATTTTTGCCTGTAAAGCCACATAAGCAGTCACACCTTTGGGTCATTGTGCCAGCTGTGCTTGGGATGCAGGCCCAGAAAATGTCCTAATGGCCTAGTTAATGTTGCAAGTGGTGGGGATTTCCCTTGTTTTTGTTAGCAAGAGGTCGGTGTGGAGGCCTTCCTACCAACGCTGCAATTGCCCTGCTCCAAGGCTAATGGTCTCTTTTGTCAACCCCTTGGGTTCATCTTTCTGTAACATTGTTTGATGGAATGATACCAATTCCTACCTGGTCTAGCAGCTTTCCAAACCTGGTAGCTAAACCAAAAATAATGTGTCATTTAAACAGTCTGTTTACCCATTGTGATTGATGTTGCTCCATCACTAGTCTAACCAGAGTTTGTGCACTAGTGTATGCTTCTCAAGGGATTTCACTGATGAGCATACTGGCCAATCAGGAACCAACATCCACATAGGTTTCTACACGTCCGGCCCAATGTGTGAGCATTAGGGTGCAGTTACTTTGACATTTGGTACTTGAGACAGAAATTGATATCTCTGATACCTCGAATTTGTGGAAAACGCACGCCTAAAAACGGTGTTGAATACATTAAGAGGATTTGAATCTAGTGATTGTGCCAGCTGAGTTGTCTCTGGGCACTATCTGGCCGTGGAGAGTTGTGACTCTTGAAGCATGGAGCTTTGAGGCCTACCCTGAGAGCTCCAACCACACCCTATGTTCTGGATTAACAGTGACTGTGTAAATAACTCCCATTTAGATCAATTGGATTCAAATGTAGTTTGTGTGGAATTCCTGAAAAAAGTTTAGTGATAAGAGCAAACTTGGGGACCCTTGTTCACGAGGTTGTGTAGTTTGGCATGCCAACTTCCATTGCTCACCGGTAATATGTGTACGGTCACAGACGCATGCTCATTGATTGGGCTGTCAATCTCTGGCTGTCTCCTCCAGTGTCGCTCCTGGCCCTCCTGTTTCTTGCAGTGTCTGTGAATGCACTATGCAAGCCCGAGCTTGAGCTGTTGAGTTATTGGGCATTGGTAAAGAGGGCTACTATGATGCAAGACTTCCCATCTTGGCTATACACCATACTTGTTTGTGAGGGGTGTTGCTTATGGTATGGCCAATTCCATTTCTTGAAGGTTCCCATTTGGAAGAAGCTGTGAAAGCTGGCTCCTAGATTGTAAGATATATCCTCATTTGTATCAAGTAATTGCTTCATATGTGCGGTTTCTTAAGGTATACAATGACAATCTCTGTTCCCGTGATGACTCTTCCACTCCGACCAACGTCACATTGTAATACTTTGAGACATTAGCATGCATTCAATATATGCAGTGCCACCCACCACAAGTTGTTTGCTGTTTGACACCCCAAGATATTTCAAGGTAATATGTGCTTTACAAAGGCCACAAATCAACCAATCAATGATGCCTAACTTATTGCTCCTAATTTCATTGCACACCAGATCAACAGTAATGGTCTCTGCAATTTGTGCATGTCATGTTTGACCATTCATCTCATGCTAGTTGGAAGGGCACAGGTGCGCTAGGGTAGACATTGTCATGTATTCATCCATTGCATTTCTGAACAGGGAATATTTTACTCCAGTGATTTTGAGGAGTTTTTCTTTTCTCCTGCAACTCTAAGGAGGGATGCTTTAAACCTGCGATTTCAGATGAGGGGAGCTTATACTCTTGTGCTTCTGAGAGAGAAAGTTGTTCTATAGTGACCGTTTTGTTTCTTTTTATGAGGGAAGTTCTTCTGTGGGTCTGAGGAGTCAAGTTTCTCATCTTTGGTTCTGAACAAAATGGCTTTCTCCAGTGATCCTGAAAAGGAATCTTTTCCTGTGATTTGTTTTTGAAAGAGGGTTTGGTTTCTCCTGTGATCCAAAAGAAGACTGACTTCCTGTAATGATTTGTGATTCTTAGGAGCAAGAGGTTTCTCCTGTGATTCTGAATGCGAAGCTTTTACTCCTGTGATTTTGAAGGGGACGGTTTTACTCCTGTGATTTTGAGGAGCTAGATTTATTCCTGGGATTTTAAGGGGCCAGGTTTATTCCTGTGAAATTGAGGGGCAGATTTTGTCCTGTGTTTCTGTGGAGGCGGGTTTATTCCTGTGATTTTGCCGAGCCAGGTTTATTCCTGTGATATTGCGGGGCCAGGTTTATTCCTGTGGTGTTGAGGAGGCAGATTTATTCCTGTGATTTTGCGGGGTCAGGTTTATTCCTGTGGCTTTGAGGAGGCAGATTTATTCCTGTGATTTTAAGAAGGCATGTTGTGCATTTCTGATTTGATTGAGGAAGGGTTTTGTCATGCATTGCTGAGAGGAAGTTATTATGATTGCATGATTCTGAGGAGTGAGTTATTTAGGGATCAGGCCATATCTTGCATAACCGTAACATCTTTGGTGAAATTCATCTTTCCAGCTCAAACACCAGAATGCTTGGCCAGTCTCTTCTAGCCAGTGTTTGCATCAAATGAAACCAACCCCCTGGGTGACAGTTTCCTCTGAGCTCATCATTTTACAAAGCCATTTCACAGAGTCTGCCTTAGGCACGCACCAGTGCCATTTTGCCAATATACTCAAGAAGCAGATGGTCTTGGCCAAGGGCATCACTCTCCTGTTCCTCCCCATTAATATGCATTGTTAAGCTGGCAGTGCCCCCTTCGAGTATGTGTGTCTTCTATTCCAGCAAAGACGACCTACTGACAATGATCCCCAATTGGAAACTCCCAAGTATACCCTTCCTTGCACTGTGGCAAGTATTTAGACATATGGGTGTACAATGTCTGCTAATGTGCATGACTCTGAGTCACGGCTGGGCCATGTTGGAAGCCAGTTGCCGCGACCTGAGTGCCGCATTGTGATCGTTTGCTATGACTGTGCCTATGTGGCGAGTCGCAGGGGAGAGGATTCTTTATGTTCTGCTGACAGTGAAACGGGTTTACTAGTCCATGACACACAGAGCAGGAGCGAGTAAGGGGATGCTTTTTTAAGAAACTTACAAACAATGAGGAATGATTCTGCAAGTCCTCAATAGAAGAACTTTTTGTACTTGACTTTGTACTTTACCAGTGGAGTTTTTGAGTAGAAGAATAGGAGAAAGTTTGCTTTTTCTGACATTCCACACATGCATGCTAGACCCTTTTTTTACTAGAAGATCCTATAATGCTGCTCCCATCCCCTTCTCACTGCAGGTTCTGTACTCTTATTCTCACTGGCAGCACACACTCCCCGCTAGGGTTCTCTTTACAGGAGAGTGTATATATCGTCAAGTCTCATTATTCTGTGAAGATCATTGAAACGGGCTTCCCTAGCCAACAAATACCTCACTTTCCATGCCATCGGTTTAGTGTTAACCATATCGCTGTTTTGTTCCAATCAGTACTAAGTCACGGTTACCTGTGGTTCCTCCATAGTGTAGTATAGATGGCTGTAGTTTTTCTATGATATTTGCCATGATTAACCTCCAGTTATAACCTAAGGGCCACTGATGAATAGAGACCATAGTCCCTTGCCCACCATGGGGGTGGGGGGCACTTCATGACATGGGTCTTGCCTCATGAATCCTATGCGGGGATGAAGAATCTGACATGTTTGGTTCCCGAGCAACATGTGGAGCTGACGGAATACCCCTTTTCGTCAGATGCCTGAGCACAAGGGATGGAAACGATAAGTCATTTACATACTATAGGATGCTCATCTGTTAGTGATTTGGCAAGTTCTATATTTTGAACTTTGGAAAGTCTTTGTGTAGGACGCAGCATCCAAAATGTACAGACTTGGCTTTCACAACAAATGCAAATTCATTACACTAACTTTAAAGTTGTGACGGTGAGGACGTCCTGTCAGTGAACAGATTTGGGAATCTCCAAGCCTAGAGCTGAAGTGTCTCGGAGCACTCAGCAGGGGAAGAATGATCAGAAGGATGGCAGCATGGTCCACTTGAAAGAGCCACGTGCACTTCCTGGCCTCTCCCACATCAGTGCGCTGATCCATTCTACCTGGTATAGGGCCATAGAACTACACAGCACAGTTGCCAATATCTGGTTGATTGGTCTAGGGTCCAAGTGTGCTGTATCCCTCAGCACTCTTATTATCATACATAGCAGTATATGCAATGTTCCTTTCGGCAAGTGTCTACACATAAAAAGACTTTTCTATATTCCATTAGCACCCTAGAAGGGGGGGCTGGATCCTACGGTATAAATAAGCCTGCGTTGCGAGCAGCCAGAGTGCTGCTGGTCAGCGCCACCTTCCTCGCTTCTTCTGTTCGTCCCTCACCTCTTAGCACCTCTAGTTTCTACACGGGTGCTAAGAGGATTGCATTTAAAAAAGAAACATACCTTTCTGTGCTGCGCGGCATCGTAGTGTGACAACTCAGTTTTCTCTGTTGATGACTTGATGGTCATCAACATAGAAAACAGAGATGGAAACTTTAATGCTGTGCACCATTAGCACCTGTGTAGAAAACTACACGGGTGCTAATGGCTATAATGATGATGAACCCGACTGTACGGGGTGGTAATGTCCCAGGGCCCAAGTTAATAGGCCCGAGCAAAGCGAGCAAGGGGTTCTTCATCATTATGGCCAGATAAAACAATGATCAATGCA
This sequence comes from Ambystoma mexicanum, assembly GCF_040938575.1. Classification (NCBI taxonomy): domain Eukaryota; kingdom Metazoa; phylum Chordata; class Amphibia; order Caudata; family Ambystomatidae; genus Ambystoma; species Ambystoma mexicanum. The sequence continues at coordinate 1,561,131,917 of NC_090932.1, forward strand.
GAAAACAACCCTCAACATTCCAGCCAATAATTGTTTATAAAAAGTATAATCCTCCACATTCCATCCCAATTATTGGTACAAAGGAGACACCTGAACATTCCAGTCAACAGTGGCCTATACCGAGAAGAATACTCCACATTCCATTCAATTATGGTTCACTGAGAGAATACTCAATATTCCATTCAACTATGCTTCACCCAGAGAATACTCCATATTCCATTCAACTATGGTTCACCGAGAGAAGAATACTCAATATTCCATTCAACTATGCTTCACCTAGAGAATACTCAATATTCCATTTAACTATGGTTCACCGAGAGAAGGATACTCAATATTCCATTCAACTATGGTTCACCGAGAGAATACTCAATATTCCATTCAACTATGGTTCACTGAGAGAAGAATTCTCAATATTCCATTTGATAGTGTTTCATATGGAGCAATAGTCCAGACAGACTCCTCAACATGCATCTATATAGCAGCAGCCCATATGCAAAAATGTAAACATACCTTTCAGCTGGGGCCCGTATAGAACAGTATCCTCAACATTCTATTATGATTGGCCCAGAAGGAAAATAATACTCCACATCCCGTTCACAAACTGCCTCGCAATGATCCATACAGAGAAGAATCTTTAACGTCCCCTTCAGAAGTTCTCCATCCATAGCAGTATCCTCAACATTGTAGAACATGTAATCCACATACTACTAAACAATGGTTTTTACACAGCACTATCCCCGATATTCCATTTAACAACTGGCTCTGCTGAACATTATCATCAACATTCCTTCAAACAATGATTCCCCGTGAAGCAGCGTTTTCCGTCTCCATTCAGCATTGCTCCCTACATAAAATAACCTGAACGTTCCCTTTAACACTGGTATCTGCAGAACTGTACCTCCATGGTCAATGATCCCTAAAACCAGACTCCACGAAGAGTACATTACATGCATACATTGCTTTCAGGAATGGATTATACACTAATCCACACCGAGAACTGCCCTCATCGTTCCGTTCATTCTGGGTATTTAACATTGTGTTCACTCCAAGTCCATTCCTGCTTCATGCAGGACGGTAGTTGCTCAAAACCAGCATAGTATCCAACCAAAATCTGTACTGTGTACGTAGTGCAGTGGTCTAGGTAGTTTTGATCCATACCGCATTGTATCCACAAATAATGTATGCTATGACCTGTTCAGCATGGGCCGATGCATCGAAGTGCCTAGACCTGTTCAGCACAATACCATGAAAAGCCCAGGTTCAGGCCACGCAAGGTCCTCCTTACCAACTCTAGGTCTTCTGAAAGCATAAAACCCTTGTTATACCACATGGTACCGATTACATCTATGCATCATACAATAACTGCGAACCATGGTGCAAGCAATATCCAGCCCATGTAGCATTGTCCATCCCCATCTGTTCCCGCCCCATTGATGTTGTTCACATTCCCCCACATTCTTTTATCCATGAGCTCATGTTGACCTATCCTGCAAGTGTTGTCTATGCGTGTCCCAGAGGAAAACAAAGTGTTAGAATTATTTATTTAAATATAAATATGATTAAATTATAAACTTAGCTCCAATGTATATGGTGGAGAAGAAAGCCAAGCACTTTTGGTAGATAATTTTATTTTTGTCTTTTTATCCACAATGGATTTCAATGATATGCTGGCTGTGTTGGTCTCGGTTTAACACTGCCACTTCTTACATGTAAAACATTTTGTTGTGTTATTTGTGCCACTTCAGAAGGTCTGCCAGCTCTCCAGGGCCGGTTTTGTGAACTAGACGGCATGAGATCTGACCTGGTGGACGAAGAAGAAACCGCATACGAGAGCGCCAACCCTTTTCTAAAGGTCCTAGGTTTTCGGGAAGGGCCATTGATGCCAAGATTCCAAGGCATCTGTTTCTAGCCTCTCTTTGTACACAACATATTGAATAAAACTACTTGACATCCTTTTCCCTGTGTCTTGTCTTCTTTCCACGGTCTGTGAAGGTCACTGGCTGGAACCCATTGCCAGAACATTCTCTGGTATGTGCAGGTCGTGTAAACGTATGGGAGCTTACTTGGAGGCTACTGGGGGTTGGACATTAAGAATTTCTGAGTGCAGGAAACCTCAATAACACAAGTTGTGGAGTGTCAAGTGCCCATGTTGCCAATCCACTCTACAGCTCGGTCAATGACAAGCTAGACCTACCTATAAACAGATTCCTTATAGTGGTGGTTGCTTGGCAAGCGCCAGGAGACCAGACATCTCCATCCAATGATATCATGAAATAAAGTCGGTTCGTTGATTCCTGAAAGCAGCTACACAAGCCTTTTCACTGAAGCATGACTCATCAGCAGGTCTCTGCAACAGGCACCTTGTTTTTTTTGCAGCATGAATTTGTCATAGATCTGGCTTTTGCTGAAGCTGCCATTTAGTGGTTGGATCTGAGATCGTCTTTCAAGGTTTAAAAATCCCCCACAGTGGGTATGGACATGGGTTGAGTATCTCTAATGCACTGTGGTTGGAAGCTCTCCTTCGAGGCAGCTCAAGACCTTTTACCCATTTGGCAGTCTGGGTCGGGGACCTGTTCCATGGTGCACTCAATAAATACTCAAGATTTGCTCTTTCTAGGGTCCAAAGCAATTTTGTTAAGGGAACATACCAAGTTTCAGTGCTTCCAGAGATGCCATTTTAAGTATTAATGTAAGGATTGTGGGGTCAGGGAGAACCAGAAACTGACCACGATGATAAATGTTGCAGCAATAGTCTATGCAATGGCAATTAGCTTTTGCGATTCTGAAAATGGGTGTTGGTTGCGACATATGTGTCAGCAAGTCTTCCTACGTTGTGTTTAAAACTATGACCAGGGCGAAGGAGACATGCGAGGGGCGGACCTGGCCATTTACTGCGAGAAATATAAGAATATTTTCTGTAGAAGCTCGTACATACATCGGGACAGGTGTGCCTTTGGTGGCAGCCCATATATAATGAGCCATGTGACCTGGGCAACCCTTCCCTGAAAGGCGCTGACCCGAACACAGCAGGGGAAGACTGTATTGTGAAAATCCTATAAGGGCATCTATGAGTGTTACCACGCCATGGGCTGCTCCAAGATCGCATATGTACAAGTGTGTAGAGATGTTAGTTATTAGTGAGCTTTGGTTTAAAACCGACATTTCACATACACAAAAGTGTGTACAAATAATAGGAATTCTTCCATTGGCTCTTGTGAGGACCTCTGGTGGCTCGAATGACCCTTTACATAGTGACTTATGGGACAAGCCTGTATTCGGGTAGCTTAAGAAACCCTTTTTTTTCTATTGGTGATTAATATCGTGTTTAATGCAGGACTCCTCTCGCTTCCAAGCATTGGACCGGGGACCGAACCCATGTTGCACGGCATTAGTGTTTTGTCTCTGAGCAATCCTTCCGGCCTGAGAACAGCTGGTCACCATCGACATCACTCTAGGAAGGTAGTCATGGGTAAAGTTATAGCCACTAGTGTGTGATCAGTGTGAGAAGATGACACTGATAGGTATGCCATGTGAGGAGCTGGCACTGGTGGATGCACATTGGGAGACACTGACGATTAAGCAGTGTAAGATGCACGCACTGGCGGACCGTGTGAGTTGCCGAAACTGAGGGGTGAGCAGTGTGAGACGATGGCACGGGGGTGAAGCTGATGGGTGATCAATCTGAGATGATGGCATGGGTGGGAAGTGCTGTGTGAGGAGAGAGCAGTGTCAGATGATGTCACTGGTTGATGAGCAATGTAAGGAGCTGGCAATAGTGAGTTGATACTCTGTATGAAGATTTGACAGTGGTGATGAGATCTGGGGAGTGGGCAGTAAGCGCTGATTCGTTGGCCGTGTGAGGAAGCTGGCACTGGTGGTGGAGAAGATGGCACTGCTGTGCGAGTAATGATGCATGCTGACACTGATGGGTAGCCCTTGTGAGATTTGGCGTTGGCATTAGCATGAGTGGCCGGCACTGGCTTATAGGTCCTAGGGGATTAGACCAGAGTAGAGGGCAGGGAAGAAGAGAAGCGTCTGAATGGGAGGGGTGGTATGGTCTACCCTTACCTATAGACGGTCAAAGTGGAAACAGGAGATAAGCCCGACTTAATTGGAGCACTGATAAAGGACCTAAGATGGAAATGGGGAGAGAGAGGTGTAGCGATCTCGGAACGGATGAACCGCAGGACACAGGGAACACACACCTCTGCAGAGACCCGTGGGGGTTGTGGGTTCTTCTCACCAGGGTGGGCTAAAGGGATAGAGGGCAGAGGCATTGCCTGGCCTCAACACGGGGTACTGACACTGAATAACCCTGCTGGGAACCCACACTCCTGCATACACTGTAGGGCGGTAATTGCACCACACCAGAATGTACGGCAGGGGAAGGGAAATGGGCCACAGCTAGTCATAACAGAAGGAGTAGGAAAAGGTTCGACCCCTAACAAACCCTACTAAAAACTCACCCTTCTGCATAAACCTCTCAAATTGTATATCAAGCACAGCAATACCTCTACAGCACAACAAACCACACGCACTTCACTACATTGCAACGAAAACTGCACATAGCCTCGCCCAACAGCACATGGCGGCTACCAACCGAAAAACTCATCTACGCTCAGCGAACAGTGTCAACAGAACTGAAGCTGCCAACAGCACATCACAACTCTCTTGCTCTTTCTCCCGCTCAGTCCTTCTAGCTTACTCCCCCTTACCCCATCTGCCTTTGCTTTACAAACCCACTAGAGTGCCAACAAAGCATGCATGTGGCAACAGTGCACAATATAAGAACCTTTATCATAACATTATAGAGAGCCGGTGCAGGTGGGGGCGTGTTGGCACGGATGCGTTTTGTCCAGAGGTCTTTTGCTGGAGGCTACAGGATGGGTTTAGACTGGTGACACAGGTCGTGCCTGCTACCTGCGCTGTCACGTGGGCCTCGGAGGGGGTATATAGTGGAGCCCCAAAGCTCCCTATCACCTCTCTAAACCTTTTATGGCCTGGGTAACACCAATGTAATGGGGAAGGGCGCAGTGAAAGGAGACTTTTCTGCTTGTGGAGCCACTAGCCAAACACTACAACTAGAGAAGCCAAGTTCATAAGATTCAGAGGGGCGAACCCCGGACCCCATTCACTCCTGGGGTCCGGTGCATGTCAGAATCAAGGAAACATTGAAGTCTTAAGTAGATTCCCTCGCAGACCGTAGCAGAGGTGTAAGCCGCTCGCTAAATAATTTCAAGATGGCAGATGCATGTATTTGAGACTCAGCTGGCAAAGCTGTAAGATGGTCTGACAGCCAATTTCCTCTAACTGGGGAATCAGTCCACCTAGGCAGTGCTCAATCTCAGGACCTGCTCGCACAACAAACACGGCTGACTGCCTAATTCAGAGTTCTGCAACCTGTGGCTCTCCAGATGTTTTGGACTATGACTCCTATGATCCTTTCATGCTATCTAGGGATGGTAGGACGTGTATTCCAAAAGATCTGGAGAGCTAAAGGTTGCAGATCCCTGGCCTAATTACACATGCCAGCCCAAATCCCATGAAAGGTATTAAGTTAGCAGAACCAAGGGGCAATGTGGGAGTTAGGCATACCTCAACTGTTTGCAGTTGCCTGGGTAGATGAAAATGGAAGATTGGTGAATGAGAGCCCATTGAAGTCTATGGAGGAATAAAGGGCTTGCTGTGTGTGTACACTGATTCCGCAGTGGGTGACACCCACCAAACACATGCAAGTGGAGAGGTATGACTTAGTACAGAGACAGAGGTGCAAATGGGAGTGTGGTACTGTGGTGAGGAGGGAAAAGGCGAGTGGAGAGGATGTCGACACGAGAAGGGAGTGCAGAGCCACATGGACGTCATTTGGGGGTCCCTGGGTCGCGGCCGCTACCCCTGTGGTTCCCTTGCTTCGTTATATTAAAAACCATTTTAAACTGAAGCTCCTGGGCTCTGGAGTAGCACAGGCCCACACACCACCAGGTCTTGGGGGATGGGGTGGCCCAGCCCTTACCTGTAAGGGTGAAGCCTGAGTTGGGGCTTGCAGTGCAAGAAGCGCTCAGTAGTGGTTGGAGCGGACCGTGACATGTGGCACATGCCTTCTCCTCTGGCTTCCTCGCGGCTTATATACAGGAACCAGGAAGCTCTGCCAGCTTCCTGGTTCCTTTTTGTGAGCAGCACGGAGGAGGCCGAGGGTGGCTTGGAGTGATGGACCAAAGCTGGAAAAACAGGTAAGGCTTTTTCTTTTTTTTAAATGTGATGTGTATTTTGCATGTGTGAAGTGCGTGTCAGATGTATGGGCTATGGGTCAGTGAGTGGTGGGTGAATGAGTCGGAATGCGATAGTGTGTGTTTGAAGGTTCTGGGTGGGTGAGTTCGTTCCTGTGTGGAGAATGCAGTGCAAGTGGACGTGAGAGGTAGGGATGTCACGATATTGATTTTTTGACGGTATGATAACCTTCATTTGAAATGACGGTATACCGCGGTTGTCGCAGTATAGCGCGCACGTGTGTATAAGCATAGGCTTAAATATTATTTTGACAGGAAAAGTCACATTTTCAACAAGACACCATACACAAACAAGAAAACATCACCAAGAAGTTGTCTTAGTTCTTCTTACAAACATTTATTTTAGTTTTAACTCAACGGAGCAGGAGGTCCAATTTAACTTTGTAAACCAATACAACCTTTTTAGAAGTTTAATTAAAGAAGAAGGATGCCAAGACATGTATGACACTAGGGTCTCAAAGTAGGATAGCTGGAAGGTTTTAAAAATCAATCAACTGCAGGCATAGCTCTGGGCAATCACCCAGACCAGACTATCGTTTTTCAAGGTCTACCTGCCATCACAAAAGGAAGAACGCCCAATTTGCAAATTCAATATGTTTTGTTCCTTCTGAACAATGATGGTCAGAGAAGGGGTGCCCAGGGGTAATGCCAAAACTTTTGGTTTGCTGAATTATGTTTTAGCTACACTACCAAGGTAAAACTGTCAAAAAGATCATAAAGTCTGAAAAGATTCTAGGTATTAGAACGCAAGTCTGAGTGACCAGCAAACAAACCACTTTCGTTTTAGAAAAATAAATAAAATCACAAATTATGATGCAGAAATACCAGCATGTTTACATGCTCTGTAGATAGTCTGCTCCTAAAAGGAGATAATATGTAGCCACTGCTACTGAATACACGTTCAGAAGGAACACTAGTTGCTGGGATGCACAGGTATTTTTGGGCTAGGTGTGACAGAATGGGTAATTCCTTTTGATGTTGTTTCCACCAAATGAGCGGATCCTCATTTCCCGGAAGGATTGGCAGAGCTTTGTAGTGTTCGACTTGAGCAATGATTGCTGCTTCTGGTTCAGAGTCTGCTGCCATAGAAGTGGACTGTTTCACACTTTCTGTGATTTCCTACAGTAAATCATGTAGGCCTTTTCTGGGATTAACATCAACTGTTTTTTTGCTTGCTACTACTGGAGTTGGTGATGGAACTCCAAGGCTTTGCAGCTGCTGCTCACTCTGTTGTTCTTCACTACCTTGGGGGGTCCCATTTCTTGTCATGGTGGCAGTGGTAAAATCTGATTCCTGATCCTCACCTTCTTCCAGGCTGTGTTTTTCTTGTAAAGCATTTTCTTTTATTGCTTCTGTTGTATCAGACACATTACTGAGGAAGTGTTCTTTGAACCTTGGATCCAGGAATGAACAGATGTCAAGCAACAATCGTGTTTCAGGTGCCTCGTATCTACTGCTCAGGTCTGCTGCAATAGTTTCTTTCATTTCTCTCGCTAGTGGACGATCAGTGGGAGCACAAACCAGAACATTATTCAATAAATGATTTAATATTGGTCTGATTGCTGATGCGGTGACACGTGTGCCACTAGCAAGGGAATCTGTGAACATGTGGACTGATCAAGTACTAATGAAATGTCCTCAAGGTTCGTCATGTCATTTTGTTTTGGCATCAAATGCCAGAGATTTCTATCTGCCGCAAGAACTGCACACACCGCTTGCTGCTGCTCAGTGAAGCGGTCTATCATGTCGTATGTTGAGCCCCACCTTGTGACTACATCGTGAATCAGGGAATGTTTAGGAACGTTGAGATCAGTTTGTTTTAAGGTTAGCTCTCGTCTTTTCTTCCAGCTGCGGCTGAATGACTCAACCAGCCGTCTGCAACTTTTCACTGCTGTGTCAACGCGCTGAATTTTTAAACACTTTTGAATGCCTAAATTTAAGTTGTGGCCAAAGCAGCTTAAGTGTGGTACTTTAAGTACCTGTTGAAATGCTTTCTTCATGTTTGAGGCGTTATCTGTGCCAATACATGTAAGTCTATTAATGTCTACCTGCCATTGTTGTAACATGCCTTCAAATATTTCATCTATGTGTTCTGCAGTATGGTCTTCGGGCACATACAGTGTCTCCAAGCAGTGAGACTGCATGACCCACTCTGATGAGATGTGGTGGAGTGTCAGGCTAATGTATGGCTCCCCTTTGTCACCATTGCTTGTCCAAAGATCTGTAGTTGCTGCAAACCACCTGGCTCTGCCAACAGCTTCCTGCACTTCATTTCTCGAAGCTGAATACAATTTTGGGATTTCTTTTCCAGAAAAAAATGTTCGCGATGGAAGTTCGTATTTAGGGTTCAGCTGGTTTACTAAATGCTTGAAACCTGGTCTTTCTACTATGTAATAGGGAACCATATCTTTTGCAATGAAGAAAGCAACAGCAGCATTCATTTGTTGTGCAGATTTAGAGGTACGGTCATATTTCTTTTGCTTCTCAAACATTTTTTCCATTGTATATTGAGTGAGGTTTTCTGGGGATTGGCGGCACCACTGCAAATGCAAAAAAATGAACTCAAAAGTAAACTAAGGTAGGTAAGTTAAATTCATCTACATGTGGACAGCCCCACACACCAGCGCCAAGGCAGCAGCACCTCACCAGTTCAAGCTGGGCCTGTGTGATGCAGTGCACTGCACTAGTGCGCAATGCACATGTTACGCTCCTAATCATGATGATTTTATTTGGTGATGAACGTTAAGATTAAAACTAAAAATACCTTTGTACTGGATGATGCTTCTGTGGAGTCTGCTGTAGTAGTGAAAGTGGGAGGATGAGCAAGTCGTTTCCTTTTGATGGACGGCTGGGTTTCTAGAAAAAGGGCTGGATGATGCTCTCGAAGATGCGTAAACATATTCGATGTGTTTCCACCCTTAGCTGAAATTTTTTTGGCACAGGCACGGCAAATGGGAAAGCCATCTTCTTTTATTTCTCCTCTGATTTTAGCGTAGCCAAAGTAGTTCCACACTGCTGAAGTTCTACGTTTCATGGGAGGGTACAGCAGCCTTTCCTCACATGATGGGCCGGCGGTGTCGGTAGTGTCATGGTGTTCATCTACCTCTTCCATCATTGTTGGATTTGGTTGTTTTCACTACTTCGCCTAACAGTTGCTCTTGTATAAATCTGCCTCACTATTTGACCCTGAAATTGGAAATAAAATAGCCTTATTGACTTTTGATTCAGTCTGTGGCAGTGATCGTACAGTTACAGTACTATTCAACATCAACAAGTCACTAACTCTGATAGATTCAAGTTATTAGTCTAACTGTGAGGTCAATCCCCTCTCCTTTTAAGTAGAACCGTACAAGTGCTTTTAGACTGACACACACCTCATGTGATGTCTGATGATGTGACATTTTACTTTACACGTCACAGACAGGAAATGGAATACATAAGGGTGAGACAAAGAAATACATACAGGTGGGTGGGCCCGGGCCGCCGATTGAAGGCTCTTAAATAATCTGTGGCTACTGGCTATAATATAACGAGCCCCACCCACCAGCTGTATTTCTTTTGTCTCCATTATAATGTAAAAAAGAAAAGTGGAGATCCTTTTTTTGTTCCATTATAATGTCTACTCTACTCCAACAGGTGCGTGCCTCTGAATGCCGTAGTGAGTCTAGTGACAAAGAAGGATTGGGAATTGGGATAGGCAAATGTGCATTTAGTGTTTCAGATCCCTGCTGGATATCCATCTTGTGTCTTGAATCAAGAGTCAAAAGAGATGGCCACCCAGCATGGATGTGAAACACTACATGCCCAATTACCCATGGCCTGCGAAATGCCATAGCTAAGAAGTGGGTGGAACAGATGATTGTTAAGCCAATGACTGAGGTGATAATACAGGAGGAAACTGACAGCCGTAGGGATCAAGCAAAGTCTGCAAACACAGCTATAAATCGACTCCCAGAATGCAAAATAATGTCGACCTGAAAAATCTATTTAAGCCCACTATACTTTCAGTGATTTGAAGAGATGTAATAAAATAAGTTGTGTAATAACAAACAGATATGCAGATTCTTTGCAACAAACCTCCACTATTTGGTGCATGTATACGATCATACGAGGTTAGGTTTTTAATTATTAACATATGACCCGTGAGGTAACTCGCTCGCAAAGATCTTTTGTAGGACAGACTCATTTGGATGGGTAGTGGCATAGTAGTGCTGCACCAAACTTACCTTCTAGCCACAATGTTAAATCATACCGGTTGGTAAGCCTGCAAGGGTCTTGGACCCTCGCAGATGTTAACACAGGGCAACAGGCCCAATCACAGAGTGTGGTTGTGGAACGAGGGGGGCAAATTGAAGGCAGGGGTGGACTGGACCAAAAGGGGCCCTGGAAATAATTTTCAAAGTGGCCCCATATTACACATTTTCAACAAGCCCAACACTTTTCCCATGAGAAAATGTGGAAATAAAATAGGTTATCACACAAAAGAGGCCCAGAGTGCAGAGGCCTACTGGAAAATCTCCAGAGTTCTCTATAGGCCAGTACACCCCTGATTGAAGGTACTGGGAATGAGTTGGAGGTTGGAATAGGAGTGAGTCTGCAAGTGCTAGAACCGCGTTTGCAACGACAACAAAAAGTAGCCTACTTGTCCGGCATATAGTGGCAACACAATCAATAGGCCCACACAAGGCCCTTCTCCCGCTAGCAGTAGTCAGCTCATCTCTTCCTCTCTGCCCCACACATCTTACCTCAATTGTAACATGAGATGCGGAAGGCGCTCTGCTTTCCTACAGGCTCTCAGCCAATGCACTCTCCCCTCTGATGTACTACAAGAGGAAAATTAAATTCTTTCACCAAGGCTAGAAAAGAACAAATAGGCAGAATACATTTTAGACCTTGCCCAATGAGTGCGTCCTGGTCCTTAAAACCTTCCCCTCCCAAACATGTTCCCTTCCCTCACTGCAATCTTGACATGTGGAGGACCCTTTTTTAAAATACTGGCTGGGCCCATCACTATACAGTCACACACGCATATCAGATTTCATTCTTTTATTGAATAGTACTGGTGTATTCATACATTACTGTAGCTGTAAATCAGTTCATGATATTGGAGTTTATATTTTAATCATCTAACAGAGGTAAAGTGCATACTTGCACCATTTAGTAATATACACCTGCATAATATATACCAACCAATTAATGATGCATGGGTGTATATATAACGCGGTTCATATGCAAGTGTATGTATGTCCGTTCAAATGATATAGTTGCAACTATTCACACCAGGGTGCATGATATAGCAATCAAGAATATCTCCTAGATGAATTGTAGGGTGTATGCAAATATCAATTAGTAAGATCAGGGGGTTACATACGAGGAGGTAAGTATATATTCTGTCCTTGTATCCAGAAGACTCGCCTGGTGCAAACATGCAGGTTTGGTTCATGTTTTGCTGTGCACCAACCCCCCTGCACAGAACTGTCGTGCACTCATTCGTGTATCGCTGGATTATATGCGGGCGAGGGCATTTCATCGGAAAGCGCAAGGCCACCTGTTGAATAGCGCGCTCCCATTTACAACTGGCAGCTTCTCCGTTTTTGTGCAATTTACATTTTTAAAATGCAGAATATGTACATTTTCTAAGGAAAACAGTTCCTTCGTATTCAGTCCATAATAATGTGTGTGTGTGGTAGTGTGAGGGTTGCCTCCTTTAATTAACGAATGGACGCTCCGAGGGGCTAAATCAAGGATGTGCAGTAGAAGCAGGCTCACTACCACAAACCTACTCGAACAATCTTTCACATAGTGCCCCCCATCCATGACTAAGAAAATAAAGGAAAGTCTGCTGTGTGCGAATCATTTCAACATTCAACGTCGACTGGCATATATATATACTGTAATATATACTATATTTCGTCCAGAAGCGATGGCAACTGATAAGAAAAGATAATTGTTTAATTAGATAAGAGAGACCTACATGTTTCCGCCTGGCAGTGCGATTAGCAGAAAGCTAATTATGGGCGTTTTGTGATTAGAGGGATTATAAATTAGATATTAATCTGACTCCGGATTGATCCATTCATAGTTTCATCTTTTCGGAAAACACTTAATTGGAAGGCTGCTTGCGCCAGCAGGCGGAAGGTGCATTAATTAACCCCCATTTTGATCTGCTTGAGGTACAATGAAATACATTTCAAATGCGTTAGTTCAAATCAGCTGGTCATTGTTCTTTTGGTACTTCATCCAACTACTAGGATCACAGTCAGAAAAGAGCAATATATTTGCAGTGAATTCTCACCCTAAGAGCAAATGTAACTTGCAATGTTAAAGTGTACAACCTTTGTATGTGTGCAGGGGCCACAATTGAAGCACTCGTGTTTACACCGTATTGCATGGAGCAACAGTAAACACATGACGTGATGACGCTCCTTTCCCGTATAATGCGTTTAAACTGCATTTAGTGACCTTAACACATAATTTGAAGCAGAGAGAAGTCTCCACTATCAGATAGTAGGCCCCTAGAACTCCTGGTAGTGGTGTGGGCATAATGTGGCATGAAGGCCAAGGTGCGGGCGCCAGGGGCCAACTTGTTGCTCTTGCAATGGCTCCGCTTTGTTCAGAGCTGGTCCTGACAACTTATCATGACAGCGCACATTTCCCTGCTTGATGCACACAAACGGGTTCAATTGTTTAAAAATATAGAGCTTCAAATTTTATGCATAAAAAACGCAATGCCCGTGTCAAAAAATAGCTACAAGCATTTGACTCTCACACAGTCTCTTCATGTCTCCTCTCCATCTTGTAAGTAGTACACTTCATTGGGCAGGAAATTAAGTTGTCCCTTATTAGGAGTGAAATAATCAAGCACTCTTAGCTTTTAGGCTCATATCATACTACATTCTCGACATATTGGCCTTTATTTATAAACTGTACAAGAATGGAACATGATCTATTTCAGCACATTTGTATGAAACAAGAGTTTGATGCAGTAGTTGGGTGAAGTAAGTGGGCACTGCAGTCGGTTGTCTGCAATGCTGGCTTTCCGATTCCCACACTCAGCAGTGATTCTAGATGCAGAATGCTCATGTGCACCAGAAGAAAAAACTTCTAGCTATGTGTGTCTGTATGGAACGTATATAGTACGATCCAAACCAGCACTCAATGGAGCATTGTGTAACAAAAGAAAATACAGAGAGAGAACGCTGGAAAGAGCTGGGGAGGGCAGCCAGGGCAAGTAAGACGGTTTGGCCCGTGGTTCCAGTTTCACCTGTAGGATCTTTGTGGAAAGTTAACTGCATGCACATGATTGATTGGTTTGAGGTTTTATAGTGTGCAACCTGTAAAGGCACTACATAATTATGAATAATACGTATGGCAGGCAGTGCTCACCTACTGTGTACTTAGGTATTGTAATGCATTGGGCGTGACGCACGTATACAAATGCATTTCAGAACAACCTTAGCACGATGCATGTTCCATATTTACCCACACCTACACATTCAAACGTGTGCGTTTTTACCTACATAAATGCCCTGCGCACGTGTCCATGAATGGCATGTATGCGTTGAGTTCTTCCCCATGGGGGGTGGGTTGCAGAGGGTGTGAGATCTGAGTTGGAGAGTTTGGAGACTCTCAGCCTCCGAACGCCTGGCTGTGAGAGTGGAAGTGGCAGAAGTGAGCGAGGCGCGTGCTATCGGGATCTGGAGAGCTTTAAAAGCACAGCGAGTGGGATTCAGTTTCGATTTCAATAAAGGATATATTGTGAATGTGAATGCTAAGTGGGTATTTGTAAACGACTGGAGAGCTTTTAAAAGCACAGGGAGTGAGTGGGATGCAGTTTCGATTTCAATAAAGGATATATTGTGAATGTGAATGCTAAGTGGGTATTTGTAAACGAGTGATTCCGTAATAGGTTACAAACACTTTTGTTTATAGGCGCGTTATAAATGCCATACCATATCATGCGCTCAGTAGCATTTCACCCTCATCTGCCAACAGGTAGATTATCGCGCACCATGCACATTCATTCAGGCTCACAATAACACAGAGAATAAAAACACATTTAATTTGCACTAACACGTGTTAAGGGCACATTCATCACTTGGGCCTAGATTTCAACAAAGGGGGAGAAGCAGGAAAGAAGGCCATGAGATGGGAGGGAAGAAAAAGAGGATAGAGGACCTGGTGTGGGGGCTGCTTACCTTCTTGGAACCTTTGAAATCCGGCACAGCACGTAGCTTTCGGAAGTGTGACAGCAGGGTTTATATGGAGCACAAACGGAGCCTCAACTGTCTCTGACAGTGACACGTGCATTGATTCCGGAATGTTCCAGCCCAGGAAAACTCCACCTCCTCCAGGCTCACTGGAGCCAGCCCAGCCCAGCCTTGGCCCGGGCCCGGGCAAACTCCACGTCCTCCAGGCTCACTGTTGCCAGCCCAGCCTGGGCAAACTCCACCTCCTCCACTCCCAGGCTTGCTGAAGCCAGCCCAGCCCAGCCTGGGCCTGGGCCCGGGCCCGGGCAAACTCCACCTCCTCCAGGCTCACTGTTGCCAGCCCAGCATGGGCAAACTCCACCTCCTCCAGGTTCACTGTGAACAACACAGCCAGCCCAGCCCTATATGCAATTTGCAATGCATCAGCCGAGCCAAGCCTGGGCCTGGGCAAACTCCACCTCCTCCAGGTTCACTGTGAACAACAAAGCCAGCCCAGCCCTATATGCAATTTGCAATGCATTCATTGAAGTGCAGACTTGCAAAACAAAAACAACAGTTCAATCGGTTTACCGTTACAAACAAGGTAACGGTTATTTACACAAAATGAAATTGACAACGGTTTTTGTACCGGTATACCGGTATACCGTTACAACCCTAGTGAGAGGTTTATGGGGGGGAGAGAGAGAGAGAGAGAGGGAGAGAGAGAGAGAGAGAGAGAGAGAGAGAGACACACTGGAGATCACTAGAGCATTTTAGACACATCCTTTATTTTTGGATGTTTTACTGGTATTTTCGGGCAAAGTCAAGTTCATGTGTGTCATTACCTGGCTAAACTGGCATTTTGGTACAGCCAGGCTAGCCATTGCTTACTGTGGGATGACATGTATTACTCGGCATCTTTGATAAAACAAGCATGATAAGTAGTATTACCTCGGTAGACTGACTTTTTGGTGTAGTGGCCTGTATATTTCGAGGGGATTGGGTCCTCCGACGTATTCCATATCTATGACAGTAATCACCACAGCTGTGCTGCTTTGGAAAATCTTTTGGCATCTGCGTCCTGTGTGGATGACGTCGATACGCCGTCTTCGAGGACCTCCTCCGACGGCCGACCTCACCGGATGTTCTAAGTAGGATGCACGACGCCCGTAGCCTCAGTGCCGTTTCTTCTGTGAACGTGTTTGCTTCGGAGATCTCGGCGCGCCTCGACTCTTTGGAGTTTCTGTTCTTTCGGTTCTTCGAACCTGTTCGTTTGTGAAGCTATCGGGATGTCTTCCTCTTCTTCCACCCCGCGTCCGGGCTTCACAAAGTGTGGGGACTGCGGGTCCAAGATGTCGGTGACGGACTCGCACGATGCCTGCCTCGGGGTGGCCCACGACACGGATGATTGTGTTGACTGCCAGTCGCTTACGTCCAAGGCCTTGAAGAAGCTGTCGGTTGGTAAGGTGTCCAAGCCCCGGAAGTCAAGGTCCATGGGCTTTCGACGGACGATTCGAGGGGTGACTCTCCGCATCGTCATCGCCACTCCTCTGCCTCTTTGAGGCACTCACAGAAGCGCCGTCATTGGTCGGCTTCCTCGTCCGAGGACTCTGCCCGTCGGCGGGTTGCTTATCCCACAAAGCATGCGACTAAGGAGGAATGGGCTTCCTTCGGTAAGAAAATGTTGGCGATTCATGAATCGCAGGGCACCGGTTCGTCCGTGCCTCCGAGTGGGGTCGGGCGTGACCGTACTAGAGACACCGCTCGTATGCCTTCGGGCTCAGATGGTCGGCACGATTCGCAGGAAAGGTCCCGCTCGGACAAGGGGAATCGTTCTAGTCATGCCCGTTCCAGGTTCCGGTCCTCGACGCGCTCGAGCCCATGTGCACCTGTGAAGTCTTCCAAGAAGACGTCGACGCCTGTGGCCGAGGGACTCTCTCGAGGCTCTGCCTCTGAGGAAGTCGTTGACTCCATCGGTGACCAGGCTGTCGAAGGACACGCTCGGGGCTCTACCCTCGAGGCCTATGTCGAAGCCGTTGATGCGGTTTCACTCGACGCCCTTGATGCCTTTCGAGGCTGTTTTGTCGGAGGTACCCCGTGGCACGGTGGAACCCCCTAGAAAGGCTCTGGCCAAGGCCAAACATGTCTTTGTCCCCCATTCTGTGTCCACTTTCCACCATCTGGATTATATTTCTGAGGTGGATGAGGGTTCTGAAGATGGGATGGTTCCTGATACGGTACCAGACGAGATTATCTCTGGACATAGCCAGTTTGAGGATCTGCGTCTGTCGCTGCACAACGCCAGTGGTCTGGACACCTCTCCGGAGGTGGAGTTCTGTAGGCCTGAGCCTGGCACCCAGGCCGAGTCCTCGTACCGGCGCCTTATGTCGAGGGTCACTGAGTACTCGGGGTGGTCTGCTCCACCAGGGGATTTTCTGCAGGATGACCTGAGGGATATCCTCGACCAAGGTCCAACAACTGACCCGGTACTGCCATTCCATATGGCTCTGCAAAGGAGGGTGGCGGCGGCTTGGACTGCTCCGGAGAGTCTCCCTGCAGTGGGCAAGTCTTTGCCGCGAAAATACCGCCCAGCCAGTAGCGAGCCCTGCTACTTGACCACGCACCCTACTCCGGAGAGTTTGGTGGTGCAGTCGGCTACGGCCCCAGCAAAGCAGGCGTCGTATCCTACCATCCCTCCTGATAGGGATGACAAGCGTTTTGATGGTTGGCCGAAGAAGTGTTTTCTTCAGGGGGTATGTCACGTTTCACGCACACTCTGTGGAACTGTTTCCTTAGCGGCTGAACGTATTCCCGAAGGGGACGAACAGGTTGTTTTTTTTGCTATGATACAAGATGGCAAGGATGCCATGTGTGAGGCCGTTCAGTCGGGTCTGGACATGGCAGATTGCGTCAGCCGGTCCATGGCGGCGAGCACCGTAATACGCAAGTTTGCGTGGTTGCGGAAGTCGGGATTTGCTCCTGATGTGCAAGCCCAGCTCCTCAACATGCCCTTTGATGGTGTACATCTTTTTGGCAGCAAGGCTGACGAGAGCCTTGAGAGGTTGCAGACCTCAAAAGCTGCAGCAAAGTCGTAGAGCGCTGCAGTTCGACAACCTCCGCCTTTTCGTCCTAGGGGACAGCAATGGAGGGGAGGTTCCTTTGGTTATTACTCATCCTTTAGTAAAGCGAGAGGAGCTGCTAGTCAAAGGGGCCACCGTACGAGTGCCAGAGGTGGAAAACAAGGTACTCGAGGTGCCAAGGCCGCTCGGGCAGTTGCCGCTTTGCACTCAGGCAACGCCGCAGCCGCTTCAGCTCAGTCATGAGGCCATGTGCCATGGTTCGCCGGTTTGGGGAAGGCTGGCGCAGCATCTTGTAGAGTGGCGTGCCATTACTTCAGATGTGTGGATTCTGGAGATCATAGCCCACGGTTACTGTCTTCCCTTTCGGCAGAGGCCTCACGACAATCTACCAGGAAATCTCTCTTTGAAGAGTCCGGATCCGCTCCTTGCGTAGGAAATTCAAGCCCTGCTGTAGAAAGGCGCCATAGAACTGATGCCTGTAGTGGAGAGGAACAAGGGATGGTATTCCCCTTATTTTTTGATTTCAAGGAAAGACGGGGGATTGAGACCCATCATGGACTTGCGCGGTTTGAACAAACTCCTCAGGAAGGACAAGTTGAAGATGGTTACTCTTTCTCAAGTCCTCCAGGCCCTTCAACTTCAGGACTGGTTGGTGCCTCTCGACCTCAAGGACGTTTATTTTCATGTGCCGATCCATCCAAAGCACAAGAAGTACCTGAGGTTCGCGGTTGGCGACTCGCACTTTTAGTTTTGGGTCCTGCCGTTCGGATTGACCTCTGCCCGAGGGTCTTCACCCAGCTCATGGTAGTTGTGGCAGCGCATCTCAGGAAAGGGGGGATTCACGTCTACCCCTACCTGGACGATTGGTTGATCAGGGTGCGCTCTCCCGAGCAAGTCCTGGATCATCTGTCCGTCACCTGCCACTCCCTCCACAAGCTGGGCTTCTCCCTCAACTTAAAGAAGTCCCACTTGACGCCAACACAGCGGCTCCAGTACATCGGAGCAGTGTTCGACACGTCCCTGGGGCAGTGTTTTCCTCCCCAGGTGAGGGCTCATCACATTCAGCAGATGTTGCACAAGTTTCAACATGCCCAGAGTCTCCCAGCGTTCGAGTTCTTGAGGTTGCTCGGCCTCATGGCATCCTGCATTCTTCTGGTGCCAGAGGTCAGGTTGCGGATGAGATCTTTGCAATGGGCTCTCAAACTCCAGTGGTCACAGTCCTCCGGCAGGATGTCGGACCCCATTCAGGTGCCGCCCTCCGTCGCCTGGGACCTTCTGTGGTGGGCAGTCGAAGGCAATCTGATGAAGGGGGCTCCATTTAGGCTACCCTGGCCGGAGGTGATGATTGTGATGGACGCATCCCTCACGGGATGGGGAGCTCATGTCAACAAAATGACAGTCAGCGGTCGTTGGTCTCCGTCGGAGTCCAGACTCCATATCAATCTGTTGGAGCTGAGGTCCGTCAGGCTTGCCCTGAAGGCTTTTCTGCCGACTGTGCGAGGAAAGAATGTCCTGATTCTGACGGACAACACAGTGGCCATGCACTACCTCAACAAAAAGTTCGGGGGCAGGGTCACTTCCTCTGTGCAGGGAGGCGATGCAGCTCTGGTTCTGGGCAATGCAGCAGGAAACTTTGATCTTGGCAGTTCATCTGGCCGGAGATGACAACGAGACGTCGGACGCTCTGAGCAGGCAGAGCACGATCTCTCACGAGTGGGAGTTGGCTCAGGTGATTCTCCTGGAGATCTTTGCCCTTTGGGGGACCCCTCAAGTGGATCTCTTCGCCTCCAGTGTCAACCGGAAGTGCGAAAGGTTCTGCTCGTGGGAATTTCCTCCAAGAGGAGCCTTAGGAGACGCATTCATAGTGGAGTGGTCATTCCCACTGCTGTATGCGATTCCTCCAGTCCCTGTCATCCCGCAAGTGATGCAGAGGTTACGGAGGCTCGGTTCCCGGATGATCCTCATTGCTCCGGCATGGGCGAGGAGGACGTGGTACCCGGACCTCTCGACTTGTCCATCTGCCCTCCATGTCGTCTTCACTACCGAGACGATCTGCTCTCACGGGAGGGGGGTCAGGTTCTCCATCCAGAGGTCAGATCCCTCAACCTTCACGCTTGGCTTCTGAAAGGTTGAGGTATAAGGATTGGGACCTCCCTGAAGACGTGATGGAGGTGTTGCTTTCGGCCAGACAGCCGGCGACAAGGTCCCTGTACTGTTGCCACTGGAGAAAGTTCTGCGACTGGTGCAGGGTTAAGAATGTGGATCCTTTTTCGTGTGACATTCCTGTGGTTCTGTCTTTTTTGCTTTCTTTAGTCCACAGGGGCTTGCAAGTGGGTACCGTTAAAGGTTACCTGGCAGCGCTGTCCATACTTAAGCGCTCGTCTGAGGAATGTTCTTATTTTAAAATTCCTTTAATTTCTTAGTTTCTAAAAGGGCTCACTAATGTGTTCCCTCCGTCACCTTTCCAGGTGCCTGGTTGGGATTTGAACCTTGTGTTCAAGTTTCTAATGGGTGCTCCGTTTGAGCCTTTACATTCTTGCCCTTTGAGACGGTTAACTCTTAAAACTGTATTTTTAGTTGCGGTCACTTCCGCTTGTAGAGTGAGTGAGTTACAGGCACTTTCAGTTAAGCCACCCTTCACTGTGTTTCATAAGGACAGGGTTGTCCTTAGAGTTCGTCTTTCGTTTCTTCCGAAGGTGGTGTCGGAATTTCATTTAGGCCAGAAGGTTATTCTTCCCGCATTTTATCCTCCTCCGCATCCTGGTAAGGACGAGGAGAGGCTCCATAGGCTGGATCCTAGGAGAGCTTTAAGGTTTTATATTTCACGCATGTCCCGGGTCAGAGTGAACGATCAACTCTTTATTGGTTACGCTGGAAGGCGTTTGGGACAAGCTGTTACTAAGCAGACTTTGTCTCGATGGATTATCTTGGCAATTTCTGAATGTTACCGCTTGGCGGGTAAGGACCCTCCGGCAGGCTTGCGGGCCCATTCTACCAGGGGTATGGCCTATTTGTAACATCTGTGATGCAGCCATCTGGGCTTCGGTCCATACTTTTGTACGTCACTACTCCCTCTATTCTATCAGTGGCCAGGATCTGGCCTTTGGCAAGGTGGTCCTTTACTCTGCAATTTGATTGGGCATTCTAAATTTCTATGTTCCAAATTCTTTTCCCACCTCCTTATGTTGGTACTGCTTTGGGAGTCTGTCATAGATATGGAATACGTCGGAGGACCCAATCCCCTCGGAGAACAAGTTACTCTCTTACCTGGTAACGTTCTTTCGATGGGATGGTCGGACGACGTATTCCATATCACTCCCTCCCTGCCTTCCCCGCTACAGAATTTCTTATGCGATTGCAGCTTACGTTTCCGCAAGGCTTTCTGTGGTCATACTGGCAGTAGTTTGGTGCCGCACGTTCTGGGGAAAAAACTACAACTGAGGCTACGGGCGTCATGCGTCCTACTTATAACATCCAGTGATGTCGGCTGTCGGAGGAGGTCCTCGAAGACCGCGTATCGACATCATCGACGCAGGACGCAGAAAGATTTTCCAAAGCAGCACAGCTGTGGTGATTACTGTCATAGATATGTAATACGTCGTCGGACCATCCCATCAAAAGAACGTTACCAGGTAAGAGAGTAACATGTTCTTCTTACTGTAGCACGACTTTTTATTAACTGAACATCAATGATGAAGCAAGGATGATAAGTGTTCTTATGGGTCTAGACAGGCTTACCTTGGAACCAGTTTGGACATGTTTTCTTATTGTGACACGTCCCTTTTAATGGCCAAACCAACATGAGTATTTTGTTACATAGGAGTACTGGCCTGTATTGGCAGAGCCAGCTTTGTGCCTGGTGCCAGTAATGATACTATAAAAACATCTCAAAGCGAAAATGAGTATATTCTTATATGGGAATACTAGCATATGTTGGTGGAGCCAGCATGGAAATGTATGGGCACAGCCAGCATGAAAATGTTTTTGATACTGGCATATATTGAAGGGACCGGCATGACAATGCATTGGGAAATGCACTTGTGCACTTTTGGTGACTTGCATCTATTGTACATGTTTTCATGAGTTACCCTACAAAACCGAAAGCAAACTGTCTGGCCTTTTACCCAAGTTTTCACAGAAAGTGTGCTGTGTAATTCACTATTTTAACCCATTATTCAAAACATTTTCTGATGGGAGGGGGGAAGAAGCCCCCAATGTCCCCTCAACCACCTTCCTATAACCTGTTTTTGTTAGTTCAAGCCCCCTCGCTATGCTTGGTCGCAATCGCATATTTGTGCCAAATATTTACATCCTCCAATAAAACAACTCATTAACCACCACCAGTGGCTGGTGTATTTGGGGACCAGGCACCACTCCCTTCTTTCTACTCTAGGTGAAACATTTAAGCTTTGATTAAAAAACATATTTATTTCACTTGGAGTATTGCATGCCCCTGCAGCGGCATAATAATTATGGACATTGCGCACACGTGGTGCTCCGGGCAGGCCCGGGGTGTGGTATGACCTGTGCTTTGTTAAGGAGCTTGGGGGGAGGGCCCTTCAGCATGGCGCACGGGGGGGAGGCCCTTAGTTTGTGCTATACCACTGATTGGGCTCTGCTCAACTTGAATGCATTCAAGTGTGGTGTGAATAGTTTAGAGGACTGCAAACTCGACCGGGATCCTGCTCTGGTACAGCACTGTTTAATCAAATAAGCGCTGGACACAGAGTTTCAGAAATGAGCGAGCCGGGGAGTGACCCACCCCACCCTGCCCCTCCCCACTCAAGCTCCTTCTTGGAAAGGGCTTTCTGGAAGCTTCATTCACGGGCCAGTCCTGCGGTGTCATTGAATAATGCACCTCACACATAGAGCTCTGAGGATCATAGCTGCATTGAGCCCAACTATTGAGGGACGTGCAGACCCCCATCCCCCCACCTCACCCGTTAGAAAAGATTGAAGAAGAATCATGTATCAAAGCCTAGGATATTAAGGTGTTCTATGGTTGCTTGTCACAACTTGCAGATAAATGCACACAGAGACAGATGGCCTCATCTTTCAACAGCACAATAGGTTTCTTCTATCATAGTGGTAGCTGACTCATAGATGCATTTATAACCAGGGAACTTTTTTGTTACTAAATCCTGGTCAATGATATAATTTTCAGAACTTCTTCATGCATTTTCCCCAGGGTAAACAGACAGTGCATGTCTCCCCCAGATCAGTGTTTTTTTGGCTTCTTTAACACATCAATGCCACAGATAACGAGTACTTCTGTGTCCATGGATCTATAGATGTTTCATACAATAGCTGTAGTCTGCGTTAGAGGTTTTCGGTTACCCTGTTACAAGTACTGCAAATGTGTGATCGTGGACAAATTACATTCTTTGGTCCTTATTTGTCCTTGGTTCTTATATTTGGCTGAAAGGAGAGCACCTGGTAACACAGGTGTTAGACACATCTGAAGGTCGTGTGCCATCACTTCCAGTGATTTCACTTGCGGGCTGGGCTCAAATTACATCACTTCCTGCGATGTTATCAGAGATCAAGGGTCATGTGATGTCACTTCCGCTAGCCCTGGTATTTTGGTGAAATGAGGTCCCTGTGAGGAGGTGGAGGAGAGGACAGAAAATGGAGACTGTGGTAAGGAGGGAAGAAAGAAGGGATCGGAGGAGGTGGGAGATGGAATGTTCATTAAGCCACCCAAAAGAACCAGGGCATTAAAAAGGTTGCTGTGCTGATGGAGAAGACAACGTGGCAGGCTAAGATGAACCAGGGGTAGAAACTAGTTTTTCCACGGTTGAGACATTCATTCCTTCTGGCCCGACGTTGCTGGGCCACTGTGTGGGGGTACCTGGTAGGAGAGAACCAGTTCTTGACAAAGTCAGCAGCAACCCACAAAGGCCTAGTAGAGGCAAAGAAAGAAATGTGTGACAATATAATGATCACAAAGACTTTGAGAGACTGATTTTCACTTAGGAGGTGGGCTTGTACCAGGAGGGAATAATTGAAGAACAGGGCCAAGGAAAGGTTTGGACAACTCAGAATATGAAGTACTACGACCTTGTCCTTCTGATGGTGATTCCATTAAACTTCATTGTGAACTTTTATGTGGTGTTCATTGCTCAGTTGTGGTATTGGTGTCAGAAGTGGGATCAACAGGAACCAACACATGGCCCCCCCAATAGGCCCACCATCTCCATCCCTGGAGGTAGTGAGGGTTTCTGGATAAGGTAAGCTTTCATATAGAGCCACACCAGGGGCCACCAGATATGATTTATACAGTGGTGTGGGCATTGAGGTGCCCTGAACGGATAGAACATTAGTCTCCACAGATGGAACGATCTAGCTCTTGGGAGGGACTTATGGGTGCATTGCTCCCAAAACAGGACTTGCAACAAATGATGGCATTGATGTAGATGCTGGAGTGAAACACAAAGACTAGAAGTTGTGGTTATGATCCTTCTTATAAATCAATACCTCCTTTTCTGGTCCAAGTAGAGATCCAGCCAGTTGACGTATATGCAATGTTATCTTTCTACTGGAAGTGGAAGCGAAAAATGGACTGTCTCAAGCCCACAAAGGGGCATGAAAGGCATAGGCTCCTCCTACATACCAATGCCTTTCCACTCGATGGAGACCTATCCATTTGCTCGGACTGCAGCAGCACAAATTTCCTCCTTGCGAAATGCCTTCAATCAATTGATCACTTTGGAGGAAGGTGTTGGAAAGAAAGGGCCCTTTTTTGTCAAAAGGAGGAGAATGCTGTATAGAATCAAACACAATCTGAAGGGGTAGAGAATCACTGGTTATCGGTGCTTGGTCCCCACCAGACAGAAGTGCTAGAGCGTGCCTGCTCCTACCTGATGACAGACCATTGGGTCAGCCAGTTCTTTTGGCTAGGAATAATCCAGCAATTTAAATGATTTAGAACGCCTGTTGGTTTTTCCAAAAGACATACAGAGTAGAAGTGGTTTGGGCCCCTCTCTGAGCCTTGACATTTATTGAAGTTGATGTTAAAGGATATTTGTACCGTGCACTATCACCACCGGAGTGGTCCCCTGGTGCTCTGGCGGTTCTGAAAAAGGGAGGGGGCGGAGGGTGGTGGGAATAAGCTGGAAAAATGCAAGAGAACAGTGATGTGCTGTTGGCGGCCTCAACCCGGAATTACGTTGGCTGGGCTTGGGGTGTTTTCTGGTCAGTGGTAGTTGTGTGCTGTTGTGCGAGTCTGTGTGGTTTGTTTTGTTGTTGCAGTGTAGTGAAGTTTGTGCGGATTGTTGTGTTATAGGTTTGTGGTTGTTTGATTAGAGTTTGAGCGGTATATGCAGAGGGGGTGAAATTGTTACTGGATTGGTTAATTGGGCAAATTCTAACAATCACAATTCTATCCAAGTGTGGCACATGCTGCAGATGCGACGCCAGTTATTGTTTATGATTACATCTAGATACGACACCAGCTAATGTTCACGATTACCTCCGGGTGTGGCACATGCTAACATTGACAACTCCATCTGAGTGTGGCCTATGCCAATAATCACAATTCCACCTAAGTGTGGCACATGCCACCAGTCATGTAAGAGGATTCAATTCAGCACTACAGCCAAGTCAACGCCTAGTCTAGAATACTGAATGAAAACCCTTATTGATATATCTTTATGTCCAGTTCATGCGTTCTGGATGACTACCCCTATATAACACCCCTCTCTTGGAATCCTCCTGACCCCACTGAGCCAAGAAGTAGTTCTGTTTTGCAAGTTAAAAGGTTTATTTGATAATTTAAACAATATATATATATATCACGCTTTATAATAAATTAATAATTGAATATCACACTTAATCTGAGATGATAAAGATTAACAACGGAGAATCTGGCACTAGCACACTTCTTGATAATCACTAAGGAGTTGACATGAAATGGATAAGATAGCAACAATACTTTTATGGTTTCAAATGGATGCAATGTGGAATGAAATGCAGTAAAGAAAATAACTTGATAGAATTTCAGCAAAGACAATGAATCACTTTCTTGTACAATTCACCCCCCCTTTTATGCAATGCGAGGAAATGGAGGGAAGCACACAGTTCTCAGAAATGCAATCAAATGTGATTCAGTTCACCCCAGCAATTTAGACTACAGAAGTTGAAAACACAGGCCCAAATGCTTTTAAATGTGCTGGAAATGAAGAAAAAATATGCTAAAATGCTTTTAATTCCCTCTAGAGGTTCAGGGTGAGTGAAATCAAGTTAATATTAGTCCAGGCTCACTCTAGCAGTGATGCAGGGATAGTTTTTATGAGGCAAACGATTTTTTTTCAGAGGAAAGCAAAAGCAGCAATCTTTTTGCAAGTGGAGAAATTTTCAAATTGCGGCAAAATGTCAAATCGCGGCTAAATTTGCGAATGCGCCGAGCGCGATCACCGAGGAACTACAAGGACTATCACTATCGTTTTGGGGTCCTAGGAAAGCCTAGGATCTCAGCTTCCAGATGAAAGTTACTGCAAGTCTCTAGCACAAACGGTCACGGAGATATGAGCGATTAAATACAGGTCGTTTTTCAGATTTGAAATTTTAAAGTTCAAAAAGACAAGTGCAGCTTGCAACTAGAAAATGACAAGTGACAGCTTTGCAAATGACAGGTGACAGTTAGGAGACAGTTCTACTTAGATTAAACTAGATTGAATTATATTATTTTAACTAGGAGATTGGTTCTGCACAGTTTTCTAGGTACTCACACTATATTCTTGAGTTAATTGGGCCTCGCCACAGATCTGGTCAGGTTTTAGACTGGATTCTGGTCTCTGCACTTCACAGTGATCTGGGTCAGCTCTCTCTGGTTCTGCTAACAGTGATCTGGGTCAGCTCTGCTCTCTCTCTGGTTCTGGAAATTTGATAGATTTGAAGTCTCTATGTCTGCTCTCTGAAGGTTGATGGAGGTAAAGTATGGATTTTCCCGGCAGAGCTTCCAGCTGCAAATGGATTTGAAGGTCCCTATCTGTCCTGTCTCTCTGTTTTTATGTGTTTTTCAAATGGGTGTGTGTGAGCAGCATCACTAGCCAGCCCCTCTCCACTTATCATTGGCCAAGCTTTCATTTCTCCCTTGATTGGGGAAGGAAGTGTGTGTCAGCGTGATGTCATTTTATGGCTTGCAGAGAGGACACTCCCCAGTCAAATTGCACACATTCTATATTTGATAACAAAAGACATATTTGCACAGGTAAACATTTGTTTAAAATTACATGCACACATCACACATCACAGGAGATATACCCTGTCCAAACTTTGCTCTTCCTGGGGGCTTGCATTCATAAATGGCACATATTTCATTTTTTAACTGATTTTGCAATTCCGGACATTGACCCAAATTTACACATATGTGCGCAAGGAGTATGGACATTAGTTGATGAAGTGTCAGATTTTTCACATGCACACATTTTGAGTAATATCCTCTTTTCCGCTAAAACCCCCCTGAACATGCCACCGGTTCTAAAAACCTCTTAAAATGTGGGCAGAAAAATCACAAGAATTATGGTGCCATTTATACAATTTTCACATGTCCGCTCTATGAGTTATTCATCTTTTTAGAGTTATGTTCTGGCCCCAAAGGGGTGTGGTTTTCCTCCAGCACAAGGTTGAATTTCTGGTTTTTCCAGTTCTGCCAAGCCAGCTTGCTCTCACAGGCAGTGCCCCTCCCCTGTGCTTCCAGGAGAAATCTCCATTTACGACTCCCGCCATAAAACATTTGCCTGAGTCAAGACAGGGCTTTGTTCAATTTCCTGCAGAGCCCAGGTAATTCAATCAGGGAAGTGTCATATCCCTTTTGGTGTGAGCAGCAAAAGGGCAGCTAGGCCTGGGAACACAGCTGTGACTCAAGTTTCACTCCTGATGGGGGTAGTTGCCAGGCAGAATTCAGTTCCTTAAGCCAGGGTTCAGATAAAATGTCACTTTTTGTTCCCCAGTTTAAGTCAATACAATTTTTTACATATGCAGCTAGAATGCTGATTCTAAGTTTAAAACTATGACATTTAAACAATTGCAACCTATGTGACACTCAAAAGTAGGTCACTCATTTCTTTTGAACATTGAGATTTTTAGTGTCTTTCAGTCCACATTTACTTAAACTGCTGAAATCCACAGCTCAGCCAGTCTTGTTATAAACCTTCAAGTCACTTCAGAATATAACTTTACATTGGATCCACCTCTCAGTAAGTCTTTCTTTGGCCTGTTTTGGGTTCATTCAGTTTTACACAAAAAAGTCTGGTGGTTTTAAAATGCCGGCTTTTGGATAGTGGTGAGTACTGGTACTGCACCCATTTTTGGGATTTAAGAAATTAATTCCCCACAATTCTAGGTTGCATTTGGCAATCAGCATTGCCATTCCCAATGGTTTCAGACTACTGTGCGGGTAGTCCAATGGTGGTTTTAGGCAGTGCCCTTCTGTGCCCATAACATCGGCAAAAATGGGTGGCAGCCTATTCTTCATGCACTTCCCTGGGCATTTTCTGGGAAGCTCTGGCCATCATGATGTTTTCCATGTCAGTACTGCACAGTTTTGAGGTAGGGCTCGGATGCATGGGTAAATACATCCCACAGTCACAACTCTATCCAAGTGCGGCACATGCCAACAATCACAATCCATCTGAGTGTGGCACGGCTAACAATCACAATTCTAACTGTGGCACGTGCTGATAATCACAATTCCATTTCATTGTGGCATATGTTAATAATCACAATTCCATCTAAGTGTGGCACGTGCTATCATTTGAAATTCCACCCAGGTGTGGGATATGCTACTGTTCACAATTCCATCTAAGTGTGGAACATGCTGCCATTCACAATTCCTTTTAAGTGAGGCACATGCTACTGTTCACAATTCTATCTAGGTTTCGGACATGCTAACATTCATATTTATATCAAGATGCGACTCTGGCTAATGCTCACGATCTCATCTAAGTGTGGCACATGCTACCATTCAAAATCCTATCAAAGTGTGGAACATGCTAACAATTCCATTTTAACTAGGTGCGATTTAGGCTAATGTTCACGATTTCATCTCTATGTGTGGCACATGCTAACATTCACAATTCTATCACAGTGTGGGAGGTGTTGGGACATGCTAACAAGCACAGTTCTATTTAGATGTGACTCAGGCTAATGGTCATGATTCCATCTATGAAACTTTGTAGTAATCTTTCCGTGCACTATGTGAAAGTCTTATGGGGTGGGGTACAATTTAGTAAACTTGCAGTGCACTGTCTCGAGTTGTTAGATTAAGAGGGAGGTATGCAATTGATTACATCTATGTGTGGTGCATGCTAACATTTACGATTCCGTCTAAGTGTGGCATACACACGCATTAACAGTGTAGAGGTAGGATAATGTAGAGTGGCTGGGGTTTCTGCAGTAGAGTAATTGCTCTACTCCCCACTTGTGCCACATTTACTTTTTTTTTTGTTGTCAGTGCTGGTTGACGGCTGGTTGCTGGCTCACCCTGCGAACACCTGCAGACACTGGCTGGAGCTGCCAATGTAGGAGCCACTCTTGGCCTCAGGGCCCTTAGCCGCAGGGGCTCCCCTAGTTGGGTTGCCTATTAGGTGGGCGGAGGCCAATCAGGCTGCTCCTGAGGCGGGTTGGGGGAGGAATCACGAAGCGGGAGGAGAGAGGGAAGGTTTGTGGGGATATTAAAGCCACACAAAAAAAAATATACCGGCTCAGAGGGTTGGGAGCCTTACTTCCTCTCACCTGTTGCCGCGAGGGTCTGCATGGATAATGGAGGCACGCTGCAACCGTTGGGTGGAGGGGCCTTGTTGTGCCATGCTACCCGAGCACCAATGAGGCTACTCCTGAGGTGCGGGAGGCGGGTTGGGGGAGGAATCAGGAAGCGGGAGGGGAGAGGGCAGGAGGTGCGTAGCGGACTGTTTGTGGGGATATCAAAGCCACACAAAAAATATATACTGGCTCAGAGGGCCGCGGGCCTTTCTTCCTCTCACCTGCTGCCACAAGGCCATTTTTAATGTAGGAATTGATATTATGAGTCATCTGATCACTTCCAAGATCAGAAACTAGTACATACTGGTTCTAGTCGATTGTAGCGGCTAAACTGCGTACTCGGCACCACACTACTACTAAACCAGCGGCGATCCTGGTCATAAGGGTGAACAGGCTCAGCCCGACAATATCTCCTTCAGCTATCTTGGTAACGTGGGAGTAGGGGAAGCTATACCTTCAGAAAGGTTGTGAGCTGATTACGGTAGAAACCCCAACCGCAATAGTACAATACAGTGGTTCCAAAATAAGGCCATGTCCAATCAAAGTTCTATAAAAAAATATATACTTTTAATCAAACAATAAAAGGCAAACAACTAATTAGAAAACACCAGAAAACACATCCCTGTAAAGGAAACACAGAGAATACAGACATTTGTGAAGGTGCACTCTGTGTAGATGATCAGGGCTATTCAGGCAATACATTGGCAACAATGTCACTGTTCAACAACATGTCTGTGGGGATGGGCCTTTAATCAACTTAACCAAAAACAGGCCCGCCACTTAAGAAGCGAGTACACGGTTCACATAAAGCAAGTTTATTATACTAAGCTACGGGGAGCGTTTATATGGTGTTGCAGTACCACACTAACACAAGTCTCAACAATACATCAGTTGGCCATTTATATACATTTTGCAACAATTTAAAACACTCCCAGATACTTGTACTGCCATCCACCCCCAAATATGATTGGACAGAACCTCTTCAAAGAAATCCCATATTTCCCCAATTCTTCCATTTTCATTGGTCTGGCTTATCTTTGTTATTATCTTCGGATCATATTCAAAACACACCTCTTCTTGGGATTTGTCCGTAGCAGGTCATGACGTTGGTGCATGGTTAAACTTTAGTATTGAAAACACAATTCATTGCTAGCAATAACTGGCCTAAGGCCTTTAACTGTAAGTGTGATCGCACATGGTCCGCTTACGTATTTTAGCAAATGGATAAAGTTCTGCATAAACAGGATTTTCTTTGAACTACAGATTGCAATCTTCATTCAACAGTCTCCTGGCTTCTTAAAAAAGACCCTCTGTTGGCCAGCAGGGGGGCGCACGGATGAGCTCTAACTCTGTGTGAGCTCCGTATCTGTAGGTCCGAGATGAGAATTGAGCCCCCATCGCCCACGGATAAAAAACTATGGAGAAGCTGGCACAAGACTCCCCACAACCCCCCACCCCTGGGAGAAAGCCCGAGCAAAATCGGACTCGAGGAAGGAGGTGAAATCCTTTGCTGAAGAGGGTCCGGCACAGGACCATTCGAAAGTGAAACTGAGTCCCGGAAAGCCTACGCAATATCCCAAAGTGAAGCCTCGGAGAAGCCTACACCCGGCCAAGTGGTGGACACGACGCCCTGTCCGACCCTCCCCCCAAGCGACCCATCCCCCCCGTGGGTGCTGAATAAAAACAACACCTGAATCCGACGATGCGCTCCAGGGACTGGCTCCGTGGTGGACACCTGCTTGTGAGCCTCAAAAGCGGAGGATGCCCACCTGAAACGAGCGGTAAGCGGGCCCATCGCCCATGGAGCTGCAGAGTCTGAGAGGCTGCATCACATTGAGGCCAAGGAGGGGTGCCCCTGACCCTGCACGAGGTCTGGGGGATGCCGGAGCGTCAGCCCCCGCCAGGGGGGCGCTGGTTGTGCGGGTGGGTGTGCCAACACGGGGCTGGCCGCCGTGTCTCCGGGCGGACCTTGGGGGGTGGAAGAGGGGCTGAAACACCCACAGAAGCCCAGAACAGCTCCAAGGGCAGAATATTACTAGCCTTGCAATGCACAACTGAACCCCAAGATCCCACATGCCTGCTCCATGGTGCGCCCCACCCCATAACGTGATGACAAGGCTACAGTTCACTAGCCTGCACAGCTGAACAAAGCCCTATGGAGGCCCCAATGAGCAGTCTTCATAAGGAACAATACCACCAGCAAGAGCAGACATGCGCCCAACAGCTAAAACACACACCTTGAAACAGGTCCAGGCGAGTGAGCTGATAAAAAGGAGGGAAGGCCACATTTCTCATGACCCATACGTCCTGAAACAAGGCCACAATAAAGAGCCAATAACAAGGTCAGAACACAGTGGATCACCCTATTGCCGCATATCACCGTGGGAAAGAGACACTGACTTAAACAAAGCAGCTACCAAAAAGAAACACACAAGGCTGCCCAGAATAAAAACCTGATCCCAATCCCCGCAGGACAGAGACATACTGGCGAGTTAGGACTCAGAAGGCCGCAGAACTAGCCCCCTACTACAAGGGGCCCGAACAGTTTCCAAGGTGAACTAACGAGACCTACGCACCCTTCTCCTGCCTCCTAGTAACACTGACTCTGAACACCGCACAATACCTGGAATCACTCTGAAGCCACCCGTGCACACTGTAGTGCAGAGGGTAGGGCTCCCGATTTAGGGGCGTGTGCCTCCTCTGCTACAGTAGCCACCCCATGAACGCTAAGGTGAAGTTGGCCAGATACGCCTACACCCCATTCCTACCAACCTCTGACACCAAGAATACAGCGATAATGGAGGCCTTGGAGATAGGTGCAGCTGCCACCAAAGGCAACATCACAGCCTTGCTGAACGAGATAAAAAGATTGGGAGCCAATCTGGGCGGCAAAATAGATAAGATAACACAGAGAATGGACAACATCGAAGAAAGACTAGAAGGGGTTGAGAATAATCAAGCCTCCATAGATGATCTCGAAACTCAAATGGACCTCAGAATACGAGAAATTGAGAAGAGAGAGGAGGAATTCCGACTAACAATGGACGATTTGGAAAATCGTGAGAGAAGAAACAACTTACGTTTTTTTGGCATTCCAGAACACGAAGGAGAAACAGAAGAACACCTCAAACAAACAATTCACAACATCATCAAAATCTTGACGGCAGCCGAGGACATTGACAAGCCTAAAACAGAGAATACACAGAGCCGGATGACCACCTGGCAGTCCAAGATCGGCCCTCGCCACATTCCACCGATACCAGGACAGAGCCAGGATACTAGAGAAAGCCAGATTTGGAGGCCCCCTCACCATTGGAGGAGCCCAGATAACCATCTTCCAGCACTTATCCTCGCTCACCCTAGCACTGAGACGCCTCTGTAACCGTAAATGTAACTGACAAAATGGCTCAAAGAACAAGGCACCCGATACAGGTGGGGATACCCCTTCTCCCTCACCTTTGAGCACGGAAGCAGGAGGATACAGCTATGATCAGAAGAGGAAATCTGTGACTGCACCGCAGAACTCCTCGGAACGGGGCCAAGGGAAGGCGATCGAGAAGGACCCAAACAGAATAGAATGCGATGGGAACTCCAGGGTCCAAGGAGAAAAAGAGTGAAGGGCTTCAGAAAGTACAGGCGAGGCAACAATACACCAGATAGCGACAAATGAAAAAAATCATCCCAGTGGCCCGCATCCAAGAGACGAAAAATCGGGGAACACAACAGGGGCGACCGTCAAGACCCAGGCAACCCATACATTCTCAGCATGGGGCCAGACTCGTAGAAGAGATCCTCCTCGAAGGGATGGCTGGAACAGTCAGCTGACGATGAACCTCGAAACTGCATGTATCAACATATTTCCTTTTTTGAAAGTTATGGTTGAGTTACAAGTGTTGGGGGGGGGGGGAAAGGGTGCGAGCGGGGGGCTCAAAACATTAAAATGATTGTATTTGCAATTAGGACCGTGCGGTAACGGTTCCCATGGGTGGTCCGACATTGGACTGACAGTTTTCACCCATTCCGAATCGGAAGTCACCAAGCCAAGATGCAAGCCCTCGACGATGGGGAAAGATGAACAAAGGGGACAGAGGGTAGGGGGTATTGTGTTGTATACCTCTGAGGGGAGGGAGGGGGGAGGGAAAATAAAAACACTGAAGCTTAAGACGGCCAGGCACATTCAACAGAACACGTTGGCATCCAGCGATAAAAGATGGACCCCATGGACAAACCAAAAAAACATATCAATGGTAGATAGCCACAATACTGGAAGCGACAGGCCCGCCACAATTAAAATTGGGACACTGAATGTCAAGGGACTCAATTCCCTCACCAAAAGGTCACTTGTGACCAGAGAATTCAAAAGGGCAAAGCTCGACATACTCTTCCTACAGAAAACTAGATACATTAAGGGGGAAGAAAGAAGGGTCCTGTACGCCAAGACAGGCACCAAACATTGGCGCTCAAGCCCACTCAGGAAAGCAGGCGTCGGCATCTTAATCAGGGCTACAATTTGAAGTCCTGAAAAACTTGGGCAGACGTAAGCGGCAGAACACTCGTACTGGTTGGCAAGATACAGGGCACACCACCATCACACTTGCATCCATATATGCCCCCAATTCCGGACAGTCCAGGTTCTACAACATATAGTCCCCAAAGTCATGATCGAAACAGAGGGCGAAGTGATCCTAGGAGGCGATCTCAATATGTGGGTAGACTCAACTCTGGACAGACAAGCCGGAAACCCACAGGCGAACATCCCACCAGAGGCCGGCTGCTCAGTGATAGTCGAAATGATGGACACCTACAAACTCAAAGATGCATGGCACCACACACCACATATACTAGAATCAACTACATATATCTCACACCAGAGCTAACAGAGGCGATGTCCGCATCCGAAATATCCCCTATAACATGGTCCGACCACGACATGGTCACGGCCACCCTCAGTCGGCTTGCGCTCCGCCTCAGAAGCTCAAAATGGCGTTGTAACAAAACACTCTGGAAGGACCCGACATTCCAAGAACACCTTGGGAAGGAGATCGACCAATAGTTTGAGCAGAATAACACAGCCGAAATCTCAGTAAATACGGTATGGGAGGCAGGGAAAGCCACGTGGAGAGGCATACTAATCAAAGAAGGAGCAGCAAAGAAAAGAGAGCGCCAACTCATAAAAAATAAGCTCAGAAGCGAAATAACTCAACTGGACCTTAGCGCCCAATCCGCCAGCATTGATAGAAACCAAAAAATAGAGGAGGCCACTAGCAAGAGAGAGGAACTGCGGCAACTGGAAACTGACCAAATTGTGCGCAAACTCCAATACCTGAAACAGAAACAATACGAGAAAGGGGACAAAGCCGATGCTCTGCTCGCAGCCAGGCTCTGTGGACAACGTAAAGAAAGATGGGTGTCAACCATAGAAAACGAGACTGACCCCCACGGGGGCCACCCCTCTGATATCCCCGAAGCCTTTGCCAACTTCTACGAGAAACTATATTCCTCAGATACCTCAACAGACGAGAGAGCAATCGCAGAATACATGAAAAAGATAACTATCCTAAGCCTATCCCAGGACACAGCACAAGCCCTTGACGCCCCCATCACAGGCAAAGAAATAGAAGACGCAATCAAAAGGCTTCCAACAGGGAAAGCCCCTGGAAACGACAGCTCTACGGCAGGGTTCTACAAAACCTTCATCGATGCCCTCCTCCCATTTATGGTTGAGCTCTTCAACCACATAATCCAAACCGGCTCTGCACCCGAATCCTTCTCCGAGGCACTGATTACGGTCAACCCCAAAGAAGGAAAAGACCCCAAGCAATGCGCATCCTACCTCCCTATCTCCCTCCTAAATACGGACGCCAAAATCTACACGAGGGTCCTCACTGCACGGTTGGAGACGCATATGCCTGCCATAATCCACAAAGACCAGGTGGGATTTATCCTTGGCAGTCAGGGAGCAGATTCCACCCGTAAGACCCTCCACCTCATACACGAAGCCAAGAAAATGTCAAATGCACCTGCACTATTTTCAATCGATGCCGAGAAGGCGTTCGATAGGGTCGAATTGCACTTCCTGGAAGCAACACTAATGAAAATAGGCCTCGGCCCTGCTCTTCGACGTGGAATCAAGGCTGTATACACCTCGCCCCAAGCATCAGTTGCAGTAAACTCCCAATACTCTTGCTGGTTCCACTTGATCAGAGGAACGAGACAAGGATGCCCCCCCTCTGCAATATTATCTGCACTATCATTGGCACCATTGGCGCAAATGCTTAGAATAGATGAAGGCGTTGAGGGTCTGCATGTGAAC
The DNA here is from genome assembly GCF_040938575.1 of Ambystoma mexicanum. Classification (NCBI taxonomy): domain Eukaryota; kingdom Metazoa; phylum Chordata; class Amphibia; order Caudata; family Ambystomatidae; genus Ambystoma; species Ambystoma mexicanum. Next base: position 1,561,167,546 of record NC_090932.1, read on the forward strand.
GGAAGAGAATATAAGTTGGCTTTGTATGCTGATATTATACTCCATGTACAAAACCCAATGACCTCAATCGCCCAAGTGATTCAACTTATTGAACAATACGGCGCACTGTCAGGCTTCAAAATGAATAGAACTAAATCCACCCTCTTCCCTCTATGTGAACCCACCATGAGCCGAAAAGCGGAATTCAAACAACTCTGCCTCACCATTTGAGGCCCCACACTCTGATACCTGGGCGTCAACCTGACTCGAGACATCACCGATATATACGAGGCCAACTTCCCCCAACTCCACCGCCTTCAACGCGGACCTCGCAAAATGGCGACCCCTCATGATCTCCAGGATGGGACGCTTGAACGCCATCAAGATGGTTAGTCTCCCACACTTCCTATACCCCTTCCAAGTACTCCCCGTGACAGTTCCAGAAGACTTCCTTGAACAAGTGAAAAGGGCAATAACTGGATTCCTGTGGGAAGGGAAGAAACCCAGAATACCCTACGAAACTCTCATACTACCCAAAGACCAAGGGGGATGGTCGGTTTTCCTGATATCGAGCGATACTATCAGGCAGCCCAGTTAAGAGTCCTCATCCCCCACCTCAGAGACAGGAAGGACTTGCAATGGGTCCAGCTGGACAATGACAACCTGAACCCTGCAACGCTCTCAGAATGGCTATGGGTCCTCAGACCACAACTCACACGAAGACTACGCAACCACTCGATACTGGGGACAATATGGAGCATATGGAAAGAGGGAAAAGGGTTGATGGGAGTGACCACATGGCCATCCCCCCTGAGCCACCTTTGGGCCCCAGGGAACAGAGAAGAAATCCCAGAACACTCTAGGTATCGAAGCTTGTTCGACGTGGGATCGAAAGGGTCGGACAGCTATGGAGAGACGAAAAATTCATAGCTATCACAGACCTGGAAGAAGCCCTCCAACTGCACCCAATCCCGATTTTCCTCTATCTACGCTTGAAGGGTGTCTTATCCAAGGAAAACCAAGATACGAAGAGAACTCTCCCCCTTCGAGAAAATCCTCGACACGGACCTCCACGAATAAAGGCCTGATTGCACTATGTACAGTGCTCTGATCTGTAAAGACCAAAACTCGACCTCCGCCTCAAAGAGAAATGGGAAAAAGATTTCAACAGAGAATTTGACCAACAGGCATGGGCCACAATTTGCAAAACACCATCCCGAATATCGATCGCCGCGCAATACAAGCTACACGCTATAAAATTACTTCACAGATGGCAGTATGACCCCCACAGACTATCGAAAATGTACCTTACCAACAGCCCAAAATGCTGGAGACAATGTGGAATGGATGCTAACTACTGGCACATGTGGTGGAACTGCCCCAAAGTCTGCATACACTGGAATGAAGTGCTTGGATGGATTAAACAAATAGACGGCATTGAGAGGGAACGATCTCCCCTCCTGACCTTATTTGGCCTAGAAGAAGACGAACTAGCCAGGATAAAAGGACTGGCATCCCCACTGTTATTAGCAGCGAAAGCCGGCCTAGTCATCAAATGCAAATCTCCTCACCTCCTAGTCAAAAAATAATGGATCAACATTGCCACAAACATATACACGATGGAGAAAATCACAGCGGCCCTCCATGGAAAGGCAGCACGTCACAAAGAAACCTGGTGTGACTTTGCCAATATTCATATCCCAAACCAAAGACGAAAACAACTTGAAGACCCAGAATCCTCGTAAGTAATATACTAGAATGAGAACCGGACACCATTCAGCAATGTATATGCGAAAAGGCCTGTCGCACGACATGAACACATGCAAACCAACTGAGATGACCATCCCTGCTTGCACGAATTATAGACTAAGTTCTTGCCAACAAACTGGAAATATCCGTCAGACAGTCTTAGGGAGGGAGGGACCAAAATTACCTCAATGCAAAAGGGAAGGGAACGTTATATCTGTTAATAGGAGTGTTCTTGTTTAATCACAATAATATACCGATGTACCAATGTGAATACAACATGAATGTACTCGTGCATGTTACCCTTACGTTTTAAAACCAATAAAATTTAAATAAAAAAAAAAAGACCCTCTAATTGATGCAGCCACATACAGGCTCTGATGACCTGGAAATACACTCAAACGTCAGACCCTGGACTGGGGCCTCCTGTTTACTACAACTAAACAAATGACTAACCCCCTCTAAAGATTTTAATACAAAGGGCAAGATAACATCTGATCCCTTGCAAGGACTGTAAACCTTGCCCCGTCCATACAACCTTATTATTAGGTAACTATTTCCCTTTTCCATCAAGAATGACCCTGCTACTTAGAAGGCATGTGTAACTAACCGTAAAGTAAAGCATCCCATTGTATGGATTTGTATTTGTGTTGCATTTGCAGTTTTAGTATTGTTTCTTTCTATGTGTGTGAAGATCGAATAAGCATAAATTCTAAATGTAACATAATTAACTCCATTTGATTCATAGGGATTTGCAACATTATCCCAGTTTGCTTCCGCCCCCCCCCCTTCATTAATATGGTGTGCGCAACATGAATCACTCGTAGTAATGGGGACCCTCCTTAACCACCCTGACATTTCTTGGAAGAACTGGGTAGAGAAAGGGGGCTTAAGTCGCTACGGTCCAAAAAAAAGTGGACCAGTGGGACAGATCCTCTTCACCGTACCTTTATGGTAGTCTTTGGTGCTTGACAGTGTGGAGCTAGGCTTCTAGGTACCCTTGTTGTGGTCGAGCCGGCATCAAGAAGTTTGAGTCGATGGGATCCCACTGGCAATTGGCAGCAAGTTATTTCAAAGGTGCAAGCACTGATGTGTTTAATCAGTGTTTGAGACTGCGAGACAATGACTTCCAGTAGTCTAATCAGTTGCTCTAATGATGTCAAGCCTGCGATTGGGTTGAGCCAAGTTATTCTGCTTCAATGGGCAAATATGGCATCTGTATGGCTTGAAATGTAGAAGGGGTTTTGGCAGTTCGAAGGGTGTCAAAAGCAGCAGTCCTGTTTGTGGCTCGAACTATGTAGAGTGCTGTCGAGGCAGCTTGCAGATGTGAAGAAAGAAGATTCCAGCTGCTTCTGAGTTGCTGGGTGTCCCAAACCAGGTGCTCAAGGACAAGGGGAGTCCTTCTGTTCTGTCATCCCACTACAGGGAGCTTGGCTGACACCTACAGAGCATCCTTCACCTTCAGCGAACAGGGTCCTAGTTCCCAGTGCAGGCAGGGTAGAGACCATGGTTCAACAGCAGTTCACCTCCACTGTTCTCTGGGCATGGTGAGCTGACAGCTCATCTGTGGCTTGGGATCCCTCTGTCTTCGCTTCTATGGCAGAGGACTGGAGCAGGCTGCACTCACAACAGAAGTTCAGAGAATCCTTCTAGTCCTTATGAAAGTCCAACTATGAATCGAAGGAGAGGATTTTCTCTCCAAATAAAGGCAAAATGGTACATGGAATGGTCTAAAGCAAAGCTACTGTAAGGGGTCAAGTGCAGGCTGATATAGCAAGTGCCATTTGTGTTATAGCGTGCCTTTCCTGCAGCATATAGGGAGGGGCAGGAAGTGGTAGAGAGCCTTAACAGGACTGGAATGACTGCTCGGGGACAATGTGCTCATCTTGGGGACAAGACAACACTGAGCATCATGGGTTCAATACCCGGGCCTGCGCTTAGAGGCTGGAGTCTACCATGAAACACAATATAAATAACCAATATAATTTTTCATTTAGCAAAAACCAAGATGGTGGAACCTGTCTCTCAGCCAAGCGCTTCCTACTGGATACTCTAACTCCACCCCCTTTGCATGTCTGCTGACTTTAAAGGGACTCAATGGTCAGCACCCTGGTGTGAAAGTAGCTTTGCTATGCCATAACTGCCTTTGAGATACCGGTTCCCAGGAGACCACCTGGGGAGGTTGCAGTGTCCTGGGAGTAAGGCGTTGGCCTTTCTCTTGGGGAACAAAGAGGCAGCATCTTGGCCATGGTTCCACATGGCAGTCGTGGAGACAGTCAAACCAGACACCAATACATATTGCTCTGGCCATAGCTGGGCCCTGTGAATGTATGATTGTGTGCCCTTATTAGTCACCATGCCACATCCAGGCTTGGCTTATATTTAAAGATGTGTCTGGTACCAGACTGACCAAGTTGTACCATTCATTTGGGGGGGGGGGGGGGTGTGTGTGTGTGTGTGTGTGTGTGTGTGTGTTTTTTGTTCAAGCAGCTGTCATAGATACACATGTGACGTTTCATCCCACCCTAGGCCACTGCAGGACTAAGAGTGTCTGCAAAGGCACATATTTAAACTATAATTTTGGTATTGAACATGTATGGAAGGGGAGTCCAATTAGCAGATCTTTTTTCAGAAACAGAATTTCCTGTATCATTGTTTGATAAAAAAAAAAAACCTTGAAAAAGCTCAGGCTATCTCACCCTCCCCAGATGGCCCTTCCGTCACCCTATCTAGATGATATCATAATGCACAGCAACAACTGGAGCAATCGTGAGCCAGCTGTACTTGGTAACCTGTGCTCTGTGGAAGGTGGGATGAAGGATCAATCCAGCAGAGTTATCTAGGTCAAGCTACCATTACATCTGTAGGCTCCCAGGTTGGGAAGGGCCTTGTCCAGTCCCAAGAAGTGCATCAAATCCCACTATCCACAAACAAAGAATTGTCGGCCTCCTCTGTCTAGTCAAGTACTACCGTACATTCATACGTATGTATCACTGGACAGCTGAACTATAATGGACAAGGCAAAGTCAGAAGGCCTTTGAGCAATTGAAGAAGAGTTCACGATGCCATCCACTCCTCCACATGCCAGACTTCCCTCAGCCATACATGCTTCAAGCAGATGCTTCACGGTACGCTGAAGAGCAGTTCTCTCACATGAGCGAGGGACAGTGAGTGTCCCGTTTTATGTTTTAGTCAGAAACAACAAAAAAATGCAACAATTGATTTGGTGTGTCTGGCGATTGAGTGGGCCATGCAGGCCTTGAAACACCAAATTATGGGCCGGCCTTTCCAATTAATCACAGGTCATTACCCTCTAAGATACCTGGTGAGGAATGAAGAAACTAGCCCGCATCATATGCAGTCTTATTTGACCCTCCAAAACGACACTTTCATTATGGAGCACAAGCACGGGTGCCTAGAGGCAAATGTCAGTTTTCTAAGCCGCAGTTTCCTGGAAAATAGAGCTGCACAGAAGGGGAAACGTGTGTGATGAGTTGTATTAGGGGAACGCTGGGGGTTTGGGGACCGTCACCCCCCCGCCCTCTTCCCCCCGCCGTGACGAAGGCCCTAGAGGAGATCAAGGGTGGGCCGGCCATTCTCGACAGCCCATCCCTGGCCTCGTGTGTGGTGGGCCAAACTGGTTGTAAACCCATGTTATGTCCTGAGAAGCATCATCCTAATGGGGAAAACCCTAAGGGTCTGATTAACAAAACCTTTTGCAATGGGATTTTTCCATTGAAAAACGCGTTTGTAAATCAGGCCTTGAGCGGTGGTGGTGAAACCAAGCTGCTCAAGCATCTTCAGTGGTGGTTCCCTGCAAGCCGCACATAGGACCCAGACTAACATTGTAGCCCTCATTATGAGTTTGCCATTAACCTGCTAGTACTACTGGCAGGTTACCGGTAAACTCACCTTACCGTTACCAGTGACCTATATCCTGTTGTTACTGGGATATTACGGGTGCCGGCAACAGTGGTAAATTCCCATTCTATGGCGTTGCAGAGGACTCCATGGGATGGGAACTACTGCATGGCCAGCACCATTGTTAACAGTGGCAGTGATTCAGTCATTTCACTGCCGGTAGGGGGCCTGAACTCCCAGCAGGCCCAGCATGCCGATAGTTCACTGCCCCTACCGGCAGACTCTGAGTGAGCCGGTCCAATAACAATGCCGGAGCCGGTAGTACTGGCATTGTTTCTGGCATTTGTAACGCACTGGCTCACCCGTCATGAGGCCAATAGGTGTCATTGGTTCCCAAGGCAAATATTATGTAGATGCCAAAACACATTTCTATGAGTCACAATTTTAGAATCATTCAAAATTCAACTGCATGGATACAAGATACATAATTTGCTATATCATTTAATCAGGAAAAAACACAGACAGTGATTACTCTGTTGGCTATGTGCGCTTAGTTGAACTTCGAAGATGGACTATACAGTCTGCTTTGGGCTATCTGGTCTGCATATGAATGCGAGGTGTAGTAAAAATGACCAATCGACCCATAAAAAAAACTTTAGGCTTTCTAATAAAGCAAACAATGTATTGTTTTTCTTTTGCTGAGTCAGCCTCAATTCTGATGGTGAATGGGAGGGGTGGTAGTTATCACAGGCACAGGCAGTGATGCAGCCCTATTCTAGCAAGGGACCTGTCCTGGAGGCTCTGCTGGAGTGGGCAGAGCCTAACATTACTCCTTATGGGATTTCAGGACGAACATAGACGCCCTAGCACTTAAGGGGTTAATTATGGTTACTTGAAGACATCTGCCTGAGTTTAACACTAAATCCACTTCTGTCAACCATAATTCATAGTAACACAAATGGTGTTTCAATGCGCCAGAATACAAAAAAAGGGGACAAGGGAGAAAGATAACAACGGTCCTACTAGGCCTTGCGACATTCAGATCGTGCACATGCAGCAACAAGAGGTGTGAGGGAGGGGGGTGGTCTGCATGAAATGCAAAGTGCATAGGGTGGGAAGGGAAGTGAAAGGTGAAGCGGAGAGAGAGCAAGTGAAAGGGGAGGTTGTGGAGGGGGGAAGAGGGCAACTGGAGCTAAGCGAGTGCTAAGGGAAGGTCAGGAGAGCAAGTGGCAGGGATTTCATGCGGTGCAGAGGCTGAGGGTCCACATGCTAAGTGCAAGGAGAGGGCTGGACAGGGCGTGAGGGGTCTAGTGCCCTGTAGAACCCAAGGGGGTGGGGGGAACCAGGCAGCCAGTCACTGCAGCAGTTAGCAGGGGAGGGGTAGAGAGAAGGCAGAAGAGAAAAGGAGCTTCCGGAACTTAAGGAGATCCAGTTCAAGCCTGGGAGGGGCAGGAACACCATTCCAGAGGGAAGCTCCTGCAGAGGATAGAGATCTACCCCCCACTCTCTGCTTAGAGAAGCATCTGATCAGCAGAGAGTTGGAGCTAGAAGACCGAAGCGCTCTAGTGTGCAGGTATTTAGGGAGAGAGTTGGATGTAGCAGTGTCCCAGGTCCAGAAAGCCTTGTGGATGATGCAGATGGTCTTGGATTTGATACTAGCAGCAACCGGGAGCCAGTGGAGAGATTTTAGGGCTAGTGAAATGCAGTCCCTCGGCTTGACGCCAAGGATAAGTCTTGCAGTCCTATTCTGGATTAGTTGAAGGGGTGCGAAGGGAGGATAAAGGAAGAATGAGTAGTCCAGCCAAGAGATGACCAGAGGTCTGGAGACATTGAGTTTCTGTGGGAAGGTGAGGAAAGGGAGAATGCCTCTTAGGAGGTGCAGCTGATAGTGGACCTTCTTGGCAAGGACCGCGATGTGAGGAGAGAAGGAGAGAGAGGAGTCAAAGATGATACCAAGGTTTTTTGCTTCACAAGAGGGCGAGGGGACCCACAGACGGTGGCCAGACTGCAGGAGGGAGTAGGGGTCCCAATGAGAAGGATCTCAGTTTTACTGGCATTAAGGGCAGAGATCGCTGGCAGTGCACACTACCTGAATAACAGACAGTAAGAGATGGGAGAGGAGGAAGAGGCAGCAGTAGAGGTAAGCTTGAAGGTGAGCTGTCTGTCATTGTGAAAACAGAAAAAGAATATCGAGGCTGAGTACCCCAAAAGGAAATACACCAAACACGGGTTACAAAGGAACATACAAAGTACTTTATTTTATCCTGAATCCAGTTACAAAAACAGAGCAAAATCAGATAGCTATCGGCCCTCAGTACAACACAACGAACTCCAGCGTGTTTCAGTGTGTTCAGTGAGGGACGCTGTACATTAGAATGCATTCGCTTTTTATACATTTAGTGGGTGCGATGTCCAGCCCCACTTCGGGTTAATATTCCTTTTAATTCATCACCGATCTAGGGTTCGTGCCAAGTCTCAAATAACCGCATATAACTGGTTTGCCTTTAATACATGTATCAACAAGCGTATGCAATAACTGTGTATTCTAAAGTTTTCCATGCAGGCCTTCTTAAACATTAATACAATGTAGTTAAACAGATGTTCTTTGTTCAGTATTTGAATACATTGTCTCAACATATGCTCGTGGATTAGTTATCATTGTACGAGTAATCCTTCTACACATAGGTCAATGAAGGACAAGATCTCAGTTCATGACCTCAACAAGTGACCGGCAGGCAAATTACATATTAGCTATGTACAGAGGTCAAGACGGCCATGTTGTATTCTGGAATGACATCATCCACCATTTTGGCTAACAGGGAGACTTTTACACAACGAATCCTAAAATGGCGGTTTGACCTAAAATGGCAGCTTACATGGATTTAAGGTCAGGACCTTGCAACACAGATTTCTTTCGCAAGCGACTTTCGAGCAGCTTGGCATAGGCCAATATTAAATATATTTATTACAATAGGAGGCACGGTATGCTTTCTATTTCGACAAACCCTCCTTTTGGCCTATGCCAAGTGCTAAAAACTACTTTGGATCTCCTTGCAAATAACTCAATGCATCATTGTCCATGCACCCTGAATCACTATCAGAAATATCTATTGCTATTAGGTCTTTTGCTAAAATATCCTTCAATACGTATTCTTTGGAAGTCTTATCTGGGGCATACACTTTATGTCCTATTGACCCTATCGCTTGTGCGCAACATCCCCCTAGTATCGAACACATACCAGGCAGACACTGAATACAACAACAAAGAAACAACAGTATTCCCAAAATAATCAATAAGACCGAAAGCACCTTCCAACCCCAAGACGTCCCAGAACCAAGCGCTCAGATCCCAGTTTCCCTCGGGAACATGCACTTCGGAACTAAGGACATGCAGATTCTGTATTGCCTTGAAGATAGTTGGGGAGGAATCTGGTACGAAAACACAGCAAGCGGACCCCACTAATTTGCATACTCCACATTTAGCTAGAATGACATCTAATGCCATTTGATTTTGAAGTGCTACTAATCTTATCGCCTTTTGTTCTAACGTCATATTATAGAGTATGTCCGTGGTCCGGTTGATGGTTCTCTCCAGTACTCTCGCTAGTTTTCTGATATCTTCTGAATTCGCTATCTGCCCCCAAAATGGCACAACTGATTTTGCTATATCTCCCAAGACTTGTGCTGGGGTGTCACCATTCTCATCCCGCCGTGGACGAGCCTTCGAAACTTCTTTTGTACTAGCTATAAACACCCCAGGTAACAGGATCCCTAAATATCAGGTTCCCTACCAATCCCTGGGCAACCACGGGAATGCTACATTACCGCAGACAAAGTAGAACGATTCGTCTACATACAAAGGTCTGTTCTCCCCAGTCAAATTTGCAACGTTGGCACAACCTAGACATTTTCCCATTGACTGAGTTCCATTCCTCTGTATGCAAAAAGAAACTGAATTGGGGCTATGGTTAACAGTCTAAGAAGGAGGCATGGCATCCTTATTGCCTATCGGAGCCATTTTAAAGGAAATCAAAGATTGGAAAGGACGGGACAGTTTGTCAGAAGGCCTAATAGAAGCAACATTCGGTTTACTCCTATTTGCAAAAAGCGAGCATCCCAGGGGAGTCAAAACACGTTTCTCAAAACTATTCAAATTGGTGCCATCAAAGTTCCCTGAGATGCTATCATTCCATCGGCCAAAGAACAGTGCTCTAAGAGAAGCATAGCAGGCAGTTGTCAACGGTAAAGGATGAATATACCAACCTAGCCCCTTATCCCCGTGTTGTGGTAAATGTGAGCAGACCCAGCAGTTGGATTTATTAAAAATGGCATGTGTAACATTCATGATAAGTAGTAGAGTGTTATTGTGGTACCTTTGTCTGTGCTGGGAATCCCGAGGGGATAAAGTGTGCAAATGTACTAAGGGAGTAGGAACAATGGGTGCACTTTCAGTAGGCAACAAAAGTTCTAAAGAGTGAGTTTCCTCGAGGTACCATAATCCTAAGGCAGCGACTATTAAAAAACCAAATATCGTTGCGTTTTCGGGGCCCAGGCATTTTGTCCATTGTCCCGGTTGGTCACCCCCTTATTTACAAGTCCAATATGAGCGGTGGCTGTAGCAGGCATTGTAGTCTTCGGATGGAAACCCCAATATTCGTTGCTGGCGACCCCCCGGTCCTTCCACAACCCTAGCCAACAGAATCCCTTTTTCTCAAATTTGGGCAAATGCAAGCCCTCCGAATGCACAGCCGAACCCTGCCGTAAGTCTATCTTCATGGTCGCAAGTTATATCGTACTTTTCCTGGTACTGATTGATCCGGAAACAATATGTCGTCACTTCCTGCTGGAAGCAACGTGTCGGAGGCAAGTGAAGAGGCTGAATCTGAAACAGCCGTTTCCGGGTGCAAAATTTGTGGAGAGTGTGGAGACAAAATGGCAGCTTCCCCAAGCCTCCCGGGCTCAGAGATATTCTCTGACACACTCTCAGTGCTGTTTACTGCTTTGGGATCATTGATTGCAGTATCAGCGAGGGGTTCTGTTTCTTCTGTAGCGTGTGGCACAGGGCGAGGAAGTTTCTTGATGTGTGACACGTGGATCCAGTTCTTTCGTCCAGCTACCCGCACCGCTGTCTGGTTGACCAACGGGACCTGGAATGGCCCACGCCAGCGAGGCGCGAGGCAGGAGGTGCGCTCAAACGATTTGACGAGCACCCAACTCCCAGGCTGTATGCCGCGGCCCAGGCCCTCGTATCGTACAGGTAAAGCTTCTCATACCTGGTGATAAATCAAATACAGGTTTTTAGTCAATTGGCTACAATAATCTGAAAGTAGTATATTTTCAACATTATTTACAGTTCGACATTTTGGAAGGTTCCAGATATTGGCAGGTCTCCCCATTACCACCTCAAATGGAGAGAGCCCAGTCTTAGTTTGAGGGGTTGTACGCATTGCTAGTAACACCATCGGTAAGGCGTCCGGCCATTTTAGTTTGGTGCCGGCACACATTTTAGCGAGCTTGTTCTTGATGATACCGTTGTCTTTCTACTAGTCCAGCGCTCTGAGGATGTCTGGCCGAATGGAACCGTTTGTCAATTCGTAACGCTGTACATATCTGTAGGATTACAGTGGCGACAAAATGAGGACCATTGTCCGACCAGATAACTCTCGGCAAACCGAACCGGGGGAAGTATTCCTTTAACATGGTTTTCGCAGTGGTCATGGCTGTAGCATCTTTAACAGGGAAAGCATCAACCCATTTACTAAAGGCACAAATGACCACAAAGACATACTTTAAATTGTTGCATCGTTCCATTTCAATGAGACATACTTTAAATTGTTGCATCGTTCCATTTCAATGAAATCAAAGTGAATAACTTCGAAGGAGACAGAAGGTGGGCCAAAACTTCCCCTTGGAGTTGATGTCCCCTTTCTCACATTGTGTTGTAGGCAAATCATGCAGTTCTGGACGTAGCGCTGGGCAATTTTCGAAATCTTGTCATTTTCCCAAACTTTTTGTAACATTTTCGTAACCTGCTGGGCACAAACATGTGTAGGGCCGTGTGCCATGACAACCATCATCATGACATAGGCGTCAGGTAACAGCCATTTTCCTTCGACCATGTCCACCCAACACCCATCATCATCAAGTTTCCCCAAGCTTTCAGCCCACCTCTTAGACTCTTCCATTGTAGCATCAGCTTGGATATCTCGTACAGACCCAACACCCTCATCCATTACATAGGCATCTACAGTCTCCCTTGAAACATACATCTCCGTGAAGAGATCTATGGCAGTTTGTCTAGCTATCTGTTCAGCGAAAGCATTCCCTTTTCCAATATTATCTACAATCTTTCAATGTGCTGCACATTTCATAACTGCTAACTGAGTAGGGAGCGAAAGCGCTGAGAGTAGTTGCACTATTAGGGAGCCATGTTGAATCTTGGTGCCATGTGAAGTTAGGAACCCCCTTTCTGACCAAAGTCTAACAAAGTTGTGAACCACCCCAAAGGCATACTGACTATCAGTATATATTATTACTGCAAGCCCATTGGAAAGTTCACAAGCTCGGGTCAATGCTATAATCTCTGCGGCCTGCGCAGAATTATGCATAATTCTCTTAGTTTCCACAACCGTGCTCAATGTAGTGATTGCATAAGTGGCTGTGGATGTACCATCCGGAAGTTTAAAGCAGGAGCGGTCACAAAACAGCTCTCCTTGCAGATTATCCAAAGGAGTATCTTTCAAATCAATTCTACCCTTTGTTTCTTGTTCGGTCGTATACAAACAATCATGTGACTCTTCATCGCCGCAAGTAGTATCTTGTGGAAAAGGTAGGAGTTCAGCCGGATTAAGGACACAACACCTCTTACTTTGAATGTGTGGAGCAAACATGATCAATTCATATCTTGTCAACCGTGCAGAAGTGAGGTGTTGCGTTTGAGTTCGGTTCAATAGAACATCTACAGAGTGAGGCACCATCAGGGTTAGATCATGGCCTAGGACCATTCCCTCACTCTGTTGTACAGACGCGGCAGCAGCAGCGACAGCATCTTGGCAAAGCGCATGCTACAGGATCAAGGGCGGAAGAATAGTAACCACACGGCCTATTCTTCCCTCCATGTGCCCGTGTTAATACAGCCAAAGCACATCCATCACATTCATGCACAAACAATACAAAGGCCTTTTCATAGTTTGGTGTGCACAAAACTGGTGCAGAGCATCATGCAGTCTTAAGCAAGTCAAACGACTGCTGGTGTACCGCGTTCCATGGCAATGGCGAAGAAATGCCCTTCTTTGTCAAAGCCACCATCGGTTTGATCACTAGTGAGAAATTCGAGATCCACAACCTACAGTAAGAAGCCATACCTATCAAGGCCCTAACTTCCTTCTGTGTATTTGGGACAGACATGCCAGAAATGTGTTTTATTCTTTCAGGTGTCAATCTTCTTCCCTCTTTTGACAGGAGATAGCCTAAATAGGCGACCTCCTGACAACAATATTGAAATTATTTAAGCAAAGCTTTGTGACCATGCTTAGCTAGAAGAATAAGTAATAACACAGTGCCCTCCTTACAGGCACTCAGTCAGCAGCTAGAAGCAAATTGTCAACGTACTGAAGCAAAGTACAGGTAGAGGGCAATTCAAGGGTATCAAGTTGTTCTTTCAAAGCCCTACTATAAATACTAGGACTCTCTGTGTACCCTTGAGGTGCAAGAGTAAATGTAAAGGAGCGTCCCACCAAGGTAAACGCGAACAAATATATACTATCCTTGTGTATAGGAATACTAAAGAACGCATTCTTTAAGTCCACAACCCTAAAGTAAGTAGCTGTAGCTGGAATCATGGTTAGGATTGTCGTTACATCAGGCACAATTGGAAATTGTGGTGCCACAATTTTATTAATGGCACGTAAATCAATTATAAAACGGAATGCAATTACATTATCGCCTTTCTTGTACATGGGTAAAATCGGACTATTACACAAACTTCCTGAAATTTCTTCAACCACACCGCGATGCACAAAATCGGAAACAATACATTTCAAAGCTCGCTCGCCCTCAACCAAAATCTTATACTGGGGAATGCATGGCAGCTCAATTCCATGTTTCAAAACTATCTTAACAGGCTCAATCTGTAAAATCCCGACATCATTGTCGTCGACAGCCCACAAGCTCTCCGGTACATCAATGAATTCTGGAGGTAAAGGTCTAGTCAAAAATTGCGAGGCAGAAAATTGCTGTGGTGAAATCGTCAAGCGCACTGCATTTAATTCTTTTAACAAATTCAACCCCAGCAAGTTCTCTCTGCAATCCGAAGTCAACAGAAAAGGACACTGGTCCATAAAGGGACCCAAAGAAATAGGTACCGGCATAGAAACCGGACAAACAACTGGTGTACTGGAAAACCCTACTGAAACATTGGTTTGCCCTGACAGTGGAATGTTTGGAACCCGCGAATGATCAATGGAACACTTCTGTGCTCCAGTGTCTATCAAAAATGGATGTTTCCTATTTCCTACCAGCAGAGTTGAGCAGTTTCTGCGGTACCTCAGGACAATTCCTGAGGTACCGCAGAAACTGCTCAACTATGCAAGCATACCAACAACAATCAGGCCAACTCTATAGCAAATTACAGGATCGTGGTTACCCTAAACGCACGATAAAGAGAGCTAGAAAAAGAGCAAAAAACATCCCGCGAGACACCACCTTGGAACAACACACTAGGGAAAAAGAACAAGAAGAGAAAATTACCGCGATCTTCAGTTTCTCACCATTAACCAACAAAATTAAAAAAGAAGTGATGAAATTGTGGCCACTCCTGAATGTGGGTGAGTCAAATCTTGAAAAACCCAGATTTGCAATTAAGCGAGGGAAAAACCTTCGAGACTCTCTTATTCACACCTATAGAGAACCAAGGGAACCCATCGTGAACACCCTATGGAATCAGGCAAAACCCACAGGACATGCACCATGTGGGTCCTGCAGTGCATGCACAGGAACTACCAGAACTACATCTATTAACATTGGTTGGCACTATCCATGGCTGCAGAAACATTTCACAAACTGTAATAGTAAGAACGTTAGCTATTTAATTACCTACCCTTGCAATAAGCGATATGAGTATAACCACCCGGTCTATCAAAATCAGACTGGCTGAACATCGGTCGTGTATCCGCACGAAGAAACTTACTGCCCCTATGGTCACCCATTTTGTTCAAAACCAACATGATGTGATGGACCTAAAATGGACAATTATTGAAAAAGTCAATGTCCCAAAACGAGGGGGAGACATCCACGACTTACTTTTCAGAAGAGAACAACTATGGATCTTTCGCTTACAAACAGACAAGTCCGGCTTAAACGAACCGACCAGTTGGCAGACTCTGGCTACCTTATAAAAAAACTATCCCGGCCGCATTTGGCCGTTCCTATACATGTCTGAAATGTATGCTTTTTGAATGATGTTATGTAACTGAACGTATTTGGACTTATGCCATTGTTAACCTTGTGGTTTGCTTTGTCATTTATGAAATATGCTCTGATGAACCAACTGGCACCTACTTGTAGTTATACAACATGCCTTAAGACATAGGTACATTTAGGACCAAACACATATAATTTATAATCTTATCATCTATCATCACTCAGGAGATTTTCCCGCATTCCCTGATTTTTCGTTTCTTCGTGTGTTCTCAGACAATGGCTTCAACACTTTGTGCATGAATAATGTCTACTTATCACGTTCTCCCGATGCATCGGGGCACCATATTCAGACATAACCTGTGTTTAACGTTAGTAACCTAGCGGACCCGTCTAGATTCATCTTGTCTACCTAGGCGCGTGTACACACCGATGCAAGATGGCGTGGTCCAGGAACTAGTCCTTCCTTGATGTCCCTGGCCCTTCCAAGACTTTTCGGACGCATAGCACACACATCATTTAAGAGCGACTGGACTGACACACATCCAAAACTAACTGCACATGGCTCGGCATCATTTACAGCAAGCCGCACCCCCCTGTGTTTGTAACTCCGATCCAAACGAAGTAAACGGAGCAGGTAAGCCCGAGTTACGAGAACCTTTAGAAATAGTTTAAAACGGAATAGACGCACACGCATCGGTTTTCCAGCATCGCGTGTGTTTAGCTATCACCTACCTATTTACTACAATGTTCGGTTGCCAGCAGGTTTACGAACAATATTCCCGCTCCCTTTGTGGTTGTGTTTTGCCTGTACCCTCCCCTTTCCCACATTAGCCAGCTTTGGATGTTCCACCCCAGGGGAGTTTGGCACGTAATGAGGGGAGAGCAAGCATGCCCTTTTTCCCATATATCTTAGTACATTACATTGAATGGCATGTTCCCACCCCTTTCTTTAGGTATGGCCAAAAATATTTTGGGAAGGAACTTTGGAGCCCTTTGTAAGAAATTTGCCGGGGGTCATTCTAAGACGACCCTTTCATTTTGAGCACTCATTTTAACTACTGGTAATAATTATTGTTACTTTGTTCGTCCTCGCTGGCTAAGAGTCTAAAATACGCCCCTCTTTTCCAGATTCTAGAGCATGACCAATGTCTCATGCCCTTTTGGGAAGTACAATACCTATTCTCCCCAACCACACGGACATCCATGGGGACCCCTCTAACTAGGTAAAACCTAGTTTTTAACTCTCTACATGATAGCACCGCTGTAATATACTACTGAGATCATAATGGTGCCATCCTTTTGTACCCTTCCCTCTTTTCCCGTCCCCCTCTCATCTGCAGGTGGGACCCTCTGGTATCATCCAACCAGCCTTCTAGACGTAGATATACCAACCTCTAAAAAAGTCTGCCCAGCCCTGATGAATGTGGCCCCTTTTGCCACTGAAACCGGTAGGCTTTTTATGGCTCCAAATATCAGGAATAGTCCCAGACGAGGAATCAATCAGTTCACAACTCGCCGGACTCCCTGTTCTACGATCTCCCATAAAACAGACGGGAACTCCTAAAACATTTCCAAACTGAATTCTGAGAAAACAATGATAAAGACCAGAACAGAAGAGGAATATGGGAAATTTTAACCCTGAAGCAAAAATGAAAAAAACTGGACGCTACCTTTTAAGATAAATGAATACAAGTACACAATAGAAATACGTCTATTTGTACTGTCTTTTTTAACATCCTGTGGATAGAGAAACCCAATAAAATCATCTTTTTTCATCTATGAAGCAGCTTTTAAAGAAACCCTAAGTACCTCACTCGAGGGCGAACCTAAAAAACAAAAATTAAACATTTTTTATTAAAATATCCCCACAGAAATGATCAACCTGAGTTTTCCATTGTGTTAACATATAAGGGTACACTCAGGTCTGAGATCATGTTGTTGGTCCTTTTTGTGTCTAGAGAGTCCTATTTCCTACCACCATTTCAACGTAGGGACCTTTCTGATGTTGGGAATAGGTGTAGGTTCCAAACCCTGCTTCGGGCAATCCTAACGAAACAGAATATCATCAAAAGGAAGCTCTTCAGATAAATATGCAGTGGAAGGATAATCAAATATATTCCTGGTGTCCACACTCGGAGTCTGATTGTCCTGCGAAAAAGGTTGCTGAGGGTCCTGTGTAAACTGACCTCTACCAGGGCCCCCTACGCCCGGGCGACCTCTGGATCGCCTACCCATATTACCAAATGTATTATTCGACCTTTGTTGAAGGACGGGGCATTGTGCTCGCCAATGACCCTCTCGACGACAATAAGCACACTGGTTAATATTCACAGGACCCAAGGGCACATTCCCCTGCGGGACATACTGACCTCTAACCTAAGAACTACCCCTTCTGGGACCCCTAACAATTTGCTGCAATAACACTTTAGTTTTTAAATCTCTTTTCCGTTTTTCAATCCTATCTTTTTCCTTATTGACACGGTTCTCATAGTACTGAGCCATGTGCAGTACTTCTGATTGTGATTTCACCTGCCAAGCGCTCTCAGAAGACATAATCTGTGACTGGCCACAAATAATCTTTTCCCAGACTCTGTGCCTAAGTCTTGTCCACTGAAATCCGAGAATCCTTCAGACTTTCCTTGGACACAGGCCGTAAGCTTGTCCCAAATAATTCTCTTTTCGGGAATTATGGTTTTTATTGTATCAGGCAGAGTTAATATCACCTGTTGCGGTTTTTCACCAGCTGGTGTTACACTCACCTGGTTCCCACGGGGGCGTCGATCGGAACTGGACTGCTACGGTCTCCACCAGCGTTATTCGTAGTGCTGAGACGGCTGACTGGACCGGCCCTCCTAGCTTCGTTTGCTTGATTCGTAAAAGGAGTTTCCTAAAAGCAGGAGAAGGGAATTAGCCACCCAGTGGATGCGAGGAAACACTTGCTTATTTGTTCCCTCTAAGCACCTCTGATATTCCCTTTTGCTGCCTCACCTCATTGTTTGTAATGATGAGCTCTCCATCCTGCACCGAACGCAGGGGAGCATAGAAATCCAGTTGCTTCACTGGTTCGAAGATTTGGGGCGAGTTCCAAGAGTGTTGGACTCCGTGGTAAGTGGCAAGGAGCCGTAAATATAATGTCTATAAAGTTCAATTGTCTGTTATTCACTCGTTTTCCCCCTTTTGTCTTGCAGCTTGAACCGAGAGGAGTTCTCCTGAAGTGCTGCAGGTTGCACGCAGGTAAGAGTCTGTATTACCCAGCGCTGTCCGGTAAAAAGTAAATAAAATGTCTTTAACAAGTGTCTTTTCCTCCCACAGGTGCGGAGTTAAAGATGTTGAATGCCGATGAAAGATGACTAGGGCGGTAACTCTGGTGATTATAATATGGTTGTTTTGATAGTCTTTGTTGGCACCCGGCTCACCTTGTTATCCTTTGTCTCTCCCAGGTGCCATGGATGCAGCGACGAAATGATGGCAGCAGCGCTGGACTGTGGAGATGAAGACTGGTAAGCATGGCGGGGCGCTACTGCTAGCGATGCGATGCTTTTATTTCTGAAGTGTTTTTTCCCAGTTCGTAAGTGCGACGAGTTCGGGAACAGATGAAGATTAGAAGGTAAGTTCTTGTTCTTATCTTCCTTTCTTCTAGGATGATGTGCAGGTTCGAGGCGGGCGTGGCAGAAGACAGGATGCTGCAGGCACAGTGAGCGTTACGCTGCTGAAATGCAGAATAACACGAAGCGTGTGTTGCTGGTCGGGCATGGTTTAAATAGCCGGGGCTGCTGAGGTTTTAATAAACGTCTGGATGCCTGCTTCCGGGGCTGATGTGCTAGGTCCTGATGCCCAGGGGTAGGCATCATGACAGCACTCCCTCCCAAGGCCCCTCCTAAGGTTGTTCTTCCCCTGGGCCCTGGTTTGTCTGGGAAGTTCCGATGGAATCTCTTCACCAACCGAGGTGCATGAAAGTGGTCACTGGGCTCACATGACCTTTCTTGTGGTCCGTAACCCTTCCAATCGATTAAATAAAAAAGTTTTGATTTAACCAGCTTAGAGTCTAGGACATTTTTTACCTAAAATTCAGGTTCTCCATCTATCAGGATGGGGTCAGGTGGTTTGATTAATCTTGTTCTGGGTTGAACTGGTTTTAGAAGTGAAACATGAAAGACAGGATGGATCCGCATATTAGAGGGTAATTCTAATTTGACGGCCACTGGGTTGATAATGGATTTAATGGTGTAAGGTCCCAAATATCTAGGATTAAAAGTTTGAGTTCCCTTTAGAGGTATGTGTTTTGTAGCCAACCAAACTTGATCTCCAATCTGGTATTGGGGAGTGTCACTTCTATGTTGATCAGCATTTTTTTTTGTATTTCTCTTTTGCTTGTTTCAAATTTTCAGTTGCCTCCTTAAAGGCTTGTGTAATAGTAGAGTGCAGATGGGTCACTGCTGGCATTTCTAAGTGCTGGGGCGAATCGAGTTCTGCGGTTCGAGGATGATGTCCATATATGGTATAAAAGGGGCTTTGTCCGGTTCCTGAATGTACTGAGTTATTGTATGCGTATTCAGCAATCCATAAAATATCTTTCCAATTGCTTTCGGTCTGGTGTAGCATACAACGCAGGTATTGTTCAAGAGTCTGATTGGTCCTCTCCGTCTGACCATCGATCTGGGGATGGTGACTGGTAGATAACCTCACGCCGAATTGCGCCAATTGACAACATTTCTTCCAAAATTGCGAGATGAATCGACTACCTTGGTCAGAGACCAATACGGAAGGAAATCCATGTATTCGAACAATGTTTTCAAGAAATTCCTTGCCCAAAATTGAAGCGGAAGGTAATCCCTTTAAAGGAATAAAGTGGGACATCTTGGAAAAAAGATCAACACTAACTAGAATGGTGTTAAACCCATTACACGGAGGTAGATCTGTAATAGAGTCTAAAGACAAAGTGTGCCAAGGTGTGGGTGGAATATCCAAAGGTTGTAAAAGATCGGCTGTTTTTTTCTTCTGACTTTTGTTTTGGGCGCAGATACCACAAGACAGCACAAATGACTTTACGTCTTTTCGCCAGGTGGGCCACCAGAATTGTCTTTTAATTTTAGCTTCAGTCTTTGCAATACCTGGGTGTCCTTCCATCAGAGCATCATGGTAATTGGAGAAGACTAGTTCTTGTAGTTCCTTGTGTGGTAGAAATAGATGCCCTTGATAGTAAGGTAAGTCATTGACGACTGAATAATCTTGGCCCTTTTTCACCCAATCCTGCAGGGCTGCTGAATCAAAAGGTTGTTGGATTTTTAAATGAATATGTTCTAAAGTCTGTAGAGTAGTTATGCCAAAGATTCTTTGTTCTGGAATTATAGGCACCGGTTCTGGGTTCGAATATGCTTCTCCCTTCCCTATTCGGGATAAGGCATCTGCCTTACCATTCTTGCAACCTGGTCGATAAGTAATCACGAAATCGAATTCGGCGAGGAATAATGCCCATCGAAGTTGACTCGATGATTGGGTCTTGGCTGTTTTTAAATACTGCAGGTTCCTGTGATCGGTGATTACAGTAATGGTGTGCCTGGCACCGAGAAGATAATGCTGCCAAGCCTTGAAGGCGGATTTGATGGCTAACAACTCTTTATCAGTAACTGCATAGTTTAACTCGGGGGCCGAGAACTTTCTGGACCAAAATGCTACTGGATAAAGTTGACCGGTTTCAGGATCCTTCTGGGACAGGACAGCTCCCATGGCTAAACTGGATGCATCGGTTTCGACTACATATGGGAGCTCGGGCGTGGATGCTTCAAGACAGGTGCTGACGTGAATTTCAATTTCAGCTCTTGGAAGGCCTTTTCAGCCTCTTCGGTCCACAAGAAGCGTTTGTTTTTTCGTAAAAGTGTTGTGATGGGGTGTACCACATGTGAGAAGTCGGGAATAAATCTTCGGTAGAAATTAGCAAATCCAAGCATGCTTTGTACCCCTTTAACTGAACTGGGTGATGGCCATTTGAGAATTGCATCCACCTTTCGAGAGTCCATTCGGACTCCTTTTGGAGTCGGGATAAATCCAAGGAATTCAACTTCTGTAGCACGAAAAACACATTTTTTTTCCAATTTTGCATATAACTTGTGCTGACATAGTTTCTCAAGGACTGCACGAACGTGCTTAACATGGTCTGATTCTGAGGAGGAGTACACTACAATATTGTCGATGTATACGACAACACAGACGTCAATGAGATCACGAAGGACATCGTTCATAAAATACTGGAAGGCTGCTGGTGCATTGCACAAACCGAAGGGCATCACCTGATATTCGAACAATCCGTACTTGGTACGAAAGGCAGTCTTCCATTCGTCGCCTTTCTTTACACGTACCAGATGATATGCCCCTCAGAGATCTAATTTAGTGTAGATGCAAGCATCCTTTACTTGGTCTAGTAATTCGGGGATCAGAGGCAATGGGTATCGGTTCTTCACCGTAATCTGATTTAATGCGCGGTAGTCTATACACGTTCTGAGGTTGCCTTCCTTTTTAGGTACGAAGAATAAAGCTGAGGATGCAGGGGACTTGGATGGACGAATGAAGCCATTAGCAAGGTATTGATCCAAATATTGTCGTAGGTGTAGGTTTTCGGGTTCCGTAAAGGCGTAGATCCTGCTGCATGGAGGTTGCGCACCGGGTATGAGGTCGATTTGACAATCGCATGATCTGTGTGGCGGTAAGGTGTTTGCCTGTTCTTTTTGGAAAATGTCCTGGAATTCTTGGTATTCCTAAGGTAACTGCACGACTGAATTAGTGACTGTGGCCAGGCCTTTGTCCAAGGTTTTTTCCGGGTAACAGGTGTGCACACAATCCGGGAAGGTTATTCTCTTCTCTCGCCATTCAATACAAGGATTATGTGTTTCCAACCAAGGTATCCCCAGTATTATTTGGAACTGCGGCGCTTTGATTAAATCAAACACAATAGTCTCTCGATGCCCATCCTGACCCAACAATGTCTTCTCTGTAGTGGAATGAGTTACAGGCCCAGAGGCAATTTCAGTTCTGTCGACTGTGGTGATGACATCCGAAGTGGTCTTTTTGCAGAGAGGTAGATTCATCCTAGAAGCCAATTTGTGGTCCATATAGTTTCCTACGGCCCCGCTATCAACGTATGCCCTTACTGCATGCATACGTGATGGCTGCCGTGGGTCAATAAGAACCATTGGTATGATTAGGCGCGAGGTCTGAGTGTCCTTCAAGCTTGGCAAGCAGACCTCTACGCTTGTCGGGCGTGGTCGTTTCCCGAATCAGGCTCAGTTTGATTTCTAACAGCAACTCCGACTAATTTCTTGGATGGTTTTATAGGGCAATCCCGTAGAAAATGTCCTGAGGCCCCACAGTACAGACATAATTGCATTTGCCGTCTCCTTGCTCTTTTCTTTTGAGTTAGGGGGTCCCTTAACCCCCCCGATCTGCATAGGTTCTGATGCATCTGTTCCTTTGGAGGTGACGTTGGGTTTAACCAATACCCGATTCTGGAACTTAGCTCGATCAGCCTTTCTATTCTGAAGTCGGTGGTCTAACTGGACCACTAAGTCTATATATTCTGCGCAATCCTGAGGTGGGTTCACAACTTGGGCCAAAACATCTTTGAGTTCACCCCGAAGTCCACAATGGAATAATGTAACTCGTTTTTCCTCTGACCATCCAGTTTCCACCACCAACCTATTGAAGGCTGCGATATAAGTTAGCAGATCCTGATTACCTTGTCGTAGGGATAAAAGTTTGTTATCCAGGGCCTGTCCCTGTGAATGTCTGGCGAATAGTTTTTCCATGCTCAATTGAAAACCCTGAAAATCCCGAAGAAGAGGGTCATCCTGGTTGACTAGTGGAATTGAGCAATCCGCTGCGCTGCCACTAAGGTATGATAGTACAAAGGCTACTTTGGCTTGGTCATTTGGAAAAGCTCCAGGTCTGCATAGAAAGTGCAAGAGGCATTGGTTCATGAACACGGCGAACCTTTTCGGGTCCCCAGCAAAACGTTCGGGTAGAGCTAAAGGAATGCTCCCTGGTAGAACCACTTGCACAGGATGTTTCGATGATATAGGAGTTGGATTCCCCCCCACCCCCCCCTAAGTCCAGGTAGTGATGTTTGCCCAGCTTGGTTTTGCAGCAGTTGTCTAGCAAGATCATCAGTGCGCTCCTTTGACTAATCAGTTCTCTCCTGAGGGCATTAGTTTCTTGGCGCGCGGAGTGCACTTCTGACCTAAGTTCCCCTAACAATTGGGCTAGTTGGTCGGTTTCTGAGGTTTCCATTACGCCCGGGTGGGGATTTATAGATAGGCTTCGCGTTCTGTTACGCTCACCTGGTTCCCACGGGGGCGTCGATCGGAACTGGACTGCTACGGTCTCCACCAGCGTTATTCGCAGTGCTGAGACGGCTGACTGGACCGGCCCTCCTAGCTTAGTTTGCTTGATTCGTAAAAGGAGTTTCCTAAAAGCAGGAGAAGGGAATTAGCCACCCAGTGGATGCGAGGAAACACTCACTTAATTTGTTCCCTCTAAGCACCTCTGATATTCCCTTTTGCTGCCTCACCTTATTGTTTGTAATGATGAGCTCTCCATCCTGCACCGAACGCAGGGGCGCGTAGAATTCCAGTTGCTTCACTGGTTCGAAGATTTTGGGCGAGTTCCATACGTGTTGGACTCCGTGGTAAGTGGCAAGGAGCCGTAAGTATAATGTCTATAGAGTTCAATTGTCTGTTATTCACTCGTTTTCCCCCTTTTGTCTTGCAGCTTGAACCGAGAGTTCTCCTAAAGTGCTGCAGGTTGCGGGCAGGTAAGAGTCTGTATTACCCAGTGCTGTCCGGTAAAAAGTAAATAAAATGTCTTTAACAAGTGTCTTTTCCTCTCACAGGTGCGGCGTTAAAGATGTTGAATGCCGATGAAAGATGACGAGGGCGGTAACTCTGGTGAGTATAATATGGTTGTTTTGATTGTCTTTGTTGGCACCCGGCTCACCTTGTTATCCTTTGTCTCTCCCAGGTGCCACGGATGCAGTGACGAAATGATGGCAGCAGCGCTGGACCGTGGAGATGAAGACTAGTAAGCATGGTGGGGTGCTACTGCTAGCGAGGTAATGCTTTTATTTCTGAAGTCTTTTTTCCCAGTTCGTAAGTGCGGCGAGTTCGTGAACAGATGAAGATTAGAAGGTAAGTTATTGTTCTTATCTTCCTTTCTTCTAGGATGATGTCCAGGTTCGAGGCGGGCGTGGCAGAAGACAGGATGATGCAGGCACGGTGAGCGTTACGCTGCTGAAATGCAGAATAACGCAAAGCGTGTGTTGCTGGTCGGGCGTGGTTTAAATAGTCTCAAAAAGTAGTCCCAGGTAAGAAGTCCCTAGAACCACACCCGAGTAAAAAATGGTCCCTGTAGTAAAATAGTTCCCTCCAGGCTTCACGTTGGCCTGGATTCAATTGCAGCATGGTCTGCCTGAGGTAAGTAATGACTATGAGCCTTAGGCGCCAGGACCGATTTCTATTATGAGCCTGGCGCCTAAGGCGCCAGGAATGAACCCAGATTGCCCCTAGGCGGGGGTGCTGAGGTTTTAATAAACGTCTGGATGCCTGCTTCCGGGGCAGATGGACTAGGTCCTGATGCCTGGGGGTAGGCATCATGACAGCTGGCCTTTCCCCATCGAGTCTGGTTATATTCGCCCATGTATCTCCCAACCCGGGTACATCGTCAATAGTTCTAACTTGTTTGCATAAATCTACGGGCAGGAGTACAGGAAACAACAAATCAATGTCACCTAAGGTGAACACTGAGGACTGCAAAACGGATTCTATCTCTTTATAGAACCCTGTCGGATTTTTACTAATATCGGGGATAGATTGCCTAATAGTATTCACTTCCTGTCTTGAGAACGGGACGTGAACAAACTGTGATACATAATGTGCAGGAATGTTCACAGCGACTCTATTTACAGCATCGGCCGCAACCTCAACCTTCGGGACAAATGTCGGAGGAACCTCTCTCATAGGCAACTGAGAAATAGGTGACTCTGAACGCTTACTGAGCAACAGAGCCAAGTCGAGCGCTAAAGCAGTCGAAGAAGTGTCAAGTGAAAAAACTCTTATAAATGCTCAATAACTCTGTGGGACAACTAATCTTCCTTTTTACACATTCATCCTGCAGGTATTCTACCATTACCTGTATCACTTTCATCTGCATTTCTAATGTAAATTAACTATATGTGTCATATACCTCATCTGGAGTTATCGTTATGTCTGAAATCCATCTAATCATGTCTTTCTTACAAATTTGCATTTCCTCCGATATCGGTTTACGACACGGAAGGAACCGTTTCTGTACATACATATTCTCCTCTTCATCATCCTCATTCTGTAACTTTTTTAACTCCTTTCTATACCCAAATAACCTCTTGACATGCTCATTTACCTCTCCACAGTGTCTCTAAAAAGCGCTAGAGTATTTTAATCTTCCCCACATTATACATAACTGAATCCCTAAACTTTCAATAAAAAAACATTTCTCAGCAAAATTATCCGTAGTACAAAGTGTGGCAAAAACGCTAGCTTGATCATCCTTCTCCATAGAATGCTTAGCCCGTGCAATTAACTCACGTTTCTTCTCCGGCGGTACAGTATTGCGAGTGACAACTTTTGTTCCTATACCTCGATCTATTACAAGCGGCTCAGGACCACTTGGAAGAGAGGGAGCAGGCAAATTCGATGGAGGTACTATAACTGGTGCGATAAAAAGAGGCGGAGGAGCAGGTGGAGGGAAAAAAAACTGAGGAATAGGAACAACAGGTTGAGCAGGAATAACAGCAGGAAGAGGTACAGCAGTGGGAAGAGGAACATATGGAGGTGGCGCAGAGGCACCAGGTCTTCGTTCATTTAAAATTTTGTCAATAAACTCATCGGAAATATGAAGATCTTTAGAAGGATAGATTTTCTGAATTCCAAGTGAGAAAGCCCTATCCATATTTTTAGTCGCCTCAGACTGTTTGTTTTGGTCATATAACAATGCTTTTTCAGCGTTCGTTTTATGACGACGTGCATGATTCTCTCTACCTTTAAGTTGTTGCAACGCTTCTTTTTTCCAAATCTGCAACATCAAATGCTACAGGTCTAGCCTTTTTCTTTAACAAGACTGACTCCAAATATTCAATGCGAGGGATCTCAAAGCTACCATTGATTGGCCACTGAAGTTCAGAGGCATGTCTGGTTTGTCTGTGCCAAATATCATTAAATACTATACTTCCAATGCTGTACTTACAGTACATAGTACATGCCGACGACCCCTCCTGTGGTGCGGGACGGCTAAATTCCAAAGATTCTCTATCACTGCGGATAAATGCCCTAAAGCAGGTAGACAATTTCCCAGGCATATCTCAAATTCTTGGTGTTACCCGGTCAATAATTGTGTCTGAAGATACAATGTGGCAAAATTCAAATTGTCAGAGTTAAATTAAAGGCATGGTCTAGTAAACATTTTTATTTAAAAAATAGATAGGCAATATAAAAAAAAAATACTAGCATTCTCTTTTTTAAAACTTCCTATGTAAAATTTTGAGCTATTCAAGCTCAAAATT
Source organism: Ambystoma mexicanum (assembly GCF_040938575.1). Classification (NCBI taxonomy): domain Eukaryota; kingdom Metazoa; phylum Chordata; class Amphibia; order Caudata; family Ambystomatidae; genus Ambystoma; species Ambystoma mexicanum. The sequence goes on from NC_090932.1 coordinate 1,561,194,136, forward strand.
CGCAAAAGCAAGCACATGGGCGCATCCATTTTGTGAAATGGAGGCCCTCCTGTGCTGGCTTTTGCGGCACTAATGAAGGAAAAGCCAGCCAGCTGTAGTAAACAAAAGCTACCGCTGGGTGGCTTTCCCTTCATTAGTGCTGTAGGCGGAGGACGGGGACCGGAGACCAGAGCAGGAAAGCTGCAGCTGAATCTCGGTAAGTGCTATTTATTTATTTTTTTTAAAATAAGCACTAGCTGCGTTTTTTTTTCGGGCTGGAGGAGCCCGGAAAACTTAGAAATAAAACCGCAGCTTTAAAAACGTTGTATTTATGTTTGCGGTCGCTTTTGAAGCGACCGCAAAAATAAATAAAACGTTATTGTGCTGGAAAACGCTGCGGTTTTTCTTTCCAAGTTTCTCAGGCTCCTCCGGCTCGGAGGAGCCTGAGAAACTCTGAAAGAAAAACCACAGCGTTTTCCAACACAACCGCGTGTGTTTCTGCCTGCTGTGGCTATCACTTTGGGTCTCCGGTGCTCCCAGGGGAGCACCGGAGACCCAAAGTGAAAGCCACAGCAGGCAGAAACACAACGCGGTTATGTTTACATGCCGCGTAGTGTTTCTACCTACAGCTGATTTCCCATTGTGGGCTCTCGGGCTCCCCATGGGGAGCCCGAGAGACCCAAATGGGAAATGCTAAATGCTGCGTTGTCTGCCTAAATCTGCTTTCCCATTTGGGGCTCTCGGGCTCCCCGTGGGGAGAGCCCCAAATGGGAAAGCAGATTCAGGCAGAAACAACGCGGTTGTGTTGGAAAACGCTGCGGTTTTTCTTTCCGAGTTTCTCAGGCTCCTCCGAGCCGGAGGAGCCTGAGAAACTCGGAAAGAAAAACCGCAGCGTTTTCCAACACAATAACGTTGTATTTATGTTTGCGGTCGCTTCAAAAGCGACCGCAAACATAAATACAACGTTTTTAAAGCTGCGGTTTTATTTCTAAGTTTTCCGGGCTCCTCCAGCCCGGAAAAAAAACCGCAGCTAGTGCTTATTTTTAAAAAAAATAAATAAATAGCACTTACCGAGATTCAGCTGCAGCTTTCCTGCTCTGGTCTCCGGTCCCCGTCCTCCGCCTACAGCACTAATGAAGGGAAAGCCACCCAGCGGTAGCTTTTGTTTACTACAGCTGGCTGGTTTTTCCTTCATTAGTGCCGCAAAAGCAAAAGCCAGCACAGGAGGGCCTCCATTTCACAAAATGGATGCGCCCATGTGCTTGCTTTTGCGAATTTTGAGCTTGAATAGCTCATAATTTTACATAGGAAGTTTTAAAAAAGAGAATGCTAGTATTTTTTTTTATGTTGCCTATCTATTTTTTAAATAAAAGTTTTTACTAGACCATCCCTTTAAGAATCGGGTCACGACTCACCTGACCAAACCTAAGAAGGACCGATCGGTACTTCTAAGAATCTTGCCTAACTAATCTTACCTCGTGTATAGTGATTTCAGCAAATCTGCCCGCCTCGATAAGTGGACCCTCGTCAAGATGCCGTCTCGGACCACACGCTTATCGCCCAAGGATCGGGTCGTGCAGCGCTGTTGAGGTGTCGCGTCTCATTCAGGGGCCCCTTATGTCACACCGTCCGATCCCGGTCCGATAGCATGCGTCAACCTTCAACAATCCGGCATCAATCTTGAGGGTCCCTAATTGGGCGCCAACTGTGAAAACAGAAAAAGAATATCGAGGCTGAGTACCCCAAAAGGAAATACACCGAACACGGGTTACAAAGGAACAAACAAAATACTTTATTTTATACTGAAGCCAGTTACAAAAACAGAGCAAAATCAGATAGCTATCGGCCCTCAGTACAACACAACGAACTCCACCGTGGTTCATGTGTTCAGTGAGAGACGCTGTACATAAGAATGCATTCGCTTTTTATACATTTAGTGGGTGCGATGTCCAGCCCCACTTCGGGTTAATATTCCTTTTAATACATCACTGATCTAGGGTTCGTGCCAAGTCTCAAATAACCGCATATAACTGGTTTGCCTTTAATACATGTATCAACAAGCGTATGCAATAACTGTGTATTCTAAAGTTTTCCATGCAGGCCTTCTTAAACATTAATACAATGTAGTTAAACAGATGTTCTTCGTTCAGTATTTGAATACATTGTCTCAACATATGCTCGTGGATTAGTTATCATTGTACGAGTAATCCTTCTATACATAGGTCAATGAAGGACAAGGTCTCAGTTCATGACCTCAACAAGTGGCCTGCAGGCAAATTACATATTAGCTATGTACAGAGGTCAAGACGGCCATGTTGTATTCTGGAATGACATCGTCCACCATTTTGGCTCACAGGGTGACTTTTACACAACGAATCCTAAAATGGCGGCTTACATGGATTTAAGGTCAGGACCTTGCAACACAGATTTCTTTCGCAAGCGACTTTCAAGCAGCTTGGCGTAGACCAATATTAAATATATTTATTACAATAGGAGGCACGGTATACTTTCTATTTCAACATCATCTGCATAACACTGGAAGTGAGGAGAGAAAGAGGAGATCAGGTGGGTCAGAGGGGCAAGGTAGATGTTGAAGATCCACGGCAAGAGGATAGAGCCTTGAGGGATGTTGCAGGTGGAGAGTGCGATAGGGGAGAGAAAAGAGCCCGGTTGAACATGGCAAGGTCAGTCTGAGAGGAATGAGGTCAACCAGTCAAGTACCAGGCCTGTTATGCTAAGGGTGTCATGGAGCCAATTTGTCAGGGTGGCATGATTGACCATGTCGAAGGCAGAGGAAAGATCCAGAAGGATAAGAGCGGATGGAGAGTTGGAATCGAGATTAGAGAGCAAGTCTTCATGGGTGTTCAGTAGAGCAGATTCCATGCCTCTGGCCGCTCTGAAGCCAGACTGGTGGTCGTGGAGACAGCCAACAGAATCAGTGTGTTGGATTAGTTGGGAGATGACCAGCTTATCCGGGGGTTTGGCCAGGTAGGGAGTAATGGAGTTAGGGCGGTAGTTGGCTGGGCATAAGGGGTCAGCAGAGGGCTTTTTGAGGAGAGGGTGCACAGGGGAGTGTTTGAGGGGTAGAGGGAAGGAGCCAGTGGCAAAGGAGTAATTACGGAAATCCACCAAGGCTGGCACAAGGGAGACAATGTGTTCCTTGATAGTTCTGGAGGAGCAGGGGAGCACCTGTTTGAGGAGTCTATCATAGGGAGGACATGTCTAAAGACTTCATCCTGTGCTGTGGGTGTGAAAGAAGAGAGTAGGAGGGAAGGGAAGAATAGGGGCCAAGGGAGGCCAGAGAGCTGGGAAGGGAAGAGGCAAAGGAGAGGAGAGAAGAGGCGAGACGAGGAGAGGAGAGTGAGGACAGGATGTCCAGAGTTTTGGTTAAGAAGTGGGATGCCAGTGAAGTACAGAGGGTCAGGGATGGCAGGGTAGAAGTGGAGACTGCATTGGGATTGGCGAGTTCCATGTAGATTTTAAATAGTTTGCCTGTGTTGTTAGTGGCCCCAGAGATGCAGGCTTGATATGGGCCGTTTTCAAGCAGGTGAAGAATCTGTATTGCCTTTGGAGCAGGCAGCAGGCCAGTCTGTCAGAGGATGTGCCTGATTCCTGCCACTTCCGCTCAGAAACTTTGCATGTGTGTTTTAAAGACGCTAGATCAGAGTCATACCAGATGTTGTGCTTGGAGGCAGACGTCATGCAGATCCTCATGATGGGGGCAAGGATGTCCAGGGTGTTGGTTATAGAGAGGTGAAGATTAGCAAGGGCAGAGTCAGTTGGGGAGTCTGTGGCAGGAGTGAGAGGGGGAATGAAAGTGGCGGCAAAAGCAGCAACGGACCCTCACTTCATTGGTCAAATGACAGAGAAGGGGACTGGCAGTGCAGGCAGAGGCTTAGTGTGTTCAGCGCTTGACTTGTGCTCTGTGTCCCGTGTGGGTGTCGGACTCCCCATGCAGTGTGGAACACAGTGCGGATTTCAAACCGCATCGGGTAGAGACCGACTGCTGTGGAGGGGAGCTCTGAGTGGGTGAAGCGCAGTGTAGCTCCTTAAAGAGACCACATAAAAAGAAGTGTTAAACGTACCTTCCTTGTCGGTGCATCTATCTGCTCTCTGTCTGTCGCTCCCGACAACATTTGCGAAGAGCAGGCGAGCCAAGTGAGCGCACATCCTTTGCAGTGTATGTCTGCATTGGCAGTACCACCTGCTGGCTGGCGGCAGTACTGAACTGCAAGCACGCTGAAAGCAGCCCAGGAAGAGAGGGAGACATGACCAGGGAGGCAGAGAGAAATTGACAAAGGAATTAATGTGGTCCCTCTGCAGCTATGCTGGGAGATTAAGGGAGCAGTGGTTGTGAGGCTCCACGCCTGTACCTTGCTGTGAGTATTTATTTTAACCTGTTGTTTTAGCTTGTTGTGTTGGCGTCTGGTGAATATGGAGGGTACCATTAATTCGCCAAGTCCTTTCCAACCCACCCCTGCTGAGCCAGGAATTGTGTGGATCCAATGGAAGATGATATTTGACACCTACTTGATTACAATAGGTGGAAAAACATTTGACCCTGAAAGGAAACAAGCTATACTGCTAAATAGCATAGGAATGGAAGGAAGGAAGATTTTTGAGACATGGCCTCCGATAAAGATAGGAGATGCACATGGTGTGTATCAAGCAACAGAGCATGCACTCATGTAGCAGTTTGGACGTTGCATGAATGTAGTGATGGAGTGCCATCTATTTTTCTCACGCTCACAGGAACTTGATGAGAAAGTTAGCACCTATGTGGTGGCATTGTGTAGGTTGGCAAAGAACTGTGGGTATAGAAGTCTAGCCTCTTACATGATCAGATTATGAGGTGTACTGCAGATAAGACTACAGGAAAGGTTGTTGATGAGAACTCCATGGCAACACCGCTAAGCAGACAAAAGATAAGCAAAGAAAAGATAATAATACCTTGGAAAAACTCCAACAAGAATCAAGGGCAAACTCGAGTCCATAACCACTAACACCCCCTACATTACCAAAGACTGGAATAAAGCACTTACGCTTAAACAACCCACCAACCTGCATGAATCAAAAGTAAGCAACACCGCCATAAACCGAATTAGACTACTCAACGAAGAGATGGAACAGCGAATGACAATCCCAACTAGCAAGTGCAACCAGGAGAGAATCCCCAGTATTGAAAACCCCAGTAATGAAAACACAACAAACACCACACAGACCGGGACACACGAAAGAACTGACAACACCACAGAAGGGAAAATAGACAAATTTCACTGCAGCCTACTCAACAGAAGATCAATGGCTAAACGCAAAACAGAAATACACTATCGCCTAAGTAAGGGAGGCACAGCCGCACTTTCCCTCACAGAAACATGGCTGTCGGACAACAACAAAACTATCGCGCACATAGACATACTTAACTATTTCAAATGAATGCACGTCAGCAGAGAAAACCAAAAAGGAGGCAGAATCGCACGGGCACACAAAGAGAACATCTACACTACGCCACTCCCCTCAACCGACATAGAAGACTGCAAATCCCTCCTATTCAAGATCAAACTCGGCGACCAAACCAACAAGCCTTCTGATCAATAGACTGCTACCTTACCACCCGAACTTTGTGACGAAACTCGCAGACTCCATCGCCAATAGCCACCTACCATAACAGCCTAATCATACTGGGAGACTTCAACATCTGGTTTGAAAGAGAGAACAAAACCACAACGAACTCACTCTGTGCCCTCCTGGAAACACTCCACTTCAAAAAACAGTAAACGGATCCACCCACACAACTTGGACGCAATCTTCTGCAGAGAAGGACTCTGTGCATCTGCCCCACCAACACCAATAGTATGGAAAGATCACTACCTAATACCATTGTACATCAAACTTCAAACCTGCATACCACCCGGAAACCCAATATTACATGCCACTAGGAAAGGAAACTGGAAGAGTCTTGACTTGGAATCCTTAAAAGATCTGCTGGAATTGCCTCAACCGAACACCACAGAGCTGAACAGAATGACTCCAGACTCAGCGGAAAACATACTCAACACCTGGATCAATGGGACCCTAGACCAACTAGTACCAGTAAAACCTTTCAAAGCCACAGCAAAAATGTGAACATGCAAATTGGAAAAAAACATTGAGAAAACATTACAGCCAACCGGACAAAATAAAATACCAAAGACAACTCAGATTCTCCAGCATGGGTCTAGCAGGTATTACCCAAATTGTTCGTTTACAATTGTTCGAATGAACAATTGACCGAATTTAAAGGGTCACAATTGACCATATATATATATATATATATATATATATATATATATATATATATATATATATATATTAGATGAAAGGTCATCTACTCCGCGGCATCGACCATCAAGGTGGCCAACGCACTAGCCATCCTGGCCAGGTACGACAGGGAACTGTGGTACAAACTGGCCCCGATTCTGGAGTCCCTGTCCGACGATAAGCGGGTGGAGGCAATCGCACTCCTCCAGGAGGGGGAGGTGGCTTCAGACCATGCCATCACGGTGGCCCTGGACTTCGCCGGCATGGGTTTCCGACAGATGGGGAACGATGTCTGCCTCCATCGTCGAGGCTGGCTGAAGGTCACCAATCTCCGCCAGGCAGTCCAGACGAAGGTACTGGGGATAACCTCTTCGGGAAGGCCGTTGACGAGTACTTGCAGGCCATCAGGACAGATACGAGATGACTCGTGCCCTGGGTACTCTACAACAGCAGGGCTCGTACCTTTGCGCCTCCGGAGGAAATTCGGAAAGATAGACGAAAGGCTTTGGTGGAGGCTCCTTGTTGTACCGTCAGCCCTCCCGGTTAATGACCCAGGAGGCCTACAGATGCCATTCCAAGGCTTTTGGTGGAGGTGGTTAGCACCGTCCTTGCCCCCAGGAGTGAACACAGGTGCCGAAGCAGGACTGAACTGGCCAGGACGTCGGGGCCCCATACATGCATCCCATTGGGAGGCCAGCTGATGGGATTCGTCAGCATGTGGGAAAAGATCCCCACTGACAAGTGGGTGCTGGATACTCTCACCCATGGACATACCCTGGAGTTTCAGCAAAAGTGTCAGCGGAGCCCTCCGGTGTCCCGGCAGGAATAGCACATCTCAGCTCCTGCAGGAGATACGGGCCATGGTAAAAAAGAGGCGATAGAGCCAGTTCCAAGACGACTCCAGGGCTCCCGAGTCTACTCCAGATACTACTTAGTCAAAAAGAAGACTGGGGGCTGGAGGCTGATCCTAGACCTGCAGCATCTCAACAAGTTCCTCAAGTCCCAACAATTCAGGATGGTCCCATTGCAGCATGTGCTCGGCCAGCTGGAGGAAGGAGACTTCTTGACGTCGCTGTGGCTGGAGGATGCCTACTTCCACATCCCCGTTCACAGGAAGCATCGAATGTTCCTACCCTTTGTGGTGCAGGGAAGGTACTACCAGTTCAAGGTCCTCCCGTTCAGCCTGAAGTCAGCTCCCAGGGTGTTCACGAAGTGCCTGGCACCGGTGGCGGCCCATCTACGTCTACGAGGGATTCACGTGTACCCGTACCTCGATGACTGACTCATCTGGGCCAACTCAAGAGAGGTGGCCGTCCAGCACACAGATGAGCGCCCAGCTACTTACAGTTCTGGGGTTCTCCATCAATTATCCCAAGTCCAGCTTGACACCATTTCAGAATGCACTGATCCTAGGAGCCAGGCTCAACAGGGTCTCCTGCTTAGCGTCGCCCTCGGAGGAGAAGATAGCGGCCGTGCTGGGGAAGGTGCAACGGCTGTTGTCACTGAAGACCGCCACGGTCCGGACTATAAAGTCGCTGCTTGGCATGATGTCGGTGTGCATCTACCTTATCCGACTATGCAGGTTGCGGATACAGCCTCTTCAGGAGTTCCTGGACACTCGCTGGATAGAAGTGTCCAGAAGCTTCTCAGACAAGATCGTGCTCAATGACGCGTTCCATTGGGCAGTGAGGTCATGGGGCGTGCACTCCAATGTCTCCCAAGGCACAGGGTTTCAGAACCCCCATACCAGGAGACGGTCACCACGGACGCTTCGCTGGAGGGCTGGGGAGCCCACACCGGATGGCTGCACACCAGAGGCCTATGGCTGCAAGAGGAGAAGGATCTCCATATCAATATCCTGAAGCTGCTGGCAGTGTTCTGGGCCCTCAAGTCATTCCTTCTGTCCCTGAAGGGCAAGGTGGTGAGGATCTTCACCATGTTCTACATCAGGAAGCAGGGGGGCACCTGATCCTCAGCGCTCTCTAAAGAGGTGCAGAACATGTGGCACTGGGCCGTCAGACAAGAGATGTTCCTCATCCCCTTTCACCTGGCGGGAGTCAACACCACCATTGCCGACTCCCTCAGTAGGGAGTTGCGCTCCTGCCACAAGTGGGAACTTCGGCAGGACCAGCTGGACTGCATCTTCATCAAGTGGGGCAGGCCCCAGATTGATCTGCTTGCGACGGCAGCAAACTCCAAATGCCAGATATTTGCCAGCAGGTTCCACCAGCCAAGGAGCATGGGGGACGCGTTCTCCTTTCTGTGGGAAGGACTATTTCTGTAATAATGTCCCCCATTGCCTCTCCTGCTGTGAGTCATCAGTCAACTCAAACAGTGCCTATGGCAGGATGATATTTGTCGCCCCGGCATGGTTGAGGCAGATTTGGTACCTGGACCTTGTCAGCCTGTCAGCGTCGCCTCCGGTCAAGCTGGCAGTGGTCGGGGATCTGCTCACCAGAGAAGCAGGCGCAATCCTGCATCACAATCCAGGATCGCTGAACCCGAGGGCTTGGCTGCTGCAGCCCTAGAGTTTGGAGGATACGAGTTGCTGGTGGACTGCAGGGAGGTGCTTGTCAAGGCTTAAGTGCTACGGTCACAAGTGGAAGCGTTTTGCTGGGTGGTGCTGGTCACAGAAGATCACTCCTCCTGAGAGTCACGGGCCGCATATTCTTCCATACTTGTCCTCGGCCATGGCGGTGCTGGCGCACCCCTCTATCAAGGTGCATTCAGCTAGCTCCCACTAGACCAGGTCTCCTGGAATATGTTCTCTTTGTTCCCACCATCTCGTCAAGGAGTTCCTCAAAGGACTATTTCAATCTTTCCCACCGGTGAAGACTCCTGCCCCGTGTGGGAACTCAACGTGGTGCTGACGAGGTTCATGGGAGCCCCCTTCGAGCCTATGCATCAGGCCGCCCCTCTCAAGTTCCTCTCATGGAAAACGGCTTTCCTTGTGGCCATCACCTCTGCCAGGAGGGTGGGTGAAATTGTCACCCGCAGGCATTCCGACTGGCGGCTTCTTCCGCGCTGGGTTTTGGGACGTATGTACGGGAGGTACTAGTCCCTCCTTTGTGTTCGTTACTTTTTCCTCCTTGTAGCGCGGGGCCGCTGGGAGTATATCTTCTCTCCCGACCCAGCGGTCCCTGCGTTGCAACTATCCTTTGGATGCTCTCGCTCTTCTGGGTTTCTTCGCTCCTGCCTCGCTCTGTCCAGGCTTCTGTTCACTCGCGTCCTTCAGCGAGTGTTCCTCTTACCTTCTCTCCCCTCCAGTTTTTCTCTGCTGCCACCGCGCCTCGGCGGTAACAGTTTCTCTTCTTTTGCGGCCCCGTCCCCGTGGACAGGTGCCGCCCCTTTCCCTACGCTTTTTCTCCTCTCTCTCCGCTACTTGTCTGGCGCTTTTCTCCTTTGCCTATCTCTCCTCCGGTCCTTGCCCTGCTTGTTGCAGTGGCTGGTGGGCGTTCCGTGGAGCCCTGTCCTCCGGCTCCCCACTGCAGGACTCCCCTGTTCCGCTGCAGTGTTGCCTTCAGTTACTCGTACGGATCCAGTCTATTACCTACCTCCTACTCATCTGAAAGTCTACTTTCCGCTGAAACTACGCTTTCTGTGCTACAGACCAGAGGAGTCCAAGGGTTTTTTCCCCATTTGGGGTTTTTCCCCTATTTCGGCTTGGTTCCGGAAGGGAGGTCCTCGGACAGCTGTTCTCCTCAGCGGTCACGGTGGCCTCCCTCCGTGACAAGCAAGCTCATCGGAAAAAGGAGAAGGATTATCTACTTCGACGGCGTCTGCAGGACCCAGACAGCAATTCCGGAAGTTCAGGTGAGGAGAGCTCGACAGAAGGGGGAGAAAAGGAAGACCAGGCACTTAAACTGTCACAGATTGCAACGCCAAAGAAAGACACGATGTCAGCCGAAGGGCAAGTGCAAGAGCTTTGGAAGGCAATTCAAGCTATGTCTCAGGAACTTCAAGGGAGTCAAAGCTGAGAACGCCCTCCTTAGACAAATGGTATCCGCCGGGGAAGCCCCTCCTCCAGAACTACCGCCTACAACACTATCCTCAGGAAAGTTTGATGGTGCTCCCAAGAAAGTGATGGAATTCCTAGAGGCGTGTTCTGTCTACTTTACTTTCCGACCCCGCACTTTCTCTATAGACCAAGCAAAGGTCGGCTTCCTAATCTCGAACATGACGGGCAACGCTCTGACTTGGGCCACTACCCTAGTCACAAGCAACAATGCCATTCTCCAAGACTACGCAGCGTTCCAAAATTCTCTGAGACAGACTTTCGAACGCCCAGAGTTGTCATTTACTGCTTCTGAAGAGTTGTTGGATGTAAAGCAAGGTTCTTTGGACGTCCTGTCATATATCTCTACTTTCAAAACATTAGCTTCTGGCGCAGGCTGGCCAGAACCGGCACAATATGCCATTTTTTAGGAGAGGTCTAAAAGAGGAGATTAAGGATGAGTTAGCTCACCTACTTTCTCGGACCTGCTAACTGATGCACTACATATCGAGTATCGCCTACAGGAAAGGAAGACGGAAAGAAGCAAACAACAAGGCTCAGGATTCCTCCCGGATTCTCGGGCATATTCTCCCCCTAGTCGCTCTCCCGCTGCCGCTTCAGAGGAACCGATGCAGATTGGCTACACAAGAGCCCCTCTGACTGCTGCCAAAAGACGGCGAAGAAGAGAAAAGGGACTTTGCGCTTACTGTGAGTCGGATCAACACCTTCTAAAGGACTGCACAGAACTGCCTAACAAGAGGCAGGGAAACAAGCACCCTCGGCATCAATAGGGACTAGTGTCCGGGGGTTTCCAGTTCTGTCTACTCGTCCCTATGTTTCTCTAACAGTTTCTTCTTCTGACTCCAAGGAAGATTCCAGACTCATGGTGGTTTCAGCCATCATCATGATAGAAGGCGAGAAGGTGGAGACTCTCGCATTATTGGACTGCGGAGCAGCAGGAAACTTCGTTGATACCCTGTGGGCCGATAAAGGATACCCCGGAAGGAAGGTCAGAAGATAGAAGGAGTTGACGGCTCTCCACTATCATCCGGACTCATCACCCATACCACTGAAGAGCTATCCTTAACAGTTTTTCAGCACTCGGAAGTGATAAGGTTCAACATCATCCGGGCTGCACATTTTCCAATAATTTTGGGAATCACATGGCTTCGCAGACACAATCCCCAAATCGATTGGACAAATAACCACCTGAGTTTCTGTTCTGCATACTGCACCGAACACTGTCTTCCACATAAGAGTCAGAAGGGCCTTCAATCTATTACGGCTCACACCTCCAACTGTTTGGGGGTTTTTGCACTACCCAATTTTTGCTTGACATACTCTGAAGTATTCCAAGAAAGCCTTCACTCCAAACTGCCACCCCATCGGCCCGAGGACTGTACCATAGATTTGGTACCCAATGCACTAGTTCCATTTGGCAGAATGTTCTCTCTAACACTTACGGAGAAGCTTGTGTTACGAAACTATTTGGACACGAATATGAAGAATGGGCTGATTCAGCCTTCTAAATCCCCTGCAGGGGCTCCCTCATTTTTTTATCAAGAAAAGGGATTCTACTGATCTTAGACCCTGTATAGACTACAGAGGTCTAAATAAGGTGACTATCCGAGATCGTTATCCCACGCCATTGATCTCCGATATCATCGAGGCTGTACAAGGAGCCCGAATTTTTACCAAACTCGACCTCAGAAACGCATACCATCTGCTCAGAATCTCCAAGGGTGACGAATGGAAGACGGCATTCCGTACCCCATTCGGCCTGTACGAGTATAAGGTGATGCCATTTGGACTGGTTAAAGCTCCTGCAGAGTTTCAAAGATTTATGGACAGAATGTTTTCTGATATGCTTTCCACTTCTGTCATCATCTATTTGGATGATATCCTGGTCTACTCCTCAAACTTACAGGAACACATCGTTCATGTAACTCAAGTTCTTGAACGTCTACAAAAGAACGAGCTATTGGTTAAAGCCGAGAAGTGCAAATTTGCGGTACCTTCTGTGCAATATCTGGGCTACAAGTTATCAGAAGAAGGGATAGACATGGATCAAAGGAAGGTTCAGGCCATTCTCTAATGGCCCGCCCCCACTTCTGTCCGAGAGGTGCAGAGGTTCCTGGGGCTCTCCAACTATTAACGAAGGTTCATCCCCAACTTCTCGGAAGTGGTGTACCCCATCACTCGCCTACTTAAGAAGGAGGCCTCTCCGTTCCGCTGGTCAACCGATACCGAGAACAGTTTCAAGTTGCTCAAACATCTCTTCTGCTCAGCTCCGATTCTCCGACACCCGGACCAAACTCAGCCTTTCATCCTGGAGACTGACGCCTCTGCAATCGCCATCGGAGTGGTACTACTTCAGGCTGTCGGTGGCGTGGAACATCCGGTAGCTTACTTATCCAAGACACTCTCACCCAGTCAATTGAATTATTCTGTCCTAGAAAAGGAGCTGTTGGCAATAAAATTGGCTTGCGATGAATGGCGCCATCTGCTCATGGGGGCCCGACATCCCTTCCTTATCAGGACTGACCACAAAAACCTGAAAGCCCTCCAGGAAATGGAGTGTTCTAATTCCAGGCAAGCACGTTGGGCCTATCTTTTCTCGCAATATGATTACCGGATTTCTTATATTCCTGGGTCACTAAACCGTCTGGCAGACGCCCTATCCTGCAAGGACTCCAGCAAGGAAAGGGCCTCGTTATCCGCTGAACCTATGTTTCATCGCAATCGGATATTGGCCCTTGTTAGTTCTTTCCTACAAGAGGTTAAAACCGCTGTGTTTCAGGAACTTCCCCAATTACCGTTACACTCCGACTCTCCTTACCAGGAGAAGGACGGCTGGCTGTTCTTCAAGAAACGACTATGTTCCGGAAGGCCCGCTGCGGGAGAAGATTCTGGATTGGTGTGACACTTCGCGCTTTGCAGGTCACCGCAGGGGAATCAACACCCCGGAGCTCATCTTGAGGAATTTTTCCTGGCCCACCGTGAGAAGAGATACCCTGGACTTTGTTAAGACCTGTCCTATTTGTGCTCGGTCTAAATATCCTACAGGGAAACCGTTGGGGTTACTTACCCAAGTTGAGATGCCTACTCGCCCCTGGGGGTTGGTTTCTACGGATTTCATTGTAGACCTATCGGAATCCAAATCCTGTACCTGCATCATGGTCACGGTAGATGCGTTCTCCAGGATGGCACATTTCTCTCCTCTTTCTGTTGTTCCTACAGCACCAGGATGGCTGAGGTGTTTGCACGAGACATCTTCAGACTTCACGGTTTACCTGACAAAATCATCTCTGATCGGGGCAGTCAGTACACCTCGAGATTCTGGGCAGCCCTGTGTACCCGATTGGGGATTGAGAGAGCACTCTCTTCGGGATTCCATCCCCAATCCAACGGGATGACGGAACGCCTGAACGCTACTCTCGAACTATATCTGAGATGTTACGTCACTCAGCATCAGGACAATTGGGTTTCCCTACTCCCTACTGCAGAATTCTCGTATAACAATACCAGACACGCTGCCACTGGTCTCTCGCCATTCTTTTGTACTTATGGGGTCCACCCTAAGTCCATTCTTCCCGAGGTTCCCAGTTTCACCAACTCCCGAGCGGCCGAAGAGGTATTGGTTCAGATCAAGGATGCCCATGCCACGGCATTGCGGAGTTTAGAGAACAGCAGGAGACGATCGAAGATCGGAGCAGATAAACACCGCAAAGAATGTCCAGATTGGAAGCCAGGCAACAAGGTGTGGTTGTCCACCCGGTTTTTACCCAGATGGACAAGGCCCTATAAACTCCCCCCTCGCTTTCTGGGTCCTTTTCCCATTCTTCTCAAGATCAATCCTGTGGCTTACCGTCTTCGGCTGCCTCCTTCTCTGAATCGCATTCACCCTGTATTTCATTCATCTCTCCTTAAACCTTTCTATTCAGATTCTCATCACAGACCAGTGCCCAGACACACTCCCTCACAGACACCCAATCAAGCAGAATTTGAGGTCTCCAACATTAGAGACTCTAGGTTCTACCGAGGGAGGTTGGAATACCTTTTGTCCTGGAAGGGTTATCCGGAGTCGGAGGACTCTTGGGAACCTGCTTCTCAGGTGCATGCTCCTCGCTTGCTCGCCAGATTCCACCGCCTGCACCCGGGGAAGCCTGGGGTGATGCGGACTGGAAGGGGGCATACTGTCACCCGCAGGCGTTCCGACTGGCGGCTTCTTCCGCGCTGGGTTTTGGGACGTAGGTACGGGAGGTACTAGTCCCTCCTTTGTGTCAGTTCCTTTTTCCTCCTTGTAGCACGGGGCCGCTGGGAGAATATCTTCTCTTCTGACCCAGCGGTCCCTGCGTTGCAACTATCCTTTGGAAGCTCTCGCTCTTCCGGGTTTCTTCGCTCCTGCCTCGCTCTGTCCAGGCTTCTGTTCACTCGCGTCCTTCAGCGAGTGTTCCTCTTACCTTCTCTCCCCTCCATTTTTTCTCTGCTGCTGCCGCGCCTCGGCAGTAACCGTTTCTCTTCTTTTGCGGCCCCGTCCCCGCGGACAGGCGCCGCCCCTTTCCCTACGCTTTTTCTTCTCTCTCTCCGCTACTTGTCTGGCGCTTTTCTCCTTTGACTATCTCTCCTCCGGTCCCCGCCCTGCTTGTTGCAGTGGCTGGTGGGCGTTCCGTGGAGCCCTGTCCTCCGGCTCCCCACTGCAGGACTCCCCTGTTCCGCTGCAGTGTTGCCTTCAGTTACTCATACGGATCCAGTCTATTACCTACCTCCTACTCATCTGAAAGTCTACTTTCCGCTGGAAATACGCCTTCCGTGCTACAGACCAGAGGAGTCCAAGGGTTTTTCCCCATTCAGGGTGTTTCCCCTATTTCGGCTTGGTTCCGGAAGGGAGGTCCTCGGACAGCTGTTCTCCTCAGCGGTCACGGTGGCCTCCCTCCGTGACAAGCAAGCTCATCGGAAAAAGGAGAAGGATCATCTACTTCGACGGCGTCTGCAGGACCCCGACAGCAATTCCGGAAGTTCAGGTGAGGAGAGCTCGACAGAAGGGGGAGAAAAGGAAGACCAGGCACTTAAACTGTCACAGAAATCCAGGCCCTATCCTGCAAACAGCCATATCTGACTTCCACGAATCAAAGGTGGTGCTGCAGACGCACCCCTCCTTCATGCCAAAGGTTCATTCAGAATTCCACCTCAATGAGCCTTTGCTGTTACCTTTGTTTTTCCGAAGTCTTTATCACCGACTGAAAGGGCCTTGCACTTGCTGGACGTTGCTAATGCTCTGAAGTTCTATGTGGCACGCACAAAGAGTTTTCGGAAGACGTCTCAACTGTTTGTGAACTTTGGTCCTGTGAACCAAGGGAAGGCCTTGTCCAAGGCTTCCAGGTGGCTCTCTGGCTGTATCACACACTATGATCTGTTGTCCAACCAACAACAACCTGGCTGTCCGAGAGCCCATTCCACCAGAGCCATTGCTCCGACGACGGCGTTCCTGTCTGGTGTGCCCCTGCTGGACATCTGCAGGGCTGCTACATGGAGGTCTATGCACACCTTCACGAGGTTCTACTGCATCGACAGGGGTTCCAGAGAGGAGTCCAAAGTCGGCCAAGTAGTGCTACACAACCTGTTCACTTCAGGTGAGTCTGTTCCAGAGGTAAGAGTTTTGCTTCTGTTGAGTCTTGCCACCTCCCGTGGTTGTGTAATGTTGTACTGCTATGTATTCTTTATTCATGACCATGTGAATCCATGCCAGACCCCATGCCGTAGAAGGCACAAGTTACTTACCTGTAACATTTGTGGGATATATTTACCCGCTCAGCTGTACTCCCATTCATAACAAAGCTGCACTTCAACAGAAGCAGCAAAATGGCTGCGCTGGCTCCTGTGAGCACCAGTGCCTCACACCAAAACTGAGTTTTGCAATGACAAAAAGATGGCAGCGCCATCTTGCCTAGAACATACTGGGCAGGACGGAACAAGGGGGAACACTGAGAAAGCCTGCTAGTGTGTTCTTACATGTACAAAAGAAGGGGAGTGAAAAAGCAGTGCTGCTTTGCTGGAAGCCAAAAGTTCCCATTTGTAAAAGGGAAATATTTACATTTAAAAAAGGTTGCTGCTCTGATGCTATTTTCCTCATCACAATACTTTAATTAATGAGACCCTGCCATGCTTATCCACATTCCCATTGTGCTCCAGCAGGCAAGAGCAGTATTCCTGAATGACAGGCTGGTGTTCAGATCTGAAGAAATCAAAAAGAAGCTTTACATCAGCTACACAGGAAACGCTTTACTTTTGGCTACAAAATGTCAAGGATCAATGCATCAAAAATGCCCTGGCTCTCTGGGCCTGTGTCAATTTCAATGCATCTGTGTTTTAACCCATTGCTGCATATAAGAAACTAACTCTGGCTACAAAACAATAAGGAACTCAGAAGGTAGAGAAAAACCGAATTTGCAAGGAAAATGTTAGCAGTTGCCACAGGTTTAAATGTACTTTTGCAAGTAAAGAAAAATGCTTGTTCAAAAGTGGATGGGCCTCATTACACGGATGGCGGAGAACCATGGCGCTATTAGCGCCATGGTTCATGCCGGTAAAATACCGGCACCGCCTTGGCGGAAAGGGGAATTACTGCCCCATTCCAAGGTTGGCGGGCGGTAATTCCCCCTTCCACCATTGCCCTTCCCCATTCCCATTTTTGCCCCATAGGGCTCAATGGGAATGGGGAAGGCGCTAATTACGGTACCGCAAATTGCGGTACTGTAATTAGCTCCCTGGGTCCCTTTGCGGGTTGGTTTTTAACGCCTGCAAAAAGCAGGCGTTAAATCCCCCAACCCGCAAAGGGACCTCGTAGTAAGGCGGTAAGGATTTACCGGTACTGGTATTTTACCGGTACCGGTAAATCCTTACCGCCATCTGTGTAATGAGGCCCTATGTTGGATAAGGCCCTGCCCTTATCTAGCAGTGTGAAGGGGTTTTGTGCTGTGAAACATATAGGGGAGATCGTATTCAACAGGATTTATTATGATTTATAACAAAAATAAATAAAATAAGGAATTAAATTGCATTGGCTACATGGAGGAAATCAGCTCCAAACAGTTTTCTGCTTGGGGGTTGCCAGCAACAGAAGGCCCCTCACAGTAGATGCTAGATCACACAAGTGATAATTGCTACCTTGGCAGACTTTCGTCTGGGCTGAGGCCTCTTACAATGGAACTTCTGGGACACCAACCTGTGAAGTGGAGGGGACCATAAACATTCAATCAAACTGGGAAACCCCCTCCCCACACTGGGCTGAATTGACAGTTGGTGGTAGCTGAAGAGAAAATAAAATGGTCCCACTGAATGACAAAGGATGCCCATTTGTTTTAAAAGACTATTTTATTAAGAAACTTTGGAGATGATTTTTGCAACAGAAATTTGCAGGAATGTAAAAAGTTGACAGTTTTAATGCAATTTTGTGGGTTTTAATTTAAGACGTAGCCTTCAATGTGACCTTGGGAACAGAAATGGCAGAGAATTGGGTATTCCAAGTAAAGTGTACATGATGCCAATGTAAAATTCAATACTGACCTACCTGATGATAATCCATACACCTGTATAAAGTTATAGAATTTTAGGCTGAATATTTCATAAATGACAGAAGGGCGAAACAATGTCTCACAAACTGGAGAGTTGGACTGGCATGTTCTGCATCAAATATGTAACCTATTTATGTAATTTGTTAAGATGTCCCAACTGTACAAATGTGCCATTTATGGCAAAACTGGATTTTAGCTAAAGTAAGTGTGGGAGGTTCTGGACATTGTAAAACTCACCTCATAAATCTGACATCATGCTCTTGAAACACAACCAGCTGATAGGAAGGCGGTAACTATCACCCCTGACCAATCCAGTGGTTTAGATGCATGCTTAGCTAAGTTTTCCCTACCATATAATTCTATGATATCACCATGCTCTATAAAAAGGGTGGCTGACAGGACTCTACACACACTCTTTCCTGAATTTCCAGCGCCTGCGTTCCTGATATTCTACATTCATTTTGCCAGATTCCAGATTCCACTGCAAAGCCAAAGCATAGCTGATCCTATCCACAGCAAGGCCAAATCATTGGTGACCATCCCAGCAAGGCCTCAATCCAGAAATCCCACTAATAATCCCAATAACCAAAGAGTAAAGCTGTGGTATTCTCTTGGGAAGCATCCTGAGACCAGTCTGGCTTTTTGCCCACTAACTGCAGGCCCGCTGCATCCCTGCCATCCAGCTGTCCTTGTATCCGGTGACCAGACAGGCCCAGCTGTCGTTCTGCTAGGAGAGTCTGCCGCTACCTGGTGAACCGAGCCCTGGATTCCAGACCCCGGTTGACTGTTCCTAATCCCAAATCTAAGAGCGGACCGTGAGTATCCCCCATCCCATAATACATAGTCTACCCCATCTTGACTCTTGTCATTGTGCCACTCTCCAAGCAACCCTATCCATACCCTGATAACTTGTACAGACTATTCCAATTTTCTGTGCACCCTGTTCTTGTTTTCTATTGTTAGCGTAATTCTTTCCTTCATCTCATCAGTAATATTTGGAGTAATTTAAATTAATTCCCACATAGATCAGAACACGGCGGGAAAAGGTTGACGTCGCAAATCAATCTTTGAACGTACTGTGGCTTTCTTTAACAATATAGTCTAAATAATTTAGTTTAAGTAAAAGTTGCCTTTCATTTTTAAAACAGATTTTTTCTTTTTAACTGCTCTATTTTCCCAAGAACGAACCTCATTCTACCCTCCAAATCTCTCTAAATTCACCAGCTATAGCCCTCCTTTCACTTCTGTATTGTCCACCTAGAACCCTGCCCAAACAACGCATTTCGATTCAGTGTTTTTCACCCGTTTTTCGAAAAAAAGTGTTGGCATTTAAAACTGCAAACTAGAAAAAATGCAACTTTTCCATGTGTGAATTCGGCTGCACTGGGTTTTCAATTTCAATCTGTTTTGTGAACTGTATGCTTTTGAGATCCCTTACCTTCTGGTTGATAGTGAGATAACATCCCTAATACTGTGATAAAACATATGTATATCATTATTTAAACACACATATAATTAATTATTTGTCAAAATCCGAGTGTCATTTCAGGCCTTTGCAAAGGGTTTAAAATCTCCCTATTATTTTGTGAGGGAACGTCTGATTTTGATTCTGTTTGCTCTTTCTTATCCCCGACTAGCTGCTGCTTCTTTATACCCACTCAGAATTCGATTATTTGTTGGCTGAGGGAACATTGTGGGGGGGAACCTTACCTTGGGTGCTATCTTTCCCAATTCAAAAAGTGCTCCTATTCACTTGTGCTTTGGAATATGTTCTACTAGAAGGTTAACCAAGTGCATTGCTTCCATTTCCATTGTCATTATCACCCCATTGGTGATTGCTGCCCAATATTTAAATGTGTGCGATTTTTGTGAATTTTAAAAATAAATAAATATTGTATTTTCACCAACCGCCTGGTTCATGGTCCATTGTGACCAGGGGTATTTGTAAAAGGGGGTGTGAGACGGGTCGGGTACCGGCTCAATTTGAATTCGTTGAAAATAAAGAAAAAGCATTCCTATTGAGCACCACATCCAGGGCTAAGACCAAGTGTCCTGGTCCAGTGTGTGACGCCCAATAGGAATCCTTAAATTGGGGGCTCGAGTCGGGATTGAGCTTGTTAATTCACCTGTGACAGCCTAACACAGCGGACTAACCTCCAAGGTAGGAATATTACACTGTAGAAGCGCCTCCCCAAAACAAAGTTCCTAAGTGACAGGCCTATGTATAAATTTAAAGTTAAAGCAATCCCAATAATAGACAAATAGCAGTAGAATACAGATTACCATTACATAAAGAAAGAACACTTTCCAAAATGGCCACAGTTGAGATCAGCATAGCTAGGGAGCACCTTCTGCACAGGTTATTTGTCAGGGGGAAATGGCCAGAACAAGGTGAAAAAGTCTGGCTAGAAGAAATAACGCAACAGGTTACCGCCATAGACATGGATATATGGCAGGACGGTGGCCTATTACACCAAGCATTGAGTGAGCTATGCATGACTCCGAGAATTAAAGAGGAGCAGATTAAAATTATCAGAATTGCGGCATATAAGTATCTTCATATGGGAGTGATGTGGGAAAAGCATGAGGAAAATACAACTCTTGCGCAAAATCAATCCGAACTTTTAGCTCAAATCCAGACTGAACTGAAATTAGCAGAACAAAAATTGAAAAAGAGCCAAGAGTTTGAGGCAGAATCTGGAAATTACATTCAAAAGCTAAAAGTGGACTTGGTTCTCCAACAGCAGAATAAGGTAGACCAAGAGGCCCAATTAGATGCATTGAGACTAGAGTGTCAGGAAAAGGTTGGCTCTCCGGAAGAGAGTCAACGGAAGCTGACTCAACAATTAACATATAGCAGCGCCTGTTCAGGACAAATAACCATGCTGCAAGATCAGGTCAAAAGGGCGGAAGAGGAAAATATATTAATTATGAGAGACCTCCACTCCCAAGCAGAATTTGATGAAGAGCGCCAGAAATTAGACGCCATAACACAACAAAGGGATGACCTGGCGGAACAAAGGGGCGCTCTGTATCAGGAGAAGGAGGCCCTCCACCAGGAAATGTGTAATTTAAAAACCAATCTGGAGAGAAGGGAGTTGGACCTTCAGTGACTGACTGGCTTAAAAGAAGAATATGATACATTAATAGGACATAGGATACAAATGGAACTTGAGTTAGAGCAGGCCATAGAGGCTCTAAATGTGCAGAAAAGGGAGGCTCACCTCCTACAAATAAATTTGCTCAGGGTGCCCAAAGTATACAAGCAGGACAAAGAGATAATGAGGCCCTCTGTGAGGAGAATGATGGACTCCACAAACAAGTGGCAGCTCAAGAGCAGGCAATAGAGGCCAGTAAAACCCTAATAGCTGAGCAAAAGGCTCAGAGCTTTGCCTATGATCAAGAGTTAGTGGCTGAGAAGGAAAAACTAGCAAGGTTGGAGCAAGAATATTCTAGATCTAATACATACTGGAGGGACCCCGAACAAGTGGAGAGGGACAGGGCCACCCCTGATCATAGTGTGATGACCTCTGTGCTAAGGGACTCAAACCCATTTAATACATTGAACACTACTGACTTCCTGTATACTGGCTCACAGGGACCAGAAACCATGAGGCCGACGGAATTAAATAGGTTTAGTATGATGGATCTGACAGGTCAGTGCCCCCCAGAAATTGATGGACGGGCGTCCCAGTATAGATACCAAAACATTAAAGCTGATGTCTATGACCAGGAAGTCTCTTGAGGGAAAAGTAAGGGCATTAGATCCACATGAATATTACCTTCCAAGGGACCAGTTGGTTCAATTTGTAGAAAAATCAAATAGAATGAGGCCCAGAAAGAGCATTTTTAAGACCTCTACCCAATCAGGGCAGTGGGGAGATCCTCGGCCAATCCTGGAAGTAGGGAGGAGTCAGAAGGCTTATCTCCTGTGCGCCACAGGGGCGTAGAAACTAGGCCCCACCATTCTGCGAGCCCCTCCCAAGCTCAAAGAATCAGGGAGTGCCTAGACGATCAGGAGGGGTCCTCCAACAGTAGCGCCTCTGAGTCTGAGGGCGAGTGGACTCAGGTGACAAGGCCAAAGAAGGCAAACCAACTAAAGAGAGTTATGGCAAAAGACCCCATTAGGCAGATTAAGGCCATTAAGAGTTTCATAACTCCATACCACAAAAACGCAAAATATTCTATCTGGGAACATTTGGAACTCTATGAGCAGATGATGGAAACTTTTCACCTTAAAGACAACCAGAACTGCATAGAGTATGCTAAGTGGACGTTCTCTCCAGAGTACTCCAGCTGCTTTGCTGGACTGGAGGACCAGAAGCATTCAAGATGATCCACCTACAGGGCGGCCATCTTGAAACACTTTTCCGCCCACAGAAACCCCTAAGAGGCCTACAAAGCGGCCTACAATTTGCAGTGCGGGGTAGATCAGGCCCCATGAGAATTTGTGCAGGAGCAAAACCTGCCTTTGCACAAACCACTAGGAAGGTGCACACAGATAGCAGGGAGTTTATAACTACCTTCTTTCATGCGCTCTCAAAATATATCATGACCCAGCTGGTTGGGGATTTCCATGATAAAAGAGCTCTGGACTGGTTAATCAAGCAGGTAACCAGCATTTATGAAGTCCAAAAACCTGCAGAAAATCAAAATCAGACCAAAAACTCTAAACCAGCCAACACCCCTGCTGCTGCTAAGGTGGCAGAGGTAAAGGTTGCCCCCATTTTAGACTTAGAAATGCCTAAAAATGCACCAATCCCAAACCAGCAAAACCAGAGGCCAAGAAGGCCTTCAGACCAATCACAAACCAGTGGTTATCAGGGATGTAATCCCACTAATTGGACCCCAATTTCTCCTGAGTATATAAGTTCCAGGTACAAGGGCAACCGGGCCTATCTTGAGATATGTATGGACTCCTCCAGCCCAAGGGGGGGTCCCGCCAGGTAAGTACTCCCCCAGGAAACGTCCCTCCTAAATTCCCTCAGGAGGGTGGTAATGCCCCAAATCCCAGGTTAAGTTTCTTTCACCAGTACCCTCAAAACCCCAACCTGCAGGGCAACCCTCCTTTCTTTCCCCGGTTTCAGGAGCCCAGACAACCCAATCCGGGATAGGGGAGGCCAAGGGGGGAGGGCTACCAAAATCCAGCATCTCCTGGGTACTACGGGAGAAGGGATAGTTACCCTTCCCGTGAACAACCGAAGTATGAGTAAAGACCCCCATACCAGCCGGAACCGGCGTCCCAACTGTAGCGCCAGGTCCAGATTCTTACCCAGGATCTGGGTTGCATGCTGAGGGCTCAACAGAACCCTCAGATGAAAATGGCTGCTCAGAACCCCACAAAACAAGGGTCTGGCACCCCAAAGCAATGATGGAGAGAGAACCCTGACAATTCACTGGTTCCAGAGGTGGAGGTACGGGGGGAAGGAGGGTGTAAAGCCCTAGAGGAAGCTTCCTTCCTCACCTGTGAAAAGCCCCTGGACACCCCTGAAATGGAGCAAAAATCTCCTGCCCCGGAAAATCTGCAACCCAGGGAACAGATGGTGGGTAGGAGAAATAAAGACCTAAAAAAGGCCCATTTTGAGGAGGAAGTTAGTGTCCTCCAATTTGAAGGGGAAGAATCCTTAGGGGATTCTGGGGAAACAATATTCTCCTTTAGGGACGGGGGAATTCCTCCCAAAGGAAAATGAGTCCCACAAGATCTAAATGAAGACTGGGTGGGTGTGGGGACTGATGCAGTCACCCATCCATGAACCCCAGGATTGTCATCCTGAGAAGAAATTAGTAATGGAGGGATCCTCCCCACAAATTGGTTATAGTGACTGCCACACGGTAAGTGGGGGCAGCACAGGGCTAAGGGAAACAGGGGATTCCAAAATCTCCACCATTTCAGGATGTCAAATTTTTATTAAAGATCCCCAGGCTCTGACACAGAAAATTGTCCAAAATGCCACTGTGTCACAGTCCAAAATAAAGAAAAGGACCACCCAGCTTGCCCAAAATGCACATTACCTTTGCCCACATGAGGAGAAAGAGGGCAGATTGTATGCCCCGGTCCAAGTGCAAGGGCAATGTACACTTACAGTAACGGTGAACACTGGATCCCAAGCCACTCTTCTGTCAAAAAGGGCCTTTGATCAGCTAAATTTAGGAAGGGGGAGAGATACCAGATCCCCCTCACCCCTCTTCCTGCACAACTGCAGAACTTCGACGGGAATTAAATTCCTGCCGAGGGGAGAGTGGAGATGGAAATAATTGGGTGACACAAAGTGAAACACCCCGTCATAGTCGTGGCTCCAGAGGGAACCCCCTGTCTATTAGGGAATGACATCCTTCGTAGGTTGTCTCCCCTAATAGACAGTGTGAACAAGGTACTCTGGACTCAGACTCACAAGCCAATAAAGTTAAAACGGAGTGTCAACCATGTTAGTCTAAATGGCACATGCCACATGGTTGAACAAAAATCAGATCAAATTAAGTTTCATCTTCAAAATAATAAAATACCCGACGTTACAATAATTGCTGTAGGACAACAAACTGGTGATGGGAACTCCTCTCCATTCCTGAAAATCAACCTTCCTTCCAGTTTTAAGTGGCGTTCCACACTGGAAGGAAATACTTTGAAATTGTATACTGATTCACAATCTGAAAACCCCAATTCTATAGCCAAAATTGATGACAAACAAGCACAAAGCGTACCTGGCATTCAGAAGAAGGACGAACAGCTCTTCTTCCAGATTCACTTAAATGACGGGAAGGAGTCTGTTCTCGCCCGAGTTGACTTGAATAGCAAAGAAAGCTTCATCAGTGAAGTATTATTCAGGAAACTCCCAAAAGACCAGACCCTGCCCAATGTGGATTCAGTTTATCAGTGGGTATGGGGCCCGGAAATTCCCCGTTCCAAACATCTTCTGCTTAGCAGTTGTATGCTAAAGATTTCTATAGGTGACAAAAGCATAGAACATAATTGTTGGGTTGTGCAAGGTGTTCCTTCTGCCTTTTACATGGGCAGTCATATCCTCAACCGACTCGAAATTAAATGGCCAATGGAGACTCTGTGCAGACCTTAGGGAGCTAAATAAACGGGTCCACATGTCCTGATGGCCTCTCCCCTATATTGACCAGGGGCTGACCCAGATCCAGGGGTCAAAGGTATACACAGCCATTCACCTGACAAATGGGTACTGGACCGTGCCCGTCAGTAGGGAGGCCTAATACAAGCTGGTCTTTACCTTTGGGGGGCAGCAGTACATGTGGACCCGGACTCCCTTCGGATGCATAAACTCTGGCAACTAATTCAACATCTTCCTACATAAGACCATGCCCGACTTGGGTGAAACGGGTAACCTGGCCTATGTGGATGATGTCCTGATGAAAAGCTCAACTGTGGAGGAACATATAGCGGAAATCCGTTATGTTCTTACCCAGTTGAGGGTTGCAGGAGCAAAACTGTCCTTTCAAAAGGTGCAGTGGTGCTGAATCCGTGTCAACTTCTTGGGACATGAAATAACTCCTGAGGGTCTCTGTCCCCAGGAGAAGAAAGTGGAAGCACTCCTAAAACTGAAAGACTCCACAACTCTGCGTAAGCTAAGAACCCTCCTTGGACTAACTAATTATAGTAGGAAGTTCATTGAGGATTAAGCAGAGATCACAAGATCCCTGATCCATCTGTTGACGGGGGCATCAAGGGGGAGTGGGGTCCAGAACAAGCCGAGGCAGTAAAGCAACTCAAAAGAAGCCTCTCACAAGGACCTTGTCTAGCTTACCTTGTCAAAAACAAGGCGTTCCTCTTGGAGACAGGGTTCCCAAAAACATGCTTGACAGCAGTTTTATATCAAAAGCATGACAAGGTCAATAAAGTAATCTCCTATGCAAGCAAGACTTTATCCTCTGTGGAGGAAAAAGTCAACGATTGTGAGAAGGCACTCCTGGCAACAGTGTGGGCATTGAAGAATTACCGCCCGTTTATCCAGGGGGAACATATCATAATGGAGACTCCACACCAGCCTTTGCAATACCTCCAAAGTGACAGAATCCGGGCCGGAAATGTGAGTAATTCCAGAATTACTTCCTGGATTCTGGCAATGCAAGGCTTTCCTGTGGATGTGAGATATGGCCAAAACAAGAAGAGTCCCCTCGCGCAAGGTCTGGCTGACTTGCATGATTGTGCCAGAGAAAACTGTCTCGAGGAAGAAAGTCTTAAAATCCAGGACAACATGGAGGCATACCTGAATTCCCCACACAAAGTCTATGAAGAAGACCAGTGCAAAGGAATGCCCACATTTTATGTGGATGGGGGCTCCTACCATGTTGACAACAACGGGGAAAAGGAACTGGTGGCTGGCATTGGGAATGCCTGGGTGGATGATGCTCCGGAACCCCGCGCTGGGTACAAAATCGGTCCCCGTAGTAGTCAGGTGGCGGAGTTGAAGGCAGTTCATCAGGCCATCCTCACTGCCAAACTGGTCATAATCACTGATTCAGATTATGTCCGGAACGAGTTCATGGAGCACCCGGTTAATTGGAAAACCAGAGGCATGCTATGTGCTAATCCCAAATGTCTCCAACATGGCAAGCTAATATAAAATATTGATGATATGGTCACCTCTAGTGAGATGATCATCTATTGGAAGAAGGTCAAGGGTCATTCCAGAATAGAGTGGCCAGAGAAAACTGGAAACGACCTGGCTGATCAGCTGGCCAAAACCAGAGCCATCCAGGGGGATCACCTAGAGATCGAGTCCCTAGTGGGGGAAATTCAGGTCACTGCTATCACTAGGTCCCAGACAAATGCTCACAATGACCTCTCAACTGCCCAGTGGAGTAAGGAGAGCCCAGATGCTGATTTAAACACGGCACAGAAAGGGGATCTGATTATTGGAAAATATTGTCAACACACTGAGGACCCTGAGAACTTTCCCTGACGGATACTGACTACCTTGAGAGAGCGGACCTCAAGGTGTTGATGAAATGTCCACAAATGTTCCAAATCCAAGATGGTTTGTTGGTAAGGAGATCCATATCTGGCTGTGACCAGCGGGTGGTCCCTACCTCATTCCGAAGCCTGATGCTAAGTCACACCCATGACGTGGCCACAGCTGGTCATTGGGGGTTTCACACTACTTAAGAAATCTTACAAGAGTTTGCATACCTGCCACACATGGGGCAGGACCTCAACCAATAATTGAAGGGGTGTCTTGTATGTGCACAATTTCAGCCAACTTCACTCGCACACCGAGCTCCCCTCCAGAAGAGGAGGATGGCACTGCCTTGGTCAGATTTACAAGTAGATTTCATCGGGCCCGTGATTCGCTCCTCTAGGGGGAACAAGTACGTGGTAAGAGTAACATGCCTGCTTACCAAATGGGTGGAATGTCTCCCGGCCCCAAATTGCAAGGCAGAAACAGCAGCTGCCCTGATGATCAACCACATCTTCTTGCGTTTTGGTCTACCCCAAAGGATTGAGTCAGACCGAGGTAGTCACTTCACTAGCGAAGTGATGACAAAGATGTGGGAGATACTTGGGGTGAAAAGGAAACTTCTAATCGCATACCGCTGTCCACTAGTGGGGGAGTTGAGAGGTACAACAAGACAATTGTGAGCATTTAAAAAAAGGTTTGGGGCAGATTCTGGGCCAAATTGGGACATCCGATTACCACTTGTCCTGATGGCCATCAGATCTACACCTTCTTCTGTGACCAAGATGTCTCCATTTGAGCTGATGACTGGGCGAGGGATGGTGCTACCTCAGCATCTGCTCTATAGAACACAAGAGCAGACACTGATAAACGCCTCCACAACACATGAGTATGTTGAGAATCTAAGAAAACACCTTCAACATGCTTTTCCGTACACTCAGCAGAATCTGGAAAAATCTGCAGAGGGGATGAAGACTCAATATGACTTAAAAACAACCCAAAAAGAATAGCAAGTAGGAGAGAGGGTCTACTTGTACAATTTGCAAAGGAATTAGACCAAAAAGCAGACATTTCTCCCCAGATGGTGCGGACCTTTTGAAATTATAGATAACATTTCATCTGTCGCCTACAGAATCCGCATCCCAAAGGAGAGTTGGCAGAAGAGAAATGGGTCCATATTAATCAGTTTCAAAGTTGTCACCCTAGGCACACTTTGCAGAAAATAGAGGAGACATCTGGAGAATGAGAACCAGACAAAGAAGAACCAGAAGAGGTCAGATAGGTTTAGAGGTATAATTATTTAACAGGGAGTATTTTCTTCATTGTTAGGACGAGAGGGATTCCCCATAATTCTAGCCAAATCCATTATCTTTATCGTGGGTGCGATCAATTACCTTTATTGTCTAAATACTGTCATTATTGAATGTATGTGTGTTGCACTGCTGTCCAGCTCCCTGGAGGGCAGTCAGTGGCAAATGTTAACTGGTTCTGATTTATTTAATAGATTAGTACTGGTTCCATCCATTCATCAGCAAGGAGGTCCTCCCTGGGGACCGGGAAAGGAAAGAGACAAGGAAAATCTGGGGGTGCCGCTCCCCACCATAAAAAAAGAGCTAAGGGGAAGATGCAGGTGTCGCTCCACACTACAACAAGAGACAACGGGAGGATCGTGGAGTACCGCTCCCTGATGATGGAAGGACTCCACCTGATGAACCCCATTTTGCCCTAGGGATGAATCACACTTTGCCCTACTCTCCCTTGACACAGAATCTCAGAAGAGTCTCAGAAGGGGGGGAATTCACTGCCACCTTGGGAACAGAAATGGCAGAGAATTGGGTATTCCAAGGAAAGTGTACATGATGCCAATGTAAAATTCAATACTGACATGCCTAATGATAATCCATACACATGTATAAAGTTATACAATTTTAGGCCGAATATTTCATACTAAAATGTATAAAAATGATCAGAAGGGCGAAACAATGTCTCACAAACTGAAGAGTTGGACTGGCATGTTCTGCATCAAATATGTAACCTATTTATGTCGTTTATTAAGATGCCCCAACTGTACAAATGTGCCATTTATGGCAAAACTGTATTTTAGCTAAAGTAACTGTGGGAGGTTCTGGACATTGTAAAACTCACCTCATAAATCTGACATCATGCTCTTGAAACCCAACCAGCTTATAGGAAGGCGGTAACTATCACCCATGACCAATCCAGTGGTTTAGAGGCGCGCTTAGCTCTATAAAAAGAGTGTCTGACAGGACTCAACACACACTCTTTCCTGAATTTCCTGCGCCTGCATTCCTAATATTCTACATTCATCTAGCCAGATTCCAGATCCCACTGCAAAGCCAAAGCATAGCCTATTCCAGATTCCACTGCAAAGAGAAAGCATAGCTGATCCTATCCACAGCAAGGCCAAAACATTGCTGACCATCCCAGCAAGGCCTCAATCAAGAAATCCCACTAAAAATCCCAATAACCAAAGGGAAAAGCTGTGGTATTCTCTTGGGAAGCATCCTGAGACCAGTCTGGCTTTTTGCCCACTAACTGCATGCCCGCTGCAACCCTGCCATCCAGATATCCTTGTATCCGGTGACCAGACAGGCCCAGCTGTTGTTCTGCTAGGAGAGCCTGCCGCTACCTGGTGACCTGAGCCCTGGAGTCCAGAACCCGGTTGACTGTTCCTAATCCCAAATCTAAAAACGGACTGTGAGTATCCCCATCCCATAACACATAGTCTACCCCATCTTGACCTTTGTCATTGTGCCACTCTTCAAGCAACCCTATCCATACCCTGATCACTTGTGTAGACTATTCCAATTTTCTGTGCACCCTTTCTTGTTTCCTATTGTTAGCGCAATTCTTTCCTTCATCTCATCTTGTAACTTATTAGTAATATTTTGAGTAATTTAAATTAATTCCCACATACATCAGAACACAGCAGGAAAAGGTTGACGTTGCGAATCAATCTTTGAACGTACCGTAGCTTTCTTTAACAATATAGTTTGAATAATTTAGTTTTGAACTGCTCTATTTTCCTAAAAACGAAGCTCATTCTACCTTCCAAATCCCTCTCAATTCACCATCTATAGCCCTCCTTTCACTTCTGTATTGTCCCTGTGCAGTGTACCCATCACCCAACCCAAAAACCGCATTTCGAGTCAGTGTTTTTCACCCGTTTTTGGAAAAAACATGTTGGCATTTAAAACTGCAAACTAGAAAAAATGCAACTTTTCCATGTGCGAATTCGGCTGCACTGGGTTTTCAATTTTAATCTGTTTTGTGAACTGTACGCTTTTGTGATCCCTTACCTTGATAGTGAGATAACATCCCTAATACTGTGATAAAACATATGTATATCATTATTTAAACACAGATATAATTAATTATTTGTCAAAATCCGTGTGTCATTTCAGGCCTTTGCAAAGGGTTTAAAATCCCCGACTACCTGCTGCCTCTTTCTATCCACTCAGAATTCGATTATTTCATGGGTTGAGGGAACATTGCAGGGGGAAACCTTACCTTTCGTGCTATCTATTCTAATTCAAAAAGTGCTCCTATTCACTTGTGCTTTGTGTATGTTCTACTAGAAGGTTAACCAAGTGTATTGCTTCCATTTCCATTGTCATTATGACCCCATTGGTGATTGCTGCCCAATATTAAAATGTGTGTGATTTTTGTGAATTTTTAAAATAAATAAATATTGCATTTACACCAACCGACCTGGTTCATGGTCCATTGTGTCCCGGGGTATTTGTAAAAAGGGGTGTGAGATGGGTCGGGTACCGGCTCAATTTGAATTCGCTGAAATTAAGAAAAAGCATTCCTATTGAGCACACATTCTAGGGTAAGACCAAGTCTCCTGGTCCAGTGTGTGACGCCCGATTGGACTCCTTAACACTATTGTTCTCCAGCATGGGTTGACATGATAACCCTCCCTCCTACACCTCTGCGGCTCTTCTTGGTCATACTGCCAGAGCTAAAGTCAAGAGTAAACGCGGGTGGACGGAGTCCACATCCACAGCTAAAATGAGAAACAATTAAAGTCTTCCTTGAATTTATGAATTTAAGCCAACCTCGGGAAGTCGCCAGGTTTGCAGGCCGGACACTTCCCCACTGGACTATATAACCTGATGAAAACTAACAAACTAATGGCGAAACGTCCCATTTCGGTACAGCATGTTGCAAGGAAAACATTTGTATTGGTTCTTGGAGTTTAAAACATGCACATCTTTTAACGTTTCAAAAACACTATTAGAAGAAAATATCCTCTCTTGCTTTCGTGTGTTTGTTGCTTTTATGAAAGGCAAATGCCATTCGTCCTGTACAATTTGGGTGGTTATTCAAAGCCAAGTGAAGGAAATGTGAATATTTCACCATGATATGCTAATTTTTTGGCAACGTCACATCCCAGGGCATTTGTTGATGAGTCCTCCAACTGTTATTTTTAGGACTTGACCCCTGCATACTGCCATTGTACGTGCTTACCAAATCTGCAGGTGGCTGCCAGAGGAGGGGCTTAGGGATAGGGCAGCCATTGGCTGGGGCAGTATGACCCATAGAACAATGATTGGGTTAGAGGAGAAATACAGTTTGTAAGTGAAAGTGAAACAGTTTTTTCTTTTCCCGAGGATTCCCAGCTTGGCGACTGGGAATATTCATGAGCATGTGAATCCATGCCAGCCCCATGCTGGAGAACAATAGTTACAGGTAAGTAACTTGTTCCTTATACAAATTGGTAGCCGTCAAAGCAAAACAAAAAACATAATAAGCTACAAGAATCCAATCAGCAACCAACCCACAAAAAGAACTCTTAAGAATCAGAGAGATTTCAAACAAATGACATGCTACAACAAAGGCGCCATCCCAACACTAGCACTATGCAACAACATGACCAACTACCTTAGAACAATCGAAACAATCAAACAGACCATCGATACAAACCATGCAAATATAAACACAACAACTGAACCACGGATAACTGGTGATACACCAGCCACAGCAAGACTCGTCAACTTTGAACCAATAGACGAAGACACATTCTCCAGACTGATAAAGGACTCCAACCTTGCAGGATCTCCAAGCGACCGTTGCACCCAGGACATCTACTAAGAAGTTCTCAACCACAGAACCCCAGCATCACACTTATGGCATCTAATGAAGCTATCCATAAACACAGGAATAGTACCAAAGTATTTCAAATCAGCATACATCAAACCACTGATGAAAAATAAAATGGAAAGTGCAGAATACCCCAGCAACTACATACTTATATCCAACCTGCCCTATCTGGTGCAAATACTGGAAAACCTTTTATATAAAATCCTACCTAACTATGTAGAAACAAATGGAATACTTGATTGTGTGCAAGTTGGCTTCAGACCGATGAGGAACGGAATTGGCACTCCATATATATGGGACAACCTAAAAATAAATGCAGACAAGGGCACTCAATCTGCCCTCATACTACTGGACATATCAGCGGCATTCAACACAATCAGTCACACATCACTAATAGAAAGGCTGGTGAAATGCTGTATAAAGGATTCTGCCTTAAAATGGTTTAAATTCTTCCTCACAGATTGAACCGAAAGGACTTACCTACTGCCTTTTATCTCACGCCAAAAAAATCCTGTGGAGTTCCACAAAGCTCCAGCCTCTTCCCCTTCTTTTCAACAGCTATATGTCCACCTCGATGAAAATCATTCGAATCCACGGACTGACTGCCTACAACTACGCAGACGATGCACAGCTCATTGTCAAGATACCCACGGCCCAAGAACCAAACAACACCCTCAACAATTGTCTCACAGACATATACAACTGAAGGACAAAAAACGACCTCAAGCTGAACCCAGCCAAAACAGAAATAATGATCTCGCCCCAAGAGGGTAATGGAACCAACTCACAACTGGACTGGCCGCCAGGCTTGGGAACCCAGCCGGAGACTTCAAGTGTGATAAACAACCTAGCAATGCTCATGGACAAAGGGCTACCTCTGGAACCTCAAGTCAATGCTATCACAAAGAAATTGTTCTACCCCTTGAGACTACTTGGAGGAATGCTCCTCGACCTCTCTTGCAATAATTTCTCTGATATTTTCAAGAATCAACTACATAAACAGCCTCCACCTAGGAATGCCTGAAAGGCTCACCCAAAACCTTCAACGCATGCAGGACAGTGCAGCAAAAATACTCCTGAGATTAAACAGAAGAAATCACATCAAACCAGCTCTGAGAAGATGACATTGGCTCCCAGTAAAACAATACATTAAATTCATTGCCCTGTGCATTGCCCATAAATCTCTACACAGACAAGGAGCTGAATTTCTTCTGGCCAAGATCAGCTGCTACCAACCGGGAAAAGACCTTAGGCCAAGCAACACCCTCCAAATCGAGAGAAAACAAGACAAAAAAGGAAATTTGGAGGACTTGCTTTCTCATGCCTAATTGCTAACCTATGGAACACAATGCCAAAGGAAATTCGAACCACAGAAGACCAACTCACCTTTAGGAAACAACTGAAAACATGGCTATTGTAGTTGGCTATTTATAATGCACTTTATACCCAGAGGTTTCTAAGCATGGACCTGGGGATTGAACCTGTGTTTCTCTACGTCGTCTTGCTACCAAGGCGAGTGTTGCCCATGAGCTATCCTCCTGAGACCTATTCAACTGCCAATGACCAGCACAAAAAGGCAATAACAGCGACAACAATGGGGACCGGAGGAAAGCCAGCAATCATCCTCTTCCCAATCCTCCTCTCCATGTCATGCATCACACTTAGATGTGCTAAGACTAGCCATGCCTCACATTTAGATAGATCTGTGAAAACAAGCCATGCGTAACAGATATATCTGGGAAGATTTAGACTTGCGCCACATTAGATAGAATTGTGAAGACTAACCATGTGTAACTTTAGATACATTTGGGTAGATTAGCCATGCATCACTTCTAGAACGTTTTGTGAAGATTAGCAATGTGCACCTTTAGCTGTTCATCTTACAACACCCAGAAGCACAATTGTAGCTTATAATTCTTGCTGCACAAATAGGGACTAATGAGAATAGCCAATGTGGTGCACTAAGAGGAACTTGTGGGAGTAGCTAGTGCTAGTGATTAGAGGGGCGGTGTCCAGTGCACCACAGCTGGAAGACAGAGGGTTCCATTGTGTTACAGCTGGATGAGCTCTGAGGACATACTTGGAAGAATTTTGTGAATAACCAATGCACAAACCACCCTGCTCCTGTTCCTCTCCAACATACCTCACAAGTACTATACACACCTATGGGCTAGCCAAACTACACACACAAATTCCCAGATGCTGGACCTTGCCCTTACGGACACAACAAGCCAGTGCATACTACCATAAACACCAGCCATACTATACATAAAACACACACCAACATAGAATTCTGCTGTATACAACAAACAACCACAACACTGGACCTTGGGCATGATTGCATAAAAATGAGTATATAACAAACAACTGAGGCATTGAGTAGTTTTACCCTTATGGATACAACAAGCCAATGCGCAACAACCAACTCCGATGCCAGTTCCTCCTGGTTCGGAACCTATCCTATCATTCTACCATCACTAACATACCCTGCCCTCTTTCTTACAGAGCCACGTGAGTGCTTGGCGACTGCCCCATTTAACGGTGCACAGTATAAGACAACATAACATAGGAAACAAAACTGTTATTTGCATGTGCTGAAAATGATCACTTATCAGCCAGCGAGAGTTGCCCTGTAATAAGAGGGATATGTGGCACATGTAAAATGTTTGGCCCCCAAATGTGCAGCAATAGAGTTAGTGGAGAAGTAAGGTATCTTGATGGTGAATTACATTTTCTCCAGGATTATATAAATGAGTTGTCAATTGCAACTGTTGAGGAAGATGATATAGATGCCCCAAGGTTTATGCTGGAAATTGGGGAATAAGCATTGAAAATGTTGACAAATTGAGGGTCCAAATACACAGTGATTGGTGCAGACACATTTCAAAAACCTGGACACAGTACATCAGAGATAAATGAACCTGATATATGCCCGAAGAGTTATGGTGGAATAGCTATAAGAATTTGGGGTTCCAAGGAAGTAGAAATTAAGTTTAAAGACAGGAAAATGTGAGTATGTTGCAAAAAAGGGTATATATCGTTGCTAAATTGGAAGCACCAAAAAAAGTGGGGATCATTTTAGACCCAAATGGTTTAGAACCAGCAATGCTTGTGTAACATGTTTTTTCCAATGAATTTAAGAATGTTTTTAGCAGTGAGGTAGGCTGCCTAAAACATTTTTTTGCCACAAAATAATTTTGAGGGAAGGGGTGAAAGCAGTTGTGCACAAAGTCAGATCAGTACCCTTAATGTTAAGGAGTAAACTTAAGGATAAGCTGGATGCATTGTGCAGTGGGGGTAGAACCAGTTGAAGCTGTGGAGTGGTTGTCCCCAGTGGGGATTGCTAACAAGCCAGATGGTACTATTTGGATATGTGTAGACTTGAGGTCGCTGAATGACAACCTTTGGGTGGATCGCCATCTGCTTCTCAAAGTACAGGAAATTATATCTCTCGTGTATGGCACCAAGTGCTTTACAACTATTGATTGGTCGATTTATAGATTTTGAAGAATGCATTTTGGTTTAGCATCAGCTGCAGAATTTTTTCAGAGAGTTTAGAATGTTTGTTTTGTAAACATTGGGTGTTTTCAAGATGACATCTTGATCTTCACAGCTGATCCTTACCAACATGATGTATGTGTGAAGAAAATGCTCGGTATACTGAAGTGTGAAGAAAGAGAAGTGTAGATTTAAAGTGTAAGAAGTATAATATTTGGGTCATGTTCTACATTACATGGTATCAGGCCGAAAACAAGTTTGGTTGATGTATTAGGAGCACCAGCTCCTCATGATAAACGCTTAGGGTGTTTCTAGGACTTGCTGAATATTACTTCACATTTATGGAGAGTTTTGCAACTGTAAGTGCTCCTTTAAAGAGTTATTAAGGAAGAATGCCTCTTTCCAGTGGACACAAACACACCCAAAATTAGGGTACTTCAAGATTGAGCATGTTTGATCCATGTAGGAGAACGTTGTTGATGACGGATTTGAGGGCTGTAGGGTTAGGGGCAGTTCCCACACAGGTGAGAGGTGGTTGTGAAGTAGTGATCACATTTGCTTCAAGAGCCTTACAAGGAGCAGAGAAGAATGAACCGACTGTAGTATGTGAGGCCCGGGTGTGTTATTGGGCAGTGGACCTTTTCAAGTTTTTCTTGTGGGGTGTGCCGTTTGTAATAAACACTGTTCACAAGCCTCTGGTTCATGCACTGGGAGGTAAGAATGTGTGTGTGTCACCCACAATACATTTTTGGGCCTTAGTCTTACAGGAATACAATTTCTCTGTTGTGTATACAGCATAGCTGAGGAATGTAGTAGCAGACTATCTGTCGAGACTCCCCATGGAAAGATGTATTGCCGGTGGAGCAATGGGCGATGGTAGCACAAGTAACAAAAGGTGGTGTTTTAGAATTGGCAATAGAGGGAGTGCTGCGAATGCGGAGATTAATACAATGCGTCAGCTGTTGGAAGAACGGTGGCCTAAGAGTTTGCCAGGTATGAGTACACAGTTCAACCAGGTTCTGAATGAACTATGGGTGGAAGGTGATTTATTCTGCACAGAGGGGAGAGCATTGTTCCGCCTAAGGGCTTGAGGTTGGTCATTTTGGAAATAGCCCATAAAGGTCATTTGGGGAGGAACATGACCAAGAGAACCATCAGGGAAACATTTTGGTGGCCTAATATGGATACTGATGTGGAGCGTATGATAGTTTATTGTTTTCTGTGTACGTCTATTAAGTACTTACTTCACCCTGTGCCTTCTGCTCCTCTTCTGCCAGGCAGGCACTGGCAGCCGCACTGGATGTGCTGTTATATGGTGTCCGTAGTGCGTAGAGCCGCAGAACCGAATCCTTTACTCCTGCTCCAACAGACGCCCAGAGGCGAACCGAGCCTGGAGATCTGGATTCCCCAGCGCAACAAGTGAGTCGATCTGAGAAGTTGCCTGCATCTGGGACCTGACCAAGATAGCCACCGTGATGGAACGAACCTTCCCCATTCAAGATGGCCTCTGGGGACGTTCTCACCAAAAGTGCAATCCGCATTACTTTTATCCCTGAGAGTATAAAAGTGCCATCCAGACACACTTCTTGTCTTGCAAACATTTTATCCAGAGATGCCATGCTGACCTTATTTTATTTAAATAATTAGTATTTTTTCTTGTTTTTTGTTTTTGATACTGTTACAATTGCGGTTAGGGACAGACCACTCGTTAGACTTGTAACTCAGAACTTGCTTTATTTTTTTAGTCTAAGTAATATTTTCAATAGTTTAATCATATGTTGTAAAAACAGAAGAAGATAGTTTACTGGGGAGTCTTTGGCTCTGTTCGGGTATGATCTTTCTCTTTTCACTTATTCATACATAGAAACAACTTGGTAGCGGACTGGCAGTCTGTATACAGCCTTATAATAGTTCAGTACCGTACTTCAGGAGGTAAAGGGACCTGGGATCTATTGCTTTTCTGCCTGCTTGTCACCTCTCTTTGTTTGGTATAGTTCATTTTTATCGTGTTATACCCCAAAGTCTTGGTTCTTGCTCCCAGCCCCTACTTCTTGCCTCACATTCGTATGGCTTTCAGTCTAATAGTGTTCCATTAATCCCTCCGTCTCGTTATAGCTTGTCACTACTTCCAGCTTTCTTAAAACTTTATATGCTCTTCACGTAGCACTTCTCTTTCTGCCCAGGCAACTATTATATATGAGCTTTGGAACTGCTCACCTGCTTCACTTCTCGTGTTCTCGTTATTCGTGGCTTTGCCTCGACTCATAGCCTCTCCGGCCCCCTCTGACGCATAGCCGCCAGCGTAGATCAGCAGCTTTGCCTTCTGCGACCTTCTCGCAATTGATAGGCTGTGCCGGTCGGGCCCCCTTTTCTGTTCGGCCGACACTCTAGGAAGCGATCAGGCGTGCCTCCTCCTCCAGGAAGGAGGGGGCTAGGAGCAGCTTCGCGATCACAGCCGCAGCTGTCTCTGTAAGATGCTGAAGCTTCTCCACATCAGCTGCGTTGCTGTAACGCTTACCTGAATTCTGCGGGAACACCACAAGGACTCTTCTTAGAGAGCGACGTTGCTTCTAATTAGAGGCCTCCCTACTGCAATGGAATTCCTGTTAAAACACAGAAGGCTCCTCTTAGAACAAGGATTCAAATTTTTTCAGGGGAAAACAATGGGCACTGACTCAATGTGAGAATATATGATAAACGTTCTTCCTATTTACCTTATGCTTTTTTATGGTGAGCTCTCCTTCCTGCATCTGTGCAGGGGCGCTTGTTCTGAAGAATGGGCAATGAAGTAACTAAGGGTTTGTGTGTGGTAGTGATGGTGAATAATGGAACGGGCACAAGGAATACTGAAACTACTGTGGAGAGGAGTGGAGGGTAAACTAGAGTAGTAAGATAAAATGGTAATCTACCCTGAGGACAAGTAAAATAGGAACCCCAACAATAATGAAGCGCCACCTAGTACTACACAGGTCACAAACAATACCCCGAAGAAAATGCCTAATTTTAGGTAAATGCCACTTGACAATATGAAAAAGGTTAGAAAGCAGAACCTTATTTCTCTCTATACCCAATATTCCTGAATGAATTCTATACGGAGGAATGCTACAAATACTTCTGAGAGAAGTTTCAGGAATCTGGTTGAGAGCGCTTAATGCATGTAACAGAGTTCAACAAACTGAGCTAAAAGACTACTCTGCAATGTTTGCGCACTCGTACTAACATCCCACCATACTGATACATAACCACCTCAGAGCGTAAAACAGTTTTGCTGGGCTGCCAAATGTACGAATATACTTGCTGTGAAATAAGTGTCGTGACTGAAATTAGCTCCGTATGCTGCTACCCACAGACCACCTCGAGCAATGCTGTGGCAATGATGACAGGAAACAGCTGACTGACAGAACTCCTGACCAAAACACTGAGAACTGAAATTCTCACTAGGACTTCTGAATTAAACTAACAAGAACGGGAAAAATACAACGACTTGGATACTGTGGAAAGAATATAGCTGCTAATCTCCTGACAGAGCGGACCTCGATAAGCGTTAACTGCCGAGGCAGAAAAGACGCAAAGCGCGGAGCACTCGAGGGGCGGGGCTTAAGTAGGGAAAGAGTGGAGATGACTAGACCTACACTGTAACCTCTGGGAATTAGGAGGCGGCCATGTTAGGAAGTCAGGAAGTGACGCCTCGCTTGCTTAATCATTATTGAGTCTGCCCTTAATCCAGGAATGATATGCCCTGGACCAGGTTTTCTTGCAATGGCAATTGGGAGTTTTGGCGGTGATCATGACAGTATTCCCCCCCAAAACCCCTCCTAAGTCGGAAACCCCCCTCTTTGGTTTGTGGGGGTTGTTTCGATGGAAGGTTTTTAACAGTCTTGGAGCGTGGATGTTCTCCAGGGGCTCCCAAGACCTATCCTGCGGACCATATCCTTTCCAGTCGACCAAATAGAATAACTTATTGCGAACCATCTTGGAGTCCAGAATGGCTTTGACTTCGAATTCAGGCTGGTCGTTTTCCACTTGCACTGGAGCAGGAGTCTCTTGAATACACGTGTCTGGGTTCACTGCTTTCAACAGAGATACATGAAAAATTGGGTGAATTTTCATATTCCTTGGAAGAGTTAACTTCAGAGCTACAGGGTTAATGACCTTTTCCACAGTGAAGGGTCCCAAAAAACGTGGAAGGAATTTCCAAGCTCCTCGCAATGCCAAATTCTTGGTGGCTAACCAAACAGAGTCTCCAACCTTGTATTCTGGGGAACTCCTTCTTTTGAGATCAGCAAATTTTTTCTGTGACTCTTTTGCTACTGACATTTGTTCTCTTGCTTTGATAATGCAGTGGCAATGTTGTCGTGCAGATTCTTTACCGCTGGCATTTCCAAGGATTCTGGTGGATCCAAAGCCGAAGTTCTTGGATGGTGGCCATTCAGGATGAAAAAAGGGGTCAATCCAGTGGAGGAGTGCACTGTATTATTGTAGGCATATTCAGCCACCCACAAAACGTCTAACCAGGTACCTTCATTTTGATGGAGAATGCATCTGAGGTATTGCTCCAGTGTTTGGTTTGTGCGCTCTCTTTGCCCATCAGTTTGTGGATGATGGCTAGTGGGCAACCGCACATCGGTCTGGGCTAATTCACAGCATTTTTTCCAAAATTTGGACACAAATTGACTTTCTCTATCGGAAACCACAACTGAAGGAAATCCATGTAATTTCACTATAGTTTCTAAAAATGTTCTCGCTAGAACCAGAGCTGAAGGGAGTCCCTTTAAGGCCACAAAATGTGCCATTGTGGAAAAAAGATCCACAACAACCAAAATGGTATCAAAACCCTCACATTTAGGTAAATCTGTGATAAAGTCCATGGACTGTGTGCGCCAGGGATTGCATGGCACACTCAATGGTTGGAGGAACCCAGCAGGCTTCTTCTTCTGTGATTTATTCTGTGCGCAGTTACCACAAGTTTGGATGAATAGTGCTACGTTTCAACGCCAAGTTGGCCACCAATAGAATCTTTTGATTTTTTCCATGGTTTTGGTGATTCCTGGATGACCTTACATGAGGGCACTGTGATAATTAGCAATTACTTGACCTTGCAACTTTTTTGTGGGCAAATACAGACGTCCTTGATGAAATGGCAGGCCATCTTGCACACTAGAATGTTCTTTGTCAGATTCCCACTTTTGCAGATCCGCCTTTGACATGCTGAGCTTGACTTCCTCTCTCAATTCTTCGAATGCTGAATCTGTGATGTCCACAACTCCCAACATTTTTTCTCCGGAAATGATTTCCACTGGGGGAGGGGCAACGTAAGCTTCTTCCCCTTTCCCAATTCGCGACAGGGCATCAGCCTTCCCATTTCGAATACCTGGTCGAAATGTAATGATGAAATCATATTCTGAAAAGAAAAGAGCCCACCTCAACTGTCTCGAAGATTGTGCCTTGGCGGACCGTAGATATTGTAGATTTCTGTGATCTGTGAATATGGTGACTGTGTGTCTTGCTCCCAGCAAATAATGCCTTCACTCCTTCAGGGCACTTTTGATGGCTAGCAACTCTTTGTCCGTAACAGTGTAATTCAATTCTGCTGGGGAGAATTTCTTGGACCAAAATGCGACCGGATGTAATTCTTGCGAATTGGGATTGCGCTGGGACAAAACCGCCCCCATGGCCACATTTGACGCATCGGTTTCAACCACAAATGGTAGAACTGGTCTTGGGTGTTGTAAAACCGGTGCTGCTGTACATTTCTCCTTTAACCTTTGAAAGGCCTCATCCGCCTCCTTAGTCCAATTAAAGGTTTTATTCTTTCGGAGCAAACAAGTGATAGGGTGAACTAGTTGCGAAAAGTCTGACACGAATCGCCGGTAGAAGTTTGCAAATCCCAGGAAGCTCTGAACTCCCTTAACCGAGGTGGGTGCAGGCCAGGTGAGAATTGCATCAACCTTTCTGTTATCCATTTTAACACCCTGCGATGACAAGATGAATCCCAAGAATTCTACCTCTGGAACATGGAATTGACATTTTTCCAACTTCACATATAGGGAATTTTCCTTAAGTATCTGTAGAACAGAGGTCACGTGTCTCATGTGTTCCAGAGGATTGGCAGAGAAGATGAGAATATCATCCACGTAGACCACCACACAGATGTCCAACAACTCCCTGAAAATGTCATTCATGAAAGACTGAAAGGCCGCCGGGGCGTTGCATAATCCGAAAGGCATCACTTGGTACTCGTAAAGCCCGTACCGCGTTCGAAAGGCCGTCTTCCATTCATCTCCTTGTTTGATGCGGATTAAGTGATAGGCCCCTCTCAAATCGAGCTTAGTGAAGATTTTCGCCTGTTTTACTTGGTCCAACAGTGTGGAAATGAGTGGAAGTGGGTATTGATTCTTTACAGTAATTAGATTCAAGGCTCGATAGTCTATACATGTTCTCAGGTCTCCTTTTTTGGGAACAAAGAAAAGCGGCGATGCTGCTGGAGATTTAGATGGCCTGATGAATCCATTGGCCAAGTATTTATCAAGGTACCTTCTCAGATGACCATTTTCTTTTTCTGTTAATGCGTAGATCCTACTGCAGGGTAGTGAAGCTCCAGGAACCAGATCTATTTGGCAATCATAGGACCTATGAGGGGGCAACACTACATCTTGCTTCTCCTCCTGGAAAACATCCTGAAATTTCCTGTATTCAGGGGGCAAGAACCCAATAGCGCCCAATGTGATTTCAGTAGTATGTGCAGGCGGTAGGGCTTCCACAGCACCTTCCACACTCGAACATGAGTGTTAGGCGAAAACCTGTGCAGTTCCCTCTGGGACCACTGCAAAAGATTTAGGACTACAGGTGTTGGCAGTAAACCCACTTGGTAGCAGTCTGTACCACACAGATTCACTTGGTAGCTGTGGCTGAGCAGTCAGACTTCCCTCAAGAAGAGTTAGGCAGTATGTGGAGCATACAAAATAGGGCAATTTGCACAGTAGAACAAGCAAACACGGAACAAGGCTTCGGTGTAAAGATATATAGTTATATATTTATAAAAACACATCTATGGAAAACACTCTGGCACTAATACGGCAAACAACTTCAATCACAATTACTATAAGTAAATCAATCCCCCTAACAATAGTTCGACAAGTCTAGGTTCAATGGCACCACTTATTTGCAGACAGAGGTGAATGCTTTAACCTAGATGGCACTCTAATATTCGTTAGGACGGGAGAGAAGAAAGGCAGGGTATGAAATCAACTCGGTACCAACACTTTTACGAACAAATGCAAGGCAAGTAAGGCAGGGACTACTGTAGATCGCAAAGTTCAGAGGACAGGCCCGCTCGGAGAGAGGCAAGGCGATATGTCCCAAAAAGTATCACAGTGGAAATGCACTTCGAGTCTTTGTCGCAAATTGTTATAGAAAGATTGGACCAGTTCAGAACAGAAAGTTAAGACGGCTTGGAGGCGACCCAATGGATAGGCGAGGATTAAGACACCTCACGCTAACCGACACAAGGGAAGCCAGGCGGATACGGTAGCTTGTTTGGGGAGAGACAGCTCCGGCGGGGGCAGTTGTTCCTGGTGGTGGATGCACGTCGGGGCATTGCCAAGAGAAGAGATGATCTTGTTGTCGAAGGAAAGTTGAAGATTGTTGCACCACCAGGGAAGAGACCAGCCGCAGAGTGCTCCATCACAAGGCACCACCTTTTGGTCGCGGTACAGGGGTTAGTGGCTATCCGGTTGCCGGGGTGCTCTGCACGGGCAATTCGACCACTACGTCCTGGAACAAAGAAAAAGCAAAGGGGACTGGTTGTTCCCACCAGTCAGGGGAAGAGACTCTCCGGCGGGGAGATCTCCTCTGTCATCGGAAAGTGGTGAGTCGGTTCAGCAGTGCTCCACCGGAGGTGTCGTCGTTGCAGGTCGGTTCAGCTTTACCCTCGTTGGATTCTTAGGTCCTGTGGCGACTTCTGATGATCCAGTCCCAAAAGCCCATTCATTCAGCCCAGCTGTCAATCAAAACACGCTAAGTGGTGAGCGGGGTGGCTCACCACTTGGGCCAATCACACCAGAGTGTAACTTGAGTTGGACAGGCAACTCAGTCCAGGGTGCCTAAACCCCCTCCCACACCCCTTGTGGTTACTCAGACAGAATGGCACCACTTTGGAGGGCCTCTGTGCAGAAGCCCGCCAAAAGTGGAACAAAGGGCTCAACCTTTGGTTTAGGAGTCACAGAGACGAACACAGACGCCATTTTAAAAACCGAGTTCTGGCAGAAAATACCACCCGGTTGTATGTTAGAGATTAACGAGAAAAAGTATTAACCTCCAACAATGGGAAGAATCCCATAGAGTTATATTCGGGGTCGAATATAACAAGTAGTTTCCATTGCCACCAGCCAAAACTCGACGAGGGGGGACGGGACAGTGCCCCCTCGAATAACAGACCCAGGAGTAATCGAATTACCCCTACTAGTATGTCCACAATAGGATGGTTTGTACTAGTTCTGTTAGTAAATTTAGGTCTAGTGAAGCCAATGGTGACTTTACATGCCCGAGGAGACAGTAGTCAGTCCCCGGGTATTGGGTCTATGGTGGGGATCCTCTAGGACGCCCCAGTGTTACGGCACGGAGGGTACGGTGTAACACACATAGAAAAACATATGAGACCCTATGGAGTAAAAGACCCCATAGCCCAAAGAACACATTGACATTCAAAGGAATTAACCACATTCATGTCCAAGAGTGGGAGAAAAGAGTCTCACTCTTGGCAGGATGGAAAAAAAACAAACTCCCGAAATCCAGCAAAGCTGCTGGGGGACTCACTACGTTAGGAAATTCAGCCTAAACAGAAAATTCTCCCTAACAATGAGTTCTCACAATCTGCCGCAAAGGTTAATGTTCTGGAACGCCAGTCAATGGTTGGGTTATGCTTCTCTAGCCAGGGTATTCCTAAAATTATTTGAAACTGGGGGGCTTGGATTAGGTCAAAGGAAATCCTCTCCTTGTGCCCTTCCTGACAAGTCATGACTAGATTGTTGAGGCACTGTGTAACCGGGCCTGACACTAATGGAGTGCCATCCACGCCGGAAACCTTCTCTGCCTTCAATTTCTCAGTTACAGAAAATCCCAATCTACTTGCCAGGTGAAGATCCATATAGTTGCCAAGAGTCCCACAGTCTATGTAAGCGTTCAATGCAAACCTTTTTGTGGGAATTTCTGAATCACATAGGATAATTGGGAACACAAAGTGTGAGGTCACAGAAACCTTCTCCACGCTCGACAAGCTGACCTCTACACTTGTCGAGCACTTGAGTTTTTCGACACCTGCTCCTTCTTATCTTGGTTAACTCCTCCCAATGGTTTTCTTGATGGTTTCACTGCACAATCCTTTAAAAAATGTCCGGCCTTCCCACAATATAGACACAACTGTTGTTGACGCCTCTTGTCCCTCTCCGCCTGCGAAATGGGGCCTCGTATTCCACCCAATTGCATGGGTTCAGGATGAGCATCGGCTCCAGGTCTTCCTGCAGGTTCC
The DNA here is from genome assembly GCF_040938575.1 of Ambystoma mexicanum. Taxonomy (NCBI): domain Eukaryota; kingdom Metazoa; phylum Chordata; class Amphibia; order Caudata; family Ambystomatidae; genus Ambystoma; species Ambystoma mexicanum. The sequence continues at coordinate 1,561,239,055 of NC_090932.1, forward strand.
TTGGCACGAAAAAAATACGTCTTATTCTCAGGACGAGAGCGATCGGTTCTTCGATCCTGTAAGCGATGGTCCAATTGGAGTGTCAAGTCGATAAATTCAGAGATGCCCTCGGGCAGGTTTATAACCTGTGCCAAAACATCTTTTAACTCCGTTCTCAGGCCACGATAAAACAAGGTTGTTCTTTTCTCCATAGGCCAATTAGCTTCTGCAACCAACCTGTTAAAGGTTGCAACATATGCAAGTAATTCCTGATTGCCTTGTCGAAGCGATAGCAACTCATTATCCAAGGCCTGTGTTTGGAGTGATGAGCGGAGAGGTTTTCCATTTTTCGTTGGAATCCGTGGCAATTTCTCAACACGGGGTCATCTCTGTTGACTAAGGGAACGGACCAATCAGCAGCATAGCCACCCAGGTAAGATAAAACAAAGGCCACCTTAGATTGATCTGTGGGAAATACTCCTAGTTGGCACAGAAAATGCAATCTGCATTGGTTAAGAAACACCGCAAACTTCTTCGAATCTCCAGTGAAATGCTCCGGAGGCGCTAACGGAATATTTCCAGGTATTGAACAGGAATTGGAGCTGGAGTGGACGGTGAAGCCTGTGGGTTACTCATGGGGAGTGGAACCCATACTGCTTGGGTCTGTAAAAGTTGGCGAGCTAGTTCCTCAGTTCTATCTCTATTCGCCACTAATTCTCTTCGAAGAGCATTGGTCTCTGAGCGGGCTGCATGGACTTCAGCCCTTAATTCCCCCAATAGTTGCGTCAAGGTATCCACCTCAGGAGTTTCCATGGAGTTCAGGCAGAGTGTTTTCAGTATGGCTTTGCGTTCTGTAACGCTTACCTGAACTCTGCGGGAACACCACAAGGACTCTTCTTAGAGAGCGACGTTGCTTCTAATTAGAGGCCTCCTTACTGCAATGGAATTCCTGTTAAAACACAGAAGGCTCCTCTTAGAACAAGGATTCAAATTTTTTCAGGGGAAAACAATGGGCACTGACTCAATGTGAGAATATATGATAAACGTTCTTCCTATTTACCTTATGCTTTTTTATGGTGAGCTCTCCATCCTGCATCTGTGCAGGGGCGCTTGTTCTGGAGAATGGGCAATGAAGTAACTAAGGGTTTGTGTGTGGTAGTGATGGTGAATAATGGAACGGGCACAAGGAATACTGAAACTACTGTGGAGAGGAGTGGAGGGTAAACTTGAGTAGTAAGATAAAATGGTAATCTACCCTGAGGACACGTAAAATAGGAACCCCAACAATAATGAAGCGCCACCTAGTACTACACAGGTCACAAACAATACCCTGAAGAACATGCCCAATTTTAGGTAAATGCCACTTGACAATATGAAAAAGGTTAGAAAGCAGAACCCTATTTCTCTCTCTACCCAATATTCCTGAATGAATTCTATACGGAGGATAATGAGGAAGAATGCTACAAATACTTCTGAGAGAAGTTTCAGGAATCTGGTTGAGAGCGCTTAATGCATGTAACAGAGTTCAACAAACGGAGCTAAAAGACTACTCTGCAATGTTTGCGCGCTCGTACTAACATCCCACCATACTGATACATAACCACCTCAGAGCGTAAAACAGTTTTGCTGGGCTGCCAAATGTACGAATATACTTGCTGTGAAATAAGTGTTGTGACAAATTAGCTCCGTAAGCTGCTACGCACTTCACAGACCACCTGGAGCAATGCCGTGGCAACAATGACAGGAAACAGCTGACTGAAAGAACTCCAGACCAAAACACTGGAATTCTCACTAGGACTCCTGAATTAAACTAACAAGAACGGGAAAAATACAAGCACTTGAATACTGTGGAAAGAATATAGCTGCTAATCTCCTGACAGAGCGGACCGCGATAAGCGTTAACTGCCGAGGCAGAAAAGACGCAAAGCGCGGAGCACTCGAGGGGCGGGGCTTAAGTAGGGAAAGAGTGGAGATGACTAGACCTACACTGTAACCTCTGGGAATTAGGAGGCGGCCATGTTAGAAAGTCAGGAAGTGACGCCTCGCTTGCTTAATCATTATTGAGTCTGCCCTTAATCCAGGAATGATATGCCCTGGACCAGGTTTTCTTGGAAAGGCAATTGGGAGTTTTGGCGGTGATCATGACAGTTGCGCTTTATCTCTCACGCTACCTTCATCAAACAATAACGTTTTATCTCGGCCATAAACACGACCAACAGGAACCTTCATATACGCACAACAGGTGCACTTCTTGGCTTCTCTCTGACAGTCTCAACTTCATTAATAGGCCCACTCATAGGCACCTTCCTCCTCATGAGACTCGGACTCCGGTCCCTTTTTTTTTTTAAAAAAGACAAAGTCCAGTATTAGAAAAAAGCACCTCCCATGGACAAGGCATTGTCTCTCATTGGTTCATACAAGTGTCCTTCAGGAGACATCAGATCCACCCTTCATGACATCACTCCAGAGAGATCTGCTTTGATGATCAACAAAAGGGGACTTGATTTGGCTCTGATTTCCCTTCTCCTCTTTCACCTTATCACAGATACCCTATGTTATCTTGTGTGACTCCAACACATGATTATCAGCAGGGACTTCATGGTTACAGCCCAGGCTACAAATGTTCAGGTATAACTCTTAAGGTGGTTTTTACTTTCAAGGGGCATAGGACACATACCCGATTCCTTTCACTGTCTCACCCATATACAGCTCCTGGTCCCGGTTGTCAAGCACCCATCGAGAGGTGATCTACCTAGCCGCCTTCACCCCAGACATGGTTGGTTAAGTGTGCTGTTGTTACTGGCCAGTCCTCGTTTGTCGAAGTGGTGGTTTTTGGGCAATCTCTTTTGTGGTTCCCAGAGAAGACCAAGTTCCAATACGACGACTTATAGATGGTAAGCCTGGTTTTGACAAGGTCAAGTGGCAAATCGGATGTTACAGTTGCGTCCCCTGTGTGCCCTGTAAAAATACCAGTGCAGCCATGGGAGCAAATATCATTGGCTATTATAGGTCCTTTACCAAGGTGTTACCAGGGGAAGAGGTGTTCATGTTTGTTCTGATGGATTACCATAGCAAGTGGCTGTGTGTGGAATATTAGGATGATATGACTGCCAAGTGTGTGGTAGAATTCTTGGACAAAGTTTTCAGAGTACGGGATTTCCCTCAGTAGTATTGACTCACAACGGAGTGCAGTGCCAGTCGAATGTGTTTGCTGATTGCCTAAGCAGTGCAGAGGTGAGGCATGAATCAGCGGCTCTGTACTGTCCCAGGCAGAATGGAATGGTGGAGAGGTTTAATCGCGCTGTCAAGGGGACGCTTAAGCTAGTTTTAATGTCAAAGTTAGATATTATAACTGCGGTGAGAGATATGGTATGGGCGTATAGAACAATGCCACATTCTACCACTGGTGTGTCGCCCATCGTGTCATTAAGGGGAAGCAAACCAGTGAGTGAGTTAGCACCAGAGTGGTTAGGTATCCCAGGTCCTGTTAAAGTAGAAAGAGTAGGGCTGAAAAGTGCCAGGAGAAGTGCAAAAAGTGGTTTGAGGAGAAGAAGCAGGTATACGGAGAGCTGTTTCGAGTGGGTGACAATGTTCGTGTTAGGAATGCAAGATTGAGAGGGAGGGGAGTTCCATATTTTTCAGCTCCCAAGAGAATTATGAGGACTATTGGATCTGTGGCGTTATTGGGCAGTTGGTTAAATGCCATGAAGGGCAGTGGAGAACTTGTGATGTAAGGCAAAGTATGGAGAGTGTTTTAGGTGATGGTGATGTTGAGGTTGAAGACAATGTAAGTGGTGTGATTAGATCTTGCATGGGAGAATGTCCCGCAGGGAATTCCAGTGAGGTGTGTGATGCGAGGAGTTTGTGACCCCTGGAGTGAATGAAGGGCTTGGGGCTGTACCAAGAGAATAGGCAGAGCATCAGGGTTCTGTGTCCAGAGCAGATAGATGCAGAGAGAAGGTCGGATTTAACTTTGGAAAGGGAGCCTGGAAGTAAACAGCAGGTTGGTGGAGGACTAAGAAGAGGTGCAAGGATGCGGAGAGTTCCCTCTAATTTAAAAGAATTGGTATGAGCTTGTCTAAGGGCGAAGGTGTGTTGTCTAGCAGTTCAACGCGCGACCTGCGCTGTTTGCCCTGTGCAGGCATCGGTCTCCCCGTGTGGCATGGCGCGCAGTGTGGGTTTCAAACCGCCTGTGGTTGACGTGGTGGATTGAGATCGATGGCTGTGGAAGGGCACCTTGAGCGGGTTGGATGCGGCACAGCTATTTGAAGAGAACACGAATAAAGAAGTGTTAAACTTACCTCCCTTGTCGGTGCATCTATCTGCTCTTTCCCCACAACCATAGTCTTTTCACTATGTCTATTTGAAATATGATGTGTGCATACATTCCTGTTTGTCTACCATACATTCAAACATGGCCAATTCCAGTTGGGAGGTGTTTGCCTGTTGTCCTGGATTTAGAATGGGAAAAGAAGAAAAACAATTGCTAAAAGTCAAAGATCAGGACTGAACAAGTATGTCCCAAATGAAATGGGGCATGGTGGCATGTATATGGCACAGAAACTGTTTCCGTATGTGATTGTGGGCTTTAATGCAGACTGTAGCTGCTGATTGCAAGAGAAGCCAGCTGCTAAAGTGCCTTAACTGACCAATGCATGCTGTGGCAAATGGCATTCAAGCCGGTTATGCACCAAGGAAGAGCAATATCATGCCAGAGAGAGCAAAAGAGAGGGGTGACTTACCAGTTGAGGTGACGGAGTGATAGGCCGCTCCTGGGTCACAGAGGAAGCTGCAGTGATGCCAGCTGAACGACAAAGCCCCCTGGAAGTGGAGGAAGAGTGGAAAAGCTCAACAGAGATGGCTACATACCTGAAGTGATTGTTTATTTGTATAGTGCCTATACACAATGTGTTTCAAAGCGCTTGAGGGAAGGGAGGGAACAAGGGAGAAATACAGTGACATTCTTACAAGTCCTTGAAACATTCGGAATGTGAAAAATAACTATCATAAGCAGCCTGGCGACATTCAGATAGTGCAAGTGCATGATCAAAAAAGAGGAGGGGAGGAGCAGGAGGGGGGAGGTGAAACAGAACAAGCAGCTACATTACTATGCCTGACGGCAATTGAGGTAGTGCCGGAATATAACAGGGGGAATGGGGTTTGGGAGGAGGGGACAGGGGAGTAGGAGAAGAACAAGACAAGCGATTAGCATACTAGGCCTGATGACATTTCAGTATAGTGCTGGGGTGGAGGGGAAGGAGAGAACACGGGAGGGGGGAGACAAACAGAAACACTATCATACAGATCAGGTGACATGGTAAAGTGATGGAGACAAAGGGGGGCAACATCACCATCAAAGACGCAAGAAGGGGGGCACAGAATGGGGAGGGGGCATAAAACAATACAGGGGACCGGAATGGGGCACACAAACCCATTTTGGGGGTAAAGAGGGCAAGGGGATCACACAACCATCATGGGCAAGGGGGTAAGGGGATCACACACAACCGTCACGGGGCAAGGGGGGCAAGGGGAACACCTACAACCATCGTGGGGGCAAGGGGGAGCAAGGGGAACACACACAACCATCACAGGGGCAAGCAGAACACACACAACCTTCAGGGGGAAAGGGGGAAGGGGAACACACAACCTTCCAGGGGCAAGGGGAGCAAGGGGAACACTCACAACCTTCCAGGGGCAAGAGGGGGCAAGAGGAACACACAACCTTCAGGGGGAAAGGGGGGAAGGGAGGAAGGGAAACACGCAACCTTCAGGGGGCAAGGGGAACACACACAACCATCGCAGGGGGGTCAAGCAGAACACACCCAACCATTGCGGGGGCAAGGGGAACACACACAACCATCTTGGGGGTAAGGGGGCAAGGGGAACACAGCGGCACAGCATACCGGAGTGGACAGGGGAAGACGGGGCCTTAGGATCGGGTCTTGTGAGGAGGCCCGGCCAAGCCTGCCAACCTCCTGATAGGCCGAGATGTAGAAGGCCACGGCCAATCCTGGGCCCCCTGCAGCACCAGCCTGAGCACTCCAGTGCTCAACAAATGGCACAGCCATCTTGGCATGGCTAAACAGCAAAGATCGAATAGGAGCGCACAGACATTTCGTTATGGAACGGAGCATTGATAAGGCTTGAAGTACAAATTGTCATGAAGGGTGATGTTTAAGCCTATCATTTGAAAAAGTACCTTAGATTCCAAGCGAAAGGCAATCAGTGCACCGCTCGCTGCTTCCCGGGGGGGGCGAGGGCTGCGAAACCATGATGTATGTGCACCCAGTGCACTGAGGGGCTTCAGGAGGTGGCAGAGGTCAGCATCTGGAGCCGCTCCGGCAGACAAAACACTGCAGAGTGATTGGAGAGACCCCACTCAGGTGTTACAGTTGTGACACCCACTTCATGGTGGTGACCCGACTCCATGTGACATGGAAAAAACATGCAACGTACATCTGATAGAGGAGGTGGGTGCACCCTACTCTCGGGGAAGCCAAGAAGACTTAGAAACCACCCTTCCCCACTGATCACTAGCAATGTAAACCGCAACGGTTTCATGTGATATTCCCTAGAAAAAGTCACCAAGTAGGTGACTTATTTTTCCTGACCCCTAAAATGCTCTCCCCAAATATTCTAGGAGGGATATAATTTTATATGATAAGCTCCAACCCTACAATATTTGGGGAAAGTGTAGATTTTACTGAGGGTGCATTGTTTGGGAAATGTCGCCCTCTGGGGGCCACTTCCCATGCGACTTTATCACTGGACACCACTGCAACATGTCAGAAAAGAAAACGCAGACACTGTGCAGCTGAAGCCTTGGGGGATGTGATTTACAGAGACCAACAGACATTCACAGAAGTACTTCTAGTTTGACTCCTTATAGCCAAAAGATGAACTGCAGGGCGTGACGTTTGCAATGCACCCGTTTTATTGCTTCTTTTGAAAGTATGTCCTCATCAATTCCCAAAACGTCAACCCAGCCAGCCAAACAAACAAACAAGCGTTTGAGAACTGGCACGCCCCTTTCTCAAGGCATTCTGGGTAAAGTTATCGTGATTAGCCATAACCTGCACATTTAAACAAACTGTTAGCAGTGAAATCTAGTGGAAACCGATATCCCAGCTTGCTAGAACATTTCAAATTAAATAAAATCTAGCAATTGATCTTTATCCTTCTAATGTAACATAAATAGGTATAAAACAATGGCTTTGTGGTTGACACTATTCTTTCTAAAAATGTTCTTCGATACAATAATATTGATGTAAAAATGTTTTGATTATAAATGTGCAGCAATGTTTGTTTTCCCCCCCTCAAAATGCTGTTATACTAGCATAACAATTCACATTCAAGTTTATAATCCGATCACCAATAAATAAAGCAGCTGCTCCCTCTGCTGTCAGTCAAAAGAATTACAATTCACCATCAATAATATCGGCGGTTTGATAAAAATAAAAAGCAAGACTATTATCATTAGAATTGGTTATTTATAACGCGCGTACTACTGAAGAGGTGTCTAAGCGCGGATCGGGATTCGAACCTCTGGTGCTGTGCATCGTCTTGCTTCCAAGACACACGTTGCCACTGAGCTATCCTTCTCCCTGTGGTTGGACACTAGAATGAGTCATGTCAGCCAAGCAGGAATCGCTGGAAGTACTTTTTCTGCTGTCACACTGCAGTTAGAACGTTTTGTTCTTGCTATTTCCCCAAACCCACCATACTATTGATGGCAAAGGGTAAACATGCACCAATGCTTCGGTCTCAAGGAGGACAACCCACATTAAACAGGATATCCCCTTTGAGGGTGCAACGCGTATATGGTTGTATCCTTGAGAGTAGTCACTCTTGGGTTAATAAAGTTATGCATATAGCACTGCCCTATAAAACGAAGACAATCTTCTGGAGCAAAAAGTAAGCTTCCCAGCTACTTTGCATACCACAATGCATTGCTGCGTGTCTCTGATCTCGAGTCGAGTTTCCTGTGATGGCTACTAGGCACTGAGCATGGGGGGCTCTTTAGCTCAAATGGCCTACTCTACTAAAAAATTACAATAAAGCCGATTACCCTGCGATGCAAGGAATGCATGTCTTTTGCTAAAGCTGTGGGTATAGCGTGCGCCATAGGCTCCCAAACTGAAAAATCCACTCGCATTTTCAATTATCATTTCCATTGGCGATTGTTTTAGGAGCCTGGAGGGCCGCACACAGTGGGACTGTGGAAGTCAGGTTTGTAGAAGGCATTTGGGCCTGTGCCCAATGACCTGTAATGGAAATCTAAAGCGTAAAACCCTTGCCCATTAGATTATGTCACAGCATTTCACCCATTTCTATGGCGGAGAGGAGGCGCCTATGGTAAATTACTCAGTGCTCAAGTCGAGGGTACACGCAGGGGGGCGGAGTCCACCCACTTCTTTCAGAGGGTGGACTCAGTTCCCCCCAGCTAAAATGATAAACAGTAAATGTCCTCTTTGAATTTATGCATTAAAGACAACCACAGGATTGAACCACGGTGATCAGGTTTGTAGGCTGGACACTTCACCACTGCATTATATAACCTGATGAAAAATAACAAACAACTAAAGATAAAAGGTCTCATTTCCGTACTGCAATTCCCAGGGAAAACACTTGTTTTGGTTCTTGGAGTTTAAAACATGCACATTGTTTAACGTTTTCAAAAACACTATTAGAATAAAAAATTCTCTTTGGGCTTTGTGTGTGCGTTGTTTTTATGAAAGGCGAATGACATTCGTCTTGTGCAATTTGGGTGGTTATGCAAAGCAAATGTAATGACGTGTGCACATTTCACTTTGATATGCTAATTTCTGGAGACATCGCATCCCATTGCATTTGTTGACGTGTCCCCCCACTTTCATTTTTAGGACTTGACCCCCGATTACGATTCTGCCCGCCCTTCCTCCTCTCCATACAAATACTCCAGCATTTGCGACAGCATGGATTTTCATGCAGGCGCAAATGCTGTTGTTCTTGTGGAATCCACCAGCTTTTTACACCAGAAAAAAGCAGTCGGACTCTATTGTAAAAGCTGCCTGCCATGCGTAACGGCAGGTGGCATTTACTCATTTCTCATAGCAGCACCTGTTTGCACTCCACTTTTGCACTACGCTGTGCAAAAGTGGAAAATTACGTTGAGGGGACCGGTTTACTCAAAAGTGTAAATGTAACAGGTTTGGGTGACCACATCCTCAAGACAATAAAACGAGACGGCCAACAACATAAAATAACTACCACACTAGGCCCCTTTACCTGACACCGCCCCCTTCCATCCCACAGTATTTGCATACACATTGTGTAGTTTTGACTGTTGATGTAAGCACATAAATAACAAAGGGGCTGTTTTGGGTTGGAGGCCATCGTCAGATCGCAAAATTCTGAAAATATAATGATGTCTAGTTAATTTATAATTGTTGGTGATTAAAAAAATCAGTACAATCAAAGAAGCTCCCGGGATGGTGCGTGGGCCCAATTCTGGGACAATCATCAAAACCCAGAGGCCTGGTCACCCTGCAACAGGTGCCCTCTGCATATTTTATGAGGAACTTGAAAATGAGCTCCATAGAATTGCGAATGCTACACGTGACCAAAAGAGGTTTTCGGGCAGCCCCGAAGGTGAAGTGCTCAAACCTTGACCTGCCTGATTGTGAAGCCAATAAACCTCACTGGGAACTTTGGTCAGTTTAGGCTCTGCGCACTTGCCACCTGGTCACCCTCTGCACTCGGGCCTAGGCTCCTGCATGTCCAGTTGCCCTTGCACTGCCTCCAGGCTCCCCAGCACTTAAGGGTCTGTATCTGCAACCCTACAGTCCCTTCTCTCTGCACTTCTGAGCTGCCCGCTGGCTGCACTTGTGAGTTAACTGCACTTCCCCTTCCCCCCCCCCCTCTGGCACTTCTCCTCTTCCGCGCACTTGGGCGATCTGAATGACACAAGGCTTAGTAAGATCGTTATTTTGTCCTCCCTTGTTTCTCCCTCCTTGTCTTGTCGCGCCTAGAAACACTTGTGTACAGGCGCGTTATAAATGCCATATCATATCAATATACCATAAGAGCATATTACAATATCTCCCTGGAGGCGCGGAGCGCCGCAGAGTTCGCTGCTGATTTGCTGCAGTCTTGGGCAGTCTGGAGCAGGAGAGAGTAAGACGCCTGGCAATCTCTTGAGTGTGATTGAGCAGAAAAGAACAGGTTAGATAAACAACTGCCCGTGTAAGTAAATATTCTTGACCGTTTGCCGCATCTCTGTGAAACTGCTCTATTGTCGAAGCTTCAGAGTGGTAAGTTTAATGATTGCTAACAAGGGCCCGTTGGCTCTCAAAGCCCATGAGGAGAGGGAGGGGCTGAGCGGTGGCAATGAGGTATGCACGATACTCAACGTCGCTAAAGAAAGCAAACAGAACTCTGGATTTGGGAACAGTTACCTTTGACGAAACCCACAATGGAGTTTTGGTGAGGCAAGAGTAACACACATGAGTGAACTGAACTCGTGCTCAACCAATAACACATGCCCTGTCTCTGCTCGGAAGTACTTGGGAATAACCACATACCTCGAGGCGTGTGCTTGGAGAATCCCTCACACCACTCGCCAAACAGCCCACTAAGTATGTAAAAAAAATGCAGAAGATGACGTTGATTTCTGAAAAATGCACTTAACTTTTGATAATGACAACATACCGGTAACGTTTACGGAGGCTGAAGCTGATACACAGGAACCTGCACGAGCCTCTGTAATTGTGGGTAAGGACCGGCAAGGATTACTGAGTCCCACTACCTTCAATCACAAAAACATTAGCGTGCTGGACCACTCTTTTGAGCAACTCTGCAATGACATGAATGGAATCATGGAACAAAACCATCGCACAGGACACAAAGGGGACTGAGGGGGGGCGTGGCTTGGAAGCCATGTGAAAGGACGTGCCTGTACGGGAGCTCCCGCTGATCCGTACATAATCCGACTGATACCGCGCAAGGACCGCTGTGATTTGGCGAAAATTGGAAGACTGTGTACATGAAGTCCGGCTGCACGCGAGGACACATTTTTATATGGGTTCGTAGTGCGCACGGATACTTAAGAGCCGAATGAAGCACTGGCGTCCAGACCTCGACGGATGACAAAATGGCCGCCGCCGCTTGACGAGGGGACAAAGGAGCGGTAGATTGGGACCACAACATACGTGCGCCCTCTCAGCGGTACGAAGGGGGCAGCGCGACCCTGCCCATCTGGGGCGAGCGCCGGACAACAGCGGTGCCTGAGACTGCTGGGCGAGCTGAGACTCTCAACAGAGTCGTGGTGTATGGGCACAGTGCCTCCCTGGCTTGGACCGGAGCGCGACCGGAGGGACGCTCCTGACTGGAGATATGTCGAACAAGCCTCTGAGGGCGAAGAATAAACAGCCCACGCTCGACGAATACGCCAAGGCGTCGCCCGGCCTGGAGGGTGCCAGGAGCAAGGATAAGGCTCAGACCAAGGAGATGGCCGCCGGTGGTGCGAACCAGGAGGTTCTCGCTGCGATCGCGGATCTGAAGGCAACGTGGGAGACCAGGCTCCAACTTGCTGTGGCCGAATTGAAAACCGCGTTGGAACTACAGGTTGGGGCGGTGCAGGAGGACGTGAACCTCCTGAGGCAGGATGTGCGAGCCCTGGCTGAGCGCACGGAAACTTTGGAAAAGGAGATGGGCCCTACTGTAGTTGACTGCACTGCACATAAGCGCGATATCCATGCCCTGGTGCAGCGGGTGGGCAACTTGGAAAGTAGGGCTGAAGAGGCGGAAGGACGTGCCCGGAGAAACAACGTTCGCATCGTGGGCCTGCCGGAGGAGGCTGAAGGCCAGAATCCCACAGAGTTTATTGAGAACTTGCTGCTGCAGGAGATCACTGGGGGAGCCCTGTCGCAGGGGTTTGCGGTGGAGAGGGCGCACAGGGCCTTGAGTAGAAGACCACCGCCGGGGAACCCACCTAGGCCTGTGATCGCCAAGATCCTCAATTATCGGGATCGGGAAAGGATCCTTGAGCACTTTCGTAAGGGGGGCACCATACGGCGAGGAGAGGCGACCATTACTGCTTACCCCGATTACACCTTGCAAGTGCAGCAGAGTCGCATGAACTTTGGGGCGGTCAAGAGGCGATTGCGGGCAGCAGGGTACAAGTATATGTTGCTTTACCCGGCCAGATTGAAGGTTTTCTTCAGGACTAAGATGCTGTTCTTTGACACTCCGGAGGAGGCCATGGAATGGCTCGATGCACAAAACTGTCCTCAGGAGCCAGATGAGCGGACGGCGGATGGAACGGGAAGAGATAAGTGATGCTGCGGGCCCGGTTGGGCTATGAACATTGGGACTGGAATATAGTCGTATGACTCTGTTTGGTAGTGTATGCGTTAGGACTTTGAAACATGGTCCGTGTGCGCGGATACGGAAGTGCGGGAGGGGAGCCTCCGGGGGCTGGTCTTTGTACCCCAGTTTGAGTTTAGTTTAGTCACTGTGTGTGGGGCGACACCCTGTCGGGTTCTCTACTTGGGTTCCAGAGAGAACCGAACACAGGGATGCCTGAGATCCAGGGATGGAGCTGGGCAGTTGGTTGGGTTAAGGGGGTTAGGGGGGTGGGGTGGGTCAGTTTTTATATGAGCCTGGGAGAGAAACTGGGGATGGGGGCCCTTGCGGTAGGGGGGAGGCGAGTGGTCCTGGGAGAGGGATGGGAGCTACTGATGCGTCATGGGGGACCTTAGGATACTAACGTGGAACGTTAGAGGTCTTAACAGCTACCTTAAGCGTAACAAGGTCATGTTGTACCTAAAAAGACAAAGGATAGACATCGCCTTGTTACAGGAGACACATCCGACACGGGATAAGCTGGAACTGGTGGGGAGAAAGTGGAGAGTGACTGTAGTTGGATCCACATATTCTGCCTATGCTAGAGGTGTGCTGATTTGGGTTGCACCACATGTCCCGTTTAAGCTACTTGGGGAGGTTGTGGAGTCTGATGGGAGGCTGGTCATGGTAAGGGGGCTTGTGGAAAATAAAGTAGTGTGCGTTATAAATACCTATGCCCCCAACTGTGACACGGCGACATACTTCAGGACACTGACCACTAGACTGGGTGAGGGGATGGGGGGTCCTGTGATTTGGGGAGCGGACTTTAATTGTGTACTAGACCCCAAGGAGGACAGGTCAGACGACAGGGTGGACAGGCCCAGCCCGGCGGCTAGGGTACTGCAGGCGCTGCTGGTAGACCTTGGCCTGGCAGACGTGTGGAGGACGAGACACCCTGGCGTGAGGCAATATTCACATTACTCGGCCCCGCACCAGTTACACACAAGGCTGGATTACTTTTTCGCCACTCCGGACATTGTCGCGGAGTGTGACCAGATAGACTACAGGGCGAGAGTCCTTTCGGACCACTCGCCCCTGGTCATGCGTTGGCAGCTTTGTGCCCCACGTGCGCGTATTCCAACATGGCGCCTCAGGGCGGAAGCGCTCAGGGATCCAGTCTTCAGAGAGGAAGTGAGGGAGGAGATTGTTGCTTATTTTGAAACGAACACAGGCAGCGTCAAGTCGGCTGGTACTTTGTGGGAGGCCTTTAAGGTTGTAATGAGGGGGGTTGCCATTGCTAAATCCAAAGGATTAATGGGAGGAGTCCTGGCAGATCTGCGTAGAGCCGAGACTGATTTGGAGAGAGAGCTGGGGGAGGGGGGGACGGACATGGAGGAGGTAATTAAACTGCAACAGAGGTGCGCAGAACATTGGGACAGGCTTTGTAACCTGAATTACAGGAAGTACATTGAGAGGTTGCATGCCGGGGGAGACAAGACGGGCAGACTTCTTGCTTGGCTGTATAAGAGCGAGACCCCAAGATCCCCGATCCGATCAGTTATCACTGAAAAGGGAGTGGAGCAGAACACCCAGGAAGGGGTGAATGGAGCATTCGCAGAATATTATCAAGCATTATATGAGGATCGAGAGGGGGGAAGCCGGGAGGATATAGAGGTAGTACTTGAAGACATAGGCCTGCCCAAGATAAGTGACGAAGAGCGAGAGGAGATGGATGCTAAGATCACTCTGGATGAGCTGCAGGAGATTGTGCGGCAGCTGCCCACTTGTAAGGCCCCAGGTGCAGACGGGTTCCCCAGTGAATTTTATAAAGCGTATGGGGAGGAGGTACTCCCGCCCATGCTGGAGATGTTTAACGAAGCGTTCGAGGTGGGGCGGCTGCCGGAATCACTCAGGGAGGCGATTATAGTACCGCTCCCCAAACCCAACAAACCGGGGCATGACTGTGGCTCCTACCGGCCCCTGTCGATGTTGAACCAGGACAGCAAGATCCTGACAGCGGTCCTGGCGGCCAGAATGCGGAGGGTAATAGGCAAGCTGATCCATCCTGACCAGACGGGCTATGTCCCGAACAGGAATATTACCCACAATCACAGGCGCCTTCACAGGGTGGTGGAAAAGGGGGGCAGTGATGACAGCGAAATGGCAATTGTGGCGCTGGACGCGGTTAAAGCGTTCGACTCCGTCCGATGGCCATGGCTCCTGGCGGCTTTGGGGCAGTTCGGACTGGGACCATGCTACATGAGGTGGGCCGAGCTATTATATAGTGCGCCTCTGGCTAGGGTCCGTACGGGTGCAGTAGTGTCAGACAGATGGCAGTTAGGCAGAGGTACCAGGCAGGGATGTCCTTGGTCCCCAATGTTGTACATACTGGCCATCGAACCCTTAGCAGTTTACCTCCGGCAGCAGTATGATCCGGTGGGCATAGAGGTGGGAGGAGAGTGCCATCTTATATCCCTGTATTCAGACGATATGCTGTTATACCTGAAACACCCGGAAGAGAACTTGCAGTATATCTTGGAGGTATTGGAGAGGTACGCCTGGTTGTCCGGCATAGCGGTTAACCCTCAGAAATCCGTATTATTCCCGCTGGGCAGTTATGTGGGGATACCGGCGGAGAGGTTGCCGGTGCTGCGGATTCCGTGGGCAACGAGCTCCTTCCGGTACTTGGGCATTGACGTGTATCACACGACTGAGGAAGAACACAAGTATAATACTGAACTAGCTGTGGGAAAGATTGAGAGGTGCATGAGGTTCTGGGAAAGATTGCCTTTAGCAATGATGGGTCGCGGAGCTATGCTTAAAATGGTGGTGTTGCCCAGGCTCCTGCATTACTTTAATGACATCCCGTATATGATACCTAGGAAGTTTTTCGCCAGGTTGCATAGCGTGTGTAGGAATTTCCTGTGGCACGGCACGCGCAACAGGGTCGCATTATGGAAATTGCAGAACTCTTACGAGAAAGGTGGCGTGAAGCTGCCGAACTTTGAGGCCTATTATATCGCGGCGCAACTGCAATATGTGGCCAGGTGGCTTTCAGATGAAGAGACCCCCGAACATAGGCTGCTAGGGAAAGACTGTTCCCCCTTCTATCTGCGGGAGGTGATTTGGGTGACTGGCTCATGGATGAGAGAGCGTCCTAAGATGCTGGCCCTTGGCAGGAACATATGGCAGCGTGCCTGTCGGATGATGGGTGACCCCGCGCCGTGTATGTCGCAGTTCCCTCTGATCGCCCTGGCAAAGGAGGACGGGCAGCTGAGAACTATTATCCGGACGTATTGGGAGTCAGTGGGATTGATTACAATGGGCGACATCTGGCAGGAGGGGACCCTGATGGAGTTCGATGAACTGGAGGCAGGGTCGGGACTACACAGGGGTCAATATGTAACATATCACAGGGTGGTCCGGGAGGTCCGGAGCACGTGGCCCGAAACTACTTTGGCCGATGAACCGGATGCCACGCTGGAGACGATGTATGACGCATCAGAGGGCGGACACGAGGTCTCTAGGTTGTACGAGATGTTGATGACAAAGGTTGGGAAGGATTTAGGGCACCTGAGACTGGAGTGGGATGCAGAGGTGGGGGCCCCGATGTCGGATGGGATGTGGGAGCGCGCCCTTGGGTACCATAAAAAGGTATCGAGGAACGCCAGGTTCAAGCAGATACAGCTCTATATTACGCACCGGGCATATATGACCCCCCTTAGAATTTCCAAATTCCTAGGTAGTGGGCGCCAGTCGTGCCCCAAGTGTAACGAAGAGAATGCGGACATGATACATATGTTCTGGGCGTGCCCAGTGATTGCAACTTACTGGGGTGAAGTGGCGCAGAGGCTGGCAGGAAGGGGTATCACACTTAAGGTGGATTCGGCGTGGGCCTGTCTGCTGGGAGGGTATCCCAGGGCACGTAAGCTTCGACATGTTGATAAACTTAAAGATCTGGCCTATGTGCTTGCCAAACGTGGGATAGCCATGGAGTGGAAGAAATGTCACAAGCCGCGAGTGGAGGTCTGGTGGCGGGATCTCCAAAAATGGGCGGATGCTGAAACGACAGCGTGGCAAGATGGCAGTATGGCAGGCGATGGGGAAGAAATAGGCTCTCTCATGGCATGGAAGTTGTTGTTAGCTGAGCTGTTTGGTGCGGGATCGGCCTCGGCTGGACTTGAGAGCGATGAGGCCCCACCGCACGGAACGGACACTGATGGCGAACACTCTACAGGCTCATAGGGGGGAGGGATGGGGATTGCAGTGCCTTACTTTTTGTTCGTTTGGTTTTGTTGTTTGAAGTGTTTTATTTATGTTTCGTTGTAATGTTGTTTGGTTGAGATAAAATAAAAATATATTTAAAAAAAAAAAAAGGGGACTGAGGACTTATTTCAGAAGCCGTAACAGATGGTCTTGATTTGGTACATGGCTGTCAAACTCCGTGCCAACCTCCATCCCTTCCTCCTCACCTGGTTCCTCACTGAGGCTTTCTTCTTCTGTATCCCTCTTCTTCCTTCTGGGATTCTTTGATTTGATGTCTTTCTTCCGTTCTCTCCTTTGCAGCAAATAAGGTCTGTCTCCTCGGGACACCACACTGTCGGTAGGGAAATGAACCCCAACTGTGTGGCCTCCCCCGGAGCCAGCCCCGAATGCAGGGAAAAGCCTCCTGGCTGCAATCCTCAAGGAGATGTTGTGGTAGAGGAAGTTGAAGATGGTGAGAACAGTCAATCAGTTTGTTTGACTATAGTACCCAGAAATCCGGGGTTCCATAATGAAGCAGCTTCAGATGGAATGCAGCTCCGTGTGATGGATGATACTTCGCCAGGAAGTAAAAATGCGAGGACAGAACGGTCTGGCAAAACAAGGAGCCGTCTTTGTCGAGGATCGTGGATCAAATGAGCAACAGGTAAACAAAAGGAAGAACGTTAGGAGAGTCCCAGCAAGGTAAGTAATGAAAAAGGCAGCGGCAGGGGTAAACGTGTCAGAATAAAACAAGCAGACAGGAAAAGCAAAGGGAAAGAAAGGAGCGGCGAGCCGCGATAGTCTAGGAGGAAACGAAGCACAGAAGAAGCGGCAGCAGAGGTTTCCTAAACAGATCGAAAACCGAAGCAAAAGCGAAAAAGGCACAGAAAGAAAACACAAGGAAAAAATGAGCGCACAATGGAGAGCAAGAGAGAGCGTCCTGCACGGAAGGATCCGAGGTGCAACGCACCGGCGAGCAGGCTGAGTTGCTGTAAATGCCTGGCGGCGGCCATGTTGGAAAGAACAACTAGACCGTGCATGCAGCAGCGGTCTAAAACGTAAAGGAACATCCTAATGGCGACCCCACCGATTCCAAACCTTCCAGGAAGGCATGACAGTATACCCCCTTCTCATCGGAGGGCCACCTGGCTTTCCCGGGTGTAGTCTGTGAAACTGCCGAATGAGAAGAGGGGCATGTATGTTTCTTCTTGGTTCCCAAGTACGTTCTGGTTCGGAGTATCCCTTCCATTGTACCAGGTATAGCAGTCTCCCTTTCCTATATCGGGAAT
This sequence comes from Ambystoma mexicanum, assembly GCF_040938575.1. Lineage (NCBI taxonomy): Eukaryota > Metazoa > Chordata > Amphibia > Caudata > Ambystomatidae > Ambystoma > Ambystoma mexicanum. The sequence goes on from NC_090932.1 coordinate 1,561,256,892, forward strand.
CCACAAGACGAGAGACCTCATATTCCTCTTCATCGGAAGGCGTTGAGGCTTCAGGCTTCGGTATTTTCCTAAGGTAGGGGTCTGGTTTGTATTCCTTTAACAGAGAGGTGTGAAATACTAGGTGGATCTTCCTCATGCTGATAGGAAAGCGAAGACGAAAGGCCACAAGGTTGATCTGAGCTTGAATAGGGAATGGACCAATATATCGAGGTGAGAATTTTCCTTTCTTGATCCACCTAGGCAGGAACCTAGTTGACAGCCAAACCCATGTATTAGTAGTCCAAGAAGGATTTGGTAGTTTACTTGCGTCGGCTGTCTTCTTGTAACCCTTCCGACTCTCCTCTAGAGATGCTTTGGCTAGCTTGTGAGTCTCCTTAATGGTGTCCATTAGCTGCTTGATGGATGACACCTTGGTAAATGAGGTAAGTTGTAGAGGAAGGCGACGTGGATGATAACCATAAGTGCACAGGAATGGGCTCATCTTGATTGCTGTATGTAAGGAGTTGTTATATGTGAACTCAGCCATATGTAGATATAGGCTCCAGTCTTCCTGTTTGTGACTACAGAAACATCGCAAGTATTGTTCAAGTGTCGCATTGAGCCTTTCTGTCTGGCCATTACTTTGTGGGTGATACCCAGAGGACAGGGCGCGTCGGATGCCCATTTGTTGACATCGGGAAGACCAAAAGGTGGAGGTGAATTGGGATCCACGGTCAGATACAATGGTAGTAGGAAGGCCATGCAATCTGACTATATCCCTAAGGAAGGCTGAAGCTGTCTGAAGGGCCAACGGAAGACCGGGAAGAGGTGAAAAGTGGGCCAGTTTGGAAAAGGTGTCTACCGTTACCATAATGGCCGTATTTCCCTCAGATTTGGGAAGGTCAACAATAAAATCCATAGAGAGGTGAGACCAGGGTTGGGATGGAAGAGATTCTTGTTATAACAGTCCTAGTGGTCGGGTGGTGGAATGTTTACCTATAGCACATATTGGGCAGGTGGAGACAAACAGCCACGTCCTGGCACATGTTTGGCCACCAGAAGTAGCATGAGAGGAGTTCGGGTGTCGCCTTTTGTCCTTTATGTCCTGCTAAAGGTAGATCGTGACACCATGCCAAGGCTTGATCTTGAAGTTCCTTCGTCGGGAGATATAAGGCATGTTCCTTTAGATAGAGGCCATCCTTAAATTGAAGAGAAGTCTCCGAAGCAGGAGGCAAAACCTCAGGAACAGAGAACTCCTTAACCTCTTGGAGAAAGGTGTTGACCACAGAAATGATCTTCTTGCCTGCAAGTAACTTCTCACCTCTTGGGAGGGCTTTGAGCTCTTACAGGTGGTTGCGAGACAGAGAATCTGCCAAGGTATTCTTCTTGCCAGGTATGTAGGTGAGTATGAAATCAAACTGGGAGAAATAATACGACCAACAAGCATGCCGAGGATTCCGGCACTCCATCTGTTGGAGAACCTGTAGATTGCGATGATCCGTTCTGACTGAGAATTTGTGGAGTGCCCCTTGTAGTAAATGTCGGCATTCTTCGCAGGCCTGGCGTATGGCCAGCAATTCCTTCTGAATTACAGAGTAATTGAGTTCACTGGGGTTGAGTGTTCTCGATATGTAGGCTATAGGATGCTCTAGTCCATCACTCCCTTCCTGGAGAAGTACAGCATCTATAGCCCTATCAGAGGCGTCGGTCTCTATGGTGAAAGGGAGGCTTTGGTCAGGTTGCCGTAGAATGGGGGCCGTTGTGAAGTCTCGTTTGAGAGAAATGAATGCGTGACCCCAATTAAACGGTACACCCTTTTTGAGCAAGGTAGTTAATGGTAAGACCTTGTCCGAGAAGTCTTTTATGAACCGTCGGTAGAAATTTGATAGTCCAAGAAAACGTTGGATATCCTTCACTGTTTTAGGGGTAGGCCATCTAACTATGGACTTGATCTTTTCGAGATCCATCTGAATCCCCTTAACGGATAAGATATAACCCAGATATGTTGTAGATGGAACTTCAAACAAGCATTTCTCCGGTTTGGCATACAGATGGTTTCGTTGTAGGCGATTCAAGACTTCATGAACATGTCTTCGATGTTCAGTGATGGAGGAGCAATATACCAGAATGTCATCCAGATAGACCACTACACTTACAAACAATAGATCTGCAAATAACTTGTCCATAAATCTCTGGAACACATCAGGGGCGTTGACTGGTCCAAAAGGCATCACGGTATATTCAAAGTGGCCTAGGGGGGTCCGGAATGCCATCTTCCATTTGTCGTCTGATCTTATTCGCAACAAATGGTAAGCCCCTCTAAGATCCAATTTGGTGAATGTAGATGCCCCTTGTACTGCCTCCAGGATATCCTTGATCAATGGCATGGGATATCTATCCTTGATGGTGTGTTGATTTAAGCCACGATAGTCTATACAGGGTCGGAGCTCTGTAGTTCCTTTCTTTGGGATAAAAAAAAAAAGAGAGGCTCTTGCGGGTGATCTGGATTCTCTAATCAACCCATGCTTTAGGTTGGTCTCCAGGTAATCCTTAAGGGCCTGTCGCTCAGGGATGGACAGGGGATACATTCTGCCAAATGGGATGGAGGCCCCCAGTGTGTTTTCTATGGCACAGTCTTCTGTTCTGTGAGGAGGAAGGAGGTGATTTGTCTTGGACTCAAAAACTTCCAGGAACTCCTGGTATTGTTTAGGTATCAAGCCAATGACTACTGAAGAAAGACTTTGAGTTCCTTCTGATGGTGGGTTAAGCAATTCTCATGACAATAGGAGGAATCAAAAGTCACAGTATTTGTTGACCAATCAATGGAGGGATTATGGTGTCGCAACCATGGCATTCCCAGAATGATGGGCAAATGGGCTGCCTTAATGAGGTCAAAAACTATATTCTCTAAATGCTGGAAGATTGTGGCGAAAAGAGGATGAGTTTCCTTGTTAATAGGGCCAGAAGACAAAGGAGACCCATCTACCCCTTCTGCAAGTATCTCTATATGCTTGGGTCGGATGGGAATAGGATTTTCTTTGGCCCAACCTATGTCGAGAAAATTGCTGGCTGCCCCACAGTCTAACATGGCCAGGGCCTCCCATTCAAGGTTATTAGAGGATAACTTGACCTTCAGCACCATGAGACTCCCGTCTTCATGCTTCATTGTTGCCTTGGAAAGGCTACAGGGACTGATGGCAACTACCCCCGACCTATCGCTGACTAGGACCATGGAGTGGCGTTTCCCGACCGCCGTGGGGGAACTTCTGGACAATTTCGCAATAGATGTTTCTGAGACCCGCAATACATGCATAGTCCTAGATCCCTTCTTCTCTTCCTCTCTTCAGAGGTTAAGGGTCCTCGAGCCGTCCCGATTTGCATGGGTTCTTCTCCTGAAGAAGTTGTGGGTCGTTCTCCCGGGAGGGAAGGAGTAACCAAAGGTGGTTGAACTGCACGACTTTTCGGTTCTCCTTTCCCCCAGACGGTACTCCATCTGTAAAGCTAGAGTGACTAGTTCTTGGAAGCTCTGTGGTCTTTTTGTGCGGGCCAACTCATCTTTAATGTCATCATGGAGTCCGTGACGGAAAAACGTCTGTTGTGCCGAATCCGGCCACCCTGCCTCGGTAGCCAAACGTTGAAATGCTGCGAGTATTGAAGTTTGGACATCCTGCGAACCTTGTCGGAGGTCTAGGATTGCCTCATAAGAGGAGTACTGAACCTCTGGTCTCTCAAACCGGGCTCTGAACTGTTGTGTGAAGTTTGCATAGTCATTTATGATGGGGTCAGCTCGAGTTATCAACGGTGTTGCCCATGCCAGGGCATTCCCAACCAAATTGGACACCATAAATCCCACATGAGCCCTATCGGACTCATAAGCCTTTGGACGGAAGGTAAAATACATAAGGCAGGCATCAAGGAACTCTGTTAGGGTCTTAGGGTTACCATCGTACTTGCCAAAAGGCAATGGGAAGGGAGGTAAATCTCCATGAACCCCATCGTCACAGACCGCTATCTGTTGCCTTAAGGTTACATTTTCTGAGTGAAGGGTCTGTACTTCGGTGGTCAAGCCGTGAATGGCATTGACCAATTCCTGGTACTGTTCAAGCGAAGCCATGGTTTCCCTTTGGCGTCGCACACTGTCAAACTCTGTGCCAACCTCCCACCCTTCCTCTTCACCTGGTTCTTCACTGAGGCTTTCTTCTTCTGTATTCCTCTTCTTCCTTCTGGGATTCTTTGATTTGATGTCTTTGTTCCGTTCTTTCCTTTGCAGCAAATAAGGTCTGTCTCCTCGGGACGCCACACCGTCAGTAGGGAAATGAACCCCAACAGTGTGGCCTCCCTTGGAGCCAGCCCCGAAAGCAGAGAAAAGCCTCCTGGCTGAAAAACCCTGCAATCCTCAAGGAGATGTTGTTGTAGAGGAAGTTGAAGATGGTAAGAACAGTCAATCTGGTTGTTTGACTATAGTACCCAGAAATCCGGGGTTCCGTAATGAAGCGGCTTCAGATTGAATGCAGCTCTGTGTGACGGATGATACTTCGCCAGGAAGTAAATATGCGAGGACAGAACGGTCTGGCAAAACAGGGAGCTGTCTTCGTCGAGGATCAAATGAGCAACAGGTAAACAAAAGGAAGAACGTCAGGAAAGTCCCAGCAAGGTAAGTAATGAAAAAGGCAGCGGCAGGGGTAAACATGCCAGAATAAAACAAGCAGACAGGAAAGGCAAAGGGAAAGAAAGGAGTGGCGGACCGCGATAGTCTAGGAGGAAACGAAGCACAGAAGTAGCGGCAGCAGAGGTTTCCTAAACAGATCGGAAACTGAAGCAAAAGCGAAACAGGCACAGAAAGAAAACACAAGGAAAAATTGAGCGCACAATGGAGAGCAAGAGAGAGAGCGTCTGTGGATACAAAAATTAGTAAGTGCATGTAGCAAGATGAATCCTGTAGAGCCCTAGAGTAGAAAAGGGAGAGTATGTGCGACTAGGTAGTGTTGCAAAATTTGTTTTCTCGTTAATCAGATGTCAAATTCCAAGAAGAAGGGAAGGGCAGAGGGTGGTAAAGGACTGGCACTACAGATACATGATAGTCATGAACAGCACAAGTGAATTCCCTGAAGAGTGCCCCTGAGATGCAGAGAAGGGCGTAATGACTGTGCAGTTTTAGGCTGATCAGCTCACCCCAGGAGTGTGTTTACAAAGAATTCTTCTGCACAAAGGAGGGATGGGGGAGGAAGATTACGTGACTAACTGCAATGCTTATGTAAACTCCTTTTCTGTGCACGTGCTAGAGATTGGAACCAATGATATTTGAAAATGTATATAAACCATGCAGACCTAATGCTTATCAGCTCACTTCCCTGTTCTCTCAAGGACGCTGAAGTCATGCCCTTCCGCGGAAGATTGACAAATAAACCTTTGTGAATTGACCAGCCGTCTGAGTCTTTTTGGAGTGGGGTCCCCTTTGACGGACGTAGGGTGAGTGAAAGTGTACCCCCATTTACTGGCGACCGCAAAGGGGCCCAAAGGTGTGGCAGCCCTTCACCTGGTGAAGCCTTCCAGGGCGAGGCTGGAGGAGTAATGGTATCGGGGCCCCAACAAATGAAGAAGCACCATTGACTGCACAAACGCGTTACCCTTCCTCCGCCTTCCCTGCCGAATGACAGGACAGCAGGCTGCCTCCCTTTGGGTCCAGCAGACTTCGAGGCAAAGACCCCACAGCAGGTGAGTGATTTAGGGATACGGTTGGTAAGGCCGTTAAAGAAAGGAGTATCAGTTATATGGTACGTATTTGTCTGAGATCTGTTATGTAGATCGTTCATGAAAAGGGTAATTAATGTATGGAATGAATATGTTTAAGTAAGGACCGGTCCGTTAAAAGGAATTAGTAGCATATATGTTGATTGTTTAAGGTTTAAAGATCATGGGAAACTTGACTTCCTGCGGGAGGGGAATAGCGAAGCCACACTATGCCCCTTTCGAGGGAACTCCGGCATTTGAAATGCTGATCAAATATGGGTTGAATTCGAATTTGTTCCTAAAATAATGGGTAGAATACACAAAAGGGTTGCTTGAGCACAAGTGGATGGAACATGGAACATTTGTCTTGGACGCTATAGCGACCGTAGAAATAGAACTGGCAAAACAAAGAGTCCGTCCGGCCCAGTTTGAGGCTATAAGATTGTGGCGGGTAGAGGCGATTAGGAGGAAGAATGCACAGAATAAAAATGAGAGAAAGCAGAAGAAGCGGTCTGCAAATCAGAAGGCGAGGGAGTTAGACAATAAGGAAATACAGGAGAAGTGTGAACAAATTGATAGACATATGTTGATAAAGGAAAGTGGAGGTATGTACCCATCCGTACCGGCGCCCTGCTATGAGGACATAGCATGGGAAGCCGAAATAATAACAAATGACTTATTATTCCTGGGGGCCTCGGCCCGGGCTATAATAACTAGAGCCGTGGAAGAGGGTGAGTACCCCATGAAGTATGGTGCGGATCTCACTGATGTAGGTTTATCAAGGACCACCCAGATAGGTGAGGAACGGCGAAAGGAGCTGAAGACCATGGCGAACGATATATATATATATATGTAAGGAAAGGATAGGAGGCGCGGTTAAGAACATGCTGGGAAGACTAAGGCCTGTGGAATTTAAACAAGTAGCTAGAACTCTAGTTGAAGATTATGATTATAACAGAAGACAATGTGGGGTAAGTGATGATCTCCCCGGGAGATACTGTGATGCTACAAAGGGAATAGACATAGGTCATACTAATAAACAGTTGTGGGAGTACATGGAAGTTATCATGGCAGAAATATACCAAGGGGAACAAAGGCAGGATCAACGAATGAAAGAAAACAGAAATGGGCTGACAGGAAGAAGAGGTTAGAAGAAGCCCAGCCACTCGGCAGGGATTTGGCAGACAGAATAGAGAAATGCTCAATTAATGGATCAGTCACCAAAGCAGGGGAAGAAATAATGACCCATAACTGGGCAGAACAATTGGCATGCCTCCAGCATCTGTTTAACGACACTCAAGACTTGATTGAACAGGAAGGGCAAGAGGAAAAATATGATTTGACAGGAATGGAAACTTTCTTAGGAGCTGAGGTAAGTTTAGATGTGGATCTGAACGCTAAGCCCCAGCAAAGCAAAAGAAAGGGGCAGTACAACAAGGTCTTGAAAGCCTTTGTAGAACTGAAATCTAGAGCTACACAGGAAGAAGGAAATAGACACAATAAAGGTTTCCCACTACGAGAATGTCAGCCCACTCCAGGTAATAACCGCAATAATGAGCCAGTTAAAACCTATGCATATGTTCCCTTAACCCGTATGGAACTTATGCAAATGACTAAAAGTATACCTGACCCACGAATAGACCCTGCTGGGTTTTACAAGGAGATGAGGAAACTATTAAGCCCAGGCCAGTATACAGTAGAAGATGTGGATAATATCATGATGGCGTTGGTCCCTGAAGAAATATGGGTACCCTTTAGGCAGAGAAATGATTTAGGAATAATATGGAAAACCATAGAAGACGACGAAAATGGCAGGAAGCCCCCTATCTCTCAATGTAAAAGGGCATGGGTTATGGGTATTGAAAGCTCTTGAGGAGATATTAAAACCCCAAGATGTGAACGTGGAGAAATTAGCTGCAGTGACGCAAGGACCCGCTGAGGATGTTGCAGCTTATTTCCTGAGATTGAGGCAGCGTTCAAAGCTCACAGTGGATTGGACTTAGCGACTGAAACAGGCCAGAGATATTTTGCTGGGAGTTTCGTGGAAGGATTACACGCCCCGATTCAGAAAGGTTTGAGGAGTGCTGAGTCTACCTGGAAGTCGAGGTCACCCAAAGATATACTAGAAATGGCGCGATATTACGAGCGTAGTGAACAAGTAAAAACCCAGACAAAGACGCGGGCAGAAAATGAACTTAAAAATAGGGTATTAATGCAGCAGTTACAGCAGGGCTCCCAAGGGCTTAGGGGTAACCAGCAGAACGGAAATCGACAATGGAACGCTCGAGGTATGGGCGGAGGGCAGGTAAATACATATTCACGGCCGGACGGACTGGCCCAAAATGTTTGCGCCTTCTGTAAAAAAACAGGTCACTGGAAAAACCAGTGTCTGGAAAGTGTAGGACGAGGGAGAGGCGTCCCATGAGGAGGACCAGGGCAGACCATGCAACAGCAAGGGATGGCACCAGGACCAAGAGCGAACTTCTCCCCACCAGGGCCAAAACGTGTTTCATCAGGGGCTTAGGCAAATGGCACAGTTTGAACAGTCTGAAGGTGAGGACTGCATGCTATTTGGGGAAAGACCAGAGAAGTTTCAAGACCCGTCTAGTGGGCTGTTGTGAAGGGGCCGAGGTGGAGCTGGGGGATCAGTGTTTGTGCTGGTCAATCAGAGGGGTCCATATGTATCTGTGCGACTGGGACAGCATCCTGTAGTGAAATGTTTGGGGGATACTGGTGCTGCAAACAGCTCGATAGATATTAAAACCGCCCCCTCAGCGCCACTATCGGGAACAAGTAAAACATCCATTGGGTTTGGTGGGGGACCCATAGTGACCCCAGTAAGTAAGGAGATAGAGGCAGAGGTGGAAGGAGTGAAATGGAGCAATGGTTGGTTGCTGACAGATAAATGTCCAGAAAACATTGGGAATTGATGCATTAAAAGCATTGTAGGCAACCATCTATTGTTCTTCAAGCGGAGTGCATATGACTATAAATGACCCAGGTAACCACATTGTAATGGCAGCCTCTACCAGTGGAATTGCAGGAACTCCAGAGCATCTATGGGCGGCACATGGTAATGACGTAGGAACACTATTGGTGGACCCGATTGTGATAAAACTCAAAGAGGGTGCTAGACTCCCCAGAGTAAAACAATATAAGATATCTGTGGAGGGAGAAGAAGCATTGGTAAAGATTGTGAGTGATATGATAACCCTGGGAGTGGTGGAAGAGTGTAATGATGGTCCTTGCAACTCTCCGGTTCTTCCTGTTCACAAGAAAGGGGATGAGGCACTGCCTTATCGGTTTATTATTGATTTAAGAGAGATTAACAACATTGTGGCGCCACGATTCCCAGTGGTGCCTAGTATTGCCAGTATTTTGTCCTTAACACAAGCAGAACTACGAAAAGAAATCCAACGGACAATGAATCCTGTTGCCTACCTCGCATGGCAAACTCAAGGAGAAAAATATACCATCAAGGACCACCTACCCTTTTTAGGGATCTCCTATACGTACCCAAGAAGGAATTACAACAGCATATTATTTCAAACTATCACGATTCACTGATCGAAGGGCATCCTGGGATCGCCAAAACCCTAGCTAAGGTGAAAGAGAACTTTTGGTGGCCTACCTGGCGTACGGACATCATTCAGTATATTCAGTCCTGCGGTGTCTGCGCACAAAATAAATCACAGAAACAAAAACCATCTGGTCTCCTACAACCATTGGACATTCCTCCAGTTCCATGGCACACTCTTTCCCTTGACTTCATCAGTGATCTACCTCCAAGCCAAGGGTTCAACACCATCCTTGTAGTTGTGGACCTATTCTCGAAGATGGCCCATTTTATTCCTCTCAAAGGCCTCCCAGACGCAGCCACTTTAGCAAAAGTGTTCCTGGAGGGCGTGATTAAGCTACATGGCTTCCCTTCGGTTCTGGTCTCTGATCGAGGCAGCCAGTTTGTTTCAAACTTCTGGAAAAAATGCTGTGCAACGGCGCAGATCGACGTTTGGCTATCTACCAGTCACCATCCCCAAACGGACAGCCAAACCGAGAGAACCAATCAGACACTCGAACAATATTTATGGTGCATGCTGCACCACGAACAAAGGAATTGGAAAGACGTACTATGGATAGCCGAATATGCATATAACAATTCTTTGCATTCAAGCACGGGACAAATGCCCTTCTATACCCTTCATGGCAGATATCCACGTACCTCTGAACTAGACCTTCCAGCCAGCTTGGAAATGCCAGCGGTAAAGACTCTACACACAACCATTATTCAGGCTTTCAAAAGGGCAAAGGAACACCTTATTCATGCCAAAGAAAAACAAGAGATTCGCCGACCAACACCAGAAAAAGGCCCCTGATTATCAAGTAGGAGACAAAGTTTGGTTAGCCGCTAAATTCGTACCCATCAAGGGAACCCGGACCTTTCATCCCAGATTCTTAGGACCCTATACCATTAAGGCAATTATCAACTCAGCAGCCGTGAAACTGGATTTACCACCCAATCTACACATCCACCCGGTGTTCCATGTGTCCCTCCTGAAAACAATGCAACCCGGCACACGGATTGGGACCCCATCTAAGGCCATACTTGCTGACGGAGAACCAGAATTCGAAGTCAAAGATATCTTGGACTCTAAATACTCTAGGACCAAGCTAGATTATCTTGTTGATTGGAAAGGATTTGGACCACAAGATAGATCCTGGGAGCCTAGTGAGAATATCCACGCACCACGTCTAATCAGGAAATTCCATCGGAACTTCCCAACCAAACCTGGTCCAGACAGAAGGATCACCATGGGAGGGGCCTTAGGGGGGAGTGCTGTCACAACCCTCGCCCCAAAAAAAAAAAGAGACATTTTAAACAAAGAAAGGCATGCAGGATAGCAACAAAACTAAAGAACAGCAATAAGACCTACCTGAGCAATATCAAACGGGCCGGTGTCAGTGAAGTAACTGGACCGCACTCGCCCATGAAAGACAACGAGCCCCTGCAAAGAAGGCAGGACGGAGAGCATGCCTAATTCTACCACAAGGCAGAACCTTCCCCGCAGACCACATCAGGGCAAAGCTGAGAAGCATACCAGCGAATAACCCAGCTGGGTGGCGTTCCTGTGGATACCAGGTGAGTGTAACAAACATGCAGCATTAATATGTGAACTCCTGGATGCTTTGACATTACCCACAAGGGTAGCAGTGGTAAAATGCGCAGCCCACCGGAAAGCACTTTATTATGTATCCCAGGGTAACAATTTAGCAGACATGACAGCAAAATATGCAGCAGAAAATTGTGTAAATAATGAGCTTGGACAATATATGTGTGAAACTGAAGGAGGGGAATTGGGTGTGAAGGAGCAGGTAGTAAGAATCCAGGAAGATGCAACAGAAGAAGAAAGGAAAACCTGGCACTCGGATGAAAATATAAGACAACTGGAGAGTGGGGCATGGGCTAATGTGAACACAAGGAGGTGGATGTTACCAGATGCATACCTCCCTGTTGTAGTAAGTGTGGCACATGGACCAACACATGTAAACTCTAGAACAATGGAAAGTGTGCTAAAAACTGTCTGGGAAAACAAAAGAATTGGTCCCTATTGCAGGCAATGGGCAAAGCAGTGCGAGATCTGTTTAATGTACAATGTTGGAAAGGGTGTGCCGGCCCCAGCAGGACACTGTAAACTGCCCACACGACCCTTTGAAGTGGTGTATATGGATTTTATACATCTGGAACCTGTAAACAGGTTTGCTTATTACCTGGTAATGAAATGTGGTTATTAAGGATGGGTGGAAGCCTTTCCCCTCCGAGACAACAGGGCTACCTCAAGTGCAAAATGCATATTGAAACATTGGGTAACCCCCCTATACACGGTCCCTACCTATTTATGGTCAGACAATGGGTCACATTTCATGGGGGAGGTGGTGGAGAAGGTATGCAAAGCACTGGGGATTGATCAATGCCGTATTCCACCCCCAGTTAGCAGGAATTATTGAGGGTACCAATAAGATACTGAAGAACAAATTTGCAAAGGCATGTGCAGAAACAGGTTTGAAGTGGCCTCCTGCCTTGCCATTGGCATTGCTGAGCATGAGATCTGCGCCCAAACACACCCATTGATTATCCCCATTCAAAATAGTAATGGGCCGGCCACCTAGCATTGGTACTCCTGTAAACCCAAAAAGATTGTCTGAACAAACCTGGCCAGCGTTGCAACAATATTGTATTGCATTGACTAACAGGCTTCTTTCTATACATACGCAGGTAAAAGATGCGGCCCCAGTACCACCAATTGGGCCAGGCCATGATTTGAAACCCGGGGACTGGGTTGTAATTAAAGCCTTTGACAGAACTAGTGGCCTGCAGCCACGCTGGAAAGGACCCTACCAGGTGTTGCTGACAACGCAGACAGTACTGAAAGTTGACGGCAAACCACACTGGTACCATGCAAGTCATGTGAAGAAAGCTGCTGCTATAGAACCATTGCAATCAACCGGGGTACAAACAAGCCTGTTGGAATCAATCCAAGACCGCTCTCCCAACGGATGTCCTCAGGTACAACCTGAGATCACGGAAAGTATATATGCCAGGCAACGAGTAAGGACTGTGAATTGAACTTTGATTGTTAGAGAGACACAAACTCTTTTGTCGGTCAGAGCAGTACACGGCCTTGCCGAAGACAACAAGCAGTTGCTTGAAGGGCCTCCGGCGTCCCTCCTGGACAAGGCACAACGAGGCGTGGGACAGATGGGTGAAAGGACCACTGGTGTGCCCTGTACGTTTAGGGTACAAAGACACTGGAGCTTTAAATAGGGTTGGGAACCTAAGCTGTAAGAGTGAGAGGCTGCTCACTATGGTAGAACGCTAGGCGCTAGGACCCAGCCAAGCCATGGAACTTAACCTGCAAGTGTCAGCATAAACTCAGGTAAGGTGGCAGAAGCAATGATAAGTGAGATGGAACTGCAGGATTTAGCTCTGTCTGCCCACCCAGAAGGACAGATGAAGGTGGACAAATATGGGTGTACAACAAAGGAAAATACTGTTTTATGTATGACAGGTGTTTTGGTGGTGACAGGGCTTGGTGTATTTTTATGATATTTGGAACACCCTTTAATGTATGAATTTAAGAATATATTTCCTGTGGCGAACGCCCCAAATGATACCAATATTACTTATGTATATAGTAAAGATAGGCATGAGCATGATGGTCATGAAGATGAAGAGTATAGTAGGAGTGCATATATACGCTTAATGAATACAACAAAGAAGGTGTTGAATTTGTCAAATTGTTGGATATGTAGTCATGTTCCCTGCCATGCAGGAGATGGAATACCTATGTATGGTTTTGCGGTACCAGAAGTTGACAGTTGTATTTTGCTTTGGATGAGGGTTCTCTCACTAGACAAGTATATGCCAAATACTTCCAGGTGCTTTACAATGAAATGGTCAGACATATCAGCAGGTATAGTTCATAAAATGAAACAGGAGGGAGTAACCTACTCTTCCAGAGACCTTGTAGGTCAGGCAAGGGTAGGGAAATTACCTCCACCCCACTTTATTGTAACCAGAGAGTACTCAAGGAAGAATATTTGTTACAAGGGAATGAAAGGAGAAACTATTTTGGGATGTAGTATAATATACGATCTTTGTAGGTATTTAGGGGTATAGGTGAGTTTGAAGGGTACACTTATGTTTGTAATAAAAAGGCTTATCTATGGCTTCCCAGGAACTTTTCGGGAACATGTTATTTTGCAAGGATAATACCTGCTGCTATGACTTATAACCCTAAAGAAATATATGCTAAACACATGTATAAGAGAGAGACGAGTAAAGGGCTTGACCAATCAGACACTGATCTGGATATATTTATTGACATAGTAAAGGCAATGACACTCCCTGTAGGAATATTCCTGAACTCCCAAGAGGTACCCAGACTAAGTAGGGCAGTGGAGACCATGATTAGTGAAACAGCTGATATACTCACTAATATTACATATGAGATGAAGGCCATACGGTTAGTTGCGTTACAGAATAGGTACGTGTTGGATGTGTTGACAGCAGAAAGGGGCAGAGTTTGCACTATGGTGGGTTCCCAATGTTGCATGTATATTCCCGATCCAAGTGAGGGAGTGTTGTCCGGAATATCCAGGTTACATTAGATAGCCGAGACAATCCACTATGAGGAGGGGGGTCGGAGATAGTTGGTGGATGAAGTTACTGAAAGATCTTGGCTGGAAGTTGCTAGCCCCAATACTGGTAGTGATAGGATTAGTCCTGGTTTGCTGCCTATGCACACAATGTTCTCCAATGCTTATTGGAGGTTGTATGGATTGCTGTAGCAGGACAGCCCGCAAGGTACAGGATACCCCCGCTCATCAGGAAAAGAAGCATTTGCGGATAATGTGGTTGAAGGAAATGGAGGATTTGAATAAGATTGACATATAATCTTGCTCAACATGAGCAAAAGGGGCAAATTATGGATACAAAAATTACTAAGTTCATGCACATGTTGTAGGAAGATGAATCCTGTAGAGCCCCAGAGTAGAAAAGGGAGATTACGTGCGACTAGGCAGTGTTGCAAAATTCGTTTTCTTGTTCATCAGATGTCAAATTCCAAGAAGAAGGGAAGAGCAGAGGGTGGTAAAGGACTGGCACGACAGATACACGATAGTCATGAACAGCACAAGTGAATTCCCTGAAGAGGGCGCCTGAGATGCAGAGAAGGGCGTAATGACTGCAGTTTTAGGCTTATCAGCTCACCCCAGGAGTGTGTTTACGAGGAACTCTTCTGCACGAAGAAGGGATGGGGGAGGAAGATTATGTGACTAACTGCAATGCTTATGTAAACTCCTTTTCTGTGCACGTGCTAGAGATTGGAACCAATGATATTTGAAAATGTATATAAACCATGCAGACCTAATGCTTATCAGCTCACTTCCCTGTTCTCTCAAGGACGCTGAAGTCATGCCCTTCCGCGGAAGATTGACAAATAAACCTTTGTGACTTGACCAGCCGTCTGAGTCTTTTTGGAGTGGGGTCCCCTTTGACGGAAGTGGGGTGAGCGAAAATGTACCCCGACGTCCTGCACGGAAGGATCCGAGGTGCAACGCACCGGGAGCAGGCTGAGTTGCTGTAAAAGCCTGGCGGTGGCCATGTTGGAAAGAACAACTAGACCGTGCATGCAGCAGTGGTCTAAAAAGTAATGGCCTGAGTCCCCTGCATAGCTCGGTACTTGATCAAATGAACACTGAGGTCTCGGCCAATCTTGAAGCACCTAACCAATGACAACTAAGTCTCTCCAAAAAATATCTCACTACGACGGGACTCTAACATCATGCCACAGATTGACTCACTGGGGCCAGCTTCAATCTCAGCCCTCCATCTCGTATTAGCGTCACTGTTGAGGTTATATGATAACATTAAAGAGGTGGTACAAGGCAATGCCCAGAAGTTAAATCTACTGGACCAGGGTGTAAAACAGCAACTGACCACAAGGACAGAAATTCACAATCTGTTTAAGCCAGTGATGACATCTTCAACATGGGTGAAATACCACACCAAGACGCATCATTAGTGGTCATGGGCCTGAGACAAAACGCGCATCTAACACCATCCTCGAGATCCAGTGAACCTCCAGATAGTCCTTCACCGCTAGCAGACTTATGTGCTAAACAAAATGGAAGTATTACGGCTACTCAGAGTGGTGTGGAGGAAGTAATTGCACACACCATCAGTGACACACCTGAGGCATCTATACAGAGCACACAAGAGGGATGGATTAGAGTAAATAGACAAAAAAGAAAGGGGAGACAACAGCATCCCACGAAAAAGAGCAAAAACCTTCCTGCCCTAAATGGAAATGGAGGCAAGAATGATTCGTCAGTGCTCTAACAGAG
The DNA here is from genome assembly GCF_040938575.1 of Ambystoma mexicanum. Classification (NCBI taxonomy): domain Eukaryota; kingdom Metazoa; phylum Chordata; class Amphibia; order Caudata; family Ambystomatidae; genus Ambystoma; species Ambystoma mexicanum. The sequence continues at coordinate 1,561,272,504 of NC_090932.1, forward strand.
CAGGCAGATGTGATCGAACAAAACAAAGTCACTAATGAACAGCTTGAAACAAATACAGTACCAAAGCGTACCGGGACCAAGAAATAGTCCACACAAAAAAGCAATAAAAAAGAACTACTTTTCTTAGGACTCCTAGCAGAAATACTGCACAGCTCTTGTCTGTCACAACTCGCCCAACAGAGCAAACGACAACTAACGAGGGAGAGAGCAGTCCTCAATTGCCACAGTCGGCAGTGGAGGCAACCGTGCAGGTAGAATACATCCAGAATTCAGCAATACTTCACACCGAAAACATCCAGATCCAGAACCTGCCTGTTGCCACACTCCAAACGACCTTTGACACATTTCAAGGAACTACTATGGGCTGGTCAATCATCCCGAAAATATGTGAACAACTTCAAATGAAAAAGGGGCCAAATGATCAAGGGGTTTCAGGCAATGCCATCACTACGTGCGTTGCGCTCGGATGATATCCAAAGTGTAGCCTTCTGTGAAAAAAGGTGCGGGGAGCTCAGTGTGCCACTTCGTTACAAACCTGATAGAACAACATGTGTGGAATAATCGGGAAGCTCTTAAAACTCAGGGTTATGACTTGGTAGAACTACAGAATCAAGAGTCTGTTGAGAACTTCTTGAACCCATTATTGAAACCTACATTGCCAGAACCCGTTATCTCATGTACCAAAGGGAGTCACGTGGTCACAAGAGCTGGAGCGGAGGATTGGTCTTGGCTCGAGGCCGCATTTGAGAGGTTCAGAAAATCTAAATCCAATCAGACCAGTCTTTAGGGCAGGCAGGCAGGCAGGCAGGCAGGCAGGCAGGCAGGCAGGCAGGCAGGCAGGCAGGCAGGCAGGCATGTGTGTGTGTGTGTGGCATCATGGAATTTGTGTGGTTTTCAAAGGTTAAGTGAAACCTCTGTTGAGTGCTTAAAATAGGTGGGTGTGATTTTGCTCCAAGAAACGATGTCTTTAAATGCCTTTGAATTGGACGGCTACCACACATACTGTAAGAGTGCAACAAGAGGAACAAAAGTGCGGCCAAAAAGGGGGTCTTACATTCGCGGTAGATTTTAACTGTGATTGCAGCCACTTTGAGGTTGCGGCCAAGTCCACGGACTTGATGGCCATTAACATCTACTTCTTGTGCTTAAAAGAAAATGTTTTGCTTGTGAACGTTTACTGGCACCACGATAACATAGCACTCCCTAACCTACACCTCGAGCTGGATATCCTGCTCGCGGCATGGCTAGACAGGATCAAAACCGACACATTATCTTGGCAGGGAATCGTACCATAATGCTGCCACGATTCTGGCGACATTACTAAAATTGCGCCGGAGTGCGGTACGAAAATCCCAACTCCCATTACAGCGCCCAAGCAGAGTGTGGGTTGTGGGAGTGACCCAGTTCTCCTTTGATGCAGTTATGGGGTCGGTAAGCGGGGGTATAAGATATTTTAAAAAAAGAACCCTGCTGCGTCTGCACCACCCCACGTAAGTGGGAGGAGCTGACGCCACAGGGGTACAAGGATGTCAGCAGCACACACAGGAGTGCGCCTCAGCAAAGGTAAGTGGAGTGTGGGGGATTGTGGGCCCGGGAAAGGTGCAGGTGGGCAGAAGTGATCTATCTGATCACTGAGCCGCGCCATAATTGCAGTCAACATTTTCGTCGGTGGAATTACGGGCGGCGTAGTGATCACATAGATTATCTTGGCGGGTGATCTAAACGCAACATGCGTTGATGTGCAGGGGTTGAGAGGGTGCTCCCATTGTGAAGTGGTAGGCTCAAGAAGTGACCAACATGGGTTCTCTTGGGATCAGTTCCTCGCCAGTTGGGATATGCAAGTATGGCTTCCTGAGGAAGCGCAGGTTACTAGTGGGTTCTATACATGGTGCAGGGGCCAAAGGAAATCCTGGTTTGATCACTTATATGTTTCTCCATACATAGCCAGCTTGTGCGAACCACTGGTTAAAAGGGACTCTGTTGGTAGCGGCCATTTCCCGATACTCCCGACTATTGGCATTTCAATGACAACGCAACATCTTGACTATTGCGCCTCCTTCCTTACACCTGCTGGGAGGGTGGGGTTAACAGTGAACTGGAACGCCAAGGCCTGTAGGACTTTCATGAAGGGGTGGGAACAAATGATGCTGGGGACTGGATGCTTGGGGAGTAATCTAAACGCAGAGAATTAAAACCAAACGCTACGCACATGCAGGAAACGTTTCACAAACAGGGGCCAACTACATGGGGGAAGAAACGCACCAGCATGCTTATGAACCAAGGGTGAGGTAGGCAAGGCTGGTAAAGAGGACGGTGCTTAAGGCTTTACGATTAAAAACTATCGGGGTGGCTGGATATGAAGCAGCGAAGAGGCGAATTACGGTGGCATATAAACGCACCCTGAAGCTACTTCGACGGGAATCTCACATAAGGGAGAACCAAGAGGTTATCAGAACCCTTATTGACGGTGACACTTCAAAATTCTGGTCATTACTGGGTGGCACAATCAAAGGGTTGGATGACGCCATGGTATGCCCCATCGATATCTGGACTTTCCATCGAAAGAGTTTCCATCGAAGGTAAGTCCATTGAATATTTTCCATTGAAAAAATATGCATTGAATGCATATTTTGGGGGGGAGGGGTAAAGGGTTAATTTTGTTTTGGGTGTATTTTTAAGCGTTAAAAATGGGAGGTTGGGGGATTCCTCCCAAACAAAACCCCAATAAAACATGCATTCAATACATATGTTTTTCGATGGAAATGTTTTGATGGTACTTACCTTTGATGGAAAATCTTCAATGGAAAGACCATAATCCTGCCCCATCATGTCGCAGGTACGGGTTAACTATCTATGTGACAAATACTCTCTGCTAAAGGGCGACCACATACTCCCTGCCATAGTTGGTGCAGGAGGGGATCAGTCTAGCTATTCCTGGGATGATGGGGAGATCACAGGGGCTATTGGGAGAGCAAAACCCTCAAGGGCGGGTCCAGATGACATTCCCCATGTATTAATTAAAAACAACCCGGGTGCCTGGCTCCGACCGCTAGGGGACTTATTCAACATGTATGCACCACATATAGGATTCCAGAGACATGGAGGCAATCTCTCATTGTACCAATCTATAAGCAAGGAGGCAAAGCTGAACCCATAAACTACAGGCCAATTGCCCTCTTGGATTCCTCAAGTAATATCTTTGCAACATTACTTTTGAGGGAACTTAAGGCAAAGATGGCTTCATTGAACTTGCTGTCGCCTTACCAAGTTGGTTTCTGATCAGGAATGGGGACTAAATGCATTCACCATGTCTCACTTCTAGCAGCCGTAAAAAGAGACGGGGGTGGGGTCTGTCTATATGGCCTCAATAGAAAGTAGAAATAGGTTGTGGGCGAAACCTCTTGCTTGGAACATTCTGGTCCATCTGGTACAGCTTTTGGCACTGCACCATACCAATACTACACTTAGGGTACGGTTGAGTCTGGACGGTGCTCTGACGGACCCCATATCCACCACTGTTGGATTGCGACGGGTTTTGTCGTTGCGCCAACCCAATTCAAACTTTATATGGCAGACTTGAATAGGATATGGGAAGTGGGAACAACAAACCCTATTAAATTGGGCACGGCAACGCTCTACTGGATAGCCTTTGCAGACGACCTACTATTATTCGATCTTACTCCTATTGGTTTGCAAAGGAAGTTGGGTCTATTTTTCAACTATGCGGTGGAAATCAATCTTAAAATCAATGGACAGAAGTCCAAGGTAATTGTTTTCATAACAAAAAAAGAGCCCAAAAACCTATACTTGGAGAGTCAGGGAGAACCCTTTGGAGAGAGTGCAATTTGTAAGCTATGATGTTTCGAACAGAAGCTCCAGAGAGGGCTGGAAGCAATAATTTAAAAGAAATTTCGCCCCACTGTTGATTACATTGAAGCAGATTTATTCGCAGTTGTGTTGTTTTTCCTTGAGACCACTTTTGTCATACTATCTGCTCATGGTGGAACCAACCTTGTTATAGGATTTAGACATCTGACCGTTTGACCTGGGGACCTACCTTTCCACAATGCAGGGTATGTTTTGGAAAATAAACCTCGGGTTGGCTAACTCGGGGTCCACCGCAATAATAAGACACAAGTTTGGCCTGATCCCCCTAGCCGCGAGAGCCACATGGAGGAATCTGCCAGAGTTTGCCAAGTTACTAAACCCGCCCAACGATTCTTTATACCAGAGCTGGGGGGCAAAACAGACTCGAAACTCCGGCTCCACCATAACTGATTTCAAAATGCAGATGTCCAAAACCTTACAACTTATGGGTTCCTCGATAGAAGAACTCGTACAACACGGCCACAGTCAAAAGAAAGTTGTTTAGGTATGACTGGGCTGAAACCACGGACCTGTAGGACACGTATTCACTTTACGGTGAATACGCGAAGTGTAATGCAAAAAGGGAAGACATTTCGAAATACATCCATACCTTTCCATGCCCAACACTACGTGATGTGTACATGCGTTTCCGCCTCAATCAGCTACCAACGCTGGCAAGGCGAAGTAAGTGGGCTGGCACTCTGGGGACCTTAATTGTAGGCTCTGCAGGGACTGCTGTGTTGGAGAAACCTTAACACACCTGGTGATGGGTTGCCCGGCTTCAGGTGAGGCTAGAATCCGTCTACTTGCTACTTCCGAGCTGACAGAACGTTTTTGGAACAGATTGATGTGGGGTACCCAGCAAAGTTTGATTTTATGATTGTCATTTTTTAACATCATATTGATGAAAATGGAAATTTTAAAGAAAATATTGATTTGATGTTAACTTTCTTTTTGTATAATGAAATATTTTTTTTTCTTTTTCTAACACGTGAAAGGTTTCTTCACTTGTATTGTCCAAAACACAATAAAAAAATTAAAATAAAATATACCATATGTCTTCTACTGATCCTTCGACATTTCAGTAGGAAGCGTGAGGAGCTGGCACAGGTGGGTAGGAAGTGTGAGGAGCTGGCACAGGTTGGTAGGAAGTGTTAGGCTCTAGCACCGTTGGGTAGGAAGCGTGAGGAGCTGGCACAGGTTGGTAGGAAGTGTGAGGCTCTAGCACCGGTGGGTAGGAAGAGTGAGGAGTTGGCACAGGTGGGTAGGAAGCGTGAGGAGCTGGCACAGGTTGGTAGGAAGTGTGAGGCTCTAGCACAGGTGGGTAGGAGGTGTGAGGAGCTGGCACAGGTGGGTAGGAAGTGTGAGGAGCTGGCGCAGGTGCGTACGAAGTGTGAGGAGCTGGCACAGGTGGGTACTAAGTGTGAGGAACTTGTACTGGTGTGTAGGAAGTGTAAGGTGCTAGCACATGTGTGTAGGAAGTGTGAGGAGCTGGCACTGGTGTATAGGAAGTGTGAGGAGCTGTCACAGGTGTGTAGGAAGTGTGAGGAGCTGGCACTGGTGTGTAGGAAGTGTGAGGAGCTGGCACAGGTGGGTAGGAAGTGTGAGGAGCTGGCACAGGTGGGTACGAAGTGTGAGGAGCTGGCACAGGTGGGTACGAAGTGTGAGGAGCTGGCACAGGTGGGTACGAAGTGTGAGGAACTTGTACTGGTGTGTAGGAAGTGTAAGGTGCTAGCACATGTGTGTAGGAAGTGTGAAGAGCTGGCACTGGTGTGTAGGAAGTGTGGGGAAGTGGCTCTAGCAGAGGTGGATAGGAAGTGTGGGGAACTTGTACTGGTGTGTAGGAAGTAGAAGGTGGTAGCACAGGTGGGTAGGAATCGTGAGGAGCTGGCACTGGTGGGTAGGTACTGTGAGGAGGTGCACTGGAAGGTAAGAAGTGTGAGGAGCTGGCACTGGTGGTAGGCACTGTGAGGAGTTGATTAACGGTAAGAAGTGTGAGGAGCTGGCTCTGGTGGGTAGGTACTGCGAGGAGCTGCACTGGTAGGTAAGAAGTGTGAGGAGCTGGCACTGGTGGTAGGCACTGTGAGGAGTTGATTAACGGTAAGAAGTGTGAGGAGCTGGCACGGGTGGGTAGGTACTGCGAGGAGCTGCACTGGTAGGTAAGAAGTGTGAGGAGCTGGCACTGGTGGTAGGCACTGTGAGGAGTTGACACTAATGGTAAGAAGTGTGAGGAGCTGGCACTGGTGGGTAGGTACTGTGAGGAGCTGCACTGGTAGGTAAGAAGTGTGAGGAGCTGGCACTGGTGGTAGGCACTGTGAGGAGTTGATTAACGGTAAGAAGTGTGAGGAGCTGGCTCTGGTGGGTAGGTACTGTGAGGAGCTGCACTGGTGTGTAGGAAGTGTGAGGCTCTAGCACAGTGGGATAGGAACTGTAAGGAGCTGGCACTGGTGGGTAGGCACTGTGAGGTGTTGACACTAATGGTAAGTGTGAGGAGCTGGCACTGGTGGTAGGCACTTTGAGGAGTTGACACTAATGGTAAGAAGTGTGAGGAGTTGACACTAATGGTAAGAAATGTGAGGAGCTGCACTGGTTGGTAAGAAGAGTGAGGAGCTGGCACGGGTGGGTAGGTACTGTGAGGAGCTGCACTGGTAGGTAAGAAGTGTGAGGAGCTGGCACTGGTGGTAGGCACTGTTAGGAGTTGACACTAATGGTAAGAAGTGTGAGGAGCTGGCACTGGTGGGTAGGTACTGTGAGGAGCTGCACTGGTAGGTAAGAAGTGTGAGGAGCTGGCACTGGTCGGTTGGTTGTGAGGAGCTGCACTGGTAGGTAAAACGTGTGAGGAGCTGGCACTGTTGGGTAGGCACTGTGAGGAGTTGACACTAATGGTGAGAGGTGTAAGGAGCTGGCAATGGTGGGAAGGCAGTGTGAGGAGTGGACCTGGTATGGAGTGGGAGAAAGATGGCACTGGTGGGTAGGCAGTGTGAGGAGCGGACACTGGTATGGAGTGGGAGAAAGATGGCACTGGTGGGTAGGCAGTGTGAGGAGCGGTCACTGGTACGGAGAGGGAGGAAGATGGCACTGGTGGGTAGGCTGTGTGAGGAGCGGACACTGGTACGGAGAGGGAGGAAGATGGCACTGGTGAGTAGGAAGTGTGAGGAGCGGACACTGGTATGCTGTGGGGGAAAGATGGCACTGGTGGATAGGCAGTGTGAGGAGCGGACACTGGTATGGAGTGGGAGAAAGATGGCACTGGTGGGTAGGCAGTGTGAGGAGTGCACACTGGTATGGAGTGGGGGAAAGATGGCATTGGTGGGTAGGCAGTGTGAGGAGCGAACACTGGTATGGAGTGGGGGAAAGATGGCACTGATGGGTAGGCAGTGTGAGGAGCGGACACTGGTATGGAGTGGGAGAAAGATGGCACTGGTGGGTAGGCAGTGTGAGGAGCGGACACTGGTATGGAGTGGGAGAAGATGGCACTGGTGGGTAGGCAGTGTGAGGAGCGCATACTGATATGGAGTGGAAGAAAGATGGCACTGGTGGGTAGGCAGTGTGAGGAGCGGACAGTGGTATGGAGTGGGGGAAAGATGGCACTGGTGGGTAGGCAGTGTGAGGAGCGAACACTGGTATGGAGTGGGAGAAAGATGGCACTGGTGGGTAGGCATTGTGAGGAGCGGTCACTGGTATGGAGTGGGAGAAAGATGGCACTGGTGGGTAGGCAGTGTGAGGAGCGGACACTGGCATGCAGTGGGAAAAAGATGCCACGGGTGGGTGGGGAGTGTGAGGAGCGGACACTGGTATGGAGTGGGAGAAAGATGGCAATGGTGGGTAGGCAGTGTGAGGAGCGGACACTGGTATGGAGTGGGAGATAGGCAGTGTGAAGAGTGGACACTGGTATGGAGTGGGAGAAAGATGGCACTGGTGGGTAGGCAGTCTGAGGAGCGGACACTTGTATGGAGTGGGAGATAGGCAGTGTGAGGAGCAGACACTGGTATGGAGTGGAAGGAAGATGGTACTTGTAGGTAGGCAGTGTGAGGAGCGGACACTGGTATGGAATGGGAGTAAGATGGCACTGGTGGGTAGGCAGTGTGAGGCCCGGGCACTGCTATGGTTGGGAGAAAGATGGCACTGGTGGGTAGGCAGTGTGAGGAGCGAACACTGGTATGAAGTGGGAGAAAGATGGCACTGGTGGGTAGGCAGTGTGAGGAGCGGACACTGGTATGGAGTGGGAGAAAAATGGCACTGGTGGGTAGGCAGTGTGAGGAGCGGAAACTGGTATGGAATGGGAGTAAGATGGCACTGGTGGATAGGCAGTGTGAGGAGCGGACACTGGTATGGATGGGAGAAAGATGGCACTGGTGGGTAGGCAGTGTGAGGAGCGGACACTGGTATGGTGTGGGAGAAAGATGGCACTGGTGGGTAGGCAGTGTGAGGAGCGGAAACTGGTATGGAGTGGGAGAAAGATGGCACTGGTGGGTAGGCGGTGTGAGGAGCGGACACTGGTATGGAGTGGGAGATAGGCAGTGTGAGGAGTGGACACTGGTATGGAGTGGGAGGAAGATGGTACTGGTGGGTAGGCAGTGTGAGGAGCTGACACTGGTATGGAATGGGAGTAAGATGGCACTGGTGGGTAGGCAGTGTAGGAGCAGACACTGGTATGGATGGGAGAAAGATGGCACTGGTGGGTAGGTAGTGTGAGGAGCGGACACTGGTATGAAGTGGGAGAAAGATGGCACTGGTGGGTAGGCAGTGTGAGGAGCAGACACTGGTATGTATGGGAGAAAGATGGCACTGGTGGGTAGGCAATGTGAGCAGTGTACACTGGTATGGAGTGGGAGAAAGATGGCACTTGTGGGTAGGCAGTGTGAAGAACGGACACTGGTATGGAGTGGGAGAAAGATGGCACTGGTGGGTAGGCAGTGTGAGGAGCAGACACTGGTATGGAGTGGGAGATAGGCAGTGTGAGGAGCAGACACTGGTATGGAGTGGGGGGAAGATGGTACTGGTGGGTAGGCAGTGTGAGGAGCGGACACTGGTATGAAGTGGGAGAAAGATAGCACTGGTGGGTAGGCAGTGTGAGGAGCGGATACTGGTATGGAGTGGGAGAAAGATGGCACTGGTGGGTAGGCAGTGTGAGGAGCACACACTGGTATGGAGCGGGAGAAAGATGGCACTGGTGGGTAGGCAGTGTGAGGAGCGGACACTGGTATGGAGTGGGAGAAAGATGGCACTGGTGGGTAGGCAGTGTGAGAAACGGACACTGGTATGGAATGGGAGGATGATGGCACTGGTGGGTAGGCGGTGTGAGGAGCGGACACTGGTATGGAGTGGGAGAAAGATGGCACTGGTGGATAGGCTGTGTGAGGAGCGGACACTGGTTTGGAATGGGAGGAAGATGGCACTGGTGGGTAGGCAGTGTGAGGAGTGGACACTGGTATGGAGTGGGAGATAGGCAGTGTGATGGCACTGGAGGGTAGGCAGTGTGAGGAGAATGCACTGGTATGGAGTGGGGGAAAGATGGCACTGGTGGGTAGGCAGTGTGAGGAGCGGACACTGGTATGGAGTGGAAGAAAGATGGCACTGGTGGGTAGGCAGTGTGAGGAGCGGACACTGGTATGGAGTGGGAGGAAGATGGCACTGGTGGGTAGGCAGTGTGAGGAGCGGACACTGGTATTGAAAGGGAGAAAGATGGCACTGGTGGGTAGACAGTGTGAGGAGCGCATACTGGTATGGAGTGGGAGAAAGATGGCACTGGTGGGTAGGCAGTGTGAGGAGCGGACACTGGTTTGGAATGGGAGGAAGATGGCACTGGTCGGTAGGCAGTGTGAGGAGTGGACACTGGTATGGAGTGGGAGATAGGCAGTGTGATGGCACTGGTGGGTAGGCAGTGTGAGGAGCATGCACTGGTATGGAGTGGGGGAAAGATGGCACTGGTGGGTAGGCAGTGTGAGGAGCAGACACTGGTATGGAGTGGAAGAAAGATGGCACTGGTGGGTAGGCAGTGTGAGGAGCGGACACGGGTATGGAGTGGGAGAAAGATGGCACTGGTGGGTAGGCAATTTGAGGAGCGGACACTGGTATGGAGTGGGAGAAAGAAGGCACTGGTGGGTAGGCAGTGAGAGAAGCGGACACTGGTATGGAGTGGGAGAAAGATGGCACTGGTGGGTAGGCAGTGTGAGGAGTGGACACTGGTATGGAGTGGGAGAAAGAGTGCACTGGTGGGTAGGCAGTGTGAGGAGCGGACACTGGTATGGAGTGGGAGGAAGGTGGCACTGGTGGTAGACAGTGTGAGGAGCGGACACTGGTATGGAGTGGGAGAAAGATAGCACTGGTGGGTAGGCAGTATGAGGAGCGGACACTGGTATGGAGTGGGAGGAAGATGGCACTGGTCGGTAGGCAGTGTGAGGAGCAGACACTGGTATGGAGTGGGGGAAAGATGGCATTGGTGGGTAGGCAGTGTGAGGAGCGCACACTGATACGGAATGGGAGAAAGATGGCACTGGCGGGTAGGCAGTGTGAGAAGCGGGCACTGATATGGAGTGTGAGGAAGATGGCACTGGTGGGTAGGCAGTGTGAGGAGTGGACACTGGTATGGAGTGGGAGGAAGATATCACTGGTGGGTAGGCAGTGTGAGGAGCGCATAATGGTATGGAATGGGAGAAAGATGGCACTGGTGGGTAGGCAGTGTGAGGAGCGCATACTGGTATGGAGTGGGAGGAAGATGGCACTGGTGGGTAGGCAGTGTGAGGAGCGGACACTGGTATGGAAAGGGAGAAAGATGGCACTGGTGGGTAGGCAGTGTGAGGAGTGCATACTGGTATGGAGTGGGAGAAAGATGGCACTGGTGGGTAGGCAGTGTGAGGAGCGGACACTGGTATGGAAAGGGAGGAAGATGGCACTGGTGGGTAGGCAGTGTGAGGAGCGGCCACTGGTATGGATGGGAGAAAGATGACACTTGTGGGTAGGCAGTGTGAGGAGCGGCCACTGGTATGAAGTGGGAGAAAGATGGCATTGGTGGGAAGGCAGTGTGAGGAGCAGACTCTGGTATGGAATGGGAGAAATATGGCACTGGTGGGTAGGTAGTGTGAGGAGCGGACACTGGTATGGAGTGGGAGAAACATGGCACTGGTGGGTAGGCAGTGTGAGGAGCGCACACTGGTATGGAATGGGAGAAAGATGGCACTGGTGGTTAGGCAGTGCGAGGAGCGGACACTGGTATGGAGTGGGAGAAAGGTGGCACTGGTGGGTAGGCAGTGTGAGGAGCGGACACTGGTATGGAGTGGGAGGAAGATGGCACTGGTGGGTAGGCAGTGTGAGGAGCGGAAACTGGTATGGAGTGGGAGAAATATGGCACTCGACACTGGTATGGAGTGGGAGAAAGGTGGCACTGGTGGGTAGGCAGTGTGAGGAGCGGACACTGGTATGGAGTGGGAGGAAGATGGCACTGGTGGGTAGGCAGTGTGAGGAGCGGAAACTGGTATGCAGTGGGAGAAATATGGCACTCGACACTGGTATGGAGTGGGAGAAAGATGGCACTGGTGGGTAGACAGTATGAGAAGACTGGGGATAGGCATTGGTTGGAAGCTGGCGGGTGTGCAGTTTGATTAGCCTGTCTCTCAGGGTTGGCAGTGTGAGGAGCGGACATTGGTATGGAGTGTAAAGAGCTGGCACTGGTGGGTAGGCAGTTTGAGAGGCTGGCACTGGTGGGTAGGCAGTGTGAGGAGCGGACACTGGTATGGTGTGGCAGAAAGATGGCACTGGTGGGTAGGCAGTGTGAGCAGCGGACACTGGTATGGAGTGTAAAGAGCTGGCACTGGTGGATAGGCAGTTTGAGAGGCTGGCACTGGTGGGTAGGCAGTGTGAGGAGCGGACACTGGTATGGAGTGGCAGAAAGATGGCACTGGTGGGTAGACAGTATGAGAAGACTGGGGATAGGCATTGGGTGGAAGCTGGCAGGTGTGCAGTTTGAATAGCCTGTCTCTCAGGGTTGGGCAGTGTGAGGAGCTCGCACAGTTGTATATGCAGTCTGCGAAATCTGGCCCTGAGCGATCAGTGAAAGGAAATTGGCATAATTTGGCAAGCTGTGTAAGCAGGGTGAGTATTGCTAGGAAACTGCGCATTTGCTGTCACTTGTGAGTAGTGTGACACGCTGACTGAGAGGAATAGGCAGCGTGCTAAAGCTGGTACCGGTTGGGAAGCAGTGCGGCGAGATGGCACTGGTGAGCATTCTAGGGAGATGGAGAGCTGGCAGAGGTCAGTTGGTAATGGTGGCTAGGGAGTGAGAAGTCAGGAACTGATGGGTAAGCAGTGTGTGGATACTGCCTTGGAGGGTGAGAAGCGAGGACCTGGCAGTGGAGTTAGGGTAGGAACTGTGAAGATGCGCTGATAGGCAGCATAAGTATACTGGCACTGGTGGGTGGGCAGCATAAGTATACTGGCACTGGTGGGTGGGCAGCATAAGTATACTGGCACTGGTGGATAGGGACTGCAACAAAGCTGGTACTGGTGGGTAGGCCATGTGGGGGAAGCAGACACTAGTGGGTATGCCACGTGGGAGAAGCAGGCACTAGTGGGCAGGCAGTGAGGAAGCCGACACTGGTGTGTAGGCAGTGCGAGTAGCTGGTGGGTAAGAAGTGTTAGAAAGGTGGCACTGGTGGGTAGGCCATGTGAGGAGCTGTCACTGATGGCTATCCAGTGTGAGGCACATTGAACTAGTGTGTAGGCAGTGTGGAAGCTGACACTGGAGGGTAGGCGCTGTGAATTTGGTTCTAGTGTGCAAGCAGTGTGACTAAGGTGACCATGGTTGGGGAGTAGTGTAAGGAGCAGGCACAGGTTGGCAGCATTGTGGGAAGCAGTGTATAAAACAGCACACTCCCCTATGCAGGTGCTAATACCCATTATAGCATTAAACCCCATACATTGATTTCAGATGTATTCGTTACATTTTTAGCAATACAAGCTTTCATATGCAAAGAAGCATGTGTAGGTTAGTAAAGTGAAAGAGTTAATGCGCAAATTCTTCTAACATGTAATGGCTTAAACATTTTTACAAAAGCATTAGCGTCTCTAACATGCAACTGCTATTAAGTCTTCACAAATGCAGTGATGCTGAATACATGGCCATGTGTTTCGCCCCTTTGGGCTTTTTCAAGGCAGTATAAGAACTCTATGCAACAGTGTCCATGCAAATCTATTATTCCTCATACAGTCCATCTAATTCAATGAGCCCTATGTTAAACGCGGTGCTCAAATCCAAATGCATACTTGCTCCTTTTCCCATTTGAGATGTCCAATGATTTGCTAGACTTGCATGGCTTTTCTGTCTGGGTACAAAAGTCAGTGTTCTCTGTTGGTGCCGAGTACGGCATTGCAGCGGCATGCCGTGTGGTGTGCGGAAGCAGGCACTGGTGGGTGGGCAGTGTGAGGCTCTGGGACCATGTGGGTGGGCAGTATGGGAAAGCTGGAAATGGTGGACAGGCACTGTGAGCAGTGTATGAAGCTTGCGGGTACTTGTGTGGGACTTTGCTTTCTAGTGGCCTAACTCTGTCAAGCAGGAAGTACTAAATTCACACAAGTGCCTAGTGTTGCCTCAGTTCATAGTGTGCGCTGTTCTAAACGACCCAATAAATGTACTGCAAAAAAAGCAAATGGATTTTGGTGAAACAAGCGCACCTAGCTATTACACCAATAGAGTTAAAAGTGAATTCTCACAGCGCCCATTGCTCCTGTAAACTACGAGTAAATGAGAACCCATGTGCTGTTGCCCTCAATCGCTGTAAACCTCAGGGCTCAGGGGTTTTTTGTTTCTTACTTTATTTGTAGCACGCCGCCAGACCCGAAGGTATCAGGGCGTGGGAACAAGAATGCTTTAGGCTTACATGTTACAGGTTACACAGTCATCAAAATACAGATTAATGTGAATACAGCAGTAGTACATATGCATTACAGGCAAGGAGTCAGTGCAGCAGGTAGTACATATGCAATACAAGTAAGGAGTCACAAAAGAAGGTCAAAGTCCAGTTTAGTTGTTAGGTCAAATAACTAGTAGAGCTAGACTATAGGTAGTTTTCTTTAATCCACTCGATCATATTTAATCTAAAGTGTGGGTATGATTGGTCAGTCCTTAAGGTAGGTGGGAGGGAGTTCTACAGTTGGGGGGCTTTGACGGGGAAACTATTTCCTCCGGTGGTAGTCATTTTGAATGGGGGAACTGATAGGCAATTCGTAAAGGCTGCTCTTGTAGGTCTAGCTGTGACTTCTTTTAAATCTCTCTGTTAGGTAGCTCGTGCTAAATTGTTGAGGCATTTAAATGTTAGAGATGCAGTTTTAAGTTTAATTTTGTCAGCTGTGGATAGCCAGTTGGATTGTCTTCTAGTCTTTGATATATGTTCTCTCTTAGAGATTCCTAGTGCCGATCTAACAGCGTTATTTTGTAGTATTTGGATTTTCTGAGTAATGTATTTATTGGACCTTAAATAGAGAGTGTTACAATAATCCAGTTTGGACAGCACGAGCGCTCTTGCCAGCGTGGTGCAACTGATTGTAGAAAGGTATGGTCTAGCTGATCTGATCAATTCACAAGTATAGGCTGTGGAAGTTGCCACAGCGTTTACTTGCTTTGCTAGGGTGAGGCTAGAGTTGAGGTAAAAACATAGGGTTTTTACCTCCTTAGCAACTTTAATTGTATGGCCGTCTATGACAAAGGTCTTGGCTAAGTTTCTTAATGTTCTGTGTAGTCCCCAGAATGATGAGTTCAGTTTTGTCATCATTCAGGCATAGATCATGATGTGCCATCCATGCTTGGATGATGAGGTATATCTTTTTCACCAAGGCCAAATCCTGTTTGTAATCCCCCGAAAGTGGGATGAGAATCTGGGTGTCATCTGCATAGTTAGTGTAGGTGACACCTAGAAGGTCCAGATCATCAAACGGGGGCTTAGTAAAAATGTTATACATGGTAGGGGTACACCACACATAATAGAAGCAAGGTCTGCAGCTGCTGAGGTAGAGAAGACCCTCATGGTTCTCTCACTTAAGAATGATTTGATCCATGCTACAGCTTGGGGCGAGAAGTGTGCTGCTGATTCTAGGTGGTTACAAAGCACTTTGTGATCCACCAGGTCAAACGCTGCTGAGAGATCCAGGAGGAGAAGCAGGGCAGTTTTTCCTTGGTCTCTCAGCTTCTCGACCTGGGTCTTAAGATCAATCAGTGCTGTTTCAGTACCATGCTGTGGTCTGAAACCTGATTGCCGTGAGCCTAGGAGTTGGTGCAGCTCCAAGAATTTCTGAATCTGTAAATAGGCCACTATCTAAAATCTTTAGTAAGAATGGCACTGTGGTGATGGGCCTGTAATTTGTGGGTATAGCCGGGTCCAGTGATTGCTTCTTGAGGAGGGGAAGGACCCAAGATTCCTAGGGATTGCTCGGTATGGTGCCTGAGGAGAATGAGGAGTTAATAAGTGTAAAGCTAAATGGTGATAGGTATCTAGCAGCGTCTTTAGCCAGGCAATTGTCACCTCGACAATTTCATGGTTTAAGCGATAAGATTATTTTTTCAACCTCCAATATGGAGACTTTGGTGAAGTTAAATCTTTGTTCTGGTTTGGCGGTAGTACGTAGTTTGTCAGTTTGGGTGGTTGTAAGAGGTATGTTTAGTTTTTTCTTATCAATTTTAACTTGGAGGGTGGCAATTTTGTCGCCAAGGGCCTTCTGGATGTTAGAACACCCTGGTTCTCATTACGACCCTGGCGCTAAGTGAAAAACGATGGCGGTAAATGGTTACCGCCATCGTTTTCCGCCAGGTCCGATCATGACCCGTGACCGTTAACTACGAAGCCAATAGCGGCATCGTAGTTAACGCTGCCGCTAACTGCGCTAAGGGTGCGCGCACGCGACCGCCCACACCGTACTTAGCGCCATGGCGGAAAGGTACGCAAATGCCGACCCAAGCGGACATGCACCTAACGCCATCACCCAGGCCGTTAAGTACCTTACTGCCATGGTGCAAATAACGCCATCGCGAACCAACCGTAAAGGGCCATGTTAAGTGAATGCAGCTGACACAGGTGCACAGAAACAGCACAGGTGAAGGCAATACAGACTCAGGGGAGTACAAAAAGAGCACACCCCACCCCTTCCCACACCCAGTCACACTCCACAATGATACCAATACGACTAGCAATGTTGGGGCTGGAGGACCTGATAGCAATGCATGTGCTACAACAGCAACAACAACAACAGGCAGCACAGAGGAGACGCAGGAGGAGAAGGAGGGCAAGGCAGGCCCAGCAAGCCCCACCAGCACAGCCAGTGCCACCACGCAGGCAGCCCCCAATCCCACGCATCAGAGCCAATCCATTCAACCTCACTGCTGAGCAGATCCACACCCTGTACCGTTTGGACCGGGACACCATCATCGCCATCGTAGACATGACACACAACGACATCGTCAGCATGATAGAAAGTCCAACCGCCATCCCCCCCTACTGAAGGTAGTGGACGTACTCCACTTCCTGGCCACAGGCACCTACCAGCACACAGTGGGGCACCTGCATGGCATCTCACAACCATTATTCTCACGAACACTCATCCAAGTGCTCGATGCCCTCCTCAAGCACACAGACGACCACATCTCATTACCACGGACTGCCCAGGAGATTGCAAACACCAAAGTGGGTTTCCATGCACTAGCCAGCATACCCGGTTGCATTGGTGCCATCGACTGCACCCATGTGGAATTGGTGGTTCCACGTGCCATGGAGGTACCGTACCGCAACCGGAAACAGTTCCACTCAATCAACGTGCAAATGGTCTGTGACTCCAACAAGATCATCACACATTGTTGTGCCCGATTCCCCGGATCAACCCATGATTCCATGGTCCTGAGGAACTCCACTATACCACGCTACATGGAGCGACATGCAGGGCCAAGATCCTGGCTACTCGGTGAGTGCAATGTCATGGAAGTGGGCAGGTGAATGACGTACCGGGGGGGGGGGGGTGATGCATACTACACCTGGCAGAAAGGGGGGGGATGATGCATACTCCACCTGGCAGAAAGGGGGGGGGTGATGCATACTACACCTGGCAGAAAGGGGGGGGATGATGCATACTCCACCTGGCAGAAAGGGGGGGGGATGATGCATACTCCACCTGGCAGAAAGGGGGGGGGTGATGCATACTACACCTGGCAGAAAGGGGGGGGGGTGATGCATACTCCACCTGGCTGTGAGTAACACAGGGAACGGAGACAGAGGAAGGGCACTCACAATGCACACAACCCCTCTGCATACATTGGGTGATGGCATGCAAAACAGGCCATGGGAGCCATGAGCACATACTGGTTGCATTGTGTGAATCAATTAGTGCATGTAGAAGTGAGCCAAAGTAACAGTTGGATGCGAGCCATGGTGGAACATCATGTTCCTGATCAGACAACATGACTGACACATACATTCTCGCCTACATACAGGTGATGCAGCCTATCCCCTGAAGAGGTGGCTCCTCACACCAGTCCGGAACCCGCAGAACCAGCACGAGGAGGACTTCAACCGTGCACATACACGTACTCGTGTGGTCATAGAGCAGACATTCGGCCTCTTGAAGGCACGGTTCCGAAGCCTCAGCAGGTCTGGTGGGGCACTCCTGTATGGCCATGAGAAGGTGGCAAAGATCGTCATGGCATGTGTCATGCTACACAATATGTGCGTCAGACGGAATGTGCCCCTGCCCCCTGACGCAGAACTGCAACCACCTGACGATGAGGATGAGGAGGGTGCAGATGGGGCGGCACCCCATGGAGGAGGCGAAGCACAGGAGGGGCGTGCCATGCGCCAAAGTATCATCGACCACTGCTTCTAGCACACACGGCTGGTGTTTATCGCATGGAGACTGCACTTGGGGCACTGTGTGTCCCTGGGACATGCACACTGTGGACTGTACACCAATAAAGCACACATACGCAATGAAAATGTCCACACATTTCTTTTTTGGAAAGAAAAAAGTGTATTGAAACTATGAACTGTCGTGTCACACCCCCTCCCACCTCCCCCCTGCACACCCCAACACACCCCCTCCCACCTCCCCCCTGCACACCCCAACACACCCCCTCCCACCTCCCCCCTGCACACCCCAACACACCCCCTGCAGGTGTCAACAGATGCCTGTGACAGTGGCCACAGGCCGTCACAAGCCCCCTCTGCCGGCCCCCGGGGCACCCCTGGCTGTGGAGCGCAGGTTACGACCGGAACGTCGCACGGGGCTGCTCTGCGCAGAACTGGCAGTGGAGGATGTCCCTGGCTGCCCCTGTGCATGCACGTCCTGTTGTGTGTGGGTGAGGCCAGTGACCGCACGACGCAAGGCCGCAAGTTCTGCACAGATGTCCCTGGACATGGCCTGCATGGCATCCCTCAGGGTGGCAGTGCTCTGCGCCACTTCGGCCCTTAGGGTCTCCGTGGCCTGTTCAATGCTAGACCTAGCCCCCACACATTCCGCGGCATGCTCATCCAGCATTGCGGACAGTTGATGCTGCCGTTGAGTGATGTCCTGGAGGGACTGCTGGCCGTGCTGGCCCATGGCCAGTGCTGGTGGAGTGATGGAGGGGCTGCTCCCCTCCTGTGGAGTGTGGACAGGGCATGGGGTGGATGGCCACTCCTCTACCTCTGTGTGCCCCTGTGAGTGACCCTCATGGGGGCTGGCGTCTGAGAAACAGGGGGAATGTAGCTGGTCAGTGGGGCTTCTGACCTCGTGCTCCATGTCCGAGTCTGAACATGCAGCTGTTGCAGCTGTCTCCCCGATGTTGCTGCTGGCCGCTGACCCCCTGCCTCCTGTGGCAGGCAATGTCGGTGGAGGTGGAGCAGCTGCTGCTGGCCTGCTGCCGACAGGGGTGCTTGCCGGTGGGACCTCCGGTATGCCTGCAGTGGGACCTGCTTGTTGTGGGGTCTGCCTCACTGCAGCTGAGGTTGAGGGTGCAGGGACGTTGTTGATGGCCTTCTTGGCCCTCTTTGGCGCAGGGGTGTCCTGGTCCTCTGGGTGTGATTCTGTGCCTGTGGTGGAGCAAAGGAGGGAGGGCGTTATTGATGGGTCTGCGGACTTTGGAATGAAATGTTTGACATTATTGTGGTCAGTGGATGTGGAAGATTTCAGGCAGTGCCATGCAGGTTGTCTCCTTTTAGTGTGGAATGTGGATGCAGGTATGCGGGTGCCAGCAGTGTATGCAGGGTGGTGCTCGCATGTGGCTATGGGCAGTGTTGATATGTGTTGCATTTACACTCTAGGGCAACCTTGTGCTACGCATGATTGGACTGCTGTGACTATGGCATGTCTTGTTTGAGGCAACTACCTTCTTCGCCTGATGTCGGAGCTCCCCTTTCCATCCCTCCGACGCCTTCAATGGACTCCATGCCAATCGTGGTTGCACAGATCTCCTCCCACGGTTGGAGTTTCAGGGGGGATTCCGACCCTCCACCGGTACCCAGGGCAAGGTTGCGGTTTGCTGAGATGACGGCTCTGACCCGTATGCGTAGGTCATCCCAGCGCTTCCTGCACTGCTGTGGGGTGCGGGGTACGGTCCCCACCGCGCTGACGCGCTCAGCCACCAGGGCCCAGATGGCCTTCTTTTTCCCGATCGCTGTCCTGGTCATGTCCGGGGAGAAAACGACACCTGCGTTGTCTTGCAGGGTCTCCGCAAGCATGCAGAGTTCCTCCCGGCTGAATCTCTCCTGGCGCTGGCGGTCACATGCCTTTTTCACACATTTAGGCATTTTCGGGTACTTGGTAGGGTGGGTGATTGGTTGGGACAGGTGTCAGGGTTGGGTCTGGTGTAGTTTGGTAGGATGGCGATGGATTGTGTTTTTCAAGATGGCCGACGGGCTGTTTCCCGTTCCGGCGCGATGACGCTATTTCCGGTTCGACTTTTTACGGCCGCCGCTACTTACGGTGGCCGCTACTTACGGTGGTCGCTACTTACGGTGGCGTAAGTGCACCTTGCTCGCTTAACGATGCTGGTAGGGGCCTTTTCCGCCATGGCGTTAATTGCATTACCGCCATGGCATAATGCTCGTGCGCGATGGGTCGTAATGTGGCGCTCTTTACGCCATCGTCCCACGGCGTAAACGCTCATTACGCCATGGCGGTAATGACGGGCGATTACCGCCAGGGTCGTAATGAGGCCCCATGTCTTATTTTTGACGCAGTTATCAGGTACCGGGATAGGGTTCTCCAATTCCTTTAGTATTGTAAAGAGCTCCTTGGTTCCTGATTTGGCTTGCATTATTCTATTGTCAAAGCTTTCTTTTTTAGCTCGCTTTATTTCAGTTTTGTATTTTGTAGAAATGTTAGTGAGGGTGGCTTTATTCGCCTCTGAAGGTACTAGTCTCCAAGAGGATTCACACTTGTGTTTTTAGAGTAGATCAGGGTAATGAGGGCATACATGCCAACCCTCCCATTTTTGTCAAAAAATTTGACATGCGTGTCAGGCATGGTGTAATGATTCAACACTAACCTGTCTCGTGCAGCAATCAACGAGGCAAATGGAGAGTCCCCTGAGGCCCCTAACACCTCCCTCCTCCCTAAGAGGGAAACGAAGGGTTGTGCAAGGGATCCCAGGGAAACCCCCCCTTGGGGAAAAAACCCTGCTGGAACGGATGTGGAGCTGAATCGGTTGCTTTATCCGCTGACTGCAGCTTCTCAAGATTACAGGATTCACTGGATCTGGTCACAGAATCACGGCGAAGTCCGGATTCTGGATAAGTAAACAAGAGATGAGTGAAGGAACTAGGTACGAGAGGAATCAATGTAATGGTTGGTGATGTACCTAACGTGTCTGGAAGGGGAGGCTACCGGAGTTTCCTGTAGACTCGTGGGCAGCGGAACGGGAAGGCTGGGCAGAAAGGCAAGGCTGTAGGAAAGAGCAGGAAGGAAAGGTAAGCATAGGAATAAGGTATAGAATAATAAACTCCCTAGTTGCGAACTCACGTAGCGTCTGTAGAGAGTAGCGACGCACTGAGCTTCGGCTCTGCTGGGCCATATCCGTAATCCATGAGAGAACGAGATGACGTCATAGGACGTCTGCCATGCGAACGTGAAAACACTGCACCGTAACCCAGAGGATGAGGAGCCATCTTGGAAGAGGGGGAAACGGAGAGTGCTCGCAATCTCCAGCGTTGCTACAGGGAACGCCGGTGCCAGCAAGTCGTGACACATGGGTGTAATTTTAGGGGGGGCAAAGGTGCTTGTCCCTCCCAACTTTCGTGGCACACTATTTTGTCCCCATAAATGTACTATTCGGCCGAATACCGAATAGTTGGCCTAAGTATTCGGCCGCAGCCGAATAGTGAGCCGAATAGTAATTTACTACCAGAAATGTGTCAATATATGCATAACAAGCCAAAACTGTTGGCTTTACCAATGCTTGTTTTAACAGGACTTCAGTGAAGGACGTGCATAGTGCTTATTAATAGATCATAGCTGCAGCTAAGCTTTAGAAGAGGAATTTTATTATGGCTTGTTTTCATTGCCCCATGAGGATACCACCAACAGTACCTCAAGGTTAATTGTCTTTCTCTGCATGGTCGGCACTAGCCACAGGCTTCTGGCCGCTTTCCTGAGAATGAGGCATACCCTAGTTTGCAAGAACTCTGCAGATCTGCGTTTATGGTTAGTTGGAATGTCAATGTGAGGGTCAAGCTCTAATTACAAAGGCTGTGCCTTTTCTTTGCAGTCAAAGCCAGCGTCAGCATAATGATGCAGGGATATTTACAACTCAATGTGAAATTCAAACACGTTTGCAAGTGAATGAAAGGAATAATCACTAAAAGATCCAGTGTTCCTCTTGCATACCACCTGTATTCCAAACTCCTTGATAAAGCAAACCAATTTCTAAAACTAAAAAAATCAGAATTAAATCATGCACATCACAGCATGCAGACTGTATCGAGTACGACTAAGAATGGGTGATTTTTAACAGGACATTAGACATCGCAAGTTGCTCATGTCCAGTTAATGCCTCAGATGCTTCACAGTTAGCACGCGGTCTTGTGAGGCCAGGGACGTGGCAGTCGGTGCTCACCTACTTATGAAAAGAGGGACGTGAACAAGCTTTGTCTGAAGCTGTCACTTTCATACAAATGATGTCACTATTGATAACCATGTGAATGCTCTTGGGTTTGCTGCTTTCTCAATAGAGTGCTCTTGACTGAACAGTGTGATAGCGGTGTACGTTCAATGGGTGACAGTGGCCCTCATTACACGTTTGGCGGTCCGGTAATAGTGTGCCGGTAGCACTGTGTACCGGCACTATTAATGAATTGGACAATTCGGATCAATTTGCCGGTAACAGCACACCCTGTGCTAGCGGTGCCGGAGACACAAACATCGGAAGTAGCGGCAACCCTCATTCCCCCCAACACCTGTTGGAAACACTGGCACTACAGACCCCCCGGCACATTGCGTGCATGGTAATTCTGGTACTACCATCATAAAAATGCCAGTAGTACTGGAAAAACCATGCCGGAAACACCAGGTGGTAAATGGTCGCAGGTGGGGCCAAATTGGCCACGGGTGCACCAATTCCCCCCTGGTGCACCCAATACAAGTAGGAACACTAGAAAAGGCCCACACCCAGAACACTCCACTAACACAACCATGCTGCCTCTCTCAGTGGTGGCAATGGACATGGAGGAGCTGCATGCTGCAATGCAGCTGAA
Source organism: Ambystoma mexicanum (assembly GCF_040938575.1). NCBI lineage: Eukaryota > Metazoa > Chordata > Amphibia > Caudata > Ambystomatidae > Ambystoma > Ambystoma mexicanum. The sequence goes on from NC_090932.1 coordinate 1,561,295,072, forward strand.
CAAGCTGGAGCAGCACCAATGGCGGCAGGAGGCCGGCCAGGGACAGAAGGAGGAGGAGGATGATGGCTGGGATGCAAGTGGTGAAGTGGAGGCACCCAGTCAAACCCCGCTCAAGTACCACACCATGGGCCTTGATAGATGGGAAGATACATACCCTGTACTGGATAAACAGGGAGACAATCCAAGAACTAATCCAGGGCGACATAGGCAGCAGAATCGGCATCCGGACAGCCATACCACTGCTGTTGAAGCAGGTTTCGGTCCGGCACTTCCTAGCCACAGGCACGTTTCCAGCACTCTGTGGGCCAGCTGCATGGCATATTGCAGCCTGCCTTCTCCAGAGTGCTGGTGCAGGTACTGGAGGCCCCCCTGTGCCATGTTGGCCAGCACATCACCCTCCCAACCTCGCTGGCACAGGTGAATGCCACCAAGGCCTGCTTCTACGCACTTGCAGGCATGCCAAACATGCTTGGTACATTGGACTGCACACATGTTGAGCTGGTGCCCTCACATGCCACATAGGAAGTGTACAGGAACTACAAGCAGTACAATTCCCTCAACGTACAGATGACTTGCAACGCTGACCTCACCATCACACACTGCTGCGCCCGGTTCCCAGGGTCAACCCACAACTCCTTGGTCCTGCGGATCAACATCATGGCATGGTACAGCGGACAAAGGACCTGGATGTTGGGTGAGTACATGAACAAGTACACATACATTGATGCATGGGCCACAGGCCAAAGGGGTGGGGGTATGACACAAATGCATGTCTCACAACCACCATGCATCAGAGGGTAAAACCAGCTCATGCCCAAAGGTCAGTCCACGATCACCAGACTGTTGTCATGTCAGTCAGTGGAAAGTACATACATGAACCCTGAGGAAGTAAACATGCAACACATTACAGGTACCAGAATGCAACACTGCCACTCCAACAAATCAATACCTGCCGTGTACTGTACCACCCATGCCAATGAGAGCATGTTCTTGCAAGGTGCATGCATGCATGCATGCATGTACTGACTGTGTAGAACCCGCGGTCACAGGAAACACCATTGCCGTGCACCACCTGCCATGCATTTACACATTCAATGCAAACATCAAAGTGCCCCATGCAGTGCACCATTGCCACTTGTGTGAACGCCCAGTACACAACTGTGACTGCTATCTGACAAGCACAGGGGACTAAGTCAGTGGTAAAGGATGGGAGATGGACGACACGTCCATGGAATGCTGTTGCTAGCTACTGTGATGCCAAAGAAGTAATGTCTATACTGTGCCTACTGTACATGTGAGCCCGCATGCTGCGTTGATGCATGTCAGTGAATGTCCAGACCGCAGTGTGGGCATCCCACACCACTGTTCTCAAAACGGCAAAAGCCACAGGTAGGGATTAAACAAACTTCTTACTCTGCGGAAGTATATACAAAAGAAATTCAGTTCACTAAAAAGTGTCTGAAGGTAGAGTATCTCATCAACCAATTCCAATAATACTGGAATGTATATGTATCTTGTTCACAAACTATACCAAATTGTATTAGTCATAAAACATCCTATTTCATAAAACACAACCATAAAAATGATCATATCACGTAAAACATTTGCAAAAACCTAAAACAAAACAAGTGAAACCAACATAAGTGGGTTCTAACAATGTAGTTATTTGAGGGTCAACACATGTAACTTATTCACACTTTGATCCCTAAGCCTCAATGATTTTGGCTATTTCATGTTCTTGTTGATACATTTATAGATTCCCGACTTGTACAAGTTTGTCCCTTAAACACAACAATGTAGGACATTCTTTAGGGGTGTATAATATCTTGTGTCGATACCTAAAATCTTCTTGAAATGGGAGGAATACCCTTTTGATCAAAAGGACACTATATTAATGCTCAATATAATAGTACTAATTTATTGTTTCATACAGTAGTAACACCCTCATCCCTAAACGGGTGTGAAGTATGTTAATTATTACATACCTCTCTTGCTCAAGGGATTAATATCCTGGAGTCTCTTTGTAACCTCAAATGTTTTTCTATGCAGATTCCAATTTCTGGTCAGAATTCTTGCTTTGCTCCCTCTATTTTCTAACCTAGCGTACAACAAACATTAAAATTAGACTAAAGTGTTTACAATATGTTGTGTACTTTCAGATGATTACTATATTTAGTGTCTTACTATGATACTGCGAGTCCAGCTCATGAACTATATCGTAGGAAATGACCAGGTAACAACACTTCTATCTATGTTGCTTCTATTCTCATATGGCAGTTCATCTCTATTTGGAAGAAGAAGCTGGGTCCCTGCAGACAAAAGAGAAGGAGCCACCGCCCTATGTCAGATGGTAACATGTTCAATGATTGAAGGACTGTCCTTAAGCTCTTGGTAACAAACAAAAGTGATTTCCGCCCAAATAAAATCACTTACTTGCATCTCTGTAATGGATACTAATCTCAGTTTCGATTACCAGATTTCCACAATGTGTAGAACCCAGGAGCAAAATCTCTCTCAGATCTCTTGTCTTTTCCCAAATCTGAAAAAAATCCAAAGGTTTCTATGAAGATCAGAGAGCATCTCCTTGGCTCCTAACCATTTTTTATAAAAAGTGCTCTTGGATCAGTGTTCACAAAAACATATTTGGTAAATCTGACTCCTTCTGTGTTTCTTTGTAGCCAGAAGATGTCGAGGTAATCCTAGCTCTAACTCATTTGAAAAAACAGCAAAAATCGGCAAAAATCGCTGGGCGAACGACTTGATGATGTCATCACGCAAATGCGTGTGCGTCTGGACTGGAAACCAGGCGAAAATGCGTGATGACATCCCCACACTCCCGCGTGTGTGTCAACAATACAGGCATACAATGGGAAATGTACTGTTCCCTGCAAACCCCATTTACTGCTATGGTAACTCCTTACATTAGCCTCTTCTTAATAGCCTCTAACTTATGGTGCACTGCCTGGCCCATCTCCTAGATTTTAAAAAGATCTATACCGGTTATTTATGTGTACCATGATTGCATCAGTGCACAACACCACGTACATATCATTTTTGCAGGTGTAATTCAAACTGCATAAAACTCGTGTTGCATTCAAAGAAACATCTTCTAATCCTCCCCTATTTTCTAACGGGGTACTGTATAAAACAGAACACAAAGGGAAGGGAACCTGCAATGGGTACTCGTAATTACACATATAGCAGCACATATCATTTCACATTACAATTTCCATTATCAATGAAAAAAATCTTGTTAATGGAAATATGATATCAACCGCTGAGTTCAAACAGAATTGTTCACTGCATGTTCTAACATATATTCACTCTAATGATTCAAAGTAAAAATCAAGCAGCCTGAAGCAGCAAGTCATATTGCTATAAATCAAAATGAAGTGAGAGTCAAAATTAGAGGCCAATATGGCAGTGTCAATAGCCAAGTGGAACCATAATCATGACATTCAAAATTGAAAAGTTCAAACAGTTAGATAACATAATTTTCTCTTTTATCATATAAGGATGATGAAACACTGCAGTTGATTAGGCATTAGGCATTATGCCACTCCATTCCCTCATTCAAACTGTGGATGTGGCTTCTTGATAGAAAAATCAATTTTTGTTCCAATTGTAGTAACCTCTTGTTAATCAGATCCTGCGATCCACCTTTAATTTGTTTCAAAATGCACCATTCAAATTCGTGCAAGTGTGTTCCATTTCCAAAAAATGTTTGACCATGGGTGCTTGTTCGATTCCATTCCTAATACAGCTCTTGTGTTCAATCATCCTTATTCTGCATTTTCTATTTGTTTTTCCTATATAAATGTGCTGACAAGGACATTTTATTAAATAGATTACATTGCTAGCATTGCAATTGGTGTGTTCTGTAATATTCCACACTTTCTCAAGTCCTAGGTCTACAGTCACTGTTTTTTTTAGTTTGGGTACTCATTGTACAATTCCCACAAGGGTAGTGTTCTAAAACTGGGGGTAAACCCCATAGATTTGTTTGTTGGGGTGGCCTCTTCTTGGTACTCACATCATTCCTCATGACTAAACTGCGCACAGTAGTACTTTTCTTGAATGCCACAATAGGCCTGCAGATTTCTTTAGTCATGATTCTCTTTCAATGTTTACTAATAATACTCTTAATTTTGTACGAAAGATTGCTAAATGTATTAACAAATACTAAAGGTGTTTCTTTCGTATTTTTGTCTCTCTCTATTTGCTGATCCAGTAGAGCTTCATAATTATTATTAAATGCTCTCTTAGCAACTCTCTTGACCAAGGGGCCAGGATACACTCGATGGACCAATTCATCAGATTGTTGGCTCCGTTTTCATAAGACTAATTTGTGTTGCTGTTCTTCTTCAGTCTGAGAAATTGACCGAAGGGGAGGTTATTTTTCACACGTTGAGCATGATGGCTATTGAAATGGAAGTCAGCTAGGTAAGGGCCTTTGGGCCCTCACTGACAGCGGGAGAGAACTTAGATAGTAGGGATTGCCAAGAACTAAGTACTAACTTGGGAAACAGGGATGCCTGAGTTAGGGAGGGTCTTACAATCAAGATGAGGCCCTTGGAGCCCCTTCCAAGAATGTTAATAAAAACCCTTAACCCGTCTCTGGCAGTTGATGTGTTCTTAAGGCCATCTGTGACACGGCTGATATCTAAATCTGCCCTGGCAGTAAAGTGCGTCGCAACCTTATTTGCCCAATATGCTCTGGAAAATGAGTAAAACGTTTCCAGATTTGTTTGTAGGAAAAGAGAAAGTAACTTAAAAGCATCAAATTGTGTCTCACGTAGATTCCAGCATATTGGCTGGTCTTGACCATTGCATCCCATCTCATGTGCATCCCTTGCTGGTAGCTCTCAGCATGCTCGATTTCCAGGGCCTTCGTAAATGGTCGATGGACCCTCTGTCTTGCCCACTGTGGATGCTCAAAAGTCCAAAATGGCAGTACATTTGCGAATTTGCATCAACATATGTCAAATAAATAGAACCTTCAAAGACACACATCACGGCGGCTAATGAAGTAGTGGCCACCGAAAAAAGAGAAAGTCTGATGATCAAGCTATACATGTTCTCACATCCTAGGGTTAGGAGCTGGCTTTACCTTTTCTAAATCTGGGTAAACAAGCAATCGTTTCGCTCATCCACTGGTGGCAGCTATCAAGCAATTAAGGCAAGTGCTCTGCAGAGTAATCAGAGAAATAAAGAATGTTGGGAAAACAGTATTGATTTGAATGATGGATCTGCACATAGACGCATATCTTAAATATGCTCTATATCTCATAAAGGTTAGGTAAGAGTGACTGTGCACTGCAATGTAAGTAACTTGGCTTTATAAAGTCTCAAGTATCTGAGGGAAACAGTCTTTGGTATTTACTCTGTCGGGTACAGTGGATAGAGTTCAACAAGAGGCGTTTAATGAAAGGTAGATTGTAGGGTACCCCGGGGATACCATCGGACCTTGATCGGCTGAAACGTGGGTTAATTTCCCATCGGAATTAGTGATCGAGACTCACAGCCTTCTGATTGGTTGAGCACTATACTGGTTGTGATGCTGCACAACAAGATAGGATACTGCAATCAGTATCACTCTGGAAACCTTCCGAAGATTAGCTGGATGGGCATTATTTCACGGTCCGGTATCATCAGCAGTTTCTGACTGCAGACAAATGATCCTATGGTGCAGTAGAGCTTGGGGGTTGGCATCAGTGGATCCTGTTTTTCCTATCTTTAGTAGGAGTGAATAAGCAGCTGTCAGATAATCTGTGAGCAAGCAGGACTGCTTTTAGGGTGAATGGGGGTTTGGGAGGTGGACGCAGATGCATTTGAAGCATACTCTGGGCATGGTTGCAGTCAGCCAGGCTGCCTGCAGGATGGGCAAGGCCACATGACCTACTCTGACCCCTTGATTGCCTGAGCAGAGTTGGGTGAAGAGATGGGCAGCAACCATCGTTTTACAGTAGGGCATGTACAATGCCTCTTGATAACCCATAAACCAAAACGATACAACATTTTAGTAGCCTTTTTTCTTCTTTTTCCCCCCCAGTATCTTTGAGGGTAGTTTGTTTTTGGATAAAAGGGTAGTCTCACCTCAATCCCAGCCAGCCTTTCACATGACTGTCATGATACCATCCCTCATCCCAACCCAACCCCAATCACTCACACCATGCTCCACCCCGGCGGAGTGATCCCAGAGTAAATTTACAGCACTGGTTACAGTGGCCTGAGCTGCAGAGGTCTTCTGTAACTCCATCCCTTACTTGCTTTCTGAACATCCAGCATCATCGTCATTGGTGACAACATACTATTATTATATGCCACACATATGCAGGCACTACTTGACGAGCCCTGGTATTCTGCCATCTTGGGGCTGTAGGTTTCTACCTTAATGTGGAAAAATAGGACTGCCTTAATGACCTAGGATGGTATGCAATTTATTTTAGGCTTCATCTTCCAACGTTCAGAAATCTCACAGGAACCTCGACATGTCTAGATGACACCCAAGCCTACCCATCCAACAGAGGTTCCTAGTTTCCTGGGCATGACCATGTACTTAGGGGTCTTTAATCCCACAAATGGTCCCCATCCTATCCACCTTTGGACCTCACTTCACAAACAGATGTGTTATGATGTTAAGGACCAGCTATACTTTTGGGTTGTATGACAACCTTGGAAACACAATGGACAGCTTGATGGATCTCATGGTGGCTAGCCATGGGTAGAAGACGACATCTTATGGCATAGCATATTAATGTATTTGTATTTATGTTGGATTTTTGTAATATGTTACATGCCTGTATGACACTTGCGAATGTTATCTGTGTGATCAACGCTTCGGAGGAGGGGTACACACATAAATAAGGTGAAGCACCACTGATCAAATGGGGCTGCCAACATTTTAATCTGTAGTAATTTGAGCTTGATTCACAGTGGAGACCTACATGAAGCCATTGGAAAACTTCTTCTAAGCTCTCAGGCTCAGTCACAACAGGGAGCTAACGCTCCTCCGATATGGCAATCTCACAGCCGAACTCGGTCAACCCTGTCCCCCTTGTTGAACCCGCCTCTCCTCCAGTTACTTCATCACTTGCAAGGACAGCACAGGGTTCAAAAACCTCACAACCTCCAAATATTTTGGCCTTTAACTCCTACAAGCTCCAGCCAACATAGTCAGTGACGAGTAATCATAGTGGTCGTAGTGCTAAAGCCGGGTTTGAGGCTAGTTTGAAATGTTAGCACTTGATTGCATACATAAGGTTAGGATTAGAGCAACAGTTTGGGTTAGGTCAAGGCCTGTGGTATTTGTGGTGAGCTGGTGATGTGGTTGGAGTTAGGCTCACTTTTTATTGTCTATTTGTGTTTTGTGTTGAGTCACATGCAAATAAAATGATTTAGCCCGCTGAAGGTTTAGAGTTGGGTACTTTTCAGTGTAGAATGATTGTTGTAATTAGGGCTAGGAATGGAATTAGGGTAACTGTGGAGGCGTTTGCGGCTTGGGTCATTGTTAGGGTTACAGCCTAGTACCTTTGTGTATTTAAAAATGTGCTATTCTTATCCAATACAACCAACAGTATGAATAATGATGGAGGGAAGCAAGTCCAGACCTAGGCAAGAAGAGAAATAACATTGGTGTTACGTCATGAGACACGATTACACATTTAGAGGGTTAAACCCAGGTTGGGCGAAGCTGTAAAAATGCAGCGTTCACGCTATTACCGCAGCATTACCGCTCCACCTAATCCCGAGTTTGTGGCGGAAAGTTGTAGATTTACCTCCAGCTTTAAGCTGGAGGTAAATCTGGTAACTTTCCACCCATTTACGGCGCTTTTACGACGCAGTAATATCGCCCAAAATTTTCTATTGTTGGAATGAGGATTTATTGCCCCATCGCCCCCGCAACCCGGCGGGGTAACGCAATTTGTGTTGGGCAGTTTCCCAGCAGATTTATCGCCAGGATACTACCCACTCGTGATAGAGCCTTGAGGCCTGATTCTGTGGAATTGCTACCAAACTTGCTTACTGTTGCACTGTGTTAGTCCCCATTTTTGAAGTCCATAGAACTCCATGGGGATTTCATCAGATTTACCAAAAGTGGTCATGCCAGTGTGGTAAATCCAATGATATTTGGCCTTGAAGTGGAGGGTTTACCTCTAGAAATCCTCCGCATCATGCTTGAGGTAAACCTTCCACTTCAAGGCCAAACCGATGATTCAGGGGTGCAGTAAAAGTGGCAGTAAGTCTATTACCACCAAAAATCTAGAAGCCAGTGTTTTTGTGGTTTGCATGCTACATAAGAAATGACAACAGTTTTGAGGACACGTATTAATGTGCAAGCCATCGGATATCACGGTTTAAGTAAGTCTTAGCTATCTGTTTCCTTCCGAGACATACACCTATGACCTGAGATAATTACTATGCACAGTTTTCTACATGTACAGTTTGCATCACCAAATAACCACTTTCAAGTTGCAGCAAATATTTTAAGTACAGTGTACCTGAGGCCAAAGTGAAAATACACCTGTTAGCAAAGGGGATAACCAGTTGACGATCTGTTATTAAAGAACAAATGCAAAACGTACTCTTTCCACTGCACTTTGTAAAGCCTCCCTGGGAAGAGCCAAGCTTTGGAAAGAGTGGGAGCCATTTCTTAAATGCTTTACCGGGGAAGAGGGGGCTAAGAATGCTTGGCCAATAGAAACATTCCTATGATTACTAACCCCATAGAATAAAGAGGACTTCCTCACTTGCTTCGGTCAACGGGAAGAAGACACAATGGCCATGGGAGGTTGCTTGGAGGACGCTAGAAGCTCAACAGTAACAATATACATGGTGGTGTGAAGAAGCTTGAAAGAAGCTAGAGTCCCAATAGGAAGAAGGGACAATGGTGCATGCACGGTAGCTTTTTGATGAACCTCGATTCCCAATAGCAACATGGGAAAATGGTGTGTGCAAGGTATCTTGGAGGAAGCTAAAAAAACAATAGGAACAAGGGACAATGGTGCAAGCGAGGTAGCTTGGAAGAAGCTAGAAGACCAATAGGAACAAGGGACAATGGTGCAAGCAAGGTAACTTAGAGGAAGCTAGAAGACCAACAGGAACAAGGGATAATGGAGCATGCAAGGTAGCTTGGAAAAAGCTACAGGTTTTCTTCTACTACGCACCATCATTGTGAAATAACATCTCACCAGGTATCCACAAGGCTCCAACAGTTCAGGAAGGACCTTAAGACACTACTTAAAATAGTTCAAATTTCAAATAGTTGCACAAATAAGGCTTGGCATTAGAACACCATGCTCTAACACTAGGAACTACCTCTCCATGTATTGATGCCAAGTTCTCAATTTCTTCCTAGCTAGGTCTGCAGTCTAGGATAAAACAATACAATTAGCTTCCTTCTTCCTGGTCTGTGTGCTACCCATCCAGCACAAACAGTGAAGAGAAAGTGCCCTAAAACAGAGTATCATTGTACCACAGAACCTTGCATGCACTGAACATCGTTAAATACATATGCGCGTGCCATGCTTACTTACCAATGCCCGGTGCACACTGAACTTCAAAATGCAATGCTCTGGCTCCTGTTGCCAACAGCGTGTGTTTGCCCTCTGTCATGCATACCAAAGTCAGCCAGCCCCATTTCCGGTTGGTGCCCAGCTACTAGGCTGGAATTCAGGGGCTCAGCATGGAATCGTTGCCCAGCAGGACTTGTAAAGGCAACACATTTTGATTTTTTTTAATAATTATTATTTTTTATTATTCTTTTTGTATAGTTCATTACAAACTTTTAAAATATGAACCATCTATCTTTACATTCAAACCTTTCAAAACTTTCTAAGGCAATATAACATAATTCCATCGACATTTTAGTTACCAGCTAAATTCATATTTTCAGTCGTTGAGTTTGCCAAGTTTTACCGATGTAATAAGATTTGTTTTCAATTTAACAGTGTCAGGCTCAATGGTGTTCAACCATCATAACTTCCAGTTTTTCCAAATAAAATGTTAAAGCAAAAGTTAGTTTCAAGTCGGATCCTTCTGACATTACAATCCACCAATCTTCACTATTTAAATGTGGTCTCTTTAAAATTTCCAGTCCCAAGAAGGTGGTTCTTTGATCGCTTAATTTATTACAATATAACATTAATTTATTATAATATAACATTAGATGTTTTTGCGTTTCTGTTTCTGTTTTACAAAATCTACATTCTTCATCGAGATCTTTATCTTTATTTCTTATGTTCATGATTGATTTTGTTTGAAACAGATTCATACGAAATTTCAGAAAAGTATTCCTTTTTTTGTTACATGGAAAGTTTTGAAGATATTTTGGGAGAGTATTCAATGCCCGTGCTTCAAAGGCACCTTGGTCCATGCATCTGTGAAGTGACCTTTGATCTTGATTTTTGCACCAGTCTTGGTCCACTTGTAGTTGTTTCAATATAGTCGCACAATTTTGTTTCCACATACTCAGAATGGAACCATCAGGGTGGTTTGCATCACTGCGCAGGATTTGATATTGTAGAAGATCATCAGCTCCCAATACTTTCCTATACGTTGTCAGCATGTTCCACATCACTTTTATATTAATTGAGGTTAGTCCGAGCTTGTATCTAATGCAAGCAGTTGGTGTCCCTCTTGGCAGTGATAACACTTTACTCCAGAATGTATTTTCACACCAGGGCCATATCCAAGCCGGGCATCCCAATTCACCTCCGAAGCTCAATGCAGGGATAACTTTAGCCTTATAGAATTCAATTGTTGGTTTCATAGTGAACTTCCCGTATTTCTTATTTATAACATACCCCTGGGCTGCCAAGACTTTGCATTTCCATCGAATTTTCTCAGCCATGTTGTCATCATTCATATGAGAAATTATCATCGCTCCCAGATATTGAGTTTCCATCGTGAATCAAATGTTTTTTTTCTATTTTCCAAGTGAATTTTCCCACCTCGTTTGCTCCCACTAGATTTTGAAGGACCAATATCTCGGTTTTAGTTGGGTTAATCACGAGACCATTGGCATCAGTATACTCTTTTAGTGCCGTCAATTTCAAACCATTCGGGGTTACCTCGATTATCACAATATCATCAGCATATAATATGTGTCCTGCATCTGGAACAGCCTCCCTGCCACTCTAAAACTTGAGAACCATCTCCGGTTCCGGAAGCCCCTCAAGACCTTCCTCTTTTCTTCTGCCTTCGCCCCCCCTGTCTCCTGCTGATCTGTTCTCTCTTGGCACCGTGCACCTGGCCACCCTCTGTCCTCAGGACCCAGGTACCTGCTCACCCTGCCACCCTCCCATACTGCCTCCGGGCCACCCCTTGCACTGGGGTCTGTATCTGTACCCATACAGCCCCCCCTTTTTCTTCCTGCACTTATCAGACCTACCCTGTCTGCTGCCTTAAACCTAGCACTTCCAAATTGCTGGCTGAACTACCACTGTTTGTTGCCTTTATTATTTATTTATTGTTATTTATCTGTTTCTCCTCTGCTTCGCACTTTTCCCCTCCCCCTCTCCCATGCACTTGCGCATTCTCAATGTCACTGGGCCTAGTAAGATCGCTGTTTTGTTCTCCCCTGTTCCCCTCCCTTGCCTTGTGCGCTCTGAAACACTTGTGTACGAGCGTGATAGAAATAAAATATCAATATCAATATCAACAAGTCTATTTCCGTTTATTTTCAGAGCAATTGATCTTGTTGTTTCCAGTGATCTTTCAATATCCGAGATGAATGTACTGAATAGAGTTGCTCCTAACAGGCAACCCTGTTTGACTCCTCTCGTTGTTATAATGGCTGATGAAAGGTTCCCAAGCAGATCTAATCAGACTTCTATCGTTGTACCAGAGTAAAGTTCTTTGATTGCGGCAAGCAGGCTACCTGGGCATCCCCATTTACTAAGTTTTGTCCATAAAAGCTCACAATCGATGGTGTCGGAAACGTGGGCCAAATCTATAAAGGCTAAATATATTTTAGATTTTTTCCTTATGGACTCCATCTTTAATAGATTGATTAACAATAAGTTTTGTCCACATCAGATAACTTTTACAAAACCGGTTTGTCGCTTGTCGGCAACTCCTGCCACTTTTATCCAGTGTTTCCGTTGTAATCGTAGTTGGGTAGCGAAGATTTTCCCCACAACATCCAAAAGGGCAATCGGCCTGTAATTTTTTGGGTCAGTTCTTAATCCTTTATTAAATACAGGCACAATTATAGCACATTTCCAAGACTCTGGGATTCTTTTTTCCTCGATGATGTTTTTGAACAAAAGGTGTAAAAATTCAGCCTACGTTTCGGGATGGAGTTGAATCTGGTTTTTGAGACCGTCTGGGCCAAGGGCTCTCGACGCACTCAATCTTTTGATATTTTCCAGAATATCTATCTTGGCAATGGTAATGTCCCAAGTTATCGATGCTATTTGTTCTTGATATTCACTATCCATACTTTTAGTAAACAGATTTGCAAAATGTTCTATTCATGTGGCTTCTGTTACCATGTTATTTTGAATTGCTTGTTGTTGGGACTGCCACATTGTTAATTACTTCCCAGAACGTGCGAGCATTTTTAGTTGACAAAATTTGCAGCATTTTTTCAGCATTGTTCTGGATCATAATACTTTGTGCGAGCGTAGCCAATTTTGATAGAGTGTTTGAGCTTTAGTTTTCTGTTCAAAATAATCTGTCGCCAGGTTTTTCTGCAAGGGTCTAATAGTTTTCCGTAGTTCACGTTTTCTTTCGACTACTTCTCTGTCATACACGTGCTTCTTCTTAAAGTTTTTGTTCTTGCCATCATTTGGAGTTTCAATATAGGCTTGTAGTAAAGCAGGATATTCTATTTGATCCCAATATTCCTTTGATTTTTCATCAGACAGCACTTGTGTCATTGTCATAATCTGTCACTCTTCTAGCTTCAGGCGGTTTCTTCCCGGGGTAATAGAAATGTCATAATTCCATATCTGTTCATTACTCATGTTTAACCCTTGCAGAGTGATTTTAATCAGATCATGATCACTATATTGCATATCAATTACGTTTAGCTCCGTAAAATTTCTCAGCAGATTTCCCGGGGCGTAGAAATAATCAAGGATACTTTCGGATTTTTCGTTTTGCCAGGTTGGTTTTGGTGGAATATCCCCTTTAAGATTTCCATTTAACATAGTCATTCCTCGGGCTTCCATCTCCTCTTCCCATGTGGCTAGCAGCCGATTTTTTGTGGAAACGGGTTCTGTGTGCGATAAGTCTGTACATTTTTGTACTCTTAAACATTCCATGTTAAGATCTCCACAGAGTATAATGTTGGGCCTCTTCTCACTAGACAGTATTGAGTCTATTAGGTCTCCTATTGCATCCAAATATAGCCATTCATCAGAGGCATTGTGCTGCCAATATAAGTTAATTACGTGTAACTTAACGTTTTCTTCTGCTTTCTCTTTCTTAATTGCAATGGTCACATATTGCATGTATGGCGTCAGGGTTACTGAATTTATTATTCTCAGACCATGTTTTAGTTTTACTAGAGTCAGTAAACCTGCCATTGGTCTTCCCTTTGCCTGCTTGATGGCCGGATTCCAGGCTATTTCATAGCCCTCCACTATAGGTTGAGTCAGAAGCCACGTTTCTTGAAGGCAGATTATATGCAAAGTTGCAATTCCGACTATTGTTAAACAGATGGGTAAAACCTCTTGTATTTCAAGGACCCATCAGTGTTACTTGCAATGGAGTTTTATCCCGGGATTATTTCTTATGTTGATAATTTATTGAGGCCGACACCCAGCTCCAACTTTTCGGATCATCATCTTTGCCCTCTCAGTTATCAAATGAACTTTGAGTCTGATCAGTCATTTCTTTACAAGCAAAAGTGATTTTGATCTGTTTTTTTGGTACAGACTTGACTTCTATCATCGAAATTCATAACGTGATCGTCTTTTAAACCATTTGACGTTTTTTCAACCTGAACTTTTTGACTTAGAGGTATTTTCTTTTCCGATACGATCTCCCAACTTCTTTTAGATTGTTGATTTAATGACGTCTCATTTTTTGCATTTGAGCAATCTCCCCATGGTTCACTTATTCCGAAACCCAAGTCATGGAGTTCAGGGATGATTTCAACAATAATGTCTCTAATAGCTCTTGAATAGATGTGTAGCAGTACACAATCAGTTATTGCATTGTGTATAAATTCCACTGTTTTTATATTGTTCGTTGTTATAGAACAAAGTTATGGAAGGTGATTCAAGAGTTGGAGGACATTATATCTTTTTAGGATTAGCCCATCATTGGATTGCACGTTCCTTTCTAATAATAGACAGAAATTTGAAGTTATATCCTGCTGTTTCTTTATGGGCTGATTCAGTCTATCAATGGGCATTCTCTTATCTTCTCTCCAAGTCTCCTTGGGTTTATCTTTCCTTGTCATATCTCTTCCTTTATTATTTGGGGGCTATTTGCCGCTCACTAGATGGTCCTTTTTCGGCGCTCTGCTTCAAGATTTTAAGTCCAATGGCTTAACCTGCTGATGATCGACGCTTTAAAAAGGTTTAAGGCTAACTTCGGCCCATCTTTCATCAAGCGTCAAGCATATTTTTTGTACTGTTGCTTTTTCATCTGACTCATGGATTTGAGCAGCCCTTTTTTCCATTTTCAGGTGTAACCACCATAGTACAAGTTCTTATCTGGGTCATTTCCCCTCTTTGTTTTGTCTTCAGATCACTATTACTATGCCAGTCTATCTTCAAGTTTTCTTCAATATCTTCTTCATCATCTAGGGTTAAATCACCACTATTGGACTCATATGTAGACGACTTTTCTAGGTCTTATATCATTTGGTCCTCATCATTGTCTACAACTTCAGAGATGTTCTCTTTTCTTTTCCGATTTCCCGTTGATTCACCAAATTATTTTCTACCACAGGAACAGTTGGTACCTGTGAACTTTGCCTCAAATTACTTTGAGCTGTTTGAATCATTACATTCAATGATTTAATGTTTCGTAAGAATTTACAGGAATTTTTAGAATTTACTTTCCTCTTATTTGGCATATTTTTTGTTTTCTTTGTTTGGTAGGCAGTTTGTCATTTCTGCCATCTTTACTCATGATATCTCTTTTGGTTTTATCAAAGATGGCAAACGTTTCTTTTTTCTCAAGTGTAAACACTGAGTTAATTTCTGCTTGAGGCAACATGTGTCCAATGACACCCTCTGCATTTGGTGAGGTCGATGGGCGACTAACATCTGCATCTTCTTCGTTATTATGTGTCACTTGGATCTCATTTCTTGCTGGTTTCGCGGCAGACACTACTTCTAGCTGTTCATTTGCATCCTCCACAGAGTCTGTTAGATCAACAAGGATCGGGGTTGACAATTCTGTTGCAGCTTCAGGGTGCATTTCTGGTTCCAATGTTTTCGTGAGTCCTGGGCCGATAAACGTAGTTCCTTTTACAGTTGCCTCATCGCGATAACGTTATCAGCTCCTAATCCCCCGACTGGAGCCACATCTATCTCATTTTGCTGTTGCTGATTTCCTTCATTGATTGCTGTTTTTTTTTTTAGAATTGTTAGAGCCTCTCGTGCTACTTCAGCTAGGAGACGTTTATCGTCTGCACTATTTTTCAGTTGGTCCTTTACTTGTGTAACAAAGGCTTCATTGTTCATCCGGCTATTCGCTACATGAATTTTCTCCTCTTGTTATAAAAGCACCATGTTTATTAATTTAGAATTAACTAATGCCATCAAGGTAATTTGATCTCCAAGGCTCTCATTTAGGTGTTCATAGAGCTTTATCAGTGGTGCAACAGTTATTGTTAGTGCAGAGATGATATTTGGTCTAAGCTGATTGATCACTTGTTCAACCAGTTCAAAGCAATCCGTTTGAGGGTCAGCCTGACCTTTTGAAAAGTCTTTTTCCCTCATATTGATCTGCCGTCTCACTTTCGGAAATTCTCTTTCGGCTATGGATGAATCTGAATCCATGGTACTATCTTCACTTATTTCCGAGGAGTCAGATTTCTCCTCAGATTGATCACACTTTTTCTCCTTTTCTTCGCTTTTAAGTATGGTCTTATTTTGCTTTTTTTGTAGGATAGTACTTTAGCTATTTCTGTTCTGTGAACATGCTACAGTAGTTGGACTAGTACTAAACCCAATCCTTCTGCGCTTATACGGCCGATGCAGATTTTGTGACTCTCTTTGATCACCAAGGATCCTTTCTGTTTACAGATTGCAGCATTTTCAACTTCTTTGCACACAGATAGGGAGCTTATTATTTTTTTCGTCGTCTGATACTTTCTTTTGCTGTAACATGGGAACAGATACCTTTGCATTGATGTTTTTAGGTAGACAATTAGCTTATCCGCCATAAACAGCGAATTTGTCCTTTCACTAAAGGAGTTCTTTGGCTGTTGCTGTGCCAAATTTGCTGGATCGCAATCGACGAAAATTAACTCATTGGCTGCCAGGAAAACTTCTTCATCCAGTTTTGGTGTGGTATTTACATGACACGCTATTTGTGGTTCTGGGCACACATGTGCACTTAAATCCTTCCTTGTACAGGCATCCGTCTCTAAACAAAAAGATTTCTGCTGATCATTAGACCTCGAATCATTTGTTACATCCTTTTCTTTTTTTTCTTTACTTTGCGTTCTGTTATAAAGTTGCAGTACCCACCATGCGAGTACTCTGAGTGAAGGAGACGATACAGTAACAAGGTGACAGTCTGGGCTGGTGCCCACAGTTCCCTTTCTCTACGGTGGGAATCCAATGTTGGCATCTTTTTGCAGCCCTCCATCTGCTCTACAATATTAGCAACATTACCAAACTGTCCTGAAAAGGCCGTGAGGGACGCACATGCTCCTCCCCAAAGCACTGCCCGCATAGACCCACACCCCTCCACAGCACAGACCGCATCGGCCGTACTATTCCACTCAATGCCATTCACCTGGGCAGCGCACACGCATGTGTCCAAGGGCTCGACCACAGCCCTGCCCCCCCGCAAACAGCTAGCGGCTGAAGCAACGGGAGCAAAGACACGCCCCCGCAACTCAACTCGGTAGGTGCCGGGGGTTCAAGCCGTCTGAGCACAAAACGCTAAAGTCAATAAAAGTCTGATGGCGCCAACGGCGCAGAGAGCGATGAAGATACTATAGTGGGGGCGGGGGCGGGAACAAAGTTTTCAGAGGCTGCAGACAAAAGAAAAGGAGGTTTGGTAAAGTTTTTTTGCCTCAGATAGGCTACATACCGTAGCGTACTTTGTTGCCGGTGTCTTTACATGCCAACCCCAGCGGGAGCTGACTGCAAACGCCGAAATCTCGCTCGCGTCAAAGGAGATGCAGGAGTCAATGTATGTAGCTGGAGCGTAGTGTCCATTTCACCACTCTCACTGCCCACGCCAAACACAAGGAACACTCCCAGACACTCCGCGATGCTCCGCGTGAGTAGGGAGTTTTTAACTGTTTACTCCACCTCTTTCCAATGGAAGTAGTAGAGGTACTCAAACCTCAGCACAGCACAGCAATCCACCAGCGTCTTGAACACAAGGAACTCTCCCAGACACTCCACATTTTGCATTGGTTGTCTTAGCAGGGCTTCGTATCTCACCATGCAGGTGAGAAACCAGCGAGAGCCAGCTAATACATACATGAAAAACCAATCCAGCCTGGAAGGCTTAAAGAATCCTTGCAACAGAGACAAGAAAAAAATAGAAAGAGCATCGAACCTAACCACTCTTACCCTTCCCCTGTCCTGCATGCACCACCTGTTCACTACCAGAACCTGTATTGATACCATGACCCTTATTAGGAGTGAGCCGGTCCAGAAATAAGCTGCCAGCACCTTTTCCGGACCGGCTCACTCCGAGTCTGCCTGTAGGTGCTGTGAACTACCGGCAGGCCTGACCTGCCAGTAGTTTAGGCCCCTACCGGCAGATAAATCACTGAAGCACCTGCACCGTTACTAACAGTGCAGGTGCTTCAGTGTTCCCAATGGGAATTTACCGTTCTGCTGCTGCCCGTAATATCCCCGTATTACTGGCATATCGGCCGGCGGAAACAGGAAGCGAGGTGGTGGCCTACCGGCAACCTCATAATGAGGGCCTTGTGTCTAAAACATACAGCTGTTGAACAACATATTCAGGAGCATGCATGGTAACATGAGTAAAAGGCCAACTGAGTGTGCAGACATGGTGGTGATATCATATGTGAACACACTGATGTAATGAAAAGTGGTATTATATAGCACCATTTTGCTAATAATGTTGGCCTTGCTGGGCATGGCTCTGTAAGAAAGGAGGGCAGGGTGTGTTTGTCGGATAGCAGCCAGGCAGATGCAGAAAACTTTGGTGTTGATGAATGCAGGTTGGAAGTACCCATAACCTATGTTTTTTGCGGTCGGAAGCTCACAAGACAGGTTAGCCATTCAGGCAGCCACTGGATTGAGGATTGCATAAAATTAACAGTTGTAACTTTATTTCCCCTTTGTTGATAGTCGCCCATGTACAGTTTTAAGTTGTACATGGAGGTTTATCAGTCCGTATGGAATTTCGGAGGAAAGGTAGGATCCCTCACTTCTTGTTTCAGTGTGGTCTGTGTTGGGGTGGGCAAAGATATATGCTCTGGACTGCTGCAAGTTGAAGAGTGAACTGCCAAGCATTTGTTTTGGGGACAGCAGTGCAAGATAGTGTATGGGTGTGTGACATCACTGCAGTGAATGGGCTTTGCACATTCACTGCATGGGTGATGCACTATCACAGTTACTTAAAGTATCCACGTTCTGCGGTGTTACATGTGAGCACCAGAGGGTGTCTCACCCACTAGTCCCCGGGATCTCTCTCTCAGGTGGCCAGGGCACGATCATCGCCTTTGGATCCAGACCCTGGGGGTGGAGCAGTGGAGGAGAGGAGGATCACTTGGGTGAGGGGCCTTAGGGGAGTGGTGGTGAGATAGCTGACCTGGGGGTCTTCTTCCCATCCCATCAAGCATCTGGCATTTATGAACACTTCTTTGAGAAGGACAAAAGAAAATCACAATGCCTGGGAGTTTCTCAGCAGTCTTTATTGGCTGTGGTTACAAGACATGCTCTGGACACACTCAAAGTGATTTTGCCTTTCCCCTGCTTTTATAGTCCGGTGTAGACCAAGCCTACATTAGTCATAGATGACATCTACACTTTTCTCTGACGCACAAAACTGATAAGCTTATTTTAGACTTGGCTGGCCACATTTATGACAGTTCTCAACTTCTGCCAAGAACACCTTCATCACATCAGTGTCTACTCTTTATCTGATCTTCTAGGTCCTGCCAAGTTAGTTAGGGCCTTATACTGTGGAGAAATAGATATGCTCTATTATATGGTGCCAAATAATACAGCTCGTCTCTCAGAATGGTCTGCATAACACACATTTGTGCTCTCTTCATTAAGAACATAGATAAATGTAGCCACGTTTCCCTTGCTTTATCTAGCTTCATCATTAATCTTGTCTGCTTTTCCCGCCAAGTTCAAAGTTTAACCTACAACCCTAATTACCTCACTGCGCGATGCTGCCAAAGACTATCTCCAATGTATCAGCCTCTGTTGCTTATCTGAAAACTCTCGGCATGAGTCATAGTCTCTCACACCTGGAAACCATTTTGTACTTGAGTTATGCATTTTGAAATATATCTTTGTCTGACTCTGTATTAGTTCTTCATAGAGCTATTTATTTATTTAAGCATCTCTCACTCTGTATCCCTTATTCATAATATATATTTATACACTCATAGTATGTGTGTGATATTTAAAGCACCCTTTATTTCCTGGGTCATCCTAACACAAATATGTGCAGTGCCATGTGCACTTTTTACCTTAAATAAAGGCACTATAATCCCGATTTTTGCAATAATAGAACAATTTGATCTGCCTATCATGTTATCTATACTCAGTTGAGGGGGCATGCGTTGGCCCCCCTATACATTTCCCCCCTCCGGTCGATATTCGACCAGTGTTCAATATTCAACCACTACGCCCAGTGTGAACCCTCCCCCATATGCTGTGTACCTATGCATCCCTATCTCAGTCACCCCCTCAATGTAATGCTCAATCTCAACATGGGAGGTATCATAAAAGACACTTCTAAAGAATCAACAGTGTCTTCAGCCATATTATATTCTCCTAATCTAAGATATATATGTATCTCTTTTCTGTCAAAAGACCATGGCATATGTTTCTCTTTGTATGTACGTATCCCCAAACAATAACTTTGTTTGCTCCTGTCTGGTTCCCACCCATCTACCCAATTAAATATTAAAATAACAAGCACAAGAAGTGATTTCAGCCACAACGAGAATCGGGAGAGATCATTTAGAACATTTGCTCATTCCTTGAGGGAACCCACCAGCCCATTTTCTACTATTCCTTCAACGTGCAACATTTTATTATTTGTATACATTTTCTTCCTCTTCCTCCCACACATGTCACTTCCTTGGCCTCTGCCCCCTCCCCATTCACATTTAGTTTGTCTTCATCTTATTTGTCTTCTATATGCACATCTTCCACCTGATTCTTTGTTCTCCTTATTCCAAGTCCAAGGACTTTTTCAATTCAGCCCATACTTTATTTTATTTGACTTTTGGGCTGCTTTGCAGCAAGTTCAAGGGCCCCTTAATTCATAGGCCAGTCTTTTGGATACACTGTTTTGTGACCACAGAGGACTCAAAATCTCAATCTTCTGATTTGCATAAAATAGTTGGTGGCATTAGATTGGTTCTGGGGAACACAAGGATGGGGGAGTTTCATAAGGAAAAATCTTCAATTTTAGTTGCAACTGGGCATGTGGCTTTGTCTCTCAAAACCCTTTTCACAATATGGGATCGGTTGCCGTCAATCACCCGGAGTACAGGTGCCGCCCGTCCATCTGTAATATAAAAACTGGATCAGTTTCTTGAAGAATAAGTACATTTTTATCAATACTTCCTCCTCAAACCTAAACCTTATAATAAACGTGTCCTTTTCACTTAAGCACTCCCATCTCCTAAAAACAATTGCTGCTGCATGTTCTCCTTTTCTAATATAATAGAATGGCTGCTTCTTTCTCCCTTTCCTTCATATCTTAGTGTCACCTATGCTTCATATATACTGGCTGATACCTGGGTGTGTCTATAACATGAGACCATAAAGCACATACATATTTTTTCTTTTCTTTAATTGCCCCATTTGATCATGATCTTACATTCCCATGACCCCCCTTGAAAGGCTTTTATTGATTAAAAGTTAGCCCAATTTTAACACATGGAGCGGAAACAGTGTCTACCTTTAAAAAAGAGAACTGGACCATCCTGGAAGGCACATTTTGGAAGCGTGTTCTACGCCTACAATCTGGATTACCGATCCAAGCATTACGAATGGAATTGGGGTTGACATCCCTCCAGGCGATTGTAACATGGAAATCATTAACCCTATATCGAAAATGTATAGATTCGCCATGCTAAAAGTGGATTCAAAGTCATCAATGAGACCTTGAGCAAAAACCAAGATCGGACATTAGGAGAATGGCAAAAGATATGCCATGAAATTCTTAAAGATCTGAACGAAACAGATAAATCATTGTGCACGAACCCAGACAAAGTTAAACGGAAACTCTACATTAAAAACTGGATTAATACACAAGAGTGACAGAAACGTACTCGATATGGAAGATCTTTTGCAGAGAGTCAAAAATTTAACACAATGCCAAAATACTTAGCACTTTCGCCGAATGCATACTTTTGAGATCAACTACTAAGGTTTCGATTGAACCTATTTCCAACTGGTGACATTGTGAAACCAAGACTGATGACAACAGCATTATGCAGATTATGGCATACTCCGGAAATAGAAGAATCATTAAAACATCTGGTCATGGACTGTCCTACAGTTGTAAGAACCAGAAAGCAACTTTTGATAGAGATAACCTCAAGTTAAGTGAGCAAAGCGGCTGAAGACTGGTGGTTAATGTTGCTCAGAGGACAGTGCAGACGCACTTCAATAGGATTAGTAAATCTCTTGCAAACTATTTTTAAGTTAATCAATGAACAAAGAAATTAACAAAAAAGTATAGAACTGATAGATAATAATAATAAACATGTAAATATGTTATGGTGCTGCACTTTGAATTGTAAGAGATGTGATATACTTGATTTTACTGAAAATGCTTGAAAGTGAAATATAGGCAAAGGGTTTGTAATCTATAAACCAAATAAAGCCTAATAAAAAAATTAAAAAACATCTTTTTATGGTTTGCTTATTTTCTAAGTGACTAAGGGATAATTGTCTCTGTGGTTGTGTCATTCTTCACACCACTTAGGGTTACATTTGTTTCCTTCTTTATGTACCACTCATCTCACTATCCTACTCCCTCTTCACCCTACCAACCCACCCCACCTTTTCGTTTGCAGATCTGCCAGAGCGCCGTTGGTGACGGTGCGCGGTACACATATCTTTAACATTTAACATGATAAAATAATAAAAGACAAAACAGACAACATAACAAATTCAAAACATTTTTTCAACAAAAAAAGGATGCCATCTTTTTTCTTCTGGGCGTATCCATAGCTAATATGGTTTTTTGGGATGTTGCTGAGGTCATCTCTTGGTATCGTCAGCCAAATAAAATGCAGGGTTGCTTTCCTGAACAATAAAATGATGGTACATTTTGTCTCTTTTGAATTGCCATAAGTGTAGTGACAGGCCTGTTTTTAATCTCTTCTGCTATGCTGAAAATGTTCTCTATACATTTGAAGTACTTCTCCTGATGGCGTGGGACCACAATCTCTTCTTTCTTTGCTGTATTTATTCTGTTGAGACATAATTAAAACATTTTGTTGCCCTTCCTAACTAATCGTACCTGCCCGTGGCATTTGGAAATAAGCACTGATCCTATTAAGTGCATGCAAGAGTGGCATATAGGCATACACTGTTTTGCTTATCCTTAAAGTTTCATGCATTTGCCAAATGCACATATTTGACATTCCTTATTGACACGATTACAAAAAGGTTACTGCACCTTTTATCCAAAAGTCTGCTTCATTAGATATGGCCATACTTGCATATATGTACTATTCTGTGCTCACACCCGTTTACACCTTTCTTGGGGAAAATGCTATATATTTAAAAAGACTGTATCCCTTACTACCTTTTCTCTGTACTCACCTAGGCCATCTTACTCCTAATAATGACCAATAAGGTTATTCACACACTTACTGTATTCACTGGTACTTACCTTTTCTTTCTCTACTTGTCCACTAGTACTTACTTTTTTCATAATATTTCTTCGCATTATATCGCTATACTCCACTAAAGCCATATAGACATTCCTCCCGTGCAACAAAAATGACATTTTTTTTAATCTATAATACATAAAGCAACATTTTCATATAAACATAAACAATGTTCTTGTTACTTACTCTCATCTGTTCTTTTTGTGCAATTCTGCTAAATGTTCTCTCATACTGCTAGATCAATCTTGGCCGTCCATACCTTCTTGGCCTTTCATTAATTGCATTTTATTCTTATCAAATATACTACACTGATCAATTTAAACAAGCACCATCCATTGCTACACATTGCTTGAAAATCAGAATATTTTATCCACACTTTCCCCCATCAATCTTGTCTCACAATGTTATTTTTGTTCCTTTATTTACACCTTCTATCACCTTGTGGTTTTTGTTGCTTTAATATTCAGTCATTCATTCATCATTTTTTATTTACTTATGTATTTCACCCCCTTGATTGACGTCAATCTTTTGATTAGGAACTTCTTACTTCAGCGTTTTTAGTTTTAACTGTTTATTATTATCTTACATTAATCAGTCTAAACACAACACAAACTCTTATATTTTACAAATTATAATCCTTTACATGTGCATACTTTTATTTTGTTCCCCTATGTAAATTGTTCCTCCACTGGCTTAGTGGATGTATTGTCCTCTCTTTTTGTTACCCCTTCTGGGAATGTGATGCACACTCTTCTATCTGGCTCTGCCAGTAGGAATCCTTACCACTCTTATATGAAGCTTTATAGTGTGTACCCTTCCTATCTCTTCTTGAGCCTGTAAATTCAAGGTATCCCTATCTCTCTTCCATTTATAGTCTCCAAAAATCCAGCTACTCTTATATTGTGTTTCAGAAAGACATAATGTTTATAACTGATGTTCCTAATGTACAGCGAAAGCAGCCTATATGTGTGTGGGTTCTAATTGCAGTATTGAATTCCTTCTCTGACTACCTAAATGTGTTTTCATGTGAATTAGGCCTGTGATCCATTAATTGCCTGTACTTCCACAAGATTGTGTGTGTGTGTATATATGCATGGGTGTATGCATGGGTGTGTGCATGTGTGTGTGTGCGCATTTGTGTGTGTGTGTGTTCATATGTGTATGGGTGTGCATGTGTGTGTGTGTCACTCCCCATCTCCTTATAAGCATATCAAGACAGGAACTAACCTTATTATCTCTATTTTTCCTCCCAAATGTCTTCTCTTTTCATATGTCCAAATTCTATTTCTCTCTACTTCTCCCATTAAATCAGTTCATCATGCATAATAGTAATCCATATCGTGCTCAATAATTGTGCCAAGACTTCCTTGTTTTTCCTTTGTCAGCTCCCAGCCTGCTTGCATTTATTCATAAATATGTTTAATCTAAACAAACCCTGCATAAATCTAAATAATGCACTCCTTATTCTTGAAAATCATACTAATCAGGGTGTGTGCTCTATGAAAAATAGTCCTTTAACCTAATGGCACCCTCCTTTATATGTTCAGGCCTTAAAAATACTAGTGTTATTTCTTGTGTGTCTTCATAATTAATCCCTAAACTAGTGCATGTTACCTCCTAGGTATTTAGTGAGATCTCTCCTCAGTACAACTGTTGATTTATTATAGAATATATCATGCTTTTTTATCTATATTGTGTGTAAACTTAGCTTTCGTGCATTTGAGAGTACTTCCTCTCATTACTTATGTCTTCCCCATTCTAAATACAAATGTTTGCATCAATACATGCACTTTTAACATTGTTGCTGAAAAAAGGTGTTTTATCTTATTTGTTCTTGCTATTCCCCATAAATATCTATCCACTCTGCTCGATCTAGTATCATTTAATATTGTGTTAACCTACTTTTTAATGTAATTTGCACTCATAGTTACATTTTTATGAGCGGCGCATGTCTCACAAATTGTGAGATATATAGCATATTTGTTATTTTAATAACTCTATGCTGTGCATTGGGGGAGATGCTGTCCCCTGTCTTCAAGCCTGTCTAATTTGCTGTGGCTTTGGTGCATATGCTTGATTCTGCATGTGTAATATCCATATGACTCTGTACTGTATTGTAGTGGCTATCCCATTCCTCCTCTCTCTGTCCTTAATTACCAATATTCTCACTGTTCTGGTTCACACTCTCATGTGCTTTCATTTGCAATCTCTGCCTTACTTTTGCTCTCCTAATCATTTTGTGTCCCTTTCTCATTCTCCTTCTGTAATAACTTTCCCCATTTCCTTGCCTTCTGTTACAAATTCTATGAAAATAAACTGTGTGCATCTGCTCTTCCTGTTACTCACCACTGTGCGGGCTGGCCGGGGCATTGAGCAGAAGTAGCAGCTAAGGACAGGAAACTTAAGTCGCTGCTGAGTACCACACTATAAAGGACGCCTCAGACCGGACTACCTCAACTTGAGGCAACTATTTTTGGTAACGGACCACCATGCTGTGCAGATAAAACAGACAGTTTAATAAATTACCCAAAAGAGCGGGGGAACCACACCCCCACACCAAGCTGCAAAGAAAAGGCAAACAATGTTAACACAGAGATATAGCACTTAGTAACTAGAGGTCTACAGTAGAGGAATCTAACTGAAAGGTACTGGCAGCTGGTACAGAGGAAGGAGTCTGGAGAGAGAGAGGATAGAAGTACTTTAGCAGGTTGAAGAAAACCCAGATGAGATAAAGAAAGGCAGATAGAGTATGCTTTACCCTCTGGTTGTTGTAGGGAAGTCAAAGGAGAAAACAACGGCAGGAAAAAACAATAAACAGGGTGGTTAGTACAGGGAAACTCCCCAGCGCCACGGGGGTCGCAACTAGGTCTGGGATGGTGCAAGGAATCAGCAAAGCGTCCAGAATTGCACTTGTGATAAGCCAGGTGAGTTCCCCAAGTCACTGAATGATCCCAAGTTAGGTGAAAATGGAAGTTCAAAGTACTGCAGAGGCGAAATACAGCTTGTAATGTTCTTACCGCAAGCTAGTGTGATGGTCGTACCTCTAGGCAGATACAGGCGCAGTTTGCAGAGGTTGTAGGTCACCGGTGGAATTGATCCGGGCTGAAGAAGACTTTATGCAGAACAGACGTGCAACGGAATGCACTGCTGCACGTAATCCAAAGGGAGTCACAAAGGGGCATGTAAGAACAAAAGGAGGTTGGATGGCCGTTCTGGGTCTCAATCAAGGCGGTCGGTTACCAAGTACAGTTCAGGGAGCAGTCGAATGATGGTTGAGATGGCAGTCTGGGGTCAAAGTCAGGCGGGCAGAACAAAAGCCAGTCAAGGGGCGTGCAGAGGGATGGTCGAAGAACAAATCCGGAGTCAGTAAGGAGAAGATCAAAAAGCATAACACAGGAACCGCGGGGATGAACAAACGCTAATTATAAGCTCCGAGCCTGGCGTCACGTGATCCTTTATGGAGGCGAAGGCGTGGCCTGCAGGCGCGCATTGGTTTGCCGGAGCGCATCATGATCAGCTGATGGATGACACGCCGCATGGGCCAGCGACGTTGTTTCCCCAGCAACCGCCAACGCTGCCAGAATGGGGAGGATCGAAAAGCAACCCGATCCTTTAGGTGAAACTGTTGCAGGCCAAAACTAGCAGAGCGGACCCCAGGTGTAACACTTTCTTTTGGTAGCGCACTGAAACTTTTTAGCAAAGCACCTTTCTTTCCCCAATTATTTTCCATTAATGCAGCTAGATTTTTTTCATTGCCTTTTTCTTATCTGTGTAATTGACCCCTGCATGCTTTAGGATTTATGCACTTTCAAAATGTCCCATTTATCATTAAATAAAAAATGACTAGATTACTTTAAAATAAGATTAACAAATCAGGGGTACTCTAGTGTGTGCCTAACAGATTAAGGGGTCGATTCATGGAATTAATGTGCGCCGAAAATTCCCGCGCAGAGGTGCCAAAACGTGCGAATCGCAGGAAAAGTGCAAAAATCGCAGGAAAAGTGCAAAAATCGCAGGAAAACCAGCGCACAGCGATTCATGGAAGTCCGTGCGCGAAAAAAACATTGGATGTGCGCTACGAATGTGCGCCGCCACGCGTCATCCAAAAGCGTGCGCCACGGCCACTGTGAAATCGCATAGCGTGGCGCACATCACAAAAGTAAGCGTAACACGGGGCGTAACACTCGGAATGGGGAACAACGCGTGAAAATATGGGCGTCACGGGGGAAGTACAGGAGGCAAGTGCGCGGAACGCCCACACGCTCGCCTACAACCCGTATTCATGGAATCGAATAGGGCAAACCAGCGCACGGTCAAAGACGCGCACAGGGCCAGACAAGTACACCACAAGAAAGCAGGCGGTAGCACCCCTGCGACTGAAAAAAATGTGCGCCAAAATGTGCGCTAACAAAAAGCACCCATATACAGCCATGATGAATGGCCAATACAGTGGCCCTCTAGGACAAATGAGGTGCAAAGGGGCACCGACAAACACGGACACCCGCTGTGTGAAAAATAGCACGTGCACGTGTTCCTGGGTGCGCGGGAAGTTCCACACGCGATTGGCCTGGCTAGGTGGGGGTGCGCGGGAAGTTCCACACGCGATTGGCCTGGGTGCGTGTATTCCGATGTGCGCGGAAGATTCACATGCGAGTTCTGCAGGGTACGTGTATTTCGGTGGTGCCGGGGAATGCTACACGTGATTTGGCCATGTGGGTCCCCCCAGGTGTTCCCTCTACACCCTCCACGGCCCCTGCAGGCAGCCCGCACCACAGGGTACTACCCTAAACCCCTGCTCATGTCCCACAGGCAACCCATCCACCATGGCCATGCCCACCAGCCAACCCACATGTCACCTTGCACTACTGATCACCAACACATGTCTCCCACCACCCCCACCCCCCAGCCACCAGGGGCAGCCTCCACCAGGCCCCCACTCATGTCCCCTATTACCCCCACCCCCCAGCAGTGCAGGGGCAGCCTCCACCAGGCCCCCACTCATGTCCCCCACCACCCCCATCCCACAGCCACCAGGGGCAGCCTCCACCAGGCCCCCACTCATGTCTCCCACCACCCCCACCCCCCAGCAGTGCAGGGGCAGCCTCCACCAGGCCCCCACTCATGTCTACCACCCCCCCCACCCCCCAGCAGTGCAGGGGCAGCCTCCACCAGGCCCCCACTCATGTCCCCTATTACCCCCACCCCCCAGCAGTGCAGGGGCAGCCTCCACCAGCCCCCCACCCATGTCTACCACCACCCCCACCCCCCAGCCACCAGGGGCACCCTCCACCAGGCCCCCACTCATGTCCAACTCATGTCTCCCACCACCCTCACCCCCCAGCCACCAGGGGCAGCCTCCACCAAGCCCCCACTCATGTCTCCCACCACCCCCACCCCCCAGCAGTGCAGTGGCAGCCTCCACCAGGCCCCCACTCATGTCCAACTCATGTCTCCCACCACCCTCACCCCCCAGCCACCAGGGGCAGCCTCCACCAAGCCCCCACTCATGTCGAAACCACCCCCACCCCCCAGCAGTGCAGGGGCAGCATCCACCAGGCCCCCACTCATGTCTCCCACCACCCCCACCCCCCAGCAGTGCAGGGGCAGCCTCCACCAGGCCCCCACTCATGTCTCCCACCACGCCCACCCCCCCCAGCAGTGCAGGGGCAGCCTCCACCAGGCCCCCACCCATGTCTACCACCACCCCACCCCCCAGCCACCAGGGACAGCCTCCACCAGACCCCCACTCATGTCCAACTCATGTCTCCCACCACCCTCACCCCCCAGCCACCAGGGGCAGCCTCCACTCATGTCTCCCACCACCCCCACCCCCCAGCAGTGCAGGGGCAGCCTCCACCAGGCCCCCACTCATGTCTACCACCACCCCCACCCCCCAGTCACCAGGGGCAGCCTCCACCAGGCCCCCACTCATGTCCCCTATTACCCCCACCCCCCAGCAGTGCAGGGGCAGCCTCCACCAGGCCCCCACCCATGTCCAACTCATGTCTCCCACCACCCTCACCCCCCAGCCCCCAGGGGCAGCCTCCACCAAGCTCCCACTCGTGTCTCCCACCACCCCCACCCCCCAGCAGTGCAGGGGCAGCCTCCACCACGCCCCCACTCATGTCTACCACCACCCCCACCCCCAGCAGTGCAGGGGCAGCCTCCACCAGGCCACCACTCATGTCTCCCACCACCCCCACCCCCCAGCAGTGCAGGGGTAGCATCCACCAGGCCCCCACTCATGTCCCCTATTACCCCCACCCCCCAGCAGTGCAGGGGCAGCCTCCACCAGGCCCCCACTCATGTCTCCCACCACCCCCATCCCACAGCCACCAGGGGCAGCCTCCACCAGGCCCCCACTCATGTCTCCCACCACCCCCAACGCCCAGCAGTGCAGGGGCAGCCTCCACCAGGCCCCCACTCATGTCTACCACCACCCCCACCCCCCAGTCACCAGGGGCAGCCTCCACCAGGCCCCCTCTCATGTCCCCTATTACCCCCACCCCCCAGCAGTGCAGGGGCAGCCTCCACCAGGCCCCCACTCATGTCTCCCACCACCCTCACCCCCCAGCCACCAGGGGCAGCCTCCACCAGGCCCCCACTCATGTCGAAACCACCCCCACCCCCCAGCAGTGCGGGGGCAGCATCCAACAGGCCCCCGCTCATGTCTCCCACCACCTCCACCCCCCAGCAGTGCAGGGGCAGCCTCCACCAGGCCCCCACTCATGTCTCCCACCACGCCCACCCCCCCAGCAGTGCAGGGGCAGCCTCCACCAGGCCCCCACCCATGTCTACCACCACCCCGCCCCCCAGCCACCAGGGGCAGCCTCCACCAGGCCCCCACTCATGTCCAACTCATGTCTCCCACCACCCTCACCCCCCAGCCACCAGGGGCAGCCTCCACCAAGCCTCCACTCATGTCTCCCACCACCCCCACCCCCCAGCAGTGCAGGGGTAGCATCCACCAGGCCCCCACTCATGTCTCCCACCACCCCCACCCCCAGCAGTGCAGGGGCAGCCTCCACCAGGCCACCACTCATGTCTCCCACCACCCCAATCCCCCAGCAGTGCAGGGGTAGCCTCCACCAGGCCCCCACTCATGTCTCCCACCACCCCCACCCCCCAGCAGTGCAGGGGCAGCCTCCACCAGGCCCCCACTCATGTCTACCACCACCCCCACCCCCCAGTCACCAGGGGCAGCCTCCACCAGGCCCCCACTCATGTCCCCTATTACCCCCACCCCCCAGCAGTGCAGGGGCAGCCTCCACCAGGCCCCCACCCATGTCCAACTCATGTCTCCCACCACCCTCACCCCCCAGCCACCAGGGGCAGCCTCCACCAAGCCCCACTCGTGTCTCCCACCACCCCCACCCCCCAGCAGTGCAGGGGCAGCCTCCACCAGGCCCCCACTCATGTCTCCCACCACCCCCACCCCTCAGCAGTGCAGGGGCAGCCTCCACCAGGCCACCACTCATGTCCCCTATTACCCCCACTCCCCAGCAGTGCAGGGGCAGCCTCCACCAGGCCCCCACTCATGTCTACCACCACCCCCACCCCCCAGCCACCAGGGGCAGACTCCACCAGGCCCCACTCATGTCCCCTATTACACCCACCCCCCAGCAGTGCAGGGGCAGCCTCCACCAGGCCCCCACTCATGTCTCCCACCACCCCCATCCCACAGCCACCAGGGGCAGCCTCCACCAGGCCCCCACTCATGTGTCCCACCACCCCCACCCCCCAGCAGTGCAGGGGCAGCCACCACCACTCCACTCATGTCCCCTATTACCCCCACCCTCCAGCAGTGCAGGTACAGCCTCCACCAGGCCCCAACTCATGTCTCCCACCACCCCCATCCCACAGCCACCAGGGGCAGCCTCCACCAGGCCCCCACTCATGTCTCCCACCGCCCCCACCCCCCAGCAGTGCAGGGGCAGCCTCCACCAGGCCCCCACTCATGTCCCCTATTACCCCCACCCCCCAGCAGTGCAGGGACAGCCTCCACCAGGCCCCCACTCATGTCTCCCACCACCTCCATCCCACAGCCACCAGGGGCAGCCTCCACCAGGCCCCCACTCATGTCTCCCACCACCCCCACCAGTGCAGGGGCAGCCTCCACCAGCCCCACACTCATGTCTCCCACCACCCCCACCCCCCAGCAGTGCAGGGGCAGCCTCCACCAGGCCCCCAATCATGTCTCCCACCACCCCCACCATCCAGCAGTGCAGGGGCAGCCTCCACCAGGCCCCCACTCATGTCTACCACCACCCCCACCCCCCAGTCACCAGGGGCAGCCTCCACCAGGCCCCCACTCATGTCTCCCACCACCCCACCCCCCAGCAGTTGCAGGGGCAGCCTCCACCAGGCCCCCACTCATGTCCCCTATTACCCCCACCCCCCCGCAGTGCAGGGGCAGCCTCCACCAGGCCCCCACTCATGTCTACCACCACCCCCACCCCCCAGCCACCAGGGGCAGCCTCCACCAGGCCCCCACTCATGTCCCCTATTACCCCCACCCCCAGCAGTGCAGGGGCAGCCTCCACCAGGCCCCCACTCATGTCTCCCACCACCCCCATCCCACAGCCACCAGGGGCAGCCTCCACCAGGCCCCCACTCATGTCTCCCACCACCCCCACCCCCCAGCAGTGCAGGGGCAGCCTCCACCAGCCCCCCCACCCATGTCTACCACCACCCCCACCCCCCAGCCACCAGGGGCACCATCCACCAGGCCCCCACTCATGTCTCCCACCACCCCCACCAGTGCAGGGGCAGCCTCCACCAGTGCAGGGGCAGCCTCCACCAGCCCCCCACTCATGTCCAACTCATGTCTCCCACCACCCCCACCCCCCAGCCGTGCGATTTGCCTGGGTAAGTGTACTTCGGGGTGCGCGGGAAGTTCCACACGCGATTGGTCTGGGTATGTGTACCTCGGGGTGCGCGGGAAGTTCCACACGCGATTAGCCTGGGTACGTGTACTTTGGGGTGCGTGTGAACTTCCACACGCGATTTGCCTGGGTACGTGTAGTATGGGGTGCGCGGGAAGTTCCACACGCGATTAGCCTGGGTGCATGTACTTCGGGGTGCGCGTGAACTTCCACACGCGATTTGCCTGGGTATGTGTACTACGGGGTGCACGGTAAGTTCCACACGCGATTGGCCTGGGTATGTGTTCTTCGGGGTGCGCGGGAAGTCCCACACGCGATTGGCCTGGGTACGTGTACTTCGGGGTGCGCGGGAACTTCCACACGCGATTGGGCCTGTGAGAGTGGGTTACATGTATTCCAGGGGTGGGCGGGAATATTTACCCGCGACTGTGCCTGTGAGAGCGTGCTACGTGTATACCTGGGGTGGGCGGGAAGATTCACACGCTCACCTACGACGTCCCGAAAAATGGTCCAATCCTGAGACACGCGCAAACAACAAACAAGCTCATACGCCAGGATGAATATACCATTCCTAGCAGCAGTGGCCGTGGGTTACCAAAGGAGGAGGAGGAGGATAGTGAGGGCCCGAATTTTCACTCCCAGAACTAGCCTTTTTGGGATGCCTGATGACCAGGTGTATGTGAGGTACAGGTTTCCCCCACACATAATACTGGACCTGGTCAGTGAGTGGGAGGATGACCTCACATCACCCACCCTGTGCTCCCAAGCACTCAGCCCCCTGGAGAAGGTCCTCAATGTACTGCACTTCTTGGCCACAGGATCATTTCAGCGGACAAGTGCCATAGTGGGTGGGGTGTCACAGGCCAGGCAGTCACGCTGCCTACACCAGGTCTTCAACATCATCACTGCACGCCCATCAGCCCGTAGGCACATATACCTGCCCAGGACACCTGCAGAAAGGCAGGCTGCCACCCTCGATTTCTATGGTGTGGCACAATTCCCAAAAGTGCTAGGTGCCATTGACTGCACCCATGTGGCACTACG
Source organism: Ambystoma mexicanum (assembly GCF_040938575.1). Taxonomy (NCBI): domain Eukaryota; kingdom Metazoa; phylum Chordata; class Amphibia; order Caudata; family Ambystomatidae; genus Ambystoma; species Ambystoma mexicanum. The sequence continues at coordinate 1,561,328,222 of NC_090932.1, forward strand.
TCCCCCCAGGGCATCTGAGCACATCTACAGGAACCGCAAGCACCGGCATTCCATCAACGTGCAGGTAGTATGTAATGCTAAGGGAATCATCACCTCCGTATATGCCAACTATCCAGGGTCCACCCACGACAGCTTCATTTACCGAATGTCTACCCTAAGCCGGGACCTAGAAGCTGGGCGGCATGGCGATACATGGCTGCTTGGTGAGTATGAATGCCACTGCACATGCATGCATGTCAGATGCAGAGTTATGTCACTACCCCACTAATGATACCCATCACCTCCTCACCAGGGGACAGTGCCTACCCTCTGAGCACCCACATGATGACGCCAATTCGGAACCCCATCACGCCTCCAGAGGTAAGATACAACAAAGCCCATATTGCAACCTGGGGCATAGTGGAGCGCACATTCGGAGTGCTCAAGTCACGCTTTCGCTCCCTTGACCGTTCTGGCGGGCAGCTGTTATATGCGCCCCCAGTAGTGTGCAGGATCATAGTGGCAGCATGTGTCCTGCACAATGTTGCAACACGCCGGGAGCTGGCCGTGGACATGATGGTGCCCCCACATCTCCAACCACATGCACGCCCGCTGCGCATGGGAGAGGAGAGGGAACGGGGTGAGGCAGCCCGTACACAGCTGGTGGCTAATTACTTCACATAGAAATCACACCCCAGTGGAGTGCACACAGGCCTGGCACATACCATCTGATAAGCAATGATGACTCGACCTGACAATTAAGACGAACAAAGGGACTGTCAACTGTCAGAATCATAGCAGCCTGAGATTGTTCATGTGGAAGTGTCACAATGTGTGCATCCCTACCTACACAAACACCACCAATGCAGTGTCATGAAAAGACACTTCCATGCTGCATAAATGAATACCCACTTGCAAAATACTACATGAAAACAGTGCCATGTCACCCGCCCCCTCCCCGGCACGGCCACACAACACCATGGCATGTCATGCAATGTGAGAGGAAAGAAATGAATCCCCACAACATGCCCCAAGTGTCAGCAGCTACAGTGTCCCTAATGGAAACATGTCCACACATGAAATGCTCACAGTAATGCAGGACCTACAACCCACACTACCAAATACTTACCAAGAATACCAATCACCTACACAACCTCCAACCTACCTTAAACATGACATTACAGACTTAAAAATTAGCTAGCCTCACCACCTGATGATGACAGCCCTCCGAACACTTCCAAGTATACAGTGTAAGCGCCACGCAAGAGTGTAGGTGCACTGCTTACAACATGGACTCCAGTTCCAAGATGGACCGCATTGTGAAGACATGAGGAATGGACCTGCAAATATGGAGGATGAGATGGATGCAGAGGCACATATCAATACACCACGCAGTGTACAACACAACAACAATATGCACTATGAATGTATACATAGTATTGACTACAGACTGCCCACACAGCTCATGGGAGTCCAATGTCACCATGTACGTCAATGTCACTTGGGCACACCCTTTGCAAGCCCATGGAAACGGGAAGCAGGAGGGGTGTGTGTGACAAAAACCCAAGCATCTGAACCAAATCCATGACAAGCCTGCATGTGCCCAGCCACAATGCAGCGTATGCCCACGGGAGCCACACAAGGCAATACACGGTCCCAAAAATAAAAAAAAAAGAAATCAAAAATGGCCATTAATGGGCCCGGGGGGGTTGGGGAGGCCACCCAGGAGGTCCGAGGACAGGGTGCACACCAAAACCCACCTGTGTGGATCTTGCGAAAAAAAAACACCTCCATGGGCTCATGGCCTACACGGCTACCCTATTGTGGGAATTGTGGGAGTATCACTGCTGTCGCTATCCTCACCCTCTGCAGCTGCATCCGGAGGTGGTGGCACTATGGGAGGCACCCCACGCAAAGCCCTAGTCTGTTCCTCCATGGCTGCAAGCATGCGGGTGTGGTAGGTCTCGTTCTGGAGGATAAGTGTGCGGAGGTCCCCATGCAACAACTCACGGGATGCCCGGACCTCCGCCCTAGTTGCCTGCATCTCAGCTGAGAGCGTATGGGTGAGACGCTCCAGCTGCTGTTCTGTCCTTCGGTTTGTTGAAGCCTCAAGGCTCAACAAGAGTCGTCCTGAGGTGAAGGAGTTCCAGCCTCAGGGCTTCCCTGTGGCCCTGGGACTCTATGGAGATGGCTTCCTGCAGAGTCGCCAGTGCCGCCCGCCTGTCCCTGTCGGACGCCAACATGTCCTCCCTGTGTGCCTGGCAGATGGAGTCGGTTGCCTGCTGTAGTCGCTCCATCAGCCTTTCGGGGGGGACAATGGAAGTGGCCACCCTATCCATGGCCTGAGCCATCATCTCTGATGATGCTGCCTGTTGGGTTGCCATACCGTAAATGGATTGCTCCCATGCGGTATTGCCAGGTGGCGTACGGCCACCACGTCGGCGGGCACCACACCTGTCTGGGGCAAGGCGAACTGTGCCTTGCTGCTCCGGCACTGCCTGAGGCTGCAGGACTGCATTCCCCCTCTGATCTGCTGGCCCAGGAACAGGATCAGATGTCGCGGAGTGTGACCCTGCATCCGTAACCACCAAAGGCGTACCTGCCAACACTGACATCCCCATTGAGGGTTCTAACCCTGGTGCAGGTGGGTCGGACAGAACAGAATCCCTCCCAGGAACACTCACCTGCGACGGCACGCAGGTCTCATCATCCGAATCAACACCTGAGTACAGCTCAGGGGAGGTGCAGCCAGAGACACCCCTTGAGAGCACGACCTGCAGCAGTTGTGGGTTCTCACCCACCACCACACCACGTCCCTCACTGGTGGTCGGTCGGCCCTCAGACCCCCTCCTGGGTCTGCACCATCTCCACAAGCCCAGCAGTATCAGGTGCGTCTTCCCCTGCAAAGACATAAAAGAAAACAAATGGAAACAGGCATTAGCACTATGGCACACAATGAGGGCTGAGAGGCTACAGAAACAGTATTTGATTGACACATGTCCCACATGACTAAAACACTCCCATGCATGCACCGTCACTGCGTGTGATGGGGAGGAAGATGGCACACATTGATGACACCAAGATGGAAGATGAACACATTTGCTACATGCTGCCTAGCAGTGGCATCACACATTGGCCAGTGATTGGCAGGTCAAATACACATGCCATCACACAGATGGCATGCACCCTAGCCATGAAGTGAAGAGGGAGAGGAGGTCACCAATTGTTCATTCAGTCCAGTTTGTTCATATGATTATTTTCATTGTAATGGTTCAAATGTTTAACATGCAGCTCCCAGTCAAAAATGGTCCTATAGCACAGGGACATGTCCAAACTAATCATGTCCACGAAACTGAGCCAGTGCACTGTACCATAGCCATGTCAGACATGTGACAATAGGACTGAGAAATCACAAGTAAAAGTGGTGGTATGCAAACAATCTGCCTGAATAAACAGAGCTAAATAAGCAACAGTGTAGTGGCAAGATGACACTCCAAGGGCAACTGGCGTGGTGTTGGGCTGGATGTCTAATGTTGGCCGAAGGGATGCTGCTATACCCAAATGCCGTTGCCAAGAATGTTTAGGAAGAGGCACATGGGTGTGCCGAACCACTCAGGCACACACACCCCCCTGGCACCCAGACAGAAGCCCTCCCACACACACCATGCACATGGATGACACACATGCATGTGCACTCACCGGACAATGCCTCGTAATCTGCCACTTCTCCCACGCCTTGGATCTGTTCCTCCGTGACGTAGGTCCCAGCAACCTGCTCATGTGGAGTGAGTTCTATGTCGTCTGCTGGAGACCCACCTCCAGTCACTAGAGTTGCGGCATGACTTGAGGCCAGCTTATTCTTTGCCCTGCGCTTCAGGTCATTCCAGCGCTTGTAGCATTCATTAGCTGTGCGCCTCACGATTCCAAGGGCACTTATGATGTCCGCAATGGTCTGCCAGTGTGCCTGACGTTGTGCAGGTGTGGTCTTGGATCCTGCAACAATCACCATTTCGCGGTCATGTGCGGACACATACTCTACAAGTGCATTCAGTTCAGCCTCATTGAAGCTGGGCTTCCTTGACGGGCCGGACTGTGTAGCCGTGTCTGGGGCATCAGCCTCTACTGGACGAGCACTTTTCCTCTTCCGCTTGGAAGGTGGTGGGGATCCGGAGTGTCCTGCGCCGCTCTGGACACTAGGGGCAGGAGCGTGGGATTGCACACTCAGCATGGGAGTTGGTGCAGGCATTATCTCAAGTGTGATGGTGTCAGGGGGAATGTCAGCATGATGGACTTGATGGGTGTGAGAGAGGTGGGGTGGATGGAGCCGCAGCTGCCCCTGCAGCCTCCCCAGCCTGCCTACGCGGGGCAGCAGATGACCTAGCTGCCCCTGATCCACGTGGCCTGATGACACCAACGTTCACCGGCGCACGTGGCCTGGACCGGCTGACCTGGAAGTCAGCCATGGAGTCACCCTGTGCCAGGTCTGGTTCCACAGTGGGCTGGTCCAACAAGGGCTGAGCATGGATGGTGTCAGCCACGGTAACCTCAACCGGGGGGGGGGAGGGCAAGGGTGTCCCGGACTGCTCCTCCACACATGGGGGCTAGGGGCACCCTGCAAGTCACGGCCACGTCCCCTACCGGATCCACCACGGCCATCACTTGGGGCTCGGCCACCTTTGCCACCCTTACGGCTTGTTCGCCTCCCAGCCATGGCACTGATGTTATTGTGTGTATGGGAGTCGATGTGAACTATTGTCCTGGGCAATTGGGGGTCAAAGGGGTTGGGTACCAGATGGTAATCATACCCTAGTGCTCTAGCAAGGCTGTATGTCACCCATGGGGAAAGATGACGGGTCACGCAACGCACAGGCACCCCAAAAAAGCGAAGTAAGGTGCACGCAAGCCCTCCTAGACCACGTGCGTGGAAAGATAAACCTGCACTACACTGTGGCACCCAGGAACACAAGAATGAACGTATGCGTGTCACACGCAGCCTAGAATGACCTCTGAAGGGGTACGCGACACACGGGGCAAGCACAGATGTTAAATACGTGCGCGACTCACCGTCCGCCAGGAACAAAATCGTGAAAAATATGCGCGTGTGCGCATTGGCAACACCCCCGCCAAAAGAAGAATTGTACGCTGTGTGAGGAGACAGGACAACAGTAGTAGGGAACGCTGTTTGAGGAAACAGGCCCAGGAAAAAGAGGAAGAGAGAAAAAGCTGTCAGAGGTAACAGGGAGTACGAACTGGAAACGCGTGTGAACCAACAAGAAGTACAGATTTCACCCACTCGCTCTCCACGAAAAGCACGTACAAGGAAATGGCGTTCTACACGTACCTTTTATACACACATCACAGACGCGCATACCAATGAGGCCATTTCCACCAATTACGCGCTTTGACACTCGGACGTGTATCTCTTCATTTTTACACGTGCCATTCTCTACGGCCATGCGCGTGACGTCACAGCTGCGCATGGTGGCCTTTGGGCCAATGAAATCGCATATGCGAGCACACGTGGTACAACTGCACGTCCGAGTGTCATCGCGTGTAATCGGAGGGAAGTGAGCGTACATGCGATTGGCCTGGGTACGTGTATTTCTGGGGTGCGCAGGACGTTCCACATGCGATTGGTGGAAATCCACGTGTGCTCTGTCATCACGTGTAATGAGGGGAAACACCCGTGCGCCTCAAGTCACAGACGCGCTCGCGGCCTTTGGTCCAATGAAATCGCATATGCGTGCTGACGTGCATACGCGCTAAGGGCCTTTCCTCGATTTACACGCAGACGTGCATGATTTTCACGTGCCAAATCACTCCGTATCAAGCTGGCCACGCGTAAGCACACGGAAGACCACGCTCCTGCCCAAAAGGCCGAATTACTGCCCCCCAGAGCCCCGAGCAGCCTCCCACGAGCCATCTGCTGCTGCTTGCCTGCCTGCTGCCACCGTGCCCTGCCATTTGGTGCCTGCACATCAGCCATCTGCAGGGGTCCATTTGCTCTGTCCACCCCTGCTGGAACAGAAGACTCCCGACTGGGATACCATCGCTCCACAGCCCAGCCCCAGGACCCAGTTGCCCACCCACTCCTGCCTCTGGGGTTGCCATGTCGGGCACTGCAACATCTGGCACCACTGGCAACCCCCGGCCAGAGAGGCAGAGGGGCACCAGCTTCACTGCCACCGAAGTTGGTGTCCTGGTGGAGCAAGTCCTGGGGCAGTATGATGCCCTCTTCGGAAGTAAGCGCGCCAACAAGGAAGGACGGACTCGGATCTGGACGGACATCGTGACTGCCATCAACGCGGAGGGGGTGGCAGTCCGCGACTACCAACATGTCAAGAAGCGCTGGGATGACTGCAGGTCCAGGACCCTCTTGAAGGCCCGACGCCTCGTGGAGGGGGGCCGGGGCCGCATGAGTACCATCCAGATGAGGGTCCTGGGACGCGTAGGCCCAGCGCTCCACGCCCAGATCCCTGAGAGGCAGACCCGTCTGGAGTTGAGCGGTAAGTGGCCAAGCATTGCTGTGTGAGACAGGGCATGTTGCAGTGTGCTGGTTGTCCGATACTTGCCTGTATGTGTGACATAGGCCATGTATGCATGTGTGTGTGTGTGCAGGGACGTCATGCATGTGAGACCAGTAATGTGTGAACCACATGGTTGGTGCATGTGTTCAAATGCAACATGGGTTGCCCTATGCGGAATGGCCACATGAAAGCATGCCAGTCTCTGTTCCTGGACATGGGTGAGGGATGGGTGCTGATGCCATGTACATGTATGCTGTCCATGTCTGTGTGTCTGACCTGCGTGTCTGTGACTTGTGAATGCCAGGGATGCATGACACATGTATGTCGCAATGTTCAGGTTCACTGATGCAGCCTAGTCATCCTTGTATCCACTGTGTCTGTGGTGTACGAGGCCAGATGGATGAAACTAGGGTGAAGTGTGTGCATGTGATAGGCATGGCACATGATGCATGTGAGTTCCAAAACAACAGTGTATGTTTCAAGAATCACTTGAACATGTATGTTAATGTCCATAGCATGCGCCGTGGTGCCTGTTACCGCATGTGTTTTACCTGCACTGAGCCATGTGTTGTGGAGGGACATGATGGAAGTGATCTTTGACAGTGCCACTCATCTGCTATTGCTTCCTGTCTAGGGGACCATTGTACAGTACCCTGATGCTTGGCGGGGATGCCCCCACGGCTGCAGAGGAAGGGGTGGGTGAGCCCCCACAGGGGCTTGCAATGGCGGAAGACGGGGTGGAGCCATCCAGGTTGGTGGTTTCCACAGAGGAGGAGGCGGCCGCTACTGAGGCGCACCTGGGGCCTGGTGGGGGCATCCCTGCTGGTGCAAGTGGTGCAGTCCAGGGGCAGGGGCAGGAGGCAGCACAGGTCGCCGTGGAGGGGCCTGTGCATGTCACTGGCCCTGACACTGTGACTGCACCACCATGCACCAGCAGAGATGCCCCATCCCAGGCCCGTCCGCAGGTAGGGGGGGGGATGTCCATGTCATCTGACTCCCCTCCACCTGCGTACGAGGGGACCCCTGGCCGTATGGAGAAGGTCCTGATTGGTGTCGCGTTGCGGACAGGTGCAATTCATGATGAGGTGCGTGCTTCCCGAGGGGAGCATGCACGTCATCACGGAGAGCACTGTGCCAACGTGGCCCAGTTGGGAACGGCCATGGTCGGGGGTTTCCTACATGTGTCGGCCAATCTGGCGACCCTCTCCTCCTCTGTGGAGACTATGCACCAGTCGTTCTCCATGCCGTCTTCCGGCCCAGATGCCACCAGGGCCCCCTGTGGACCTGCCCCGACCAATGCAGCCGGCTCGGTGGGGATCCCATCCCTGCCACAGTCGGGAGTCGGAGGTCCAGCAGGGGTGGACACACCAGCAACTGGACCCCAGCAGATTGAGGATGTGACGGCATCATCGGGCAGGGCACGTGCACAACGGCGGTGGATACCATCAGCCTGGATGCCGTCGTGCTGGCACAGGCAGTTGCGTCGGAGGCAGCGGCAGGCTCGACGTGGGAGGCATTATGGCTCGGGGCCATCAACATCAGGGGTGCAGGCATCGGCCGGAGGGCAGGAGAACCCTGGAATGGGAGTGGCTTCCGTGTGGGAGCGGTTGGGCCAGCAGATCGGTGCGGAGCGGCAGCGGGCAGAGGAGGAACGGCTCACAATGGCCAGGGCGGAGAACTCCATGCGGAGGGCGCTGAGGCGGGCTGAGTGCCTCGAGGGTCTTCGCAGGGAGTTGGAGCTGGACACTGCTTTATCCCTGCGAGACCTCGGGGCCAGGGAACATGCCCGCCTCCAAGCCATTGAACAGGAGTTCGATGATGCCCTGGCCCATGACAACATCCAGTGAGCCGTTGGACTAGCCCGCTGCCCATGTAAATAGTTATGTAGTTAGTGTTAGGTTTCCTTTGTTTTTGCATTTTCTTTGGACCTTTTGGACAATGGGCCACATTTTTGTATATAGTTATTTTTTATTAGGTAGTGTTGTTAGATAGGTTTCATTTCTTTTGTTGGGATCATGGACCCTGGCTTGTTCACCTGTACATAGTTCACTGTTGGATTTTCTTTTCTTTTTACTATTTACCCATGGATCAATGGCTTTCAATTATAATTTCCCATTGGATTTTCTTTTCTGGACTGTGACTTTGGACACCATTCCTTTGGATTCTGATTTTTGGTTTTGCATTTTTTCATGGACATGCTTCTTTTTTACTTTTTTTACATTCCCATTTCTGTTTATTTTTGATTCAATTCATGTTTTCTTTAATACATATTTTTTTTATCAAACTTCAATGTGTAGTATCATCTCATTGGTTTCATGCATATCATGATATGGGTTTTGAGATTCACTGACACCCATTGGGTGTATGTGAGGGACATGTGTTCGTTTCCAAACTTGCAATTGCAGTTCTATCATGTTATTGCCATTTCTGAGTGGGTGGATGCAATACTCGGGTGGGTGTTTTGCATTTGGAGGCTGACCATAGGGACCGGGGATCTAGATTGTGATGACATGTTGGCTGGGGAACATGAGTTGGACATGAGTGGGGGCCTGCTGGCAGGTGCCCCACAGTGATGGGGGGTGAGGGTGCAGGGGAACATGAGTTGGACATGAGTGGGGGCCTGCTCGCAGGTGCCCCACGGTGCTGGGGGGTGGGGGGCAGGGGAACATGAGTTGGACATGAGTGGGGGCCTGCTGGCAGGTGCCCCACGGTGCTGGGGGGTGGGGGTGCAGGGGAACATGAGTTGGACATGAGTGGGGGCCTGCTGGCAGGTGCCCCACGGTGCTGGGGGGTGGGGGTGCAGGGGAACATGAGTTGGACATGAGTGGGGGCCTGCTGGCAGGTGCCCCACGGTGCTGAGGGGTGGGGGTGCAGGGGAACATGAGTTGGACATGAGTGGGGGCCTGCTGGCAGGTGCCCCACGGTGCTGGGGGGTGGGAGTGCAGGGGAACATGAGTGGGGGCCAGGTGGAGGCTGCCCCTGCACTGCTGGGGGGTGGAGGTGCAGGGGGACATGAGTGGGGGCCTGGTGGAGGCTGCCCCTGCACTGCTGGGGGGTGGAGGTGCAGGGGGACATGAGTGGGGGCCTGGTGGAGGCTGCCCCTGCACTGCTGGGGGGTGGAGGTGCAGGGGGACATGAGTGGGGGCCTGGTGGAGGCTGCCCCTGCACTGCTGGGGGGTGGGGGTGGTGGGAGACATGAGTGGGGGCCTGGTGGAATCTGCCCCTGGTGGCTGGGGGGTGGGGGTAGACATGAGTGGGGGCCTGGTGGAGGGTGCCCCTGGTGGCTGGGGGGGTAGGGGGTGGTGGGAGACATGGGTGGGGGCCTGGTGGAGGCTGCCCCTGCACTGCTGGGGGTTGGGGGTGGTGGGAGACATGAGTGGGGGCCTGGTGGAGGCTGCCCCTGCACTGCTGGGGGGGGCGGGGTGGTGGGAGACATGAATGGGGGCCTGGTGGAGGCTGCCCCTGGTGGCTGGGGGGTGAGGGTGGTGGGAGACATGAGTTGGACATGAGTGGGGGCCTGGTGGAGGCTGCCCCTGGTGGCTGGGGGGTGGGGGTAGACATGGGTGAGGGCCTGGTGGAGGCTGCCCCTGCACTGCTCGGGGGTGGGGTGGTTGGAGACATGAGTGGGGGCCTGGTGGAGGCTGCCCCTGCACTGCTGGGGGGTGGGGGTGGTGGGAGACATGAGTGGGGGCCTGGTGGAGGCTGCCCCTGGTGGCTGGGGATGGGGGTGGTGGTAGACATGGGTGGGGGCCTGGTATAGGCTGCCCCTGCACTGCTGGGGGTGGTGGGAGACATGAGTGGGGGCCTGGTGGAGGCTGCCCCTGGTGGCTGGGGGGTGGGTGTGGTGGTAGGCATGGGTGGGGGCCTGGTGGAGGCTGCCCCTGCACTGCTGGGGGTGGGGGTGCAGGGGGACATGAGTGGGGGCCTGGTGGAGGCTGCCCCTGCACTGCTGGGGGGTGGGGGGGTGGGAGACATGAGTGGGGGCCTGGTGGAGGCTGCCCCTGGTGGCTGGGGGGTGGGGGTGGTGGTAGACATGGGTGGGGGCCTGGTATAGGCTGCCCCTGCACTGCTGGGGGTGGTGGGAGACATGAGTGGGGGCCTGGTGGAGGCTGCCCCTGGTGGCTGGGGGGTGGGTGTGGTGGTAGGCATGGGTGGGGGCCTGGTGGAGGCTGCCCCTGCACTGCTGGGGGTGGGGGTGCAGGGGGACATGAGTGGGGGCCTGGTGCAATCTGCCCCTGTTGGCTGGGGGGTGGGGGGGTGGTAGACATGAGTGGGGGCCTGGTGGAGGCTGCCCCTGCACTGCTGGGGGGTGGGGGTGGTGGGAGACATGAGTGGGGGCCTGGTGGAGGCTGCCCCTGGTGGCTGGGGGGTGGGGGTGGTGGTAGACATGGGTGGGGGCCTGGTGGAGGCTGTCCCTGCACTGCTGGGGGGTGGGGGTGGTGGGAGACATGAGTGGGGGCCTGGTGGAGGCTGCCCCTGGTGGCTGGGGGTGGTGGTAGACATGGGTGGGGGCCTGGTGGAGGCTTCCCCTACACTGCTGGGGGGTGGGGGTGGTGGGAGACATGAGTGGGGGCCTGGTGGAGGCTGCCCCTGGTGGCTGGGGGGTGAGGGTGGTGGGAGACATGAGTTGGACATGAGTGGGGGCCTGGTAGAGGCTGCCCCTGGTGGCTGGGGGGTGGTGGTAGACATGAGTGGGGGCCTGGTGGAGGCTGCCCCTGGTGGCTGGGGGGTGGGGGTGGTGGTAGACAATGGTGGGGGCCTGGTGGAGGCTGCCCCTGCACTGCTGGGGGGTGGGGGTGGTGGGAGACATGCATTGTTGATCAGTAGTGAAAGGTGACATGTGGGTTGGCTGGGGGGCATGCCCATGGTGGATGGGCTGCCTGCAGGACATGAGCAGGGGTGCAGGGTAGTCCCCCGTGGTGTGGGCTGCCTGCAGGGGCCGTGGAGGTTGTAGAGCGAACACCTGGGAGGACCCACACGGCCAATTCACATGTAGTACTCCCCAGAACCCCTGAAATACACATACCCTGCTGAAATCGCGTGTGGAACTTCCCGCGCACCCCTGAAATACACGTACCCTGCTCGCACGGGGCCAATCGCGTGTGGAACTTCCCGCGCACCCCTGAAATACACGTACCCTGCTCGCACGGGGCCAATCGCGTGTGGAACTTCCCGCGCACCCCTGAAATACACGTACCCTGCTGAAATTGCGTGTGGAACTTCCCGCGCACCCCTGAAATACACGTACCCTGTTCGCACGGGGCCAATCGGGTGTGGAAATTCCCGCGCACCACTGAAATACACGTACCCTGCTGGAATCGCGTGTGATACTTCCCGCGCACCCCTGTAATACACGTACCCTGCTGAAATCGCGTGTGATATTTCCCGCGCACCCCTGAAATACACGTACCCTGCTGGAATCGCGTGATACTTCCCGCGCACCCCTGAAATACACGTACCCTGCTGATTTTGCGTGTGATACTTCCCGCGCACCCCTGATGCACACGTACACAGGACAATCGCGTGTGGAACTTCCCGCGAACCACTGAAATACACGTTCCCCGCTTGGCGTTTGCTGTTTGCCAGCCCTGTGAACTGGTCCAGGGTTAGCGCAGCCCTTTGCGATTATTTGGGGATTTTGAAGGCTTTTCCTTGCGCGAGGGCATTTTTGGGGCCTAATTGGCGCTGCGCCACGGCTGGTTTTGGATGCGAAAATCCATGAATACGCTGTGCGCGGAAATCGATTTTAGCGCACGCGGCTGGCACAGACATTGACACGGGCATGCTGTGCGCCAGTCGCGTGCGCCACTTTTGTGCGAAATTCTATTAATTACCCTGAAAGTATCTGGCATTCATTCCAAAATAACTAACAAACCCCTTAAAATGGAAAGTAGCTTGTGTGATTTAAAAATAAATGACCTAATGAGACCACCTTAGTTCACATATGTGCAATGACTAGAGACAACTTCTGGTGTAAAACAGTAAACTCACAAAATGGTTTAGTCACATATAGTTTATTTGGCAAAACAACAATCTTTCAAAATGTATACCTTTGCTTAACTTAAACAACCAGGGCATTAACTATCCCACAATGTCATTTAATTTATTCAAGTGCATCTCTAGCACCTGGCTTTAACAGAAAATGCACTAATACCATGAAAAAACGCTGCTTTCAAAACCTACTCAATTGTCAATTTCATCAACTGGTGTTTGTCATTTGGACCTACAGCTGAGCTTCCCTACTCAAAAAACACAAGCATTACATGTGTGTATCACATAAATCCTTAAAAAACGAAAGTCAGTTCAACGAGTTCTGTTTTCAAAGCTATATTTCCATAAGCATGTGAGTCAGCCCTGGCTCAATTATAACCTTTGTACACAAAATATGAATATTTCAAAAATGCACAAATTAATCACTAATACTCTTATTAACTACGTTGATCCAAAATCAGTCTACTACTTACACAAAACATAGTTTCTTGTTCCAAGAAAACCAAAAGCCACACATTTATTTCAAATCTCCCACTAATTTTGATCATATTTCCATGAATTTGTACTTATTATTCTGTTTCAATGTTAATACACATACATTTGTAATTTCTCTATGCTTCCCATAATTTCGCTAGTATTTTATAAAAGCATTGTCACCTTTAAAAAAAAAACCCAGTATATTCCTCTTTCTTTATGCAAAACTGATTCTTAGCCACTTTAAATCGCAGGGTATTCGAAAGCAAAAAGCTCTGTTTTTCTGGAACTATTAATCACTTCCTGGCTCTGTGTCAGCCCTCATTTTAGCTTTGAAAAGGAGCCTTGGTTTACTTTAAAGGCGCTGTGGTTTGAAACATAAATCTCACTCTGCATAATGTGTGTGGTTTCTATCAACCATGCACATATTGATATGATATGATAAAGCATTTATAACATGCCTATACAAAAGTGTTTCAAGGCACGATGAGGCAAGGGAGGGGGAACAGAGGGAAGACAGAGAACAATCCTACTAGGTCAGGTGTCATTCAGATCGCGCAAGTGCATGGAAAGGGGAAGTGGGAAAGTGCGGGGGGAGGGGACAGCGCAGTACATGGGATAATAGAATAAATAACAATAACTAAATGTACGGCCAGCAGGTGGCAAGTGCAAGAGTAAGTTCAGACAACAGGTGTCAAGTGCTGGTAGTGGGACTGTAGGGATACAGAAACAGACCCCAAGTGCGGGGGTTGCCAGGAAGGCAGTGCAGGTCTGCAACTGGTGGGGGAGGGTGAACTGGGGATTCCCCAGCCCTTTAAGGCGAGTAGCAGTACCCTGGAGATGGCTGGGGATGCAGATTTTAATCATACATCAATAATTGAAACAACTCAGGTAGTTTCGGCAAAAGGATAACGGTTTTATTTTCAAAGTTCGAAAACAGGGAGTACAACGAACATCAACGCACTCGCTCGGTCCTCTTACTCAATGTATCTTTGGGTTCTTATACCCAAAATGAGTCATCAATGACGTTAACTTGCGTCATTACCAAAGTCATCCTACATGGCAAACTACAAAAATCTACGAGCAGTAGGGATAGGTGCTAAGGGAATATCTAAGCATACATTCTATACTAGCATGTGTGAGTGAATGAAGGTAATAGGGTACTTAACATCAGGTGGGGCAACTAAGCCCTCCCCTCAAAAATGGCCGTCACTAAATGTACGATGTCCCATTCGCTACTCAAACTATAGGACCCTTAGTATGCGGTCCTCTACAATTGGTTGGCTTCTAACATCCGTCCGTACTTTTCCACCTACGTCTAGCAGCAGGCAGGCTGAACATCCAGGTGCTGGTGAGCTCGTCTTAACACCAGCTTCCTAACAATGAGTATAATAATCCATCATCACCTCAATGGTCCACTGTCAATTAGGGCTTTGAAGCTCGGCTTTGAGAGTGTTCTTAGCTCTGAGAAATTCAGGGAGTGAGGGCACGGTCTGCACTCGTGCGTAGGTGTGACCATCTCGTTCGTCCAACTTCATCCTTCCACGTGACTGGAGACCATGGAATCGAGCTTCTGGTGTATTTAAAATGCTACTTTCTAATGGACCACTGATGTATTTTGTTTTGTTAATTCCTTCTGAACAGGAGTTTTGTTCTTTCACACAAATTGTATCTAATGTCAGTCTGCTCTGGTTTGATAAGACCATGGCTCCTTGGCTCATCCAACCTTTCCTTCTGGGATTCAATCCTGTAGTTCAATTGCTTTCTTAACTTCGACACACCAAAATGAGACCTTCTTGCACTGTTCAACCCTGCTATAATGCGTAGTGGAAACATCCTTCCTTTACCTGATCATTTGTATTGAGAATATACATAGGTGCTTGCCGCGACTATTCACTATAAAGCATAAACTAGCTTCATGATTACTTTGCTGCATGCGTTTCTTGCATCTGTACACATGTAAAATAACTTGGTATCTTCATCATTCTATGGCATAAGCTTCTTCATCCCAAGATGTCACTTATCCTCAATACTTTCGTGATGCCTTGTAGAATATCTTCATTCTCTTTGTCTCTGCATCTTGTATGTGCGTCACACGATTCAGTGCGACGTCAGCATTCCTCTTCGCCGTTTATTTGCTCTGCTTGTTCAGGGATCTCATTCAACCAAGCATTATACTTCCTCGGATGTAGGTATGGCTTCCTCAATGGAAATCTTGCTTCTAGGATTCTCCTTGGTATTGCTATTCTCAGAGGTACTGCATGTTTTTCTATTCTGCTCTTTGTCGTTTCAACTGCTCCGTGTACGTCACATACTCTGGTTTAAAATCTATAGGCATTATAGATGACGTGATTGAGGCGGGGGTACTTGGCTCCTCCTCTACAAGTCGACCTGGGCCCGAGATCAGAAGGTGGCCAGATAACCAGTGGAGTTTCAGTTTCAACCAGAAAGTCAGCAAGGGAAAGGAGGAGAAAAAGCAGAAGCAAAGAGAAAGGTTTTGAGGTGCTTCTGGAACCAGAGATGGTTCTCCTCAAGTTTCCGGGAGGCAGGGAGGCTGTTCCAGAGGGATGCCCCAGCCGTAGAAAGAGATCTACTGCCAACTCGTTGCTTGGAGAAGCGACTGACACTGGGGGAGTTGGAGGCGGATGAGCGAAGAGCTCAAAAAGGAATTTATTTAGGAAGAGAGAGTTGACAGTATTGAGGCCCCAGAAGGCCTTGTGGACAATGCAGAGAGTTTTGAACTTAATTCTCCCAGCCACTGGGAGCCAATGGAGAGATTTCAGTCTTGGAGAACCAGAACTCTGGAGACGGTGCGTTTCTGGGGGAAAGAGAGGAAAGGAAGAATACCTCTGAGGAGGTGCAGCTTATAGTGTGACTTCTTAGAGACGTCAGAGTGTGGAGTCGAAGATGACCCCGAGGTTCTCAGCCTCACAGGTGGGAGCAGGAAGAGGGCCAAGAGAGGCTGGCCACAAAGTGGCAGGAATTGAGGGAGCGGATGTGCCGATGAGGAGAATCTTGGTCTTGCTGGAATTAAGGCAGAGATCATTGGCGGCACACCACTCCTGGATGGCGGACAGACAGTCACAGATGAGAGAGGGTGAAGAGGTGGCTGAGGGTAGCCTGAAAATGAGCTGATTGTCATCCGCATAGCACTGGAAGTTGGGGCAGAGCGCGGCAATGCAATAGGCAAGAAGTGTCAAGTATTGGTTGAACACCTCAGGTAGAGATAGAGATGGAGGAGAGGAGGGACCCAAGTTGAACCTGGGAGGGTGGATCAGAGAGGGAAGAAGTCAGCCAAGCCAGGGCCCGACCAGTGATACCCAGGTTATCGCGGAGACGGTTGAGCAGGATGGCATGGTTGACTGTGTCAAAGGCAGAAGAGAGATCAAGTAAGACGAGGACACAGGGGGTGTTGGAATCAAGGTTGGAGAGCAGGTAGTCACGGATGTTCAGGAGAGCAGTTTCCGTGCTTCTGGCAGCTCTGAAGCCATACTGATGATCAGGGAGACAACTAACAGATTCAGTGTGAAGATTGAGCTGTGAGATGGCCAGCTTTTCCAAGAGTTTGCCCAGGAAAGGAGTTATGGAGATTGGGCGATAGTTAGCCGGGCAGGATGGGTCAGCAGAGGGTTTCTTCAGAAGAGGATGCACAAGGGAGTGCTTCAGGAGGGAAGGGGAGACTCCAGTGGCGAAGGAGTGATTGCTGAAGTCGGTCAGAGCAGGAGCTCAGTTTTTAAAAAATGAATACATTTCTACCTTCTGTTCACTTCTTAGGGCATGCCATGTACAAACCGTCTTCATTTGTTCAAACAAAAAATGAAATCACTGTTTTTTCGGCTCACAACCCAGCTTTAAGGAATGCTTTCAACTGCACGCTTTCCTAGTCAGAATAAAATGCTTATAAAATCTGCCACTTCTTTCTTATCTCTTCCTTCATTCATGTGTTCCGCTAATTGCATTTATATTGTTCAAAGCTTTTCAATCTGTCAAGAGCTTTATCTTTGTGCGTATGTCATTTCCATTTCTCTTTAACACTTTACTTAATTTCACTCCCTTGTTTAAAAAGTGTAGAGAAGAGTCACAGTTGACTGTCTATTTTTACCAGATCCCTAAATAAAGCCTCCAAACTCAAATCATCACTTTTAACATTGTAAAACAACAATTATGAGCGAGCACCATCAATTGCTGCTCAAGCCTCTAATTTCAATAGCCTATCTATTCTCTTGATTGGCGCGAATCACTTTGCTATGCTCAATCACTGTTGCGCCTCAACATTTTAAATTTTATCACAGCCTCTATCGCTCTTCTATGTTTTTACTTGACAAACAACATTTACACTAGTCGACATTACAATTTATAAACACTGATCACCTTGTTCTCTCTCGCCTTTACTTTATACTCTATACAGGGACGTCACCTTACGTAATTCTAATCACATGTTATTTGTTTCTGCTCTACCCCATTGGGATTTGAGACATCTCCTTTTGAAACTCCCTTGAGTCAGGACTCCTAGGCGCTACCTTTTCTCTTCACAATATTTCCTGTTACTCAAAAATTATCATAATCGCCTTAATATGTTCATTAACATGTTTTATTCATTTTCTGTTGCCTCCGTTTTTCATAATACATACTATAATTCATAGATGCTAGCTGTGCAATGCTGGCGGTCATGAGGAGACGCCCATATACTGCAGTTTGTCAATCACCTTATCATCTTTTTCAGGCATCTCCCCCTGTCCGCCAGCACATCACCATGAAGCCTGAGTCCTTGTCCATGAATCTTATGAAAGACTTCAGGGTGTCACATGAACTGGGGGTCTTCTTCCCAATCCATCAAGCATCTGGCATCCATGAACACTTCTTTGAGAGAGACAAATGAAAATCAGATGCCTGGGAGTTTCTCAGCAGTCTTTTTTGGCTGTGGTTACAAGACATGCTCTGGACACACTCAAAGACATTTTTCCTTTCCCCTGTTTTTATAGTGTGGTGTACACCAAGCCCACATTAGTCATAGCTGGCATCCACAATTTTCTCTGAAGCACAAAACTGATAAGCTTATTTTAGACTTGGCTGGACACATTTATGACAGTTCTCAAAATCTGCCAAGAACACCTTCATCACATCAGTGTCTACTCTTTATCTGATTTTCGAGGTCCTGCCAAGTTAGTTAGGGCCTTGTGGAGAAATAGATCTGCTCTAGTATATGGTGCCAAATAATACAGCTGGTCTCTCAGAATGGTCTGCATGAGACACATTTGTGCCCTCTTCATTACGGACATAGATACATGTATTCAGGTTTCCCTTGCTTTACCTGGCATCATCATTAATCTTGTCTGCTTTTCCTGCAAAGTTCCAAGTATAACCTCACAACCCTAATTACCTCACTGTGAGATGCTGCCAAAGACTATCTCAAATGTATCAGCCTCTGTTGCTTGTCTGAAAACATTTGGCATGAGTCATAGTTTCTCACGCCTGGAAAACATTTTGTACTGGAGTTATCCATTTTGAAATATATCTTTGTCTTACACTGTATTTATTCTTCAGAGACCTATTATTAATTTATTTAAGCATCGCTCACGTTGTAGCCCTTATTCATAATATATCTTTATACACTTATGATATGTGTGTGATATTTAAAGCACCCTTCATGTCCTGGGTCATCCTAACCCAAATATGTGCATTGCCATGTGCACTTTTTACTTTAAATAAAGGCACTATAATCCTGATTTCTGCAATAATAGAACCATTTGATCTGCCTATCATGTTATCTATACCCAGTTGAGGGGGGAGGGGTTGGCACCCGCTATACATAGCCGACATCGAGACGCGGTATTCCCCCGTTTTATTTATACAATCCATCCTTTATTTTGGGATGCTCTGAGGTCCCAACTCTCCCCCACCCCCTTTTAACACAAACACTGGGCCGAGGAGAGGGTGACTAGAGTTACATCATTAACTTTCACACATCGCACCGGCCATGTCTCACTAATCGGGTCAGGCAAAGTCAGGTATTTGATTCTAAGTGCATACACCTGATACCAATTGGCTCTCCTCACTCGAATAAAAGGCAGAACTCAAAGACACACTCTGAGCAAGGCGGAACACGATAACAAGCAGGGTTTCTGGGATGAAGGCAAACCTATTGGAGCAGAGCAATGGACCAAGGGGCAAGAGCAGCTGGTCAGAGAACCACACAGTTCCCTACTGGAGGTCATTGACTCCAACAGGCCGCGACAGACACGTGGAGAATCCCAGATCCCGCAAGTGAAAACTGCATTGTGTTTCAAGGATGGCAGTGACTCTTCCGGATGAACTGCAGAGTTGGGGAGGTGAGGCCAAGCCTGTGGTACTAACCTTGACTCGTGAATTGGATATTGTAAAGCAAAGAAGAAATGCACATAGCTAGTGAGTTGGCAAGCGACCTGAAAGACCGGTGTGTATTCAAGTTGGAAAGAGCAACATTTTATCACAATTGAAGGTGACCCGAAGTGAAGTAAGCTTGGGGAAGGGAGTCCCCTTGCAAGTTTGTGTTGAACTTTATCATGAGTGGTCTGAGCACGGCAGAGGGGGACCTACCAGAACTGTGTAGTGAAAGGTTTGAGCCCGACAGAGGGGCACCTTTGTGAACTTTTTGGTTGAAA
This sequence comes from Ambystoma mexicanum, assembly GCF_040938575.1. Taxonomy (NCBI): domain Eukaryota; kingdom Metazoa; phylum Chordata; class Amphibia; order Caudata; family Ambystomatidae; genus Ambystoma; species Ambystoma mexicanum. The sequence goes on from NC_090932.1 coordinate 1,561,347,834, forward strand.
CATTATTTCTGGAAGTCGAGAAAAGAGACTTAAACGTTGAAGGCCAGTCGGGCCTCAATCCATGTTCCGGAAATGTATTTGTGTTGGAAGCCGAGCCAGAGTGTGTCATCCTGCTTACAGGGACAACCTTACTCTGTGAGGTCTAACGTGGGCAGAAGAGCTGGTTCAACCACATTTTTTCATTTGAACACTGATCTTTCCTTTTGCATACATTTCTCCTTTATTCACCTTTTTGTACAACTGATAGGGCAGGTATTAGGTTTTGTTAGCATAGGCCATTTTGATTTGACACATCACTAGGACTGCGTTAGTTATTATTTGATGGTCAAGACTACTCCCATCTTAGATATAGGGCAGACTAGGAGTTTCTCCAATTCCAACTACTTCAATAAAGGTTTTACAAAGTGTATCCATTGTGTCAGTGTCATACTTGTGATACCATGCCTCTCATACATACACCTCATAGAGGGTTGTGAACAATCCTACGGATCCCTCACTGAAGCCCTGCCTAATGTTTCCTCCCAGGTGTCCAGGGAAAGGCAGACACTTCCTGATCCTGACCTTGGGGGTCTAGTACTGCGGCAGGATCACCTGGGGGAGACAGGGCCCAGGGTTGTGAAGCAATCCCGTGGGATGAGACACAGTATTTGTCCTCAGAGAGGAAGTTGCTTTTTTGGATTGCCAAAACAGGTAATGGCATATTGCCTATATTATGTCCCTGACTCCGGATAAGCCCCCTCCTTACTCCCAAAAGGTATTACACCTCAAAGAGGGTTGTGAGGCCTCAAGCAAGCCTCAGGCCCTGCCCTTTCACTAGCCCTTCCTGAAGGCTTCACTATACTGAGATGCAACATATTGAATATGAGGGTTGGAGGGGTAGCACTCATCTTTAGAGAATCCCTCCAAATCAGACCTATCGACCGACCTATGGATGGGAACTGCAAACTCCTCTCCATGAAACTCACCTCCTCTCATTTCGACTGTACAGCCATTCACATTATCCATTGACCCCCAGGCCCGAACACAGTCTTTGAGGCAGACCTCATGTACATGATGGGTGAAAATATTAAGCCATTTTCCATAATCATACTCCTGGGGGACGTGAACCTAGGACTCAACGACCCCGCAGACTAAACTGATACTGCCGTCTTCAAGTGGTTTCAAACACTGCGTCACAGCCCCCACGCACACTAAAGGCAGAACACTGGACTGGATAGCTAACCTAAACCGTCAGATCTCCATCACAGCCAACGTCCATGCCCATGGCCAGACCACCATGTTATTAGTTTCACCTTCCCCTAACGGAAACAACAGACACCTAGCCCAGCCATGCCCAAAGCCTTGTCACGCGGCGCCCAGAAGATATCTAAAGAAACCATCTCCCCCTCCTCACTCCACTCTGCCCAGAACTTCTCAAGTCCACAGACCCAACTGTACTAGTAGATATCTACACTAGCAGCCTAACCAAAGTGGTAAACTTGATTAAGGACAAGGATGAATGTTGAAATATTGAGTATGGGACAAACATCCCTCTACTTTCCTCATCCTGTCCCTTTTAGATAAGCGGCACATCTGCACAATCTAGTTGTAGACACGGGCTAAGCAGTATTAGAAAGAAAATCGCTCTATCCTTCTGTCTCCTTTATTTACCTTGTCCCTTTCGTACCACTTTGAGACTGAGTAAAATTCAATGCTGTAGACACATTTTATACAGATGTGTGTTTGCCCCTGTGTTGTGTTAAACTACTGAGTATCTAGGGCATCACCATGTTCACTCATGCTTCAGTGCCCCAATGTGTGTTTTTGAAAACTTGGTAGCACCACTGCTTCTGAGGAAAGTCAAACTAGCAAGATCCAGGATGCTACGCGCTTGAAAATCAGCTCCCTCCAATAGAAAATTGACAAGAAACAAGCTCTTACCAAAGCTCACCCCGGCCACCCTACCTCAACCAAACTGCCCATGCCACCTCAATTCCACTTCAGAGAAATCTCAGAACTAGAGACGGCCAACATTCTCAAAAATCTAAAACCATCCAGATGTAAAGGGGACACCTGCCCAGCTAACAATATGAGATTGCTCATAAACCTTAGGACCATTCATCACCAAATTCACCAACGCCTCCTTCACATCAAGCTTAGTCTCGGCTAGCCTCAAAGAATCATGGGTCCTCCCACTATTAAAAAAATCAACACTCGCCCCTTCAATCCTTAACAACTACCGCCCCATTACCACGGTACCTTTCCTGCTAAAAATCTTAGACAGGGCAGCATACATTCAAATGCAAGCCTACCTAGAAAAAAATCACATCCTTGGGATGCGCCAATTTGGGTTCAGGCCGGGCCACGGCACAGAATCTGCGATCCTTGACTTAAAAAAATCAGGTAGACGCCTTCAAAGATAAGGGAAAACCAACGCTCCTCCTCCTAGTAGACCCCTCGGCCACCTTCGACCTGGTGGATCACAAAACCCTATGCCACCACCTCACAGACACGGCCAATTTCCTGCATGAAGCGACATCCTGGGCAGCAGCCTTCCTGGAAGGAAGATCCACGAGAGTGTCCTCTGACCTGGCTAGCACACCACCTATACCCACCACCTGCGACATCCTACAAGGCTCCTGCATCTTTCCCTCCCTCTGCATTATTTTCACCAAGCCCCTCTTCGACCTCCCGGATGACATCGGCATGTCCTACATAAACTATGCCGATGACACCCAAATCCTCCACCCCATGTGAGGTATTTATGAAGAAGAATCCCTAACCATTAACAACGCATACTCGACCATCCAAGCTTGGATGGCGGAAAACTACCTGTGCCTAAACTATCATAAGACGGAGATCCTTCTGGTCGGATCTCCAGCCCTGCTCAAGAAATTGATCCCCAATTCTCCTCCTTCAACATTGATGGTATACAGATCCCTGTCTCAGCATTGGTAAAAACACTGGGCGTCTACATAGATACCTCCCTCTCCCTTATCAAGCAAGTGAACGCGATCGCCTCGTCAGCAGCATATACAGACAAGGTTTCAACGCAGCCATACATTTCCTGACACTGGCTAGTTTCCTAACTATCGCCAGAGCAATCACTGGGGCTAGACTGGACTCATGTAACACCTTATTTGTAGGAACCTCCAAATAGAACTTAAAGAAACTACAGACAATACAGAACAACGCCCTACGTGCTGTGCTCAACATTCCGAAAACGGACCACATCTCTGCCATGAGGAAAAAAGTGCACTGGCTTCCAATTCGTGCAAGGATCAGCTTTAAAATCATATCAATCACACACAAATGTCTAACACCTTGCCCCAATACGTGTCGCAAGAATTTGTGAGATCCAAATCCAACAGACCAGTCAGAACCGCCCACGCTAACCATCTTACCCTGCCAAGAGTAAAAAGAGCCATAGGAGCAGGCTCTAGCTTCCTGACTGTGGTCCACTGGAACGCCCTCCCACCCGCACTAAGAGCAGAAGCTGCTTATTGGCCGTTCTGCAAAGCCCTGCAACAGAGCGTCGCAAGCGGCTGTCTTTTCTGGCAATGTGGCGTGCGGCTTGAAATTGCTGATGTTAGGTGCTTTCCTCTAAGGCTCTGAGGCTGAACGAGGTAGCTACACAGAGCCTGCACGGAGCAGCCCAAAATTGGTGTATGTGTCCGTGCTGGTCTGTGCCACTTGTAACAGTCTTGATACCCGTGGCTGTGGCATGTGCTGAATATCAGAGTGGTGCGAAACGGGAAAAAGTTAAAGGGTACAAACGGTGGTAAGCACTGGTAGGCGCTGGTAGGCACAGCGGTCTTGGAGTGCCGCCAGTGCCCCTGGTTCTATCCCATATCCTCCCTATCTTTCCCTTATTCCATACCATATTGTCCCCATTTCACCCTACTCCTAACTACCTACCCGGTTAACAGAGCAGTTGGCGCCAAGCTCTGGCAGGCACGTTTCTTTTTTTTAAAATCTCCAGCTACCTGTTGGCTCAGTGTGGACAGTGTAGCTGGTTCTCAGCGCAGAGTTGTAGATGTGTAAAAGGGCTGGCCCACCCCACGCAGAGGCACAGACAACTTGCCTATGAGTGACATTGCTGGGCTCCTTATGTTGTAAACCTTGTATTTCAAGGCTGGATTATCTTTTCAAATAGAGCAGCGACTGTTGGGTCTCTGAACCCTTTGAGCTGATTTTCTGGAACATGGGGGTGTGGGGTCTCCCTAGGCAGTGGAGCTTGGGGATATACAGCTCTCTGCACACACATTTCTGTTTAACTAAGACAAATTAAAAGGCACTTTTATACAGCTCCTCATTTGGCCTTTTTAAACTTCACTTGAAGAAGCAGAAGTGCCGGATGAGGCAGACAATTTGGTGCACCAGCGCCCTATTAGGAAAGTGCCGGTCTCTGCTACAATTTCCTGTTCAATACTATCAACATTACTAAATACTACAAGATGACTAAACTAAAAACTATCAAAAGAGTATCCAGGAAATCCTCTCAACTTGGGAGGAGCCAAAGAGGCATAGGACGTCCAAGAGTTGCCCTTAATCAGAAAGGCAAATGCAATTAGCTGTTAAGACCGTCTACAATTAAATGGGCACTGCGAAGTAAATCGGCACTCCCTTTGGAGGAGTGACGAGTAGCCCTCTAAACGCTCAAAAAGTGGTGCAAATGATTCCCAATGACATGGTTGATGTTTCCGCTCGCCCCCTCAGGTTTGCCTCCTCCTGCTTTGTCCCCAGGTCCTGAGTCCGAGGAAGAGGAGGAAGAAGAGGTGGAAGACGAATACGATGGGTATATAAAAGTGACTAAAACTGAGGTGGGGGGATGAGCTTGTATGATAGCAGTGGGAAAGGGGGTTCCCTCTGTCAGACCCACCCATATCCCCTCCTTGGTCAGACAGTCCCAGTCTGGAGGCATTGGAGGCCTCAATTGATTGCCACTATGACAACTGTGTGCGCAGACAGTCCTGAACTTTGTTATGGAATGCAGTAGTAACATTGGAGATGGCGATGGGATGAAATCTCCCTACCGACACCTACCTTCGGCCTTGGCCTCCAAATCAATGATGCAAGGGGGTAATGTGGAGGGCGTAGTTGACCTGGTTTCGACTTCTACAGTGGTCCCTCCACCCCCTCCATCTGAGCCTTCTGAGTCTTTCTATGCTGCTATCCCTGCTATAACGAATATCATAGTGGACTGCTTTTCTGAACTTCCTCTAGCTACATGCAATAACAGCTTCCCTCTTGGCCAACCAGCATTGGATCTTTCCATGGGCATGGAGAAAAGCATAAATACATCGCTGCAGGGAGCGCAGCAGGCCCATGGATGGGACAGCCTGTGGGATGATTATAGGGGGCCTTCACTGGTTGTACATGAGGAATTGAAGTATTCGGCAAATCCAAATAGCCCAGGAACGATCCTGGGAAACGCCAGCTTTTTGGTTGGCTGTGTAAATCGCCTAACAAATGCTTATGAGATGAGTCTCTCACTACAGCATTTGGTGGAACAGAGAGCAAAGGACGCTATGTATATGCACAAATGTCTAGACATTATTGCATCCATGTCAAGCTTGATGGAGGGATTCCATAAACATCCCATATCTCAGCCTCAAGCTGTCTTTGCCTCCACAACTGGAGGAGAAAGGTCCATGGCCAGCCTAAGCCGGAATACCACAGAGAAGGCGACTGGAAACCTCGCCTCAGGTGCTGGGAACATTGCTAGCTCCCAAAATGTAATCCTCCCCACTCAGTCTCTGCCCCAGGCAGACCAGACGAAGATTCACTGCCCCCACCGCCACCCTTTTTTGGCTCCTGCTCGCTTGGGGATCTGACGGATAAAACACTGAGTTGGAGCAGTGCCGTTGAGTCACCCTCAGTGACTTTTTCCCAGCGCCAGAACATTAATGATCTACACTCAATTGAGGATCCCTTCAGGGGTTGGAGGGAAAATAACTTAATCCTGTGCTTTAAGGGACTAACGCACAGAAATAACAACTCTTATAAACGCATGCTGATTAGGCTCTCTCTGAAGTTTTGGGGATAAAGGATGTCATTTAAGCTGTTTCGAGTTTACGATTTCTATCAGACTGCATGTATCGTAAGCAAGGGGTGTAGTATTCAATTTTCTTTTACAAATATGGCCTTTCGGTCATGTATTTTAAACTGTCATGTAGGGCTGGCAGGCAAAGGTATTGAAGTGTATAATGATGTAAAGACTTCAGTCTGCCACCCACACGACTCATGGCATCTGTGCGCTAACTTTGACAAACTATCGGCTAACGATAAGCTGAAAATGCCTAGTGTTTTAGTAAATTCTGTTGCTGCAAAGGGGGCAGCAATTCACTTGAACAGGGTGGAGCCGGAACAAGAGTTATGTCACCCACCTTTTCTAAAATCCAATATGTCTACTCAAGTGAAGGAAATAGTATACAGCTTTATACTACAGCATAGGCCGATAGGGTAGCCCTGGTGGGAGAACTCAGGCTTCCAGTGTAGATGGTGCAGCCCTAGTACTTCCTACAGTTCGTCTCCGGAGTTTGAACGTGGCAGCGGTGGCCAACAAATGAAATGATCCAGACTGTTTAGGGTGGGTAAAAACCTTTGATATACTATGCCTCCAGGTAACATGGCTACTCGAGGAACTCCTACTGGTAAAGTATTTTCCAGAATATTGGGTTACAATTCTACCAGCCAGAAGGGAGGGCTATGGTCGCCCATGTAAGGGTTTGGCCACCCTCGTACGTCGATCTCGGAATTGGGCACCTGCACATATCCCTTCGCCAACGGATCAACTTCTTTGGACTGCAATTACACAGGGCAGTGTGGGTGATTCAAAACTCCTTATTGGGAATATCTACCTACACCCGAAGGAACTAAAGAACATATTATCTCCAAATGGATGGATATAGAATTATCTATTAGTGGAAGGTGATTCCACTATACTTATACTGGGAGACTTTAATGCTAGAATGTCAACGGTGGGGGCATCTCCTGACAGGCTCTTGCTTGAAGCAGCCTGCGAAATCCCGAGCAGAAACAAATTACTGACACAGGGGGATTTGTGGGGTGCGCGGCTTAATGCCTTTCTAAATTCAACCACGATGGACAAACTAAATGGGAGGGTACAGGACGACGACCCTCCGAAATTCACCTTTACTTGTGCCAGGACAAAATCCTTGCTTGACTGTGGTCTGGTTGACTGTCACCCTTTTGGGCCTGTGAGGAGTTTTGAGGTTATTCCATGCCCAGAGAGTGATCATTACCCACTAAGCATTGAATGGATTGGGGCGATTCTAGACACCTGCCCTAAATTCTCAGAAATAACCCATGATACATTACCTACTGCCCAATATTCAGAAATTCTTTCTAAAGAAAGCGTGGGCTAAATCTTGGAGAGCTTACATCCCGCAAGAGATGCATTTCTGGGAAAATAATTTGAGGATGCCCCGCCCTCTCCGTAGAGTGTAGTGTGAAACTGCTGTCCTATATTGCTTATCTATGTCAGCGACAGGCCCCTAGTTATCTTGAGAGAGCCTTTAAGGGGACCGATGTGGCTCCCTATGATTCTCAGTGGTTCAATGCGGAATGCCGCAGTTCACCTTATGAGCAAACGCAAGAGACAAAATAATTACAGCCGGTGCCAAGTATGTGGCTACGAGGGAATATAAAAATCTTCGAGGCAAAAGAGGAAATCTTTTTATGAATCCCAATGGGAAAAACTCGAAGCCACTATCCATGATAAAGACACAAAGGGCTTTTAGAATTTGGTGGCATGTGGTTTCCGGGAGGGTGCGCTGGACTTGGCCTGTCCCATATCTGCTGTTGACTGGATGGATAATTTTAGGGCTATTATGCTTGACGAGGGTGCAAAACCTCTCATATTCTCTAAGGCCGAAAGGGATATAACCTTTTCGTTAGAGGAGGTGGATAAGGCCATTGGGAGCATTAAAATAGGCAAGGCTCCGCATTCTGACAATATAAGACCTGAAATATACAGGTGCTTCCCGGACTGGTGGTCACCACTCTTGCTTAAATTATTTAATGCAATTACTGCCTCTGGGACAATTCCTTCCTCTTGGTCTATGAGCGTAATAAAACCGATCTTTAAAAAGGCTTGAGATAGGACCCTCATTGTTATCGTCCGATCTCATTGTTGGACTGCAGCTCAAAAATCTATACTCGCTGCCTTTTGAGCAGGCTGGAGGCATGGGCGGAGGAAAATAAGATTCTCCCCATATACCAGGCAGGATTCAGGAAGGGGTTTTCAACAATAGATTATGCATTTGTACTCTCGACAATCTTAGACAAGCAGGTAAAGATAAGAAGAGGAGTTGTGTATGCCGCCTTTCTGGATCTAGCAAAGGCTTTTGACTCTATAGAACGTCCTCTATTGTGGGCTAAACTTAAAAAACTAGGCGTTCTGCCTGCATTACTCCAATTGATTGTACGCCTCTACTCGGACACCAGAGCCCTTGTTAGATGCCAATCGAGCGCAGGCATTGCTTGCGAGTTCCCCACGAATAAGGGTTTGCGCTAGGGCTGTCTACTTGCCCCTCTTTTGTTTATTATATTTTTATCCAATTTCATACCACCCAAAATGGGGTTGGTCTACTTTCCTCCTAGCTTAAATGGTGTGCCTTATTCTTCACTACTGAATGCAGACGATGCCGTACTATTAGATCTGGCCCCTAAGTGGCTGGCTAGCAGCCTGGCCTATGCAGCTAAGTATTTCAAAGACAATGGGCTAAAATTGAATCCAATCAAAACTAAGATCGTTGTCTTCGGTTTAAAACATGAAAACAAATATAACTGGAGCATAAACGAGATTAAGCCAAGTGTGGTTGACTCATACTGCTACATGGGCATTATGTTTGCAAGAAACTGTCAGTGGACTGCATATCTGTCAATTGTCGAAAACCGCCTAAGGACCAGTTTATCTGGACTTCGATGATTTTACCAAAAATCTGGTGGTTTCCGCTTTGACAAATGTATCCAAGCACTCGAGGCAAAACTGTATTCTGCTTTATTATATGGGAGTGAGCTGTGGGGAAAAGCAAGATGTACCTCCCTGGATCGAGTACTTGCTATCTGTTTAAGAAAGCTAATCGGGGTGATTCCTGGCACTCCAGGAACTCCGCTCGCACTAGAGTTGGGGGTTTCCAATATTGGGGTACAGGCTGAATTTAGGTTTTTTGTGAGTACTATAGAAAGCTACATTTGTCTTAATCTCATAACCCCAACCTGCAAAATGTGAAAGAAGAAATGGAAAAGGCAGAGGTGTATGTCCTATACCCCTGGCACAAAGATTGTGCAAGTGTATGTAAGAAGTGGAGTGTTGGGCCTGGTGAGCTGAGGCAGGGCACAATCACCAAACACCATTACTCTTGAAATCCAGAAAGAGAAATGCTGTGCTGGCAACAAACAATATGGATAAATTAAGCTCACTGGGGTTTTTAAGGCAGGCCCGTAGGGATTATTGTGAAAATGTTGCTCTGAGTGCTGTCCCCTCACCGATTCAGAGACGTATCATTGCTGTGATTCATCTTAATGTTTTACCTTTAAAAGGCACACATGAAATGGCTTTTTAACTAAGTTCTGTACATGTGGTAGTGGTTCTGAGGAAGATCTAATCCACTTTTTATTCCCTTGGCCAAAATTGCAGGATTTAAGGTGCATATTGCTGAAAAAACCTTTCAAGGCTAAAAATATTAGACATGTTGTGGCGGCTATGAATTTTGTTTTGTCATGCACAGATGCACATTTTTTACGAATGACCTATGTAAATATGTTGTTGAAGCTTTTAAACGTTTGATGAGAGTATTGTAATTGTGTTTGTTATAAATATGCTGATTTGATGTGATATTGTATTTATTGTTAATGGTGAAATACCGAATAAAGTATTGCTTGCTCCTGACTGTGGCAACAATCAACTGGAACGCTCTCCCACCAGCACTAAGAGCAGAAGCTGCTTATTGGCCGTTCCGCAAAGCATAAAAACATGGCTATTCACCTAAAATGCAGCCTGTCGAGTAGATCAAGGACCGAGATTGAAACTTAAGCTGGCAAAGCACCCCTTCCAGAAGGACGAGGTGAACCTTGGACCTTTGTAATACTCTGCTATAGGTTTGTTTACTCTGATGCTTTTAACTGGTTCCACAACAGCACCCTGATGCTCCTGGGCGGAGGTGCTTTACAAATGAAAAAATTAATAAATATAAATAAATAAAATAAGGTAAAAGGATCTAGAAAAGTTCCTTACATCCAATGTCTTCCTCAGTAACAACACATTCTAACAGTGCATCTTTTAATAAGGTTTAGAGAAATAAATCTATGCTTAAAATTAACTCAATTGCTAAAAGAAACAACTTTGTTGAAGGGGACTACAAGTCCCTGAAGTGCTGGGGCAGGAAGAGGGCTGAAATGGAATGCAGTTGC